>NC_082667.1:41715159-42970159 GCF_025265405.1 Mesoplodon densirostris
ACTGCTTCAGGAATCAAAAGGGAAAATGTTAAACTTCTAATCATAATAGCTGACACATATTAAACTCTTAATATGCACAATGTACATCCACCATGCCAATCCTAACAAAATCCTATGAAAAAAAAATTATTATTGGGGGCTTCCCTGGTGGCACAGTGGTTGAGAGTCCGCCTGCCAATGCAGGGGACACGGGTTCGTGCCCTGGTCCGGGAAGATCCCACATGCTGTGGAGCGGCTGGGCCCGTGAGCCATGGCCGCTGAGCCTGTGCGTCCGGAGCCTGTGCTCCTCAACGGGAGAGGCCACAACAGTGAGAGGCCCGCGTACCGCAAATAAATAAATAAATAAATAAATAAAAATATTATTATTATCTCAGTTTTACAGGTGGGGAAACTGAGGCTAGGTACATTAAGAAAGGTTACGTGGCTAGTGAGTGGCTAGGCTTCTCTGTCTCCAAATCTATGCTTTAACCATCTCTGTCTACATTTGTTGTACATCATTGGTTTGATGTAAACTTTAAGAGGACTACTATAATTAAGACATTGTTATGAGAGATGCCTTATTTCTCACTAAGTCAGATTAAATAATTGCGCAAAATACATCCAGAAAGATGAAATAACCAAATTTATTACAGGTTTTCTCAATTTTAGAGGAACTGTATTTGCTCCAACATACTGACCTATTTTCCTGGGCTCTGAAATCTGGGACTCTCTTGACTTACCTTCCTTACAGTCATCTGTATCCTGCTTACAACCCTCTCAGCATTTCACTAAACCAGTCCTGCTGCAAAATAGATGAGGTTGGTAGCCCCTGATCTGCCATGAAAGCAAGTCACTTGAAAGGTCCCAAAACAACAGCTCATTTGAATAAAGCTGTCTGCAGCATGCAGGAAGCAAGCCAAAGTAGTTTTCCTTTTTATTAATGGAGGCAATTGAGTTGAAATCTCAAGTTCTGAACCTGCTGACATTCCATTTTTTATTTTCCCACAGACAGACTTAAAGTGCTCAGCTGGGTCATATATGGTGTTAGGCATGGGTGTGGGTGGTTTCTGCAGCGCCCCAATGAAATCAGACTGGACGGATCATTCTGTAGCTCACAGAGTGTGTTGTACAAATAAACTAGAAAAGCAACACAGTGGGAGAAGAGGGAAAAGGAGCTAGGGAAGCAAACGGCAGAGGGTCAATTTACCATCTCGGCCCTGCAGAGAAGCCAGTCTGGGTTTCCGGGCCGTACGGTTTGTTGGGAGTTCTCATGATTGTTCAGAGCCGGGCAGGAAATCTGAACCTCTTCTCTGAAATGGGATAAGCCATTTGTGCAATACCAGGCTTGCAGGGTAAGGGGTCCCCCCACCGGCCCACAGGACCCAACCATCGCTTGCCCCCGAGGCTTGAAGGAAACAGCAGCATGGCACCACATCAGGAAACCATTCCTAAGTGAAAACAAAAGCAGAGCCTTGGCTCCCTGTAGCCTGTGCGTGCAACTCAACAAGCTGTGATCCCACTGGAGCAATTATCTATCTGCCCGCACATCCCCGGTGAGCAGAGCGCAAAAGCCCGCTCATTTCCAGACTAAGCCACTGGCTGGAAGGACCATCCCAGGTCCAAGGGAACAGGTTTCATTCACTGTTACTCTACTAATCAGAGTTCAGATTTAAGGGGAAACGAAACAAATGCAACCTTTTGCAAACAGGTAAATTAGAGGGTGGTTATTTACGGAATCAAAGATTTATTTCAGACAACTCTCCTAGCATATATAAGTGTTTGTCTGCAGGTTATGAACTTGGAGGCTAACCAGGGGCACAGACAAGCAAGGTTAAGAGATGGAGAACTGCCAGGGGCAGACAAAGCAGACATGATGCCCAAGCAACTCTCTGTCACTCAAGGACCCAAAGCAACTGCTCCCTCCTTCCCTCAGTTCACATGGAGGCTGAGTGGGAAGACGGCCCTCAGCTGAGATCCTAACCAACTCCCTACACTCTATCATTTCCAACCTCAGCAGGCTCTCTTAAGACTTAGCCCTGAGCTCATCTCTTATTTTTTTATGGGCCCAAAGGGGCATGCTGTGAAAAAATGGGTGAAAAGATGACAAGAAATTAATTGCATTCTACAATACATGTGAATTACTTCCCCTGTGAGATGATTACATATTATGAGGCAAGTAAGAAATCACCCTTTATATCAAATGTTGCAAAACAGGGCCTCACTGGCTTACAAAGTGTTACAAAAAAATGGAGGTGCCAAATTTGGTATGCAGATCTGATTTTGTTTTTGTTTTTGGAAAAAATAAGACTTTCTGGTAAAACTGGCTGCTTCATCTGCCACTGGCTGAACTTCTTTAGAAGGGGCAGGTGAGACCCACAGTACTTCTCCCTTCCACCCTCACCAGCACACATGCTGCTCCTCTTACCTGCCCAGCCCTGTGGGCATCTGGCAAACTGTTTTTTTTTTTTTTTTTTTTTTTTTGCGGTACGCGGGCCTCTCACTGTTGTGGCCCCTCCCCTTGCGGAGCACAGGCTCCGGACGCGCAGGCTCAGCGGCCATGGCTCACGGGCCCAGCCGCTCCGTGGCATGTGGGATCTTCCCAGACCGGGGCACGAACCCGTGTCCCGTGCATCGGCAGGCAGACTCTCAACCACTGCGCCACCAGGGAAGCCTCAAACTCTGTTTTGAACAAACTATCTTAGAATTAATTTTTGCTTTGAAAAATTTGCTTGTGTGTCTGATTCAATATTTACTCTTCAGTCAATTGGGAAAATCAAGTGGTCCGTCTGCAATTCACACTGCTGGGGATGTTCTCACAAAAGATCATTCTTAAGGACCCACATGAACCTAGACTGCTCTGCAGGAATTAGAATGGCAACCCTTGCTCTTACCTCATATGCATGTGTGCACACACACACACAGACACATACACCACCACCACTCCTTTTTAACTAGACTGGAGTGCCCAAGGCCATCCCTGCCTAGCTTGCTGGGGCACTGATAAGACATAAAAATGACACTGATTTAGGAAACTCTACTGATGGGGAAGGGTTTGTTCCTGAACAAGAATAATTCCTGTGGGTAAAGAGACAAGATTTCTGGGAAAGATGAGCTGGAAATGCTCCCTGAGGAGAGTGGAGGAAGCAGGCAGTCAGAAAGGCAGTTGCTTGAGCCTAGGGAAGCAGGAGAGGCCTTCTGTGAAGAATTTTCACTTGCAGGTTCTCCCCCCCTTGTAGTATGGAGTGTGGAACATGGAGATAATCATATTTAGATGGAGGTTTTAGCCTCCCACACTGTAAGTGTAGTTGCCCTGGTCCCTTAGTAAAGTCTAATGCATGTACGTAGCCTTGTAAGGTGGTGGTGTGAGAAGAGAGGGGCAGGGACAGGCAGTGAATGGTCTGGCCTGCTGTATGAGTTACTAGAGCTGCCATTACAATGGACTACAGACTGGGTGGCTTGAACAACAGAAATTTATTTTCTTACGATACTGGAGGCTTAGGAGTGTTACCAAACCAAACTTGGGTCCTCTCGCCTGTGCACAGTAAAGCCAATCTACTGACACCAGGTTGTAGTGAAGGAAAATACAGCATTTATTGTAGGGCACTGAGCAAGGAGAACAGGCAGCTCGTTCTCAAAAGACCCGGAACTCCTCAATGGCTTTCAGGGAAGAGATTTAAAGGCAGTGTGAAGGAGGGGTCTGCAGGGTGTGTGATCAGCTTGTGTACAATCTCGGATTGGTTGGCATCAAGGTGAAGTTTCAAGCATCATCAACTTTCTGGTTTCAACCAGTCTGGGGTCTATGTTCTTGAGGTCAGTGGTTTTCATCTGGTAGGGGTCTGTTTCCTGTAAAAACAACTTAGAAGTGAGTGTCAGGCCTTCATCTATATCTTTCAGGGAACTGGGAGTTTGGTGATTCTGCGGTGTGGCGGATTTATAGTCTAAATTGTTACCAGTTTCCCAGCCCAACAGCTCTTCTTTGTTTCTACCTCTTCGCCTTTTCTAATCATTAGTGATTGAGTCAGCCTTTAGAGACTCAAGGGAGGCCTGGGAGACTAAAGCAAAAGCCTTTTCCTTCAAAGGACAGGGACACAGGGACTTGCATAGTTTCAATTCCCCCTTTTCTTTGATACTCCTCAATCTTGAGGGGGACAGGTTCAGGAAAAGAAAGGGAGTAAAGATTTGGATAGAGAGGTTAATCATAAACCCAGCATAGGAACTCAGTTTTAGGAGGACTCAGTCTCAGGAGTCTGAGGTGAAGGTATTAGCAGGGTTGGTTTCTTCTGAGGCCTCTCTCCTTGGCTTGTAGACGGCCGTCTTCTCCCTGTGTCTGCACATGGTCTTCCCTCTGGATGTGTCTGTGTCCAAATTTCCTCTTCTTGTAAAGACACCAGTCATATACTGGATCAGAGCTTACCCTAATGGCTTCATTTTAATTTAACTACTTCTTTAAAGACTCCAAATACAGTCACATTCTGGGGTACCAGGGGTTAGGGCTTCAACATACAAATTTTAAGGGGAACCTTAAGGGGATACAGTTCAGCCCATAACACCTGGTATACAGTCACTCTTCTGCTGGAGTCCACACTGGCACTCACAACACAGGCACAGCCTCCTCTCAGATGGACTTTGTCCTGGAGCCTGGGCTGGGGCCCAGCAGCAGAGCGAGCCCCTGTCCAACGCTGGGCCTACTACTCTGAAGAGCAAACAGCTGAGGGGGTGGTAAAAGAACAGCCAAAGAGTGTAAGAGAAAACCTCCTCTTTCCCTACATGTGTATGCTGATCCTTGAGGGGGGTACTGAGCTGAGCCTTGGGTAAATCTATTATAAAACGAGAGTGGGAAAAGATGATTCCGTTTGCCACACTTTAACACACTGATGGACATATAGGTCTATATATGTTCTATAAGAAGAGGAAGACCTATACTGGACACTACTATGAAGTGATTGTGTGACCTTGGACCTGTCTCTTCTCTTTTCTAGGTCTCAGTTTCTGCATCTATATAATGGGAGAGAAGGAGTTTGGATGACCTGAATGAAAAACAGCCCCCTGATTCCAAGACAGCAGCTAACTGTAGTAGCTCATAAATAATCAGCAATGTAATCTCTGTGAATAGACCTCAGCACGAAAGGCAAAGAAACAAACATCCAGTGGGAAAAACATACTAACTCCAAAAACAGAACCTTGGTGCCTAGCCCAATACCAGGCTCAGAATAAGCCTTGAAGAAAGGAAGGAAAAAAAGAGTGAGTTGCCATTAACTTCATCGAAGTTGATACAGCACAAACACGAACAACTAAGACTAGAGAAGGTACAGTCCTAGAAGTAAAGAACGGTGTTGGGAACTGGGGCTCTCCTGGGAGCTCTGGAAAACAGAAGTCACGATCACTCTCCTTTCGAGGCCCTTGCCTGCTACAAGTGCTCTTTTTGTGCATAGATACACATCTTTTCTTGAAGGCCTACTGGTACTTTCTGTGAAGATTTTTGAGGGTGGCAGAAAAAAGAGCCTAATGAGAGAAACTGCCATTTCACTTGGAGATAAATTATCAAAATATGGACGGCTTAATGGGTTGAGATAGACCTGCAACTGTTCACCACCAGAAATTACCATCACCTCAAAAGCAGCTGCTTACTAAAGTAAGAAACCACTAAGGATATGCACTCACTAAAGAAATCAATTTGCATCCCAAGGCAAGAGGAAATGTTATAAAACTTACCGAAGAGCAATATTTTTTCCCCCTCAGAAAATAAAGCTATAAAAAGGGATGAGAATTTCAGACAGGAAGAAAAAATAGTCACAGGAGATGCACCTTAGAGAGGACGATGGATGAGTATTCTAAAGAGACAGATACTAAATAATTTACATTCCTATAGATCTAGCATATTCCTCTGTAATGTGTTTTGCTATTTATACCGACTGCACTATAAAATCTCACCACCTTCTCTGGGCTACTTCAAGATATACCCACACAGGCAACATAATTTCTCATCCTCTGTCTTTATACAGGGCCTTGTCATCTTTTTTGATTTTCAAATAAAATACTCTCTCTGTTTTCTTCGGGAGACTTTTACCAGAACCATCTACCCATGAACAGAGAAGAATTTCAAGATCAAAAGAGAGGCAAAATCATACTCTTTTAGCAAACAAGATAAAGATTCACACATAATTAGGCTGGGACTATAGCATTATTTAAATGGATATACCTTTTAGGAATAATCAAACTGCTGTAAGCTATTCAAACACTGGGGCCAGCTCTGAAAAAGAAATGGAACTGACCAGGTGTTTATTGAGGACAAGGACAGCAGGGAGGGGAAAGAGGGCGGGGCAAACAACGGGTTAATAGAATAGTGTCCCTACGTGCCAGACCCTCTGTGTAGTTCATTGATGAAGTAGGGATTAGTAGCCCCATTTTATGGATGAGCAAATGGAGGATCAGAGATAATTTAATTTGGCAAAGCAGATGGAGAGAGGCAGAACAGTCCATTCTTTCTGTCTCCAAGCCTAAGCATTTTCCTGTGTGCTAATACCCACCTCTGTGATCTCATCTAGGAGTAAAATAAAGGTCTCTTAGAGTAATCATTCATTCACACATCCTTTATTGAGTGCCCCCTGCTTTCCAGGTACTTAACTAGATGATCTAAATAGAGAGGTAAGACAGTTGGTGCTGACAACACCCGTCACTGTCCCTGGAACACATTGTCTAACAGAGGTCATCCTGGGGACATCTCACCTTTCATTTTTCTTTTTTTTTCACATTGAAATCTTTTATTTTGCTAAAATTTATGTATTTTGTAAAATGTATTTGCTAAAATAGAATGTAACAGTCCATATTCTCTGGTTTCTAAACATTTAACCACTGATGACTTTCACAAGATGTTGTTCTTCATAGTTCAGATGCCTGATCCAAACAAATGTGACTCCATATTGGATCAGTTTATTTTACTTTAACCTTTGTACTCTATTGCTTCTGCTACAAGTTTAGAATGTTGCCTTATAGACTGAAATATACAGGATAGCCCATTCTAAAGCCTCTGCCCTTTAAAGGTATAACACTTCTCCATTCACATAGAGATAAAGTTGCAGAACAGAGAATAACATTTGTCTTGTTGGAGGAACATCATGTTTCTTGATTCATTAGCCTGTCATGCAGTGAGCAGTATGAGCTTGGACTCGGTAACAATTTCATATGCTCTTTACACCAATCCCATGTTAGAAACCATTATCCGCTCTTTGTAGATGAAGGAAAGGAGGTTCAGAGAGTTGAGAGCCTGTCTAAGTTCTGTGAGCAGTGCCCACATATAATCTCAGGCCTGCTTGAATGGAACATCCATGCTTTCCCACACCACTTCCATTCACTATCTTGATAAATCAAGTTTCATGCTCGTAAGAAGATTAAATCTAGTAGGTGAGGAAACAATCTATACAAGTGATTATAATATAAGAAAGAGTTAGTGCATTTATTCCCTTATTTCACAGCTGCCTTCTCTGCTAATGAGGTAATTAGGGCTAAAGTCACAACCACTAAGCGAAAATGTTAATTCACTGTTTAGTTTATGCATCATTTTCAACTTTGTGCATCTGTTTGCTAGAATTAGCCTTCTACCTCCACTGCGATCATAACTGGCTATCAAGGAATGTGTATGACTTTGAATAAATGAGCTGAAAATTCCATATTTTTGCACTTCATGGTAGGGAGAAAAGATCAGGCCAATATTTTCACATAACAGATTTCCAAATTAGGCAAGAAGTAACACTTAGAATTCACCAGAGAAATATAAGCTGTACTTGTGAAGTTTTCTATAGTCCTTTGCTGCTCTTGCTTCTTTAGCAAGCTCCTTAGATTCTGATAATGACAATCCCTTCTTATAGTCACAGATTTGAGATGAATGTTCTACAGACTCCAAAACCCTTACAGCGCATACACAGTCAAGTTAAATATCTGAAATTAATGCACAGGCAGAGTACCTGCAGTATACAATTGAAGTGCTTTCCATCATGGGGACAGCAAACTATAAACAAATCATTAATGTCCTCCTGGCTACCTATGCAGAAGTGTACCTGCCAGGTCAGCTTCTAAATGGATCCTTTCAAGAAGAGTCCATCTTATTTGATTGGGAAGGAGAGATATACAATAGAACCAGAAGGTTAATATGAGTTTAAAAGGAGCATAGGAGGCTTCCCTGGTGGCGCAGTGGCTGAGAGTCCCCCTGCTGATGCAGGGGACACGGGTTCGTGCCCCGGTCCGGGAAGATCCCACATGCTGCGGAGCGGCTGGGCCCGTGGGCCATGGCCGCTGAGCCTGCGCGTCCGGAGCCTGTGCTCCGCAACGGGAGAGGCCACAACAGTGAGAGGCCCGCGTACCACAAAAAAAAAAAAAAAAAGGAGCATAGGGTTATCTTGGCAATTAAAGGCTTTTCAGGAGGTTAATTACCCACACCCAGCGCTTACAATTCACAAAATGTGTCAGCAGTTACAGAAATTTGTGTACAGCAGAGAACTGTCTTCTGCACTCTGAATGATATTATTTTACTTACTTTTTTTGCAGGGCTGAGTTAAAGCAATATTCTGTCCATGATCCATTCAGAAAAAAGAAATGAATGCCATTCAAATGCTCACGGCAATGTTATATAGAAAAAAAAATGTGGCTAAGAACTGCACAATTTAGAAAGTGAGAGCAAGACTACGTGAGAGAGAGAAGAGGAGGAGAGACAGACAGGGTAGGAGACAAGAGATTCAAGTGGTTTTTGAAAACCTTAGCAGGGTAGTTTACCAAATGAAAGAGCACCTGTGATAGGGAATCCTGGCATGTGGGCAGAGCTGGGGGGCGAGTTAGTGTAATTCAGATGACCTGTAGGTTTTTAAATCTCTACCCTGGAACCTTCAGAAAACCCATATCTGCTTGCTAGCTAGAATCATGATGGGATTTGTATTAGACCCTCATCCAAGTCACCGTCATCTTTCACCTGGGTCCCTCTCAAAGCACTCCCATCCCAGTGTTCCTGCTACAGAAGTCCTGTCCCAGCCTGATTCTGCTCAGAAGAACGGCCAGTGATCTCTCACTCTGCAATCTTATCATGCCCCGACCCACCCTGCTTACTGGCTTTCCACTGCACTTGGGAGAAAATTCAGAATCCTTACTACAGCCCTATTTGCTTTTTCCAACTTATTTCCTACCACCTCTACGGCCCTCTAACTTTATACTCAATCACACTGGTCTGGGTTCTGTTTCTCCAACAGAACTTTGGCTTCATGTCACCAAATGTCACCTCCTCAAAGAGGCCCTCCTAACCGCCCCATTGAATGTTGCCTATCACCCCCTTATTTTCAAGCACTATTATGGAACCTACTTTGAGTGGTCTCAGAGAGCTTGTGTCTGAAGTGATACTTGGAGTGTGGAGATGAAGCTGAATCTGTAGGAGAGTTCAGGTATTGTGACACCATATGATAATAAAACCACAACGATTCTAATTACATTTTACTGAGCACCTGTGTTGTCCAAAGGACCAAAGTGTTGAGTGAGTATTCATGTAAGTCTGTAAAGGATGTGAAACTGTTAAGGATTCTTCTGGGAAGTGTATTCAAATGCCTGGAAAACACTTTTGCCTCTTTTCCCTAGAGTCACACTCTGCATGCCCCCAAACACCCCCCAGAACACCACCTTTCCAGGGACAAGGCAGTAAGTGATCTCAGGCAGATCGCCCAGCTAATGAGACACCCTCCCTTTTCCCTGCTGGGAGGTGATAGGTTCAACTACCTGAGAACATAGCCTCTCCAGGAGGCCTGGACACTGCTGCAAAGGAAAGAAGCCCATGAATATAACATAAGGCGTTTTTATTCTGGCAAACTGACTCTAATTCTGGACCAGGTAGGTATGTAGCCCATTAGGATGATTTTGAAAAAGAATTAAAATAATTATTTTTCGGCAGCCTGGAGTCTTTCATCTTTATGTGATGGTAGCAATGTTTTAAAAGGCTTATCACAGGGCTGCATAATAATAATAATCCTTTATTATGTGTAATGTTTTAGGAGTTTTAAAAATACTTTGATATAAAATATCAGGTTTGATCCTAACAGAGATCCTTTGAGGTATATGGAGTAGCAATTATTTGCCACACTGAAGTCCAGGGCAATGAAACAGCTTCCAAGGCTCCAACCTAATCCTGACAGGGAAGCCCTAGGACTCAAGGCACTGATTTCTAGTCCAGTGTTCTTTAAATAAATCATTACTGGTGAACTGACTTAAAGGGGAATATCAGAAGAGATTTGAGGTCTGTGTGAGTGTTTATAGGACCTGCGGATTCCAGTGAGTCGTTCTTGGGACTGACAGATCATTTTAGCAGCATGGACACAATGAAACAAAGCTCTACCTTCTAAGAATTGTCATCCGTTCGGTATCAGACTGTCGCACTTAAATCACCACGTCATACATACTACCCGGGCTTCAAGCTTCCCAATAAAGATACTCGATATGTATGGAAAAAAATGTTCCACGAGACTCTTTCATATCTATTTTCTCATCCCTGGTCTTTTTCCTCCAGAAATAATGCTCTTACAGTTTTTATTGCTATTGTTTCTGTCTTCATGAATTATAGGAGCACATTTTATGGTTTCAGAAACAGTCTTCTCAGGCAGTGAATCAACTGGCAGCTTTCTCTTCCTCAATCCTCTCCCGAGAAAAGAACTGAGGGGCTGAGCAGCGCACTTCTTCACAAAGGACATACTTCACTTTAACTACGGCACTTAGGCCCACTCTCTTTTTACCTCTGAGGCCATGATGGCTTCCAGGGCTCTGCTCCTGAACTTTCTTTTCCAGTTATTGACAAAGGGGCACAAAGTCGATACATCTGCTTGCTTCCAGGAAACGCAAAGTCCCCACCCTGCCATCTACTCTCTGCACACAGGAATGCATTAAGAGGAATGCACCAGAAATCTCCAACTTCAGAACCAACTAGCCCAAGAGAAACAGCCGCATTTTGCAACCCACTGTTCACACACATTCAAGTTCCAGTTCCGGTGGAAGGTTAAAGCAGTTGAGGAAAAGTCACTTTTAATGAAAACCAGCTCCCTCTAGGTGCTTACCTCCAGAAAATGTTCTGCCTGCTGCTCTCGATCCAATTTCCTTGAAGTTGTTGTAATCAGACCTGTGTAGAAATGAGAATATTTGACTTTTAAATATCTGGGGCAAGCAGCTTACTGGGTGTGGGAAGCAAGTCCAGTTAAAGGAAAAGCAAAAGCAATGGGGAACAGTATAACTGGCCAGTCCTTAGTGACAGTCAGATGGTCTCAGAATTATTCTTCAAACAAAATAAAATTTACAAAGAAAACTTGAAAAATTTGTTTCTCGGTTCTGCTTACCACAGATGAGGTATTTTCATCACTTTGGGGATATGAAACCTCACAAAAGAACCATTGTTTTTCTGGAATTCAATGATTCATTTGCATATGACTGATATTCTACCATAGGAACCTTATTAAAGATTTTAAGAGTTCTTGAACAATTAATAGGTTGTTGAAGCTGATTAGATTCAGGCTATAAAATAGAACTTTCCTTATTTAACATTTTTCTGCTTATATAATCTTTTTGGTTATACTTGACAAAGAAGGTTATTTCTGTAATAACTACTTGTACACATAATTATTTCAAATATAATATCTCATATACAGAAGATCTCATACTGTAGTTTTATCACTTTGTATTATTTGTTTAAATCTTTACACAAAATAAGTTCCACATGGGAAATATCTATCTTTCCTATGAATGGCATTTCCCATAAATGAATCACCCCTTTGAGTATAAAGGCAAAGAAAAGGGAAGGAGAAGACAAAACTGTCAAGGTCACCCAATTTGTCTATTGCAAGTTTTATTATGATTATTGTCAAATGGCAATTAGGAGGTCAAATTTACATTCTATTTCTTGATTCTTCAATGCCCCTGAAGATAAGAGACTATGGATTGGGCTGCTTTCATGGCATATGCTGACTGACATGAGATAACAGAGAAATCATGAAAAGCTCACTCCCAATGCTGGTGAGGTACATGAAATATAGAAAAGGTATTTTATCAAAATCTGCTGAGGTGCTCATGTTTTTGTTTTCAGGTAGCAGGTGGGAGTAAGACTACCAGAGGTTAGATGGCTCCACATGGCCTTCAAAATAAAATCCCACTGCAGGTAGCATGGCTGTTTACAAGCTGACCCTGAGACAGGAGGGAAGGGTGCAGGGCACAACCTTTAAAAGAATGACATAGCCGTTGAGGATATAACAAAACTGGTTAGAACCGATTAGGCCCAAGATGGTGGAGGATTAGACTTCCAGTAGACCTTGAGCCTTATTATATGCTCATTGTAATACATTAGTATTAGCTAAATGACACACCCACAGGCACCATGACAGCTCTGAGGTTAACCTTAAAAGGCCAAATAGTGAGTGGTGCCCAGTTCCTGGAAATCCCCACGCCTTCTCTGTAAGAGTTGGAATAATCCTCCCACTTGTTAGCCTATGAAATTACTCAGCCTGTAAAAATTAACCACCCCATATTTCGGGCCACTCTTACTTTTTCAAATGTACCACATTCTGTCTATGGAATGTGTATCTCCCTAAATACACCTTCTTTCCCACTTAGTTCTTGGGGCAGAGCCTCCTTGACGACCCACTTGTATCCCTCAAACGCACCCTATATTAATAAACCTACTTCTTACCTATCACTTAGCCTCTCGCTGAATTCCTTCTGTGCAGAGACATAAACAGCCTGAGTTTTAGTAAGTCCTGACCCCAGGTGAGTGATTTTAACTAAAAGACAGTGGGTTCGAGTCCCAGCCCATGGGTTCGAGTCCCAGCCCGTGGGTTCGAGTCCCAGTCTGAGTTTTGGATGCGTTTGAATCCCATCTGAGGTGCGAATGGGTTCCAGCCCCAATCTGATGTTGGTTTCAAACCCACTCCTCTCCACTCTCATCTGTCCACACTCCCCATGGGAGGGAAACCCATATTTCCATTGCATAAATGATCTGCCTCTTCATGAATGCTTTCTGGAATGTGCCCCACCCATCCACAGATTTTTCGAATTTAGTTCAGGTGTTAGCTCAGGTGTTGGAGAGGTGACCCTCTCTCCCAGGGTTAAGGGTCCATCTGATACATACTAACAGAATGAGTATACTCCACCACAGTATCATTCTTGGCCTTTTACTGCAATCCTTTGCTCATACATCTGTATTTTACTGCCAGACAGGTTGACAGAGTGACTTCATGGGAAAGACCTGCCTTCCAATTTAGAAGCCCTGTGGTCCACCTAAGCCCCTGGCCTAAAACAAAACAGGAAATTCATTAAGGATCAGTTGACAAAAGTTGTTGTAGAAAAGATGGATTTTTCATATTCTAATCTTCAGTTTTGCTACAGACAGACTTAGAATGTGTTTGTTTAGGAGGGTATTATTTTGTGTGTGGGGAGAGTATCTGTGGATGGGGAGGAAGTGTGTGCCTTTAGTATTCATTTAAACCACTTCCTAAATTCCTCTATGTGAATGGTACAGTGCTAGGCACCTCTGAACTATTGTCAGAGATGACAGAGAGAAGACCGTTCTCAAGAGTTTCAGGGGAGAGAATCGGTAACTTCCCTTCCCTAGCTACCCATTAGAACCTCCCGGGGAAACTCAAAAAAACAGAGATCCTGTGCCCCACTCCATCCCTCATTTACTGTGTCTAAATCTCCTGGGATGATGCCTTGAGATGGTCCTCTGATTCTAAGAGGAGGCTTTCTGCAATTCCACTATCCTTTGTTGAATCTCACTAAGACTTTTAATTTTATTTTATTTTATTAATTAATTAATTTATTTATTTGCGGTACGCGGGCCTCTCACTGTTGTGGCCTCTCCCGTTGCGGAGCACAGGCTCCGGATGCGCAGGCTCAGTGGCCATGGCTCACGGGCCCAGCCGCTCCGCGGCATGTGGGATCTTCCCGGACCGGGGCACGAACCCGTGTCCCCTGCATCGGCAGGCGGACTCTCAACCACTGTGCCACCAGGGAAGCCCTATGACTTTTTATTGACATGAATTTTTCTACCCATCCAATAATGAAATATACCTGAGAAGCTTTAGCATCTGGATCAGACCTTGGGCTCAGTGTGTGTTTGTGTGTGTGTGTGTGTGTGTGTGTGTATGTGTGTGTGTTGGGAGGGTGAGCGGCGGGGGGATGGAGATGTGTGAGTGCACTGGTGGGTGAGGTGATAAAGGAGGAATAAAGGGGAACCTGCTCTCTGAGTCATACTGACTAAGGGTCAGGTTGGTTACACCAGGGAGCATCTAAAGCACAAATCTGACGCTTTCATTTTCAGGCCACGCTATCCCAGAAGATCATATGTCATGGTGGCTCTCTCCAAGTGAGATGTAAGTGTGTTCTCGAAAGGGGGTGGGAGGCTTTCACAGACCTCACCACCTCTTCAGGGGGCATCCTCTGTTAGAGGTCACAATGGGAATGAGAAATACTTGTCATATGGAGGCTATAAATGGGTGAAAGGGCTGTCAGCCTCTGCTCTTGTTCGCCTGCTGCTCTTCCAGGAACAAAAGACCAGGAACCCTTTTGCCCTCTGTCTGCACTCCCTCCCCCACTCCGTAGGATCTTGTGTCATTTCAGGTCCCCCTTGCCCAGGTCATGCAGTCACAGCCCATTGTGGTATGACGGTGCTCAGGAAGGAGGTCAGCTTCCTCTCCCGATTATCCTGAGGGTAATTCTTTAGGAAAGCCACTTCTTTTCACAATGCCCAGGTATAAGTGAGAGAGCAGTGTGGCTCCCTTCCATCTGCCTACCTCCCCCAGGATGTGCTTTTCACCTATTTATCAGCCAACAGGGAAGAAGACAGGCTTCCTGAAAAGTCTGAAACAACATACACAACAGTGAACCTGGAGCTGTGAGAAAGCCAAGGAGTTTCTGTTTGTGAAGGAAAGGCAGGGAAACCTCTGCAGGTCTCAGTTCTCTGGGTTTCTATCACCTTTATTTTCACAGATCTAAAGTAAAAGGCAGGGGAAAAAATCTAAGTCAAAAGTGAAAATCAGTAGGAAATGGGACAAGTTGGGGCAAGGGACAGAGAGTGACTTCTAAGGGGTACAAGGTTCCTTCTGGGGCTGATGAAAATGCTCTAAAATTACAGATTATGGTGATGGTTGCATAGTTCCATAAGTATTCTGAAAACCATTGAATTGTATGCTTTAAACAGGTGATTGTTATTGTACGTAAATTATGTATCAGTAAAGCCAGATTGTTATTGTACGTAAATTATGTATCAGTAAAGCCATTTAAAAATCAGTAGGAGAGCATGCCACAACTACTGAAGCCTGCACACCTACAGCCCGTGCTCTGCAACAAAGAGAAGTCACCACAATGAGAAGCCTGAGCACCGCGACGAAGAGTAGCCCCCGCTTGCCACTAGAGAAAGCCCGCTGCAGCAACGAAGACCCAACGCAGCCAAAAATAAATAAATAAAATAAATTTATTTTAAAATAAATTAATTAATTTAAAAAAATCAGTAGGAGATCACAAACTCTGCCGTTTAGATTTGAACACATCTTTCATATTTGGAGGAGACAGATCTTTTTTTTTTTTAATTCAACCTGCTTTTTTAAAATTTATTTATTTACTTTAAATTTTTGGCTGCATTGGGTCTTTGTTGCTGCGGACAGGCTTTCTCTAGTTGCGGCGAGCGGGGGCTACTCTTCGTTGTGGTGCATGGGCTTCTCATTGTGGTGGCTTCTCTTGTTGCGGAGCATGGGCTCTAGGTACCCGGGCTTCAGTTGTTGTGGCATGTGGGCTCAGTAGTTGTGGCTCACAGGCTTTAGAGCACAGGCTCAGTAGTTATGGTGCACGGGCTTGGTTGCTCTGCGGCATGTGGGATCTTCCCAGACCAGGGCTCGAACCCGTGTCCCCTGCATCGGCAGGCGGATTCTTAACCACTGCGCCACCAGGGAAGTCCCTAGAGGAGACAGATCTTTAAAAATATTTAAACGGTTGAATGACTAAGTGAAATAAGCCAGGCAAAGAAAGACAAACACTGTATGATATCTCTTACATGTGGAATCTAAAAAATACAACGAACTAGTGAATATAACAAAAAAGAAGCAGACTCGTAGGTATAGAGAACAAACTAGTGGTTACCAGTGAGGAGAGGGGAGTGGGGAGGGGCAATATAAGGGTAGGGAATTAAGAGGTACAAACTATTAGGTAAAAAATAAGCTACAAAGATATATTATACAACATGGGGAATATAGCCAATATTTTATAATAACTATAACTGGAGTATAACCTTTAAAAAGTGAGAATCACTATATTGTACACCTGTAACATATAATATTGAACATCAACTACACTTCAAATAAAAAATAAATTAAAAAATACTTAAATGATTGAATGAATGAATGAATGAGTTAGTTTAGGAATCTGGTAGGAAGAGGGGCTGGAATGAATAGAGCCATCAGGTTTGTCCATGGGGCATCTAGAACATAAAAATAATGAAAAGTACATTTTGGGTTAAAGTCACAACTGGTAGTTATTTGCACTGAAAATAAACCTTGTTGTCAAGACGGGGCTAGCTAAACTAAGAAGGGGCAAAAGCTTTCTTCCTTCTAAAGTTGTGTACTTAGGATGAGCTATGGAGCTTCAGCTGCACGGTGTGTTTCACAGTCAGACAGCAATGAAGTGAGCCATCCCTCCTGGTCCAGAGGAATTAGTCAAAATTGCCAAAGCTGCATTTTCCTTTCTAAACAACTTTGTTGTAGCTAAATGCAGTTGGGTCTTAGAACAGGGCAGAAACTGTAACAGAGCAATCTCCCTCTTCAACTGCTCTGATTCATCACTGTGGAAGGCACCCTCATCCTGTAATCTCTGCAAGAGAGAGGCGTATACATCACACATGTAACTGTAGACCCACTGGGCACAGTAAGTTGGGGACTGACATGATGAAATTGAATTTCAAAGATAAATCATAGGCAAGCTTTTGAATGTGGTTTGGAGGTATAAACAAACACATCATTTGATATAATTACATATGCAAGCCTCCAATTTAGGCGGGGAATTATGCCAGTCCTAAGTGAATGATACTCAGTGAAGAGGACGGGAGAACATATGGCTGGAACTGTGCAATTACTTTAAAAAGGACTGTTTTTGATTTTTTTTTGTTGTGGAAATGGGAGAATCTAATGACTTTTCTGATAAACAGTCTGAGCATGAAAATATGGCTGCCTTTTCAAGAAAGAACTCAAAATGTTCTATGTAGTTATGGTCAGAGAAGTGATACTTGTAAGGATGACATCTTTCCCCTGCTTTTCCGGCCTGTGGGTGTCCTGGGTCCCAGCTGTGTAATCTATTGCCATGACATTGACATTTCCTTTAAGTACTGCTTGAAGCAGTGTAGGTCTTAGCTGTTTCAGCATAATTTTTCAGGACTGTTGGAAACTGAGTTTGGTATTACAAATACAAATGGAGTATCAGCCCTGTGAGCTACAATTAGTGTTTACTCTCTGTCTTTTTTCATATTCAGTTTCGTCTGCTTACCATTTCTCCATGCCTACCCTGGCTATCTGGTAAACCCTCTCACCATCCTTCCAGATAGTTCAAATGTCACCTATCTGCAAAGGCTTCTCTGACCTTTCCTCCTCTAGCATGTGGTAAGTAACTCATCTATTGTTTGGATCTCTTTCTAGACCACAGTTTCAGGAAGGCTTTGGGTGGTTCACCAGTTGAGCTCAGGAACCTCAATCAGCGCCTATTATGTTTGTTGAATACAACAGTACTACTAGTACAGCACCCACTATTTGGCTCTAATTATTTGTTAAGGAGTCAATTTTCCCTAACAGGATATAAGGTAGTTAATAGATCTTATTCATCTCATGTCCCTGGCATTTAATATAGAACCTGGTACACTGAGGGTATCAAGCAAAACTTGTTTGAATGAGGGTGACATGGATGCAGTCTCTCAGAACTCTCAATATTGTTTTGTTTTCTTCTTCTTTTTTAAAATAAATGTATTTATTTATTTATTTATGGCTCTGTTGGGTCTCTGTTGCGGTGCACGGGCTTCTCACTGTGGTGGCTTCTCTTGTTGCAGAGCACGGGCTCTAGGCATGTGGGCTCCAGTAGTTGTGGCAAGTGGGCTCAGTAGTTGTGGATCCCAGGCTCTAGAGCGCAGGCTCAGTAGTTGTGGTGCACAGTCTTAGTTGCTCCGAGGCATGTGGGATCATCCCAGACCAGGGCTTGAACCCATGTTCCCTGCATTGGCAGGTAGATTCTTTTTTTTTTTTAACATCTTTATTGGAGTATAATTGCTTTACAATGTTGTGTTAGTTTCTGCTGTATAAAAAAGTGAATCATCTATATGTATACATATATCCCCATATCCCCTCACTCTTGCATTTCCCTCCCACCCTCCCTATTCCACCCAACTATGTGGTCACAAAGGAACTAGCTGATCTCCCTGTGTTATACAGCTGCTGCCCACTAGCTATCTATTTTACATTTGGTAGTGTATATATGTCAATGCTACTCTCTCACTTCGTCCCAGCTTACACTTCCCCCTCCCCATATCCTCAAGTCCATTCTCTACGTCCACATCTTTATTCCTGTCCTGCTCCTAGGTTCATCAGAACCATCTTTTTTTGTTTTTGTTTTTTTTTTTTAGATTCCATATATATGTGTTAACGTATGGTATTTGTTTTCCTCTTTCTGACTTCACTCTGTATGACAGACTCTAGGTCCATCCACCTCACAACGAATAGTTCAATTTCATTTCTTTTTATGGCTGAGTAATATTCCATTGTATATGTGTGCCACATCTTCTTTATCCATTCATCCAATGATGGACACTTAGGTTGCTTCCACGTCATGGCTATTGTAAATAGAGCTGCAATGAACATTGTGGTACATGACACTTTTTGAATTACGGTTTTCTCAGGTATATGCCCAGTAGTGGGACTACTGGGTCATATGGTAGTTCTATTTTTAGATTTTTAAGGAACCTCCATACTGTTCTCCATAGTGGCTGTATCAATTTACATTCCCATCAACATTGCAAGAGGATTCCCTTTTCTCCACACCCTCTCAAGCATTTATTGTTTGTAGATATTTGATGATGGCCATTCTGACCGGTGTGAGGTGATACCTCTTTGTAGTTTTGATTTGCACTCCTCTAATGATTAGTGATGTTGAGCATCCTTTCATATGTTTGTTGGCAATCTGTATATCTTCTTTGGAGAAATGTCTATTTAGGTCTTCTGCCCATTTTTGGATTGGGTTGTTCATTGTTTTGATATTGAGCTGCATGGGCTTCTTGTATATTTTGGAGATTAATCCTTCGTCAGTTGCTACATTTGCAAATATTTTCTCCCATTCTGAGGGTTGTCTTTTCATCTTGTTTATGGTTTCCTTTGCTGTGCAAAAGCTTTGAAGTTTTCTTAGGTCCCATATGTTTATTTTTGTTTTTATTTCCATTTCTCTTGGAGGTGGGTAAAAAAGGATCTTGCTGTGATTTATGTCATAGAGTGTTCTGCATATGTTTTCCTCTAAGAGTTTGATAGTTTCTGGCCTTAAATTTAGGTCTTTAATCCATTTTGAGTTTATTTTTGTATATGGTGTTAGGGAGTGTTCTAATTTCATTCTTGTACATGTAGTTGTTCAGTTTTCCCAGCACCAATTATTGAAGAGGCTGTCTTTTCTCCACTGTATATTCTTGCCTCCTTTATCAAAGATAAGATTACCATATGTGCACGGTTTTATCTCTGCGCTTTCTATCCTGTTCCATTGATCTATATTTCTATTTGGGGCCAGTACCATACTGTCTTGATTACTGTAGCTTTGTAGTCTAGTCTGAAGTCAGGGAGTCTGATTTCTCCAGCTCTGTTTTTCTTTCTCAAGATTGCTTTGGCTATTCAGGGTCTTTTGTGTTTCCATACAAATTGTGAATTTTTTTGTTCTAGTTCTGTGAAAAATGCCATGGTATTTTGATAGGGATTGCACTGAATCTGTAGATTGCTTTTGGTATTATAGTCATTTTCACAATGTTGATTCTTCCAGTCCAAGAACGTGGCATATCTCTCCATCTGTTTGTATCATCTTTAATTTCTTTCATCAGTGTCTTATAGTTTTCTGCATACAGGTATTTTGTTTCCTTCAGCAAGTTTGTTGCAATGGTAAATGGGAGTGTTTCCTTAATTTCTCTTTCAGATTTTTCATCATTATTGTATAGGAATGCAAGAGATTTCTGTACATTAATTTTGTATCAGCAGGTGGATTCTTAAACACTGTGCCACCAGGGAAGTCCAATATTGTTTTATACAGAATGGCCACAATGGCCCCAAAGCATGGGAGTTAAAGTTATCTGAATGCTTTCATCCATTCTTTGAATAATTTTAATGTTTTCCCAAGTTTTGGACAACCTCTTCTGTTCTCATAGTTGGAGATCATTAGAACGGTTCCTGATAGTCTTTTATTTTTTAATATTTCAGTGGATTTTTAAAGATTTTAATCTTTAATGTTAGACGCAGGGGCTACTTGCCCATTCTATGGTTATCCAACATCCTGGTTTCTATCTAATTTATGGGGAAAGGTGGGCAAAAAATAATACAGTAGTATACAACATTTATTGAGTATTATGTGCCAAACACTGTACTAAACAGTTTGCATATGTGACCTCATTTAATCTCACAAGAGTTCAGAGACATAGCAACTATTTTGACTGTCCAGAGTAGGAAACTGAGGGAAATAACTTGCTCAGGGTCAGCTATGACTGAGCCATGATTCAAACTCAGGGACTCTAACTCTGAAACTCCTCCACTGTGTTCCTAGCAGACAAGGATACAGAGCCATGGCAAAGCCACCTGCATAGGAGCCAGGAGACCTGCATCTCAGTTTCACCTTGGTCAGTAACTGGCTCTGAGATTTGAGCCATCACATCTTTTTTTTTCTAGACCTGTTTCCTCATCTAGGAATGTCCTGAAGTCTCTTTTCAGTGTGAAGAGTCTATAGTAATATAGAAACATTAAAAGGCGATCATTCTTCTTCCTTTCCTGTTGCCTCATTGGACCCCACTTTCTGTTATGGACCTGAGTCCAGCTGTGCAGGACATGGGCGGGTCACCCAGGCAGGAACAAGATGGGCTGTGTTCTCGTTTTTATTTATCCACAAAATCAACACTTAAGCACTCATATGCATATTTCTAAAAGGAGCAAAATAAAAACATCAGTTAACTATGAATGTATGTTTTTAAGTAGGAAAAAAAATAAAACAACACTGTAGTTATTCTCAGGTTTATTGTCTCTTCCACAAGATTCTAACTTCTAGAAATGTAACAGAGAACAACAAACCTGACTCCATATTGGATCTATTCCTTTAGCTCTAGGGCTCTGCATCTGGGTAAAAGGATGTTGCCTATAACCGGAAATATACATGATAGCACATTCTCAAGGCTCTTTAAAGGCATAACACTTTTCCATTCATATAGAGATTAAAAAGTTGCAGAAAAGAAAATAACAATTGTCTCATTGGAGGTTTATAGGAATATTGTGACTAGATGTGGACAGCTGAAAGAACAAAGGATTCCTGCACCAAGTAGTTTGCAACAACCAGCCACACCTCTTCCCCTTTTTGAATAAAAGAAGCCTGATCAGGTAAGTTGGTTCTTTGGGACACTAGTCCACCATCTTTTCGGTCTGCTGACTATCCAAATAAAGTCACTATTCCTTGACCCAACAATTCATCTCTCGATTTATTGGCCTATCATGTGGTAAGCAGTAAGAGCTTGGACTCTGTAAGAGAAAGTCTTTTTCTACCTCATTTAAGCCTATTAAGAAGGCTTAAAATATTCCCTATAGTATTTACACATGGACATCAGACTGTGCACTGAATTAATTCAAAGAGAATGAAATGGACACAGTACCTGAAAGTTTCAGGTTGCAGAAAAAAATTAAAGTTGAGGTGAAGACACATATCAGGTTTGCTTAAAAAAAGACTAAATAATGTTTGTTTGGACTACATGATGTTTCTTTCAAAAGAAAAACCAGAAAGAAAAAACATATACATATGAGGGGGGTTAAAAAAGGATTCTGAGAACTGGCCCTATCAGGCATTCTTCTTAAGTAAGGGCTGTTTCATCGGATGTAAAGATTTGGGGTTGCTCAATTGGGCACACGGTGCTGCTAGTAAATTTCCTTCAGAAAATCTGGGGACTTCTTTGGTGGTCCACTGGTAAAGAATCTGCCTTCCAATGTAGGGGATGCAGGTGTGATCACTGGTCAGGGAACTAAGATCCCACATGAAGTGGGACAACTAAGCCCTCACACCACAGCTACTGAGCTCGTGTGCCTCAACAAGAGAGAGAAAACCCACATGCCACAACTAGAGAGAAACCCATGCTGCGCTGCAACGAAAGATCCCGCATGCCTTAACAAAGATCTCACGTGCTGCAACTAAGACCGATGCAGCCAAAAAATAAAATAAAATAAATAAATATTTTAAAAAAAGAAAATCTGACAGGGGAAATCATCGATGGAATTCTAAGCCTGAAACTTGGAATTTTCTTTATAAATAGTGATTTCCAAGATGCTGATAGAAGTTTTAAAGCTGTATAAGTGAGAATGCATCTTAAATTGAAGTATGAAAGACCTTGTGGGTCAAACATGATTCATAGTTGTTGGTTTTCTGTCACAGGTAACTTTCACTTGTTTTTCTTTGCAAGCCAATGGGTAGAATTTCCCAATTCTGCCTTAGCAGTAGGGAAATCGCAGGCAGTTCTCTCCCGCCAGAAACACTTTCCCCTTTGGATACAGTATTCTGTAGGTACTACAGGTAGCAAAGGGGAAAAGCCAGCTTGTAAAGGAAAAGTGTTGATGCTGGCACATACCTTGCACCTTCCCTTCAGGCCTGGATGACAGATGGACTTGCCTGCTGCCTGGAGGGAGAGTTCTGAGGTTCAGGCAAATCCTGCTCCCTCACTGTGCTACTCATTACAGATGAAATCGACTGGGGGATCTGGGTCAAGGCAACCTGTCATTAGAGTGAAGGATAAGACAGTGGTTAACAAGGGACGGGTAATGCTGAGGATGTAGGGTGGAGAATATTTCCAAAAGCCATCTCCTCTGAATAATTCTCTCTCATACAAGGTGATCCTGCCACACGCACCCACACATACACACACACACACACATATACATGTACACACACATACACTTAGGACCAGAGATGCTGTGTACGAGTCTCATTTTGCCAGAATACCTGGATACTTAGCAGTCCCATCTGTTCTTCCCTCTATTCCTCGCCTCATCACCAATCCTCATGGCTCTCTCCCTCCCAGTCTCACACAGCCCTCTGGTTCTGCCTTCTAATTCAGCCTAGATGAAGAAGTATTTGTGCACCTGAAGAAGTCTCTAGGCGATTTAGCTAAACCTTGCATGCCATATTGGATTTCTTCAGAGAAATTAAGCTACAGATGGTAAACCAATATTAGGGATGTCACAAGAAATGATGCCATTTTAGGTGCCATTAACATACCACTGATGTGTGTGCTCAGATGTGCAATATGGTGCACGTCTCCCCCTTTCTCTTTCTGCCAAGATATTTTTTTTTACAGAATTCTGAATATTGGATGATCAAAATAAGGAAGAAGTGGCTGGCAACCTAAATTATACTATATGGATGGGTTTTAAAGATTATCTAGCCTGAGAGGCACCATGAACCACCATCATGTACCATCAAGTAAACAGTACTTAGGCTCTGACATCAGACTGCCTGACTTCACATCCCCGTTACCAGCCCTAGGCAACTGCCTGTTCTTTGGTGAGTTATTTAGCTTCTTTAAGTAAAATGAGGCTTATTAAATTAAATAATCAATTTAAAATGCTTGGCTTGGTTCCTGGGACATATTAAATGCTCAAAATGTTACTCTTATTATTAGTTCCAAGAATAATGCCTGAAGTATCATATGTGTTCAATGGTCTAATCTTGCTTCCTTCCCATCTTGAGATTCCCCTCACATGGGTCTGAACATTGGGGCAACAAAAATTGTAAAATTTCTACTTCTTACCCTGTCATCTGACAGATAAGGAAACCAATGCTCACAGTTTAAATAACTTGTCCAAAGATATATTCGTAAGAAATCCTTCATCCATGCATTGTTAAATTTTATTGAGAGGTGAGCGTATATTCTTATTTCTCAAAGTGTGACATGGCTTAGCAGCATCAGAATCACCTGGGAGCTAAGTTAGAAATGCAGAACTGCAGGCTTCTCCCATACCTTGGTGATTTGTACCTATGCTAAATTTTGAGAAGCCTGACTCTAGACCGTTGCTGTGCAAATTTGGCTGTGCACTGGAATCACCTGGGTAGCTTTAAAAAATACTGATGCCAGGGTCCCACATCCAGACATTCTGAATTATTTGGTATGGATGGGGGCCCAGGTACAGGGATTTTTAAAAAGCTCTGGATGGTTGTAATAGTCAGCCAGGGGTGAGAATCACTGTATATGCAGTCATTACCAATAGGTGCTGGGGTTATGGTAATTAGTTTTTCTGGCTTATTCAAATGGTCTAGTTTCTCCACAATGAACAACACTCAATTTTATAATATAAGATAATTTAAAGGCCAGTAAAATGAGACACCTGGTGCATGGACCCCTGCATATCTTCCTATGAATTCTGCAAGGTTCTATGCTGAACCCTCCCAGAAAAGGACTAAACTATGGCTGCCAGATCTGTTCTGGCTTCATATCTGCTACAGGCCTGGTGTCTTCCCCTAATACACTGGATTACCTCAGCTACAGTTTTCCATCTTCACCCTGGCACACTTTCTTATATTGTGTTACACGTTTCCTAGCATCTTCTGGCCCTCAGGATCCTCAGAGCAGAGGTTAAACCCCACCTCCGTGGTGATGCTACCTCTTTCCCACAAAAGCATATTTTTACTTGAGACACCGTGGGAAGAGCCAAGAGGATACAAGAGTAAATCCCCATATTTGCCCTCATGAAACTAACAATCCAGTAAGGGAAACACACATGTATGCAAATAACTATGATACTAGGTGTGAGCGAAACACCCTGGACAACTCGGGTGCCCTGAAGAAGGATTATTGCAGAATTGTGCAACTAGAAAAGATGAGGGAATAAGTTGAATTTGTCCTGGTTTTTAATGGTGAATAAGATTCTACCAGAGAAGTTGGAAGAAGTTAAAATGTCAAATCTGTAGCTAAGAATCATGAGACAGAAGGTTAATGAAAAAGGTAAATCTAGGTTTAAATCTTGGCTCTGCTGTTTCTTAGCTATGTGACCAAGGACAAGTTACATCACTTCTCTGATCTCAGTCTTGTCATGTCTGACGTGGGGATAGTAATAACTCCCCCATAGCCTTTTGGTTAAAAATGATCCAGATGAAGTGCTTAGCATGGTGCCTTGCACTTAGCAGATGCTGTTTTGAAAAATAGAAACAGCATCTATAAAAGGCAGTGCATTATCTTTAATTTTTATGAAAAACCTGAAGAGCACTGGGATGCTATTTCTGATTACATTTTAAAGGAAAACCTTATTGTCTCTAGATTTTTCACCTCTGACAATGTCTAAAAATGTAATAACCAAACAACTAAAAGTTGAAGTTTCCTTCTGCTCATTCAAATGAACACTGCAAAGTTCATTAATTCCTGCCACACTCCAGAGGTGTGAAAGTCACCACTGCACTCCCCTTAGAAATGATTTCAATGCAAATAATTTGTCTCTACATCTGTTTTCAGGAGGATGGTTAAAGTGCAAATTACTCAGAGGATGTGCAGAGTCTTGAAAACACACACATGCTTTGTAGGTGTGCAATCCTTTAAGATCATCTCTGCTCTGTGAGGTCTTAGGTAAGAGCCATGTTTTGAAACCCAATTTAAAAAATCTGGGAAAAAACATCACTTGTTATGGAGAGCTTTGAAAGTTATCAGAAGACTGACAACACTCTTTCTTTTTTTTAATATCACACATTTTCCAGTTAATTTTCACATAATTCAATCCTTTCCTTTTGTCCTAAATTTTTATATAAACTGTTAAACTTTATTACTTTTCATTCTACCTATCTGAGAATTTGTAATAGGTCTGTGGCTGGTTGAAGTTCACCTTTGTACTACCTAGGCAAATTAATAGTGTAGAAAGTTCTCAGGGGAATATTTAATGTACTCCAGACAAACCACTTGCAAAGCACTTTAAGAACCCCCATTTTGATGTTCTAATCGCAACATCCAAGCAGGTCTTTTGTTTGGCAACATTTTGTTAACACTAACATTAACCTTATGTGTTTATCTGAAAGCAGGAAACGTGTGCTTCCTGAAATATTCTAGAATCTGCATTTTCAACTTCTATAAAATCCTCCTCAATAAGAGTCTGAATTAATGGAATTTCATGGTCCTTCTCTTCTTTGGGAAGACGTACCATCTCTTGCAAGAATGATGAAAGTTGTGCTTAATCATTCATCAATGAATGCAGCAACTTTGTCAAGCTTTTTAGAATGTTGTGTGCCTTTAAAAATGTTGTGTGCCTCAGTTTCTTCCTCTGCAACATAGTAATGATTTAATGGGGAAGCAATTAACTTCATCCTTACTATGATTAACATATGCTATTTTTTTCCTTTATAAATATGAGTGGAAATAAAGGCAGAATTAGAATCCTTTCTAACTCCTTGAGAAAAATGCTTTATCAATCCAGGGAGGAGTTGTATACTCCCTCTACTCTTTTGTAGAAAAATTTATGAACAATTCCATTATAGCTTTATCACTTTGTATTTTGTTTGTGTGTTTGTCTTCTTCAGTAGACTGTGGCTTCTCCAGGCCATTACATTTTTACTCATTTAATGTTTGTTAAAGGAATATCTTTTAAGAGCCTAGGCTAATCTGTATATCTTTCAAAGTTCCTGGCATATGGATGGTGATCAATAAATATTCGCCTATTGGATGAATAACCTATCCTACTGAAAATGTGTATGGAAGTGTGTGTGAACATAGGTATGTGTAGCACCACCCAAAGCAGGTAATGGTCCACATTCATGGGAATGATCACTCAGCATTTATATTGTGGCTTGCAAAGCTTCCATGTCTTTTGGAAAAAGCTTCCAAATAAATTCTAAATGGAATTATATGCTGTATTTTGGATTTTTAACATACAATGTTACAAGTTCATAAAGCCATGTTTTTTGGTATCTATGTCAGAGTCTGCAGTCTGTGTGGCTAATTGAGGTTAAGGGGGGAAATGGCAGATTGTCAATGCTAATGAGTTTTTCATTACTCTTTCTAACATGCATTTTATTCCTCTTTTGTCTTTACTTTTTTTTTTTTTTTTTGCTGTACGCGGGTGTCTCACTGTTGTGGCCTCTCCCGTTGCAGAGCACAGGCTCCGGACGTGCAGGCTAAGCAGCCATGGCTCACGGGCCCAGCCACTCCGCGGCATGTGGGATCTTCCCAAACCGGGGCACGAACCCGTGTCCCCTGCATCGGCAGGCAGACTCTCAACCACTGCGCCACCAGGGAAGCCCTGCCTTTACTTTTTGTTTAACTAAGTTATGTTATTTATCCAAGAATCTGTCACATATAAGCAGAGATTGCCAACCTGTCAGAGAGGGTTCAGACCATGTTTCACTTCCCAAAAAACATTAAAACAGTGGCAGGAAGGGTGCAAAAAACAGAAAGAGGGAGCTTGCAAAAAGCAGCCAACCTCTGATTCCTCCAGGTCCACCAGGTATTCTATGGTGAATATCAAAATGGAAGATGAGTCAAAGGGCCTTGTAGGATCACACTCCCGGGTGGCTTTAATGTATTAATCCTTCCAAAATGCCACCAACAATCTAGTAAAAGGACTGTGCTAATGGGGTACCTCAGCCATGTCTTACTGAAGGGGTGACTTAGGTGCCATTTCAGTTTCTTGTTCAGAAAATGAAAACAAAACTAAAAGAACTGGCAAGTAAGTGAGTGAATTGTTGACAGAGTGAAAGCTGGGGCAAAATCAGAAAGCAGCAAATACTGGCTCTGTAGCAGTAGGGCTGGTGTGGGGAGCTGTGGGGAGATGGGCAGCCTCGAAGACCACCATAGCATCTGTGTCTAGATCTTGATTATTCCATATTAATAGAAAACATCAACATAAATGTATGTCATTTGTTACATTACTATTAGCTAGCTCTGTGTGCCTTCTAAACTTGTGCCCTGGTGCCCTTTGCTTGGCTTTCCTTTTACGGGTTCCCTTGGTAGAGGTGGCAGAAGCTTGTTTAGGTTTTCCCCCCATTTCAGGGATGAGAACAGTGATGGCAGACATGAAATGGGGTAAATTGGAAATTCAGGGCTGCCTCTGGTGTTGGGTCAGCTGGGCACCCATGTTCAGGTTTCTCTGTCTTTCTTACTCCTTTTCTTGTCATCCCAATGTTGACCTCCATCCCCTCCCATCCAATCCAGCAAAGGGGCCAGAAGCAGAATTACAAAATGTTTCTTCTACATTTTTAGAAATTTAGCATCCCCTCTTTCGGGCTAACAGTTTGTACTGGGTGAGTACACAAGAGGTACCCATTTAGAAAACCAGCAAGCCAAATAAAAACACCAGCCATGTTAAAGTATCATCATCTTTGCTGGCATTCTGAGTAATTCAGTATTTTCCAAAAAAATGGCTGTGCATACAGAGTCTAAGAGTGGATTTTTAAACCATTCAAAACAGTGTCAGTCCTTCTTTCACAGTGAAAATGAGCTTAATTCTGCTGTGGTTGTAATTAGTGGATAATTAGTACTTGTACATGTCGATGCTACATGTCATGGAACTGGCGCCCAGTTTAGCACCCATTCAACAAGATTATTTAATTTTGCTGCAATTTTCATTCTTGTGAGTCACATTGGTGTCCTGGCACTAGAAGACCTGGAACTCAAGCTAGATAGACTAAGGTTTGAAATTATATTAATGGGTTTCATTTTTCCCATGGAAAAGAAAATTGCTGGAAGGTTCTGCATTAAAAAACCAGAGCAGCAGACAAGACAGAGGGCAGGACGCACTGCACTGTCTCATCAGCCATTCTAGGCTCTGAATTTTTAATATAACGTGGACTACAGTTTGAGCCCGAGTGTTGGCTTGGCACCACCGGGGTACTTGCCTTCAGAGAACGCTGACAATACTGGCGGTGGAGAGATAATTATAGCTAAACCGTTGAAGAAAGGTAACACAGGGGCACAGAGGAGTCAGCCCTAATCTCCACCTGAGAGTGCAAGGGAAGCCTTCTCTTGGTTGAAACAGCAGTTTGCCAGCTAGACAAGGAAGAGAGGACCTTTCACGGTATTCTGATGGGACAGGGAAAGTGCAGTAGGGAAGAACAAATCTGACTCCATATTGCATCTGTTTACTTTAACCTTTGTATTCTATTGCTTTTGCTACAAGGTAAGAATGTTGTCTATAGCCTGAACTATACAGGATAGCCCATTCTCAAGGCTCTGATCTTTAAAGGCATAACACTTTTCCATTCATATAGAGGTAAAAAGTTGCAGAATGGAGAACAACATTTGTCTTGTTGGAGGTTTATAGGAAAGTTGTGACCTGGCCTACTTGCACAGATGCAAAAACAAAGGATTCTGACACCAAGAAGTTTGCAGCAATCAACCACACCCCCTCCCCTTTTAGTATTAAAGAAGCCTGACTTCTAACTTTGGTAGGATGGTTCTTTGGGACACTAGTCCACCATCTTCTTGGTCTGCTGGCTTTCTGAATAAAGTTGCTATTCCTTGCCCCAACACATTTTCTCTCAATTTATTCGCCTGTTGTGTGGTGAGCAGTACAAGTTTGGACTCGGTAACAAAAGCACACAGACAAGAAGGACCCCAGTCCTGTTTCAAAGTTACTTCAGGACACCTTAGGGGAAACCTTGGAATTTTGTATTATTCATTGTTGGAAATGGAAAGAAAATAATACCTTAATTTCTTACAAGCATTCAATCAGTCAGCTCTGCAAGGTGCTCTTTTAACTTTTAACATGGAAGTGTTTTTACAGCATTGTAGGTGACAATGGGAAAAGTTCTCTCTCTACTCCTGTCAGGCTCAGAAAAAAGGGACCAGGACCAAGTTGCAAGCAAGTATCTGAGCCTAACAAAGTGACAGGTCAGGAGTGCTAGGAGAACGTCGGTGAGTTACCATTTAAACAGAGCTTCCTCCCCACTCCCTTTGCCTCCTCTTGGAAGCAACACTTTTGGAAGGTGGGCAACCATCTGCCCAAGACTATCCTGGTTTTAGCATCAAAAGTCCCAGTTCTGCATCCCAAGAAACCCCTCAGTCTTGGGCAAATCAGGACAGTTGGTCGCCATAGTTTTAGATCACAACCAAATGCCAGGTTTCTGCAATGAACTTATTCAAACAGTAAATTTTCAAGGCCAGACACATATGAAGAGTGTTTACTACTTGGCCTGGCATCCCCCTTGGGTTTGCAGATGAGGAAACTAAGGCCCAGAGAGTGGCAGCACCTTGTCAGATTCCACAGTGCTTAGCTCCAATTAGATGATGGCCCTGCTCAAAACCACTCAGAACTGTTTTATGACTTCTTTTTGTCTTCCTTCCATGATCACACATTTTCCTAATAGAGCTAACAACTGGCACCATTTTCTAATTATTCTCCATGTTGCCAGTGGTGTGCTGAGCACTTTACGTGCAACATCTCATTTAATCCTCCTAACAGTTCTAAATTACTCTTCCTAAATTGTAAACACTATTATCATCCCCATCCCCATTTTGCCGATGAAGAGATGGACTCCCAGCAAGACCAAGCAACTTGCAGAAGTTACACAATTAGTGAGAGATCTGAAACTTGATCAAGTTGTCTGACTCCAGAATTCTTGTTCTTAATCACAAGGACACAAGACTTCTCTTCTGATTCAATTTTATCTTCCACTATTTCATGTAAAATGACTTCACCATTTAACCAAAATATTTGAAAAAGCATAGGAATGATTTTGTTTATTCTGTCTTTTATTTTGTCTCTCATTCATTATTCCATTCACTGGAAAAGCATTTTCAGATAAGTGTCTATACTTGCTTTTCAGTTCCCAGTGGGTTCGGGGCCACATCAAATCTTTCCATTACAATACTGCTTCAGAAAAGTGCAAATTTAGTGTGTGGACAGTGTTTTTGTCTTAAGCCATTGAGCTGTTGTATGATCAATTCAATTAAGTGTCACTGGGACCCCTGCTCCCCACAATTAACCGAAGGATACCCTACAGGGATCCAAACACCATGCTTCTCTTAAGAACTCTGCCAAGACCAGACCCATATAATTTGGATTCTGCTGGATCTTCTCTGAGGGTTTCTCTCCTTAGGTTCTGTCCTCTTCCATGTCTCCTTGCTATTCTCTTTCTTTTGAAAGAAAGTCTTCACACTTAACAAATTCAACTCAATTCATCAAAACATTGATAATTTATCACTAGATTCCAGCTACTCAGCAATTCTTCCTTCACATTGAACATGTAAAGCTTATTTCTGCTTTAAGCCTTTGCCCTTGCCCTACCCTGGGCTAGGACCCATCTCCCTACACCCCCTCCACTCCCCATAGCTGCAGGGCTGATTCCTTGTTCATCACACAGACTTCAGTTCAAATATCATCAATAGAGAGAACACTTCCCTTCTCTGATCACCACATCTAAAATCTCCCCCTCCTTGTTTTATTTTCTTCTGACCTTATTGTCTGAAATTATCCTGTTTGCCTACTTGTTTACTTATCTATTGTCTATCTCCTTCTCTAGAATGTAAGCCTTGCAAAGGCGGGAGCTTCGAGTTCTTCTTATGCACTGTCATATCTGCAGCACCTAGAAGACTGGCTGGCACATAGTAGTCCCTCAGTAAATGACTGTTGAATGAAAGGAGAAATGCCTCTATGAAAAAAATACTTGTAAACATTGCTGAAGCTCTCCTGTCCTTGCCTTTAAATATTTTGCATGCTTTACATTCTACTTGCATTTTCCCACTGAACGTTTTCAGTATGGATTTTGATTACATGACTAAAAGTTTCTGGATGCTCTCCATTTGGGAACTAGCCTGAAGGACAGTGGATGGGAGTGAAGAAAGATCCAGGTTTGGTTCCAAGCTTCCCCACTTCCCAGCTCAATGATCTTGAGCAAGTGACTCAAACTCCTTGAGCTTCAGGAGCTCAAGGCTCCTGAAAGCACCTATAATGCAACAAGGAAGGACTTGATGTGCTCCTTACTCTCTCCTTATATAGTTATTAGGTATATTTAAGTTTTATAATTTTACCTAACTATCTGTCCATACTGAACAAGTAAATGATGAATTTGAAAATAGGAAGAATATATGGAAGTTCAGGAAAATCTTAGAATTCTCTATTCTCTTTCAAAAACCCAGGAGCTTGGAGTGTCAACTGTCAGGGAAGGTCAGTTACAAGTTTGGTTCCATAGCAATGTCTGGAGGTCAGCACCCTGCTGGCAGGAAATTCCAGGGAGAGGATGTAACTTCTACCACAGACCAAAGAGGCTAGTGTGAGGGTTAAGTGATCTAATCTCATTCGAGTCAATGGACTGAATTCAAATCTCAGAGTTGATGTTAATCTCCTGCAAATGAGATCATCAGAACAGCTCTCTGCTCCTCTGGGTAAGCACCTCTTACTTCCATATCCTTTCTGCTCAGTTGAATTTTTTTCTTTTTTCTTTTGGCCGCTCTGTGCAGCTTGTGGGATCTTAGTTCCCCGACCAGAGATTGAACCCAGGCTCCGGCAGTGAAAGCATCAAGTCCTAACCACTGGAGTTGAACCCAGGCCCTGGCAGTGAAAGCACCAAGTCCTAACCACCACTTCCAGGGAATTCCCTCAGTTGTAATCTTCTACCTGAGTAAATGGGCTCCTCTGTGGCAAGCCCACAGGTAGAAGTTTTCAGCTCTCTCTTTTTTTGACCCTGCCCCTGTTGTTTCACTAAGGGCATTAGTGGTCTTTGGTAAGAAAGACAGCAGCAGAGGATAGTGGAGAAAACTCAGGGCCCAGAGAACAAGGCTAAACCCCAGTTTCTCCCCTTATATACTCTATAATCTTATGCAAGTCACATAGCCACTCTGATTCAGTGTCTGCATTCTCACAGGGATAATAACAACGTCTAACCATGTAGCTCATCCATTTATCATCATCCATTACTTCCCTGCCACCATATCTTTGTAGCCTATTGAGTACAAAGTCTCAGCCCCACCTGATGTTCAGCCCCTTTTGTGATCAGCTCCCAGGCTTCCTTTCTAGCCCTAAATCTCCTCTACACGGTGTCCAGACATAGGTTTTAATAAATGCCAGTTGAGAGAATGAATGAAAATGAGAGGCTCCAAGTAAGACAACTTTAAAAGAGCTATTTCAAATAAAAAGTGTTACTTTAACAAAAATAGGACAGTGATTAAAGTCTCTTGGTTTTCATATATAGAGATATGAATAAAAAAGGTTATATAATAATAGATTCTACAGCCATTCTGTAATTAAACAGTCAGGCTTTGACTAAGATCCACTTCTCCTTAACCTTACCTATTTCAAAACCCAGTCTAACTTTCATCTCATTTATGGAGTCAACAAAAACGTGTTGAATGCATTTGGGCTATGCACCAGGGGTCCTTAACTCCTTCAGGAAATTTCCAGATATGACCATTTGGGTCCAATGCCTGCCACTTCATATGCCTGAGCGGGAAGTGTCTTTGTGGCAATGATGCCGACCTCAGCCAAATCTAGGTTAAGATGACCAGAATCAAACAGACTAGATTCCAGACCAAGCCTTGCTATTTACTTCCCATGTGCCATTGGGCAGACTCTCTTTCCTCATCTGTTAGGTGGGGAATAATACCAACCTTTTATGTCTTCCTGTAAATATAAATTACAATCATACACATAAAAGCATGAAGCATGAGGGTTGAAGCATAGCAGGTGATGAGCCCATGTGAATACTTGCCTTAGCCTGGCCTTGGCTGGACCAAACTAAACCACGCATTGGTAGTGGAGTCTTTATATTGGTGCAATGCATCGTATTACAGCAAAGGTAACAACACTGATCATAAGCCAGAACAGATAGCTGAGCTCAGTGCTTTACAGGCATTCCCTGTTTCTTTTTTTCTGATGCTTGTAACCTCCACCTCTACACTTATTGCCTGCTCTCCTGTTATTACCTCCCGGAAGAGATGTCACAAAAGGCTGCTCCTGTCAAGTGGTCTCAGGATGAAAACAGAAAAGACATGGGTATCCAGGCAGCATCATCCTCTTATAGCTTTCTCACCTGTGAAAGCGAGAGGCTGGAGGCATCACCCCAAATCACCCGATTGACCTAAAAGGGGAGAGCATTTGTTTTTCTCCTGCGAAAACTTTTAACAAGCAATAATATGAGAGAAATCAATCTGTGTTTAACTCCTCTAGGAAGGATTCTTAGCGGAGAATACAATCAAGTGAAATTTAAATTCAGTTTGACCCAAGTTCTCATAAGATAAACACTCCTCAAATGGAGGATGATGGGAACCTCATTACTTAGAATTGGACAAATAACCTAAGGCAGTATGATTATAACCTGGCAGCAGCTACGGTTTGCTCAGCAAACTGCCTGAACCTCTACTGGGAACATTTAACACCACATGTATTTTGAAATCACAGGGTACATCTACAGGCAATAAAGACTGTTTGTTATCTCTCCGATTCATTGCAGTTGCACAAACACCCAGTTAATTCAGCTATAACACATCTGCCCAGAGAAATATTTACTTTTGGAGCCTCCAGGGTGTGCTTTAATTTTTTCCTAATTGCTATCGATTGAGTTCTAAGTTTAAGTGCTGTTGAGATGGACTTAGGTCCTATTTCTATCCTGAGAAGTTCACTGCTATCAAACGCAAAGAGCAGATTCTCAAATGACCTTAGCTGTACTCTTAGGAACTGTTTTCTTCCTGCAGTCGTGCAGGTGAGATTCTCCCTGAACCTAAGAAGATGAGTTTTTCTGGCTGTTCATTCGGCTTCTCAGTAGAGCAAATGGACAATAAATGTTTCTCAAGGATCACAGAGAGAGTAACACTCATGCTTCTGGCTAGAGAATTAGATTTCTCAACCACTCAAGCCATAGGAAGCGAATTTCAGGACACGTCTTTAAATTGTGAGGTTAACAAGCATTTATATCCCATTAAAATGATAAAAAAAATTGAGTCAGAGGAAGATCAGTTTCAGAGGAGGAACAGGAATAAAGCCTAGCACATCTTGTTCTCAGAGGGGGTACTAATTATGAAAACATTTTAATAAACATCACTTATTTATCTTGCTCCTTCCAAATCTCTAATTATGCACATTTTTTTCTAGATCATTATGTGCCTTTAAGAAGCAAAGTGAAGGAACACAATTCAGAGCCAAGAGGCAGGTTGGAGTGGGTAGGGGAGGAAAAGGGAGGAGTAACATATCGACCCCAGGTTCTCAATGTTTTTGCACTCGGATCCACACCTCTCTGTGCGCTAGAGCACATGTCCAGAAACCTCTTCCTTTCTCTCCTTGCCCAAGACCTCAGGAGCTCCCAGTCCTCGGAGGCACCAATGACACAGTACTTTGTCCTCTACATCCCCAAATTCCTCATTGCTTCCCACATCACATCCAGCACCTTGTCTGGACCACACAAGGAGGGCTCCTCACTCACCTGGGTTTCATACCAATCTTCAGATTTGGGGCCGTCTCCATTCCAGACTCCTAAGGCTTTTTTATTGCAGAATTAGAGTCCAGACTAGGTGGAAAAGTAATATATAATGATCACATTGTAGTGAAGGAAATAATAGCCCAATACATAATGAACTAACATGGCACCTTGTGAACATTTAGGCATCTCCTAGACACCAAAATACCAACTGAATTGCAAACTTTTGGAGGAGAGAAATCATGTATCATCCTGTTTTGCATCTGGGTGCCTACCAGTTAACCGCCTCCTGGAGGCCTCCCCAATCCCTTATTCTCCCCCAGGATGTCTTATACAGGCTTCTTTGCACTCACACGGTGCCACATGCTAACACCTATCATGGCACGTACCACCGGGATTGTTATTGCTGATGTACTGATACTTGTCTGAACTTGACCATGAGTTCCTCATGACAAGGTCTATGTCCTCAGTGTCTAATACTGTCTGACCCACAGTAAATATGGAATAAAGGCTTGTTGGATGAATACACACAATACGTGTTCCTTAGTGTTTGTTGAATTGAACATAATTGGATATTTAACAGTCAAAGGTAAAATTAAAATGACAGTTGGAAAAAGCTTGATAGTTTATGACTTCTTTGCTGAGTACTGAATATGAGTTGGTCATGTGAAAATGAGGAAATAATCTAATTTCAATTGAATTCCCCTTTTAAATCACTTTAGAAAATTAGCCTGACCTTCTGATCCCAAGGCCTGAAGTAAAGTAGCCTAAATCAAAAGCGAAATCAAACTAATGAATGGTTTTAAAGAATAACCCCATGCAGAATAAGAATAACTAACTCCCAGAGTTGGAAAGAGCTTTAAAGTCCATTTCAGAGCCAGTACATGAATACTTTTTGCAATATTCCTACCAGAGAGTCAACCAACCTCTATCTGAATTCTACTCACAGCGTCATGACAGATCATCCTTCACTTTTGAATCTAAAAGGGGATCATAAGCTCCTCCTTCTAGGGATAAAAATGTGTATCCCTATAATGCTCACCTCAGCCCTCCAGCAAAACACAGGAAAATCTTGTCCTGTTCTACATGGCACCTATTTGAATACTTAATGACAAACACTAGATTTCTCCTTTGTTTTTCAAGAATAATCATTATGTCCCAGTTTCTCCCTCTGATTCAAGGATTTCAGATCATGTTCAGTCATGGTCACCCTCCTCAAAACAAGCTACCCAAATCTGTATATCTGGTTAGATCATAAAGAGATAAAAACAATATGGTTGCCAGAGACTTCCCACCATAAATTGTGACCATTTAAAACAAAGGGCAGAGTAGAGTCTTCAGCAGTATTTACTTCAAGGTTTCCAACGTGTGGAAACGCTGCAAAACCCATTTCTGCTCTAAAGATGCATCTGTTAGATTTTCCTGCCCATCCAGCAATGGGCAGCCTGCAGACCACATGGATGGAGGGCCTGAGGGTCCTGAAAGGGTCTTTCAAATGGGATAATGATGCCAGGGTGCTGGGTCAAGTGAAGCATGATTATACTGATGGAGAGTCTGGGGATGAGAGGGTACCCACTGCATATTTTGTCCTTTTTGCTTAGCGTTTAGCCCTGCCAAAGGCCTCAATCATTCATTAATTCATTCCAGAAATTATCTAATAAGCCTCTATTATTGCCTAAGCACTTTACTCAGATATAAAAAGAATATAACAAAGAGCAAAACGGATACAATCCCTGCCCTCATAGAATTTACAGCCCAGTTATAAAGATGCACATTAAACAAATAACACACACACATAGGACAGGTTGCTATAGTAAGTGCTTTGAAGGAGAATCAGTGGATGCAATGAAATGGATAAAAGGGGACCAAATTTACACTGGAGGGTACAGAGAAGGCCAATTTAAGCAAGAGATCTTAAAGGTGAGTCCTGGAGAATAGGCACAATTTAGTTGGCCTGAGAAGGGGAGAAACATTCTGGGCAGTAACCAGTATGTAGTACCAACGTGAAGTGGAAAAAAACTAGGTGAATTAGTGAAAATGAAAGGAGGTCAGGGGACTTCCCTGGTGGTCCAGTGGCAAAGAATCCGTCTTACAATGCTGGGGATGTGGGTTCAATCCTTGGTCAGGGAACTAAGATCCCACATGCCTCGGGGCAACTAAGCCTGTGTGCCACAACTACTGAGCTCGCACACCTCAACTAGGGAGCCTGCGAGCCACAAACTACAGAGCCCGCACGCCACAACTAGAGAGAGAAAACCTGTACACCACTAGAGAGAAGCCCGTGCATCCCAAAGAAGAGCCCACATGCCTCAATGAAAGATCCCGCATGCCTCAACGATGATCCCGCGAACCGCAACTAAGACCCGACACAGCCAAAAAATAAATAAATAAAATAAATAAATAAAAAAGAAATCTTAAAAAAAAAGAAAGAAAGGAGGTCAGTGTGACTGCAGAAGAGCGAGCCAAGGAGTAATGGGGTGGGCTGAGGCTAGAGGACCAGGCAAGGGTTCTGTATGTTGGATTTCGAATATTTTTAAATTTATTTTTACAGCAATGGAAAGCTACTTAAGGGTTTTGAGGAAGAGAGTGACATGATTGATTATCAGCTCGGGAACTAGAGGCTTCCGGAGCCTTCCTCTTGTCCTGTGAGTAAGCTCCGGCTAGACATGGAGTGGTTTTGTGTCCAATTTGTCTACCCTAACCTGTCTCAGTTCCCCACTACAGGTGTGACCGATTTATAAAATGCTTTTTCTCTTTTGCAATTCAAGCCATTTCTTCTGCAGATGTGATCACAGTGTAAATAATCTAGCACCCACTTCGTTACAAAAAAATTTCAGGCAATGGAATTCAGGAAACTGTCATGAAACACTGTTTGGCCCCAATTCCCAAGCACTCGGGCCGCTGGCTCAAAAGGACATCTGATATGTCAACACAACTCATCCCCTAAATGAGGCTGTTCAGCTCATTAACAAAGTACTTCCTTCCAGAGGTAATTCGAGTATCCTCCAAAAGGGTGCGATTTGCTGTTTCATTAATAAAGAAACATGTAATACGGTTGCTGATCTGTATCTAGAAAAGGCTGCACAGTGGTTTTGTCGAATTGGGCAGGGAGAGGCACTGGTTTTAGTGCTGATAAGTATCTGGTCAAGTGAAATTTGTGAACAGGAAGTCTGCTTTTAAGGAATACTCCAGAATGGAAAGCAGTTATCTCAACCCAAAGGAATAAAACACCCCTATTACAAACACATTCATTGAAGATAAACTAGAGGTTGCCCATGCTTTAAAAGCATGTCTTGGGCCTCCCTGGTGGCGCAAGTGGTTGAGAGTCCGCCTGCCGATGCAGGGGATACGGGTTCGTGCCCCGGTCTGGGAGGATCCCATATGCCGCGGAGCGGCTGGGCCCGTGAGCCATGGCCGCTGAGCCTGCGCGTCCGGAGCCTGTGCTCCGCAACGGGGGAGGCCACAACAGTGAGAGGCCCACGTACCGCAAAAAGAAAAAAAAAAAAAAATAAATAAATAAAAGCATGTCTAGAAAGCAGATGCCAGATCATCAGGAATGAAAGCCATCTCTGGGCAGCACCAAGAGGAAGCGTTAGAACATTAATAAAAATAAGGATACAACTTCTGTTTTTTTCCTTTTAGCCAGAAAGCATCACTGTGGTATCCATATGAGAAGACTTATCATGCCTTTTGACAGCTAAGAAAACAGACTCAGAGGAGTTAAATGGCTCCCCTGTAGTCACATGGCCAGCTGTTGATGAAACTAGGTCTTTGACTTCTGATCCATTTCCTGTCTACAGCCCATGCTGCCTGTTTGGAAAGGCAGCAGTACTAGCTAGCTCTCATGTAATCTCTACCATCACACTGCAAGGCTGGCATGATTATTCCCATTTTATGGATGGGAATTTTACTCTGTAAAATGATTTGCCCTAGGGCCTGTAGCTAGTAAGTGATGGGGCTGGAGTTGGAAACCAGGGGTGCCTGTTTGCAAAGTATATGCTCTTACCATTTTTGTATTGCCACCAGCTTCTGGATAAGAAGTCCAGCCAACTTTTCCTAATTCAGATAGGAAAAATGGGCTGTTTGCTCATACGGGCCATAACAGGGGCAGGCAAATACTAAGGAACTGGTAATTGACATGTCCAAAGTGTGGATTCTGTGTAGGACAGACCAGGTCTAGGAAGAACAGACAAGAGAAGGGTTAGGATCAAAATCTGTATATTCACAAAGCCATGGACATAGTGAACATGGGCTTGCCAGTGAAATTCAGAAGGGGGTTGTCGGCAGGGAGTGAATTATTTCATTTAATTAGCACAACTGCACAGCATAGATTTTGTGATCACTGCTCTACAGACTCAGGAGCACTGAGTGACTATGTGAAATCACAAAGCTAGAAAGCTTTGGAGCGAAGGTCTGTCTGTCTGAAACCAAGCCCAAACCCTGAAGGGTGAAAGAATCAGTGTACAGCAAGTGAGAGAAAGGATTACTTGAGATGGCAAGTGTCAACTTCGATCCTTTATCTTAGGGCATAGAATAGTGTGAAACCATCAAAAAGCTGAAAGAAGAGCTAGATAAATCATGGTCGAAAGTACCATAAAAGATGTCTCGGAAAGCCAGGGATGGTTTACAGGCCCCCTTGTAATCCTGTAAATTAAAGTCACTAAAGACAGCTACGTCCTCACTAGACAGCCTTTGGAGCTGTTGTTCAAGTACCCTGCTTGGTTTATGACGTCTGTACTTCAGCTCAGTCAAGGGGCTCCTTCCCTGGTTGGGGACATTTTCATGCTGCTTGGACACAACCCACTCTGAAAGTGGACCCCAATGCCAGAGTAGCACTGGAATATTAAAGTAGCATGGAATATTAAAGCTTAGAAGATGCTTAGATGTCATCTATTCAAACTCTCACATTTTACAGATAAGAGATTGAAGAAACTGAGACCCGTTTACTAAGCAATTTACTTGGTGTCAGGCACTGTGCTAGGTACTTGACACACATTCATTCTAAACCTCACAATGATCCTAGAGAAAAGTATTGTTTCCCTCATTTTACAGATTATTGGAGAGCCAGGTTCAGGAAATTGAGGACTTGATCAAGGTCACACAGCTTTCAGGTAGTAGAATCCAGATTCAAACCCACATTGTGTGAGCCTACAGCCCATGTTATTTCTCCCTCTCTAGTTCAATCTCTCTTTCTACACTGGAGATCCTGACCATTGCCTGAGGCCAGAGTGTTTCAGAACAGCCTGGATCACTTTAAAAACAGAGATTCCCGGACCCGCTCTGACAGACCTAATGAACTTCCTGTAGGCAAGGATCACATCTTCTTCCTTTTTTTAACTTTTTATTTTATATTGGAGTATAGCCAATTAACAACGTTGTGATAGTTTCAGGTACACAGCAAAGTGACTCAGCCATACATATAGATGTATCCATTCTCTCCCAGACTCCCTTCCCATCCAGCCTGCCATGCATAACATTGAGCGGAGTTCCCTGTGCTATACAGTAGGTCCTTGTTCGCTATCCTTTTTAAATATAGCAGTGTGTACATGTCAATCCGAAACTCCATAACTATCCCTTCCCCCCACCCTTCCCCCCTCCGGTAACCATAAGTTCATTCTCTAAGTCTGGGATCACGTCTTCTTCTTTGTGTTTTCCACTTTCTGTGTTGAGTTCCTGAGAGGAACTGAGGATGTGCATTTGTAAAAGGCTCCCTTCCTGGGTAACAGGATGGAGAGTGATGGATTGAGGTCACATTCAGCCAACCTCAGTCCTGGGACAGGTGACTATGGGAAGGTCCACTGAACAGCTTTTGTAAGATCTCCTAGTGAGTTCTGACAACTTTGTTGTCCTGCCACCCAGTCCTGAAGACACACTGTACTCCCAAACCAGAGGAGATAAAAAAGGCAAAATACCAACCCAAAAGCCAGGGCAGGTTTCATGCTTCTCTGATGATCTTCCCTAATAGGGAGCCCAAGGCAGTCTCTCGTCCCTCCACCCTTCCCTGAGATAGGTTCTATTTGCACAAGGAAAGCACACACATCACTAGCTGCTCTTTAAAGGGCCTCCGTGGCGAAAGTCGCTCACGATCCACTTTTATATGAGAGTCTGACATTTGGGAAACAGAAAAAAAGAAATCAGTTCAAGCCAGTAACATTTCTATGGGAAAGGCCACTGATCCACAAAAGAGTGAGTGAAAGTGGCAGTTAACCCTGTGGTGGCCTTATTGTTCCTCATTCAAGCTTGGGAACACTAGGACCTCCGAGAGGAGGGCTCAGAGAAAGAGGGCTGCCACCTGTTGCTAGGGATGACATCACCACCCCAGCAAGAGCCAACATTCTTTGGGCAGCTTGTGTGTAAGTCGTTAATCAGCATTGGCTCCTCTGCAGCCCCATTCACTAAGGTCTCAACTGTCAGCACTCTGGCTTCAAAATTCCAAAGGGATCTGCCAAAATGCCTGGCCTCTATCCTAAAGGGACTTGGCTGGCATTCAAAATTACCTTGGAGGGGAGGGGTGAGGGTGCTGTGGGTATATTCTCTCAGTTTTTTGTCTCTGTTGTGTTTGTTTACAAGCCTGAGGGGGTTAAGTAGGAGAGAGGAAAGGGTATAAAGGGCTGGAGAGAAGAACAAGAAAAACCTACCTCATCCAATGTAATAGGAATAGGAAAGAGTGTAATAGGGAAGAACAAATCTGACTCCATATTAGATCTGTTCCTTTTCCTTTAACCATTGTGCTTTGTTGCCTGTGTTTAGTTATGCCAGCTCTGCACCTTTTGTAAAAGAATGCTGCCTATAGCCTGAAATATACAGGATAGCCTATTCTCAGGGCTCTGACCTTTAAGAGTATAACATGTTTCCATTTCTTTGGGCAAGAGCCGCCCATCTCCTTGCTTGGCCTGCAGTAAACCTTTCTTTGCCCCAAACTACCATGTTTCGGTTTGTCTGGCCTCACTGTGCTTTGGGCACACGAACTTGCGTTCGGTAACAAGAAGTGCGATGAAACACTTTCTTTTAACATAAGTGCCAAAGCCCACTTCTCACTAGGTTTTTGTTTGTTTGTTTGTTTAATTGCTGGAAATTTTCTTTAAGAATTAACTGCAAATGGATACAAACTACTATATATAAAATAGACAACAAGGTCCTACTGTATAGCACAGGGAACTATATTCAATATCTTGTAATAACTTATAACTTATAATGGAAAAGAATCTGAAAAAGGATATATATAAAACTGAATCACTTTGCTGCACACTGGAAACTAACACAACATTGTAAATCAACTATACTTCAATTAAAGTAATAAAAAAAGAATTAACTGCAAGTGGTGTGGCAGTCATATAAGAGATCTGCTGTCCATTTGGAATCATAGATGTTATAGATACAAGTGGAATCTTTGGCATCACCCCTTCAGGTTACAAGTAAGTAGTAAACTCAGGCTCAGAGATGCTGTGTCTTGGCCCTGGTCCTCTGTTGCCATTAGCCAGCTGCTCACCAGAGCTGGTTTCCTCTTCTTCCTGGGCACACAGTTGGACTAGACTGCCCAGCTTCTCTTGAAGCTGGACATGACCATGTGACTGACTCCAGCCAATGGAATATGGGATGGAGATGGGATGTATGTCACTTTCAGGTTTCCAGAGGATAACCTTCCATGCCCTGCCTTCATGCTCTTTCCCCTTCTGCTGGCTTACTGCACTCAACATTAAGGCTGGAGTATAGTTCAGTTCTCCTAACTTCCCCTCGTCCCCTCAGAGCAATTTACATCAACAACCTGTCCCTTAAGGATATATTTTAAATACCTTCAAATTCATCCTTAACTATGGATTAGAAATAAAATCTGGATATGCAGGCCATTATACATAGGATGGATAACCAACAAGGTCTTACTGTATAGCACAGGGAACTATATCCAATATCCTGTTATAAACCATAGTGGAAAAGAATATGAAAAAGATATATATATCTATATATATATATATAGATATATATATATAGATATAGATATATATATATCTATATCTATCTATCTATATATATATATATATGTATAACTGAATCACTTTGTTGTACAGGAGTAATTGACACAACATTGTAAAGCAACCATACTTCAGTAAAATTTAAAAAGAAGAAATAAAATCTGGATAAATTAATCTATCAAGTATTATCTATTTCCCTGCCAAATTAACATCTTGATCAATTAAGCCATCAAACACAAATGTTTCACCCAGACTCCTCTCAAGCTTGATGTTCCTAGTTCACCGCTTTTACTACATTCATAACTCAACCCTTTTCTAAGCCTCTTTTTAGCAGCAAGTTGCCAACAGGCAATGTCATAAAATTTGCATCAAATGAGGCAGAGAAGGTGTTTCAGAATAGAGTGCTAAAAGAGAAAAGATAAGCTTGGAGTGCAAGCGAATTTTTGAAGTGGAAGAAAGGGAAGACCCAATTAGAGCATTTTGCCCCACAGAAAATGTCAGCATCCTTGGAAGACCCTGGCTATACAGGTAGACATGGAATGTTTCTCAAGGTGGCTGGTGGAGAAGAACAGAGAAGGCGAGGACCACAATGAGTCAAAAAGGAGAATATGCTTACATAGCTCATTTCCCTTGAAGCTGAGACAAGGAAATGAAAACACTGAGTTCCTGCTTGACTGATCTGTGCTTATTCCCTTAACTTTTAAGGGTTCAGGGACCAGCCACTGAGGTGACAACACTTCTTCCACAATTCAGTTGAGGAAAGTGATAGAAACCCTAGGAGAACTCTCTTGGGGACTCGTTGGGAACTATATATATTGCTATCACCAGTCTTCCCTATCTTGAGTATTTTCTTCTTCTTTTTTTTTTTTTTTTTTTTTTTTTACTAATTAGAAAGAGAAACCTTGCTGTCAGTAGAACCAGATGAACATAACTACAGTTGGTACTTGTTACATTTTCAAAAGTCTGTTATTTTTACTGGAGTCGTTCTTCCGTACTTGACAACATCACGTCGTGAGATGCATCTGGACAAACATTCCTCTCTGGCAAGAGCACAGGAAAAGATGACTGGAGGTCAGGTATGGCAGGGCCGTGGCATTCAAACCAACTGCCAACAGGCATTTGTGGGAGGTTCTCGAGGAATCTTAATTTATTTTTGAGGCAAACAGGGACTCTTCTAACCTCTTCTGTCTCACAGTATTAAAATGATTTTGGCTGTAGAACATAATTGGATAAAAATGACCTAACAAGCTCTTGGAGGAGTTTGAGCACAAATCAGCACTGCAACTGTCATCGATGACAAATGGGACAAATATGACTCCTTGCTGAGGATTTTAGGATATGAATTTCAGACCAAACATACAACCAAAGAAAACTGTTCCTTCTTCATTAAATCTAATGCTGCAAACAAAATCCCAAACAAATAACCAGTCCACTCTTGTTGGGAGTGAAAGTGGGTGCGGATGGGAAGGAAACACTAAACGGGGGAGGAAGAATTTATAAAAGCATTCAAATGGCAAGCAGATAAACAAACAATATAATATTTGAATATTTTATATAAGGAAGATGTTTTCCTACAGGATCAGAAGTTAGTCTAACAACTAAAATTCTGGGACAAAAGTACACATTAATGCATTACCTATTTCACGTTCTCATCCTTAAGCTATATTGGTAATTATTATTCTCTAAAGAGATATAAAATTTCTCTTAAAAAGTATATGTGGGGCTTCCCTGGTGGCACAGTGGTTGAGAGTCCGCCTGCCAATGCAGGGGACACGGGTTCGTTTCCCGGTCTGGGAAGTGGAGCGGCTGGGTCCGTGAGCCATGGCCGCTGAGCCTGCGTGTCCGGAGCCTGTGCTCTGCAACAGGAGAGGCCACAGCAGTGAGAGGCCCGCGTACCGAAAAAAAAAAAAAAAGTGTATGTGTGTGCATGTGCATGTGCGTGTGTTGTGTGTGTGTTGGTAGGAATGACACATTTGCCAAGTGCAGACAATGTGTTAGATGTTTTATCTCTACTAACTCATTTTACAGAAGAATACAAAAGTAAATTTAAAGGAGATTTGAGAGCCAGGTTAAGAAATGGCATATCAATAATCCATCATACACCGTGATTCTGATTGTAGTCATCTCTGTCCTTCATTCATTTCACAGACATTGATTAGAGTCTCCTGCATATCAGGCAGCAGAAGGAGAACTAATGTCAATCAGACTATGTCATTACCTTCAAGCAGCTTACAGCCTGGTGGGAGAGGCAGATATGGGAAAAGAGCTTGTTAAAATGCAACATATTAAAAGTGCTAAACTACTCTATGAACTAGCACTACAGGAGCAGAGAGTAATGAATGGATTGATCATTTTGAAGAGGAAACAAAGGGAAGAATCCAGTGGGGTTTCAAAGGATGAGTAGGAGATTGCCAAGCAGGGAAAGGACACGCCATGTCGAATGTGCATTTTGTGTAGAAGCATGTAGATGAGAACAAGCATGTATATCTGGAAAACACAAGCCCAGACATGGTGTGTGATGTGTTGAGGGTAGAGGTGTTAAGATAGGCCAAAGGTAGAAAAGGCCAAATTGTGATGGCTCTTTTATTATGTTGTAAGAAGCATGGTTTTAGACTTTGGTAACAGAGAGCCAGTGGTGATTTTAGAATCTCCAAGTCATACGAGCTTATCTGTTTTCAAACAATAACCAGTGGCCACATGGAGGCTGACTGGGGAGGAAAAAAAATAGAATTGAATCAGCTGATGTAGGATGGCAATGAGTAAGAGGAAACAATCAGGTTCATGAAGTAGGGGTGAGAATCTATCAGATGTGGTGACTGGTGTGCTGTGGGAAGTGAGAGATGGGGCATGTAAGGAGGATTGGTTTGATCAACTAAGTGGGTGGGTGTGCTGCTTCTCAGAAAAGAGGAAAGAGTTTAGACTGGTAGAACTTTTGGACATGCCGAACGCAAGATTCTACATGAGACATCCCGCTAGAGGGACACCAGAGGCAGTTAGATAATTAGGTCTCCAGCTCAGGAGAGAAGGCAGGGGCAGTGATGGTGTATCTGGGTGTCAGTCAGCAACTACCCTCCTCCTGAACTGTAGGTCTGTCACTTTCGTGCAATAACTTCCTCTAGCTCCCACACTGCCCATGGAATTGGGCGCAGATTCCTTATTCTGGCTTTCAAAGACTGTCCTGAACTAGTCCCAACCTCTTTTCAGCCTTCTCTCCCTCAACCTGGATACTCAAGCCAAGCAAACCACCTGCCTGCTTCCTAAACACATCCTTAGGTATTTGCTGTTTCCCCAGCTCAGCATTCCCTTCCTGCCCACGTTCACTTCACTGGTTGAAATCTGACACATTTCAGGTTTCATCCCAAATCCCATCTCAACCATCAAATGTTCCCCCAATGGTACCTCTCGGTGATAAACAACCTCCTCTTCCTCTGGCCTCCCAGAACATGCAGTTCACACCTCTGATGCATGGTCTTACCTCCTCCACCTGGCCCATCACTGTCTCCATAAGTCACATTGTAATGGAAGTTTACCAGAGCAGGGCCATCCCCATAGGACGTGCTAAATAAAGGAGTGCAGGCTCCTTGGGCTTCCAGCATTGAACGTCCTTTGCTCTGCTCCTGGGAACACAGGGTCTCACTATCACATCAGAAGCTAAAAGCTTCAGGGCTGATCACTTGGGCCGCAGTGGGGAATAGACCATTCAGGATGATGTGATGAAACATGACAAATGACTTAGTGAACTGACAAAATTGCAAAGATTAGACCTTCTCTCTTTTCTGGTGTTCATCCGGCTTCTCTACTTGTCATGACCCTTCCTGCCATGCCTGAGCATTAAGACTTCCATGTGCAGAGCCCAAGAAGAGGCAAAAATGTGTTTTCTTTGGCAATTTAAGCGTGAGGTTTTCATGTTTATATACTCATTAGATTAAAAAAATGATTATTGCCACTTGTGTGAAAACATAAGCATCTGTGACCCCGACGATGGCTAAATTCAGGCTGTAAACTCAGCTGTCAACAGTTTAAGATCTTTCCAGGAAAACAACACAACTCGACCTCTAATTATAAAGGAATTATTCTGGAAAGGAATCAGGTTAATGAGGGGTGGACCTCGGAGCAGAGGCAGCCTCTCCTTCTTTGTAAATTCTCTCATCACCTAAGAGTTAAGAGATGCAGAAACAAGTAGAAAGATGCTCTCCATGTCCCAGCTGCTGCCTCTAGTTTCTGCTGTTTGCCAGGCTGATACCACACTGATAATGGCTCCTGGCATAAGATGCCCTATTCTCACTCTACATTAGTTGACAAGACACTAGCAACTTAGATTCTGAGTGCCAACATGATGGATACGTCATTAGAGTCTGCTCATAAAATATAGCTCCTTCTATATTTATACTGGCCAAGCATGTTAATGTTATTCTAATAATTACAGTAACTGTAGTAATAATGTTAATACAGAGGTAGAAGAAACACAGATCATCTGCTTGGCTACCAAGAAAGCCAAATTCTTTGTATAATAATCATCACCCACATTCACAGATGTGTAAGGCATGCATCTTACATCTGCTTGAAGATCTTCTGGCTGTTAAACAAAATACAAAGATTCTTTGTATCTCCCATCTTATAATTCCTTTCTCACAATCTCCGCCTGGACTATATAAATAGCCAGTTCTTATTTTAGTAAAAAATTAGATGCTAATTTATTGATCATTTGTAAAACGCCTCTTCCCCCTCTCCAGTTCTTTCTGAAACACTCACTTTTTCAATTTCTAAAGACAACTGAGTTTTTCCCCTACGTGAATTTCTTGATGCTTCCAAACAGGTCAGTGGAGATGGGAACACTTATTTATGTAAGAGGACATGGGTCAACATGCTCTAAAACAAGAAAGATAAAAGGACACCAGTGCTTCATAGGAGCACTGCCAGCCACATACTTTAATGCCCATCCCTTATGCCTTGGAATCCATGTGTGAAACTGTCTTCATGACTCTAGGGGGTCCTTGGAGGCAGGATGTGGATCTTGGAATTGAATTCATTTCAGGGCTTCACCACATATGGTGATGGCATCTCCTCGTCAGAATGGTGGGGAAGTTCTGGACACATCATGGACCATGGCCAGGGTTCAAAAGACCACATAACTTTCTGTCCCCTCGATGTGATCACATTTTATCAAGTTTAGCCCATGAATATTTTTTGCGTACCCTTGACTCAGATATAACTGTGTGTTGTTTGTGGAATCTGACAATTTGTGTCTGATTAGTTTATTACCACACAGGCACTTCCTGGAAAGACCCTCTCGCCCTGCCCCCTCTCGTCCCACCCCCCCTTTCATCCCCACTCCCCACCCCGCCCTAACATCCCAACTCCACCCGCTCCTCTTGGGTTTGGAGCCATTTCCAATACCACTCAACATATTTCTTTGGCTCAATCCCACAACTATTTTTACTTCATTATCAAGTACTTACAAAATGAAGTGGCCAGATTAGAAAATATATATATGTGTAGATAGAGAAGTAGAATAATATTTTTTTAAAGATTACGTTTTACTAGGTCTTTTGATACTACTCTTTTTGCCATGGGAACTAAATGTTGAAGAATCCCCACTGTGAAGACAGCTGTTGCTGTTTAAGACATAACCTAGAACATGATATATTTTGTGTGCTTCTGATTTTGGAGAAAAATTTAGGTGAAAGCTATATGATGAAAGACTTCCAGCCCATGATGTCAGTGGCAGGCTGACACTGTTATTTCCCTTTGTCTCAAAGCTGTGAAACCCAGAACATGGAAGGCTAATTCCACAGTTTAGGACCACAATTTAAATCACTGCAAGAGACCCAGACTTCTCATACCCTGCTTTCTTCTTAGCGTAACACTGACTCTCACAATGATTACAGTCGCTCTCAAAAAGTAACGGCCTTGGGGGCTTCCCTGGTGGCGCAGTGGTTGAGGGTCCGCCTGCCGATGCAGGGGATGCAGGTTTGTGCCCCGGGCCGGGAAGATCCCACATGCCACGGAGCGGCTGGGCCTGTGAGCCATGGCCGCTGAGCCTGCGCGTCCGGAGCCTGTGCTCCGCAATGGGAGAGGCCCCAGCAGTGAGAGGCCCGCGTACCGCCAAAAAAAAAAAAAAAATGGAACAGCCTTGGGACACCTCTCCACCATGTTGAAAACGAGATTTCATTAGCAAGTGGGTTGCAGTCTGGGGTGAGCAGGACTGGTCATCACTTTTGGACATTTTAGTGGACCTCTACTCTGAACCTCAGAAGAATAATACCTACTTATCATCACCCAGCACCTGCCCCCACCACTTGGTAAGATGGCAAAGAAAATGAAATGCTCTTGAGATTTTTATTCAGTCGGGACTCTAGTGTTAATTTAGGAAATCATCTCTTTCATGAACTTAAAGATATAAACCCTGTTCGCCCCTGACCCACAGCACAAATATTCTTGTATTTCAAAGCATCAATTTATTCTTAGCTTAGATGCTAAAATACTATATGTTATCATTTACATGTGGAATTTAAAAAATAACAAAAGGATGAATATAACAAAATAGAAACAGACCCCCGCCCAGATATAGAGAAAAAACTAATGGTTACCAGTGGGAAGAGGGAAGGGGGAGGGGCAAGATAGGAGTAGGGGAGTAAGAGGTACAAACTAGTATGTTTAAAATTAATAAACCACAGATATATTGTACAATACAGGCAATATTGGCAATATTTTATAATAACTTTAAATGGGGTATAATCTATAAAAATTTTGAATCACTTTGTTGTACACCTAAAACTACTATGATATTGTAAATCAACTATACCTCAATAAAAAAGATAGGTTATTGTACAGCACAGGGAATGCTGCCAATATTTTATAACTTTACATGGAGTATAATCTATAAAAATTTTGAATCACTCTGTTGTACACCTGAAGCTAACACAATATTGTAAATCAACTATATTTCAATAAAAAAACACTTTGAAATAAATAAATAAATGGCAGTAGAAATCCAATGAGTTATTTGGGTTTTTATTATACTATACTCATACTTAAGTGGAGCACCCTACAGTTTATTAGACTGTGAAAAAAAAAAAACCCTAAGTGGTGCACATAATTGGTACACTGTATTCCTTAATTTTCCTTTCATGTTTTCCATATGCTGCCTGGGAAGTACAACCATATTCTCAACAGGTGGCTCTGTGAGAGTCCCAAGAAAGCTCTAAATCTTGGCTGCTGCTCCTGCTTTTTTTTTTTCCCCAGTACCTTTCCAACATTCCTCAGAGAGCTACTATGTAACAGCGGTGTTCCCATAGGGTTGGTGTCCACACAAACCAGGGGTCCAGTCTGAGAGCCCTGAGGTGCTCTTGGCAGGAGCTCCATCACCCCTCCCGCTTAGATACTCCCTGCAGTGTGTCTTCCTCACTGTCAATCATCACTCATCCCTCACATTTTGGGAACAAGGTCATCTACTACCATCAGCTTCACACCTTTGTTTTTTTCTTTTATGCTCCAGGCTTTACAGTAGGGGTCCGACCAAGGCGGCAGCCCTCCTAAGATATTATTTCTCTAGAAACCAATGTTCCTACACTAACACTTGACTGTTTTTCCTCTCAGACTTTTTCACTGGCAAAATGGGGATAATGATGGGGAAACTGTGAGGGAAATTGTAAGATAGCACTTGTGAGCATTCTTAGAAAGAGAAAGTGAAAGAAGAATCCTTCTTTGATGTTCATGGACACGGCTTTATAACAAATGGGTAGCAATGTAGTTTTCCTATCAGCTCTCTGGTGTAACAACTGCACCCTCCTTTGGGAGGAGACACTTCAACGTACAACACAATTGTGTTACACTGAGGACTTGCTGTGTTATTACATTCCCTGTGTTCTGTCCTCCAGTAAGGATGATCAGCAGAAATAGCATGGAGTTGGGAGTCAGATCCCCTTGGATTTACATCTGAGTTCTGCTGCTTGATCCTGGACAAGTGAATTCACCTCCATGAATTTTAGTATTCCCAACTGTTGTAAAGAGGGAGGGACAGCTAGCCAGACTTCCCTCAGGGAGGGTTATGTAAGAATGCCTAGCATATTTTAGTTTCTTTTCTCTCTTCCATAAACTTCTAGTTTGGTACATAGCATGAGAATCTAGGTTCCCCATCCCCAAACAGGAGCTTCAGTTGGATAGTGAGGGTTTGATAGACTGAAAGGGGGAAAGGGATGATGACAACACTGATGATGATGATGACAATGGCCAAGATCATGAGGACAAGGACTCATTTTTAGACCCCTTACCCCTAAGGCACTTACAACTCATTCAACAAGCCTTAGGCTAAGCTGATGGAGCAGGTTGAGCCAGCTGTCTCCTCAAAAGAGCATCTACCTACTCAGAAAACACAGTGGGTCCTTGAAGAGCTATAAGCATGTCTAATTGTAGAGAAGAACTTGAGAAAACAGGTGGCATAACTTCACAAAGACTAAAAATGCTTGGGCCTTGTGTTTTACGTAATCACTGAGTCAACAGCCTCTGGGAAGGCAGCCAGGCAAAATGGCAAGATCAGTGGACTGGGGCTTTGCAAAACTGGATGAACTCAGAGGAAGTCAGAGGCCATTCAGTCCAGCTTCCTCCCACCATATCACTGATGGATGCCAAGCAAGTCCTTCTGCTCTGCCCTTGTTCCTGACTGAGACCCTGCCTCATCCTAATGCCCACACGCGGAATCATTCTGAATCTAGCCCCATGCTACCCAATACACTCGCCACCATCCTCATGTGGCTACTGACCACATGAAATGTGGCCAGTGCAACTCAGGGTCGGACTTTTAAATTTCACTTAATTTTAAGTAGTTCAAATTAAAATTTAGAAACCAATACTCTTTTTGGAAAACTCTTAAATAGGTTTGGAACCACTTGGATATGTGAATCTACTTTTTCGGCTGTCAATTTTATGAAATCTAAATACAGATGAAGAATTTATGATGAAAACAGCATTCAAATTGAGATGTGCCATTAGTGTAAAATGCACATTGGATTTGGTGTGAAAAATAATGTAAAATATGTCATTCATATTTTTATATTCATTACATATCAAAATTATGTTTTGTACATAGTAAGTTAAATAAAATATATGATTAACATTAATTTTCTCTGTTTATTTTCACCTTTTTAATGTGGTTAGTAGAAAAATTTTAATTACATATGTATATCATATTATATTTCTATTTAACACCACTGGCCTATACACTCCAGAAATGGAGATAAAATTTTCGATATTATCGACTATTAAAAATGTGCTGGGAATATCATATCTTTTGTAATGGATTTGTCGGGTCTAACAGGGCATAAGCTTTGGAGTCTAGAGCTGAATTTGAATCTGGCTTCTACTAATTTAGATATCATCAGCGTCTTATTGCCTGAGGTCTCCCTGAACTCTGATACAATATTCGAAGGAATTTTCTTTCCCTTTTATCTCTAGGTCCTCTGAAAATTTGATAAATATGCCTCCTACTATTCGGTTGAATGATAAAATGCTGTGGAATTCATCTGAGAGGACTTCAAAGAAGACACGTGAATTCCACAGCACACTCCAACTTCCCACCATCATTTGTAACAGTCAAGACATCTCCTTCCACAGCCCCATGGAAGGGGCTCTTCTATACCCTACATGTTGACTTCATAGCCCTCACCAAGAACCTGGCTAACTCAGACTCCAGGGCCACACCCACTATTTGCTTTCTGTGTGCCCACAGTGCAAATAATAATCAAATGGTGCCTTCTGCCATCAGAATTATTACCTAAGAAACATTAAATGCATATTTTTACCTTTTCACGATTATCTTTATTGAGCAAAATTAACTCACTCTAAGTTATTGGGCACATGACTGGATACACTACAGGATATGTATTTTGCAGATGACCAACCACTCAGTGTAATAGGGGATCAGCCCAATCCCTATTCTGGGGGTGGAGGGTGCGGCTTTGGTGATGCCACTAAAAAACAGACATGCTCTAAACAAAGAGATCTGAAAAATGCTTAACGGTGTTATTTTCCAGTGGAAATATAAGCTTTCGATTCAAACCCACCCTCTCCTCTCCTAGGGCAGAGTCTTCTCTAGCTTAATTCTTGGTGGTGGTAATCAAGTTTTCTTCTGTGCCACAGATATTCCCTACCTTTTCTCCCTGTCCTGTACACACACACACACACACACACACACACACACACACACACACACAGCAATCTGTAAGGCAGGTGTTTAGGAGGAGGAAACGTGGTAAAATGAGCAGCAGAGGACGGGGCAGAGAAATAAATAGGAAAAGGCAGAGCTCCAAGGGGCACGTCTCAATTGATCTGTTTCAGTTCCTCCATCTATAAAATGGAATCTGGGCTGATGAAGTCTTCCACCCAGGGATGCTGTATTAATTGGCTAATTAATGACTGTAACTCACTCTTAAAAATTCAAAGAATGCCATTAATGCTAAGTATTTGCTAGGTATTTTTTTTACACAGAAACCACTTAAAGTAATTAGAAAAACTATGGTTGCTCTGAATTAGAAAGTAAATTTAAACTTGAGGACTCATTATTGGGATGGCAAAAAAAGCAGAACTAATGGTGGTCTAAGTCATCGTTGTGAGAATTTTATGTCAGTATCTGGTGGTTTGGTTGTGTCATTACATCAAGAAGATGGGCTATATGGGATAAGCAGATGGTTTGGGTTATAAAAACAAGTATGTAGCAAAAAAAAGGCATGCATGCAGGTGCAAAGAATAAAGTAAAAAAGAAGGCATCTATATGTTGGAGGCTGAGGACCTAGCCCAAGGCAAGAAATCACTTCCGAGACCCCAGGTCCCTAGACCAGAGCTATAGAGTGGATTTTAATGGAGCAAAGCAAATTCATCACCAGTTGGCTATCTATAGTCTATAGTGAGATGAAGGGAAATTTAACAACCAAGCCCCATCTTCTTACCACTGAACATTACATAATTTTGTTTCTATACCCAAGATGACCTAGCACTCATAGTTCCCAGCAGAAACATTTGTCAAAGGGAGCAGAGGCAATGGTTTGAATCAAATGTAAGGTCAAGGAACACAATTCCATGGACTCATAAACCCAAAATTCAGAGGTCTGTGAGCCTTTGCCAGCGTGTGGGCAAAGATTTCAAGCATTTTGCAGCCCAATCCATCTTGTGCCCCCCAAGAAATGCAGTGATGGACAGGATGGAATGGATTTAGTGCATCTAGGAGCTTAAGATTTAGTTAGGGTAACTCAGTCACTCAACTCATTCATTCATTCATTCAGTATATATGCAATGAGGACTAAATGCAAGGTGTACTGCTGGACAATGTGAGGTTACAAAGCTGAACACGACACAGAACTACTCTCAAGGAGCCTCCTGCCAAACTTCAGAAATCAACCAATAACAAACTACAAAAATAAACACACTTGCACCCAGCACAAAGCTCAGTACCTTGTGGGTACTTAAAGAAAGTTGAATAGCTGAATACGAGGCAGAGGGGGCAGATGCCATGTTCAAAGCAAACACTCTGGCAGGTCACAGTCAGGAGAGGGCACTTCTCACCAAGGAAGGTTGCTGGAGCACCTTAAGTGAGAGCTGAGCCTGAATGATCTGGAGCGGACAGATGGGACAATGAGACAAACATGTACCAAAAAATAACAACAGTGATAACAAGCATTTATTATTGTTTATTTTGTTAAGAGGCTTATATAACTATCACGTTTTGTCCTGACAACAAACCCGTTTATAGATAAAGAAACAAATGCAGAAGAATTAAGCAATATATCCACAGACACAAAGTGACAGAGCCAGTATCCCTTCATTCATCTACTATTCATTGTCTACAAAGTGCCAGAAATTGTTCTAGGTGCTGGGGATACAGAGCTTTACAAAACTGATACTGTTGCTGCCCTCCCAGGGGGCTGGAATTCTGAAGGAAATGTATAAAGTATTCATTACTTACTAATTTAACCCCTGAACACTGCCGAGGATGCAATATGTAAAGTCCCTTAAGTAAGTGGATTTCTGCCATCACTGACCAAGAAAAAGAGTCAAACTAATTTGAAAAACTGCCACAAGAAAATAAAGGAACAATAGCTTAAAATGGAGTGATTTAGTAATTTATAAGCAAATTTTAAGACAAAATATTAAAAGGTTTAGAAATATTACAACATCTCCATGAGACTTCCAGAGAGCTTTGAGAAGTGGTGGGTAATGTGCATAGGTGTCATTTTTCTAGAACCACGAGAGACCTTGTTTTAGAGGCAGTACAACTAATCTATTCTAGTAAAAAATAAAAAAGGAAAGTGTGTGTATTTAAAATTCACTGAAATATTAATGCTAATTAGAGTCATACTTTGGCGGCCAAGAAGAGAAGATGTGATTTCTTAGGTTCACATCAGGAAGGCATAACAAGGAACTGGACTTTCCAACTACAATTTATGAAACAGTGAAGAACGCAATGATTTAAGATTGATCGTGAACCAGACTCCATCGTTTCTTAATACTGCCAGAGCAACCAATTGCTTTAGGAAAGAGAGTTCTGGATGCTCCCCAACACACTTATAATTTAATACCTTTTTGGAAAGCAGAGATCTGGTTTTGATAGCCTTTGTCGGGTGCTAATACATACAAAGCATCATACTGGTGGGGAGGTGGGCTACAGAGATGATTTGGGGCTCCCATTTCCAAGAAGCTTACCTAGAGTGAGGTTTGGAAAGTCCACTACACCCCAATTTGTAACACCATCTGCTGTAATGTGAGACAGCAGATGAGGGCCACTGGAATGGTAGAAAGGGCCACTGGGACACAGAAGCAGTTCCAATGAATTCTGGCTTGGGGATTAAAATAGGCTTCATGGAGAAGGAATATGTTAGTTGGTTATTGGAAGATGTGCACACACAAATACTTCATGACAAGCAGAGAAGGGGATTTTAAGCATCCTGTGAGCCCAAATGCAAGATATAAGCAAAGGAAATGAGGTAGGAGCCAGGGCCAGAAGAGGTTGTAATACTTCAGGAAGCATCTCCCCAACTCCTATACTTAAATGGGAGATGCAAAATTGTTGCCGTAATACACACAAAACGATGGCTATCATTTCCCAGCCAAGTGCCTTCAGACTCTTTTTTTCCCTCTGTTTCTGAGGTGCAATTAAAACAAAGGGAAACATTCATCTGAAGAAGACAGTCTTTTGGGTAAGTGGGAGAGAATAGGAGAAGCATGGCATTCCGCGGCTCTTTATCCCATGTAAGCTACTGGTTTCTGATTTTAATCAAAGCCCTGTTTGCAGCTCTGAGGAACACAGGAACAGTTTTATTGGAAAATGTGGGCCAGAGTTTTGCATAAGTTTATCTCTTCAAAGTGGCCTAGTAAATTCTTGAAAGCAAAATCAGTTTGATGGCCTTAAAAGTGGTATTGGAATTAAAAATTTAAAAATTATGTCAATTTGAATATCTGACCTCCTTAACGCGACAGGCATATGTCTGGATATGGCTTACAGCTTTGATGAGAACCAAGCTCCTTTCAGGCTGGACTGGAGGGGCCTTGCTGTCAGTGGCAAAGAGTGGGAGGTGATCAGAGCACCAGCCTTGCGAGCAGGGCTTTGGAGTCAGCTGCCCCAGTTTCACCAAGGAAAATCTGTGGAGTTTTGGGGTGGTTAGAAACCCTGTATTTCAATAGGTATGTAAAAGGCATCATAATGGCACCTCCCTCACAGGTTTACTGGGATGACTACAGTGAGGCTATGTGTTCAGTAATGTCAGGGAATATATGAGTGAGTCCCCTACTCTCAAAGTGTTTACAGTCCAGACAGGAAGATGGACAATTTAAAACGAATATATTATGCAAATTATCAAATCAATTTCCATTTCTTTAAACCAAAGCATCCCTTAGTCATCAACCTTCAAAATCTCAGGAATTCAGGAGTTGGATAGAAAAGATTTGACAAGGAGGGCTTTGGCACTGCTTACAGGAGACAAATGCTCACCTGTTAGATGCTCACTCCCGCACCATCCAGAAGAGGTAAATAGCAATAGATTGGAGGAAAAACTGGGAAACTGGGAAGTGTGCAGTGGGTCACCCACTCTTTTGGCAGGGGCATCTGTTCTCATCATCAGTTTCATTTCCAGATACTGAGTGTGCCCCTCTTAACTCTGGCCAAGATGGAACTCTGTGAGTAGGGGCTAGGTGGCTGTATTCTGAGAACGAAAAAGTTATGTCTTAACTCATATTAAAAGACCCAGATTTCCCCCACTGAGACTCTAGTCTAAAGCAATACACAGTCCCAGATGGGATTAAAAGAGTGATGGGCATTTTTGTATTCCATACTGAGACTGAGTTCACACAGCAGGAAAGCTTGTTCCACGTTTTACCTGTCCCTGAAGCTGGGTGTGTTGATCAAGCCCAGCAGTCCTCTTGGGAGCAATCAGCCTGCAGCACCAATAGTGCTGCCCTGACTTACCTCAGCCCAGCTGGCTCCACAATTCTGTGTTCCTTGTGCACATCTGTCTCCCTCCACTGAACAGTAAGTTGCTAAGTGAGGTCTAGACCCGCTCAGGTATCTCTCCCCACTGTATCTCTTTTGAGAACAGCTGCCATTTAATAACCAATAATTGGTTATCAAATAAATAGGATGATGGAGCTACAGGAGATGATCAGGGCTGCCAGCCCCACTTTGCTTCTCGAGTGAGTCCCCCAAGCCAAAGGAGGACAGTACCTTTCCATAACTGAAACCAACATCATGAGCTGGATTGGTTCATACGTAGAAAGTTCACCAGAAATAATGCTATTGCAGAGAGAGGGCTGGATTACTGATGAGATAAAGGTGCCTAGTACTCCTAGCTAACTAGGTATCCCTCACTGAATGGTTACCATGTTCCTTGTGCTTAGCTAAGCTCTATGTATGAAATATCATTGAATCCTCACAATTACCCTTTGGAGCAATTATTTTCATTTCAAACACATTTCACATGCAAGGAAGCTGGGACTTGGAGAAGGTAAGTAATGCTCCCAGGGCTGAAAAGGACTGGATCATGGGCTCAGTCCTAGGGTCGTTGGTGTCTGGTACCAGCACATGAGAACCAACTGTGCTCTCATCTTTTGCTAACTGTATTTAGCGATTTCACTTGGGTAGGTTGAACTTGGCCGTGGTGGGAGTATATCACCATGGAAATCAGCAAGCACTATAAATCAGGTCTTTGTGTGTGTGTGTGTGTGTGTGTGTGTGTGTGTGTGTGTGCCAATTCTTACCAGCACATCCACTGACTAGGGCTGTCTGATTCCAAAGTCTCTCTGCTAATGAACCATTACCCCATATGTAATCAATAAACAATACTACATGGACTTGGCAATGCCTGCATGTTGGCATGACAAGGGCCGTGTGTAATGATGACTGCAGACAGAAGGACAGATGTATGTGAGGAGACTAGAAAACGAACACTGAGTATTAAGATTTGTCAGGAAGCCCCCCACACAGCAGGTGAACACTGTGTCTGAAAGACCCAAGCCACCAGAAAGTTATGTTCTTGTAAAGCAGAAGGAATAGTTCATTAGTTTCCACCACAGGCTGGAACAAATATCTCTCAAGATCAGCTGGTGCCCCTTCTCTGATTCCTAGCAGACTTCTGATACTTGGAAGCAAGAGAAGACACCAGCATTCTGGTTGTTAGAAAGTTATACACTCAATTGTAATGAAAGAAAATGACACTTTTGTAGGTTCCTTGTGGACCTGGTCCCTCATTCTCTAATGCTTGACCCCCCCTAGGTGGTCCGATGAAAGCACTCGTCTCTATACACAAAGATAAGAACCCAGCAGTCTCCTCAGAGGAACCTGACTTCCTCTTCATTTATTTGTTCTAGAAATTAAGTAACACGGGAGAAAGAAAAAGGCAAGAATGGGAAAGGAAGTCATATACACAATGGTACAAAGTGGGTGTTCAATCAATGCTTGACGAACAAAGGAGAAAAGGTAGTGAAAAAAAAATCATGGTTTCAATTTGATCCTAAGTATCTCATATCTAGATCTCTGATATCAAAACTTATCTAAGACAGCTCAATCTGGCTTCATGGGGATACAAGGCCCATTTTCCTTCATTTGGTATCCTTTGCACTACATGACAAATCTATGAAGCTCTCTGAGATTAGAGTCTGACCAACAAAAGCACTCAGCCAAGATGCCGATGCCTGCTCTGTACCTTTGGAGAGGATCCTTCTAAAACATGGTGGATGGATGCCAGAATAGGGACCTGCTGGCAATATGACAAGGAGATAAGTCCTCAACAAGAGGTACAAGAAATGGGGAGTGAAGAAAGAACACAGCCAATTTCAGAAGAGTTCTAGAGCTCGGTATTCAACTCAGGTGTAGCCTCTGCCTCAGTCAGGCCACTATTCCCAAGGATGACTGGGAGGCATTTGCAGATAAAACACAAGCAATTTTTTAAGTCATAAACCCCCAGACGAGCATCAGAGGCTGATTTTTATGGTACTCCCTAGAGTCTTGCTTGCTATAAAACACCATCCTAAGGTATCTGTAGCTGTGGACTTCCATTTTGAGGTTCATAACTCTCTACAAGTTAACAGAAATCAATAGACCCAGTGATCCTATATTCTTCATAATTAGTAAGAAATGCCAGTCTTCATCACAATTCAGGGTGAGACCTGTTTCATCACATGCCTGGACACTTTTCCACACACTAGTTATGAAAGACAAATATCACCTTTTTTGCCTCACTGGGCAGGTATATGAAGCTGAATTATAAAGCCAAATAGAGGCAAAGGGACTCAGAACAGGACTGTGGAGAGAAGGGATGGGAAACAGAAGGAAAGGAGAGTCAACTGCAAGGTTACCCAGGGATAGTTTGCAGCATTCCTGGGTGATCCCTGTTGTTTCTTTTTTAAAAAAATATAAATTTATTTATTTATTTTTGACTGCATTGGGTCTTCATTGCTGAGCGCAGGCTTTCTCTAGTTGTGGTGAGCAGGGGCTACTCTTTGTTGCAGTACGCGGGCTTCTCATTGCAGTGGCTTCTCTTGTTGTGGAGCACAGGCTCTAGGTGTGTGGGCTTCAGTAGTTGTGGCATTCAGGCTTGGTAGTTGTGGCGCACGAGCTTAGTTGCTCCATGGCATGTGGGATCTTCCTGGACCAGGGCTCGAACCCGTGTCCCCTGCATTGGCAGACAGATTCTTAACCACCCTGCACCACAAGGGAAGTCCCAATCCTTGTCGTTTCTTGACAGCTTCAGACTGTGGGGTCACCATAGGCCTTACTTAAATGTGCATCTTCATGCCTTCTATGAGTCCCTGGTCAAAAGTTTGTGCTTCCAATTGTTTGTTGGATCCTGGTCTTAGGACACAATTTTGAAGATGGCCTGTGTTTTGGGGTCAGGTCCCCCAGGAAGTAGACTGAGATGAAGATTTGTGTTTAGGCAGTTTACTGGGGAGCTTCTTGGGGTCAGCAGTCATGGAGCTGTGAGAACTGAAATGCAACAAAAGCCTCAGCTGATCCAAGGACAGCTCTGGAGCCAGGATGACCCTGCACAGTTGTTCTACCTTGAGCAAAGTAGGCATTGGTATATCCCTGATGTAAACTGTGTCTAGAGAGGGCATGTTGGTTCTCTTCAGCTAAGACTATTCCCAGAGATGGAATCAACAGAGGGTCATCAGCTGCCAGCACTCCCAGAAGCAGGAGGGATGGTGTCTCAGCCCTAAGGAGCCTGCACAGCACACCACAGCAACTGCTATAGTTAAAAGTAGTCAAAGAGGCCACAGGCATACAATGCTATCAGAGTGCCTTGTCTGATTTTCAGGGCTGTCAATGACTGTAATCACCTTTCAACTCACCATTTTCACCTTCTTTGCAGAAAGTCTCATTCCTCCCAACAAAAATAGGGCAACTTGATTCATCTTCTATTTACTCTACAACCCAGAAAGAATTTTATCATTTCCCTACCCGACTCACCCCTCCACTCACCAGAACAGATATGGCAGTCATCAGAATGAAGACAAAAATGCCTTCTCCACTTCCAATAACCCTGGTCTCTTAACCACTTTCCTCTTCCTGGGACATTACCAGGTGAATTTCTACTGAAATCTCCGTTCAGCCTATTCTCCCTGGGAGGTGACAGTAATCTACTGAAATCCAGGCATACCGGTGAGATGAGACTAGGTTTACTTTTCATAGGGTGAATATACAGCATGGAAAACAAGTATACTCTCATTTCATTGAGCGATTTCCTGTTCTGTACATCTGACATTTATTAAAAAACACTGCTCATGCTGGAATGGTCTATTTGTCCCATCAAACACGAGACAAATGTCTATCTACTATTTCCTGTGTTCCTTGTTTAGAAAGCCAGAAAAATTAAGATCCAGAAATATGATACGGGAAACAGAGCCTATTTGATAGGCTGCTCGTTGGCAATAAAACATAGTGTTGTCTTTCCACCTCTACTCTAAACTTGCTGGAAGTGCAAAATGTTATCTTACTGGTCCTGACACCTCTCAGACCCCCCAGCAGAGGTTGCTGCTCAGTGCAGAGGAACTGAACAATGTTATAAGAATTTTGAGTTATTCTCTGAATGAGGAAATAATTTAGAAGAAAATACCCATGAAAAACTCAATTCCTTGAGAAATATATAGGCTGTATCAGCTTGAAATACTTTGTCATACTGATGTCAGACTTTTCCAATTTTCCAGTTAAGGCAGGCTCCTTTATTCTAGCATTCAAGGATTCAATCGGGTGATCACAACTCACCTTGTTCATTTTATTTCTAGCAATTACCTCATTTGAAGTCCATGGCTCACATTTGCTATTGTTCTTAACATCCTCCTGTACCTGGATCCTAACCTAACTATATATTCTCTTTAAATAAGGATCTATGTTATTTGTTCTTAATGATTTCTATATCTTTTTTCTAACTCTAACAATTTGCATAAGCACTCAGTTCCTGTTTGCTCAATTTATTTTGTGGATTTTTTTTTTTTTTTACACAGTACGCGGGCCTCCCACTGTTGTGGCCTCTCCCGTTGCAGAGCACAGGCTCCGGACGCGCAGGCTCAGCGGCGATGGATCACGGGCCCAGCCGCTCCGCGGCATGTGGGATCTTCCCGGACCAGGGCACGAACCCGTGTCCCCTGCATCTGCAGGCAGACTCTCAACCACTGCGTCACCAGGGAAGCCCCTTGTAGATGGTTTTGGGGTAGATTAAAGCAAAAGCTCATACAATGAGCTAGCAAAACGGAAAGGGAATTAAAACATTTGGATGAAAGAAAAGGAGATGTTTCAGAAATGCCAGATGGAAGGCTCAACATAATTGCCAGAGGTTCAATTTTGGTTCTGAGCCTCCAGAAGCTAATGGGACAAAGAAAATAGGAATTGTCCTAGTTCTTATCAGAAAGAAGAAAGCAGAACAGATCTAACAAAGCCTATTCTTAGCACAATTCTGAAAGATAACTCTCTACAAGGTATTCTCTAAGGAGGGACGCAGTCAGTATTTCACAGGAAATGCAGTCGAAAATTATATATGTTGTTTCCTACAGTGCCCTTCCAAAAATGGTGGTGGTCATGTCCTTTTATCTCCAATTTACTGCCAACTAACAACTTTTAATTAAAGAAATGCTGTTAATGTTGTCAATCCTTCTTCTACACCAATATTTAAGCAGAAGTTCCTCCTTTGGGAATACCCTCCTTCAACATCTTTCAGGTTTTGAAATCTTATCTTTTCTTCCAGGCTCAGGCCAAAGCTCACACATGGCTTCCATGAAGTCTTCCTTCAAACTGCTGATTTCTTACTCTGCATTCATGTGATGGTCATCTATATAGCACATACCATTCTTGTCTAAATATTGCTTTCCGGTTGTTTGGTAAATTTGCTTTTCAGTTAGATGGTGTGGTAGATTCAAGACGGCTGCAATTATTTCTGTTACTAGAGGGGGAGTCACTTACCCTCCCTTTGAATCTGGGCTGAACTTAGGGACTCACTTAAATAATTAAATATGGTAGAAGTGGTGTTATGCCTATTCCAGGCTTATCTTCTCAGATAACTGGCATCTTCTGTTTTGCCCTCATGAAACTTGGCATTGCCACCCTGTTGGAAGCCCAAGCCATGTGGAAAGGCCACGTAGATGCTACAATCAAGAGTCCCAGTTGAGCCCAGCCTTCCATCCATCCCTGTCAAGGACTAGATACGATGAAGCTGAGCACCACCAAATGACCTCCATCCACACCATGCAGAACAAAAGAACTCCCAGTGGAATACTGCCCAAATCCTTAGCCAACGAAATCTTGAGAGCTAATGAAATGTTACTTGTTTTAAGCCACTTAATTTTGGGGGTGGTTTATTATGTAATATTTGATAGCAAATCATAAACATCCTGAGGCTGAAATCATGCATTTCTACTTCGTTTCTTAATTCACTTCAACAAATAACCATGGAGTATCCACCATGTACCAGGCACTATTATAAAAGCTAAGATATACAACCAAAGAAATACAACAAAATCTCTGCCCTTTTTAAGCTGACATTCTAGTGAGGGAGGTAGACAATGAACATGAAAACAAATAATGTTACTTTTGTAATATCCAAATTGCCAGGTACAGAGCTAACTATAGAAAGTGACTAAGGGATGCTGTACTTCTGTGCCCTCAACACAGTTCAATGTGTCACTCTCCATTGTACTGTAAAACAACAACCAAAAGAATGTAACTGAAACGGAATCCAAGGATTTGAAGACTAAGTTATTAACAAGTCAGATAAGCCAGAGAAGTTGATAAACAACACGTTTCTGGAACGATAGGTATAATGAAAGGATGTCTACCTATTTCTCAAAAGCAGTGTCTCTTTTACCTGTGGAACCCTAAAACTTTTATTAGGAAAATGAGGGCAAACCTCCAGGTCTTCAGAAATGTAGGTTATTCCCTAACCAGCGTAGAGCGTATCACTCCATAAAATATCAACATCAAACAATATAGAAAAAATAATTACAGACAGTGTTAGTCTTGTAAGCTGATAAGGACCAGATGGTCTTTTGTATTTATGGTTTTCCTTGTGCATACAAATGCTTTGGGGATCTAATTAGCCTTCTACAAAACTCAAACTGGGTAATTACTATCATTATCCCCTTTTCAAATAAATCTGAAGTCTAAACTGCAATTATGTTTTTTATCTTACATTTGGTATTCACATATTTTAAGAATTGTTCTTTGCCATCTACTCAGAAAACTTCTTAAGATGAACTGAAGTAAATAAAGTGCAGGAGGATGATAAAAAAATATTTTTTAAAAAAGATGCATCACTCTGTTAGAGGAAAGTGCTGACAACCACCGAAGCACTTTCTCAACCAGAGTCCTGTTTCTGTCATGTTTTCACTCCAATCGAGAATAAAGTCCCTGTTCTCTGAGACTTTATTTTTCCACTTACGCTTTGCACAGCAGAAGAGAAGACTTCCTACATAGAGACAAAACCAGTCACGCATGTTAGAGAAAGGATTCTCTGCAAGATACAATGTGTCAGCCATTTAAATTAACTCCTGACTCTGCCCCCAAAGTGCAATACCTGGGCAGGCGATGAGCTATGGAAAAGGAGCAGCACACATAACAAGGCTGGCGTGTCATCTTTATTGGATTTTTGGCCTCGGGACAGTCAAGTCACGTGACAACTACATCTCTGGACTGCAAGGCGAGGGGAGACATGGGTCATGTGCGCCAGTGAACTCATAATAGAGAATTCATCAAAATCTATCTCCAGAGAGAAGTACGTGGGCGCGGGGGGGTGGGTGTGAGGAAGCAATTGTTTCATTTCAGGCACAAGGCCAAGGATTAGAGGTGATCAGGGGCACATGTGTCTTCCTTGACAGGACAAAACATGGACACTGACAAGTGATGAAGAACCGGAACCTCTCCTGCGACAGCTCCCAGGGAAGAGGGTCAACAATACTCAGAATGTCTGGCTGACATCTCAAAATTTGGCATCATGATGACTGGTCCAGAGGGCAACATCCAAAAATAGATGACAGAGGGAAAAAGCCAGGTGATGAACCGGAACTGAGGGGGATGCCTGGCCCTGGGGAGGTACTTCTACTAAAGAGGGCTGCTGTATGTCAATGCAGGTTTCAGAGGTGGCCCCCCTGACCTGCCTGACAGAAGGATGGCTCTGGGGCTGCCACCTGGACCCTCCACCCTGGAGACTGCCCTGGGCTGCCCTGGCAGGCAGCAGTGCAGGCGCCCAGGCACTGACAAGGATGACTGCTAGTTAAGACTTTATATTCCCTGATAGGATTGCAGTAACCCTGAAGTTCACTGAAAAGAATCTCCAAGGCATGCATTCACTCTTCCATTTAATAAACAAATATTTACCAGGCATCTTCTTAGGGTTATGCATGGTGTGAGGTGATTTATGCAAGTTCAGGTGTCAATGAAGACATTGGCCTTACAAATACTGCCATCATAAAAGGCGTTAGAGACGAAGCCCAACACCGTGGCAGAGTCGAAGTGCCTGGAGAAGTGCTGATGGCCTGGCATGTGTGTGCACAAGCAGTGGTGAAGTCTTTGTGTTGGGGGATTTGTCATGCAAGGGACTGTCTGTCTATCTCTGAGTTCACGCATCTTCTTGTAATCTCATCTTAACATTTGTACAGCAATTTTTACAGTATCTCTTGACTATCATCATTCCTCTTGCTGGAAGCAGGACAGGTGATATTGTTCCAATTTTACAGATGCACAGGATGGATCAGAGACATGAAAGGACTTGCCAGAAGCTAGACAGCAAGGAGGAAGCCTAAGCAGGACTCACACCCAGGTCTTTTCATGATAAATGCAGACCTTCCAGACACTTCCCTGTCTCATGGGGCTTTTGCTGAAGCCTCCAAATGGAAGTTTGGGTGCGAGGGCTGCTGGCATCATGAATGTCCCTCTTGCTTCTGAGGTTGCAATTCCAGGGTCCCAAGGAATCTGAATCAGGGCAGGACCAGGGTATCTGCTTTAATTAACATGTAATCTGATACAGCAGAAAGAGCAAAGATTTACAGTCAGCAAGAATAAGTGGCCTGGATGAGCTTCATCAAATAACTTAACTTCTTTAGGAGTCTGCTTCCTCACAGGTAATCATACCTGTGGGTATGTAGCAATTAATAGTGAACCAAAAGCATCCTGGTGCTGACATCATGTATACTACTTCATTTATTCATTCATACCACCTCACAAGGTCACAATGTACATGGAATGAGATAATGGGAATAATGCACAGGTGCAAAGCCTGGCACAGGGTAAGGATTAGTTCTGCTCCTCTTTCCATCAGACTCCCCTGTGGGTTTCATCTATTCTGAAAAGGTGAGGAAAGGGTTTTTAAGAGTTCACACCATGGGAATGCCCCAGAACTCTAGGCATCTAGGGAGAGCCTTGCTCTGACTAAATATCAGGGAGGAAGCCAGAGGGAAGTGCCAGGCATGACATAGTCTGCTGTCTCCCCAGGAGGTCGGGGGTAGAAGCCATGTCCCAGTGCTCTCCAGGTATGCTTGGCCGATCCTCAAATAGCCAGCAGTGCTTCAGAGTGTGCCCTTGTTCATGGATGCATACTAAGGGGAAAAGATAATAGCAACCATCTTTGCAATATCATAAGCATTTCTTGCTGATTTAAATATATTCTCAATCCTCCGGTTAGGATAAAATCCAAATCACCTTCTAACAACCGTCTAGCAGAGTGGGCTTCCTGCCAGTCAGAGTTTTGTAGGGCCTGGAAAATTATTGAGATGACAGTCCAGTCTTGTACTGGAGGTTAAAATAGCAGATTGTATCAGCTCTGTGTCCTGATGGTGATGCACCCTTTCAACTTGCTCTGCTGATGGGGCAGGTGGGCCATGGACCTGCATGAAGGCATCTTTGAGTCATGGTACTCGAGGACACAAAGACAATCATGGCGCAGGGTGAAGATGGGAAAGAGGATGAAGCTTAAGTCCAAGGCATTTCTGGCAGGTACTTTTATTCTACCTATATCCATGGCTGCCTTGGATCATTTCCTCCACTTTCACAAAGGCAAATCACAAAGGAAGATTCACAGACCCCTGTTTCAGATACAGGCGTCTCACAACTTACCACAGCTGCTCCCATTTGCAGGGTACAGACATGTGGTCCAGGTTAAACCATGCCTTTCACAGGAATTCAGTCTTCCTCAAAGGACTCCAACAGTGTGATTTGTGATCTCCTTCAACCTCATGTTCCATAGATCTCAGTATCTTAGTAGTAACTGGTATGTTGAAATAATTTTTCAGCTAACCTAACAGCTAATTTTTGTCTGTTTTAAAGTTATAGTGATAAACTTCACTTCCAAACTTAACACAAATGATAGAATAATAGGATGGTTATAACAGGTAGGCACAATAGTTTATAGGTGTGTGTAGTGGGTTGAATGGTGGCACCTCAAAAGATAGGTCCATGTCCTCCTAACCCTCATAACTTGTCCATGTAAATTCACTTGCAAAAAGAACCTTTGCAGATGTAATTAAGGATGTTGAAATGAGATCATCCTGGATTATCTGGGTAGACCCTAAATCCAAAGACAGGTGTCTTTAAAAGAAAAAGGCAGAGAGAAATTTGAAACATGGAAGTGAAGGCCATATGAAGATGTAGGCAGAAGCAGAGTTATGCAGCCACAAGCCAAGGAAGGCCTGGAGCCACAGAAAGTGGAGGAAGCAAGAAAGGATTCTCTCCTAGAGCCTTCAGCAAGAACATGGCTCTGTCATACATTGATTTTGGACTTATGGCCTCTAGAATGGTGAGAGAATATGTTTTTGATATTTTAAGTTATCGAGTTTGTAGTAATTTGTTACAGCAGCCCTAGGAAACTAGTATAGTATGTTTATAACATGTACAAATGTGATCTCTATATCTATGTATTTATATCTATATCTGTGTTTCTCTCTCTCTCTCTCTCTCTCTCTTTCTCTCTCCAGTGTGTATGTGAATTATATAGTGAATTTATTATTTTATCACTTAGGATCTAAAGTCCTTCATCATCCCAGGTTGCATGATGGGACAAAAAACAAGAGAGATTGTCATCCATTGACCAACTGCATTCAACACCTGTGGCTTATGTGGGGAAAATAAATAATTACACTGGGTCTCTTAAAATGGGAATTGAGTAGAAATAAATCCATACAGGGCTATCTCTTACTCAGAAAGAATCATTAAATACTAAACAAAGTTAGTGTACCTGAAAGAATTTGAGCTAACTGCATTAATAAAAAATATATTCAAATGGAAAGGTAGGGTATGCTCAATATTCAAAGGGATATACAGCATGAAACTTAGAGTAACGGTTCATATAAAGTATTTTGTAATTCCATGTCCTTGTTTTTATGTGGATGCGTTTAGGAAAACTTCCTGATATGTTTCTAACCTGTTCTACAAATAATAATAGTTACAATGGTTAATTAATGTAACCATTGTAATGTAATGTATTAATTAATAATTAATGATTACTGAGCATTTACTTTGATTCAGGCACCAGGCCAAACTATTTACATGCATTATCTGGTTTAATGAATCCCTATAGTAGTCCAGTGAGGAATGGATCATTACATCTGTTTTTCAGGTAAAGAAGTAAAAACATCATGTTCATCAAGATGAAGTGACTCACCCAAGCTGGAGGTCATTATAACAAAAAGGACTGATAGGCCTCTGCCCCTCTGCTGTCCAGAGTTCCTGACCTAACAAGTACATAGTGGGCCTGGGGCAGGTGGAACCTAAAATCTGTTGTGGGATCGTCTCATATACTTATAATTAGTGACAAGACCCTGATGTGGCCTCTCCAAACTCCCTACCCCAATTTAGTTGAAGACAGAAAAAACTAAACAAACAAACAAAACTCCACAGTACTGAAATGAAGACTTCCAGGAACTAGGAGGTATTAAAAAGATGAATAGAGTTTGGACAGGGAGAGTGGGGAAAAGGGCATTCCAAGGAGGAAGAATTGGGAGGTGGAATGTGAAGGCTCATTTGGAAATCTGTCCTGGCATTGAACATGGACGCCTCCAATGCCAAACTCATGCACCTGAGTACAGCCCAAGCCCTTTCCTATAATGTGATTAAATAAATTTACAATCTAGAAAACACACTTGTAAAGAGGTTAAGAGTCAGTAAAAGCCATGTAGTTCATAAGATAAAGTGGTGATTCTCAGTGGCAATGGAGACTACCTGTAAATAAACCCCACAGCTGGCTGGTAAAGGACTGAAAAGCACAGTATATTCAGAAGCAAAGGCCCCAGAGGCACTCAAACTCATGCTCCTCACTGGTTGAGGAGATTCACACAACTCTTAGACATTTCTGCTGTAGGGGTATTACTCGGCTCAGGTATATTACCAAGTACCATGATGAAACAGTAAATGGCTCCCAGCAGAAGTGGCAGGCTAGTGGTAGGCTAGAGACATGAGAGGGAGAGAGAGAGGAGAGAGGTGTGATACCAAATTTTTCACAACTGCATTGCAGTGCTATTTGCTGAGAACTACAGGATGCTGTGATTCTACCTGAATTGCAGGAAAAGGCACCCAGCTCTCTGTGTATGCATGATCCTTAGAGTTTCATTTATTAGACTAGAGGAATCAGGTTTTGTTTACTCCCCAACTTAAGCAGAATGGGGGGAACATTAAAGACAGTGCCAGAAAATCTTGCTCTAGAGTGGCAGATATTAAATCTGAAGCCCCCGAGATCTCCCTATGGCACTGTCCTTATTTCTCTCCCCTCACATGCATATGCTGATTCACATAGAAGGGAAGGCCTAGAAGGTTGATTCCAGGATAAGAGGAGATTTGGTCTGCAACGCAGCCCAACTTATTTCATCAATGTCTGTGCCTCGGGCTATTAGCATCAATATACTTACCATACTATAATAGTAATTAATGTATTAATATGGAGAAATGTAGGCACATAGGGAATGACATACATTGACTGTGTTTGGGAGTATGGAATCTGTACCTTCTCAGTTAGACAGGGCTAAGGTCAGACTAGTAGAGGCTCTAAGAGGTTAACCATGAATCAGTGAACAAGTACCATAACATTCTGAAACATGACTAATATCATTACCAGACCAATCATCATCGAGTTCCTTTATTGTATCAGGTTGAACTTTTGAAAGAAGGGATTGATGAGCATTGGAAACCAGGTCTGCAGCCCACAATGGGCCCAGTTTCACCTCTTGCTTCATGTATGTATACAATCCAGAAAAGCAAAATTCACATCAGAATGTCTTCCTGACTTCTGAAAACTATTACTGACACTGATATTTGCTGTGATGCATACTAGTAAGTTTCTAATACAATTGTAAGATCCACAGTGCGTCCAAATGGTTTCTGGAAGAAACCACATTTCAGAACTCCTATTCATTTAGACTTAAATCCCACAGTGCCAAATATGGTTTTCCCCATTTATAAAATCTGGACTCCATAAAGCCCAAATTTATGATACAACAGAGTGTACTCAATTCACTCAGAGGTAAAGGGAGAATCAGAGAGGTTTTATCAAGATGGACAGTCACGATGGGATATACTTGAGATCTTAAACCAACTGATGCAGAAACAAGAGTCAAGAATGCTCAAGAAAAAAGTCTTAAAGTAGGATTCTGACTAGTATATTGCACTTGGGTCAAGATCATGTTCAGTAGATCATGAAAAGGCATAGGAGTTCAAGGTTATGTATATACTTGCATACACATGCTTATTTGCTTTCCATATTATTTGATGTAGCTTAAATTTAATATGGAAATGGTTGCCCTATCACCCAGTCCAATGAGTCCATCTCAACCTTTTTAAAAAGCATTTTAGTGAGCGCTGTATATTGCAAATTGAAGTCAATAAAATCCATGTGATGAGATTCATGTTTTCACATGATCCATGCCAGCGGATGCACCACACACAACATGGAGTACATGGGATCTCTGAACCTCAATAGTACAAGTTACCTGAAGGAGGGGTATGCACTGTATTAAGGTAAAAAAAGAATATTCGAATGACATGCAGCTTTTGCTAAGAGTCAATTTTATTTCCAGCTGCCTCCTATGCCTGACATGCTGGTTCATTTATTTTAAAAACAAAAGCCCATGTATAATGTATACTGAGAAGATATCATTATCCAGAGACATGACAGAGTCAGTATTATTTCCACAGTATAGAAAGTATTCAGAAGCTCAGCAAGGCAAGATAAACCCTCTTATTCACAGTTACCTTGCTCTTGTTTTCTTGGGAGATTTTCATAAACCACATGGAAGTGAACACTCACAAAGTTCCTACAGCTCTTTCAGCACTTAACAATGTATGTTGATGCCTGATCATAAGTTACTTGCTTATGCAGTCAGTGAAAATGAACATTGTGTAGCTATTTATCAAGCCCTGCTGTGAAGGAGGCATTGGTGACTTCAGTGCCATTAATGATGGAGGTACTGTATAGTGATTACTAGTCTTTGCAATGACGCACTGCAAAAGTGAGAGGACATAACAACGTTTTCAGCAAGATAGGTAGCAGGTTACACTGTCTTAATTTTGTTATTAAGTGAAACAAAAGGTGTAGAAATGGGACTCATCCTTCTGGACCACCCCTCCCCCGCTCCGTTAGCCATTCTCTTTTCCAAGATAACAGCATGGGGTTCTAAGAAGTACAAGAAGTTTGGTACTTTTTATTAAACCAATATTTGATGGAACATTGGTCTTTCAATCATTCATTCTATGCCTTACACCACCTCCTCAACAGACTGTCAGCTTCGTGAAGGCAGGGGCTGTCTTTTCCTTTTCATATGTCTTTGGACCCCGCCCCCTTTCTCCCAACAGAACTCCTGGCACTGAATTTTTACCCAGTAAAGGTTTGCTGTAGTTGAATGAGGGATCCTTTGAACGTTGACAGAAATGGGCAAGTTGGAGGATGGTGGAGAAACCACTCTGAGAAGAAAATGTGAATGGTAGAAATAAGACGTTGTTGAGTTTGCAGTGACAGCAAGATGACCAGTTAGAAAGGATGTACAGGACCAGTACTGAAGTCCTGGGTGATATTGATATTTGGAGCCAAGATAACTTAATTTTACTTAGGATTGGTCATTAGTCATTTGAAGAATGAACTAGCTGAGGCTAACAGTGAAAAGGACACAGCTGGATTGTCACCATGGTTCTTTTGCCAGAAACGGGCTTACTGATCAATCTAGCTTGCACCTTCACCTAAGCAAAAGGAAGACGTCTGAAGCCTGGAGTCCAGTTCGAGCAAGTCTTCAGTGAATTCCAAACTGTGCTGTCAACAGAAAGCCCAAGAGCTGTTATGAATCTTGATGACTTTATTATTTTTTTAATAACACATTGATTTCTCCTTTACTGTTGGATCTTTGTTTCTCAGAAACTAGTAGATGCCCAGGGATGCTTTTGAGAGCTGCTAAAACTCACTGCCCAATAGTTAGGAAGATCTAATTTGTCTAAATTCTATCTAAACCTCTCAAGCCATACTCGTCTCTGCTGCATTAAGTCCTTTAAGAAGCTGTAATGACTGAAAGGAATTGTAATTCACAAAGAACTCTGACAGGAATAGGGATTATGGATAAGGTAATGATAAGTCTCTGATTTATAGAAAGAAGAGTCTATGGTATAACTTACCCTCACCAGAATCTTCTGCTCAGTCATATATCATGACCAAAGTCAGCGGATGTCTTTGCCTCTTTTAAGAATAAAGACTCCTGTAGGAACCACTTACATCTCTCTCTTAGGCTGTGCTACTGAACACCTGGTATGCTTTTCCTAAAGAAATTATAGCCACTTCATATTGAAATATTTATTTTGAGTTGTAAGACAGAACACTTTTCTCCTCTGCTTTAATCTTCCCTTAACACAAAAGACTGTAAGTATTTAAGTCACTCCAGTTACATCAAAAGAGAATAATCAGTTTCTGTTCAGTATTAACTGAGTTAAATAGCAGCTCTGTTTCCAGAAAGATAATAATGTCAAAAACTTAGCGAGAAAACAGCATGCATTCTGGGGAATTCAACCATTCAACAAATGACTGGAAGGTGCTTCAAAGTCAATTTAAATAATTTTTAAAAAATTACACGCTGACTTGAAGCCTAAGAACTCTTTTTCTCTATATATAATTAAAACATAATGCTGAAGACCTCATCAGGCAATGATTCCTGATATTTTAATAATAAAGTAGAATATCCTCATGATATACCTTATTATTAAATAGATTTTAACATACTACAGATTAAATCAATTCTAGTGGAAAGACTAACTACAGCATCCAGGAAAAGCCTGGTTCAACCAACTCTTCTGCATAATGGTTTGTTTCCTCAATATCAGTAACAGGAAAATGCCCTACTGAAAATGTTGTCTTAAATATTCTGCTAGAGAAATAGATCAGAATGACAGGGGGAAGAAATCTCAGCATCCTAGCAGGCTCATGCAGGAATAAACCTTGTGAGAATCCAGGCAACGAGGAGCAGTGTAAGGATTGCCCAAGAAACAGCTTGAATTTGTCTGCTCAGGCTGCCATAATGAAAGACCAGAGACTGGGTGGCTTAAACAACAGAGTTTCATTTTATCACAGTTCTAGAGGCTGGAAGTCTGAGGTCAATGTGAGGGCTTGGTCAGTTTCTGGTGAGGACTCTCTCCCTGGCTTGCAGATGGTCATCTTCTGGCTATGTCCTTGCATGGCCTTTCCTCAGTGCATGTGTGTGGAGGACAAAGCAAGCTCTCTGGTGTTTCTTCTTATGAGGTCATTAATCCTATCAGACCAGGCCCCAGCCTTATGAGCTCCTTTAACCTTAATTACCCCCTTAGAGGCCTCACCTCCACATACAGTCACATTGGAGATTAGGGCTTCAACACAGTACTTTTGGGAGGATACAAACATACAGTCCGTAACACTCTTCATCTCATTCTGGTGCTCATTTCTTTCCTGTCCTTTGTGGAGTTCCAGGTCCTTGGAGTGTGCATGACTGTCCCTAGCTGAGGAGAGCCTGGAGAGGATCTCACCACCTCTCTGCTTTCTGAGGCTCTACAAAAAACCGCATACTCTACACCCTGAAAGACATGAGAAGTGCATGATTCAGGGATTAGAAAATGAAATTCTTGGAAAAAGGTCAAAGGTCCAAGAATTGCATAGCTGAGAGAAGAGAAGATGGAGGGGACTTAACAATCTTTAATATAGGAGGAGATAGTATGCACAGAATTCTGACCAGCTGCTCCGTCTTGCTACTGGGGGCCAATCAGGAGAAAAGAATTCAGCTACAACACTGGGAGAGATTTAAATGAGATATAATGGATAGACTGTTGGACAGTACAAATTTGTCACCTGACCATGAGGACTGAGAGATAGGAAAATAGATTACAAAGTGAGGACTTGGGCTTCCAGGAGCTGTAAGAAATAGGGGTCCAATTTATTCAAAGAAGACACATAGGTGGCCAATAGGTACATGAAAAGATGTTCAACATTGCTAATTATCAGAGAAATGTAAATCAAAACCACAATGAGGTATCTCCTTACTCCTGTCAGAATGGCCATCATCAAAACGTCTATAAATAATAAAGGCTGGAGAGGGTGTGGAGGAAAGGCTACCTTCTACACTGTTGGTGGGAATGTAAATCGGTGCAGCCAGTATGGATGTTCTTTAAAACACTAAAAATAGAACTACCATATGATCCAGCAATCCCACTCCTGAGCATATATCCGGAGAAACTCTAATTTGAAAGATACATGCACCCCAATGTTCATTACAGCACTATTTACAACAGCCAAGACATGGAAGCAACCTAAATGTCCATCGACAGGGGAATGGATAAAGAAGATGTGGTATATATATATATATATATATATATATATATATATATATATTCAATGGAATATTAGTTAGAAAAAAATGAAATAATGCTATTTGCAGCAACATGGATGGACCTAGAGATGACCATACTAAGTGAAGTAAGTCAGAGAGAGGAAGACAAATATCATATGATATTACTTGTATGTGGAATCTAAAATATGATACAAATGAACTTATTTACAAAACAGAAACAGACTCACAGACATAGAAAACAAACTTATGGTTAGCAAGGGGGAAAGGTGGTAAGGGAGGGATAGATTAGAAGTTTGGGATGAACAGATACACACTACTATATATAAAATAGATAAACAACAAGGGCCTACTGTATAGCACAAGGAACTATATTCAATATCTGGTAATAAACCACAATGGAAAAGAATCTGAAAAAGAATGTATATATAACTGAACCACTTTGCTATACACCAGAAACTAACACAATATTGTAAAACAACTATATTCCAATAAAAAGCAAAAAAAGAAAGAAACAGCAGTCTAAAATGGCAGGAAGAAGTAGTGGTAGATCAGAAACAAAGAGTTCTGTTGTGTGAAATGCTATCCATTTAAGACTTTATTGTTGGAATCTCTGCATTTCCAAATCTCTCCTGGCCTGTGAAGGGCTGCCATGGTCAAGAAGAAGACTGTTTATAACACAATATTCTATCAAGCAGAGGACAGAGGGCCTCAATTCCTTGGCATAAGGAATGAAAAGTTATGTTATACCACGATCATTATATTATGCTCCTGTACCCATCTCTGCTTTAGTCCAAGCCCCCTGAGAGAAGAAACAGTTCATTTAATGCCTATATCCACAGCACTTATTAGCACAGTACTCAGTACATACAGGTAAGGACAAAGAAATCTTTCCTCCCTGGAGTAAGAATAATGACACCTACAGGCAGATAAGGAACCCAACTGAACACTGACACGTTAAATTTTCCTGTATCTTTAACCTCATCTATTGAAGGTCTCTCTTGAAGAACACCATTGGAATGGAGATCAACAGTGATCAGACTCAGATTTATCAAGTGATCTATTGCCTTCCGTCCTTCACCTCCAAGACAAATAAGTAGCAAGATGAATAAGGGCCTGATAGAACATGCTTTGCTGACCAATCTATTGTTTAAAAATGGGATTTCATTGTCTTTCACTCCTAGGCTTGAACCTTTTGTTCTCCTTTCTGAAACCAAGTCAGTCTCCTGAATTTGAGGACAGAAAATGAATAACACACCATGGAATTATTCAGAAGTCTGTTGCACTATGCTGAGTCCCTACTCAATTGTCGACATTGTAGAGTTCACAGGGCCATTATCCTGATTTTTAGGACGCTGGCAACAAACAAGGCTCTTAAAGTTACTCTCTGACGACATATTTGGCTTATTTTGGTCTGGAAAATGTAACCATCAAATCCACTGTTCTCTAGGAACACCCATCAGACAAGAAATGGCTCTCGGAGGCTACGTGGAGCCAGGACTCGCTTACATCAAACCTGGGAAAGCTCTCTCTTTCAGATTAAAAGCTATTGACCCACGAGGGATTAAAACCCCTTCAACTGTAGTCCTCTTGTGAGTGAGAAGCGCCTTATGTTTGTGAACCTACCTATGCACAGTTGGTTATATTTAGTCAATCCCTCAATGTGTCATAAAGTATCAGAGAATGAAGGAAAATAACCAGGAATGCACAATCAATTTATCAAATAAATATAGTCAATTATACCACCAACATTTCAGGGAATTAGTATAAGTAAAGGTTGCAGGTACAAAATAAGGAAAAGCATGTAGAAAATAACCATAGGTGGCAATGTCCCCTCAAATACGAGACACTTTTTCAGAGGCAGTGAAAATAACTGTACCTACGTCCCAGCCCACTATGCCCACGTGGTCTAAAACCTATGTTTCTCCAAAGACCCGAGAAATGAAGAGAGGCACTTCCTTTCTGACCTTACGCCCAGAATAGAAATTAACCTCTGATTACACATCCACAGTGAAATTTGGAAGAATAAATTTACAGGCCAGAAGGTGAAACCGTGTCAATGCTTCTCTGTCTCCTGCCTCTGACCCTGCAACACATGGAATTTCCCTGATGACACAGATTGGGGCTGTGTTCTATTATAGGAATTTGTGTACAACCATGTCTTGTTTACCTTCTTGACATTTTTGCAGCCCCCTGAACAGAAGCTGGTCCTAAGGAGGCCTCGGTTAATGCCTGCAGAAGAGAAGTGACTGCCTCGCCTTCAGGAGCAGTCCAGACGAGTCGAATAATGCTTTTTGAAACCATTTTTTCAGGAGCTGATTATCCAGCTGTTGCCTCAGCTCATCCTTGAGCTACAGCTCCTTCCCCAGTAACCTACCTACCTCTAGGCCATTTTGCCTCTCATTAGCGCCTTTCATGAAAGCAAACTGGGAAGGAAAAAATGTGAAATTCGAATGACTGCCAGTTTGACAGCAGGAGAAGATAGATAATACAGAGTGACTCAAGATTCTTATATTATCTGTAGATTTAAATTATCCATACCATGCCTTGTCCTCATTAGCATGGATAGTCAAGGTCTTGCTAGAATGGCTATATTTACTATATGGCAGGTTATGCAACAAATGAGCCTACAAGTCTTTGTAGGTATTCTATGTGGATGGTTTTCCATAAAGAGTGGCTGAAGCCAAGAAAAATACTGCAGATATAATCCTAAAAACAGTAACTGGAAACATGGGCTCTCAAATGTCAACTATCACCCATGGCTATACTAATAACCACTTATTTAAGTTGACATATTTCCTGCAAGAAACTACAAACGCAGTTATCATGCAAAGGGCCAGAAAACCCAGCAGGTCTTACAGAGAGAGGTGTAGGGTCAGGAGGAAGTTTCCATAATAATCAAAGGAAAAGATGGAACTTTCATTTCTCCCAAGTCATCATCTGTTTGGACAAGGTCTTGCTGCCCTGAGCTATGCTTTCTGCTTGTCCCCAGGGGAAAAGAATGACAGGTTTTAATTTTTCAATGATATTTTGTTACAGATCCAACAGGGAAATCAGAGATTCAGTGAGGAGACTGCCATAGTGATCCTTTGTGACAGAGAAGACCCAAGCCACACTGACCATGCTTGTAATTCCCTGCTAATTGGAGTAGGTCTGGAGAGAAGATACAAGGGTGAGTACCTCATTGTCAAGTTGTGATTCATAGCAATGAAACTAGAGAAAGGTCAGTTTTAAACAAAATAGCTGGCTCTTGCAGTGTGAGGGAAAGATTCCAGCTGACCTGATTTGGTGCTGGGGACCTGAAGGAGGGAAATAAATTGAAAAATTCTCGACTTAATACCAATACCAATCTGGTGGCTGGCAATTCGGGTTTTAAACATGCTAGCCCTGAAAGCTCATTGCTTTGTGTGTTTGATCTGTAAGTAAGAATTCCCAAAGAAGCTGTGTGCTGGATGGTTCACGCTTTCATTTATCTAATTCTATTGATCACCTGCCAGGCATTCAGCTAGATGCTGAGAACATAGCATGAAGCAGCCATATTTTCTAACTTCACGGCTCTAACCATCCAACAGGGGTGGTGAGAGCATGAATTACTGTTAGATACCTGGCAGAACTGTTCAAAGTCTGTCACAAAGGGTAATAAAGGCCTGAAGCTGGGAGAAGAGAAAATACAATCAAGAAATATTCAGGAGAAAAATTGGAAGGCTTTGGCAATGTTTAATGTTAAGGGTAAGAAAAATTAGACGAAGATGACTTCAAGTTTTGGCTTCATTGAGAGTGGGATCTCTCCGGGGAGAAAACAGGCTGTGGACAATTTAGGGAGGAAGACAAGCTTTGGACAAGCTGAGCCTAAGGCACTTACAGGGTATCTGGGCACATGCGTCCAGCACACGGAGATTTTCATGAGAATCTGAAGCTTAATTAAGAGATGGTCAGGGCTGTAGGGACATTTGGGTGTCATCAACATATCTGAGGTACTTAAACCATAAGAGGGTATGAAATTGTCTGAGCAATTTCGTAGGGAAATACGATTAGAAGGTTGAGCATGGTATCCTGGGGAAAACCAACAGCTGAGGATAAGGATGAGAAATTAGAATCCACAAAGGATACCAAGAAGGAACCGTCAAAGGGGCAGGAGGGATGCTCGGGAGTACAGTGTCACAGATGCCAAGTGGAGAGAGAGTTCCAAAGCGGATGTGACCCACAATGTCCAGGGTTCAACTACAGGGCCAATGTGCCACTGTACCCAGCAGTTAGGAAGGACCACAGTGACCCTGGCAAGAGCACTTTCACTGGCATGAGAAGGATGAAAGTCAGATGGAGGAGGGCTGGTGAGTGGGCAGGAAGAGAGGAAATAAGAGGCAACGAGTATAGATTAGTGTCCCAATACTTGACAGGGTCACCCAGGGAGCATGCTAAAAACAGACCTCTGAGCCACATTCTGAATCTTCTGAATCAAATCTCTCCTGAATCAAGAGGAACCTAGGAATCTGTATTTTAGCAGGCTCTCCTTGTGATTGTGATATACAGGTTGGTTGGGAACAGTAGACTATTCTTTCAAAACACTTGGCACAAAATAGAATGAGAGACGGGTGGGAGTCTAATTTAGATGGGACAGGGAAGGAGGGATCAACACAGGAGAGACTTGAACATACTTATTGGTTGGTGTCGGGGGAGAGGAGTGAGAGGACAGCAGAGAAGAGGCAGAAAGGAGATCCTGGTGATGTTAACTGCTTATCACATAGGAAGAACTCAACAAAATGTTAGTCCTCTCTTATTTCATTTTCCCTTTAGCAGAATGAAATGTCTAGCATAGTTATGAGTCATTGAATTCTCTCCCTGCTACTATACCTTGATTCATTTCCAGTTACACTGATTAATAAAGAATGATCAGGGCACTCCCCTGGTGGCACAGTGGTTGAGAGTCTGCCTGCCAATGCAGGGGACACGGGTTCGAGCCCTGGTCTGGGAAGATCCCACATGCTGCGGAGCAACTGGGCCCGTGAGCCACAACTGCTGAGCCTGTGCGTCTGGAGCCCATGCTCCACAACAAGAGAGGACAGGATAGTGAGAGGCCCGCCCACCGCGATGAAGAGTGGCCCCCGCTTGCCACAACTAGAGAAAGCCCTCACACAGAAACTAAGACCCAACACAGCATAAATAAATAAATAAATAAATAAATAAATAAATAAATAAATAAATAAACTTAGGTGATCAATGAATGTTATAAAAAATAAATAAAGAAAGAATGATCAGCTTGTAGGAGAAGATCTGGGTGCATGCTACACATTAATTGGCTCTGCTAGCGAGTACTACAGTTTTAGGTAGTATCTTACGTAAGAAAAGTTGTACATCCTTCTTTCTCTTGTCACTATTTTAATCCTGAATGTCCAAGAAGCCAGGCTGTTTGAGAGCAGAATAGAAATTCGACTAAATTATGAAAAGAAAATTTGATGCAGTTTTTCCTCCAAAAAGTCTGTGATAGGATGATTTCAAGAATTCCTGCAGTGCAGTGTGCTTGTGTGTGTGTGTGCCCACGGGTGTGTGCATGGGCCCTTCTTGTTTCAGGAGATCAGGCTAAGTCACCACTTTAAATAATAGCTCCACACACATGATATCATAATAGTCTCCACAGCAACTGTGAATGATATTACAAACCTGTCTGGGACTAAATAGGAAAGATACGCAAGAAGACAGGAGTGGGCGATCTCCTAAGCAACAAATGTGCTTTTTCCATGGAAACACCACCTCGTGGAAGAGAAAAGGAAACAGATAATAGACATAGGTACGCAATGGTTCCTAAATATAGCATTTCACTAAGCACTCTGTCAATTGCAATTTAAAGACCATTCAACCTACGAGAATAATCTCTGGAAGAAAAGCTTCCCCGAGTTTAATGCTTCAAGAGAAGGAGGGCAGAGGCATTTTTCTTGAAGTCGGTCATCACATGTCATCACAGCCGCTCACAAAAGAGCGCAAATGGGAATGGAGCAAGATATCAGTTCAGGTTTGCTCCCACTTTAAGACAACACCAAAGAACAGAAGCCTAACTTAAGAAGCCAGATAAATTATGAGTAGGTAATGAGCATTATAAAAATCCCGTTATGAAGAGAGTCAAGATAGATTCTTTTGAAATAGCAAGCTCCCTCGTGAATGGATGATAAAATGTACATTCTGAGAGTTTTTTAAACAATTTTAGGGAATCATTTGCTCAACTGCTAATGACAGTGCACATATGCATTACTCAGAAGTAAAGATCAGATTGCTAATGGCCCACTATGTGCAGTCACCTGCTACGCCCTGGGCATCAGTATCTGAACTATCCCATTCAATGACCAGATGAAGAAGACTGTATCGTCCCGGGTGTCACATAAGAAGCGGGAGCAAACATTCTCTAGGACACACGGTAGGTATCTGGCTATGATTCAGACCTGTTTCCTGACTCCAAAGCCCCTGACTCTGCTCTCTGGGCTCAGTAGCCTCCCTGCCCAGGCTGCTTACTTACAAAGCTGTTCACACTGTACTTTTTCCTGTAATCCTTTCATGATTAATGTCAACTCATCCTTATAATGCCATCAACCTATTTATCAATGGCGCACACATTTTGCTCTCTACATTATAATCATCCACTGTTAGAGGAAAGGGAGACTTCAAGAGAGCCTGTCCAAGTTATGTTTTTTTATTGCCCAGGAAACCAAAGTCCAAAGAGAGTAAACTCCTTCCACAGAAATGAGACTTGAGTCACAGTATTGCTTGGCTCTCGAACCCCAGCTTCTCCCCAACCCACATTCCTATGACCTAATCCTTGTTATTTACTGTTGATAAATTATTTTCCTAAGTGGGCTTCTCTATCCCCTCTTCCTTTCTCTTGCTTTGTCTCTACCAACTATAAATTCCTGGAGATTTAGGAGACATTTTATATGATAAAAGTTTAAACCCTGGGGACTTATGTCACAAAGGACTCCCTTTCACTCTGTTAACTGCTTTAAAGGAGACTTTCAGAGGACCTGGCTGCCTTTTTCCATCCCTCCCCAGCGCATCATAAAGTTGTACAACTTTAGGTTGTATTTCTCTTCTCTGATGTAATAGAACCTTCACCTATGAATCCAGCCATCGAGCTTATTTGCTCACAGAGGGCCACTGAAATCATTGCCTCTGTCCTCCTTGCTAACCCTTATATAAAGAGGTCTCTTTCCTTAATCTGCTGGAACATTGATTAATGTTAACATGAGTTACATGCATATCAAAGAAGACCCCTATGCTTTCACAACATTCAATTTCCTTTGAAGACCTTTAAAAAGTAAGACTTCTAGACTACCCATCACTAATAAATGGGGATTTGCAGGCTGATTAAAATTCACAGGGAGAGGAAGTCTATGTCTATTTCAACAATGTTGCAGCTTCATTAGTAAAATTCGCTCATTGTTTTCTTAACTGTATGTCACTGGGTGAGTTAAAAGTGTAGTTATAGCAAATGGCTCTTACTGGGACAAAGAGCCTTAGTGGTTGGGTTCCCTCCATATCAGAACAAGTACCATGCATAGTTCATGAGAAGTAAAATAAGCAACCTTAATAGCTGGCAGAACCAATGGAGTGAAGGATATCTGCCTTGACAGCCTTGTGACAGCCATCCCATTTACCCACACTCTCCTTAACTCTTTGTTGGGTTGGGGAGAAAAGTCAAACCTCTTCACGATCGTCCCAGTTCCTCGTGAAAGCTCACGTCACTTTTCCATCAAGACGAAGTTCTAGAACTACTCCTCATTCATTCTGGAGCTGGCATGTATGAGAAACTTTAGAGTCTTCTGGGCTATAATATTTGGGCTCAAAAGGACCCAAGCAAGTGTCAGAAACAGAAGCCACGGAGTCATTTGCTTAATTTCATTTCCTTAAATGAAATTAAGGAAAGCATCAGGTTCATGTTTGGAAGAACCCCCAAAATTGGATGTGCCATGACAATGTCAAACTCCCTTTTCCTTGATCTAAAATATCTTTCAGCTTAGCCAACAAAATGATGCACATAAATTCTTTTTTTGTAACTCTCTAACCTAAAAAGACCCAGCATGTTATTTCTTCAAATTCCCCGATTAAATCAAGGGAATTAAATCAGGTTACCGAATGAAATCTTAACTTTTGAAACTATTATCTCAATTGTCTTTCTTTAAAAGGAACTTTCAGTAAGAATAATCTAGGCAAATAAAATACCAATGTCTTTCTTCAATTGGGGAGAAAAACAACCTTGGATAAATCCAAAGCCAGTCTTTGGGGCTGCTCCAAGGGCTATAATAAAAGGAGCTTTCCAGAGTAACACTTGGTCATTTTCCAAGCCTCAGGCCTCTTCCAGCTAATCCTCCATTAGGATGTCATTCGTTTGGTTCACTTCAAAGCTCTGGCTACTTTCTTGTATTTTTCTGAAAACAAGGAGTTATCTGTGGAAATGATTTTGTCAGGTGATTTGGCAAGTCACTTACAATACTCATCAATGTGAGTACTTTAATTAAACCCAGGAAGTCCCTCTGTCTGATGTGATTCTCCTCTCTGGGTCACAATTTATCTCTGCCTTCAGCAGGACACAATGTTTCAAAGCGACAAAGGTGTGGAATCTCAGGCCTGGGGTTTTAGCTACATATGTCTCAGGATTTGGGCAAAACTGACTAATCTGCTTTAAAAAAAAAAAAAGTGAAGGACAGATACTTGGTTTACTGACTTAGAGGCTGACAATGCACTCACCCTACCTCACGCCACAGAGCATGAAATGACCATAGCCAATGACAACTTGGGGGGAGATGAAGAGTCAGTATGGTGTCTGAGTATATTTAACTGCTAAATTTGACATCTTTGCTCTCTGGGCTATCCGTCTGAGTTTTGTTGGGGGCTCCAGCTGACAATATGATTGTGGAGAGCTTAGAGAGGCTGTTTCCACTGGCCTCAGGTGTCATTCCCGGGGATGACAGCCGCTATCTTGAGGAGGAGGGAGTTGAAGCACGGATTAATGTCATCCGAGAGAAGAATGTCTTCAATGCCATAGAATCTGACAGCCCTTGAATAAGCTGGACAGCTCATGGTTTCTCCACAGGACCACTCCTTTAGGCATTGTCAGGTGACTAAACCAGTAAAGTAAGATGAACACAGAAACAAAGGTGTTGCATAGGCATAAAACGAAAGTCACAAAAGCAAGCAGCTTATGTGACCATAATACTATAATATACTTAAGCAAACCATGGCACGGGCAGCATAGCATGAAACCAGTCTCATTCTCCTACCCCCGCATCTACCAAACCTCCTTCTCGTTTGCTCTCAGTGAATGGCTCCATACCCACTGTTACAGGTTGAGTTGTATTCCCCCAAAAAAGATATGTTGGATTCCTACCCCCTCAGTACCTTAGAATGTGATCTGACTAGAAGAGAGGGTCTTTGCAGAGGTTGTCAAGTTAAAACAAGGTCATTAGAGTGAACCCTAACCCAGTGAGACTGGTGTCCTTAAAAAATGGGGGTGACATTTGGATACAGGGACAGACACATAGAAGGACAATGATGTGAATAAACCAAGGTAGAAGATGGCCATCTGCAAGCCAAGGAGAGAGACTCTGAACAGATTCTGCCCTAACAGCTCTGCTGACTCCTTGATTTCAGACTTCTAGCCTCCACAACTCCTAGAAAATAAGTTTCTGTTTAAGTCATCCAGTTTATGGTATTTTTTTTTTTTTGCGGTATGTGGGCCTCGCGCTGTTGTGGCCTCTCCCGTTGCAGAGCACAGGCTCTGGACACGCAGGCTCAATGGCCATGGCTCACGGGCCCAGCCGCTCTGCGGCATGTGGGATCTTCCCAGACCGGGGCACGAACCCGTGTCCCCTGCATCGGCAGGCGGGCTCTCAACCACTGCGCCACCAGGGAAGCCCCAGTTTATGGTATTTTTAACAGCAGCCCTAGAAAAGGAAAACTCCCACCAAGCCAGACATTGACATTTCCTCTGTCTCTCTCTTTGGACCTATAGCCAAGCAGTGTTTTGTCCCACTAATTCTACCTACCTAATATTTTCAGAATCCATTCACTTTTCTCCACCCATTGTTAGACTTTAGTTCAGACCACCATCGTCTTTCACGTGGGTCCCCACCAGAGGCTTCCAGCTGGTTCGCTGGCCTCAGATCTCATCATCCTCCAATTCCCACTGTTGCCAAGGTGGTCTTTCTACATTGCAAATCTGTTTCTAGATCTTCACCGCATACCTCTTGGCATCAGGGTAGAGAAAGTATGCTTAGCCTATACATGCCAGACCCTTCAGGATCTGACCCAGCCAGCTTCTCCTAGACTTTTATCTTGTTAATTTTCCCTCCCTCAAAATCATGCTTCCAGCCTTACCTGGTTTCCTACACCTGACAGGCTCACCCATCTACATGCATTTGTTGATGTTATTCTCTCTGCAGGGAACATCCTTCCCCTTGCTCTTTACCTGGCAAAATACTGTCCTACCACAGCCAGGTGTTATCACTTCCGGGGGCTTCTCTAGGAAGATTTCTCTCATCCCAGGTAGGCTAAGCTCCTTTCCCAAACTTCTTCCATAGTTTCTGTGCATGGCGCTATCAAAAGTCTTGCTACATTGCGCATCAATAGCATCTGGCCTGTGAACAACTTGGGAGCAGAGGTTATGTCTTGTGTGCTCTTGTATCCTTGTTTGTTTTGTATCTAGCCTAGTGCTGGACACATATTAAGAACTTCATACACATCTGTTGTATGGGATAAAAGTCTTAATATTTAAAAGCAGGTGATACTAATTCTATAACACTCTAAATGCTACAATTTAAGAAAACATAGTATCTTTCCTCTCCCCCCCCCAATTTATTGATAGTATCCTTTATACAGCAGTGAGCAAGTGATAGATTATCTTGCCCTCATACAACATTGATATAGCATACTCCCAATCTCTTTTTGGTGCGCATAACCAAAAACATGAGTTCACATATACTCTGCTCATCCATCTGATTTATGACTAATTAATACCAATCTGATTTAAGTCAATTCAGTGCAATTCTAACAAACACATATGCACGGTGAGTACTGCTGTATATGTTGCACGTTAAGTAAGGGACTGAAAGGGATGGGAGTAAGGAGGGCAGGTGGCATGGGAAAGATCAGAAATACTAAAGTGAACAACAAGGTCCCTGTGTTCTGTGTAAGCTCACCGATCATCGGGGGGAGGCATACCTCCTTCTCTGCAATATTCAATTAAGCTGCTACATGGAACGATGTAGGGTAGACATGACAGAAATGGCTTGTGTTCACGTTCTTTTCTAAGTTTCTAATATGATGTCAGGGCTGAACACTAAGGCTTTCAAGAGCAGACAGTGAAAGGCACTCAAAGACATCCCTGGGGTCAGCCTCATTACAGGAGGTGTCTTGAATCCAAACTTGCTGGGAGGCCACCCTGGGGGAGCTTTCAGTCAGTGACTGATATATCCTCATGGAACCACCCAGGAACACAGCTGTAATTCTTTAAGAGGAAGCTTGTTCACACAGCAGAGGCAGACATGAGGCTGCTTTTGCAGTCAAGTTTCTTATAGAGAGTCTCAGGGAAGAAGAGCATCATTTCAGGCAGAAGATTTAAACTCCTTTTAATTAACCTCTGTGGCTTCACTATGAAACTAGTAGGGCTCAAAGGAGAACTCCACATGACCCTGCACTTGAGAGGCCCTCCTTTCCTCTCTTTTCAGTTGATTTTTCACATCTTCTTCCTAAAACCTCATGAAAACAGGTCACGCATGACTTGTGATGTGTGATGCTTCTGCTCCAAGGTTGATATATAAATACACACAACATGTCTGTTTCTTATCACAAGGGAAAACCTCACATGCTCCCCAGAAGTCAAGGCTGAGGAAGCAGCAACGATGGATTCACAATCAAAATCACTCAACAATGATCTCACCCTCTATCTCTCTATTTGCTTGTGTAAACATTTGCTGTTGTACGTCCTCCACTGCCTCCAAAGAATTGCTCAGCAAAGGATTATTGTGAATACTGTCTAGGATCAATAAATAACATATATAATAGTATGAAAATAACTGCACTAATAACAGGGACCAATCTCAGGAACTCTTTCATAATTACATTCTACAAAAATTTTAAGGTGCTGGATGCTAAAGGTGAGGGCAGAATTCTTACCTACAATGGGGTATCTACACAATAAGCCCCTAAGTGTGGATCTAAAACTTGAATATATAAGAATTATGTGGTTTGCTAAAATGCAGATTCTTGGGCCTCTACTCAGAGTACCATGCCAAAATCTGATTTTTAAACAGGAATCCCAGGAGTTTCTGATAGAGGGTTACTGCTGATCAAGTCACAAGAAACAACACTGTGACTATTTATTCAGGATGGCTTTTGTTATAGGCCCATACAACTTTCATGTCATTTTTATATGAACTCAAGCAATTCAAAGAACAGACTTTAAAAATCACAAACATTCAAAGAACAGCATGGATTACAAGGATAAGCCTTTAAAGTAAAAGAACAAGTAGAAGAACCATCCTGATCATTAATGGTAAAGGAAACAAGATGGTCATGAGCTATATGTGCTGTGGAAATTAATGATGTGGAGGACCAAGCCACATCACACAGTGAAGCTTTTGTCAAGTGTCTGTGAGTGATTCTCTCCATCTCTCCCAAAGAACTGATCTGGTTAAATGAGGTTCAGCATTTCAAGAGGAGGATTAGGGAATGAAATATAAACCTTAAGGATAAGCAAGAAGTGCTGGTGATTTAATCCATTGGGAAATAGTTCATCTTAAAACTAATTTTTCTTTTCTCCCAACTTCTTCCACAAGACAAAGAATTCTTCTGCTACCTCCATTTGTTTGGATATTCTTGATTCCCTGATGAACCTAGAGCTCATGCAAATACATTCCCTGGTTGACTGGGAAGAGATATTCTGGGATAAAAGGCAGAGCTAAATTTTGTGGTCAAATTAGGAAGTAGTTTTCAAGGTCAAGCCTTGATTTAGGATGGTACTTGCTATGGACTACATGATTGTGATCCTCCCTAAATTCATATGTTGAAACCCTAATGGCTAATGTGATATTTGGAGATGAGGTCTTTGGGAGGCAATTAGGTCATGAGGGTGGAGCCCTCATGATGGGATTAGTGTCCTTATAAAAAAAGCCTCCTTCCTCTTTCTGCTCTCCATCATGTGAGGGTATAATGAGAGGACGGCTGTCTGCAAACTAAGAAGAGAGCTCTCACCAGACACTGGATCAGTTAGCACCTTGATCTTGGACTTCCCAGCCTCTAGAACTGTAAGAAATAAATGTTTGTTGTTTCAGCCATCAAGTTTATGGTATTTTGCTACAGCAGCCTAAAAAGACTAAGGCAGTGACAGAGGGAACAAAAAACAATACAAAAAATCAAATAAAAATGTCTTTTAAAGAAATAAACACAATGGACTCAAACTTCAATTAAAAATGTGCACTGCAAGAAGAACTTAAAAAAATAATGCAATGTTGAGAGTGTAGTAAATAAAAGAAAGAAACCAACTAACATTTTCCCTCATTAGCTGAGGAGATAGTATGATTAAAATTTGGTTAAAAAAAATAAAGCTAAGCTAAGATTTTTGTTACAGGAAGCTACTGAAGAGAAAGGTAAAAAAATTAAACATGTGGCTTAAGTCAATATAAAATTTATACTATTGAGATTTCTGTGTCAAAGCACAGACTGCATAGAAAAACTAGGCAAAAGATCGAGAAGGAAATAGAAGACTTGAACAATACTATAAACTAACTAGGCCAAAGAGACATCTATATATCACTCAGCAACAAATTACATTTTCTCAAGAACACATGGAACAGGATAGATTGTGGATAGGCCATAATACAAGACTCAATAAATTTTAAAAGATTAGAATCATGCAAAATACATTCGCTGACCACAATGAAATGAAATTAGAAACCAATAATAAAAGGAAGTTGTGGGACTCCTCATGTATGTAGAAATTAAACACACTTCTAAATAACCCATGAGTCAATGTAGAAATCACAAGGGAAGTGAAAAATACTTTGAGATAAATGAAACCAAAAGTATGACATACCAAAACTTATGAGATGCAGCTAAATCAGTGCTTAAAGGGAAATTTATAGCTGTGCATGACTGTATTTAAAAAGAATAAAAATTTCAAATCAATAACCTACACTTCCACTTTAAGGAGCTGGAAAAAGAAGGGAAAAGTAAACCTAAAGCAAGTAGAAAGAAAGAAATAATAAAGAAGATAGTGGGAATACCAAAATAAAAAATATAGACCTGGGGCTTCCCTGGGCAGTGGTTAAGAATCCACCTGCCAATGCAGGGGACACGGGTTCGAGCTCTGGTCCAGGACGATCTCACGTGCCACGGAGCAACTAAGTCCGTGTGCCACAACTACAGAGCCTGTGCTCTAGAGCTTGCAAGCCACAGCTACTGAGCCTGCGTGCCACAACTACTGAAGCCCGTGGGCCTAGAGCCTGTGCTCCACAACAAGAGAAGCCACTGCAATGAATGAGAAGCCCACGCATCACAATGAAGAGTAGCCCCCACTTGCCACAACTGGAGAAAGCCCACGTGCAGCAACAAAGACCCAATGCAGCAAAAATAAATAAAAATAAATAAATAAATAAATAAATAAATAAAAAGCAGGAGTCTTAAAAAAATATATAGACCTATAATAAGTAGAGAGACTGAATTAATAATAATTATTTAAAAAAATCTTCCCCTAGGGCTTCCCTGGTGGCACAGTGGTTGAGAGTCCGCCTGCCAATGCAGGGGACATGGGTTCGTGCCCCGGTCCAGGAAGATCCCATGTGCCACAGAGCGGCTAGGCATGTGAGCTATGACCGCTGAGACTGTGCGTCCGGAGACTGTGCTCTGCAACGGGAGAGGACACAACAGTGAGAGGCCCATGTACCGTAAAAAAAAAAAAAAAAAAAAAAAAAGAAAAAAGAACCTTCCCCAAAATAAAAGCCCAATTTCAGATGGCTTCATTGGTGAATTCTACCAAACATTTAAACATGAATTAATTTCAAACTTCACAAACTCTTCCAAAAAATATGGGAGAAGGGAACACTTCCCAACTCATTATACAGCATTATCTTGATGCCAAAACTATCATAAGAAAACTACAGACCCATATCTCTTATAAATATATATGCAAAAATTCTCAACAAAATATTAGCAAACTGAATCAAGCAATGTCTAAAAGGGATTATACAACATGTTGGGCTGGGATTTATCCCAGAAATAGAAGGTTGGTTTGACATCTGATAATTAATATAATATTCTATTTCAATAGACTAAAGAACAAAAACTACATGACTATACTAATAGATTCAGAAAAAGTGTTTGACAAATCCAACACCCCTTTCATGAGTAAAACACTAAACAAATTAGGAATATAAGGGGACTTCCTCAATTGATAAAAGGCATCTGAAAAATCCCCACAGCTAACATAATATGTAATGGTGAAAGACTGGATGCTTTCTCTCTAAGTTCAGGAATAAGACAAGGATGTATGTTCTTGCCACTTCAATTCAATATTGTACTGAAGGCTCTAGCCAGGGCAATTAACCAAGAAAAAGAAATAACAGACATCAAGTTTGGAACAGAAGAAGCAAAACTACCTCTATTTGTAGATGACATGATCTTGTATATAGAAAACCCTGAGAAATACAAAAAGAAACATTAGAGCTAATGAGTTCAGCCAGGCTGTAGGGTACAAGATGAATACACAAAAATATCAATTGAATTTATATGCACTAACAATGAACAATCCAAAATGAAATTAAGAAAGTAATTCTATAGGAGCCCATAGCATCAAAAAGAATGAAATCCTTGGAAATTAATATAACAAATAATTAAGTCATACATACAAGTGTGTGACTTGTACTCTGAAAACTACAGTGTTGTTGAAGGAAATTAAGACAAATAAATGTAAAGATATCCCTTGTTCATAGATCACAAAACTAAATACAGTTAAGATGGCAATACTCCCCAAATTGACCTAGAGATTCACACAATACCCACAAAATCTCAGTTGGCTTTTTCTTAAGAAATTAACAAGCTAATAATAAAAATTCACATGGAAATTCAAGGGACAAAATAGCCAAAACAATCTTGAAAAAGAAGAAAAAATTTGGATGAGTCAGTCTTGCTTATTTCAAGGCTTACTATATAGCTACAGTAATCAAAACAGTGTGGTACTAGCCTTACGATAGATGTATAGTTCTATGGACTACAATTGAGGGTATAGAAATAAACACTTCCACTTACAATCAACTGATTTTCAATAAAGATGCCAAGACAATTCAAAGGAACAAAATAGTCTATAAAACAGATCCCTCTGGGACAACTGAATATCTACATGCAAATGAATAAAGTTGGATCTCTGCTCACATCACACCAAAAAAAAAGACTCAAAATGAATCATAGACCTAAATGCAAGAGCTAACACTATGTAACTCTTGGAAGAAAATACAGGATTAAATATTCATGACCTTGGCTTAGGCAAAGCCTTCTTAGATATGACATTAAAAGCACATGTGACAAAAGAAAAAAGATAAATTTAAGTTCATAAAATTTTAAAACTTTTGTTGTTCAAAAACCATCATCAAGGAGGTGAAAAGATAACCCACTGATTAGGAGAAAACATTTGTAAAGCATCTATCTGATAAAGAACTTGTATCCAGAATATCTAAAGAACACTTAAAACTCAACAGTAAAACAACAAACAATGGCAAAGAATCTAAATGGGCATTTCTCCAAGAAAGAAATACATATCTTCAATAAGCACATGGAAAGATAGTTAACATCATTAGCCATAGGGAAGGGCAAATAAAAACCACAATGAGACACTGCTTCAAACTCAGTAGAATGGTTAGAATCAAAATAAACAGATAAAGACAAGTGTTGGTGAGGAGGTAAAGAAATTGCTCATATATTGCTTATAGGAATGTAAAATGGCATAGCACCTTTAGAAAAAAATCTAGCAGTTACTCAAAATGATAAACATAAAGTAACCATATGACCACATCCACTCCTATGTATATTCCTAAAAGAAGTGACAATATATATTCACATAAAAACTTGTACATGGATTATTCATAATAACCAAAAAGTAAAAAAATCCAAATGTCCATTAACTGATGAATGGACATACAAAATATTCCATACAATGCAGTATTATTCTGCAATAAAAAAATGAAAAACTGATACATGCTACAACACAGATAATCCTTGAAAACATTATGCCAAGTGAAAAAAGCTACTCATAAAAAACCGTATATTATATGATTTTATTTATATGAAATGTCCAGAGTAGGCAAATGTATAAAGACAGAAAGTAGATCTGTGGTTGTCAGAATCTAGGAGGATTTGAGGGAGGTAGGGAATGATTGACAATAGGTACAGGGTTTCATTTTGGGGTGATGAAAATGTTTTAAAATTGGTTGTGGTGATGGGTGTACAACTCTGTCAATGCACTAAAAATGATCGAATTGTACAATTTAAAAATAAGCAAACAAGGCACATATTTCATCACTCATTTTATTACTATCAGCTTCTCAGTTAAGCTGTCTGATACACTGATGAAGGAAGTTCTTAGGGAGTCAGCTGCCTCATTTTCCTTGGCCAGTTCCCAAGTAGAGGCTGAAAAGTTGGGTTTGGAGAGTAACCCCAAAGGATTAATGAGAGAGGAGAGTTGATGGGTCCTTAAATATGAGTATGGTGTGTATGTGTGTATATGTGTGTGTGTGATGTGCTCATGGGATTTTCAAAAATGAGTACTGAAAAATAGTGATTAAAAGAGGAGTTAGAACCATTTTTTCTTCTCATTGCTTTTTAAATCAATCTAAAGTTGGTTTAGAATTTAATTGCGTTATTTTAAAACAGTTCATTTTTTACACTTAATTACTTTCAAACTTGATTATTTTCACCCTCAGTAAAGGTGTTTTAAAATGAACTCTCTGGTTTTATTGTTTTTTAGATTTTAAATTTATTTACTCATTTATTTATTTATTTATTATTTATTTTTGGCTGCATTGGGTCTTCGTTGCTGTGCACAGTCTTTCTCTAGTTGTGGCAAGTGGGGGCTACTCTTTGTTGTGGTGTGCGGGCTTCTCATTGCGGTGGCTCCTGCTGTTGTGGAGCATGGGCTCTAGGCACGTGGGCTTCAGCAGTTGTGGCACATGGGCTCCGTAGTTGTGGTGCACAGGCTTAGTTGCTCCACAGCATGTGGGATCTTCCTGGACCAGGGCTCGAAACCGTGTCCCCTGCATCGGCAGGCATATTCTTAACCACTGTACCACCAAAGAAGTCCCTCTGGTTTTCTTAAGTCCTAAATAGAATAGCTAGAAAATTCCACAAGTGAGGAAAAGGGAAGAGGTTAAGAAGTAACAACTGTGAATGACCTAGTCTGGTGACTTCCAAAGTCTTCCTGACCGAAGAAGGCCAAGAGACATTATTCTAGAAAAACATTAAGACCAACAAAACAGAAATGCTGCACATATAGACCCTATTATATACTCCACATGAGCTGCAGGAAACTTTTACCTTAGAATCCAAGAAGGTGATCCTTGAGTTTGATAATAGGCTATGATTTTCATTTAAAGAACTTTAGTGACTCTAAATATAGGAGATACTTTCAGTAGGTAAGTAAAGTTTACTCCATGACCCCATCCTACTTTTTAGCTTTGTTACTCAGTCTCTTCCTCCCAACACCTGCATAATACACATTCATGCTTAACGGAAACATCACTATTTCTCACACATCTACCCACCTATGTGCCTTTGCTTATACTCTTCCCTCTGCCTATAGTGCCTCTTCAGGGTTTTATCTTCACCTATCAAAACTGCACCATCCACCAATGAACCTATCTACGCAGCAGAAACAGACTCACAGACATAGAGAACAGACTTGTGGTTACCAATGGGGAGGGGGCTTGGGAGAGGGATGGATTGGGAATTTGGGGTTGGTAGATGCAAACTACTACATATAGAATGGATAAACAACAAGGTTCTACTCTATAGCACAGGGAACTATATTCAATATCCTGGGATAAAGCATAATGGAAAAGAATATAAAAAAGAATGTATATATTTGTATAACTGAGTCACTTTGCTCTACAGCAGAAATTAACAGCTACACTTCAATAAAATATAAATAGAAAAAAAAAAAGACTTCAGCCATCATTCAAGTTCTGTCTTCAATGCCACTGTCTTTTAGGAAGCATCTTCTGATTTCTCCAATCAGTGCCATCTCTCCCACCTGTGAACTTTACATAGCACTTCCTTTGAACATATCTTATTTAATTTTTTTTTCTTATTTAATTTTTTTTTTTTGCGGTACATGGGCCTCTCACTGTTGTGGCCTCTCCCATTGCAGAGCACAGGCTCTGGATGCGCAGGCTCAGCAGCCTTGGCTCACAGGCCCATCCGCTCCATGGCATGTGGGATCTTCCTGGACCGGGGCAGTAACCCGTGTCCCCTGCATCGGCAGGCGGACTCTCAACCACTGCGCCACCAGGGAAGCCCTTCTTATTTAATTTTATGTCACAGAAAGTATGTACTTAAATTGTCCCTACACTAGAATTTAAATTAGCAATGGATTTGGTTCAGAACAGGCTCTCAAATATTTGTGAAATGAGAAAGAACGCCATCGCTTCTCTCTGACATGATCGATGTCATTTCTCTTCAGTCAATCTTTACCAATTCAATTCCCCGCATCGAGACAAGCCTTCTGACAGACCTGCATATAAATCCTGGCTTAATTCAGGTAAGAGAAGTCCCTGCACTTATTTCTTACTGTTTTTCTTATCCTGCTGTGTCTATGAATATTCCCTAATTAACCAGCACTCCAAGCCCTGTTATAGTCTCCAACTTTCTCCCATTCCTCTAATTAAGAAAAAAAAAATCCATTGGTATAACTGATAAAATAGATTCATATCATTCTCATTATCAGGTATGGATTCAGAGTCAATGTGCAAAATGGGGGGTTTTTGTGGCGGTGGGATGGAGAGGTAAGTAACCAGTTGTCATTTTTATGGTTATTCTGAGACAAAGAGAAAACAATGGTTTAGTATAAAATTGAAATGTTTTTTTATGGAACACCTTAACAAGTAAGACAAGGGAAGAAAAATGTGGAGACATCTTCACTCTGGGTTAACTCTAAACATAGGAAAACAATAAAATAGCTAACAGTGAGTGTCTCTAATGTGCCTAGTACTGTGTGAATTAACCACTTTTCATGTATTATCTCTTTCAATCTTCAAGCTGTGCTATGAAGTAGGTCCTATCTTTCTCCCCCATTTTGAAGAGGAGGAAACTAAGACATAAAAAGTTAAGAACCTTGTTAGAGGTCACACAGTGAGAGCAAATGTGCAAGTCAAGTCCTTATGTAGTCTCAACTCTTCTATTCTTCTTTCTTCTGAGGTGTAGAGATGTTTGGTCCTTTGCAATATTTCCTGAATGACCTCTGTTGAGGCCACTGCAATTTGATCTCTTCCCTCCCCCAATTATTCCTACACCACCGAAGTATATCAAGAAACAGAGACAGTCATTCAATAATCTTCTTATTTGGCCATTTACTAATTCTTCCTTGAATTCAGAAAAAAAAAAAACCTCTTTGAAGATCAGAAGCCAAATAGGACATATTAGAGATCCAAAGTCAAAGAAAGAAACTAAACTGGCTTTAATCTCTCCTAATTCTGGATTTTGAAATACTCTCCAATTAAGTGTGTTCAGACAAGAACATCTCACATGAAGGACGCCAAGGACTGAGACCAGTAATAATCTTTGCACATTTGCTCTTTTACTCCGGGGGGGAGTATCTGTGAAGTGCCTACTGTGTGTGAGGCATTGTCTTCAAGTCAGACAGACATGGTCTTTATCCAGTGAAGCTTTTAGGATGGAAGAGGGAAGCACTAAAGCAATGTCTTTAATGATATGATTTCAATTATGATAAGTGCTCTCAAGAAATGTAGGGTGCTTTGAGATCTTAAAGAGGGGAACCTCACCTGATCTGAGATGCCAAAGACAGACTCCTCTGAGGACAAGACACTTAAACCAAGATTTCACAGGTAAAGAGAGGAATATCGGAAGCCTGTAACTTAAAAGGGAAAAGGTTTAAGAGACACTAAAAGTCTAAAAAAGAGAAATTGGGCCTAAATACTGAACTGAAATATACAAATGATTGAACTTTAGAACATCTTTAAAAGTGTCGGTTTATTCTTTTCAAATATGTAATGTAGCATAAATAAGTGCTATTAGAGTTAGAATTACTCATTAGAATTACTCTGCAGAGTCCCATTAGTATCTTTAAAAAAATTCAAAAGATAGTGTCCTTAAGAAGAATCTGTCTGACAAAAACCCATGCATAGACTAGATGCTCAGTAAATACCTCCTGTAAGAGTGACTGAAATACTCCTTCTAATATAGATTTTACAGCTATATATATGTATATATGTACATATATATATATATATTCTTTTTCATATTTGTTTCCATTATGGTTTATTACAGCATATTGAATATAATTCTCTGTGCTATATAGTAGGACCTTGTTGTTTTTCTATTTTATATATAGTAGTTTGTATCTGCTAATCCCAAACTCCTAATTTATCCCTCCCACCAGTTCCCCCTTTGGTAACCATAAGTTTATTTAAGACGAACAAACTTTTATTTGCAGCTCTCATAACTGCTGGTTTTCACTTTTGTATCTGATCTCTAGTTTTGTTTTGTTTTTTATTCCCCAAACAAGCTTTGATACCAAAATATATTGTTTTGCCCACCATGTAACTCAGCTTAGACAGTACCTGAGCTAGAATGAGCTTTTGGCACTCTTGTTTTTCATGAATGCACAAAACAAATCCACATTCAGAATCTATCAGGGATCATGTGCTTCACTCCAAATATACACACACTCTCACACGCACAAAGCAAATACACAGAACAACCTGCAAATTCCAAACAAGTTTTAACCTACATTTACAATAATTATGAACTAGAAACTCTCCAACCCCCATTTTATGCCGCTGTAAGTGCTTTGCTATTATCAAGGAATTACTTAAAAGTTCATTTCTGCTATGGGAGTTGCAGAGACACACCGTGGAACAAGGGCTGTACATAGTACATTTGAGTTCTGAAAACCGAATGAACCACAGTTAATTATTCAGTGATCACGAATAAATATCAGTGGGAAAGCAAGGACGTTTTTGCTCAGTAAGTGCTCAAGGATACCTTGCTCAAAATGTATGCAAAACAAAACAGCTATGTTATAAGCAGCCACATTCATAAACATCAGACACAAAAATAAAAAAATAGGAGATATCTCTGGGGAAAGGTTTCCATTTATCTTAATGCTTTGCCTTCCTTGCTCTGTGCCACAAAGCTGTAGCCTCCGGAAGCCTGGCAACAATTTGCTTCCAGGATTTCAAAAGCTCCTGCAAAGGCAGGTTCTGAGTGCTCCCTGGCTGGCTGACTCTCTGTGGTTACTTCCAACTTCCCTGGCTGAGATGCTGTTCCCTAGGCACTGAGAACACTGCTGAGTTAGATAGGAGTTTTTGTTTTGTTTTGTTTTGTTTTTAATGCTGAACTCAGGACTGTATTTTCACAAAGAACGTTATCTCACTATCAGGTTCTTTTTAATTCCCTGATTCTTACAAGCATAATTACCCAGGAAGGCTCCTATGCAATCAGCTAGCCTATTCGAAAAGCTATATCCTGTTTCATGATGCTGTCGGGAGAGAAGAGGTAGGCTGGAGAAGTTTTGAGGTAGGATGCAAAAGGAAGACACAGGCAGAAATATGTAACCTGCAAATTCACATATTTCACACCCCAGCAGGATTTCTCCATTTCGTTTTCCATTAAAAGCTGAGTAATTGCAATATGAAAGCGTGAATACAGATTGAAAAGTAACAACTAACAGCATATCATTCTGTGAGGAGTTGAAAATGAAAAGTAAATTAACTGAATCTTGGCAAGTATCAATATCCCGGTAATATAAAACCCATCAGAACTCATGTGTGTAATACTGCCTCAAACAACTCACTGGAAATGGAAATAAAATGCATTAACTTAATGTCTGAAGATTTTTAAGGTCAGGGAATTGGTATTTGTTCACAGCAAAAAGGCAGTGATGACTCAGCTCCTTCAGATATATGTGAAATTTGTTACACTTATCATCCAGGTATCATTATCTTATGGTTCCTGCAGGGATCCCAGCTTTTAATTTCCTGAACACACTTAAAACCTCAATGACAATGTCAGATGTCATCGTATTTCATTTTAAGGTGAAAAAGATAAATGTTCCAAAATGGAAGGCACTCTTTGTTTACTTGACCACATTTCTAAGGAAATTTAGGCAGATATGAGAGATGTTGGTCCAAAGTCTTATCAGGATAAAGGAAATTGGACAGGGCTATGGTAAGTGGAAACCAGTAATACTAAGGGTGACCAAATACATACTCATGTTTACTCACACGTATATAGAGAACTTGCCTCACAAATAAATCAGCAAGAAAAGTAAATTACCTTTAAAATGGAAAATTGAGAAATGAGAAAATGTAAATGAGAAATTAATAATAATTTTTTGACCAATGTGACTCATGTGCCAGGAAAAGTTTATAGTAATACATGAAATATGGGGGCAATTTTAACCACATGGTATTCAAGAGGATGCTCAGCATTTGAACTGTTTATTTTAAATACATGTTTAAAATATAGTTCTGCTCAGTTAATTAAAGACTGAACAGCAAAACAATCATTATCCCTTCATATATGCAAGAAATTCCTAAACATTTGCATCTAAGCTAGTTTGAAAACAGTGCTGGAAGAACAGATAAAGTTCCCCAAGGAGACATAATATCCTCTTACTAACCAATTGTTATATTCAAATGTCTCTAGAAGTTAGTTTTAAAAATCAGTGTAATTGCTACCATGTTTCTTTGATCAATGATGACAGATTAAGGCAGCTAGCTGCACTAGAGCAAGTCATTTTCCCCCTCTCTTAGTCTCCTCTGTCAGCAGCCACCCTATCCTGCTTCCAGGCTGGTGAGGAAGAGGTGAGAGAGTGTAAGAGAAATGATGGGTCTCCATGGGAAAATCTCATGAAGTAAATTTCAGCGAGTACTTTCACTGATCACCAACAAAAATTTCTAAGCATCACAGAAAATTCACATCCACCAAAAATACTAAGTGGGCTCCAAACCAAGAGATAGAAACATTACAATAGACTACTCAAGTGAAAACTAAGGTCACCAATGGGATGTGATGGTTAGATTACACATCTTCATTGCTAATGGTCGGTGGCTTGGAACAGAGAGGATGAAGATGCGGGAAGTTGCCAGGCTGCTCTGTAATCTAACAATGTGTTAGGGTCACTGTTCTACACTCCATTTTCCCATGTCACTGTCTTAGTTGGGAAGGGGTCCCCATGGCAAACCAAATGAAATTGAAGAGAGGTATGGGTACTTCCCACCCCCACCTGCTCACAGGAACTGATTAAGAACCAGACTGGGATTGAGACAGAGCCAGGTTTCAGTCATGAGCAAATCAGTTTCCTCAACTTTAAAATGTGATTTAGGGCTTCCCTGGTGGCACAGTGATTAAGAATCTGCCTGCCAATATGGGGGACACGGGTTCGAGCCCTGGTCCAGGAAGATCTCACATGCCGCAGAGCAACTAAGCCCATGTGCCACAACTACTGAGCCTGTGCTCTAAAACCCAGAAGCCACAACTACTGAAGCCCACACGCCTAGAGCCCATGCTCCGCAACAAGAGAAGCCACCACAATGAGAAGCTTGCACACCGCAATGAAGAGTAGTCCCCGCTCGCCCCAACTAGAGAAAGCCCATGCTCAGCAATGAAGACCCAATGTAGCTAAAAATAAATAAATAGAAAAAATATATTAAAAACAAATAAAATAAAATGTGATTTAATAATGGCGACCTCAAGATTAAATGAAACCATGCATATAAAGAAGTTAGAACAACAGGCACAGAGTGCTTTACTCAACAAATGAAAAGTGCTTTTATTACTGCTATTATCATCTTCAGCAAATGGAGATGTTTGCTCACCGGTGAGCTGGAAAGAGGAGGTGGGAGGACAGAAGCAGTCCAAAGCAGTCCACCTCTCCTGTAGGCTGGAGTTCCAGGCAATGCCCAGGGACTGGGTCTATGGGGTGCCAGGTCCTTGACCTAGAGAAGTGTCCATTCTCGGGCAAGGACATGAAGACTGCACTCTTGCCTTGGCAGGAGGAGGGATAACTGCAAACTGGGTGAGCCTGGAAAGGATGAAGAGGCTTCACCCTGAACGGGAACAGAATTTTCTGGTTAGTAATTTAAAAAAATAAAATAAAACCTCATTAGGAAACTCTTAGGACGGAATTATGAGGCTCGAACACTGCAGTAACAGAAACCTCATAACTCGCTGGATTGAGAAAACACTGAAGCTTTCTTGACTTTACGGAAATAAGTAGAAAGCTGGAGGGAGCTGAGGACTGGGAATCAGTCACCAGTTGTTGATGGCCTAATGAGGGAAAAAGCAGACGTTTTATCACAGGACTAACTCATTCAGCTTGTAAATGAGGAGAGAACATGAGTTTTCAGTTAAAGGATGACATTCTCTGTTCACTGAATTTACTCTCTTCCCCCTCTAGCATGCTTCCCTGGCTCGTCACCCATTCCAAAAACTGATGCTTGCAGGCGATGTGGCGAAGGGACCCTGGCAAAGACTATTACATACTGATCACTGGACTATGGGCCCAGGACTGTGGACACTCCTGGCGGCAGTCTAGACTCTGGCTTTCATGAGTTGACTTGGGTAAGAATGACCCTCCCTGAGTTTCAGTTTTCTCATTTGTAAAATGGGGATAATAGTAGCTATTTTATTGCATTATTTTGAAATTTAATTTTTGTAAGGTTTAATTTTTGGGATTTGTATAAAGCATACAAAGTAGTAACCTGTAAGTTGTTTCAATTATTATTATGTCATCTGGACATTCAGAGGGGATTTCTCTGAATTTCCAGAGAGGGCTTTCTCTTTATACTTTATTCTTTCTTATAACACTCTCTTCTGTCCCTCAATATTTACTAATGTGTGTTTATTGAAGCGTCTTTTCCCACAGATGATACTTGTCTAAGGGCAGCGATCATGCTTGTTTTGTTCATCACTGCTCTGCAGGGCCGTGCCCATTGCTGGGTAAGAGTCAGCACCTGGTAAATACTGTGGGATGAGGGCCCACCAACCCCAGTCACTGCCCAGCCCACTCTAGACGGCAGAGAAGTGTGGTCCCAGGTGCTCCAGGATACCCTCCTTTGACACACATGCTGCTGATCTAAACCCTTGGCCGGAGGAGGTGGTTGGCTCAATTTTGTCACTTAGACAGGAGTCAATAGGTATTTGTCAAGCTCTTCTTGTCTGTCAGGCTATGTGGATGTGAGAATTCAAAGGAAGACACAATTCAGGCTTCTGCCTTGCAGGAATTCTGATTGCGAGTGCAGCAGGAAGTTGGAAGGGGATATATACATGATGCTGGAGGCACTGGGGCAAATTTCATAGGATGCGGCTGGCCCCGTTAGAGCTCCACGTCCTGAATGCAGACTGTAGGCTGAGCACTATGTTTGGTGCTTTGCATACTTACCTCACTTCCATCTCCATAAACATCTCGCAGGAGGCATTACATGTACAGATGAGGAAGTACAAGTTCAAAATGTTTAAATAACTTGCTCACGGGCACTCAGCTAGTAGATATCAGAGTCCAAATTTGAACCCAGGCCTGTCTGACCCTGAATCCTCTGCTTGAAGCATTACTGCATGTCCCTACTGCCCTGGCTTTTCTGAGGAGTAGGGGCACTGTACCAGTGAGGGATGCAGGGGACCAGAGACCAGCCCTTCTGGAATTCAACACTGCTGCTAGGAACAGAGTAAGATGATGTAGGATGGGCATATACACTGGGGTTAATTTGGGTCAATGACAAAATCTCTAAGTTTAAGTAGTGAAAGGAAATCCTCCTCTTGGAACAGTGATTGGTCGTGAGGTAGAGCAGGGTTTGGCTTGGGGGAAAGACTATGGGATTGGAGACCACCTAGGGAGGATTATAAACTAACCACCTGAAAAAGAGGACAATTCTTGTGTCATTTATTCCTTTGTGATTCCCAGCCTGGTGGTGGAGATGTAGAAGATATTAAAGTATAATTAAATATAATTAAGTTTATAAGGTTATTCTGCATTCCTCAAGCACAGATTCATAATAAAAAAGAAGAAAATAATCCTTACCAGCAAATTGGCCCATACATATTAACACTTAACTTTTTTACAACATATTTTTTGAATATTTTCCTATTTGTTTAGCAAGGTTACCCTGGGAAATATATGCTCAGGGATCTACCCCTCTGGGTGGGGATACTGAAAACTTGTCAGCACAGCTGATGGGCAAATTCACAGAACAAAACACATATAAATACTGAGAGGACCCTCAAGGAAATATATATGTGACATCCATTTCACTGTAAATGAAACCTGTGTTGACCTCTTCTACATAGGGAAATTCTGATGCATATCACAGCATTTCATATATAAGCAGCTGGAGAGTATTTTAGACTGAGCGTTAAGTGTAAGATAAAAATACATATCTTAGTTTGTTATCAGGATGCAGAATATAAGAATCCAGTACATGTGAAAACAGAGATCTTAGAATGTCTAAAAGTCAGGAAGAAAAATGTATCATAAAAGGATAAATTATGCTTCTTTCTGGTACTGTATGTTCAATGCTTGTTATTTAAGTGCAATCTGGTGACCTGTTCAGAGCTGTTCAATTTCACAAACATATAGTAGACTCGTATTATGTACAAAGCTTGGTGTTAGGTGTTGTGACGATCCAAAGATAGGGCAAGACCTTGGGGGCACAGAAATCAATGGGATAGAAGCAGACCCCAGTAAGGGCTCTGAGAGGAAAAATAAAAAAAAACATGCAATCTAAATATCTAATGATTTAAATGGACTCTATCCCTTTATGAGAAATGTAAAACTTCTGAAATTCCAACTCCTTTTTGAAATTGAGGTGCAGTTTTATTTCATGGGGCTCTAATAAAAAGCAAACTCCTTTTATCGAAATGGCCAAGCGATTACCCTTGAGAGTTGCAAATGAACAAACACAGTTCATTATTCTCCCATCATTGAGACTTTGGTGAGTTGAAGCCTCTAGGCCTAACTCATTCATACACAATCTAGTCCTTTGGAAGGAAAGCAGAAGTCACTATGGAACTGTGGGGTCCTGGAAATGCTTTTCCCAAAACAGCACGTGACAAGCATAGCTACCACGAGGGTAGACGGGGCAGCAGCAGAGAGCTGGAGAGAGCCTGCAATTCTCACTAATGACTTGGAAGCCCAGTGAAGCTTACCAAAGTCTGAGAGTTACTGAGAAAACTTAGAAGCCATCACAACAAGACTTCTGTACATTAATTCTGATTAGTAAAGTTTGGGTTAAATGATTTATCACCCTGTCTCACAGTATGCATACTGAAAGTAATGAAGTCTTTGCAATATGAACTTTCCTTATAGCACAGGGCTAGTAAATCTTTGTTGAAAAGCATGTCGAAGCTGCCTGGATGATTATTATTTTTTATTTTTTGACTGACACCTGGCAGAGCCAACAAATAAATGAAATGAAAATTTGCCACCGACCCTGAGTCCACTGAATCTTTTGTTCAAGGGCTCAGAAACCTTGCACTATGTTCTTCTTCTTCTTCTTCTTCTTTTTTAACAAATCAAGCAGTAAATATCTACCATCCCTTCTATCAAGGAAGAGGCTGCTTTGGGGTTGGAGTAGATTCCAATAGCTGTTTACTAATGAGGAAAACAAGCGTGAGGGTGGAGCTGAATAGCAAGCCGGGAGTACCAAGTGGCAGCTCATCTGTGCCTCTCGGATTTACCACATGCTTCATGTGCACTTGTACCCCTAAGTATTCTTGCAGAAACATAAAGCATGGGGGAGGCAGAGTGGTGAAGAGCAGGGACTCAGAAGTCAAGCAGTCTGGGTTCAAATCCTGACGCCATCTCTCATTATCTGTCACCTTGAACAAACTAATTGGTCTATTGTGTCTGTCTCCCCATCTGCCAAATTGAGATAAAAAGGGATGAGCATCTTAAGTAAGGTAATAAACATAAGCACGGAGGACTGTGCCTTGCACATGGTAGAAACTTAATAAATGTCAGCTATGATTACTCTTACTGAGGGAGAAGCAGAACCAAGTGTGTTCTAAACACCTGGCTGGAATCGGCCCAGTTTCGTCTTCCAAAGCCCCAGATTCACAGAGTACACATGCTAGCAGAGTTTAAGGACGAGCTATTTTGGAATGAGAAACTGGGTGCAGTGTAACTTCTTCTATGTGAACCCTCAGAGGCAATCAAGTCTTGGCACTGATGGTGTGAATACCAACTCTAAGCTGTTTTGCAGAAGGATAAACAGAGAAATGTAGCCTTCTCAGCTATGGAAGTTTCTTCCATATGTAACAGATTCCATTGGAAGATTCCACGTGTCCCTCCCTCCAACTTTATATCCTTCACTGCCATTCTTCTCAGACTATCTTCCCACACCGCCCCCCTCACATAAACACACGCACACACACACACACACACACACACACCCCTTGCATACTATGCTTTTTCCTTTGAAGATGCCTGCTTGGAATGGCTTCACCTGTCTATGCACTCATCTCCACCCCTGCCCTACCTCCACCTTCTTCTCCTCACAGCATCCAGGCGACCTTTCAAAAAACAGTTGGTTCACATCACTCTCCACTTAAAACCTTCTCCTGGCCTCTTGTTGCCCTTATAACAAAATCTAAACTCCTATGTGCCCCTTCCCTCCTCCCTCTCTGATAACATCTCCCACCCACCCCCTGGCTGCTGCCTCAGCATCTTTTCCTTTGGTCCTTGACGTTGCTAAGTTGGCTCCAGCCTCAAGGCCTTTGCATTTCTGTTTCCTTTACTGGAACTCTGTTCCTCTGCTATTCCCATGGCCAGATCTGTCTCGCCATTCAAGCTCCAGCCAGAAGCTCACCTCTCTTGTGGCCTTTCCCAGCCACCTTCTCTAAAGCAGCCCCTGATGGCTGCACCCCATGAGTCTCTATCATTATCTTTGCTATTTTTCTATCTTATTTGTTTCCAGAAGTTATTACCCTCTGATGCGCTCTATATCTTTTCCTTACTTGTCCTATTGTCTTTCTACTCTCACAGACATGTTCCATGAGAACAGAAAACTTGCTTGGCTTGTATACTGTATCTTCTGCACCTACAGTACAACCTTGCCCATAATCTTACTCCATAAATATTTATTGAACAAGTACATGAAGGAGGGAGTGAGGGAGGGGATCTACAACTCTAAGTAGTTCTTTGAGGTTCTACTCAAGAATAAGCAGAATAAGAGTTCTTCTCTTTTTCTACAAAGCCTTCTCTAATGGCTTCACCTAATGTGAACTCCGAATGCACCTACTCTCACAATTAGGCATTTTCTCATGAGCATACTTGTCCTGTTTTTGTTTTTGTTTTTGTTTTTTCCGGTACACGGGCCTCTCACTGTTGTGGCCTCTCCCGTTGCGGAGCATAGGCTCCGGACGTGCAGGCTCAGCGGCCATGGCTCATGGGCCCAGCCGCTCTGTGGCACGTGGGATCTTCCCAGACCGGGGCACGAACCCGTGTCCCCTGCATCGGCAGGCGGATTCTCAACCACTGCGCCACCAGTGAAGCCCTTGTCCTGTTTTATCTGAAGAAATGTGCATCTTCTCTCCCCCACTCACCTAACTTCCCTGAGAGCAGCAACCTTGACCATCTCAGAGACAGCTGCAACTCAGGAGTAATCAGAAGTTCATGTACTCAGCTAGGGGAGAGGCTGCTTGGGTCTCACTAAGGGTCTATATACTCTTATTTTAGGCACAGTTTCAGCATCCAAGCAGATTCTGACAATGAGAAATGATAGTTAAGAATAAGAGGTAAATGGGCTTCCCTGGTGGCGCAGTGGTTGAAAGTCCGCCTGCCGATGCAGGGGACATGGGTTCGTGCCCCACTTCGGGAAGATCCCACATGCCGCGGAGCGGCTGGGGCCCGTGAGCCACGGCTGGGCCTGTGAGCCATGGCCGCTGAGCCTGCGTGTCCGGAGCCTGTGCTCCGCAACAGGAGAGGCCACAACAGTGAGAGGCCCGCATACCGCAAAAAAAAAAAAAAAAAAAAAAAGAATAAGAGGTAAAAAAGACAACTATAAAGGAAAAAAGTAGGTATAAGAGGTCAAAAGGCATGTGTGGGAGGGGGATGGCATTACATGGTGAGGGCCAACACTCTGCCTACCTCAACAATGTCATGAAAGCGACTTCATTACAGCCCATGGGATCATGGATGTGCTGGGGATCACAACCAGTATTTTTTTTAATTGGGGTATAATTGCTTTACAACGTTGTGTTAGTTTCTGCTGCACAATGAAGTGAATCAGCTATATGTATACATATATCCCCTCCCTCTTGGGCCTCCCCCACCAATCCCACCCATCTAGGTCACCACAGAGCACCAAGCTGAGCTCCCTGCACTATACAGCAGGTTCCTGCTAGCTATCTGTTTTAAACATGGTAGTGTATATATGTCAATCCCAATCTCCCAATTCATCCCCCCGCCCCACTCCCTGTGTCCACACGTCTGTTCTCTATGTCTGTGTCTCTATTCCTGCTCTGCAAATAGGTTCATCTGTACCATTTTTCTAGATTCCACATATATGCGTTAATATACGATATTTTTTTTTCTATTTCTGACTTATTTCACTCTGTATGACAGACTCTAGGCCCATCCATGGTTGGACAAACTCTAGGTCCATGGTCTTCTCAGGGTATATGCCCAGTAGTGGGATTGCTAGATCATATGGTAGCTCTATTTTTAGTTTTTTAAGGAGTCTCCATACTGTTCTCCATAGTGGCCACACCAAGAAAATCATAATTTGAAAACATACATGCAGTCCAATGTTCATAGCAGCACTACTTCAATGGCCAACACATGGAAACAACCTAAATGTCTATCAACAGGTGAATGGATAAAGAAGATGTGGTACATATATACAATGGAATACTAGTCAGCCATAAAAAAGAATGAAATAATGCCATTTGCAGCAACATGGATGGGTCCAGAAATTATCATACTAAATGAAGAAAGTCAGACAAAGACAAATATCATATGATATCACTTATACATGGAATCCTAAAAAAATGATGCAAATAAACTTAATTACAAATCGGAAATGGACTCACAGACATAGAAAACAAATTTCTGGTTATCAAAGGGGAAAGGAGGGGGAGGGATAAATAAGGAGTTTGGGATTAACATATACACACTACTATATATAAAACAGATAAGCAACAAAGACTTACTGTACAGCACAGGGAGCTATATTCAATATCTTGTAATAACTTATAATGGAAAAGAATCTGGAAAACAGTATATATATATAACACTTTGCTATAAAAGAAAGTGTACACCAGAAACTAACACAACATCATAAATCAACTATACTTCAATAAAAAAAAGATATTATTGGGATAAATAAAAAAGGAGTCCTTTGAGGTATAAGCACTTAAAAGTATAGGTTTCAGTTGTAAGAATTCTCCCCTTTGGGTGGGACACCTTTTTCCAATGAGGTCAAATAAATAAGGCATTCTTGTTGTAAGCTTAGCACAGCCCTGGGCACATACTTTTTACTGATGGAACTGTTTCCTTGGGGAACCAGCAGCCTATTATGTGAAATTTAATCTCCACAATCCCTAATTCACTTTGCTAAGGGACAACCATTTGATCTGATATTTTCTGGAATAGTGATGGGGTTTGGTGATTGGCACTTCTGAGCTTTCTACTAAAGTTTCTTCCTGGGATGTTGAGACCATGCCCTTAGGAAAGAAATGAACTCCCTGGATAGTAACACTAAACAAAGGGGTGAGAAGAAGCAGTGGAATATTCTCATCTCCAGATGTGAAGCAGTCCAGAGGGGATGTCCTCTTCTCAGAAGCTTATTCTATGGCCAGCAGGTGCAGGATGATAAGGAGGAAAGAGCACAGAGCTAGGAGGCAAAAATCATTGCAAGAGAAACTGACACTTATTATTTCTTTTGTACTAGGAACTGTGCTGAGTACTTTTTAACCATTAACTCACAGCATATTAAGAATAGTTCTATTAGGTCTTTTCTATCACCACCACCACCATCATCATCATCATCATCACCACCACCACCATCACCATCATCATCAGCAGCAGCAGCAGCAGCAGCATCATCATCACACTGAAGAAGAAACTGAGGAATAGAGAGCTTAGTAACTAAGATTAGCCAGGTAGTAAACAGAGGAGCCAGGCCTCAAATCCAGACTTGGTCTCACCACTTTCTAGTTGGATGTCTTATGCATCACCTAAAATTTCTGGGCTTTAGTTTTCTCATGTATAAAATGGGAATAATCCCCACTATCTTCCTCACAGAGTTGTGTGAAGTTCCAGTGATGCCCTCAAATCCCTGTGGAAACTTTTACATGACATACAAAAGTAAGCTCTATATATCTGATTACACAGATGATTTCTATGTGAACACCCATGTAGCACAAAAAACATGTTTTCCTCAAGCCTAAGAAACCCATTTAAAAAAGGAAAATGTACCTAGACTTTATACAAGTTCATATGCTTTTTTCCCCCTCATCAGAGTCTTCAATATGGATTTCAAAATTGTTCTCCAACTATGAGCTTCTAAGAAAAAGTTACCCTGAGGAGATTGTTCTCTTAGGAAATTCCAAATAAAATACAGATCTTTTAAATGAATGAGGCTATTTGTATTCTCATGGGTTACTGATGCATTTTGCTTCTATATTTCAAATATTTTCCTAAAGGCTTTTTCTTCTTTTGATTCATATAGGTCTGGCACGTTGAACTTAGTTATAAACTTGAGACTAGTCATGCATCCCTGGGTCATTTGTTTTGCATCCTGTTCTCAATAATATATAATAGGACCTACTTCAGAAGAAAAGTCTACATTTCTCAGAACATACTTGAATCAACATTTTTGGCAATCTCCAAGGAAGGCAAGAAATATGCCAAACCTTTTACTCCTACTCTCTATGCAAATACACAGCTAAGGAAGAATTGCTTAAGAAATGGTCAAAGGGGCTTCCCCAAACCAAGAACTCTCCATCCATGAAGGGGCCTCCATAATGGAAATGGTAGGGCTTGGCTAAAACCATAGAGATCAGAGTTTAAATCATGGCTCTATCCCTTCACCAGCAATGTGAGTCTAGGGAAAAGATTTAAACTCTGAGTCTCAGTTTCCTTAGCTATAAAATGGGAATAATGATATCCTATAAATTGCCTGTCACTTGTAGGTGCTCAATAAAATGTTAGCCAAAAAAGAGGATGTATTCATTTACTTTGAAAAGATTTGATGGATCACTATGTAAAGGCTACCAGTTAAGTTATAGCTTAATGCAGGTGTAAGAGAAGACCTCCAAAGAGTCATTTCTAACCAGAACATCTACCCATAAATGACACAGTTAAATGTGACATCAGACAAATTCTTAGCAATTGAGCTAATTTATGAAAACACTCTGTAAACCATAAGCACATCCAAGAGGATGCAATGAGATAGGTTTAATGAGAAAGAATACTGGAGTGGGGGAGGTGTTAAAAGGAACAGAGTGAAGTAAGAAACAGGCACAGAGAAGAAAAGAAGAGGTTAAACTAAAAAGTGAAGGGAACAAAATCCACACAAATTCAATATTGGTTATTCAAGTGATAAAGGGGAGGAACATGGGGAAAGAAAATCACTAAATCTCAGTACTGCAGGGTGGGCACACTAGGAAAGAACTACTCAGTAACTGCGATAAAACTCATGAGAACTCAGGTGGCCTTATTGGGGGAACTGGGCACCAGCAGCTGGTGGTACTAAGAAAGGAGGGATGTCTGACAGTATTGAAGCCTGATATAGGTTGTTTAGTCAAAACTTTTTGATAGTGACTTCCCTGGCAGTCCAGTGGTTAAGACTTCGCCTTCCAGTGCAGGGGTTGCAGGTTCGATCCCTGGTCAGGGAGCTAAGATCCCACATGACTTGTGGCCAAAAAACCAAAACATAAAAACAAAGCAATATTGTAAAAAATTCAATAAAGACTTAAAAAAAAACTTTTTGATAATCATGGCCACTAGGAAGTTGGAAGGAAAGCGAGTTTGTTGTTCTTATAATTAGATACCAGAGAGCATGGTATCTGACTCAGCAGAATAGAGAAGGAAGCCCATTCTCACTGTACCCATGTCTCACTTCCTTGCACTGTGCATGAGAGGGTCAATAGCAAGATGGTTATGTCTCTCATCATACATAATCGTGCACTGAACACGGTCTGCTGGCCACCCAATTCAGAAGAGCATATCACCAAAGCATGGCACCCAAAACCACCATCAGCCCCTTGGGTCGTCTGGAACATACGTGTAATCTGAACAAAAAATTGTGTTGGTTCTGAAAATGTGGCCCAAGGCAAATTCCTGAAGTCCCCACTGATCTGACTACCCCCCTGTCCTATACAGAAAATTACAGAGCTGTTGCTGGTGTGTCTTAGAAAGTGAGATTTGGAGGGTGCGAGTGGTGGGCGGGTCAGGGGAGAAGGTGGTAGAGCTGGGTTCCACAGTGGCGAAGGCCTCACAAACCGTGTACTGGCCCAAGAAGGCTAGGCTCTCCCAATGAATTATTTTAAAAAGAATATATGTCCTGGCTATTGTAAATAGTGCTGCAAGAGGGCATGGGGAGGGGGAAGGGTAAGCTGGGATGAAGTGAGAGAGTAACACTGGCATATATACACTACCAAATGTCAAATAGATAGCTAGTGGGAAGCAGCTGCATAGCACAGGGAGATCAGCTTGGTGCTCTGTGACTAGATGGGTGGGATAAGAAGGGTGGGAGGGAGACGCAAGAGGGAGGGGATATGGGGATATATGTATACATATAACTGACTCATTTTGTTATACAGCAGAAACTAACACACCAGTGTAAAGCAATTATACTCCAATAAAGATGTTAAAAAATAAAGAATATATGTTAAAATGTAGTATATTTCTTAGCCAAATAGGGGTTACCCTGTGGGAGTTGTGTATTGATAAGGATGACCTGGAAAACATCACTCTCAGAAGCCTTCTTACACTAATGAGCTATCTCTCCATCACCTCAATCCCCCCAATATTTCCTGGACCACACACACAAACATTACCCAATGCTCTCTCTTGTTTTAGGCTAATCAATAAAAAATGGGTATCGATTACCCCTCCAGGACCCAGGAACCTGGATGTCAAGCATGAAAACATGATAGTTGAGGGTGGGGAGGTGGTCTAGGACTCTAACCAACACCGTTACTGTCTAACAGTAATAGCATTTGAGAAGGTGCCCGTAAGCACGTGAGGTGTCAGTCTCAGGGGTGAAGCTCCATATGAATGAGGTCATATTTATTTATTCCATCTAATGCCTGATACACTACCAATGAGTACTTACAATGCTTCCTAATGAGAAAGTATGCCTTGTACCTTGGAATAAGATGTGGGAATAAGCTTGCCTTTATAAAGGACTTAATTATTACCCCGTTATTTGGGTTACAAAGGTCTTGTTCTTTTCTTTCTTAGTTCACAAACCAACAAAAGAGAGACCAAATTCAACAACCATGGAAATCCTGGGCCAGGAAGTACCACCATGATGTTGGGGAAGAAAAGCAATTTGTGTTGTGGACAGAATGCATTTCTCTACCATTATAACCACAGCCTGTTAAAAGCCTGTCAGGAAATAAATAAAACACTTTTTGTTCCGTTGCCCACATCCCTGTACTCAATTCAACAGATTCCAGCCTTCTCAGAAATGCAATCGAAGGTGAAGCCAAAGAGGACACACAGCTGGTGAGGGGAAGTGCCCCAGAGGAGGCTCGACAGGGACACGGGCCCCTCAATACTTGCTTCACCAGACACTCTGCCTCCATCACCCTCTTCTGAACTCACATGCTGTTAAAATCAGATTCAACCAAGAGGTTCACATCCCTGACAAGTCCCATCCTTCCTGCCAAAAAGAAGCATTCATCTTCCCAAGGAAAAGAGGAGTGAAATTAAGGAACTCACATGGTTTATGCAGAGTACACGCAGGCATCAAGATGATCCTTATTCCTGGCTCCAAAGGAATACTATATGTATGAATGAGTACTTTAAGATGTATGCTTCTTCTACCCTTATATCTTATTTTAAGCGAACCCTATTACATATATCTATTTTTTCCTGCAAGCAATCCACCTCACACTCATTCAGAAACACTACCAAAATAGAAAGCGTTCTGAAGCATACTGTGGATTCTGGCAGCAAACATCAAGGGTGGGGAAGGGGGCTGGGTTTTACTGTAAAGCAATCTGGGGTATTGTTGCAAAATGTATAGGCAATCTTTCCACTAAGAGCCTCTGCCTTATGAGTAATCCATAAATACCAACAGACCCTAAGTGCCATCCATAAGTTCAGGAACTAAGTTATCTTTCTCACCACCATATCCCCATGCCCAGCACAGTGCCTGACCCATGAGGCATTGAAAGTATGTGTTCAATACAAATGTGGCCCACTAAGTGAAGAATGACAAAGGTACAAGGGGAATTAGTACACAGAAGTGGCAAACGGTCTGGGTTTCGTAGTTCTGAACACCTAGGGAGCAAGGAAGACTATTCAATCATTCTCTTATGCAGATGTGCAAGTTAAATTACTGGGATCCAAAAGTCCCTGCAGTGCACACCCACCCCCAGCTCCCTGAATCCTGCCTCTGATTCTTTCTGGTTCTAATGCTGTGCCCTCACTGTGACACATGCCACTGCTTACCAATGGGTGAAAAGAAGATTGGGGAGGAGGGGCCCCTGTTCCTCCTATTTTTGTTCAGGCTGTGGATGCAGTGCAGAGTAACGATCTGTATCTCTGAAATCACAACCTGGAAGTGGGAACATACGTAACTGAGATAATGCTTTAAAATAAAACTTATCATACCTGGTTATTACTTTTTGCTTCAGTAGTCTTTCCTGACCTAGCTCAGGAATCAAATCCTATATTATAATGGTATGTGTTCCAATAAGACATTAGTAAATACATTTGAAATATAATCTGCTCATAATCCTAGGATTCCTTTCATGTGAAGTCTTGAGACAGGGTGCTACACCTTGCAACAGGGTCAGTGTTGCCCACTCTTCACCTGTTGTTAGTTACCCCTCCAGAATGTGGACGGGACAGAATACATCTGATTGTTAGCTGAGGTCACCAGGTAACTTTTGATCAGTAAACTGACTACAAGAGAAACACTCTCAGAGCTCAGTACAACCCAGCCCAGGGTCTTTCACCAGCAGGCGCTCCATAAACATTTGCTAAATGGCTAATTAAAACCAAATTAGACCACCTCACACCCATTAGGATGGCTACTATCAAAAAAACCCCAGAAAATAACAACTGTTGGCAAGGTTGTGGAAAAACTGGAATCCTTATGTACTGTTAGTGTGAATGTACAATGGTGAGGCTGATATACAAACAGTATCGTGGTCCTCAAAAAATTGAAAATAGAATTACCATATGATTCAGAAGTCCCACTTCTGGGTATATACCTAAAATAACTGAAAGCAGGGTCTCGAAGAGTTACTTGCACACCTGTGTTCATAGCAGCATTATTCACAAGAGCCAAAAGATGGGAGCAGCCCAGGTGCCCATCCACAGTGAATGGATAAACAAAATGTGGTGTATACATACAATGGAATATTATTCAGCCTTAAAAGTGAGGGAAACTCCGACACATGCTACAACATAGATGAATTTTGGGGACATTATGCGTGTGAAATGAGTGAGTCACAAAGAGACAAATAGCACATAATTCCACTTATATGAGGTACTTAGAGTAGTCAAAGTCACAGAGACAGAATAGTGGTTGCCAAGAGCCTGTTGGAGAGGGGAAGGGAGAGTTGTTTAATGTGTACTGTGTTTCACTTTTTCAAGATGAAAAGAGTTCTGGGATTGGCTGCCAGACAATGTGAATGTACTTAACGCTACTGAACTGTACCCTAAAAAATGTTAGGACGGTAACATTTATGTTATTGTATTTTGCCACAGTTAAAAAAATATAAATCCACAGAAACAAACAAAAAAGATATCCACAATACTCAAAGAGAGATAATTATTTAATATCATCAAATACCCATCAGCAGTCAAATGTCCAATTGTCCCATAAATGTAATATATACTTTAAATATAGCTTGTTTTAATCAGTACCAAAAAAATGGTTCAGGGCTTCACTGGTGACGCAGTGGTTGAGAGTCTGCCTGCCGATGCAGGGGACGCGGGTTCGTGCCCTGGGCTGGGAAGATCCCACATGCTGCGAGCGGCTGGGCCCGTGAGCCATGGCCGCTGAGCCTGCATGTCCAGAGCCTGTGCTCTGCAATGGGAGAGGCCACAACAGTGAGAGGCCCGCCTACCACCAAAAAAAAAAAAAAAAGGTTCATATTCTTTAAAAAAAGAATTAGAAGATTTAGAAGATTCCTGATCTATTGTTGGGCCATATGATTGTCTACAAAAGAGTTAGTGTCTAGACAAGTTTAAAAACGACACATGTTCCTTGATCATAAGACTAAGAAGGACTTGAAGGCAGGGGCTGTGTCTTATTTACTCTGTATCCCCAAAGCCTAAGGAGGAGCACTGAATAAATGGACAGAGAGTGCATTCCTTCATTTTAACTACTGCTGAAACAAGACATGTCCAAAGAAACAGAAAATGTTCATTTTCCTTTGTAACAATTCATATGTCAGAAGCTGGATGCTTGCTATTCTGCCTGCAGCTAAGATGATAAAATTGCATGCCTTTTAAGGAGTAAAAATATTTTAAGTTCCTGTCATGAGCTTTGTAAATCAACTGGTATGCTTATAGTTTAGGAAAAATTGACTTGATATTCCTACTAGTCTCTGCAATAGTGAAACTGCATTAGACATTAAAAAAACTCTGAGATGATAACATTATAGGTGGAATAAGGCAATTAAGAGTGACGTAATTCTTGGGCTTCCCTGGTGGCGCAGTGGTTGAGGGTCCGCCTGCCGATGCAGGGGGCGTGGGTTCGTGTCCCGGTCCGGGAGGATCCCACGTGCCGCGAAGCGGCTGGGCCCGTGGGCCGTGGCCGCTGAGCCTGCACGTCCGGAGCCTGTGCTCCATGGCGGGAGAGGCCACAACAGTGAGAGGCCCATGTACCGCAAACAAACAAACAAACAAAAACAACAAAAAAGAGTGATGTAATTCTCTACATGCCACACTCCAACATGCCATCCGATGGCTTAAACCATGCCCGCATACCCCCACCCAGGGCCTTACCTCGTAACTCCGAGGCCCCCCTCTGGCCCCTCCTCCAGCCATGCTGCCTTTCCCGGCTGCTGCGGGTCCTGATCCCAGGCCCCACCCCACGCCTGTCACCCCCACCTAGGACTCACCCCCAAGGTCTTTTCCCCCCAAGCAGGGTCCTGAGCCTAGGCCCCGCCCCCACTCTAAACCTCGTCCCCACTTAAGCTACGCCCCCCCAGCCAAGGCCTTTTCTGGCCTTGTTTTAGGTTGTGGTTCTGTTTTACCCTGTTGTTGATTTCTTAATATTTTTATTTTTTCTAATATATTTTTTTCAATTTTATTTTATTCTTTATACTTTGTTATTGTTCTGCTCCTCTTGGATGTTCCCCCCACCCCCCTTTTTTTTTCCTTTTTCTGTTATGGTTCTGTTTCACCTTGTTTCAGTTGCTTCACTTACATATTTATGTTTCCTAGCATGTTTTTTATTTTTCTAATTTTATTTTATTTTTTATTCTTTGTTATTACACTGCTCCTTTTTTTTTCTTTGCTTCTGCCACATTGTGTGGCTTGTGGAATCTTCATTCGCAGACCGGGGGTTGAGCCTGAGTCTTGTGGTGGGAGAGCCAAGTACAAACCGCTGGACTAACAGAGAACCTCAGACACCTGGGAATACTGATTGGAGTGCGGTCTCCTGGAGGTCCTCATCTTGATACCAAGACCCAGCTCTGCCCAGCTGCCTGCAAACTCCAGTGCTGGACGCCTCAGGCCAAACAACCGATAAGACAGGAATACAGCCCCACCCATCAAAAAAATGAGACAACAAAAAAATATGTTACAGACAAAGGAGCAAGGTAAAAACTTACAAGACAAAATAAATGAAGAGGAAGTAGGTAACCTACCTGAAAAACAATTCAGAGTAATGATAGTAAAGATGATCCAAAATCTTGGAAATAGAATGGAGCCACAGATTGAGAAAATACAAGAAATATTTAACAAAGACCTAGAAGAACTAAAGAACAAACAAACAGTAGTGAACAACACAATAACTGAAATGAAAAATACACTAGAAAGAATCAATAGTAGACTAACTGAGGCAGAAGAAGAAATAAGTGAACTGGAACATAGAATGGTGGAAATAACTGCCAAGGAGCAGAATAAAGAAAAAAGAATGAAAAGAATTGAGGACAGTCTCAGAGACCACTGGGACAATATTAAATGCACCAACATTCGGATTATAGCAGGCCCAGAAGAAGAAGAGAAAGAGAAAGGGTCTGAGAAAATATTTGAAGAGATGAGAGTCGAAAACTTCCATAACATGGGAAAGGAAATAGGGACCCAAGTCCAGGAAGTGCAGAGTCCCATACAGGATGAACACGAGGAGAAACACAAGAACACACATATTAATCAAACTAACAAAAATCAAATTCAAAGAAAAAATATAAAAAGCAGCAAGGGAAAAGTGACAAATAACATACAAGGGAATCCCCATAAGGTTATCACGTGATTTTTCAGCACAAACTCTACAGGCCAAATGGGAGTGGCAGAGTGTATCTAAAGTGATGAAAGGCAAAAGCCTACAAACAAGATTACTCTACCCAGCAAGGATCTCATTCACATTCTAAAGAGAAATCAAAAGCTTTACAGACAAGCAAAAGCTAAGAGAATTCAGCACCACCAAACCTGCTCTACAACAAATGCTAAAGGAACTTCTCTAGGCGGGAAACACAAGAGAAGAAAAAGACCCACAAAAGCAAACCCAAATCAGTTAAGAAAATGGTAATAGGAACGTACATATCAATAATCACCTTAAAGGTAAATGGATTAAATGTTCCAACCAAAAGACACAGACTGACTGAACGGATACAAAAACAAGACCCATACATATGCTATCCACAAGAGACCCACTTCAGACCTAGGGACACATAAGACTGAAAGTGAGCAGATGAAAAAAGATATTCCATGCAAATGGAAATCACAAGAAAGCTGGAGTAGCAATACTCATATCAGATAAAATGGACTTTAAAGTAGACTGTTACAAGAGATAAGGAAGGACACTACATAATGATCAAGGGAGCAGTCCAAGAAAAAACATAACAATTATAAATATTTATGCACCCAACATAGCAGCACCTCAATACATAAGGCAAATGCTAACAGCCATAAAAGAGGATATCAACAGTAACACAATAGTAGCGGGGGATTTTAACACCCCACTACACCAATGGACAGATCATCCAGATGGAAAATAAATAAGGAAACACAAGTTTTAAATGACACAATAGACCAGATAGATTTAATCAGTATTTATAGGTCATTCCACCCAAAAGCAGAAGAAAACACTTTCTTCTCAAGAATATTCTCACAGAATATTCTCCAGGATAGATCACATTTTGGGTCACAGATCAAGCCTTAGAAAAGTTAAGAAATTTGAAATCATATCAAGCATCATTTCTAACCACAACGCTATGTGATTAGGAATCAGTTACAGGAAAAAAACTGTAAAAAAGACAAACACATGGAGGCTAAACAGTGTGCTGCTAAATAACCAAGGGATCACTGAAGAAATCAGAGAAGAAATAAAAAAATACCTAGAAACAAATGACAACAAAAACATGAAGATCCAAAACCTATAGGAGAAACCAAAAGCAGTTCTAAGAGGGAAGTTTAAAGTAATTCAATCTCACCTCAAGAAACAAGAAAAAAACTCAAACAATCTAACCTTACACCTAAAGCAACTAGAAAAAGAAGAAAAAAGAAAACCCAAAGTTAGCAAAAGGAAATAAATCATAAAGATCAAACCAGAAATAAATGAAAAAGAAATGAAGGAAACAATAGCAAAGATCAATAAAACTAAAAGCTGGTTCTTTGAGAAGATAAATGAAATTGATAAACCATTAGACAGAATCATCAAGAAAAAAAAGGAGGAGACTCAAGTCAACAGAATTAGAAATGAAAAAGGAGAAGTAACAACTGTCACCACAGAAATACAAAGTATCATGAGAGATTACTACAAGCAATATATGCCAATAAAATGGACAACCTGGAAGAAATGGACAAATTCTTAGAAAAGCACAACCTTCCAAGACTCAACCAGGAAGAAATAGAAAATATAAAGAGACTAATCACAAGTACTGAAACTGAAACTGTGATTAAAAATCTTCCAACAAAGAAAGCCCAGGACCAGATGGCTTCACAGGAGAATTCTATCAAGCATTTATAGAAGAGCTAACACCTATCCTTCTCAAACTCTTCCAAAATATAGCAGAGGGAGGAACAATCCCAAACTCATTCTACAAGGCCACCATCACCATGATACCAAAACCAGACAAAGATACTACAAAAAAAGAGAACTACAGGCCAATATCACTGATGAACATAGATGCAAAAATCCTCAACAAAGTACTAGCAAACAGAATCCAACAGCACATTAAAAGGATCATACACCATGATCAAGTGGGGTTTATTCCAGGAATACAAGGATTCTTCAATATAAGCAAATCAAGCAATGTGATAAACCATATTAAAAACCTGAAGGATAAAAACCATATGATCATCACAATAGATGCAGAAAAAGCTTTTGACAAAATTCAACACCAATTTATGATAAAAACTCTACAGAAAGTAGGCATAGAGGGAACCTACCTCAACATAATAAAGGCCATATATGACAAACCCACAGCCAACATCATTCTCAGGGGTGAAAAACTGAAACAATTTCCACTAAGAACAGGAACAAGACAAGGTTGCCCACTCTCACCGCTATTATTCAACATAGTTTTGGAAGTTTTAGCCACAGTAATCAGATAAGAAAAAGAAATAAAAGGAATCCAAACTGGAAAAGAAGAAGTAGAACAGTCACTGTTTGCAGAGGACATGATAGTATACACAGAGATTCCAAAAGATGCTACCAGAAAACTACTAGAACTAATCAATGAATTTGGTAAAGTAGCAGGATGCAAAATTAATGCACAGAAATCTCTTGCATTCCTATACACTAATGATGAAAAATCTGAAAGAGAAATTAAGGAAACATTCCCATTTACCATTGCAACAAAAAGAATAGAATACCTAGGAACAAACCTACCTAGGGAGACAAAAGAACTGTATGCAGAAAACTATAAGACACTGATGAAAGAAATTAAAGATGATACAAACAGATGAAGAGGTATACCCTTTTCTTGGATTGGAAGAATCAACATTGTGAAAATGACTATACTACCTACAGCAATCTACAGATTCCATGCATTTCGTATCAAACTACCAATGGGATTTTTCACAGAACTAGAACAAAAAGTTTCGTAATTTGTATGGAAACCCAAAAGACCCCAAATAGCCAAAGCAATCTTGAGAAAGAAAAATGGAGTTGGAGGAATCAGGCTCCCTGACTTCAGACTATACTACAAAGCTACAGTAATCAAGACAGTATGGTACTGGCACAATAACAGAAATATAGATCAATGGAACAGGATAGAAAGCCCAGAGATAAACCCACATACATATGGTCACCTTATCTTTGACAAAGGAGGCAAGAATATACAATGGAGAAAAGACAACCTCTTCAATAAGTGGTGCTGGGAAAACTGGACAGCTCCATGTAAAAGAATGAAATTAGAACACTCCCTAACACCATATACAAAAATAAACTCAAAATGGATTAAAGACCTAATGTAAGGCCAGGCACTATAAAACTCTTAGAGGAAAACACAGGCAGAACATTCTATGATATAAATCACAGTAAGATCCTTTTTGACCCACCTCCTAGAGCAAAGGAGATAAAAACAAAAATAAACAAATGGGACCTAATGAAACTTCAAAGCTTTTGCACAGCAAAGGAAACCATAAACAAGATGAGAAGACCACTTCAGAATGGGAGAAAATATTTGCAAACGAAGCAACTGACAAAGGATTAATCTCCAAAATATACAAGCAGCTCAAGGAGCCCAATACCAAAAAAACAAATAACCCAATCCAAAAATGGGCAGAAGACCTAAATAGATATTTTTCCAAAGATACACAGATTGCCAACAAACACACGAAAGGATGCTCAACATCACTAATCATAGAGGAATGCAAATCAAAATTACAATGAGGTATCACCTCACACCGGCTAGAATGGCCATCATCAAAAAGTCTACAAACAATAAATGCTGGAAAGGGTGTGGAGAAAAGGGAACCCTCTTGCACTGTTGGTGGGAATGTAAATTGATAGAGCCACTAAGGAGAACAGTATGAAGGTTCCTTAAAAAACTAAAAATAGAACTACCATATGACCCAGCAATCCCACTACTGGGCATATACCCTGAGAAAACCATAATTCAAAAAGAGTCGTGTACCACAATGTTCCTTGCAGCTCTATTTACAATAGCCAGGGCATGGAACCAACCTAAATGTCCATGAATGAATGGATAAAGAAGATGTGGCACATATTTACAATCGACTATTACTCAGCCATACAAAGAAATGAAACGGAACTATTTGTAGTGAGGTGGATGGACCTAGAGTCTGTCATACAGAGTGAAGTATGTCATAAAGAGAAGTACATATATCGTATGCTAAGACATAGATATGGAATCTAAAAAAAAAAGGTTCTGAGGAACCTAGGGGCAGGACACGAATAAAGACGCAGACATAGAGAATGGACTTGAGGACACGTGGTTGGGGGAAGGGTAAGCTGGGACAGCTGCTAAGCAGCTGCATAGCACAGGGAGATCAGCTTGGTGCCTAGAGAGGTGGATAGGGAGGGTGGGAGGGAGAATCTAGAGGGAGGGCATATGGGGATATAAGTATACATATAGCTGATTCACTCTGTTATACAGCAGAAACTAACACAACATTGTAAAGCAGTTATACTCTAATAAAGGTGTTAAAAAAAAAAAACACATGTACTCCAATGTTCACTGCAGCACTATTTACAATAGCCAGGACATGGAAACGACCTAAATGTCCATCAACAGATGAATGGATAAAGAAGATGTGGTACATATATATTAAGGAATATTACTCAGCCATAAAAAGAAATGCAATTGAGTCATTTGTAGAGATGTGGATGGACCTAGAGTCTGTCATACAGAGTGAAGTAAGTCAGAAGGAGAAAAAAACAAATACTGTATATTAATGCATATATGTGGGATCTAGAAAAAATGGTACAGATGAAGCTATTTGCAGGGCAGGAATAGAAATGCAGAGGTAGAGAATGGATGTGTGTACACAGTGCGGGGGAAGGGAAGGGTGGGATGAACTGGGAGATTAGGTTTGATATAAATAAATTACCATGTGTAAAGTATATAGCTAGTGGGAACCTACTGTATAGCACAGAGAGCTCAGTTCGGTGCTCTGTGATGACTTAGATGGGTGAGATGGGGGCGGTCAGGCAGGTCCAAGAGGGAAGAGATATATGTATACATATAGCTGATTCACTTCATTGTACAGCAGAAACTGATACAACATTGTAAAGCAATTATACTCCAGTAAAAAAAAATAAAAATTAATAAAAATAAAAATTAGAAAAAAAAGAGTGACATGATTAACACACTGAATCCTAGCTGCTGTGCTTCTATTGCTGTGATCTGGTTGTTTACATCAAATGAATGCATTCTTGGGACTCATAGAAATACATGAATACATTCCACAGTATTCCAGAATCCTTCCAAAATGCTCTCCCAGAATATTCCTCTTTTACAGGGCTCCTTACATATAAGACCTGTACTATGGACACACCCAATGCAGAAGCCCATTTGTGGGAAGCACTGGGGCCCATTAGGAACCATAAGCTATTCCGGCACTTACTTCAGAAATGAGGGATATTAAACTTCAGCCTTAGAGGATATGAGGTCACCAAAACCACATTTCAAAGCCAGAGGCCGTCCTAGGTACTTTAAAGTGAGTTTTATTGTTTTGTTCCTAGGCCAGGTAAATTTACATTTGGCTTGGTTATAGAATTCTTTCAAAGGGTCCTGAACTTGAAAACGTCCAGGCCATTAGCTTCCTCTCTTTTGTATTTGATTTAAACACCCACAGAGGTCAGCCTCCTTGGGCTGATGGTTGAATTTTAAGTCCAGCAGTAGAAATGGGTTGGGCTGGCTGCTTTCCAATTTCTACCCCTTTCTCCCTTGTAATCAACTCAGCCTCTGTGTCAAAATCCTAGCTCCTCTAACCATATAAAAGCATAGAGGGATTGTTATTAAAAGATGAAGGAAAAGAAAGGATGTAGGAAAAAAGCAACAAATATCTCCTTTGCTTTTTACGTCTACATCAACATGTTATGCCCAACACATAGTGAATGCTAATAAGCTGTTACAGTGAAGGCTCAATAAGCAAATGCTTTGGAAGCATTTGTACCCGATCAAATGAGATGATTACTGTAAAACAGAGGACTATTCTATGGATAAATAAATGTTAGTTTTCGAGCACTCTTCCTTCAGTCTTTTTATATAAAGTCAGCTATTTTCAAGGTATAACAGAAGCAGTGATAACTAGCTTAAAATCTGACTTTGGTCTTATGATGATAAATTGTACTTTGTGAGCCTGACAACCTTCTGTCACACAACTTCTCAGATGCGTATCCATCCACGACTTGGCCTCTACCTACTCATGTGGTTTTTCTCCCTTACCCTCCACACCCGCTCCAAACACACTAGTGTGCTCTCTTTCTGAACTTTTCCATCTTGTAGCTCAGCTCTTCCTCTTGACAGGCAAAGCCTTCCTACCATGTGTGCCCACCTAAATTTTAAAGGCCAAGTTCAAATCTTCCTTCTCCCAAGAAGCCTCTGCCACACTTTCTCATTTTGATTTACTCTGTTGCTCCCCTCCTCAACCTCCTACAGTATATTGCTGAAACCTTGATTATATCACTTATGAGTAAGTTCCCTGAACTAAAAATAAATCTCTATGTGTTGGCCTCCATGTACCAAGCGCTTGAATCACATACACAGCACTTGAATCATATACACAGCACTTGAATCATAGCAGCTGCTTAAAGAATATTTATAGAAATAATACCAAAAGAAAACAATGAGAAAAAAGGTGAGATTCAACAGGGAGAGAAATTTGTTCCAACTTAGAATTCTACTGAAATTTTATTTGGGGTAAATGTGAGCACCTAGGCACCTATTTGTATTGGTCTGATGTAGCAGACTGGTATTCCGTGGGCTTGCTGATGGTACAAGATTTATTTCCTGTATTTAAGCATCCTTTTATGACAAACAGTGTTTGATATGGAAGGAGACAGCAGCCTCACAATATGAATAGCCTCAATTAGGCCTCAGTTAGACGTGTCACATCTTTGTTATTGAGATCGGAGGGGAAGAAATGTCCTTTATGTGGCCACAGAGAGAGAGACAATCAGAAGTCATTCCAAAAGATAAGCTTGCTCAAGTAAAGCAAATATGATTGATATATCCACTTTGCTGAACAAGTGAGCAAGTTTAAGTTTAAATAAGCAGCACAACTTAATTAGGAGGAGAAAATTGTGCTTAGGTGGCATTAGGGGTGAGAGGGTCAGGATTTGGGATCTATAGATTGAAACCTGCTATACTTCTTCATACTTGAATTAACTCATTCAGTGAAAATATATTGAGTGCCCATAAGTGCTAGTTATATGCCCTTTGACAAAACTTTCACTAGGAAAGGGGAAGTGCTTCAGAAAATAAATCTGTGGTGGAAACTGTCACTTGCCCACCACTATCTGTTCTCTTTCTTCACAGTAATGGAAAATCATGGCCACTCAGCTGGAAACCACATTCATTCCTTACCCCTCTTACAGCTGGTTCTGGTCAATGGAATGCAACTCCTAGGTCATCTCCAATGTAGAGGTCAAGCCATATGCCCTGGACTTCCTTCCTTTCCTTTTCTCGTGAGCTAAAACATGGATGTGCCTAGGACTCAGATTCAACCATAGAGGTCAAGGTAATACCCAAGGAAATGGTGAGGTCATAAGATGGAAAATTTCTAGTACTTGATTGATCACATGGAACAGAGCCGCCCCATCTACGTGGACTGTCACCTCATACCTGTCACATTAAAGAGAAATAAACTGTCTTCATTATGCCACTGTACTTTGGATGTTTCTTCATTATGGCAGCTTAATTTTTATCCTAACTAATAAAATTCCTCATTATTCCCTAATATAAATTGCCCCAGAACTATTGGAAGGTGGCTGCATTTAGCCTTTTCTAGAGTCAGAATGGGGACCAGGCTATGATGATCATATTTTGTGGGAAATGTGTCACATACTATTTGCTCTTCTGTGGATCTTTGTCTACTTTTGCTCCATCTAAACTCATCTATCTGGCTGACGTCTGAAAAAAGACTGGCTGATTTCTTTCTCATGTGTTCTGATGGATACCAGTGAGTTGCTGAATGGTCTGGAAGAAGCTTCTTAATGCTTTTCATCTGTGACAGCATAAATACCCATTTTCCTCTGTGGAGTATTCTGTTAATTAACGTCAGTAGAGCAGAGAGTGTTCCAAAGCAGGACTATTACTAAGCCTCCTTTACTGCAACTGCATAAGCAACATTGCAGCTAATCACTCAGGAAGTAAAATCAGTAGGAAGTTGTCAAGAGGGTCAGCCTGTAATTAATCAATGAGGTCCCTGCCGATAACGATAGTACATTCTGGTACCTGTGTAACTGAATTTAATGGATGTACCATACTGGCAAGTTACTGGAAAAGGAAAACATTCCATCTTTGCCCTGGAACAGCACCTTATCGCAAAAAACAAATGAAAAATCTGTGCATCATGCCAAATAACATCAAAAGGAAGAATAACAGAGGCCATAGCTAGAAACATTGTTACTCTACAAATGGACTCAAGGTGAACGACAGAAAAGGGACATCACTGATGAAAACATGCATGTTCCCCAAGTCTCGAGCACAGATCTATTGGAAAAGATCCTTAGACCTTGTATGGTCATCCTTTTGATAGTAAAGCAAAGTAGGAGACCTAAAGTCTTGGATTTTTTTTCTGTTTTTTGCAGTACACGGGCCTCTCACCATTGCGGCCTCTCCCGTTGTGGAGCACAGGCTCCGGATGCGCAGGCTCAGGGGCCATGGCTCACGGGCCCAGCCGCTCCACGGCATGTGGGATCTTCCCAGGCTGGGGCACGAATCCATGTCCCCTGCATTGGCAGGCGGACTCTCAACCACTGTGCCACCAGGGAAGCCCTTGGATGTTTTTAAGTGACTCAGATGTGGTGAGGGATTTTACAGCAGACTTTGAATAAATGGAGAATTGTTAGTTCATGTTGCTGGCCAACCTTGCTCCAAGTCCACTGCTGAGGAAAAATGAACAAATTTGTTCCTTGCTGAGATTCAGCATTACGCAAAGCTTGCAATCTCGTCTTCTCCGAGCCTCCCTAGGAATGAGAAGTTCTATGTTCTAGTACCATGATGTGGTCTGAGTCAACAGACTCACCATTCTAAGAACACGATGCAACATTCAGGATCAATATTTCATTTTGCTAAGTTTAATACACTGTACTTTAGCATTTTTAATTATTAAAAAAAGCTTAAGTAGTTAAAGTGAGGGGGGCATTTTAGTTTGTGTGACTGCAAGTATTTTGGCAACACATCAAAAGTCTCAAAAATATGCATTTCTTTGACCTGCAAGTGTGTTTCTGGGAATTTTTTTTCTAAAGGGGAAATAAAAACAGATCCATTTACAAAGATGTTGACCAAAGCACCTTTTTAAAAAAAAATTTTTTAGTTTATATTGGAGTATAGCCAATTAACAATGTTGTGACAGTTTCAGGTGCACAGCAAAGGGACTCAGCCATACATATGCATGTATCCATTCTCCCCCAAAATCCCCTCTCATCCGGGCTGCCACATAACATTGAGCAGAGTTCCGTGTGCTATACAGTAGGTACTTGTTGGTTATCCATTTTAAATATAGCATTGTGTACATGTCAATCCCAAACTCCCTGACTATCCCTCCCCCCATCCTTCCCCGCCCCTTACCCAAAAGTTCATTCTCTAAATCTGTGAGTCTGTTTCTGTTCTGCAAATTGGTTCATTTGTATCATTTTCTTCTTAGATTCCTCATATAAGGGATACCATACATATGAGTCAAGTAAGTCAGACAGACAAAGCACCTTTTTAATAATAGTAAAAAATTAAAAACAGCCCCACCCTGGATATTGGAGACAAAAGAAAAGGGGGTACATGGGATCTGCTGAAATGAAATAACACTAATAACCAAGTCAGTATATTTAAATATTCCACTTTCCACAGATCAAGGTTCTTTTCTTGAGGATCATGAATATAATTTAATGAATTCTTTTGAATTTAAGAGGATTATAAAAGTGGGCCCACTTTAGCATCAAGTTAAAAATCCTTAGAAAATATCACATTGATATTTTCCTATGTCTAGAAGAAAGTGAAGTAAAGAGAAGAACATCAGCTGTAAAGATTCTCATCACTACCACTGCAGGTAAATGTATACTAACCGGAAATCAGTTGTGTAGCTTTGTACATTTCGTTTCTGCCATGCCTCTCACATTTGAAATTATTCCAAGACAAGGAAAACCTCTTTCCCTTAATTACCTGGAACCAATGTTCTAAAAGACTCTCCAGTTAGTATCATTCAGAAACATGCTTTTCACAAAAGCAATTTAGGAAAAGAGGTTGCTGAAATGTAGCTCATTTCTTAAAAGCATGGTATTTCAGTGAATCAGAGTATGTTCTCAAAAGAAAGCATATCGGGCCTCCCTGGTGGCGCAAGTGGTTGAGAGTCCGCCTGCCGATGCAGGGGATACGGGTTCGTGCCCCGGTCTGGGAGGATCCCATATGCCGCGGAGCGGCTGGGCCCGTGAGCCATGGCCGCTGAGCCTGCGCGTCCGGAGCCTGCGCTCCACAACGGGGGAGGCCACAACAGTGAGAGGCCCGCATACCGCAAAAAAAAAAAAAAAAAAAAAGAAAGCATATAAAAATATTGTCATTATTCAGACTCATTATTTGCAATTAACAGAAACTCTTTTTAATCCACAATTAGTGGAGTTTAATAATCCCTGATTCTGGGGACTTGGTTAAATTCCAATATTTTAAATTTACTGACAAAAAAAACTAGAAAGTAACAAGACAACTGTTACTGCCCAATATTATTTCTTTCTTTTAATAGTATTCTTAATATTTAATATTATTATTTAATATCATTATTATTAATAATTAATAATATTTAATATTATTATTTCTTTCTTTTAATTTTTGTTTCAAAATAATTTCAAATTTACAGAAAAGCTGCAAGTAGAGTATAAAGAACTCTCATACATCCTTCATTCATAGACCCCACTCAAATTTGACTAGTGGTCCTAATAATTTCCTTTACAGTCAAAGGATCCAATCCAGGATCACATGTGGCACTTAATGGTCATGAGTCTTTAGTCTTTTTCAATCAGGAAGACATTCTTCAGTCCCTCTTGACCTCCATGACCTTATCATTTTTGATGATGCAGGCTGGGCTCAGGTGTGATTATTGATACTGAAGTGTCCCTACTGAACAGAGCTAAGAACTATCTGTATATAAACACACACACACATGTCCTTACATCTATATTTATTTCTACAGTACCTATATATCTTGAAAACATACCAATGCCTTCTAATTCCAATCGGATATCACAGAGTCAGTCTAGTCTTCCTCTTCTCCTATTTGCAACATCATTCTCCTCTGACAGTAAGAAAACTGGCTTCCATTATCCACTTATTTATTTGCTCAATACCTAATATGTCACTAGTCTCATCTACTGACATGACCCAGCCATTGATCTTCTCAGCACCTTCCTCTCTCCAGCTTTGACCTCAGTGGTCCTAACTCCAACCAGCCATCCCCCTTCACTTGGGCTTTTTTCCCTTTCTTCTGAAATAGAAAGGAGGGAGAAAGAAGAAGAAAGGAAGGGAGGGAGGGAAGGAGGGAGGGAGGGAGGGAAGAAGAAAAAAAAATTTTGGTAGCAATAGGTATGGTACATTTCAGGGACCAAAAATTAAAAAAAATAAAAAAAGAGTAAGAGCATGGGCTCTGGAATCAAACTTGGGTTGGAATCTTGAATCTGCTACTGAGTAGCTGTGAAAATTTGGGGAATTTACTTTACCAATTTGTGCCTGGGTTCCCCATCTTTAAAACAGAAATCATGTGCCTATCTTATAGGACTAATGTGTTCACATATGTAAAGCATTTGGAACTTTGTAAGAATAATTGAATGCTAGCTATTTTATTACCTATCTCTAGAAGTGCATAATTTCTCTCTTCAAGGTAATACTATAAGATATGTAACTGTGAGACAATCATTTTAATGCATTCAGTCAAGCTTTCTACCTTAAGATGTTCCTGGCAAGTGTGCTGATGATGGAAACTATAGAAAAACAGTGCAAAATTAAATTTATAGTCACCAGAATTAGAAACAATGAAAATGAAACTCATTATAATATCCAGCCCTAACTCCTTCCTATTCTTCCATCCCTCGGGTCTATAGAATGTCCACATCATAAGAACAGAGACTGGGTTATCTTGATTATCACATTTTAAGAACAGAGACTGCATTATCTTGATTATCAAAGACTTGCAAATATTAATTACTGTCCCAATAACTTCATTGTCAATAACTGCTGTTATCATTTCCATAATTTTTCTTCCCACAGGATGTTAAATTAGGTATTTTTTCAGCAGTTAACATTTCTAAAATGAAGGTCTCTACATGAATACAAAAGGGTATCATTTTAAATTATAAATCTCTAGCTCAAATAATCTAAGTAATTCCACAGGCTATTCAAAACACAGCTCAAGGCAAAATACTGCCCTCCAGCTGAGATAATGACTTAATTTTCCAATCAGGTTTTTTTTTTTGGCTTTTTTCCAATCTACTGAAAACATTCCTCTGCATGTTTAGAAAATGAAGTGGAAATATTCTAATTTATAAATAGTTACCACACACATCTCCGTGAGGATCACAAACTATCGAAGAATTAAAGTATATGCATTCCCACTCTTTTGTAACACTTTCCTTTTTACTATCATGCTCACTGTATCAGTAGCCTGCCTAAGACTGGTTTCCACCTCTACTTCATATTCCTGGGCATAACGATCTCACAAGTCTCATGGCACTAATATGGCCACAAAGTGAAACATTAACTCAGCCTATGCTCTCACCTTTGACTCTACAAATGGGTTCAGGAACTGCTATTTACTGAATGTTTGTGTCCCCCCAAATCCATATGTTGAAACCTAATCCTCAGTGTGATGGTGTTTAGAGGTGGGCCCTTTGGTAGGTGATTAGGTCATGAGCGCAGAGATGTCATGAATGGGATTAGTGACCTACTAAGAAGAGCCAGGAGAGGGATCCCTTGCACTTCCCACCACGTGAGATTACAGTGAGAAGACAACTGTCTAAAAGGAAGTGGGCCCTCACAAGACACTGAATCTGTGGACACCATGATCTTGGACTTTCCATATTTATTTTCTCCAAACTTTGAGAAATAAATATCTGTTGCTTATAAGTCACCCAGTCTATGCTATTTTGTTATAGCAGCCAGAACAGACTAAGACAAGCACATATGAGCAACAAGGCAAAAAGCTCCCCCAAATGTATTGCTTAGCCTTCAGGAACAGGCTTAGCTAAATGTCAAGTAGCAAAAAAGGCTTTCTGCACCATAAAAACCACTTCAATAAACTCCGTGAATCACAGTTAAATCAATTTTTTTTAATGACTGAAAATACAAAGACTGGGTCTTTGCAGAATCCAGGGCCTACCGCTTTGATCACCAACATCCTTGTGAAAGTGAAGTCTCTGTGCCCTGGGAGGGAGGTGAGGAAGCTGTGGGCAAGTGGCTGCTGAGCAAAGGGCACACCTAATCCCAACCATCCATCGTATATAACAAGCACGGCAATAAGTGCCATTGTTTACAGAGAGTCAAAACTAGCCAAGCCATATAATGTCCTTTAATAGTCTCAGAAATACAGAGAGGCAGCTATATTTTAACACAATTTTTTTAGACAAGGAAAGGGAGAATTAAAGAGTTTCTGAAACTTGCCTGAGGTCACCCAGATAGCAAGGGGCAGAGCTGGAAATTAAACCCTTTTCTATCTAAGGGTGATCCTTGCCTTGCCACAAGCATTTGCACTTTGCTTAGTACCCATAAGAATTTTGTCTAACCTCGATGACTCAATTAAAATGCTTCATCTACTGTCTCTCTGGTTTTCAGTATGCTGTTTGAAATCATTTTCTGTAGGCAAGTAGAGTCAGACAACCTCAATTCTAAAATTCCTTTCAATTAAAAGTGAAAGAAGGAAGGAAGAATGGAAGGGAGGGAGGGAGGAAGGAAGACTCTTCAGTTGCTGAGGTGCCTGGGAGCTGCATAAAATTAAAATTTTAGGGCTTCCCTGGTGGCGCAGTGGTTGAGAGTCCGCCTGCCAATGCAGGGGACATGGGTTCGTGCCCCGGTCCGGAAGATCCCACATGCCGCGGAGCGGCTGGGCCCGTGAGCCATGGCCACTGAGCCTGCGCGTCTGGAGCCTGTGCTCCGCAACGGGAGAGGCCACAACAGTGAGAGGCCCGCATACCGCAAAAAAAAAAAAAAAAAAAAAAAAAAAAAAAAAATTTAGACAAAAATAAGCAGAACATCAACTTCAGATATAGCTGATAACAATGACAACGGAGTTGTGGCCTGTGGTCAAAGGGTACAGGAGGTCTTCTTGGAGTTTTAGAGACACGACTGGGAAAGTTGTGTAACTTTCCAGACCAAGGGTCATCAACAGAACTGTTGGCAAAAAGAGGCGCAGAGAAGGAAGAAAGACTCAGAATAGGAGGCAAGAAGGCCCAAAAGACGTACCATTTACACTTTGCAGTCTCAAAGGTCCTAAAGGCAGACTATGTGTCAGATGAACTTTATCCTAGGGTGGTCACAACCTTTATCCTAGGTTGGTTGAGCTTTTCTTTTTTTTTTTTTAATTTATGTATTTATATTTGGCTGCATTGGGTCTTCGTTGCTGCACGGGCTTTCTCTAGTTTTGGTGAGCGGGGGCTACTCTTCGTTTTGGTACACAGGCTTCTCATTGCAGTGGCTTCTCTTGTTGCCGAGCATGGGCTCCAGACACGCGGGCTTCAGTAGCTGTGGCTTGCGGGCTCAGTAGTTGTGGCACACGGGCTTAGTTGCTCCACGGCATGTGGGATCTTCCTGGACCAGGGCTCCAACCCGTGTCCCCTGCATTGGCAGGCAGATTCCCAACCACTGCGTCACCAGGGAAGTCCCTGGTTGAGCTTTATTAGTACTTTAGTTTGAGAGGTTACAGACTTCCATCCATTTTCCTCTAAGTCTAGTTTCCACAGACCAGCCCACAGCAAAGCTTTCCAGGAAATCCCTGCTTTACCCAACAGAAAAGAGGGAAATACAAAGGAAGGGGAAGGCTATCTTGCAAAGCTTCCTACACTTTTCCCCTGTTTTTCTTCATTAATAGAGAAAAGAGTTTCTCTATTCAAGGGGAATATTCCAAGGCACCCTCCCTAATGGGAAAGTTCTATGTAATGCTAATTAGATTCACTAAATGCAAAGATATTTTCTTTTAGACAAGGGAGCCTGAATTAAATTTGATTTAACATAATTGTAGGAGATGGGTGGTTTAAAAAAAATACTCTGCAAAGTGCTAATGTGATTTCACTGTAATAACAGTCTAATAAAGGAAACCAATATTTACAGGGAAGTATATTAAGTGTAACAAAATTGCTAAAGAGTATTTAATAGGTGCTTTATCATGCTCAATATATTTCATCTCCACTGCTTTCCACAGTACCTACTGTGGCTAAGTTTTGCACCTAGGTTTTGATTCTATGCTCAGAAGAGGTCCATTCCCATGTTAAAATTAGAGAAATGCATTTTCCAACTATTGAACAGCCCTTTTACCTTCACAACAGAAGATCTGAAGATGAGCTGGAGTTTATATGATTCACCCCTTTAAGACAAAGTGAAATTAGGTTATCTTGAACTGGAGTTAATATGATTCACTCCTTTAAGACAAAGTGAATTAGGTTATATTGAAAGGTGTCATGCCATTCTGTGTGCCATCACATTATTTCACACTTACTAAGCTAAGTATAGTGCTTAAAGAACGTTTCCAGCCAACAGATTTCATCTGAAATCTAGCTCTGGGCAAATGACTGAATGTCACTGAGCCTCAGTTTCCTCATTTATAAAATAACAGATGTAATAAATGCTTATCTCTTAGGGATGTTGTGTAAAAGGTTGCTAGATTTAGCAAATTAAAATACAGGCCTCAGTTAAATTTGAATATCAGATAAACAAAAAATAACATTTAGGATCATTCTTTAGTGTATTACAGGACTTAATATTTGCATCCTATATTTTATCTGGCAACCCTACTTGTGTATATTAAGTTAGATAAGCCATGTAGAGGTACATACTGTGTGTATGTGTGTGTGTGTGTGTGTACCCACATACATACATATACACCAGTACAATCATATTTTCTGAGGGAGGTGCAATGGCAAAAGAGAAGTCTGCGGAATCATCGACACTGGAAGACTTTATAAGCTAGCTGGTAAGATGAGGTGCCCATTCCTGGGACAATCATAAAATGACAATTCAGCCAAGGCCAAAATCATAAATGCAACGTATGGGTGAGGATGGAGAAAAAATCAGATGATCTGAATTTAGGACAAAAAAAATCATAAAGAATATATCTTGAATTGGGTTCTAAAGAAATTGTTATGAAAAAAAATAAGACTAAAGAAGAGGGTGTTCAACACGAGGGGTCATCCCAGTACAAGCAAATTCCCCCTAAGAGGCATGAGCCTGTGGTCCTCAAGGGTCACCAAGAGATGGGACTATTTGACGGGACAGGGCAAAGAAGTTCGCCTAGAGAGGGTGAGGGCAGATTACACAAGGTTTTGGATGCTGGTGTAAGAAGTTGATTTGTTAGCTCCATAACAACTATAATTCCCTTTCCTACAAGAGGACAGCAAACCTCTGTGTCCCTGCTAGGATCTGGGGGATGCTGGATTGTGACTTGCATTTGGGCTGAAACAAATATAGGGAAAGTAGAGCCAAGAGCCAGTTCCTCTGCAGAATTGAAATGGAAAACCAAACCAAGAGATGTCCAGTGAGGGCTGTGACATCATGGAATGATTCAGAGAGGCCAAACTCAAGCACGTGGAAACAAGTTAGAAACTAGGAACCTCAAAGCAAACATGGGAAGATGGAATCGAATGAAAAAGGCAATGGTTGGAAAAGTTCCCTGAGCTACTAAACTGTACCTGTGGGGTTTTTATGGGTTCTCAAAACTTAGCAGGAGAGGGCAAGACTGCCAAGGGATCCAAACAGGCTCTGATGAGGTAGCCAGGGCAGGAATTCAGCTATAAAGCACCAAGAGAAGCCCAGAACAAGATGCCAAAAGGAAGAATGACCAGAAGACACTCAATCCAAAGGCATAAAAAGCAAGACAATGGATGGTGCATAAAGAGGAGGCAGGAGGGGAAGCAGATTCAACAGATATTTAGTTAATATCCAATATGTGCAAGATGACATTCTAGGCTTTGCAAAGAAGAGAAGGATAAGTAAAACATCAATGCCTTCAAAATGCTCCTGATCAAGGGGGAAAAGATTGAGATTAAGATAGAGAACAATAAATAGCCAGATTCTGATAAGGTCAAGAGAGGGCATGAGCTATGTACCATGGATGTGCCCAAGACAGGAAACTGTCTTACCAAATTGGGGGTGAGGAGGGAATCGGAGAAATGTTTTTTGAGTTGAATCTTAAAGAATGAGTAGGATTTTAACAGGTGCAGCTAGTGTTGGGGAAAGAGCATTTCCAACAAAGGTGACATCAAACAATCATGGTAGCATCACCAGATGAAATGGAACTATGGGTCCAGGACATATTGAGGCATCTAAGTAAGGTTGCTCTGGAATTGGGTGGAAAAACAAAACTACAGTTCGGGTGAAAATGAGAACCACAACAGCAGATAGGAGTCATTATCCTTCCTGACCTAATCTTCTACTTAACAGAAATAAAAAGCTTATATTTAATTTTTTTCCATGTTAACTTAACAAAAACAAGATTACGATGGAGGCTGCTTTACATGCTTTAAGCAATTAAAACAACTATTGGGCACATAATGTACCCTGAATAACTAGGCTTATGTAATATTCTAGTCTATGCCAAATTATTTGTTTACCTTAACTACTGGAGTTTTTTTAAAGCATATTAATTATATTGAAATATTCAGAGATTACATAATTACTGCTTTTTATAAACTTCTAATAATTTTCAAAGAAGGCATCCCATTTTCTTTGCCATCTGGGTACAAAGATGTTTCATAAGGTAATGGAGTGTGGCTAGTCCCCTAACTTCCAAAATCTTTCCATAACAGGTACTGACTATGGGGCAACTTTTCTGATGCCATTGCCAAGGTAGTGAGACTTCTGTAGCTATGAGAAGGAGTAATGGTATTATTTCTTCTCGAAAATGGAACAGAGGTCTTTACTTAATACGCCAAGCAGCATTTGATTGGGGTCCTGCAATGCTGCAGCTCTTCTAGTGAGAGATTCCACATCCTAAAGCACTCTGTCCCCAAATTTAATTATCTTAGGGCATGACCACACGATATGATAGAATGTACCCTTTTATCCACAGCCTCTAGCAATCTGCTGAGATGGAAAGGTGGCCTATTATTAAATATATCTCCAGAAAAAAAAGAGAGATTCTATAAATTCAATCAGTAGTGCATTCCAGTAGCTTACAACCTTCAGACGCATCAGGGTTTCCCTTGGGCACTGCTTAGAGTCCTCTGGTCATAATTTAAATCAATTTCTTTTCATTCTATCCTCCAGTCACCATCCATCTCTCATATTTCCCTCATCCTGCAGCCTTGTCTTCTATTTTATTCTCTCCTTTCAACCTTTCCCTAACAAGTTCTGCTTCCTAATTCTGAGTCATTTTCACTGATCCATTCCTGACCTTTTCCAAATATTTCATTTGTCATAGGGTCCTGACATAGCAATTTAATAAGAACAGACCACTGATCTTTATGTTACAAATTTTACTCCCAGATTAGTCTGGATTTTAGCTTACAACACAGTTAATGGGGCTATAGATACTCATCTGGTTTTGAATAAAGAACTGTCTTAGTAGAACCACTGGCTCAGAAATGCCCTTATAAGGTAATACCATCCAGTCACCAAGATAACCGACTATTTTTATTTTCATCAGTTTTTCATTCCTTTCAACTCCTCTGTCAAAGCCACATACTTAATTATTTTTCCAGCATTGGTTTTTTTTATGACATATTAGATGATTATGGTGAAAAATGTTACTTTGCCATGTGCTTTTCTTCGAAAGAACATAAAGCTTCTCTCATAAGTGATCTAATGTGTCCTTAAAACACTCATCTCTGAGAGATGGAAGGTTTTATTACTCCTTATTTTATAAACAGGCAAAGTGAGGCCTCAGAAGAGGACATGATTAAGGTCTGACAGACGGGTAAAACAGGGGTGAGAATTGGGGTGGACATCCCCGGCTCTCTGCTGCCTAATGCAGCTGTAAGATTGCACTGGGTAATGACTCTCTCAAATTTGCAGTCCATTATCAAAATAGGAAAAATTTCCAACCCCGTGTAATGGTGCTGCAGGGAACAACATCACCTGGTGGAAAGCCCATGTGGTATGCGGTCTGAAGTCTTCTTAAAGGTGTGACTTCCAGTAGGTCACTCACGCAATCTGGGTTTTTGCTTTGTAAAGTGGTCTTGATAACAAGGTAAATGTTATCAAGGGTAAATCAGAGAGTACACAACAGGACTTCCAAACTAGCTACAGAAGTTTTCACTGCAAATGAGCAAACCATCCTCAAATCCTCTAATCTTCAATGCATTGTATAATTATTTAAAATGACTTAGCACAAGCACAATCTGTTAATAAAGAGAACCAAGTAACCCTGTGAACACTACTAGTCAGTGTTGGTAAAATAACCTGCAAACACTAATAGTGAATGCTGGTCAAATTACTATTTTTTTCTTTTTTTCTTATCCTTAATATTTAATATTCAAATAGTACTCTTCTTGCAACTATTTCAGTATCACTTTGAGTCCATAATTGTTTAGCCTGCACATAATTTTTAAACATGAAGCTCAGAGTTTACATAAAAGCTATGTGTCCCTTTATGCCGTGCATACTATAGGTATTCCATAAGGATCTGCTAGATTATTTCTAATATATTGGTTACTTGCAAATGATTTACTTTTCAGTGTATGCACTCTCTTTTCTCAGTTCTCTCCTTATCTCTTTTCTCTTTTTCTATCTAAATCTCAATTCTTTTCTCTCCCACTTTTTCCACATGATACAATCGAAGGAAATAATACAATAAAAAATTATACCACAAAAATTTTTTAAATCACAAATAGATCTGTGTTTTTCTTTGGAAATGGCCATTATCTGCCAACATTCTGATGCCCTGTGAATTTCTTTGTTGAGTTCCAGGAAGTCTACCTGCAGTCATCTCAGTGCCACAGTATTAATTGTTTTCTAAAGCATCTTTTCTTTCTTGAAGAGGTTAAAATTTTATTGTAATGAATGTACTGCTTAATGTCTTCTTGGAGGTTATCAAAAGTAAAATCTAAGTTAGAGAAGGAAGGGTTTTATTTTTGTTGTTGTTCTTGTTGTTTAAGCTGTTTTTTTTAATCACTTGCAGGAAAGGTATAAATAGTTCTCCCTATGTTTCTCCCTCCTCTATGTGACAAAGGCTCCACTGATTGGAACTTTTGCCTGGAAGTTAATGCCAACTTTCAGAGGAGGTATTCCTCAGAGGATGACAACTTAGTGTGCTTTGCCCAAATCTGCCATTTTTAGCATTTCATCGCAGAGGCTAGAATTTGAATGGATTATTCCTATGGCATAAAAACATTTCACGAACTGTACTCACTGAAATAAGAACAGCTTACACATCCTGCTTGGGAATGAACATGTGGTCTAAAACACGGAAATATTAAATCTCCTCTCGGGCTAAAGATTTATAAATTTGCTTGTGATACAATCCACCTGTTTGTCAAAATGTCCCAAAGACCTCACCACAAGATGCTATTCAATGACATAGGTAAGGTCATGTTAAGGTTGGGACCAACAAGTAACTGAAACCAAAGCAAGTAACTAAATATTCTCTAGGAATTAATTTTAGGGGGCTGTCAACCACCAGAGAAATGGAAGGCTGTGTTGCTTCTTCAGTTTCACCCCTTAAGGACCTGAGGTCCTTCCTTAAAAAACTACTCTGATCATTTGCATATGCTGCAGAATCACATCCCAGGTTGAAGCAATTACCTACATTGGCAAAGATGATACTGAGGATCAGTGCACATTTTATTTATTTATTTATTTATTTATTTATTTATTTTTGGCTGCGTTGGGTCTTTGTTGCTGTTACACGTAGGCTTTCTCTAGTTGCAGTGAGGGGGCGGCTACTCTTCTTTGCAGTGCGCGCTTCTCATTGCGGTGGCTTCTCTTGTTGTGGAACACAGGCTCTAGGCGCATGGGCTTCAGTAGTTGTGGCTTGCGGGCTCTAGGGCGCAGGCTCAGTAGTTGTGGTGCACGGTCTTAGTTCCTCCACAGCATGCGAGATCCTCCCGGACCAGGGCTCGAGCCCGTGTCCCCTGCATTGGCAGGTGGATTCCCAACCACTGCACCACCAGAGAAGCCCAGTGCACAGTTTTACACTCTCAATTTATAATTCATTTTTATGACAGCTCATTATTAAACTAAAGTAATTCGTATGTAAACCTCAAACTAAGTGTGGCAGATTTTACTACAACCTAAAAGGCTAGGTATCTCTGCTTTATCACAAATTCTGACTTTCCATTTCTAGTCTCAAAAAACTGAAAATAGTCCTGAAGAAAAGTCTTCTGTATTCTGCCTACTAACATTTCTGCATTAAAAAAAAATTAACATAATTATAAGAAGAAGACTCTCTCAGGGAAGAAGAGAGGGAGAGAAGAGTTTCAGTTTATTGCTGAAACTGTACCATTTAGAAGTACATGGTGCTTCTAAGTACATGGAGTCAGCATGTGCCCTTATCACTAAATTATAATTACAATTCGGTAAAGTAACTATTATCAACCCCGTTTTACGGATAAAGTCCGTAAAAACCCCGTTTTATGGATAAAGTCCATTAAGTCTTAATGAAGAGAAGTGTTAATATTATCAAAAAGAGAACCCCCCTCTACCCACTTTCCCCAAAATACCAGAAAACAAAAACAAAGAAACAAATGAAAAACCTCAACCAATTCGTTTACAAGATCTTTAGAAGGGATAATTATATACTTGGATAATTAAGTTGAGAATATGAGAGACAAAATATAGAAATAGTGTTTAAATGCAAATTTGATTCATTTCAGGACATCTCATTACAGACTTGCACACAGTGTATTAATATTATTATTACTACTATTTCTTCTGATCATTTGCAATCAATTTATGGTGTTGCCTGAGAAGTGGAAAGAAGTAGAAGAAACCGGACTGAGGGTTATGCTGGTGTCAGGCACTGAATGGGAAGCCAGAGGGATAAGTGTTTATTTCGTGCCTTTAGTGTGTCAGAAACTGGGTTAGAGTTTACCTAAATTCTTTCAGGTAACCCTTACATCACCTGTACTAGTCTTATTATATATTGTTCCTCAAAATTCATGAAGTAGCTAAACGATATCCATGGCAAACAACAGTATAAATAATTAATAAATGAGAAAATCAGGGTAAACAGAGAACAATGATAGGACAGTTTTTAAAAACAAGTCATAGCGCAGGAGGGAAGAGATATGGGAACATGTGTATACGTATAACTGATTCACTTTGTTATAAAGCAGAAACTAACACACCATTGTAAAGCAATTATACTCCAAAAAAGATGTTAAAAAAATAAAAAATAAAAAAGCAAGTCATAGGCATCATAATAATAATCTGTTTTGTGTGGTTGAGAGCTTGGTCTCTGAAGACACCAGATCCGAATCTGAGTGCAGGCCAGCCGTCAACCCCACTCCTTAACAGCGGTGGATCCTTGAGTCAATGACACACACAACTCAAAGCCTCAGTCTCCTCTGCAAAGTGGAGAATGATAATGGGAGCATCACTACTCCCACCCAGGGCTGGGATAAGACATAAAGTCAAGAATATAAATACCTAGCACAGTGACTAAAATGAAGCAATGCTCCACACACATTAGCCATTGATATTTAAAATAGTGCACACTACATAGTGTACAAAGAGGTGTGCCAAAGACCCAGTACATTTACTAGAAGCTCACCAGGATTTGGCTCAATCTCCAACACACTGAAATAAGAAGAAAAGAGATCTCCTTCCAGATTTACAGCTTGTATTAGCAGAAAACAAATCAACTGCTAAAGAGAAGTATAGCTGCTTCCCCTCTGGTTAAGGAGGCTGGGGACAACACTTCCTGTGGTGGCATTATTATCCCCATTTTACTGACAAAGAAACAAAGCCCTGCAAAGTTAAACTCCAGGCTCAGAAGCACAAATGAGAGGCTGAGGAGTGCACAGGGCTCATTCTACTTGAGTCTACTGCCAGGTGAAGGTGTTTGGAGTCCACTGAGGAATTTGGGGCACACCATCATGGGAGCAGACACTTCTGTCACCTCTGACATGCACCATGAACACATTTCAAATTCTAGGTTAGATGTCAGAATGGGGAGTTTGGGGAGGGATTCTTATTTCCTGTTGCTCTGTTGATACAGTATTATCTCAGACACGTGTGTCTAACTTTGGCCGCCAGAGACCATAACACATAAAACAGGTGTAGCACTGCTCTGTGGCAAACAGCCTCACCCACTGCTGCACTATTTTCAACTAGCAGGGAGACATAAATCAAATTTCTCTTTCCTCTGAAGGCCCTTGGAATGTTTGGAGGCATGTCAGCCTTGTGAAAACAAATGTTTGCTCTTTTATTAAACGTGCCTTGAATGGAATCTGTCAGTTATATGTTGTGGCTGGATGGAGACCTTTCATTGTAGGTGATTTCAATTTTCTTTATTGTTTTTTTAATTGACCAGTACGTTAGTTTCCTAAGGCTGCTGGAACATAGTACCACAAGCTGAGTGGCTTAAAGCAACAGAAATTTATTCTCTTATAGTTCTGGAGGCTACAATTCCAAAATCGAGGTGTCAGCAGGGTTGGTTTCCTTTGGAGGTTCTGGGGGAGAATTTGTCCTGTGCCTCTCTTCCAGCTTCTGCTGGCTGCTGGCAACCCTTGGCTTTCATTGTCTTGGAGCTGAATTAACTCCGTAAGTTCGATCTCTGTCTCTGTCTTCACGTGGCCTTCTTCTCCCTGGGTGTCTCTGTGTCTTCTTTCCTCTGTCTTTTTTTTTTTGTTGTTGTTGTTGTTGTTGTTGCGGTACGCGGCCTCTCACTGTTGTGGCCTCTCCTGCTGCGGAGCACAGGCTCCGGACACGCAGGCTCAGCGGCCATGGCTCACGGGCCCAGCCGCTCTGTGGCATGTGGGATCCTCCCGGACCGGGGCACGAACCCGTGTCCCCTGCATGAGCAGGTGGACTCTCAATCACTGCGCCACCAGGGAAGCCCTCCTGTGTCTTTTAAGAACACTCACTATTAGACTTAGATCCCACTTTATTTTTTTCAAGTTATTCCAATGAGAACTTTAGTTTATTTTTTTAATTGAAGTATAGTTAATTTACAATGTGTTAGTTTCAAGTGTACAGCAAAGTGAGTCAATTATAGATATATTCATATTCTTTTTCAGATTCTTTTCCCTTATAGGTTATTACAAGATACTGAGTATAGTTCCTTGTGCTATACAGTAGGTCCTTGTTGTTTACCTATTTTATATATAGTGTGCATATGTTAATCCCAAACTCCTAATTTGAGAGCCTACTTTAAATCCAGGATGATCTCATCTCAAAACCTTTAAATTAATTACATTTATTCCCAAGAAAAGGGCATGTTCACAGGTACTGGGGTTAGGACTTGGACATATCTTTAAGGAGGGAGTATAACCCAGTGTAACCAGTAAAGGCTGTGGTTGTCTGTGTTCACTTCCAACAAAATTGAAAGTGGAGAGATGTTTCTAGGAGTCGTGGAGAGACTTCCTGTTGCGGTAAAGTTTGATCTTTTGGGGAAATTTCTTCTATTCTCTACCGGCATAGTCACCCTTAGGGGATCAGGGAGCAGAGGCTGAATTAGCCACTTCTTCAGGATCTTCCCACAGCACATTTATTTAAGCATTTATGACCTAAGATAGTAATTTAGCTGATGTTTCCCTACTAGTTTGTTGTCTTATGAGAGACAAGAACATCCCTTTTCATCTTTGTGCCTTAGCACCTGCACAGGTCCCAGAACATAACAATTAACAGTTAAGCTACAGGGAAGGTGGGGAAAAATTAAAGAAACTGGAATAGAAGATAGAAGATAAAATAGCATCAGTTTTGTATGACTCATCACTGTTGCCTAAACCAGGCCATGGCATTTCTCAGTTTTGACATGAATCTATTTCTAACAATCCACCTTCTCCTTTTCACTTGCATTCCAGGCACCATCTTCATATGACATGTTTCTTAATTAGGTTAGCAAGATACTGCATGATTATCAGTTAACTCATGAGGAAATCAAATGCTTAGATTGTAAGTAGTGAAAATTCAATGTATATTACAGAAGATGAAGGGTTCTGTTGTCATGGTAACCGAACAGGCTGAACAACTCACCCATTCGGCAATTAGCTACTTCAATGACTGGTTAACTAGTTAAAAACACCTCAACGTACACAGTCATTTTAATTCTTTTACTCCTGGAAGAGACTTCAGTTTTATAGCTCTTCTGACATGTGAGTGGTCCTAATGATTCATTGCCATATGCTGCCTTTCATCTAACTATGTTATTAAGATTGCAATATTGACAGATTTTTTAAAAAGCATGGTCAGTTGTTAATACTCTGCTCGAATAGCACAGAGAGAGACATTTAAAAAAAAAATATCCCTTGACATTTAGGGCATGGATGAGAAAATGCTGAACTACCTGTAGTGCTTATTTCGTTTTCTTTTTCTTTTTTTTCTTTTTTTTTTTTGCAGTACGTGGGCCTCTCACTGTTGTGGCCTCTCCCGCTGCGGAGCACAGGCTCCGGACGCGCACGCTCAGCGGCCATGGCTCATGGGCCCAGCCGCTCCACGGCATGTGGGATCCTCCCGGACCGGGGCACGAACCCGTGTCCACTGCATCGGCAAGTGGACTCCCAGCCACTGCACCACCAGGAAGCCCTTTCATTTTATTTTTGTCGTCAGATGCTCAGGGTTATCATTTCAACCTGGCTGGCTTCAGGCTGAATCTTATTTAAGAATCTGTAGGCTTTTGAGCATAAAGATTACCCATGAAATTTGTTGGTAGAATAATACAGTAACTTAAGTAAGTTATACCTTTAAAACAGTAGACCTCTAATAAGATCTTTCAATTTAAATTGGACAATGAAGGATGTCTTTCCCCATGTTTTACCATAAATCACAATGGGTGGTGAGCCCCATGAAGACAGGAGCTGTGTCTCCTTAATGCCCATGTGAATTTCCAGTGCCAGGGACATAGGTGACACTCAGCCAACACTGTCTGAATGAAAAAGGGGATTTATGGTCAGGTACCTATGAGGGCTGTAAAAGCCAAATGTCATCTTGAGGTTGAGACTCCAAGCATTCCTTCCATTCTCAAGTATGTGACAGGAAATGCTGTAGTTCAGATGTTTTCAGACATACAAAAATGATACATCCCTGAAAACTCTCACATAGTTACCCAAGAGTAAAGCCAGGAGAAAACAGGAAGAAGGATGGTGAGAGAAAAGGAAGAAATCAAATGTGGAAGGGAATCAAAATGGGGAAGAAGCAACAAAAGAGAAGCAAGATTTAGACAGAGAAAGAAAACCAAGGACCGGAAAAAAGAGCTAAGTACTGGAGGAGAAGGGGAGAGAAAAATAGGAGATAGAAAGCAAAAGTGACAGCATCTGTCCCGGTCTTAATGGCCTTGTGCAGAAGACACGTTAGTGTCTGTTGTTAGCTGACAACAGTATCAAATGTTCAAATTCCAGGGAAGAGTAACATTTTGCAAAACTTGTCTTAAGTCATGGTAAAACCTGCAAAGAGAAGCGAGCTGCCCCTGCACGGTGAGGACAGTGGTGACAATCATTCCATGAATGAGCAACCTTTAAGTTGGGGTGACGTGGCTTAACTGAGCTCATGACAGTAGGAAGGAGCCTGCCAACGGCTCAGTTTGGGGTACAGGTCCTGTGGTTGGTGGCTACTCCTTGTCACTGACTCTCAGAGCCCAAGAGTGAGCTACTGGCCATCCTCCCCTCTGGCCCCTGGCTGCCTGTGCCCCAGCACCCGAGCAGCACAGACCTGGAGCAGGACCTCTGTCCCTAAGGAGAGGGGAAGGACACTTCAAGAGCCTCCCTCCCTTGGCACTTAGCCTGTTCATCCAGGTCCCTTGTCGATGCCCTGGTCTTCCCCTCTTTCCCCTTCTTTCATTCTGCATTTCTAGGCTCTTTTGAAAAAATCTAAAAGATCCCAATGTTTTTAGCTAGAGAGTTTTAGAAATGGCTAAGAAGTTTGCTCTTTATTTTTAATCTGAGCACCCAACACAGTCCCTGGAATAGAACAAAATATAATGGTAGTCAACAGCCTTTACTGAATACTGGATAGAGGACAGGAATTTCATCCTCAGAGGATAAATGCACCAACAAATTAAGAAGCTTCTGACACTGCAGTTACACCTTGCTGGTAGTTCAGTTCCACCAGCTATTAAACAATGAGAATCTTGAGAAACCCTGGAGAAGACTGTTTCTGTGTGATTAGAACAGGGTCCAAATAGATAGGGACTGTGTCTCTTTTAATCAGTGGCATTAAAATGCCAAGTAGAGGGCCTCCCTGGTGGCGCAGTGGTTAAGAGTCCGCCTGCCGATGCAGGGGATACGGGTTTGTGCCCCGGTCTGGGAGGATCCCATATGCCGCGGAGCGGCTGGGCCCGTGAGCCATGGCCGCTGGGCCTGCGCATCCGGAGCCTGTGCTCCGCAATGGGAGAGGCCACAACAGTGAGAGGCCCGCATACCGCAAAAAGAAAAAAAAAAAAAAATGCCAAGTAGAGCTTGTTCTTTGCAAATATCCCTTGAAGGCAGACAATGCAAAGTAAGTTGTGTATTTACTTAATTTACTGAATTTTCTGCACATCAGTATCAAAATCTTTCCTATAGGTTTTCTTCAAAATAGTCTGATGGGTGAAAGGAATGCTAGAGGTATAGATGAAACAAGATTAGCCAAGTGTTGATGGCTATTGAAGCTGGAAAATGGGTGTACAGGAGTTTGTTATACTCTTCTCTTTCTTTTGGTGTATGTTTAACAATTTTCATAATCAAAACATTGCGAAAATTTCCCAAGGTAACATCACTAATGATTATCCAACACCATGCTTAGATTCTCACTCACGCAGTCCTTAATCAGACATGTACTGAGAAGTAATATATGCTGAAGCTGCTTTATACACAAGCACAGGATGACCAAGGCTGTCTTAGGGAGCTTACCCTCTAGAGGAGAGATACAACATGTGCATCTATCATCATTATTACATGGCAGAGGCTGAAAAGCGCTGCCAGTGAATATAGGGCTAAAGAGTGAATTCAACTTAATTATAATTTTTCATCCTAGCCAACTACTGCATGCTCATTTTACCCTTTGCTCAACAGCCAAAATCCAGTTTTACTACATGGTGCCCACACAACCGTGTTAAGGACGCACTGATCACAATTCTCATCACCAAGTGAAATTGTGAATTTCAGACACCTTGCTGTCAGAGACATTAAAGGAACATACATAGTCAGACAAAAGCGAGCAATAACACATCACAGGCTGACAAGGAGGCCTGCGGTGAGATGAAGCCCTCAGTCGTAGCTCCAGATAGCTTGAGCTGTTGGAAATCACTTTTCCAACCAATTATTGCGATGAGCCACTGAGATGGTAAAAGCTTGCGATTCCCACAGCAGACACCAGTCTCCTAACGAGGCAGAGAGCATGCTAGCTTTATTAAATATGCAAAATGATCAAATTAAAGGGGGGAACTTTAATTGAGTGGGGATGTGTCCACTCCACTTCTTATGAATGCAATAGGACATGTAATGCAGTTTCTGTTAGGGAAAACAACAATAAGAACCATGACAACAAAAATTACACGAGCAGCAGTGTTTCTGCTCAATTTCCCTCCAGTACAGCAGGAAATCTACCAAACTTACCAATTGGGAAAATAGGGGTAATAGTATTTTTAGTGTCCCAGTCTCATCTTTCCTTACCCTTCTTCTCGTGGTTAATATTCCCTCCCTCCATCCACCACATCAAATATTCAAAACAAGCAAGAACTTAATGACATAAGTGATAATGTCATTTAAACTTTGACTGAAAGCTATGTATACTTATGTGGACTTGCATAGAGTTTGCATTTTGACCACAGTAGCTACATTGATTCAATGTTCTAGGAGCTGTGCCTTTAGAAGCACATTCCCCCTACCTCAGAACAATGATGTAAATAAGTATGCTTGTTATCTTCACTTTACAGAAAAGGAAACTGAGGCACTAAGGTTAAGCAACATAAGATCACAGAGCTAGTATGCAGGGGAGCAGCGATTGCTCCTAGGTTTGCTGGTACCCAGCTTAGCCACTGGGCCAAATACAGACCCACTAGAAGCTTCGACCTTATGTGTAAACAGAGGGCTTGGCTACCTGCTCAATGAACTTCAGTCCCATGACACCTGATGGGGTAGACACAATAGGGGAAAAGAAGACCTTTTAACTCCGGAAAGTCAAGCTATACCCAGAATGTCCTCGGAAGCAAAACCAATGGTTTTCATTCTTTTTTTTTTTTAATTGGAGTATAGTTGATTTACAATAGTGTGTTAGTTTCAGGTGTACAGCAAAGTGGTTTGGTTATACATATACATATACATATATATATATATATATATGTATATATACATATATACATATATATATATATATGTATGTATGTATATACCTGTATTCTTTTTTATTTGATTTTTCCATTATAATTTATCACAGGATATTGAATATAGTTCTCTGTGCTATGTGTGTATCTGTTAATCCCATATTTCCAATTTATCTCTCCACTTTGGTAACCATAAGTTTGTTTTCTTCGTCTGTGAGTCTGATTCTGTTTGGTAAATAAGTTCATTTGTATCATTTTTAGATTGCATATATAAGTGATATCATACGATATTTGCCTTTGTCTGTCTGACATGTCACTTAGTATGATAATCTTTATGTCCATCCATGTTGCTGCAAATGGCACTGTTTCATTCTTTTTTATGGCTGAGTAATATTTCATTTATATATCAATATATATCACGTCTTCTTTATCCATTCATGTGTCCATGGACATTTAGGTTGCTTCCATATCTTGGCTGTTGTAAATAGTGCTGCTATGAACACTGGAGTGCATGTATCTTTTTGAAGTAGAGTTTTCGTCTTTTCTGGGTATATGCTCAGGAATGGGATTGCTGGATCATATGGTAACTCTGTTTTTAGTTTTTTAAGGAACCTCCATACTGTTTTCCATAGTGGCTGCACCAGTTTACATTCCCACCAACAGTGTAGGAGGATTTCCTTTTCTTTACACCTGCTCCAGCATTTATTATTTGTAGACTTTTGGATGATGGCCATTCTGACCGTTGTGAGGTGGTACCTCATTGTAGTTTTGATTTGCATTTCTCTAATAATTAGCAATGTTGAGCATTTTTCATGTGCCTGTTGGCCAAAACCACTGGTTTTCATGAGGACCGGGTGGTGATACGAGTTCACAGTTTTAGTCAGTGAAAGAGACAAGTAAAGATAATTAAAATACAGTGAGCTGAGGGTTGACAGGCATCCAGGTGGAGAAGCCACCAGAGGTCAGAGCACCATGTGAGTAACGGTTTGGAAACACCCAGGATGACTTCACAAAGGGCATCTTTCAGCAGAGTTTTGAAGGACAAGTTGAAAACCATCAGGTAAAGAGAATGAGGATGACATTCGAGGCATGTACAAATGTAAAAAAAAGACTTAACAAGACTAAAAAGCAAACAGCGGCCAGAGAGTGAAGGTGCCTGTATGCCAGGCTAAGGAGTATGGACTTCATCCTGTCATCAATTGGGAGATATTCAAGGGTTTTAAGGGCTGATAACCAGTCTAGCCACAGTGACCTAATGGTTGCCTGAGGATCTGTTACACTTTTGTGTATCTGAGCCTAATAGGAACACATTTTCTGTTCTTTGTATTGCTGGCATTAATCACAACAAAGCATCGTCATCTACAATTTTTGGCCCACTCTAAAGCATACGCACAATATAAAAATGGCTTAATTGTCTGCTTTTCCAGTATCTGATGATGCCTTCAGGATACTGTGAGTACTACAAGTGGCAGGTCGCCACCTAACTCATGGATAAGGGTCAGTGTCAATATTAACCTGAATATTAAATATCAGTAAAATTTAAATTCTTCTGATCTTGGAAGAGAGGTTAAAGTAAATGTATTTAGAAATTACAAAATGCTTTTTGCTTGTGCTCACTCTGCTGCTCCATTTGCCTATGGACACATGCTGTATGTATTTTTTCCTCGCTCTATTCTCAGTGCCTAGAACAGTGCCAGATGGCAGAGTAGAGATTCAATAATAATTTTTAAAAATTATTTATTGATTGATTTTTGGCTGTGTTGGGTCTTTGTTGCTGTGCGTGGGCTTTCTCTAGCTGTGGCGAGCTCTCTTCGTTGCGGTGTGTGGGCTACTCATTGCGGCGGCTTCTCTTGTTGTGGAGCACAGGCTCTAGGCACGCAGGCTTCAGTAGTTGTGGCTCGCAGGCTCTAGAGCGCAGGCTCAGTAGTTGTGGTGCATGGGCTTTGCTGCTCCGTGGTATGTGGGATCTTCCCGGACCAGGGCTCGAACCCGCGTCCCCTGAATTGGCATGTGGATTCACTGGCAGGTGGCACTGCACCGACAGGGAAGTCCCTTCAGTAATATTTTGTATTGACTGAAAGGGGTGAATTTGTTTTATTTCTAATTAAAATTTTTTATACAATTTTTAAAGGTTACTTTTTATTTTCAGTTATTACAAAATATTGGCTGTATTTCCCATGTTTTACAATACATCCTTGAGCCTATCTTACACCTAATAGTTTGTACCTCCCACTCCCCCATCCCTATAATTCCCCTCCTCCTGCCCCACCCCCATGAAAGGGGTGAATTTTAAATTGGGTTTTAAAACAGGCTGGTGGAGGGAAAGTCAGTCTCAAGAATTTATTGATTTTTTCAGGTAAAATGAGTCATTTATTGTAATGTCGATCCTTGGTTCATATCTCTTGGCTGAAAGTTAAAGAACGCTGAGACTTTTTTTTTATTATTGTTAATAATAATGACAATATATTTGGATAACCTTTTAGTTTTTGAAGTTGGTTGACATAAATATGTTTTCCAATCAATCACAAGATATTGAGATGACTGCTCAAAAATGTTTTACTGATAGGAGTACATGATCAAAAAGTTGGGAGACCACTGTGTTACTTAGTAAACCCCCATGATTACTTACAGTCCCTCCCTCTTCCTCACATATTTTCTGCTGCTTCCATAGAGCCAATATTAGGAACAGAGAATTCCTTTTATACTCAAAGAATAAAGTAGTTACCCAGAAACCATTTTGAAAACGTTTTCTGAGCAATTACTCCACAGATGACATTGGGCTTGGGGGAGAAGAATCTATGGGCAGAAGACAGAAGAGAAAGAAGAGGCAGAAGACCCCTGCTCCAGCTCTTCCCAAATATAGTCCAAAAATCAAAGCTGCTCATAAAAATTATCTCTATGCATACTCTCTGAAGCAGTGTTAAATGTTATATCCATTATACAGGTAAGATGATTGAGGCTAAGCAAAGTTAAGTACTCATTTATACCAGAGTAACTGGGAGAATATGAATTAACATAATAAATATATATCTCAGCTTTCTATATGCAAGGGGTTATTCTAGAGAATATGTAAAATACAGAAAGAGGAGAGAGAGAGACAGACAGACAGGATAGTTGCCATAAAAAAATTCTGTTTTGTACAGTTTATGTGGTTACCTAGTATAGGAGGCAGCCACATGTACACATCATATATAAACAAATATCCAGGTACTGAATCATATATGAAAAAACTTCATGTTAAATGGTGAAAGGCTGAAAAGTGATAATCAGAGTTAAACAGAACCAGGTAAGGGATCAATTAACACTGCTGTTGAGAAGTGAAAGCATCCAGATAACAGGGCAGAGGGGTAAAGGGAAAAATTACCTTGGGCATAAACTTTAATTACTCAACTTAGTGAATGAATATAGATGCTATTAAGATCAACATCTCCAAATACCCCTTTTTCATGGCCAAGAGCCATTTAAAATTATCAAATGGTTGATGCCAATCAGAAACAAATTTACTATTCCCTCTGAGAAAACAAAAGAAGAAAGTCATGGTAGCTATGGAAGACAAGGTTTTTATGGAGTTGGATAAATTCCTACCTGTAAAAAAAAATATATAGCTCAACACTATAAAGTACTTTTAACTGCATGGATTTTGGTGGACATTTTATGAAAATTAAACAAATAAATAGTTTAATTTTCTCTGTATAAATGCTATACTTTCCTTAAAAGAGCTCTCAGAACATTATTAAAACATAAAGCAGATAACATTCATGTATGAGGCAGATAAAAATGTCACAATGGAATCATTTAGGGTAAACACACAAACACACCCTCACACACACACAGCAGAAGAATCTGAAAGACTGTCAATACTGAAGGAGAAGAACTAGAAAAGTGTCAGCCACACTGTATACACTAGGGTACTGTAGTGACAAAAACATCCGTGAAATTTGGAGAATTTTCCTTGCAGGTGCCTCAGATAGGCTATTAAGTAACTGAAAGAGACATTTTCTTTCCTGCTGATAAGTGCTGCCTAACCAGTCTTAAATCACCTTTTAAATATTCTGTCAAAAAAGTTGATAATATAAGAGGGTAGTGCATTGACAGGCATTCTTCCTTTTCTAAAAGCTTCTCTCAGAATTTCTAAAGCATGAAAAGTTTTTGCAGTAAATACTCCAGTATTTCTGAAGGAATGTTTAGAAGGCCAATTGGTGAGAGCAATAGAATAATGACAACAAAAAAATAAGCAAAAGATAAATCACAGGAGCTGAAATATATAACTCAATCAAAAATTGACCAATAAACAATATCAGAACTCCAACCAGAGGTAGCCCAGCACCTATAATGACCAAAAATGATGTTTGATTGTAGGGACGGAAATCTTTAGAAAACCTAAGGATAAAATTAGATGACAGAAGTTTCTATGACCATGCACAGTAGAAACAGTATTTTTCAACAAATCCCAGTATTCTCAAACCAAGGAATATACCCATAAAAAGGAAACTATGTCTTAGGACAATAAAAGTAAGTAGGAAAGCATAGGGGTAAAATTTTGTGACTCTGGATTTGGCAACATGTTCTTAGATGTGACAGCAAAAGCACAAGAAACAAAAGAAATGAGCCAAGAAAACTCTCATTCATTCTTCGAAGGACACTATCAAAAAAGTGAAAGACAATCCACAGAATGGGAGAAAATATTTGCACATCATATATATCTGATAAGAGACTTGTACCTAGAATATATAAAGAAGTCTTACAAATCAATGATAAAAAGAAAAATATCTCAATTAAAAAGTGGGCAAAGGACTTGAATAGACACTTCTAGAAAGAATAGATATATCTATAAAGAAGGTATAAAAATAGGCAAGAAGTACATGAGAAGATACTCCACATTATTAGCCATTAGGCAAATGTAAATCAAAACCACCATGTGACATGGAAGCAGCCCAAATGTCCATCAACAGATGAATGGATAAAGAAGATGCGGTATATACATACAATGGAATACAACTCGGCCATGTAAAAGAATGAAATTATGCCATTTGCAGCAATGTGGGTGGACCTAGAGATTACCATACTAAGTGAAGTAAGTCAGAGAAAGACAAATATCATATGATATCACTTATATGTGGAATCTAAAATATGACACAAATGAACTTGTTTATGAAATAGAAACAGACCCACAGACATAGAGAACAGACTTGTGGTTGCCAAGGAGGAGGGGTGTGGGGGAGGGATGGATTGGGAGTTTGGGGTTAGCAGATGCAAACTACTATACGTAGAATGAATAAACAACAAGGTCCTATGTATAGCACAGGGAACTATAGTCAATATCTTTTCATGAACCATAATGGAAGAATATGGAAAAGAATATATATATATATATATATATATATATATATATATATATATATATATATATATATATATTTACACACACAAAAATATATATTCAGTTTATATATCTATATATATATATATATATATATATGTATATATAACTGAATCACTCTGCTGTACACCAGAAACTAACACAAATTGCAAATCAATTATACTTCAATAAAACATAAATAAAAATCAAACAAACCAACAAAATCCCACCATGTGATACCACTTGGTATCCTGTTGGGTGGCTAAAAACAAAAAGTCAGATAATACGTGTTAGAGAAGATATGGAGAAATTGGAACCTTCAAACTCTGCTGGTAAGAATATGAAATGGGATAGCCACTTTGAAGAACGGTAGGGAATGCCTCAAAACTTTAAACATAGAATAACCATATCACCTAGCAATTCCACTCCTAGGTATTTTCCTAAGAGAGTGAAAGCATATATCCACATAAAAATGTGTACATGGATATTCATAGTAGCATTGTTCATAAGAGTCACTACAACCCAAATGTCCATCTGCTGATGAATGGGTAAACAAAATGTGGTATATGCAGATAATATTCAGCCATAAAAAAATTAAGTGCTGATATACATAACAACATTAATAACCTTGAAAACACTATGCTTGGTGAAAGAAGTCAGTCAAAAAAGACCACACACTATATGATTCAATTTACATGAAATGTATAGAACAAGCAAAAAAATAGAGACAGAAAATGTTAGTTGCTACTTAGGGCTGGGGCACAAGGGGAAAGGAGAGAGACAGCTATAAGGTCTAGGTGTGTACAAGTTCTGAAACTGATCATGGTGATGGTTGTACAACTCTGTGAATATATTTAAAAAAACACCGATTGTACATAAATAGGTGAATTGTGTGGTATGTAAATTATATCTCAATAAAGCTCTTACCAAAAAAAAGTTACTTGGAGGTTGCCAGGGGCTGAGGCTGAGGGTGAAAATATACATGGTATCACGGAAATATAGTACATAATGGGGTTTTGAGGTTGACAAACATAGGTATGAATTCCAATTACAATACTTATTAACTGAATGATTTGGGGACAGTCACTTATTCTCTCAAACCTCAATTTACTGCTTCTGAAAAGAAAGTAACAATTACACCAAACTTACAGAATTATAATGACGAGCACCATATTTACAGTTTGCACTGAAAACTCAGAATTACCTGGTTTCAGTGGCCCACAAACCCCTACAGCTACCAGCAAGTGCAAAATACAAACAGCGTCCTTAAGAGGAGCAAGTGCTCACCATATAGCTACATCCCCATCCCCAGCCTACAGGTCTGGGCCCTCTAGACCACTGAGTTTGCCACTCCTGGAATAGTAATTGAGATCTTAAGGTTGAAGAAGAAGAGTTACTCTTAAAATGCAAAAGCAACTTCAACTTTTAAATACTATGTTGCTAAGCCTCAAGTCCCTCACTTCTGGTGTGGAGAGACTTCACTGGTTGTTATGAAGATGAAATAAGATTCATGGAAAGAATTGAGCACACAGAACACCTAGCGTGTTAGAGCATTCTGAATGATTTCTCTGAACCATTGGCAGAAGCCAGAAAATTGTGCTGAACAATGAAGGCTCTGGCTCAGTGTTACTTTCACTGATCTGTGTTTTAATACCCTCTGAAGTTCTCCTTGACCCACACTAAATGGGGCTTGGAGGCATGTGAAGGTGAAGGAATAGACCCTGGAAGTTCTCCCCAAATTAGCTCTTTGCCATCGAGGAAAGCAATTCTCCAGCCAGGTGCTGAGCAGCTATTTGGAAAAGCTCCTGAAAAATTCTTCTCTGGGTAATCAAAAATATAAAAACACCACACAAACAATTTTGCCCCTGTATTATTAATTACCTTTCAGGACAGAAATAAAACAAAACAAATTAACCCCGCTGAGTAGCATGATAACCAGAGATAGCACCAGATGAGCTAAGCCTGTTTCATGCCAGAGACAAATAGGGCTTACTCGGTGCCAGAGATAAATTGGACAGACTCGTCTCCTACTAGAAATAACCCTCAAAATACAAAAGCAGGTTTAAGCACTCAGCAGGTTAAACACACACACACACACACACGCACACACACACACACATACACACACCAGTAGTACATACAAATACACCATGCTCTGCACTCACGCTTTGGCTTCTGAGAGACCTTTTGAAATGTAATGTAATGCTGGTTAGGCAAGAGCTTATCTTCAGGAAAGGAAAATTCCCTCTTACCTAAACAAATATTTTCTGGAGTTATTCAAATAAATTCCTATCAGCGGTTAGTAATTATGCTTCCTGGAATAAGCCCCCTGACAACCAGTACCTCTCAGAGGACAGAAAATGTCCCCTTCTCTTCCAGAGATCCAAGTCTTTTGCACGCCCAGACCCATCCTAGAGAATGATGGCCCTTTATGGGATGCTTCATATCTCAAAGCATTTCTCACAAGCCAGAAGCTGGCGGCAAATGCCTGATATGATAGCATGAACCATCTACTTTGGCCAAATAAAAAAAGCCATTCCAAAATAAGGCCCATAAAAAAGCCTTCAGGCTTACAAAACTTGCACATTTTGTCAAAGGCAATCCTGGTGAATCTTTACCCCAAAATAAGTCACCCCTCAGGAATAGAGGATGAACTCTTTTATTTTCCTTATTAAATTCAGAACATTTCTAGGTTCTTAGCACATAAGAGGCCAAGATTTCAAGACATATTAAGGCATCCTATGATTCTATTTTCCTCTCTTCCAAACCAGGACAGCCTTACTAAAGCATAAGTTTTATCACTCCCTCTACTGCTCGTGAATTTACAAAGGCTCCCTGCAGTCTGACTGGGACAGAGAGCTGCAGGCTGTCCCCAGACCATGGCTGGATTCAGGGTAGGCCCTGAATCAACACCGGAGTTTATCAAGAATGGAGCAATCCCATCTTGGCAAGATCAGGGCTGCAGAGATAAGGGGGCTGGGGTTAAGCAGGAGGGGGAGTCGGGGCTGACTTCTGGCTTATTGGTTGGTCACAGACCACAAGGCCCAAAGTGGGCAGTGAAGGTGGACCCACAGTGCCAAGAACTTTAACTGGTTTAAGGTCAGTACTCTGAACAGCTTTTTGGGAAGGAATTTAATTTAACAGCTTTTTGGGAAGGAATGTAATAGTTAAATTTAAACTTCCTTTGAGCCTGTGATATTTTGCAGGTTATCAACCTAATCACAGTGGAAAACACAGGTGGAGGAGAGTCCTAGGAGGCAGAGGGATCCCACAATACATCCCACTGCTTTCCATAACGTGGTAGTGGGGTGCACTGAAGGTAGAAGCAACTGAACGGGAAGCCAAGGGGACTCACATAAGGCAGTGTCAACACCCTTGATAAAATACGAGCCAGATTCTTCTGTAGAAAGTGAAGATGGAAGAGTGAAGGGTTCAGTGGGAATACTTGAAAGAGAAACTGGGAAGAATGGGACAGAGAGTAAAAGAAAGATAAAAAATAGGAAAAATGGGTTTGCCAACCGGCAGTTGGAGACTATGTAAAAAGTTGAAAGTGATAAATGCATTAATTGACAAGAATTCACATTTTAATTGAATCCCTACTATAAGCCAAGTTTGGATCAGGGCATGGAGATGTATGAAACAGTGTATGGAGCTCAGAGTTCTGTTGGGAGACAGGTAAGTAAATAGGAAGTCACAGTTCAGTGTGTGGTTAGTGCTGTGATTGTGTGGTTAGCGTGTGATTGGGCATTTGCGAATAATAATCTGTATTGGAGCTGTGATTTTTTTTTCTTCCTCTAGTGGGGCTTGGTAGCCTAAAATTAACAGAACTGAGCACTTTAGTGACCCAGAGGTATGGACTGGTAAATTGGGTGTGGAAGCAGTGTGTTCATTATTGTGCTTCAGCACCTTGGAGAGTACCAGGATCAGTGAAGAGCTTTGATTCCCCCCCCCCCTTTTTGGTGGGGGAATTAGAACACAATTACGTGAATTAAGTAATAAATCACCATGGCTTTTCACTGAGTAGGGAGGCATATGAGCAGAGAAAGAAGACAAAGGGATTGTGAGAATTCAGTTTCAGGGGTAGGACTCAATGAAAACATACTGGCTTTGCCTTGTTAATGACCTGAAGAGTAGAGAAGTTGATTTTGTTTGAAACAATGAATTTTTGATAATCATCATGAAGTCATTATATGCCCTGAGGATAACAGTGAAGGCAAGGATAGAGAAGATGTTGGTACGGAACACACAATTCATGGGAAAACATCTGGGAGGCTGGTAGATAACAGCGAAAAGAAAGGAGAGAATTCCATGAACATGTTCTTCAACCCTCCTTCTCCATGTTATGCAGAATAAGAGAATAGCCTCTATTTGAGAAGGTTTCCAGAAAAGTGAAATCCTCTACAGTGAGGTGGCTATGGGTGAACTCATAAAAACAACAATAGTCATAGCCAACATTTGTTTAGTGCTAATGATTACATCCAGGTGCCGATTTAATCACGGTGCATGCCATTGCCCCACGTAATCCTTGCCATAACCCAGCATGGACAGCACTATTAGTCTCATTTGAAAAATGAGCAGGGTGAGGCTTTACGGATTCTTGTTGAACTTGCCTGATCATAAGCCCATAGTAGCAGAGCCGGGATGTCAACACAAAGTGTACTCTTAACCAATAGGCTACAGAAAATGATGACAAGTGTAAGATTTGGGGTGAGCAGGATAATTTATGTGTGTTTGTATGTTTTTGATTAAAAACATAAAATGGCATAAACTTCCCAAAATGAATCTGTGAGTACTGCTGATTCTGTGAATGACTGAGCCAAGTCTCGCTCTGGACCAGCCGTGAGGAGGGTGGGTGGCTGCCAGGATTAGTCAACCCAGGCCACCGCTCTCCCTTTCTGCTCAGAACACCAGGCACAAAGGGGCAGTGATAAGAGCAGCTTCCCTGCTTGGCTGGGCTGTGGGCGTTAGCTCAGAACGAACTGACCAGAAGGTGGCCTAGACACGCCTGAATGGACAAAGCAATACAAACCTTAAAGAAAAAACAAATTTGTCCCAGGAGTTAAAGTATACAAACTGTTATCCCAGAAGGCACTTGGCTTAATAACAAAGGAAAACATCTTCAAACAACCACAACTTCCCATTTCCATTTAAAACTAATTTTATGGCATGCAGTTCAAGTTATTTCCAATGTAAAGTTACATAAGAATATTATTCCTAACCATAACCAAAGGAAACATTTTTTTTTTGCACTCAGCTCCTTAAATCGTTAACACTGCAGTACCATCCCTAGTACACCATAGCAGTGATAATCGCAGAAACTCAGAATCATCACATCGAGCCATCATGTTTTCCAGGAAGAGAAAAATGTATCTGGGCTTACGGTATCTCTGCAAATTTTCACTTTAAAGCACCAACTAGTTCTAGATATCATAGGAAAAAATTGGAATGAGGTTTTTTTTTTTGGTCTCAAAGCTTTTGTTATGACCAAAGGATTGAAAAACATGCCTCTGTAATATTAGGTATTCTCTTTCTAAGATGCTAATGAATTAGCACAGTCAGACGAATGAATAAAAAGTGCTACCAGCTCTTTAATCCCCAGTGGCATCATTACCCCAAATCACATAAGCTTCTGTGCAGCAGACACATCAGAATCAGAAGGTGTGGGGAGGATGTTTCATACTTTCTCCAATGCCAGCCACGGAAGTGCTCGCAGCCAGCAAAGAAACTGGCAACAACACATCAGGACACAGATCACATATGGTTCCTCTTAAGGAAAGGGGACTCTTCTGCCTTATAATCAGCACCCATGGGTCATAGGAAACGTAAGGCCTGGAACAAAAGCAGGGCGCAGGAGGACATACTTCTTGACTTTTATATTATGTTAGGAGGAAGTGAGATCAAAGGTTGGGGTTAGAGTTAGGTTGTAGATGTTACAAGCATTAATATCATCCACCAAGTCACCTACTTCTGCTATATCTTCTCTAGTTATGGGTTTGAAATACACAACCAATGCTACCAAGTCCTCCATTTTCTTTCTCTCCTGAACTAAATCCTATCCCACCCTTCCTCTCACAATGATAAAGAAACAATGAATTCTAGAATTTCTGTCCTCGATTTCCCCATCAGTGCCCCTCTAGGGCTTAGATTTGCTCCTAGTGTGGCAAAAAAACCCAGCTTCATTCTCTGTTTTGCACGTAAATTTCTGGTTTTCATGAATAATATCAACCTCCCACATTTGAAAGCTAAACAGGTGCCTGGTAACTCCAGGGTCAGAGTATTCCCAACATGAATTCCTTCTTTCTGGAAGAAACAACCTCCCTAAACTCTAAGTTCTTTTAAGCCAATACTTGTGTCTCGTTATCGTGACACAAAGTAGAAACTCCACAAACATTATTATTACTTCAAAAGGAAAATATGTTATTTGGACAAGATCTAGCCTTTGACCTAAGTATAAAGAGGTGATGCTTGTACTTGCAAAAATACAACTGGACTGTTTATTTTTAGCCATAATATTATCAAATGCCATAAGGGAGTAATATTATTCCTTGAAAACTGGGGATTTCTTTCTTTTTCTGTTTCTATTTTCTTTTATGCCCCCCTCCCATTTTTAATTTCTTTTTTCTTTTCTTTCTTCAGTAAATTTTTTATTAAGACTTTATCAAGGACGGGACTTCCCTGGTGGCACAGTTAAGAATCCACCTGCCAATGCAGGGGACACGAGTTTGAGCCCTGCTATACAGCAAAAATACCAATAAGTCCTGAGACTTTAAGAAACTTCAAGTTATTTATCTTATAAATAGCAGACCAAGGACTTGAATCCAGAATTCATTAATCTAATACCAGAATTCATTTCACCATAAGAGTCTGCCTCTCCCCCTCTCTCAATAGTCAATGAAGTACATTCCTTATATTTATCGACAGCAGTAAATATGAGTGCTGTCCTTCATTTTAAAAGCAGACTATTTTGTTTTCTTCTCTGTAAAAATCAAGTGAGCTGGAATTTACTAATATGATTCTTAAACATGACTTTTTCCATTTGATTGTGTGGCTTGCTATAAAAAGACACTCAAAACTAAATAATTTCAAATTTAATTATTCAAGTGATAATTAGTTACAAACACATCACATTATATATATATATATATATATTTTGTGTGTGTGTGTGGGGGGGGTACGCGGGCCTCTCACTGTTGTGGCCTCTCCCATTGTGGAGCACAGGCTCTGGATGCGCAGGCTCAGCGGCCATGGCTCACAGGCCCAGCCACTCCACGGCATGTGGGATCCTCCTGGACCGGGGCACGAACCCGTGTTCCCTGCATCAGCAGATGGACTCTCAACCACTGCGCCACCAGGGAAGCCCCAACACATCATATTTTTATGTTAAAGAAAGAGTGTCCATTTAAGTGATTTTGCCATGGTTTTCTACTGTCATTCAATGACTGCTTGGTGCTGAGAAGGCTGAAATTTTCATTTGAATTCTTATTTTTAAATTTTTACATCACTGGCTGCCACTTCAGGGTATGAACAATTTGTAATGTTAGCAATTCTTTGGAAGCTGAATATTAAAATCTACTTTTATATTTCAAGGATTATTTCTAATTACATGCACAATTGCTGATCCATCTGCCTACTACATAGATGTCTGTGGTTATATATGCTTGAATAATTATTGAAAATTAAATAACATCGTAAACAGTCAAATTAATTTCTTTGAGCATACTAAAGGCAAGAAGGCTGTGCTAAGACAAAATATGATTTGCCCTAAGAAACATAAAGACAGGTTTATCTTATACCTCACTGAATTTGTCACATTCTATCCTTACCTGATAGAATCTTTTTAAAAAAATTCTGAGGGCCTCCCTGGTGGCGCAAGTGGTTGAGAGTCCGCCTGCCGATGCAGGGTATACGGGTTCGTGCCCCGGTCTGGGAGGATCCCATATGCCGCGGAGCGGCTGGGCCCGTGAGCCATGGCCGCTGAGCCTGCGCGTCCGGAGCCTGCGCGTCCGGAGCCTGTGCTCCGCAACGGGGGAGGGCCACAACGGTGAGAGGCCCGCATACCGAAAAAAAAAAAAAAAAAAAAAAAAATTCTGAAATTTGAAACAAGTAACACTTGAGAATTATTACTGAACATCAACCAACCTTAGCTGGATGAGTAATTTAAAATTTTAGTCTAAAGATGTTTCACATTCAAAACAAGTCCACAGCGTGTTTCCTGTAATAACATGACCAAGTGTAGCAGTTTCAATAAGAAATGATTTCATTGCATGTTCTAATGTAATAGAGAATTGTAAAAGACTAAAAATTCCTGGCCTGTCTACTGTTTCTACAATAACAGGCATTCATTGTAAAATATGAAAAAAATATGAAATATAGATTTCAAAGTCCATGAAAATGATATTTTTCCAAATTTTAGTAGAGAAGTTGAGGAAAAATGGCTGAGAAAACACACAAGCACACACACACACATACACACACACACACACACACACCTACCTCACGGGAAAAAGACAAAGATCACCTAAGCAAGTTGCAATAGTGAAACAGGTCAGGTGGGAGGAAGCCTAAGGAATAGGTCTCCCTGTTTTAAATGCAAAAGGTGAGAGAAAATTAGATCCTCTGTTTTAAAGTTGGCTGAGAGCGCTGGTATTGACATAATAGTTTTTTTAGAGTAGAGAGATTTAGAAAGTCCCAAGAAAGGCAAATTTGAACCATATATTTCCACTACAGGTTCTTTCAGAGAATGACCCCCAGGCTGAACCCAGACATCTGATGAAGTTGAGGATATTTTCTGGCTGCCAATTGGTCTATAGAAACCACTGGGGCTTAGCCCTGCCCCAGAGGGATCGGATCGAAGATACAGATAGAGGATGATGGGTAGAAAAGAAAATGTACTTCGAGGTTCAGACTCATCTGGGCCTTAGAATTTGGGAATCTGGAGGCTGGGACACACTCAAAGACTGAGGCTAGTGAGGGGCCTGAGGTCAGATCCAAGTGGTAGCTCAAGTACCAGGAGAAGAGCAGAAAACAAGTGCTGGTTCATGGAGCTAGTGACAAGCAGCAAGTGGGATGGGTAGAGACCTCAGAGCCAAAGAGGCAGCTTAGCTGGAATGCTGCTGAGGGAGGTCAGAGGGGCAAGCAAGGGGCCTGCTGAACACAAAGAAACCCATAATGAGCTGCCAGAAGACCAAGGGTATACTCCAGTTGGGGCCAAAAGGCAAGTGTCTCCTGGATCATCCAGGGTCCAAGATACCCCAAAGACCAATGTATGTCAACACATCATCATATCAAGCCATGTTTAAAACCACGTTTTAAATGTTAACTAAAAGCCTTTTCCATAAGTGGTTTCTTAAGAGTACAGCTCTCCGTGATGCAGACCTAAGTTAGAACACTGCTTCTCTATCTGCTGGCTATGTGACTTTGGGCAAGTCACTTGAACTCAGTTAATAATATACACACCACTTAACATTGTGAGAATTAACGTTGTGAGAACTAGAAAAGATACTGTATGGAAAGTGTTAAGCACAGTGCCCAGCACAGGGCTCTTCCCCAGGCAATTCATGTTCTCATCCTCTTTATGCTGGCTCCCTCCCAGAATGCCCTCCATCACACCTCCACCTATGGGTTTATACACAACCCATCCCAAGACTCCTGGAATCTGGGTTTAGTGTCCCCCAACCCTGAATTTCCACAGCATCCTGTCTCTTCAGAAGACTCATCACTGTGCTACTCCTCCCCATCTATCTCTCTGCCCCATTGAACCTTGAACTCTATGATGGCAGCAACCACATGCACCTTATTTGCTTGGCCATCTCCACACTCTAGGAAGTGCCTGGCAAATAGTAAGCAAAGCATTAACTTTGCTGAGTTAATAAATGAGTGAACGAGTTTAGGGTCTGGATCCTCTGTAATCTCTTAAACAATGTTGAGCTCTCCTTTCCTCAATTAAAGTAGCTATTACCCATGATAATACTTTTTCTTAATTACACAGATTTATACTGTGGCTTATGTCCTGCATATCTGTAGGTATACCCCTAAGAATATATTTTAAATTTTCTTATTGCCACCCTCTTCCACATTTAGCAGGGGGTCAACAAACATCCAGTGAATTAAATTAGGTTCATGACTTTTGGCAAATCAATTAAACTTTGTGTATCTCAGTTTCCTCTCGGTAAAATGGTTACATAAGCTCCGGACACCTTTGATTCTATGTTTGTACTAAAAAAAAAATCAGGTGTGAATTACCACTCAACACATTGATATACAGCACAGACCCACATACACAATCTGTCTTCTTATAATTTTCAATTAAGGTGCCATAGGATATCAAGAAGCAGAGGACTCCCAAATCAAATCCTGTATCCAAGGAAAGAACTGCATTTCCATATGGAAGGGCACTCATTTTGCTAAGCACCTGTAAAGACCCAAATCCGCTCATGCCAAGGACAGTTTTAGCATGAAGGCTATCAAATAACATACTTGCACACACAAAGACTGTTTTTTTAAAAGAGAGAAATGTAGCAACCAGGTGGAAGGAACAAGGTAATTTCAAAAGTCCTAGCTTTCTCTTGGCAGGGGATTTGGGTAATAGCTTGCCAATTGCTGGTTACTGCTGCCAAGGACCAAGACTGCTGTGTTCAAATTGCTGGCAATGGCCACCTATTGTTTGTGAATTTCTATCTTAGCAGGGACTCTACAGAGAGGCTACTCAGGACAGCAGGGAAGTGGATTTGGTCAATGCTCGCAGGGGTCATCACTGCCTAATGTAGAGAAGTCGCAAGAGAGCAACTTGAGAAAGAGGACACATATGAAAATCTCCCTGAAAAATTTCCTGAATCTTTAGCCAAATATAAATATATACATATACATATATATGCATATATATGTATATACATACAGATGGATTATGTCTTCTGCAAAATAAATCAAAATAATATTAATAATTATCCACTCTAATCACTGAACATTTACAAAACCACAGCTTGCAGCCTGCTGGCTCTTCTCACTTGGCTGGTAGTCTATTCATTTAAGCTGGGTGGTGATACACCACACAGTAGCTCACACAACCGGATGAAGGAATCCACTGGGAAATTTTTTGTTTGGTGAACTCAAATATAGACACTTGGGCATCTCTTTATGGCTTAATTCCCTAGTGTTGTCTGCTAAATACCATAGAAAATGATTTAAAACAAAAGTTGGCTTTTAATTCTTGAAGGTTTCTCCCCTTTCTGGTCAAAAGGCCCAGCATTCTAGAGGCCCTGGAGTAAATCCCAACTGTTGTATTTACAAGCTGTGTGATTTGGGCACATTTATAAAAACTCTCCGGGCTTCAGTGTCCTCATCTATAAAATGCAGCTAATCATAATGCCCTTCTCTGGCTTGCTGAAATGAAATGGAGTGAGGGCATATTGTAAGGCAGCTCCTATTACTAAAAAATGTTGGCTATCATTTCTGTCTCTGTATCCACAGTGTACTGGACAAAAACACAGGCTCTTGAGTCACTGACTCTGACCTTGAGTCCTTATCCTGCTACTTACTAGTTGAGTGACCCCGGCAAGTTCGATTACTGAATTTCATTTTTTTCAATGATGAACTGGGAACAATCATACTGATCATTAAGTATGCTTGGCAGATACACCAAAGTATGAGTCATCATCATCATCAACCTATACCTTCACTAAATGCCCAAATCACAATATTCTCATATATCTTCTTCTACTATTATTTGGGATCCACTACTTAATCTGTGTTCCAGATCACTGGGTCATGGAAACCATGAGGAGAGAAAGGAACTTCAATAATAGGCTGATGGCAGGTGAACAATAACAACCTTAATCTCCAACATAATAAAACTATGTTATGACTAAAGGAGCAGAAAACATTTTGAATGGGCTTATTGGTTTGAAATATTCTTATATACAACTAGATCTGCTTGTACTAAAATATGGGTTATCGCTTGTCCTAAAGGAAAATGTCCTCATAGTGGGGGACAATGCCTAAGGCAAGAAAAATGTGAATGAGTCTGTGAGGAAGTGTGTATCCAATAATATCTATTGCCTTTCCAAGATGAAGAGGCAATTATGACATTTTCAGGCATTAGGGACTATTCTGCACATAAAAGAAGTATTCCATAATGGGGTTTTCAGGCTCATATAGCCTTAGAACCAGATAGTATTATGATCTTGGCAGGCTAATTAGCCAGACTTTCTTTTTTTAAACAACTGACTTAATATATTAAATAGAAGAGAATATAAGCCCGATGCCAACACTCAATGGTCATTGCTGGTGGCCAATGAAACCTGCAAATGCCAACTTCTCTCACTTCAGTATTACATTCTAAATTCCACACCAAATAACTAGTCTTATAATTTAGGAAAAGCTTTTATTTAAACTGTGTTTAAAATAATTTCCTCTTAGTAAGGAAACTGTCTCTCCCTCTTTTCTCTCCTGTCTTCCTAAAACAAAAACATAAACAAAAGTCTGTCTTTGAAAAGATCATGTACTGATACATAAAAGCTACATGGGTATAAGTTTCCAGGGAAACTTAAGCAAGAATCTAAGTACCAAGTCCTTTGAACAAATTAATTTTAGAAATTACACATAGCTTTGAAAATAGTTACAAGGGCCCTAAAAATTGAAAACTTATCACCATCAGATTCAGAGGAAAGACATGAACTTTTTCATATTTTCACATCATCAAGCTAATTTCCTTATGCTGTTCTTTTCTCATGGAAAAGTGAAAGATAATTCAAGTACTAGAAAGGCAGCCACAGACTGTCCTTGTGTTTAACCAGAAGAGCCTAAAGCAAACAACTGCAGCTGAGAGAGAGTTCCATGGAATAGACATTCCCTAGGGAGGAGGTTCTGCTAGGATGAACCAGTAACGAAAGGTCTCAACCGTAACTGGTTAGAAAAGCCCTTGATAGGCCAGAAAAAAGTTTATTTCATCTCCATTTTCCAGAGGAGGAAACCAAGGCTCAAGGAAGCTAGGTAACATGTCACTGACCTGGCATATGACTGGACTAAGGATTAGGTTCAAATACGTCCGATACAGTTGACTAAAAAGCCTTTGATTCTACATGAATGGACACTGCCTCTCATTAGCCAGGATCCTCCTTTGTAAACTGAGGTCTTGGACTAATAAGATGATCTCTAAGATCTCACTGGGAACAAATATTCTATAAATCAAGGGCCTAAACACTGCCCTAAGATTCCAGCCACCAAAGTCCCTGCTCCTATAATGCAGAAGGCACCCCTTGGCCCTCCTTCAACCATGCATTCCCCAACAAAACCAAGAGTCTGAGGACCAAGGAGATGTGCCCACTTGGTGTCACTGCATGACCCTCCACACACATTCTAAAGTCTAGATTCTGGACCAAGCTCTGGTTTTAGAGATTCTGGAATTCTCTGCCTCAGTGACCACCTATAGCCTGTTTCCAGGCCTGAGTGGGTCTTTTCACTGGATCCATTCTCCCTGGGGTAGGCCATGCCTCCACATTGCCCAGGACAGAGGGTTGGTTAAGAGGCAGCTGTTTATAGGAGGCAAGTGTTGGAGTGTGAGAGAGCAGTGCTTAGCCATGTGGACTGAGGTGTCCACACACGTGCACCCCACACACGTGCACCTGGAACAGAGCCGGGGGTGAGAAGAGAAGCTGGGTAGGAGTAGGGGCTTGCAGGGCCTGCTCTTTCCACTCCACTTTGTCTGGTGCTCGTAGGATGCAGAGAACTCTAGTTTCAAATATGGCCTTTCAGGGCCTCCCTGGTGGCGCAGTGGTTAAGAGTCCGCCTGCCGATGCAGGGGATACGGGTTTGTGCCCCGGTCTGGGAGGATCCCATATGCCGCGGAGCGGCTGGGCCCGTGAGCCATGGCCGCTGGGCCTGCGCATCCGGAGCCTGTGTTCCACAACGGGAGAGGCCACAACAGTGAGAGGCCCACATACCGCAAAAAAAGAAAAAAAAAAAAAATATGGCCTTTCAGATTTGAATATTTGTCAAAGTCTGAGAATGGAACATATTTTATTAACAGTTTTGCTAGCTTGATTTATTACTTTTAAATATTTATACTTGTGGCATGTGGGTCTCTATTTGTTCTCATTTTGATCTTGGACCTGCGAAAGTTAAGGCCATAGGCACATTTTGTTAGGTTGGTGCCTATGACTGCTTCTTTTAGATTTAACTAACATATAAAAATCGAGGGATTTTGCATGAAAACCGTGATTTATAGCATCCCTTGAAGAAAGAGCTGGCCACTTCAATGCAACATTCTGTACTCAGTCATCCTTTGAGATTAAAAAGTGGCAACCCTCTTTTATGGGTTGGCCAAAAAGTTCGTTCATATTTTTCTGTACGGTAGCTCTAGTAGCGCTTGGCTGTCTTTAACTTCATTTGAAACAATTTTGTTAGTTGTATTGTGACAGCTGTCATATCAGCATGCATTTAAAAAAAACTTACCAAAATTGGTGAATTTTTGTGTAGCCATTTTAGTATTGAAGATGGAAGAAAAAAAGCAACATTTTCAGTATATTATACTTTATTATTTCAAGAAAGGTAAGAACGCAAATGAAATGCAAAAAAAAAAAAAACAGATTTGTGCAGTGTATGGAGAAGGTGCTGTGACTGATCAAACTTGTCAAAAGTGGTTTGCGATGTTTCGTGCTGGAGATTTCTCACTGGATGATGATCCACAGTTGGGTAGACCAGTTGTAGTTGATAGTAATCAAATCGAGACATTAAGTGAGAACGATCAATGTTATAGCACGCAGGAGATAGCTGACATACTCAAATATCCAAATCAAGTGTTGAAAATCATTTGCACCATATGGTTATGTTCATCACTTTGATGTTTGGGTTCCACATAAGTTAAGTGAAAAAAACCTTCTTGACCGTATTTCTGCATGCGATTCTCTACTGAAACTTAACGAAAATGTTCTGTTTTTAAAACAAATTGTGACAGGCAATGACAAGTGGATACTGTACAATAATGTGGAATAGAAGAGATGGTGGGGCAAGTGAAATGAACCACCACCAACCACACCAAAGGCCGGTCTTCATCCAAAGGTGATGTTGTGTATATGGTGGGATTGGAAGGGAGTCCTCTATTATGAGCTCCTTCCGGAAAAGCAAATGATTAATTCCAACAAGTACTGCTCCCAATTAGACCAACTGAAAGCAGCACTCGACGAAAACCATCCAGAATTAGTCAACAGAAAACACATCATCTTCCATCAGGATAACACAAGACTGCATGTTTCTTTGATGACCAGGCAAAAACTGTTACAGCTTGGCTGGGAAATTCTGATTCATCCTCCATATTCCCCAGACATTGTACCTTTGGATTTCCATTTATTTCGGTCTTTACAAAATTCCCTTAATGGAAAAAATTTCAATTCCCTGGAAGACTGTAAAAGGCACCTGGAACAGTTCTTTGCTCACAAAGATAAAATGTTTTGGGAAGATGGAATTATGAAATTGCCTGAAAAATGGCAGAAGGTAGTGGAACAAAAATGTGAATACGTTGTTCAATAAAATTCTTGGTGAAAATGAAAAATGTGTCTTTTATTTTTACTTAAAAACCGAAGGAAATTTTTGGCCAACCCAAATAGATGGGGGATGGGGGATGGGGGATGGGGGCAGGATTGTCTGTTTGGCCACCTTCAGTGGTTTAAGGTAAAGCTGCCAGCTAGACCTGTGTAGCCAATGTCCTGTTTTCTGTGCAGCCAATTGACCAGGCTCATACTGCTCCCTTATGTTACCACCTACCTGTCCTGGCAGGCATCTGAGCACAAGACACCTGAGTTGAAGAAACCTTAAGGTATTAGCTGAATCACCTCACCTAAAATTAATCTAACTGAGCTTGTTTTGTGAACAAATAAGTGTGATTTGATGTGATTGAAGATATAACCCCTGGCCTCACAACTCTCTCACTTAAGACAAGAACATGCTGTAATCACTTGAATTGAGAGAGAAGTCTCTTTAACTCTCCATCTTTCTCTGGTTCAGGGCACACTGGATGAGCAGTTAGTTAAAGAGGTCCTTCCTGACTGTGCTCACAAAAAGAAAATTACCCCCTTAAAAAGCTTTGTTGAAAAATAATGAATTTGAACAATGAGAATATCACTTGTATCCTCGTGTCACAATCTGTCTTTAAAAGAAGGGCAATGTTGTTTGTGCTTCCATGTGACAATAATATTTTTTTCTGGATGTTGAAAACTCTAGGGTGACTCTAATTTCAGTTCAGATCAGAAAGCACCAAGGTATGGTTTATGAAAGCAAAATTAATGATGGCCTCAACATCCCTTCTTGGTTTTTTTCTCCTCATCATGTATTAATCTGCTGGGGATTGTTCTACATGTTAAAATACGAAGTATGAATTGCTGTTAATATGCTGTTGCCAGGTTAAAGTACTAGAGAATGTTAAGATGTCAGAAAACAAATCCCAGAGAGAAATGAAACACTGTTTTCCTTAGCTTACAATTACCATACAAATAGACTCCTTCTGAATTTAAATTACAATGACAAAAAAATCCTTTACATTCACTTAAACACACTGACAAGAATGGAAGGGCAGAGGAGCTGCACACTGCAGTTCTGGGGCTATTATCACCATTTCTACAGTTTCACATGCAAAAACACAATCAGACAACACACTCTCACTTTGAAACTTGGAAAGTATCATGTTGCAAAACATTACAGCAGACGACATTTCTTGAATTAAAAGCAAAAATCTGTTATCTTCAACCACAGGGAAAAGTTATTATAAACAACGTATGGAAAATCTAACAAGCACGCAGAGAGAGAAGTGGAAAAAAATGACAATTTCTCTAAGTGCAGTTGTAAATGTTTCCAGGATCAAAAGCTTAACTTTAGAAATGCCCTGTCACATCCTACTATCAGTTATCATCTCAGGATGGGAAGGCTATTTGCTAAGCAACAACACGTCCAGAGGTGGCTCAGAAATGGCTTTGGTATAGAGCACGAAACACCCATGACTGCACAGGGGAAATGCTGTCTTTAAATAGATGCTTGGCAAGGCAAATTCCCATACAAACCCAGGACAGTGGGGAAAGGATGTGTAACAGGGAAGAACCAAATCTGACTACATGTTGGATCTGTTTCTTTTACTTTAACCTTTGCTTCCTGTTGCTTTTGTTCACTAAAAGGACGCTGTCTATACACAATGGCCTGCCTCAGGGAACGCTGCCCCTCTGCTTGAATGTCAAACCAAAGTGCCTTTGTTCAGGGAAACATCCTGGCCCTGTCCACCTGTGGATGGCTGCAAGAAAGAAGAAATTAACACATCCCCACGCCGAGGCTGGCCATTCCAGGGGACAGTTGCAAATCATACGGCCTTTTTACTTTACTTCACTTGCTCATCTCCTCTCCCTCTCTGTGCTATAAAAGAAACTGACATCCACACCCCAATAAGATGGTTTTTCAAGAGACACTGGTCTGCCATCTTCTTGGTCTGCCAGCTTTCCGAGAATAAAATATTCCTTGCCTCAGCACCTCGTCTCCAGATTCACTGGCCTGTCGTGCGGGGAGCACAGTGAGCTTGGTCTCGGTAACAGATGTACCTGACCGCCTCCACTTCCACACCTTCATGTAGAGGTCTCTTCTCTCCTTGACACCTGCACATTTTAAAAATCAAGTTCACATCGTCCCTACTCCCTAGCCTTTTGGTTTGGAAGGTATAATGCATGGCCTCTCGACAGAAAGAGTACAAATTTGGACCCCCTTGTTTATAACCTCTCAGAGTAAGAATTCTGGCAAATGTATTCCCTCACTAATTTATCCAATCATTCATTTATTCATTCAACAAATAATTTACTAAACATCTACTACCTGCCAGTCACTGTTCAAGACAGAATATACAGGGGTCAACAAACAGACAAAAGCCCTGTCTTCATGGAGCCTCCATTCCAGTGGGGAAATAAAGAAGAAGCAAAATAAACAGGTTACAGATATACTCTGTTAGATAGTGGTAAGTGCTTATGAGAGAAATAAAGCAGGGAGGGGCATAGGAAGAATTGGGAATTGCAGTACTAGATGGGGTGGGCAAGGAAGGCTGCTTTAGAGGGTGGCACTGGAGGAAGGAACTAGTGAGCCAGTCATGCGGGGGATCAAGGGGAAAAGCATTCCAGGCAGCAGGACCAGAGGGGGCCACAGTCCCAGGGCGAGAGTGTGCCCAAGTGCACAGGTGACAGAAGGCAGGCAGTGAGGAGTGGGGCATGGAGGGGCAGAGAGGGGCAACCATCAGAACCGTCCTTAGAGGCCAAGGGAAGAACTCGTGCTTTGACCTAGTAAGACCGAAATTTTTTGAGCATCTGTGGTACAGTGAACGTTAATTACAGCACATGCCTCTGACAGTTCAATAAGACATGGGCATGGTGTCTGGCTCACCTCATCTCAAAACCTGTTGGAAGGGAGTTAGTTGCTTCACTGCCATAAGATCCAACCACAAGAATGACCATTCCCGCTCAAACAGGAGCTCCCTGAGGGCTGAGGTGGCCGGCTAACCCTTCCTGCCCCCAGAGGAAGGCGCTGCCCATCGAAAGCACCAGGAGTCTTTGTCAATTCTGAGAGCTTTCCTGGTTGGGGACAGGACTCTGGGAACCTCTACTAAGGGTGATGACTCTGCTAAAGGTCCAGGTTTCACAGTGTGATTTACTTCCTGGGTTGGAGGAGACAGGTCAGGTGATGACAGTCCGTCTGTACTAGGGCATGTTTGATTTGTGGTTAAAACAGATCCATGGCTCTACATTTACTTTTTAAAAAAATTTTTTACTGAAGTATAGTTGATTTACAATGTTGTGTTAATTTCTGCTGTACAGCAAATGGATTCAGTCATATATATATATATATATATATATATATATATATATATATACACACACATTCTTTTTCATATTCCTTTCCATTATGGTTTATCACAGGATACTGAACATAGTTCCCTGAGCTATACAGTAGGATCTCGTTGTTCATCCATCCTATATATAATAGTTTGCATCTGCTAATCCCAAACTCCCACTCCATACCTCCCCCACCCCCTCCCCCTTGACAACCACAAGTCTGTTCTCTGAGTCTGTTTCTGTTTCAGCTCTACGTTTAGTTTTGAAAGGATACCAGCTTCTCCTCACCAACATCCTTTTAGAAATGTATTCACTTTAATGTTTAGCTGAGGACTGTATACCCCAAACAGAACCATCTGAGATTCTTCTTTCCACAAGAGGCCTGACACCAGGGTTCAGGCATGTTCCTCCAGTGCATGGAAGTATTGGTTTACAGTCATTCTTGTCTTGACAAAGAACCCAGGATGCAGGGGAAATTAAAGCTATTTATGGGTAAGGAGCCATTTGTTCAGTAGGGATCAATAAAAATGACATGAAGTACTGCAAAAATTGTAACAAAAGTCTGAAGACCCTGCCTATCTTAAGGGATGACGTGTTATTCCTTTCGCACTCCCAGGGCCTAGCACAGCACCTGACACGGAGAAGGTTTTCCATATGTGTTTGCTGAATTAATTAATTCATAATTATTACATAAGTCAAGGCACAACAATATCATCAACTCATGGAAGGCCAGAAAATACTGAGTTTAGTTACGATGAATTTATGATACAGACCAAACCCACAGGTACACAACACGCTGCTTCCAATATTTTGTTTCTAATGAGGTTTATAGACATCTGGCCATATTTTTATCACAACCCTTTTCTTTATTTTAACTCTCAGGGCAATGGTTGGCCTTCCTCAAAAATAAAGGATCTAAGTAAGATTGCTTAGTAACCGAGATTTGTCTGCTGCTTTTGATTCTCAGGTATAAAATTCTAATTCTAGAGAACTTTTCTATAGGTGGCCTAGGTAGACTTTCATCTTGCAAAAGAGGTTATTCTAAACCTATCTTAGATAAAATTTGTGAGGGTTTTAATCCTGTGAAGCATCATATAAATTACAATTATGATTGCAATTATTATTATATCTATTAGCAAAGACCAACTCCCAGTTTCCTCCTGTTTATAAAAGTAAAAGGCATTTCCCAAATAATTACCTGCTTTCCCCGCTCCACATGTCAAATCACATTAAAATCCAACATATTAGAAGGACAGCATCACTGAGGTAGAAGGTCACTGTGACATTGTTTTAACCATGCCCACACCTTTAACCATTTTAGTTAATGTTAAGACCTGGCACAAAATTGATGCTGCAATTCCCAAAGCACTTTGATAACCTAGGATTAACTGATTTTAAAAAAGACTAAGGACCACTTAATTTTCTTTTGTGAACACTTATGAAATTTCCAGGACTGTGTACATTCTGATGACTTGTAGACTGTGTCAATATAAACTTTCTTTCAATTCCTCAGAGGCAACTGAATCCAGAGATGACATTTTGAAAATAGTTCAAATGTCAAATGGAAGTTTAAACAAAAGCAATTAGTCAGGAGGATTTCAACCATGGTTGGACTTCAGAAAGGTGTAAGCGCTTTTTGCTACAAAAGGAGTTCAGAAATCCCTGAGCAATGTTAATAAATGATACATATTATCCAAAGCATGTATTTCCTTCCCCCCTCCCTCCCTCCCTTCCTTCCTTCCATGTTTCCTTAGAGCATCTGCTGTGTGTAAAGCACTGTTATTGGAATGGAAAACAACTCCCTATTTCCCACTGTACCCTGGTGCCTACTTCAGTGTCTGGCACACAGTAAGGTCTCAACAAACAACACTGAATATTGAATAAATGAACAAGTAAACAAATGATAAGTAAGAAACACCCCTTTCTACTCTGAAGACTCTTGTTTTCTTATAATACAAATGCCAGCACATTTCTTATACTACGAACAGCCTAAAAAAAACAACAGAACATTTACTTGGCTTTACTTGCTTTTGCCACAGGTAGCTTGGATGTTGGAAACCAGAAAACCATACCAGAAGAAAACTAGAAATCACCTCAGAGATTAGCTAATAGGAATCCAAGAAGACAGTGAAAAATGAAGTTGCATAATTGTAGGGAAAGCCTAGTAACTATGACCTATGTCAAAAAAAAAAAAAAAAAGAAAGAAAAGAAAAAAAGAAAATCATCCAGAATACTGTGATATACAAAGGTACTTATATTAAAAAAAAATAGTATAGCATGGTTTCCTTTAGGACAAGAGAACATCAGGCAAGAACAATGCTTTGAAGGTACATGTACAGTTTGAAGGGACAGAAATTACTGGAATAAAAACGTTCTCCCTCAGTCAACAGGGAAAGCTTCAGAGCTCATGAGGTTTATGTGACAGGAGTTTCATGAAAAGAAACCTCCTTCACCATCTTACCATCTATGATTAATTTTGAAAATAAAGTGGGCTTTGAAAATAATTTGTTTCCAACAATTTTCTTTTACTGGAAATGGACCAGAATTGTACCATCCCACATGGTGTTTATACAGAGGCAGACTCTTCACCAAAGCAGTCAGTCCAGAAGAGGAGCAAAAATGGCCCTGTGATCACTGAAATTAATGCCACAAAGCCTGGTTACTGACGCTGTGCACTTTTACTCTGTGGGAGGGGTCTTCAAAGTCACCCTACAGAGCCTGGTGATTCTCAACCTACTTACTATTCAAATCCCTTATTTATATGATGTCTCAGCAGATGAGAAGCATCAGATTGGAAGACAGAGCCCTGGGAGAGAGAGGCATGCTGATAACAGAAGCCAGTGCTGTCAAGCTGAGCTTAAGTGAGGAAACCCAAACAGTAGTACATTTGATGGCCCCAGACAACCATTAAGATTCCAGAGGGAAATCCTGTATCCATGACAGACTACGTAATTTGCAGGGCCCAGTGCAAAATGAAAGCACCAAGCCTCGTGTTCAAAAATTATTAAGCATTTCCAGATAGTGCCAGCAGAGCATTAAACCATACAAGTGGCCCTTCTGAACATGGGCCCTAGGTAACTGTCTGGGTTGTAGGCCCATGAAACCAGAACTGCTGGTATCGTCATGTTCAGCATACTATGCTTGCTGAGTTGAAAGACACATTTAATACACTTTAGAAAGGGATGCAGAAACACAGGGGTTTTATTGTAGTTTGGGCACTTAAAGGTTTTTTTTTTTTAATTGAAGTATAGTTAATTTATAATGTGTTAGTTTCAGGTGTACAGCAAAGTGATTCAGTTATATATATATATATATATATATATACATATATATATATACATATATATATGTATATTCTTTTTGAGATTCTTTTCCATTATAGGTTATTACAAGAAATTGAGTATAGTTTCCTGTGCCCAGTAGGTCCTTGCTGTTTACCTATTTTATATACAGTAGTGTGTATATGTTAATCCCAAACTCCTAATTTATCTCCCCGCCCCGCCCCATAGCTATGCCCTTTGGTAACCATAAGTTTGTTTTCTATGTCTGTGAGTCTATTTCTGTTTTGTAGATAAGTTAAAGGGTTAAACTTCAGTTACATGGGAAAACCACTTACGTGTAATTTCTCTATCTTGGGAGGTACTAGATATGACTAAAATTCCAACATGTAACTTCAATAATAAGTTCCAGATTCAGCCTCAAACACAGGTTTTCCCTTTGTTATAAAGTGGTTTCTTGTCTTGTAAAAATAGCCTGTTTGTTTTTTTAGGGCTGAGAAGTTTCCTATTTCTTTGTGTTCCTCCCACACCTATGTACAGAGTCCCAAATCCACAAAGGCATATTAAATCAGAGAGGAATGAAAACACAAAATAACTTAAGCCATCTACTAATTATGATGACCCAGCAAAGCATTGATAGAGGTCTATTGAAACCATCTCTGGTATTTCTAAACATATGCACGTAAATATAAATCCACCAGGTATATTTGATTAACTATAGAAGTGAGACTTCGGAGACTGATTATCAAAGCCCACTTTACATTGAAAATCATTTCATTGGACACTAAAAACACTTAAATACAAAATTATAGAAATATGTCTAAATCTAATTTCATAATAAACCATTTTAATAAATAACCCTATTTCCCGTGCATGAACATCATTTCTTCAGAGAAAAGCATTTCTCACTGTGACAGAAAACAATTTAACTAAGTAAAAAAAATGAACAATTTAGTATGTACATAGCCAAGATAAAGTATGTCTTTATAAAATAGGAAATTTTACAGAGAAGAGAAATTAACTTAAGTGGTAGGAGGTAAAATTGGATGTCTTCCTTAACTGAAGTATCTGTAATGGCAATATATTTAAAAACGGTGCACTGGCAAAGGCTCAGCACTTTCTACCTGTAATAGTAAGTTTCTAAAATGATGGATTTATTATTTTACATCTCCTCACTCATGATCTCAGATGTTTTCCGTCCCAAAATAGCCTATAAATATTATAACATTTATTATTGCCGGAAAAATGTCCCACATAAGCCCTTAATATTATTTACTTAATCTATTCATTTTAAAGCTGTGTGACAGCAGCAGTGAATGACAGCTGATGGTGAAATAATTCTGCACTATGAGATCTTAAAGAGTAGGGTTCTTGTTTTATCATCCTTGGACCCTATATGCCTAGCACAGTATACTAGTGTACAGTAAGCACTCGTAAACAAATGAACATTTAGTATATATCTGATACCTTCAAGGCATTTAATCAGACTGATTCTTCATCAACTTTTAAGAAAGTATTCTTTATGAAGCACATTTTGATGAAAGTCAAGAATGTTGGATGCATTTAATAATAACTATGATAGCTAACATTTGTTGAGCGCTTCATATGTACAAGGCTTAGCTAAGTGCTTGATAAAATACATTGATCTGTTAAATCTTAGCAACAAATGGGTTAGTATCCCCATTTTCCTGATGGACAACCTGATCCATAAGAGGTTAAGAAACTTGTCTATCACCATAAGGTTAGTATGTGAACGAGATGGGGCGCCAATCCAGGAAGAATCCATGCTTCTCATGGGTGTACTTGGCGAATTTCACAGAGTGAAACTCAGAGAAAACAGGTGGTTGTCATGCACATCTTGTTCAAAAGATTAAGGATAAATGGGGTTGTCTAAAACAGGATAATTTGCTTTTAACAGAATTGTTGGCAAATTTTCCTATGGAACACTACAGATAAAATTTAAACCAGCAAATATCTAAGAACTAGTAATAAAGAGAGACAGGGCTTAATCCAAGCACACACTGGAGACCACAGATATTTTAGGTCATGACCCACAGAATTTCACAAATAAAAGATGAAAGGTGATGGTCAACATTCAAGCTAATGTAGATGAAAAATCCCAGCAATAATGTGACTTATAAGGACAAACACCTTTCACTGATTTCTCCCCTAATTACTAAATCTAAAGGCTTCTTTTAGGCTTTAACCTTTGTGCACAACTGTCATTAGAGAACACTTCTTTTTTCTTGAGCCTCTCTCCTGACATGGTTTCCACAGCAAGTCTTTTATGGTCCTTTTATTTACGAAAGAGACACCTATACCAAACTTTAATGGAAAAAAGTATGTATTATTACTGCAGGGTACATTAGAGAATCTAAGGGCAAAGAGTACAGCTGAGTGTCACTAACACCTGGACCAGCCATTGGAAAGCCTTCAGGGTCAAGCCTATCAGAGCCTGTCTGTCTCTCCCTCAGCTGTTTCATGCCCACAGCCTCTGTCTTAGTCCGTTTGGATGGCTCTAACAAAATATCATCAGCTCACTGTTTTATAAACAACAGAGATTTATTTCTCACAGTTCTGGATGATCGAAGTCCAAGATCAAGATGTGGTAGATTCGGTGTCTGGTGAAGTCCCACTTCCTGAATCTTCTAGCTGCATCCTCACATGGCAGAAGGGGAGAGGGATCTCCCTGAAGTTTCTCTTATATGACACTAATCCTATTCATAAGGGCTCCACCATCATGAAGTAATTACTACCCAAAGGCCCCACCTTCAAATACTACCACAACAGTGATTGTTTCAGCATATGAATTTTAGGGAGACACAAACATTCAACCACAGTTGTCAGGTTTACAACTCTTCAATTCTACCCCCACTAGAGATTACCTCTGAATCCCAGCAATAAATTCCTGGGAGAGAGAATCTTTGTCCCAGTGTCAAGGAGGGAAGGATTGGGGGTCAGTACTCAGAGAAAAGGGATGATGTTGTGGGCTACACAGATATCTCTAACGTTATTTATAACAAGGTATCTTCTCTGTGAGATTTCAAGCCTGATGCTCCTTTTCACTACACCCTGAAGACTGTCTTCACCTCTTGTGTTCACCCCTTCTCAGAGTTACCAAGTTCCAGTTAACTGTATTTCTATTCTGTCTGTCCTATCAGTCCCCTCCTTTTCTTCCCTTCAATGTCACTGTCACTTAAAGACTCAAAGACTTAATCATACAATATGGATGCCAAATTAGCTAAAATAAACTCCATACATATGAAGACAATATCACTTTACATTTACTGAGAATTTACTACATGCTAAATGCTTATTAAAGTACTTTACATATATTAACTCATCTAATCTTGGTGGCGAGCCAATTCATTAGTTAATGAACTTATCCCCATTTTCACAGTGGAGTAAACTGAAGCTCAGAGAGGTTAAGTAATGTGTCCAACATCACACAGCTAAGAAGTGGTAGAGCTGGGATTCAAATGCAAAGACATCTGATTTCAGTGTCCAATCTCTTGGACACTACTCCTTGTGGCTTCTTTCCTCCCAGTTGTTATTATGAAGCCCGACCATGATAATGAATGGCAAAGTGCTAAACAGACATTTGTCCTTGTGCTATTAAGTCACGAGACTACTATCAGTAACTCACCCCAGGTTGGTTTTGTAATTTTATTGTTAGATTTCCATATGCTTTCCTAGAATAATCTACCTCAACGTGAATAAAATTTATGGATTTTTAAAACACTTGTTCATTTTTATAAGAATGTCAAGAAACTAGGAACAAAGTCATTTAAAAATGACAGCAAATACCAAGGCCAGACTATAAAGTAGCAACAATACTAAAACTGGACTTTGGGTTCTCAAGGTCAATGGTGAAACTACACTTCATCCTGTATTTACTTTTCAGGCAGAAACTTCCAGTGCTTTGAAAGAAAAGTGCTTCCAGAGAATCCACTTTAAATGATTGAAAAGTGACAAAATAAATGAGACTCTGATGAGATTCTGATTTATGAAGCACACCAATGACACTGAATAGTAACTTCCACATGGCCTTGTGAGTTACATAAAAATACTCCCACAATTGGCCCTGTGGGGCATGAGAGCACCACCCACGGATGATCTTTCAGGGGTCCTGAAATGATTATAGCAACTCAATGCCACACAAATCACTCAGCAAATCCCCTATCCCTTTTATTTATTTATTTTTAAATTTTTCATTGTAGTATAGTTGCTTTACAATATTGTGTTAGTTTCTACTGTACAGCAAAGTGAATCAGCTATACATATATCCCCTCTTTTTTGGATTTCCTTCCCATTTAGGTCACCACAGAGCATTGAGTAGAGTTCCCTGAGCTATACAGTAGGTTCTCTCATTAGTTATCTATTTTATACATAGTATCAATAGTGTATATACTATCCCTTTTAGAATTCCCCAAATCATTCAACTTAACCAGATCATAAGAACTGCAAAACAAACAAAAACGATCTATCTAACTAAAGCCTGGATTGACTAATGCAAAAACTGCTAAAATTCTTAGGTTCCATCATAAGCGACATCATATGATGTTTGTCTTTCTCTGCCTGGCTTACTTCCCTTAGTATTATAATCTCTAGGTCCATCAGTGTAACACTTATATACGGAATCTAAAAAACAAATGATACGAATGAATTTATATACAAAACAGAAATAGACCCACAGACATAGAGAAAACTTATGGTTACCAGAGGCAAAGGCGAGGGAGGGATAAATGAGGAGTTTGTGATTAACATATACACACTACTGTATATAAAATAGATAAACAACAAGGACCTACTGTAGAGCACAGGGACCTCTACTCAGTATTTTGTAATAACCGAGAAGGGAAAAGAATCTGAAAAAACATATATATATGTATGTATAACTGAATCACTTTGTTGTACACCTGAAACTAACACAACATTGTAAATCAAGTATAGTTCAATAGGAAAAAAATCTGAACAATATATTAAAAAAAAAAACCTGGAAAATAAACCCTGCTAAATTTTTAACATTTGGTGTAGTAAGAAGAGCACCACATACTATGAGTCCTTGGTTATACCAACCACCTTTACTCCCTCAGGAGAACTCAAGCTTCCCACCTGTACCCTTGGACTGCCCCTTGCATAGTTTCCAGGGCCTGCTGTAAAGAAGTACCACAAACTTGGTGGCTGAACACAACAGAAACTTCTTCTCATAGAGTTCTGGAGGCTAGAGGGTGAAAATCAGGGTGTCAGCTGGGCCACACTTCCTCTGAAGGGAGCCAGTCCTTTCCTGGCTTCTGGTGGATGCTGGGAATCCTTGGCATTCCTTGGCCCATGGCAGCATACCTTCAATCTCTGCCTCTATCTCCAGCTTCCCACGGCCATCTTCCCTCTGTGTCTGTGTCTCTGTATCCAGCAGTCCTTCAATTAGGGTCCACCCTAATGCAGTGGACCTCATTTTAACTTGATTACATTTACAAAGACCTTATTTCCAAATAGGGTCACATTCATGGGTACAGGGGGATTAGGACATCAACATGTCTTTTGGGGGGACCCAGTTCAATCCCTAAATACTTGCAAAACAAAGAGTACAATCATCGAAAAGAATTCCCTGAGCACCAGAGTCCTCAGATCATTAATGCATTCATTGAGTTGCTCACGTTTTCACTTTCAATGGCATATGTCTTTAGCATGGGGACCATTAATCAGAGCAATCCTAGTTCTGTATGACCAGCTGGGTGACTTTGGGCAGGTCACCAAGGTGCCCAGAGGCCCAGTTTCTTCCCAGGACTGTGGTGAGAGCTAAATTAGATAATATGTGAAAACATAGGTCTGGCTCGGGCACAGAGCAGACCTGCACTCTGGCTTCCCTGGCTTAAGGTTCCTCTTCCCACCTTTCCATCACCCCTGGGAGGGAGGGGCACACACCAGGGAGTATCCAGGAGTCCCCCTAACAATGTCGGGGAAGAATGAAGAGAGGCAGGCAGTGGTTTCAATTAAAATTCACTGTTTCTCCCAGAACAGAAGAAAGTAATAAACCAATGCAGTAAATTACTGCTGTGGAATTAATGCCCAGATAAAAGAAATAAAAGGGAAATTTATGACATTAATCAATCCTTTTTTTCATATATACATATAACTCCATCGTCTGCTTTATTTACATGACTCTATCACCCTCCCAAATAATTCTCAGTAATTTCCAGCAGCAGCTACACCTGCCGCTGAGCCCCAGGAGCAGGCTGGGTATCTACCGGAGATCTAGGAACACTGCCCCTCCCTCCCACCCCTCCTCAGTGGGCTAGAGGACATTAAAGAGCATGGAGGCCCAAGCAATACCACCAGCCACACAGAATGAGCAGCATTCATCGACTTGGGGAGGCACCTCTGAGCCACCTGCATGCCCAGGGGCGGTTCCCAGCCAGGCATCTCTTTGCTCCAGCTCCTGTCTGTTCAGTCTTCCCTCCCTTTTACCCAAGTTCCTCATACCTGCCTGGAATTCAATTTTATAAAAGTCAAGACCTGAAGCTCTTTTTTTCCAAGTAACAGTCATATTAACTCAAAGATCCGAATCTGTTTCTCATGAATGCTGTTAACTAATTAGCAGAGCTGTCCATCGAAACGTGACTCAATTTGGGGGTCAAAGTCTTCTTTCCTATTACTGATGGTGGCACCAGTTAGAAAAGTCTTCACAACCTATGGTGTATCCAAGGACGGTGATCTGAGACACTGGTCTAAGTCCCCACAATCTACCAGTTCCCTGAGGCTTGTAAATGAACACTGCATATTTACAAGGGATGCCAAAGACCTCAGAGAGCCTTAATCTAGATACAGGACTGCAGACTCCCCAACTGAGGGCAAAAGGTTTTTGTTTTTTTTTCCCACTCCCTTTTATTCCAGGGAAGTAACAATCCTCATATTTATCTGTCAGAAGGCTGACATTAAGCAGGAACAGGATTTGGAGCTACTTAAGTATTTCAAGGGAATAAACTCTGGGACCCTCAAAATAACCCCTTGATGCTGTTTTCTGAAGAACGCTGTGCAAAACTGACTTTGATGAGATTCTGTCCAAACACTCAGATTTGAGAAAACAATAACTTCCTCCACTTTCATTCTGTTGGAAGTTTTGTTATTGTTTTGTTCTTTTTTTGCTAATGGATTTGATTTCAAATATTCATAAAGCCTTTAAAATACAAAGAACCCGGAGTGAGAGGGAAGTGAGAGGGAAGTGAGAGGCAGCTTTAGATTTCTTCCTTTTTTATTTTATATCATTTTATTATTGTTAATAATATACATTTGCACCTGTTTCTATATATAGATATATGCACACAAGCACTTTTTGAAAATGTTAACAATACCACCACACCTCCCTAATTAGTTACTCATTTTGTAGGGTGTTTTGTTAAGGGCAAGTGGAATAGAGTCTTGGAAAATATTCCACATTAGTTCGGTGGTTTTCAACAGGGGCATTTTTTTTACCCCAGGGGATGCTTGACAATGTCTGGAGGTATTTTGGCTGTCACAACTAGGGGAAGGGGCACTACCGGCATCTTGTAGGGGCCCAGAAATGTTGCTAAACATCGTATAACGCCTAGCACAGCTCCCCAAACAAAGACGGATCCAGTCCAAAATGTCGAAAGTATTGAAGTTGAGAAGCTCTGAAATCGGTACTTACATTCACAAGCAGCATTCAAAAAACAACAACAAAAAAAAATCAAGCCACAGGAAGGCAGAACCTGAGTCCACTCTAGGTGAAAGCACACTCTCCTTTGCAATGTCACCCTCTGCACCCTCAGAACCCCCCACCCCCAGTCCACACTTATGAGTTGATCAAATGGGGAAATGCAGAGTCTCCCCAGTGATACAATGACAGTGCAGAAAAGTTCCCTTTGTCCTTGTTCACGTGAAGCACATTCACAGGGATGCAAAGGTCACTGCTGAATTTAAATAACCTCCTGTGATCAATCTGCATGAGGCCGATTTGTTCTACTGGACTCGTTGGATTAAATGAACACAATTTAATGTTCTATAGGACAAGGCCTCCTTTCATGGCTGAAAGAAGGAGCAAGGGTGATTTACAGTTTCATACGTACTTATTCGCTACATTATCTGCTTTGTGCCTGGACTTATGAATATCAACTCATCATCCCGCAGTCATTTCTACCCATTCAGGAGAATTTAGCTTTCCATTAGGAAGAAACAAGGAACAAGAGACTGTAACAAGGGATTTCTGCAATGTTCACTGGAAAGAAAAATCATCAATATTTGTCGCCTTGTCCTTCACCTTGTGTGTTTTCTTCTTTTTAATCTCTGATGTTATAACATAAAGCCAGGTCTCCTTCTGTTTTCCAGGAAAAGGTGGTTTGTTAAGCAGAGTATCCCCAAATAGAGCTGGGCATCAACAGAAGGCATAGCTTACTTATGATACCAGATTATTTTTAAGCACCACTCTTTTATGAGTCATCACTCTTTTTATAATGATAAACTAATATCAAATGTTTGCTGATTCATTAAAGTATTTCTGAATTCCATTTAGCAACAGTTTCTTCTTAATGTTATATATTTGGAAACAAGAGAAGTGTATCCAAACATTAATATAACCCAGAATTTTTATTAACCACAAGTCTTAGGTATCACAATGTTTTTGCTCATGGACCATTAAAGAGACAGAATTTTCATTTTTCTCTACTCCATAAAACAGAACCTATAAGCAAGGGTATGAAAGTTGATTCTGGGGGTGGGTACAGAGAACACTTTGCATTCATGGTCAAATTTCAAAACCCCAGCACTGTAAGTCAAGAGTATACACCTGAAACTAACACAACGTTGTAAATCAACTACACTCCAGTAAAATTTAAAATAAAAGAGTGTACGGATAAATTACAAAGTTGGCTACCTTGTCCTCAGGTCATCTCTCAGAACTGTTACCTCCCTCTTTCGTTTCTCTTTGGATACTGAAGTCTAGAGTCTTGCTAACCTAGTTTTCAGGGGAGCAATGTCAGCATCACATAGGAGCTTGTTAGAAATGCAAATGATCGAGCTCCACCCCAGGAATCCATAGTCTAACAAGCCTGCCAGTCGATCATCATCATGCTGAAATATGGTCTAGATTTTTCTCTCTCTGTTACTCCTCCAGGTAACACTTACCAGCTTCGTCTTATACTGTACACTGAAAGGCAAGCTGATATTATTTATTTATTTGTTTGTTTGTTTTTGGCCACGCAGTGCAGCAGGCTGGATCTTAGTTCCCCAACCAGGGATGGAACCCATGCATGCCCCCTGCAGTGGAACCAGAAAGCATGGAGTCTTAACCACTGGACCGCCAGGGAAGTCCCAAGCTGCTATTATTTAGAGTTGGTTAAAAAACTAATGACATCCAATATTATAATAAGTTATCCCTCCTCTTTGTATAGGGGAAAATGTCTAAGCCCGAGGGAATCAATCGTTAAGGTTAGGCTTTGAGGTATTCCTACAGCACCCATGCTTTTGAAAGGTTCACTTTCTGTCAGCTCCCCTGAAAAGAGGAGAGGGCAGCAAGTCTTCCTACACATAAGTATGCTTTGGTCAGGTTAATCCCAAGAGACTCACACAAAGTGAAAGCAAGCTGAGCTTCACCTCCGCTCAAATTTAGGTGGCAATGCCAGCGGCCAGAGCATGGACCAAAGGGAGACATCCCAACTGAAGGAAGGAATTTAGAAAGCCCATGCCCTGGCTAGTGAACCATCAAAAGGTCTGGATTAAATAAGGCTCACTTCCAGAGATACAGGCTCTTAATACAGCATACCCTAATCCTGGATCTATGTTTAACAGAGGCAAAGAAAATAATAAAGGGCTCTATCTTAGGTATGTTTTTTCCCTCTAAAAGGTTATTTTATTAGGCCTCTCAGAAGGAAGATATAAGACCCAGAGCTTTTAAAAATCTAAATATCATCAAACAAGAATAAAAGAGATGTGCATAGTTGCTACTTCTAATGTCTTCCAACACTCCAGACATTTATGAGTCTTTTAAAATTCCTTTTCTAATGATATAAAGCCTCTCCAACTAGCTCAAGTAGCAACGGATGGGTTTTCAAGGCCAGCTTAACTTGTTCATAGTCCCTGGGTAATTTTCTCGCTTCTCTCTTTGCAGACTGATCCATTCTTCAGGGTCCATTTCAGGGGTCTGCAAAGTCCTCACACCATCCTCTCCTACTCCAGCTGGCACTGAGCTCTGCCCCACTCAGACATGTTATCCTGTTCACAGCTTATATTCCACAGAGTTTGACCATTTATTTTTTATAAACTGCCTTACATTCTTACTAAAGTGCGTAGTATGTGTGATGGTCCTATTTTTCCCATGAGAATAAATTCCCTGAATGCAGTAATGTCTTATACTTCTGTTCTATCACCCATCCCACCAATACCTGGGGTCTAGAACAGCAGTGGCACACAGTAGTGCATAATACACTTTATAAAACCCCGTGGAAGGTTCCAGTGCTACACACTGATTAGGAAGGAAAGACATCACCGCCTTTCAAGTATGTCTCCTTTGCAGCAACATGGCTATACCTAGAGATTATCATACTAAGTGAAATAAGCCAGAGAAAGACAAATGTCATATATCACTTATATGTGGAATCTTAAAAAAAGATACAAATGAACTTATTTACAGAATAGAAACAGACGCATAAACATAGAAAACACACTTATGTTTATGAAAGGGGAAAGGGGGTGATAAATTAGGAGTTTGAGATTAACAGATACACATTACTATATATAAAACAGATAAACAACAGGGTCCTACTGTATAGGCCAGGGAACTATATTCAATATCTTGTAATAACTTATGATGGAAAATAATCTGAAAAGAATATATATATATATGTATGTATAACTGAATCACTTTGCTGTACACATGAAACTAAGACAACAATTTAAATCAACTATACTTCAAAAAAAAGACAGGGGGGTCCGGGAGAAGTATGCTTGCAACTCACACAAACTTGACTCTAGTGGGGAAAACAGGATGATTAATAATAATAAAAACAACAATATTTATTGAGTGCTCCACTAAATGCTGGCATGCTGGCACTGTGCCAAATGGTTCCCATACTGCAGACACAACTACAATAAACATTCTGAAATCCTAGAGGAACTTCCCACACCTGTTCCCCAATTCAGCCTGGATGACCACTCAGCAGCCAGCTTGGATTTCGTTACAAGTGCTGGAAGGAAGCATTTAAGTTCCTGCTCACCCAGAGAGACAGGTGAGCACCAGCCTGCTGGGTGTCTCCTGCTCAGAACATGTGGGTAGGACTCCCGTTACTGACTAGCTAAGGCAGGCGCATGCAGGAAGCTGCCTTTGATTAAAATCACCTGTTCAGCCTGGAATTAATCAAGGGTTCTCTGTACAGGCCAGAAAGGACCTCAGAGCATTACAGCTTTTGTTTTTCTTCTTAAGCCACAGGAATTACTAAAGAAAGTCCACAGACTACTGACTCTACGTGATTTTAGGTCTGGTAGGAAACAAAAAAAACAGTTCTTTAGGTAGAGAACAGAGTGTTCATTAGAGAAATCTCTCTCCCTTTCTGGGTCCCGGACGTCTGTTATCTGCTGCAAGCTGTGGACCCTAAGTATTGACATTATTCGAGTTCGCATTAATCATGTTAATCTTTATTTATTATGTAGCACATTGCCAAAGCAAAATGGAACTCTATAAATTTCAGCTCTACCACAGAGGAAGGAATGAAAGGTCAGTTTATTGGAGCCCACACCAGTTGAAAAAATCTAAAGCATAAATATTACCTAAATATACCAGTTAGGTACACCTCTCCCTTCATTCCTGAAAAATGTTACATTAACGTAACTATTGCAGACAAAGGACTTTAGAGAGACAGGAAGTATGCCAAAAATTAAGCCATCTCTTTGGAGAGCTTGTTGAATTGGATGGAAATTGCTGCATAGGCAGCATTATATTTAGAGCAACAAGCTTAACAAGGGTTACACCAGGCTCATGGTTCTGCGAATCTCAATAGAAATAAGAAGAGTAATAACATGATTCTTCTAGAACTTTGTAGTTCACCAATGGCCTTCAAACACATCATGAATTCAGACTTCTTGAGCAACTCGTATGAAGTAAGCAAGGTCATTTTCATTTTCTAGATAAGAATCTGAGGTCCGAGGAGAATAACTGATGTGCCTGTAATCAGAGTTACAGCAATCAGGATGGGGTATCAACTCTCTTTGCAGTTTCACTGTGCCAGGCACTGTGGTAAGCATTTTACTTGAGGACCACTTTATGCCTTGCAATTATCCTTTCTCACTAAAAACCGAAGTTCAGAGAGGTTCAGGAACCTGCCCAAGCTCACAGAGCCCAGAGTGTCTGATTTAGTCTATGTTTTCCCTGCTGTGGTTGGTGATGTTTCCCAGTTAGAAGTGCAGAGCAAGGGTTTGAAAACCAGTACTTCTAATCCCAAATGTTACCCTCCTCCATGAAACACTCCCTAACTACCACTCTTGCCCACCCCATATTGAGTGAAACTCCTCTACCATAATCAGTTATTGCAAACTTTCACTCTACTTTCACTCTATCATAAATATTTGTCAATTAGTAATTTCACGTACCTTGGGTCCCTGATAGGCTTGGGCCATCTCTTAAGTTTATAACTCTCTATATAAGATCCTGTTTGGAAACTAGTAGGCACAATAAATGCTTGGTGAATGACTAAATGGATAAACAAAATCCAGTGTTTTCTTATCGTGTGTCTGAGAATTACAAAGTGTGCTATACGTTCCTTTTAGACTATTAGAAAAGTTGGTCTAAAATGTCATTCCTGGCACAAATCCTTTTTAAAAATCTACAGCTAGGACAGAGAAATTATAAATATGATTAAGGCTCTTATGTAATACAGTCCAAATTTCGATAATACAGGAATTTCTGAAAATCCAAGGGCAAACTTTTCAAAGCTAGATAAAAGACAGCTTTAGTTACATGAGTCTCCATGTTCTTCTCTGCAAATAGTGCGTGGTCTATGGTCTTCACTTCCAGTCCAAATTCTTCCCTGTGACGTTTATTCTTTCTTTAATTTCAGCCATGAGTGGAGGAAGAGACCAGTTGACATTGCCCTTGTGCAGTGTCTTTTATAAAAGAGGGTGCTGGGTTCACTCTTACTGACTCAAGTGCCAATGGAATCAAGAGGGAGGATTCGGAATATGACTGGGGTGTTTCAGGCTCCACAGGGGCTGTGAAGTGTGAAGACGTCTATGTCCTCAACTTCTTTCCTGTGATTTTTTTTGTCTTTGTTCTTTTTCCCTCTTGACCTTCTCAAGTATCTGAATTCATTTCTCTGTCACCATATTACACAGAGCTCTTGGCTACAGTGAGAAAGTGAATCAGGAGGGTGGGGGTCCTCACGTTCATGGGAGGCTCCCCGTACTTAAGAGGGTGTTGAAAAGATGAGCGTGGCTCCGGTTCTCTGAGTCTTCTCCTTTAAGTTCAAGGACGCCTGAATTAGACACTGATAGCTGATGACCACTCTCTGTCTTCTAATGAAATTAAAGTCAGATCCTGATTCAACACTATTCAAATGCTAAACTCTGATTAACAAAATGACTGACCCACTCATAATTAGAAAAAAATCAATAGTTTCAAAAAAAACCCTTGGCATTCTCTTTAAATTATGTTAATGGGAACTTGGCATTTATAAAACGCTTGGCGTCAGTTATATGTTTCTACTTGAACAAACATGAGCAGGAGAAATAACCATCAACTCGATCAGTACTTTGTTAGGAAAGTGAGGCATGTCCCAACCAACAAACATCAATCACCTAGCCTAACTTTTGACCAATATCAACTCACCCAGAGTGAGATAGCTATAGTATCTTCTAATTCTTCTAAATTTCATTTAATTAAAACTCTATCCATCACAACTCTCACTGAGTGTTTTACCTGCTTGTTCAGATCTAAAAGAGGAAAATCACAAGAAAGCAACAAACTTCTGAGATTTACTCTGCAAAGCACTTTTTTCCAGTATATGTACTTGTCTCAGAATGCATTCAACCAAACTCCACACCTGCCCTTTCTGGTCCTTAGTCAACAAGTTAAGTTTTCGGTGCACTCTCTAGAAACTTTTTGAGCAAAAACCAAGAACACTAAAATGTGTATGTTTTATGTAAAGATTTAGATACTGGAAGTTCTACTAAACACTGACATTTCATTGATGGGTAGTACAGAAATCACAAAACATCTAGGGCTTAAAGTTAAGGCTTTAAGGAGATTATTTATGGCATGCTGGACTAAGGCCAAGCAAGGGAGAAGTTCCTAGAAAGAGAGGTGTGACAAAGCCAGCTACCCATAGAACCCAGCATGGCCCAGGTTACTCTCTCCCAAGATAGAGAAAGGGGGCATCTGGCTCTCTGAATGGCTTAGGAACCACGTTTTACAATTATGAGTAAAGCAAATCTAAGGCTTCCTGTGAAAGCCTACGATTTCTCTTAGATCACTTCACCTCAATGTCAGTTGGAATTAAAACATACCAAACCAGACAGGAAAACGCTCACCTTTTCAAGCAATTCCCAGAAAGGAGAATGCTGTTCTCCACACAATAAAATAAATAAGAGGGTATAGCAAGTGTCAGACTCATGAATTTAAAAGTTGTGGACTAACAACTAAAAACAGTCATACGAGCATTCCCTTACCTGTTTTGATGTTGATGGCAAAAAAGTTCTGAGGATTCCCACTTGTAATCCTGTATGTCAGTTTTTCACTGGAACTAGAGTCAGGGTCCTCAGCCTGGATCTGAATGACAGATATATCCTTCGGAGAGTTTTCCATGACAACAGGATAATAAATAGGTTCAGAGGTCAGCGGGGCATTGTCATTCACATCTTCAATTTCAATGTAGACCTCAATCGTGGAATAGAGTGGAACAACGCCCCGATCTGTGGCGTACACAGTCAGCCAGTATGACCCTGTTGTCTCTCGATCAAGAATGTCTGCAGTAGAGATGACTCCTAAGAGAAAGCAGGGAAAGTGTAACTGCTATAGCAAAACAGGAAGACATTGTCAATCACCCCAAACTGAGAACGGCTGTGCTAAGAGATCTTGGCATATGAAAAAAAAAAAATCCATCACACAAAATTAAATGAAGATGTTTCTCTTTACATCAGAAAACTATTTTCTGCAAAACTGTACTAACCAGTTCTTCTACCATTTGAGAAGTATAATTATATTCACAAATACTTTATTTGAATTTCGGGGATAGATGTATCTATACACACACACACACACACACACACACACACACACACACACACACACACACGAGACAGCTGGGAGCAATGGGAAGAGAGTGGGCTAGAGGTCAAAACACTTCCCATGGGGCTTCCCTGTGGCGCAGTGGTTGAGAGTCTGCCTGCCAGTGCAGGGGACACAGGTTCATGCCCCAGTCTGGGAAGATCCCACATGCCGTGGAGCGGCTGGGCCCGTGAGCCATGGCCGCTGAGCCTGTGCTCCACAACAGGAGAGGCCATAACAGTGAGAGGCCTGCGTAACGCACAACAAACAAACAAACAAACAAAAAAATCACTTCCCATAATGCATGGGAAATCAGTGCACTATCACACCAAAATTTCCATTTGACCTGACGTCGAATTGATTTCCTATACAACAAAGAGCTTTCCCGGGATACATTATTTTGTCTGTTCATTCACAAAAATGAAAAAGACCTTTAAAATATTCTTTTGCCTGTTAGGATAGAAACTACTTTGCATGCAAAAGTACAAAACTCCTTGATACTATTTCTGTACAAATCTAATGTCACATTTATTCCAAAAGAGTCAGAGAAGAAGCCGTAAGCCATACTAACATACTTTCTGAATGAGCTCTAGCCCCCTCAAGAACTCTACAGAGGGCACTAAATAAACTCTAAGCCACTTTGAGGGATACTCAGGGACAATCATTTTAAATTAGGATCAGAAAAATGCCCAGTGTGCTCCCTTCCACCTTTCCCATTTCATGGTTGAAACAAGCACCAACCAGGAAATCAAACATCTGACAGAAAAGCCAAAGAGAAAATGCTGTGTTCTTGAATATCTTTACAGCCCTCATGCAAACCACCAAGGCTATAGAAAGTTACTACAGGAACTCTTAAGTACTTTCCACTGTGATGGGAAAACTCTGGGATTCAGCTTATAAAATCTCTAAAAGTAGTCAGGATACACCTGGAAGGCGTGTAATTCATGTAAACCTTTATACCCTAAAAAAGATCCATGGAAGGAGCCAAGAAACACTTCTCCAGTTCTGACCTGAATCTTATATCCTCTGTACTTCTGTTGGATTAGGCACATAATTTGGCCTGTAGATCTTGCATAAGCAAACTGCCAAGTATAGCACCTGGGAGGGAGGAGGGCATCTTTCCAAAAACAGGCCAGAAAAGTGAAGGTTGCCTGTAATTCAGAACAGCTATACGATTCAAAGGGAGATCGCCCAACTTATGTTGAAGTTTCAGTTCTAAAGTTATCCACCAAAGAACTCTTTAAGCTTTATAATTCTCTCTTATAATGAGGGCATCAAGTCTCAAATGTGAGTACGGAACTTGTCCAAGGTAACACAGCTAGCTGCAGAAGAACCCGGATCTGTCTGCCTCGAATGATCCAGTTTCAACCCAGACTCCATGACTTACTACCTCTTTGACCCTGTACAAGGTGTTTGAACCAAGCAAGCCTAGCTCTATCACCCATATCTCAGTGCTGTGGTGGCAATCATGTAATTAAATGTATGCCGAGAGTTTGGCAAAATGCTTGCAACACAGTAGATGCTGAGTATATGTTAAATCAATATGAATCAAAAGCAATACCCAGACTTCCGGGAAAGATGGCGGAAGAGTAGGACGCGGAGATCACCTTCCTCCCCACAGACACACCAGAAATACATCTACACCTGGAACAACTCCTACAGAACACCTACTGGACGCTGGCAGAAGACCTCAGACCTCCCAAAAGGCAAGAAACTCCCCATGTACCTCGGTAGGGCAAAAGAAAAAAGAATAAACAGACAAAAGGATAGGGACGGGACCTGTGGGAGGGAGCTGTGAAGGAGGAAAGGTTTCCACACAGTAGAAGCCCCTTCGCGGGTGGAGACTGCGGGTGGCGGAGGAGGAAAGCTTCGCAGTCGCTGAGGAGAGCGCAGCCACAGGGGTGCGGAGGGCAAAGCGGAGAGATTCCCGCACAGAGGATCGGTGCTGAACGGCACTCACCAGCCCGAGAGGCTTGTCTGCTCGCCCGCCGGGGTGGGCGGGGCTAGGAGCTGAGTCTCGGGCTTCGGTCGGAGCGCAGGGAGAGGACTGGGGTTGGCGGCGTGAACACAGCCTGAAGGGGTTAGTGCGCCACGGCTGGCCGGGAGGGAGTCCGGGAAAAAGTCTGGAGCTGCCGAAGAGGCAAGAGACTTTTTCTTCCCTCTTTGTTTCCTGGTGCACGAGGAGAGGGGATTAAGAGCGCTGCTTAAAGGATCTCCAGAGACAGGCGCGAGCCGCGGCTAAAACAGTACGGACCCCAGAGACGGGCGTGGGACGCTGGGGCTGCTGCTGCCGCTGCCAAGAGGCCTGTGTGAGAGCGCAGGTCACTGTCCACGCCCCGCTTCCGGGAGCCTGTGCAGCCCGCCACTGCCAGGGTCCTGTGATCCAGGGACAACTTCCCCGGGAGAACACACAGCGCGCCTCAGGCTGGTGCAACGTCACGCCGGCCTCTGCCACCACAGGCTCACCCCGCACTGCGTACCCCTCTCTCCCCCCGGCCTGAGTGAGCCAGAGTCCCCGAAGCGGCTGTTCCTTTAACCTGTCCTGTCTGAGTGAAGAACAGACGCCCTCTGGCGACCGACACGCAGAGGCGGGGCCAAATCCAAAGCTGAGACCCGGGAGCTGTGAGAACAAAGAAGAGAAAGAGAAATCTCTCCCAGCAGCCTCAGGAGTAGCGGATTAAAGCTCCACAATCAATTTGATGTACCCTGCATCTGTGGAGTACCTGAATAGACAACAAATCATCCCAAATTGAGGAGGCGGACTTTGAGAGCAAGATTTATGATTTTTCCCCCTTTCCTCTTTTTTTTTTTTTTTGATCTGTGACTTTTTATTAATTCTCAAGCCTTATGATCAGATAACTTACAAATCTGTGCTAATGATAGAGCTCCTCTACCGTAACCCTTCTGAGTTGGCAAAAGCATCATTACCAATCACACATCTACAGTAGTTCTACAGTTGTGTTTCTGAATACCTCTTTAAAAGACAATCCTGAATTATAACTTAATCTGACTTTGTAAAGAATTCACAAGCAAGTTTCCCAACCTATCATGTCACAGTGAATTTTAAAAGCATCTGATCTTAAAGATCATCTATAAAATGTGAGAAGTACTAAATATTCTTTATCTGATGCTATACATAAACCACACTAAAATGCCCTTCATTAAGTAAAATGCAATATTTTAGATGGAGAATTTTAATTAATTTGGCATATTTAAGACCAAAAAGATAAAGTGGACATTGTCAGTGTATCTTCAGCCCTTGCCTTAACAGGTGAATGAACACAACTTGAAACACAGGTGAATCTTGCTGGTCTATGAGACAGTGAAGGGAGCTTCTCAATATTTTAATATAACCAGTTATAGAAATCTAAATATAAAACCAATCTCCTATAGGGTTTGAGAAGGCATTCACCATATCCCTGAAAAGTTTAACATTCCTTATTCAAGTTTAATCATCTCTTTAGAAGGGGAAGACAGGGATAGTACTTGCTGAACCAGAATAACTATCAAAATTCAAAAAGCTGACCATATTCATTTAGCCACAAGCCAATCTTATTTAAATCAGGACAGAAATATTACATCAGCTATTCATGATCTGAATTCTAGTGTATGAGATCAATTTAAATATGGTACACATAAAAAGTCATGAGACATTTGTTTCATAATAAATAAGGCAGTGGCCAACTATTACTCATTAGTAGCTTTTTTGAGATAAGCTATCAAGTCTGCCCTTTCTCTCTTCTTCTTAATGCCAGTGAAGATCATTTTTGTTCCAGGGATGTACTTCTTGGGATTCTCCAAATACTCCATCAGCGTCTCCTCTCCCCAGGTGATGCCTTTGTTCTTGTTGGCATCTGTGTAAGTGAATCCGACAGCCTGACCTGTCTTTCGCCCAAACAGACCATGGAGATGTGGCCCAGTCTTGTGCTTGCCTCCCTTTTCCACAGTATGGCACTGGCACACTTCTGAACAAAAATCTTCTTGCCCTTCTCAACATCGCCCATTTTTAAATCGTTCTTTCTCCGTGTACAACTAAGCCGTTCCCGCTCCCAAGCCAAACGTCCCGCTTTCTAATCCCCTTTTCCTCTTTTTGTGAGTGTGTATGTGTATGCTTCTGTGTGAGATTTTGTCTGTATAGCTTTGCTTCTACCACTTGTCCTAGGGTTCTATCTGTCCGTTTTTCTTAAAGAAATTATTTTTTCTTCATAATTATTTTTTATTTTAATAACTTTTATTTTATCTTACTTTATTTTATTTTACGTTATCTCCTTTCCTTCCTTCCTTCCTTCCTTCCTTCCTTCCTTCCCTCCTGTGGACAAGTTATCCCAAATTGAGGAAGTGGACTTTGAGAGCAAGATTTATGATTTTTTCCCCTTTTCCTCTTTTTGTTAGTGTGTATGTGTATACTTCTGTGTGAGATTTTGTCTGTACAGCTTTGCTTCCACCATTTGTCCTAGAGTTCTATCCGTCCATTTTTTCTTAATAATTATTTTTTATTTTAATTATTTTATTTTACTTAATCTTCTTTCTTTCTTTCTTTCTTTCCTCCCTCCCTCCCTCCCTCCCTCCCTTCCTTCCCTCCTTTAGACAATGAATCATCCCAAATTGAGGAGGTGGACTTTGAGAGCAAGATTTATGATTTTTTTCCCCTTTTCCTCTTTTTGTGTGTGTATATGTGTATGCTTCTGTGTGAGATTTTATCTGTATAGCTTTGCTTCCACCATTTGTCCCAGGGTTCTATCCACCCTTTTTTAAAAAATTTATTTTCTTAACAATTATTTTTTATTTGAATAACTTTATTATATATTATCATACTTTATTCTATTATACTTTTTCCTTTCTTTTTTCCTTCCTTCCCTCCATCCTCCCTCCCTCCCTCCTTTCTCTGTTTCTTTCTTTCTTTCTTTCTACTTCTACAAATTCTTTCTTTCTACTTTTTCTCCTTTTTCTTCTGAGCCGTGTGGATGAAAGGCTCTTGGTGCTGCAGCCAGGAGTCAGTGCTGTGCCTCAGAGGTGGGAGAGCCAACTTCAGGACACTGGTCCACAAGAGGCCTCCCAGCTCCACATAATATCAAACAGTGAAAATCTCACAGAGATCTCCATCTCAACACCAACACCCAGCTTCACTGAACAACCAGCAAGCTACAGTGCTGGACACACTATGCCAAACAACTAGCAAGACAGGAACACAACCCCACCCATTAGCACAGAGGCTGCCTAAAATCATAATAAGGTGACAGACACCCCAAAAAACACCACCAGACCTGGACCTGCCCACCAGAAAGACAAGCTCCAGCCTCATCCACCAGAACACAGGCACAAGTCCCCTCCACCAAGAAGCCTACACAACCCACTGAACCAACCTTAGCCACTGGGGATAGACACCAAAAACAACAGGAATTACGAACCTGCAGCCTGCAAAAAGGAGACCCCAAACACAGTAAGATAAGCAAAATGAGAAGACAGAAAAACACACAGCAGGTGAAGGAGCAAGATAAAAACCCAACAGACCTAACAAATGAAGAGGAAATAGGCAGTCTACCTGAAAAAGAATTCAGAATAATGATAGTAAAGATGATCCAAAATCTTGGAAATACAAAAGACAAAATGCAAGAAACTAGAAGAACTAAAGATGAAACAAGCAATGATGAACAACACAATAAATAAAATTAAAAAATACTCTAGATGGGATCAATAGCAGAATAACTGAGGCAGAAGAATGGATAAGTGACGTGGAAGATAAAATAGTGGAAATAACTACTGCAGAGCAGAATAAAGAAAAAAGAATAAAAAGAACTGAGGACAGTCTCAGAGACCTTTGGGACAACATTAAACACACCAACATTTGAATTATAGGGGTTCCAGAAGAAGAAGAGAAAAAGAAAGGGACTGAGAAAATATTTGAAGAGATTATAGTTGAAAACTTCCCTAATATGGGAAAGGAAATAGTTAATCAAGTCCAGGAGGCAAGAGAGTCCCATACAAAATAAATCCAAGGAAAAATATGCCAAGACACATATTAATCAAACTGTCAAAAATTAAATACAAAGAAAACATATTAAAAGCAGCAAGGGAAAAACAACAAATAACACACAAAGGAATCCTCATAAGGTTAACAGCTGATCTTTCAGCAGAAACTCTGCAAGCCAGAAGGGACTGGCAGGACATATTTAAAGTGATGAAGGAGAAAAACCTGCAACCAAGATTATCAACCCAGCAAGCATCTCATTCAGATTTCATGGAGAAATTAAAAGCTTTATAGGCAAACAAAAGATGAGAGAGTTCAGCACCACCAAACCAGCTTTACAACAAATGCTAAAGGAACTTTTCTAGGCAAGAAACACAACAGAAGGAAAAGGCCTACAATAACGAACCCAAAACAATTAAGAAAATGGGAATAGGAACATACATATCGATAATTACCTTAAATGTAAATGCACTAAATGCTCCCACCAAAAGACACAAATTGGCTGAATGCATACAAAAACAAGACCCATATATATGCTGTCTATAAGAGACCCACTTCAGACCTAGAGACACATACAGACTGAAAGTAAGGGGATGGAAAAAGATATTCCATGCAAATGGAAATCAAAAGAAAGCTGGAGTAGCAATTCTTATATCAGACAAAATAGACTTTAAAATAAAGACAATTAGAAGAGATGAAGGACACTTCATAATGATCAAGGGATTAATTCAAGAAGAAGATATAACAATTGTAAATATTTATGCACCCAACATAGGAGTACCTCAATGCATAAGGCAAATACTAACAGCCATAAAAGGGGAAATCAACAGTAACACATTCATAGTAGGGGACTTTAACACCCCACTTTCACCAATGGACAGATCATCCAAAATGAAAATAAATAAGGAAACACAAGCTTTAAATGATACATTAAACAAGATGGACTTAATTGATATTTATAGGACATTCCATCCCAAAACAACAGAATACACATTTTTCTCAAGTGCTCATGGAACATTCTTCAGGATAGATCACATCTTGGGTCACAAATCAAGCCTTGGTAAATTTAAGAAAATTGAAATTGTATCAAGTATCTTTTCCGACCACAATGCTATAAGACTAGATATCAATTACAGGAAAAGATCTGTAAAAAATACAAACACATGGAGGCTAAACAATACACTACTTAATAACGAAGTGATCACTGAAGAAATCAAAGAGGAAATAAAAAAATACCTAGAAACAAATGACAATGGAGAAATGACAACCCAAGATCAATGGGATGCAGCAAAAGCAGTTCTAAGAGGGAAGTTCATAGCAATACAATCCCACCTTAAGAAACAGGAAACATCTTGAATAAACAACCTGACCTTGCACCTAAAGCAATTAGAGAAAGAAGAACAACAACAAAAAAAAAACTAATGTTAGCAGAAAGAAAGAAATCATAAAAATCAGATCAGAAATAAATGAAAAAGAAATGAAGGAAACAATAGCAAAGATCAATAAAACTAAAAGCTGGTTCTTTGAGAAGACAAACAAAATTGATAAACCATTAGCCAGACTCATCAAGAAAAAAAGGGAGAAGACTCAAATCAATAGAATTAGAAATGAAAAAGGAGAAGTAACAACTGACAATGCAGAAATACAAAAGATCATGAGAGATTACTACAAGCAACTCAATGCCAATAAAAGAACAACCTGGAAGAAATGGACAAATTCTTAGAAACGCACAACCTGCCAAGACTGAATCAGGAAGAAATAGAAAATATGAACAGACCAATCACAAGCACTGAAATTGAAACTGTGATTAAATATCTTCCAACAAACAAAAGCCCAGGACTACATGGCTTCACAGGCAAATTCTATCAAACATTTAGAGAAGAGCTAACACCTATCCTTCTCAAACTCTTCCAAAATATAGCAGAAGGAGGAACACTCCCAAACTCCTTCTACGAGGTCACTATCACCCTGATACCAAAACCAAACAAGGATGTCACAAAGAAAGAAAACTACAGGCCAATATCACTGATGAACATAGATGCAAAAATCCTCAACAAAATACTAGCAAACAGCATCCAACAGCACATTAAAAGGATCATACACCATGATCAAGTGGGGTTTATTCCAGGAATGCAAGGATTCTTCAATATACACAAATCAATCAATGTGATACACCATATTAACAAGTTGAAGGAGAAAAACCATATGATTATCTCAATAGATGCAGAGAAAGCTTTCGACAAAATTCAACACCGGTTTATGATAAAAACCCTGCAGAATATAGGCATAGAGGGAACGTTCCTCAATATAATAAAGGCCATATGTGACAAACACACAGCCATCATCATCCTCAGTTGTGAAAAACTGAAACCATTTCCACTAAGGTCAGGAACAAGACAAGGTTGCCCACTCCCACCACTCTTATTCAACATAGTTTTGAAAGATTTAGCCACAGCAATCACAGAAGAAAAGGAAATAAAAGGAATCCAAATAGGAAAAGAAGAAGTAAAGCTGTCACTGTTTGCAGATGACATGATACTATACATAGAGAATCCTAAAGAGGCTACCAGAAAACTACTAGAGCTAATCAATGAATTTGGTAAAGTAGCAGGATACAAAATTAATGCACAGAAATCTCTGGCATTCCTATACACTAATGATGAAAAATCTGAAAGTGAAATCAAGAAAACAATCCCATTTACCATTGCAACAAAAAGAATAAAATACCTAGGATTAAACCTACCTAAGGAGACAAAAGACCTATATGCAGAAAATTATAAGTCACTGATGAAAGAAATTAAAGATGATACAAATAGATGGAGAGATATACCATGTTCTTGGATTGGAAGAATCAACATTGTGAATATGACTCTACTACCCAAAGCAATCTACAGATTCAATGCAATCCCTATCAAACTACCACTGGCATTGTTCACAGAACTAGAACAAAATATCCACAATTTGTATGGAAACACAAAAGACCCTGAGTAGCTAAAGGAATATTGAAAACGAAAAATGGAGCTGGAGGAATCAGGCTCCCTGACTTCAGACTGTACTACAAAGCTACACTAATCCAGATAGTATGGTACTGGCACAAAAACTGAAAGATAGATCAATGGAACAGGATAGAAAGCCCAGAGATAAACCCACACATATATGTTCACCTTATCTTTGAAAAAGGAGGCAGGAATGTACAGTGGAGAAAGGACAGCCTCTTTAATAAGTGGTGCTGGGAAAACTGGACAGGTAGATGTAAAAGTATGAGATTAGATCACTCCCTAACACCATACACAAAAATAAGCTCAAAATGGATCAAAGGGGCTTCCCTGGTGGCACAGTGGTTCAGAGTCCGCCTGCCGATGCAGAGGACACGGGTTCGTGCCCCGGTCCTGGAAGATCCCACATGCCGCAGAGCAGCTGGGCTTGTTGAGCCATGGCCGCTGAGCCTGCGCATCTGGAGCCTGTGCTCCGCAACGGGAGAGGCCACAACAGTGAGAGGCCCGTGTACCGCAAAAAAAAAAAAAAAAAAAAAAAAATTATCAAAGACCTAGATGTAAGTCCAGACACTATCAAACTCTTAGAGGAAGACATAGGCAGAACACTCTATGACATAAATCACAGCAAGATCCTTTTTGACCCACCTCCTAGAGAAATGGAAATAAAAACAAAAATAAACAAATGGGACCTAATGAAACTTAAAAGCTTTTGTACAGCAAAGGAAACTGTAAACAAGACCAAAAGACAACCCTCAGAATGGGAGGAAATATTTGCAAATGAAACAATTGACAAAGGATTAATCTCCAAAACTTATAAGCAGCTCATGCAGCTAAATAACAAAAAAACAAACAACCCAATCCAAAAATGGGCAGAAGACCTAAAGAGACATTTCTCCAAAGTAGATATACAGACTGCCAACAAACACATGAAAGAGTGCTCAACATCATTAATCATTAGAGAAATGCAAATCAGAACTACAGTGAGATATCATCTCACACCGGTCAGAATGGCCATTATCAAAAAATCTAGAAACAATAAATGCTGGAGAGGGTGTGGAGAAAAGGGAACACTGTTGCACTGCTGGTGGGAATGTGAATTGGTACATCTACTATGGAGAACAGTATGGAGGTTCCTTAAAAAACTACAAATAGAACTACCATATGACCCAGAAATTCCACTACTGGGCATATACCCTGAGAAAACCATAATTCAAAAAGAGCCATGTACCAAAATGTTCACTGCAGCTCTATTTACAATAGCCCGGAGATGGAAACAACCTAAGTGTCCATCATCAGATGAATGGATAAAGAAGATATGGCACATATATATAATGGAATATTACTCAGCCATAAAAAGAAATGAAATTGAGCTATTTGTAATGAGGTGGATAGACCTAGAGTCTGTCATACAGAGTGAAGTAATTCAGAAAGAGAAAGACAAATACCGTATGCTAACACATATATATGGAATTTAAGAAAAAAAATGTCATGAAGAACCTAGGGGTAAAACAGGAATAAAGGCACAGACCTACTTGAGAATGGACTTGAGGATATGGGGAGGGGGAAGGGTAACCTGTGACAAAGCGAAAGAGAGGCATGGACATATATACACTACCAAATGTAAGGTAGATAACTAGTGGGAAGCAGCCGCATAGCACAGGGAGATCAGTTCGGTGCTTTGTGACTCCCTAGAGGGGTGGGATAGGGAGGGTGGGAGGGAGGGAGACGCAAGAGGGAAGGGATATGGGAACAGATGTATATGTATAAGTGATTCACTTCGTTATAAAGCAGAAACTAACACACCATTGTGAAGCAATTATACTCTAATAAAGTTGAAAAATTAAATAAATAAAAATAAATAAAGGTGGGGAATAATTTTTAAAAAAAAGAAAAAAAAAGCAATACCCAAAACCTTGTAAATAGTATCCACCCCCAAAAGCAAGGAATAATCTTTAGAGGAGAGAAGTTTGCGATGGACAGTCTTGTTAGGTATTTTTTTCTCCTCTGGTCATGCGGCGTATTGTTGCTTGATCTTTGTGACTTGCCCATGATACCTTTTCATGAAAATATCTGGCCTGTTTGGAGAACAGCAAAGTCAGTCCATTAAAAAGAGAACTTAAGAAGGAAGAAAATCACAGAAGTTAGGTCAGCTTTGTCTGTACCTTGCCTGACCACCTACCATGCACACAAGCACTTGTGCACATGGGCACACACACACACACACACAGATTTGTATTCACAGAATTGCTCTGGGATCCCTGGAAGTCACTTAAATCCCTTTTCTTGGACCTGTCAAACTGGGACAGTCTTTGAACCTTACAGGCTTTGGACATTAAATGATTTTGAGAAGTCCTTAGATGAAAGGCATCCACGAATGCAAATTAAAATATATGGGTGGAATTTTACTCTATTTTTTAATGCAACATCAGATATGTCCTCTAGAAATTAAAATTCTCTCTCATTAAGATAAAATATGTCTATGGCTATATTTACTCATTAAGTAGAAGTGCAAATGAGTATCTTGGAACATAAGTGTTCAGGCTTTGCTCTCATGATCCAAAAATTTGAGGACAAAATGAAAAGAAGGACTATGAAATGTGTTGACAATTATTATAAGATTCATCCAAGGCTCCATATTAACTATATTAAACAACCAATGCCCAGTGATAGCATTTTCTCACTTTCTTCAGTGCTTCAAAGCTAATTATGATCCACGTGGTCACAATTAAAAATGTAAATCCACATGAGCTTTTCTATCAAGCAAAAACTCACTTCTGAGGTTGCCCAAAGACTGCCAAAATCATGTCATAAGCCCATAGCTTTGTAACAACTACCATACGTTCTTTATTACTTTTTTTTCAATTAAGGCATAACTGACATACAATAAACTATACACATTTAAAGTAAACAATCGGTGTGACTTCCCTGGTGGTCCAGTGGGTAAGACTCCATGCTCCCAATGCAGGGGGCCAGGTTCAGCCCCTGGTCAGGGAACTAGACCCGTATGCATGCCACAAGAAAGAGTTAGCATGCTGCAACTGAAAGATCCCATGTGCCACACTGAAGATATGGCATGCCACAACTAAGACCCAGTGCAGCCAAAATAAATAAATTAAATAAATTAAAAAAAATCCTCTACAATTTCTCTAAAAGAATTTAAAAATAAACAATTTGTAAGTTTTGACACCCATGAAAACATCACCACCAAGATAAAAAATGTGACCGTGACCTCTGAAAGTATTCACCTTCCCGTTTTTAGTCTAATTAAAATGCTCTCAAATTTTCCCTACCCACAGACAACCAGATTAGCTTTGTCACTACAGACTAATTAGCATTTTCTAGAATTTTACAGAAACGGAATGGTACAGTATGTGCTCTTTTTGTCTGGCTTCTTTCATGCAGAATAATTATTTCTGATTCATCCATGTTGTTGTACATTTAAAAATACAACAGACCTTCTAATTTCTGAGTAGTATTCCATTGCACGCGTATAGCAAAATTTTTTTTGACCATTGACTTGTTGGACATTTAGGTTGCTTTTAGTTTTTAGATATTATCTAAGTATCTAAGAAATCTTTCCCTATCCAAGGTCACAAAGATTTTTCTCCTATGTTTTCTTCCAGAAGTTTAAAGTCTTAGGTTTTACATTTATACCTATGATGAATTTTGAGTTAATGTTTGTATATGGTACAAGCTATGGGCCTAAGCTCATTTTTTCATATGTAGTTGTTCATTGTGCCAGCCCCATTTGTTGAAAAAAACTATCATTTCTCCACTGAATTGCCTTTGCATCTTTGTTGAAAGTCAATTGACCATATATGTATAGGTCTACATTTGGACTCCCCATTCTGTTTCATTGATCTATTTGTCTATTTTTATATCAATATCACACTTTCTTAATAATGCTTCATAATTAGTCTTGAAGTCAGGAAGTGTAAGTCTTGCAATTTTGCTCTTCCTTTTCAAAGTTGTTTGGGTTATTCCAAATCCTTTGTGTTTCCATATGAAGTATAGAATCAGCTTTAGAATCCATATGAAATTTAGAAAAACCTATTTGGATTTTTACTGGGATTATAATGACTCTATAAATCATTTTGGAAAGAACTGACATCTTAACAACTTTGAGTCTACTGATCCATGAAAATGGTATATGTCTCTATTAATTTATGTTTTCTTTTATTTCTCTAAGCAATGCTGTATAGTTTCAGAACACAGATCTAGCACATCTTTTGTCAAATTTATCCCTAAGCATTTCATATTTTGATATTATTAGAAATGGCATTATTATTTTAATTTCAATCTTAATTGTTTGTTGTTAGTATATAAAATACAACTGATTTGGGGCTTCCCTGGTGGTGCAGTGGTTGAGAGTCCACCTGCCGATGCAGGGGATATGGGTTCATGCCCCAGTCCGGGAAGATCCCACATGCCGTGGAGCAGCTGGGCCCATGAGCCATGACCGCTGAGCCTGTGTGTCTGGAGCCTGTGCTCCACAACGGGAGAGGCCACAAAAGTGAGAGGCCCGCATACCGCAAAAAAATAAATAAATAAAAAATACAACTGATTTTTGTATATTGATCTTGTATGTTGCAACCTTGTTATACTCACTTTTTAGTTACTACAGGGTTTTTACAAATTCCATAGGGTTTTCTACATAGATGATCATATTATCTCCAAATAGGGACAGTTTTACAACCACTATCATCACCTACACATTCATGACTATTTAATCATTGTGTGCTGGGATTATGATAGGTGCAATAAATGCATTCATCATTAAATTTTCTAAACCTATCATTCATTCAGCAAATATTTCTTAGTGCCAAGTACTCATGAGGTAGTTACTGTTTTTATTGCCATATTACAGGTAAGGAAAGAGATTTAAGTAAAGTAACTTATGAATGATCACTCAGCCAGTAAACAGAAGACCCCATTCTCAAACACTGGTCTGTCAAACTTGAGACCGGTTGTTCACCAAAACAACATTATTTTCTTTTTTTTTTTAACATCTTACAATGGTGTGTTAGTTTCTGCTTTATAACAAAGTGAATCAGCTATACATATATCCCCATATCTCATTATTGTCTTTTTAATCTATATAGACATCAGACTCACATAGAAATTCTTTTTTCCCCTCTGTTAGAGAAGTGTCATTAATTGGGCAAACAATGTTGAATTAATATGATACTTTCTATTTGACTTCTCCAAATTGACTGTAGAAATCATAAATCATAAAAAGGTACTTCTTAGTATTTCTTTGTAGAATATAAAAACACAATCACAGCAGTACTGATTCTCTGCAAAGAGAGTCTTTTTTGATTTATCAAAATATGCAGAACATAAATGTTTGTGACATATTCGTAGTCCGTTACCTAACACAGTCCTGGAGTGTTTATCCCCAGAAACGAGTCTCCTTCCATCTGCCTGTTAGAGAAAGTACTTTCTACAAGGAGAGTATCTGGCTGCTTAATCACTGTGGTCTCACTGCATACAACAGTGCCTGGCATGTAGCAGACACTCAAAAAATATTCATGTATGAATTTAAATCCTCACACTGAATCAGCAGTAGGTTAGTTTACATCACTGATGAGATAAGTCAGCCTCACTAAATCAGATCTGGAAGGGACTTCGAAGATCAATAGGTATAACCAAACCCCTAACAATCAGTAGGTATATGCTCCCACATGATTCCTGACCCAGCACCCAGCCTCTGCTGAGTTTGGTGACAGGGTCCGCATCATTTACTAGGGAGTTTCAGCTAATGTAGAGTTCTTCACATTGAGGCAAAATTTCAGTCTCTCTAATTTAAATGTTTTCCTAAATCACATCCTAGAATAAAATAGAACAAGTCTGCAAACCACCATTCACCTGTGATAGCTCTTCAAATATCAAAAAATGACCTTCTCCATGGTTTTTCTTCTCTAGTCTAAGAATTTCTTCCTCATGTACCACATAGGCTTCTATTCTCTTCTTCCTTGTCTCTGCTCTGAACCAAGAATGAGCAATTAATAAATCTTATTTAAAAAATAAACCATCCACAGTGAGCTTCTAGCAAATTTCAGGGAGCGCTGCTCGGTAGAAAGAACTCAGGTGGAATATCCCAGATGGAGATACATCCTTACCCTCTTTGCCTTTTCACCTATCACAGAAATGCTCAGTGTGGATTCAGTTGAGATGCCAAATTTATGCTGATATTCATGAAAATAAAAAAGAATCTTTAGAAATAAAGTTGGGATTTTTTATTTTTGAGATAAGCTTATGTTTATAAAATTTTTCTTTTCCTGTTTCTTCTTTACTTGCTGTATAATTCTAGTAGAAGACTAGAATTATTTGAGAAACCTAATATTTAATTCTATAAGCAGATACACAAACAGTATTTATTTATTTATTTATTAGATCTGTGCACAGCTTGAAATGGAATTAGTTGATCCCAGCATGAAGCACATGTTAGCTGTAATTGTTCTTTCTTATTCACAAATATTAGAAAAACTATATGCACCTTGTTCTCATAGAATAAACCCTACATATTGGAGATGAAAGGAAAAAAATGTATGGAGCTGCTCAAATCAGATGACCATCACACACTGGGTTATTCAATTTACCTTTTTTCCAGCCATATGCCCGTATGTGGCACCCAAAGTCTCAAATGACATCTTGCCCCCAAAGAATGACAACCAAATACCCACAACAGCTCTAAAATGACCTGTCAACAAATGGTTCAGGGAGTGCTTCGGATGGAGGCTATGGGCCCATAACATGATGAAAATCCCTCTGCCAGGATAAGTACTATAGATTCTGAGGCAGTTAAAAAAAAAGACGACAAAAATTTAAAAACACCCTGGTTGCATATTCTTTGTAGATACCTCTAATAGACGTTTACTTGTGCATATATATTTAATTCTTATTCTCAATCAGTCAAAATATTAACTCCCAATTCTCAGTGCATTTAAAATTTGTATTGACTTTTTATTTTGAAATAATTATAGACTAACAGGAAGGTGCAAAGAAATGGACAGGAGTCCCTGGGCAACGTTCACCCAGCTTCCACCAATGTTAACATCTACATGTATTTTTTTTTTTTTTTTTTTTTTTGCTGTACGCGGGCCTCTCCCGTTGCGGAGCACAGGCTCCGGACACACAGGCTCCGCGGCCATGGCTCGCGGGCCCAGCCGCTCCGTGGCATGTGGGATCCTCCGGGATCGGGGCACGAACCCGTGTCCCCTGCATCAGCAGGCGGACTCTCAACCACTGCGCCACCAGGGAGGCCCATACATGTATTTTTTAAATTGCTTATTTCTTCAAGAATCAAACACTTAACTACATTTATTTCTGAGAGAATATGAATTCTTTCATGGGCTCCATAACCCTCTTTAGCCAACCCTTGCTTGCCTTTATTTAGGAGGATCACACAGATACTATTTTTCTTTCTTTTCCTATTCATCCCCAGACTTGTATAAAGCTCTTATTGCCTTAGGAAGGATCACTGTTCTTAGCAGAGTGTGGTGATAATTAAGGGAAGAATGGGGATTTTATCCTCATAGGCCCAACCCGGGGTCAGTCCACGCACACCCATGGTCATACCTATAACTGTTACCACTCTGAAATATACTGAAATCAACTGAAATCAGCTAAAATGGGCTGAACCAAAATGCATAGAGCAATTGCGGGTGGAGAAAATCTTAACTTAGATGTTTAAAATTTTTCAAATACATTTTAGCATACACATATTATATATGCATACGCTTTTATATACTTTATATATCACATATTTGACACATAGTATATTTAAATATATAATTTAAGGCACTTTTTAAATCGGGAATTTTAAGTGAATCACCCAGCTAATCAAGTGGCAAAGTCAGGCCTGGAATCTGGAGCTGTGAATCAGAGTATGCACTCTTTTCATTACTGGAGTTGCCCGCTGATTTATCCACATGTGTCCATTATCATGAAAAAGAAGGCAATTCCATGCTCCTGCGCTCCTCTCAGTGTGTTGGTATCAGCTCTTTAGTAATAGGAAATCCAATAGTTTCATTACTTTCCCCCATTTCTAAAAGTTGCTGCAAGATATTATTCTGAATCCATTTTTATATCTTCTCAGAAGATCCTCAGTTGTTGGAATGGTTTGAGACCAGGAGAATTAGAAGACCGAGTCTTCCTTAAACATCCAGTCTGCATGTACTGCTCCTTCAGCCCGTCTCCCCAAACCAAACCTCCTTCTCTGTTCTTCAAAGAGGTTTCAGATTCAGAGAACACCCCTCACCCAGCCAGCCAGGGGTCTGGGGTGTCCCCCATCTGCCTTTATCTTAGCACTTTATTTTTGTCCCTTTCCCAATCTACGACAAGCTCCCTATGGGTAGAGACCATTCTATCTTGTTTTTCTCTATTCTAGGATGGTGGCTAGAAATTTGGAACACTCTAAATGTTGAATAAATGAATGAAGGATAACATCATAATATTTGGTAAATGCAGGCAAGTTGGGATGTCTGGCTCTTTTACAGACAAGCACTCTGATGCATAAGCTACATTAGGAAAAACAAAATGAGTCATCTAGCTATCCTGTTTGCCTGTGATCACTAGCCAAAATAAAATGGGATAGACTGAGCTTGTCATTGATTTTAGGCTTCTCTAGCGTATATGCAGAACTGATAGTTAAGTGGCTCTGAAAGTCAACTCTCCATCTGTGAAGTATCCTATGTGATAAGACACTTTTCTTAAAAACCATGTCCAGTTTTGAGTTGTCCCTTTACTACCAAGAATAAGGATGGTGTTATGGTAACATCTTCAAGGCTTAAAGCCAAGATGCAGCTTGATGAAGACATCAGTTGATTTTATCATGCACTTAAATGCTGCACTGCCACAGGCACACACCATAGGCAGCCAGAATTAAAGCCCTGGGCCTCCAGATAGAGAACCAGCAAGGTGCTGGCCTCTCATCCACTGATTCTCACCGGACAATTTTGTTCTACTCTGTTCCCTCCTCTTCATGCCAGCTCCTACTGCTTAGCTATCTTTCATCTTTGCAGAAGGAGAAGAAAACATCCACAGCATAGTCGTGGGGAACAATTATGTCCTGAAATGCAAGCCGCCTTCTTTCTGTGTTATTTCACAAGGCTCAAAGCTGGCGATCTGCACATTAGATTAAGGTGAAAGGCTGCAGGCTGAATTCAAGCTTTTATTTGGAGTTAATGAAAATAGACAGCTCTCCTTGTCTGTTTGGGACCCAGAAATTCTAAAACTTAGCTGCATGCTCAAAAGCTTCACGTGAAGTTCCATGTGCTCAGTAAACATACACTCGGTATTTGATTTTTTCTTAAAGACAAACTTTTCGGGACCTGTTTTCAATGGACTCAAAATGTACACCTGTGCTCTCTCTTCAGTAATTCTGGTCTGTGTAGCTGGCACCAGGTGCCAAAAGCCTAAAAACAGGAAATGGACAGAGGACCAGGCTGTGAGCAACACATCCAGCTTGCATTATTGTTTACTTTTTTTCCTTCTTTTCTGTAACCCAGATTATTCCCAGCCTCAGATTCTTTCTGTGGTCTGTGCTAATTTGCATACCCCCATACCCAGCAAAATGGTCTGGATCCTCACAGCCGAATAGAACGGAAGATTGAAATTTAAAGCAATGGAGAAAATGATCTCAATATACGCAATAAAGTCAAGAAGTAATTTTGTTAAGTTTCTAGAAACATGGAGGTTATTTCACGAAGGGCAGTGATTAGCTGGATTCTGTTTCTTTAGAAGACCTGAGCATAAACTTTAGCACAAAGCATTTTGGTTAGATACCTAGAAATATTTTCTGATAGTAATGGAGAGGAACAAAGGGCTAGCTCTCTGAGGGAAGCTGAAGTTTCTGTCTATTTCTATGTTTCAGTGATAGGGGAGAGAGAGAGAGAGAGAGAGTGTGTGTGTGTGTGTGTGTGTGTGTGTGAGAGAGAGAGAGAGAGAAGAGAGAAAGAATGAAAGGAAGGAAGGAAGAACGGGAGAAAGAAAGGGGAAGAAGAAAAATAAAGAGGCACTTTTTTGCCTAGCAGAAGCTTTTGGAGCATTCAAATTGGTTACTTAGGTAAATCTGTGTTGAAAAAAAAATAAAACTTCATTGTAGAAGAAAATATGCAAAATGAATATGTTTTTGAAACACTCATTATTTCATGACCCAGAGATAATGACTGTTAATATCCTGGATGTATTGCCTTTGTCCTATATTATTTTCACCCCAAAGCAGCATATTTCTCTGTAATTGTGGATCCTCACATACCATCGTCTACTGAACAGCTTTCCATATTGATGACTGTAATTCTATACGTTTTGTTTTTGATGCCTGTGTAGTAATGCCCACTTGCCCACTAGTCCACTAATAATAAAATGTAAGCTCCCTACACACAAAAGTTTTCTATGTTGCATCTCTGTTGTATACCCCAGAGGAGTGGCTAGTACACACTAGATGCTCAATAAATACTTGTTGAAATACACAGTATTTATCATTTATATAATGAAGGCCCTCTTGCTAAGTCATTTATTAGGTCGTATTTTATTTTTCGCTATTATAACTCATGCTTAGATGAATAACCTTGCATCTATATCTTTTTTCAATTATTTCTTAGGATAAATTCCTAGAAGTAGAAACAATGAGTCAAAAGGCCTGTACATTTTAAAATGTATTTGAATCAACTGTCTTCCAGAAAGGCTACACTAATTATAATCTTACCAGCAGTTTCTGTTCACATTTTTGACTAAATCTTTATAAGATCTGTATTATTGTTGGTGAAACAAAAACCCAAAATAGGGACTTCCCTGGTGGCACAGTGGTTGGGAATCCACCTGCCAATGCAGGGGACATGGGTTTGATCCCTGGTCCGGGAAGATACCACATGCCGGGGAGCAACTAAGCCTTTGCACCATAACTACTGAGCCTGCGCTCTAGAGCCCGTGAGCCACAACTACTGAGGCCGTGTGCCATAACTACTGAAGCCCACGTGCCTAGAGCCTGTACTCTGCAACAAAAGAAGCCACCACAATAAGAAGCCTGGGCACCACAATGAAGAGTAGCCCCTGCTCACCGCAACTAGAGAAAGCCCGCGTGCAGCAACAAAGACCCAACGCAGCCAAAAATAAAAATTAATTAATTAATTAAAAATAAACCCAAAATAAAAAAAAATCTGCAATTTACCATGTATAGAGGTAACAGCTGACCTTATAAAAACCTTTAATCAATTCCTCACTGTATTTTAACCATTGGACTCAACGACAAAATGCCATGTTTTTGTGGTGAGATAAAACATTGACAGAGAGATGGTGTTAAAATTTTTATTGAAAAGAAAGACTTTACATGAGGCACAACTTTAATTAAATTAAAATCTGTCCACAAAACCAAATTCTTCAGCCTTGAAAAGTGCTGTGGGTTTTTTTAAATGAAATGTCAGAGCACAACCTTTAGCTCTTCGAGTAACATTAGATATTACATATTAGTCATACTTTAATCCAATATTTAGACTTATTTACTACCAAATTTCATTCAGCATAAAGGACATCTGGATCCTCTGAGCAGACTAGCTCTATAAGAGTCTTCATTTGGACTGGGAATTTTTTTATTTTTTTCCCCCATTTTTATTGAGATACAATTGACGTACATCCCAGGATAAGTTTAAGGTGTATAGCATAACGGTTTGACTTACATATATTGTTAAATGTTTACCACAATATATTTAGTTAGCATCCATGATCTTATGTAGATACAATTTTAAAAAAAATCTGAGACTGGGAATTTGAGTTTTGCTTAGAAAAGGCTTTTCACTTTCAAGAAGTTAGACTTGAAGAAAGACCCCCTGAACCAAAATGACTGGGTAAATGCTTTGGAGTGTGTGCACATACAGGCTTATTCTCAAAAGATCCCGTGTTTACTCTGCAAGCAATTCAGGATGGTACAAAGTCCACTCTTAAAAATGGGACTTCTCCACTTGAACTTTCTGGAAATTTTCCCTTTTGCGAAACTTTTTCTCCAAGTTAAAGGGAACATTTTTTCCTTCCTTTTGATTTCTCCTATTATCAGAATATGGAAACTATAAGTCAAGCTGCATCCACCCAGATACAAAGCTCTTATCTACCACCCCATAGGGAGCAATAGCCTTCAGTAACTTCCTAATAAAATAATGAAAGCATACAGCTCACTTATTCTTTTCTCAAGTGAATACACTCTGACTTTCACAGCTGAGTGGATATTTACCAAGAAAATATTTTTACTGAGGTTGCACAGATAACTGCATATTTGATACCCAAATAGCTGAATTGATTCCCTTGGCAAAAACACAATCTAGGTGATGGAAGTGAAACACAGAGCAAAGAAAGAAAGCTGGATCAGGGTCTAAGTTTAGTATTGTGGTTGCTTTTTCCTATATGTGGCCAAAAACTTAATAACTACGTTTATTAGGATACGTTTATAAACGCTTACCTAGGAGAAAAGTACCCTACAGAACTTCTGTCTTCTTTCATCCTTTCAGGTTAAATCTCACTAAATTGTCTTTTCCTTTGATCAATGTTGTGGAAATCACACAGACAATGCCATACTTAAGTAATTAAGTTAGGTTGATTAGGTTATAGGGACTATACATGCCCATTAGAGCACATGAATAAAATCCTTGAAACCACCTTACCTTTCTTCACAATGGAAACAATAAACTCTTTGTTTTCCTATTTATAACCAAATAAGCACCTAACATAGCCCAAAGAAACCAGGGCCCAGAAGGAGGTAAGTGTCTGGTTTTCGCTAATTGAGTCTCCCCCATTCTCATCTTCGATAGATTCCTTGGATTGTTTTCCAATTTTCATTCGCATTTCATCCCATTAAATGGCTCTAACCTCTGACAAGTGCACACCACCCCAGATTCATCTTCTATTCATAACTGAGATGAAATGTGCCCACTTGCTCTGTCGACAGTACCAGAGGCATTGACAGGACGCAGATAAATACTCATTCTGTCTCATCAGCCTTGGAGGAGAAAACAAATGCACACTCCTCATCTAGCTATAGTTCTTAAAAGCAGTGTGCACATCACAAGGCATTTTTGGTAAATATGTAGCTGTTGACGTGCAGTGAGAAGTGAAAAGAAGAGGGAAAAAATGCTGCTATTAAGACTAGTTTGTTGTTACCATGCTGATTTTATGCTGCAGATAGGAAAGCTTTTTCAAAATTTCTATATTTAAAAGTGCTTAGCAATTCTAAGCTGTGTAAATAGCACTACAGGTAAATGTTACTTTTAGGACAAATTATTGAGATTTGTGAACAAATCACTCTGCACTTTTCTCAACATGGAGATGAAAAATCATGTTGATTTGTCTCCCCTTTGTAAGAACATTAATTTAGATACTGCCCATAATGTGGCTCAAGTAATATGCATGGGATAAGAAACAACTATATTACAAACTCTGAAAACAAAGCAGTAATAATGTGATCGCTGTATTACTGTGAAAATTCAAGATAATATGAAAATTATTTTATCATATTATATTCCATTAACATACTGATTAAAACATGTATGTGAATGGCTCCCACGAAGGGTTCTGATGCTAGTATAGACAGCGTATGGACATTACTGATAAATTTCCAATATCCAAATGAAAGTTTAGCCACTGAAATTAAAATGCATAAGACTGGTATTTGGGAGGTGTCACTCAACAAATGTGGCTCTAAGTTAAACTTAGGATAGCTCCTTGTCAGACAATATGGACAAAATAATATCAAAGAGAAAAGAGAGGAGGTGTTCAGAAAGGAGGCCTCTGGGTTCTCATGGGCATTGCTACACCCACCATTCCTCCTTTCCTGCGTCTACACTTCAGATTCCAACAGGGGTGAAATCCCAGGTACCTATGGAAGGTTGCAACAGCAAAGAACAACATGAGAAATGTGGCATTAAAGAGAATGCAGGGAGAAAGACAAATACCATATGATATCACTTATATGTGGAATCTAAAATATGAAACAAGTGAACTTATCTACGAAACAGAAACAGACTCACAGACATAGAAAACAGACTTGTGGTTGCCAAGGGGGAGATGGGGGAAGGCTGGAGTGGGAGTTTGGGATTAGCAGATGCAAACTATTATATATAGAATGGATAAACAACAAGGTCCTACTGTATAGTGCAGGGAACCATATTCAATATCCTGTGATAAAATATAAAGGAAAAGAATATGAAAAAGAATGCAAATATATGTAGAACTGAATCACTATGTTGTAAAACAGACATTAACACAATATTGTAAATCAACTATACTTCAATAAAATAAATTTTGAAAAACTAAAATAAAGAGAACACAAGAATAACCTTGGATTTTCAGGAGATCATCCTGGATTGTACATTGCATAGGGAATTTTTGTGTTGGGGTCCATTCTGACCAGCTATGCGCTCAAAGCCTTAGGGATGCTTTATAGGCACAGAGGTATTGCCTTGCCTTTCCGAGGAACAGGTTTCATTGCATGTGACCTTAATTATGGGCTTAGTGTCTATCTCCCCACTAGATTGTAATATCCCCCAGGGCAGAGAGGATCATGCCTGTCTTACTCAACACAGACCCAGCACCTATCTCAAAGAGCCCCTAACAGTTTGTGCACAAAATACTTGAACATTAAATATTTATTGAATGAGTGAATGGTGTTTCTACTTCCAATGGAGCTTTGATGGCTGTGCAGGAAGAGCCCAGCCAAGAATTATTATAAATCCATTAACAGTGTCCAACATATGGCAATGAGTTAAAAAGCAAGAAAAAAGAAAAGCACCTAGTTAACCCCAGCAGACTGGAAACAGGAAGAGCTTCTAAAAGCAAAGTTTAATTAAAATAGCAGGAGGCCCAGCTGAGAAAGTCTAAGCTTCTCACCAGGTGTCACGGTCTTCACATAACCCATGTAAAACTGCAGTAGAGGTGGATCAGTACCTCACCCCACTGCAGAGACAGTCCCAGAGAGGGCAGCGACACATACCAGCACCACACTGGAACTTTCAGCTTCAGCTCCTCCAACGTGCATCTGGTGCATAACCGGAAGGTGCAACCAGAGATGTAAGCAAACAGCCAAAGTCATGAGTCAAGTGTAACATCTGCTCAGTCTCCAACAGAAAGTCTTAGCAAGTTCAACAGTTGCAGAGGGAGAGTCAGCCAGAGCCATTCTCTCCAGCAGGGACCTGAGAGCCGTTGCTCAGAAAAACTTGGTTTGTACATGAGCAGGTGAACCCCAGAATCCAGAGTTGGTTCAAAGGAGAGAGCAAGTCGACCTCGGCAATCTCTAGTAGGCACATATGGCCATCTCAAAGACCTTTCCACTCCTCTCTCCAGTCTCATCTCCTGCCACCCCCTGCCCCATCCACCTGGACACTCCAGACACCCTAGAATGCTCATGTTGTCCCTTCTGTCTGGAAGAACCACCCTCCTACACCTTTAAGACACAAATTCAGCACTTCCTGCTTTGTGAAGCCATTAACCCCCAAAACAGACTTGTCCACTTATTCTACCACTATATTTACTGCTGCCTTTACTATGGTACTGAATACACTCTTTTGCAGTTTTCTTTGTATGTCTGACACCTCAATGAGTGTCTTAAAGGGGGCCAATGTCCTATTCATCTTCTGTGCGCTTGGTCCCTGACACACATAATCACTTAGCCAGTGTGAAATGGATGAAAAGGAAACCCGTTCCTGATCCGCAGCCATTCACAGAAATGTCCTGCTGGGGAACGTGCCAACAGGTAAATCTTGTTGGGAAGATCGTAAAGTCCAGGATAACAGGATAACTGTTCTTGTGAAAAGAGAAACTATAGCAAGGAAAAGGAGGCAAATGTGTAATATATTCATTCATAACCATTTCAAGGAATGCTTCAAAGACATGGCTGATACAGGATTTTTAAATCAGCTATAAAAATGTTTTATTTTTAGTGGGTAGAACTGATCTGTCCTTTGCATGATTTCTTGCAGAGAACCAGTATTAAACTCCTAAGTCACAATTGTTCACAACCAGCGGACCTCTGGAATACCTTACTTCTGTTTCTGCTATCAAATCCGAGCCCTGAGCAGAGACCAGAAAGGTTTCAAATGCCCATCAAACAAACAGTCATATTCTCTGGGCAACATCCAAAAGAGATGGGTGGAAAAAAATCACTAAAATTAGTTAGACCTGCTCCCTCCATGCCCGAGTCTGAGCACCGACCTCCCAAGAAGTCTGGCTCGTTCATGGAATCTGTGCAGTCTTCTGGCTATTACATTGTATTTTTCATGGCACAACTAGCTTTTGTGTATGATCTGGACCTGACAGCTATGGCTGTCCTAAAATGAAAAACTACAACTATTTAGCTTCCATTACATAATAATTCACAATCTCTGATGTAAATGTTCAAGTCACTTAGGACTCTGATTTGGAACAATGTATCTGTTTTAATTCAGATGACAGCAGTAATTCATTTGGACAACATGATTCATATAATGTGCTTCTCCTACTGTAACCTCTGCCGTTATGAAACGACACTGTTTCATGAGACCACCTCGAAAGAGTAAGAAGCAAATCCGTTTACATATATGAGCCCTATAATTTATCCAATGTATAGAACTTTTTATTCCTACAGGAAGAGAAAGAACAAGGGTGCATTATTTTTTAAATTATAATTAGTAATGATCACTTAGTAAGATATGAAATCAATTTAATAGGTTCAACCTGTATATTTTTTTGAATGAAATATAATAGGATGGAAAAATCAGAGTGTGTTCTGCGTGATAAGGATAAATAGTGTTTTGTAATACTTGTATGTGTGAGAATGAGAGAAAGAGTAAGTACAGTGGGTTGTGATACAAAGTGTATTTAAATGTATTTTTTACTGAGGCTGATAGCCAAATAAGGTAGAAAACCACGGATAAACCAACTGTAAATGACTCCAATTCTGAAGTCAGGAAGCATGGTGAAAATGCAGGCGAAAAATCCTAATTTCATCTCTGTGATTTATTGGTGATGTGCCCTTGTGCAAGAAACAACTCTGCCTGTTTCCTTATCTATAAAATAGGGATGGCACCTCATAAAGTTACTTGAGGTTTAAATAATATAATGTGCTTAATTCACCTATTAAGATAACAGTAGGGAATACTGTTTACTATTTAAAATGCCTAGCACAGTGCCTGGTATATAATAAACACTCTTTAAATGCTAGCAATTAATTGTTTTGTATATTATTATTTTTTAAGTATTACTATTGTTATGTATGGTAATATGTGTATTATGATCAGGTATTGCCTAAAATGTAAGAATCAAATATTACTCTCCATGTTCACTGGACGTCACTAAGCAAAGTAGACTGGCACTCTTTTTTTTTGTCGTTGCCACCCTTTCTCATTCAAATCACTTGATGTTCAGCTGTAAATTAAACCCTGGCTAAAAATACCAAGGAACTGTGAACTGAGCACTGTATTAGCATTTCATCCGCTGACCTTAAACTCACTTCCCAGACTAAAGCAAAGAAGAAGATAGGTATATAAGGTTAGAGCGATAGCTACCTTTTATTGAGTGCTTACAGGCACTGTATTAAACCCATTTTATAGATGAGAAAACAGGTTTGAAAGTTTCAATAATGTTTTCCAGGCCATATTATTAGTAAGTGAGAGAATCAGGCTTTGCTCCCATGTCCATCTGGCACATCTTGAGACCCTCAACAGGGTAAGTTACATCACGATCATCAAATCCAAACATCTACCTGTGGCAGGCCTCAACTTGTAGCATCCTTTTGGTCTGGGTTTGAAGGCCCGATATATTCATGAGCTTCCTACTCCCCAAACCCTTCTGCTCCATCAATAGGCAGTTGTGACTGTTAGAAAGCCGTTTCTCATATCTAGCCCACATATTTGCCTGCCTACACTTTCCACCCATTGAAACAGTACAGAGTATATATTCAGTCTCTTCTACTTCACATAATTTAATATGATGAATGACTCTCTCCTCTCTGTCTTTTCTTCTCTGGAGTCAACATTCTTAGTTGTCTTTGGACTTCACTCTTATGAGATGCCTCTTACACATTTTTCACATGCTGTTCATCTTCTTTTAGATGATATTCAATCTGAAAACGTCCCTTAATGCAATACTCCTGATGTGTGTGGCCTGTCCAGGTTACTGGAGAACTGGTTTGTTTAAAACCACACTTGTGTATCCCTATCCTTGGAAACTGTGTTAAGATCCTTGGAAACAAACTACCTCACACTCTGCTTCATCTCCAGGTTTTGGTCACTGAAAGTATCAAAGTAATTTTCAAATGAACTGCCAGGACATCTTTCCACCCTGCATTTCTACAACCACACTTTTGAACCTCAATGAAAGTTTTATTTGTATCCCTATAATATTTCCTTGCCTTGCTTTTGGCTTAGCTTTCCAGCCTAGAGAGATCACTTTGATTCTTAATTCTGTCTTTCATAAAATTAACTCTTATTCTCAGGAGCATATCACATGCAAATGTAAAAAGCATGCAGTTACATTAAACCGTTATAAGTTGACAGACTATTTGAGCAGATGGAAATATATATGTACACCCACAAAAGCATCCATTTTTGCTTCTCTCATGAAACTGTAAACTCCACGAGTTCATGAGCACTGCATCCCTCTCCTTTTACTACATCGTGTGGGCACAAAGGTCACCATATTCATTTTCACTGAATGATTATTAATTTTCATGTGTCAAAATCCACTGTTAGAATTGATGATAAGCCAAGAGGCAGGAGAGGAAATAAAACGCCACACATGTGAAGTACGGGTGCAAAGGCAAGGACTGGCACATGTTGCTTCCCTGAACCCAATCAATCATAGGGTTGACAGAAAATGGAAATTCTTATTAGAAAAGAGCCCAACAGAAAGACAAAGAAAAGAGAAAGAGACAGGAAGAAAACATGTACATGCACATGCCTACACACACACACACACACACACACACACACACAGTTGACTGGTGAAATCTTAAAGTAGTTACTAGAAGGCTTTCACACATGAATACCACCATTTAATGTCATTAGATCTTTGACTTTGTGTTACTATTAATAGACAGCCTATTAGGGCCTTGCTATTAACGGGTTTCCACAAGGCAACATGATTTCCCAGTAGTATATTACCATTAATTGGTAAAAGGCACTCTAGGAATACCAGTCTAAGACAATAGCTCAGCCACAATTAAAACAGAATTGCATTTGCTGACCTAAACGACAAAGCAAAGTGTGCCTGGGAAATTCTCTGCAATATTTTACAACCTGAACTAATTAAAGATCACATTCTCCATACAGCCAAAGAGCAAACAGAGAAATACCCCCAGCTGAAGACTTTCTAGTTTGATGGTTACTATAATGAGTTCAGTCCCAAAGGTACGGGACAATAGAAAGCAGCTTCTATCTGAAGGCTGTGAAATGAAACTCTGACATCCCTTAATTTTGGAGCAATTCTTTCTTGTGTAGTATCAACTCCATCCAAAGGCCACAGTCCAATTTTTCTACAATGAACATAGGGAATGTAGGGGGGAAATTGATCTCATTGTAGCCTGCTAAATTTCTTATACAGATTTAATGTTGACAAAGATTAAGAATAGCATATCATCATTGCCAGACTGTGTGCTGGATGAATTTCATTTATTAACTTAGGGGAGTCTTCCTGAATCTAAAGCAGGCAGAAGACTAAAAATGTTTTTACTATATGATTGAAGTATCTTTACACAGGCAGCCCTAGGTACCCCAAGTTATTGCTCTGTTGCCTGGAGGTAAATTAAGGTGATACTTTTCCTTTTCCCCAACTCTAATAGGATTGTACATTCTGCTTCTGGCAAAACCGATTACACTATTACCTACTGCCAAAACCTCATTCCTGAATGCTGATGTGTGTTCTGTCACATTTGGCTTGAAAAAATTACCTCTTACTACTTTGTTCTGATAAGGGGGAATCTTGCAAGAAGGCTGTTTTCTGGGAGAGAAAGAGAAACACAAAGGAAAAATGCACATTAGACACTTAACATGAGTTATCAGATGTCATTATTTGAAAACACTTCATCTTGTTTTTCCTTCTTCAAATTCCTTTTACAATCAAATCATGTTGGCCAGCACTTTACAGCATCAATGCTGTCCCAATTCTGAGCCTTTTTAATTCCAGTCAACAAATATTTATCGAGCATCTACTACATTGAATGCACTTTCTCAGTCTGTGGATACAGTGTGGAATGTGAAAGCCCAAGGAGACTTAAAAACATTTTCAATTTTACAACATTATTTAAGCTTTTTCTAGCATATTGCATAGGCCTCAGTACAATCTCAATCTGAGTATGAAAAATTTCTACATCTATCAGACCCCTGACATTTGTAAAGGGAATGGATATTCTGTATTAATACTCCAAGTCTCAGATGTTGTTATAGGTTCTTCAACTTCTATGCTATCACTTTTTTGACAAGTCACATTTTTTGTGCATTCCCTTCCAGCACAAGTTAATAACTGGTTTTCCAAGTTTTTCAAGATATAATATTTCAAATGACGGTCATTTGCAACAAAGAAATCAAAGCTTTGCTCATGTACAAGGTGACTCAAGGTGCCATGGAGAACAACAAAGCCAAGTTCAGATGTGACTGCTGGGAAGTCAGCCAGGCTCACTCACTCTGCGAATCCTTTGCTTCCATGCAGCATTCCAAAGCCAGGAGATTACAAATGGATTCTCAGCAAAATTAGGAAGTGCTCATATCAGGTACCCTCAGAACAGTTCTTATTCAAGAACCATTGGTGTTAAATCCCTGATTACTAAAGGTATACTCTGCTGGGTACGATTTAGCAAGATTTCACTTGGTTATCAATTATAGTTAACATTTGGATAGTAGATGACAGTTGCCCTTTATAAATTGTGATAAAATACATGGTCCCGAGCTACCACTCAGAAAATCATCTCAAATGATTAGATCAGCTCACACCACGTGGAGACTTTCCCAATCCTTTCCTGCCTCCCCCCAGCAGAATTAGTCACTCCATCCACTAGATTTCCATAATAAATTCTCTGTACTGCTAATAAAGCACTCACATGCTATACAGCAATTATCCCTTTTAACATATCTATTCAAGGTCATAGGACATATAGCAGTCACTTCTGTATCAAAAAGATAGTAGGTCTTCAACAAATGTTTACTATATGAATGACATCAAAATAGCCTTTATAAGTACACCTGCACTAAACATTACAAGTCATGCAAAGTTGCATCGAATTGCAGAGCAGTGGAGAAAGAGGAAACTCTGAGAAGCCCTTTAGTCCACCTTTGCTTTTAAGCAAGACCTTAAAAAAAGCCCCCAAACTGCATTCCTCTATACAGTATTCTTGCCCTATTGATCAATGGTATCTGAGCAATTTAAGCTGTCACCTTAATCATTACCAGATGATGTCATAGCAGAAAGTCTTGGAGACAGACCTGGGTCAAGGTCTGACTCTGTCATGAACCAGCTGTGTGACCTTCAGCCAACAATTAAACTTCTCAAGGGCTTCGGTTTCTTCCTTCATAAAAATCGAGCTGAGAATGGCACCTACCTCACCGGGGAGTTAAGCGAGAAATGTTGTGCCAGAGCCGCATCGAATTTAGTTTCTATTTGTATCGAATTTTCCAGGCTAAAATGATATTTTCCCAACCCAAAGATCTGCACTAGGCACCTGCTGTGGTATTTAAAATGCACAGACATTAACTTTGATTTGAATCCTTTCACTAAAAATAAACCTCCCGACAGAGATTCACTTATCAAACAAAAATGGCTCAGACCTCAATTAAGTGCCAGGCAGCAGAGAAACAGCTGTGGTCCCTTCTCTGATGCAGTGAAAAGACTAAGAGGGGATGGAAACCAAACCCACCACAGTGGAGAAGTAAGATGAAGTGTGTCACTGGATACACATCAAGTTCATAAGGAAGGCGAATCCCAGGGACCTAAGGAAACAGGTAATAGAGATGCAAACTGGGCTATAGAATTCCAGATAAACTCTAGACAAATGCAGCTGAACTCCATCACCAAAGTCAGATTCAGTGCAAAACATGCTCTACTCAAGTGAGGAAGTTAAACAGAGGCCATCCTGTGGCATGTTAAGTGTTTAAGCAATCACAGTGAAGGGGTGGAGGACAGAGTGCAAGTGTGTGAAATCACCTTATGATTATCACCTACCACTGTGAATGCTGGGCATGGGATAGCACTTCCCAGCTCTGGAGTGTTGCCTTCAGGCTCTCTGTGGCTCTCTCCAACAGCACGGAAAGGTCTCTTCAAACCCTATCCTCAGAAAGTAAAACATAACCTCCTCCCTCTTTTCCTAAAGTGGTTTGCAAGACTAATACCTTTGGGCTAGGTGCTGAATTCCTTCCTTCCTTCCTTCAATCCAACAAGTAATTGGCAAGTGTCTGCCGCGTGCCCATCACTGCCCTAGAGACAGAACCACCAGTGTGACTAGAGCAGAGGTCCTGCACTTGGGATACAGCTCAGGGGAATTTTGACATATGGCCGTGGGGTGTGAAAGATATGGCCACGGAAGAGTGTGCAGGGGAAAGAGAGGCACAGATGGGGATGCTGTGAACTCCGCCTTGGAAAGGTGTCATAGAAGGTCCCACAGAGGAAAAGCATGTGATCTGGGCTCACAGGATGAATAAGATCGTTAGGCAGGAGAGGAGTTATAGGAGAAGAGGTTTTCCAAGAGGCAGTAGAAAGTCTGGTGCTTGTAAAGGAGGGTGCCAGGGTTAGAAGTGGGGAGGCAGGGGGAGCAGATGGCAAAGGTCCATGACATGACATTCATACAACACTTACCGACTGCTATGTGCCAGGCACTGGGGATAGAATCGTGAGCAAAATCTCAATTCAGCTGGAATATTCTTTAAGTGAAAGGTTACATATGCTGTAAAATCCATTGGCTTTTATTAAATGTCCATTCAGTAGGTGGGGCAGCTGACAGGGTTGTTATGTGATGGTAGCGATCCTAATCCAGGCCTTCACCCAATACCCTGCACAAGAGGTTTAATCAATCCACAGCCCCCCAGTTTTTTGCACTGAAAATTGTCAGTGCTCATCTTTTGGATGGATCTGCACTGGGGAAAATGCACTTATAAGGAAGATTTTCCAGATTAGCAAAATTAATAGCTAAAACTTGGAAATGGCTCTTCAACTCTGATTTAAACCAGCTGATTTGGATTCAAATAGCTAAGAGCTCAGGACCAAAATCTTCCCCATCCCACATGGCTCGCACTACAAAGAACTCTATTAAACTACTCTGTCAAGGGTCTGAAAAAAATAGTGTACTGTGTACATAGTTCTATTACTCTCTCAGGACCTTCCAGTGGATGTTATGTCTCAGAAGTCGCTGGAGTTGGTTGGACGACCTCTCCAATATGGACTCCATTTACTAGCTGCAAGGAGATTATTCCCAGTGATGACTAAAGAGAGGAGAGCGTGTGTTAGCCATTGACTCAAACAGCAAACTCCCTTGCTCTGAAAAGTTGTAGGTGCCTGAGAAAAAGACTTTCAAAACTGATCAGTGGTTTGATTTCTGCTTCTTTCCTGCATATGGGAAAACTGGAGATAAAGTGCCTCTAAACTACTTTAGGAGAAACAATGGAAATCACAGTGACAAGTATCTTCAGTTGTTTTGAGCCAAATCAGCCAGTCAATATTTGCTGAAGATTTCATTGTGTACAAATTGTTGCAGCTGTCTAGTGCCATCCCATTAAAATAAGCATTTGGGAGAAGTTGCAAGCTGAGGCAAGAAAACTGTCACTAATCACTTGTGTGACCTTGGATAACTCACCCTTGTTAAAAGCCTCAGCCATCTAACCTGTTCACAAAGAAGGATGTCCTTTGCCCCGCCTATCTCGCTGGGTTGCTATGAGTAGCAAATGAGATGAGTTTACAAACGTACTTTGGAAAGCATGATTTGTTAGACAAATACAATGATTCGTCATTCAACAGAAGACGTTCTCCTATCCTAGAGGAGGTTATAGACCAGCAGGGAAGAAAAATCATACTAGACCGCTGTAGATTTCTATTTACCTGACAGCTTTAAAAAAAAAATCCTTTAAATTCCATCTCCCAAATCAGTTTTCATGCTGCCCCTAAATTATGCTCAGTGGTCTCATGATTTAAGCTTATAATTTATGTATTAGGATTATTAACATGTTAGGATTATTTGATCCTTTGGTCCATTCCTGGGTAGAATTAGGAACTTGAAATACAGTGTTTTTTAAGGTAGAAATCGCATTTTCCACACATTCTGTTAAGGCTCCCACATTACCCAGGACAACTTCCCCTAGTTGTTTCCTGACAACACCAGCAGTAACATATAGGGTGGTCGGGGGGGAGTGCAGTTTCCACAGTAGGACTGGTTGGCTTTAAATCCCAATTACTTATTATGGAAAATATTGGGCAAGTCACCTACATTCTCTAATCCCCAGTTTCCTCATCTGTGTAGTATGTATGACAATACAACCTCTTATCTTACAGGGTTATTGGGGAAAAATTAAAGAAGAAAATGTACAGAAAATGCCCACCATGGTGCCTGGCACATTAATGTTTATTAATGATCATGATGATGGCAACCAGAGGGTAGGTGCAATAAACTCAGACCATGGAACAGATGTATGCAAGGGACACCCTAAAGTCACTCACACATTGGGTATGTTAACCATAAAGACTTCTCAATTAGTGTCAAATACAGGTCAAATGCATTATCTCTAAGTAGATGATACTAACCACCTTTTTACCAAAAATGCAAGTAAGCATCAGAGACCTTAAACAATTTTCATGATATCACAGAGCTACTAAGTGATGGAATGAAGACTCTCCTCCAGGTCTGTTAGGCTCCTGCTGATTCCAGCAGGCCATTCTCCCAGCCCACTGCTGATTCTAGCTAAGTCTCTGAAACTCTTGGACTTCATATATGGTCAGTTCCCAGTGGCACCAAGACAATGAAGTTTGAAGGATCTACTCATAGTTCCATTCCTGTCATTATCCTTCAGCATGTCTGTAAATCCTTTTTGCTTCCTTCCCTGTCTCCTTCTTCATATGCATTGGGGCACAGGTATCAGGGCTGTGAATTCAATGAAGATTCATTTTTCATAGTCCGTTGGCCCTGAGAACTCAAAGTCTTGTTGGGGACACACAGGAAACTAACAAGCATTGTAAGTATTTTAATAAAGATGATCACACATGCTATGTGATTACAGGAGGGAGAAAAGTACTATGGGTTGAGCCTTGGAAATGACGGCCATGCCCATCCTTGAGGGTGGAAGGGCAATTCAACCAGAGTGAAAGGAACATCAGCATATTCAAGGAACAGCAAGCAGAGGAAGGTGTCTGAAGAAATAACAGAAGACTGGGGCAAAGCTTACTTAAGATACCTGAACTCCAGGTGGAGTTCAATCTGGACCAGGGGAACTCTAAGGGCTTGAGACAGGAAACTACACACCATCAGTAAAGTGCCAGGGCAGTAGCTACAGCTCAGAGTAAGGCCAGGGGCCAAAGGGCAGGAGCTGTGAGTGTAAATAGGAAAATGCTGTCCACCTCCTGGGGGTCTAGTGCAAGCAGACCCCCAGAAGCCATGGCAGAAGTGACTGAGCCAGAGAAGAAATTCTGGGAGTCCAAGCTAGGCCTGGAGGGGGTGCAACCAGGAGATTGGTGCAGACAAGGTTGAGGCCTCCATCCAAGGTGAAAATCATCCATGAGAAATGTCTAGAGTTGTCTAGAGATCAATGGTGAAAAATGTCACCTTGGAGAATGATAAGACATCAAATTCACTGAAGTTTGGAGGAGAGAAGACTCTCTGCATCTTATGCAAAGAAAATGAAAGAAAACAAAGCCAAAGAAAACAAAAACTCTGTAATTCCCCTTATTTTCATCCCTGACTTTTATTTAACCTTATTTGTTTTTGCCAGCAGTAAAATCCAGAGAATATCTTGATGATAACTGCCTCAGGGAGAAAGGAACCAGCATTTGTTCAGCATCTACCATGTGCCAATAATTTTAAATGTTTTATTTAATTTAGTTCTTGCAAATCAGCCGGTGAGACTCCAAGAAGTGAAATAACTTATCCAAGGTAACAAAGCTCTGATTTACCGCTGCTGCTGCAGGGTTAGCACCAGATTGGGATGGCAGGACTATTGTCATGGTGGGCTCTCAGTGTGAGCTCCAAAAGATAGGAATGCACCTTATCAACCTTCATTTCCTCCAAAGCACCAATCAAAATGCTGTGCACACTGTCATAATCCTTGTCATAATAGCAGTAAAAATAAAGCTAACATTTATGTAGCATATCTGCTACCAGTGTTTTAGATTCTTTGCATACTATCTCTAATGCTGAATACAATATTGCTCATTAAGTGTTATGAGCTCCATTTTAGAGATGTAGAAACTGAAACTTAGAGAGGGGAAAGCATTTGTCCTAAGTCACATAGCAAGCAAAAGCCCAAACCAGGATGCAAACCCAGGTTTGTCAGTGCACACATATGTATAGGGTTGATGAATATATTAAATAGAATGGATTTTCACCAAGTTGAAGCTGTGGTATAATACAAAGGAGGGAAATCTTCCGTGATATGAGTACATACATAGTTATAAACAGGTTCAGAAGCACATAGGGCTGGCAAATTTCATTGGCTGGAGATCCACAGCCCTGCATTACTGTAGAAGAGCACACTGGGTACCACTTCCACATCCTGGCCCATCAAAATTCTCTGCAGTATAGACTGTGCAGGGGACATTGTACCAGGGGCCATGGATACAAAGCTAGGAAAGACGTGTTTGGCTCATGTGTTCAAATGTTCACCTACATGTGGTTCAATTCTTAGAAACACCCACAGAGGGGAAACAAGCCCAGGTCTGTGAAGCCCTGAGGCTGGGCTTGACTATCTGCCTGTATCATCACTGCAGCATAGTCTCTGCATGAGCATCTTAAGAATTGGTGATATTCACAGGCTGTCTGGCAGAAAGACTTATTTATTCTCAGGAACAAAGTGAATTTACAATCCAACTCTTAATGTGAATTACTGCTGGAAAAAAGGGAAATTAACACATCGTTCTAGTGTCATCCCACTACTTCTCCTCCCAGAAACACTGCAACAATGCCAAAGAGCTCAGGATTTCTTACACATGAGGCACAATTTCAGGCCTCTTTACTTTTGCAAACATCACATTCTTTGTCAGGAATGCCCTTTCCTTTCCTTGTCTGCCTGGAGAACTTTTAGTTATTTTTAAAAACACAGTTCTGGTGTCACCTCCCCCAGGAAGCCTTCCCTGACTCCTCCAGCTTGAGTAAAGTTTCTTAGCCTTGGCACTATTAACATTTTGGGCTATATAATTCTTTGTTGTGAGAGGTAGGGCTGTCCTGCACATTGTAGGATGTTTGGAAGTATCCCTGGTCTCTAACCATTTAAATGTCAATAGCACCCGGCCAGTTGCAACAATAACAGATGTCTCCAGATATAGTTAAATGTGGGGTTGGGGTAGGAGGGATTGCCACCAGTTGAGAACCACTGAGCTAGAGTATTTTGGTGCTAGGTCTGTACCTTGGTCATACTGGCTGAGCCTTAATCTAAGCAGAAGAATACATCATTGGGAGTCCCTTCTGGTTCCATGTTTCTATGCTAAGTGAGGTTGAGATTTAAAAAGAAGAATTTGCCAAGTGGTCCACTCTGGCAAACACAAGATCCCTTCCTATATTTTTAAAATTTCTTCACAGAAGAGAACTATCCCAGTGAGGACAAGAGAACGATAAATTCAAGCTGTATGGACCTTGGACCCTGTCCTAAGTTTATGTATCCTAAAAGTGGAACTAATTTTTGCTTCCTCATAATGTTTCTGGGAAAAGTGTAATACTTACATCAAGCTGCCTAGCAAGACCACATCTCCCCTTTCACCAGAAGGTTAGGAATGGGTTAATGTGTGAGAAAATGCTTTATAAATTGTAAGTGCTAAACAATGGAGAGGTGTTACTATCTGGTTTTTAAAAATCAGTAATAAAATTTGAGCTTTCTTTTCTCAATGTAGCGTTCAAACAAATTTTTTAAAATCCCTGTTATAGGGCTTGCCTGGTGGCGCAGTGGTTGAGAGTCCGCCTGCCGATGCAGGGGACACGGGTTCGTGCCCCGGTCCAGGAAAATCCCACATGGCGCGGAGCGGCTGGGTCCCTGAGCCATGACCGCTGAGCCTGCGCGTCCAGAGCCTGTGCTCCGCAATGGGAGAGGCCACAACAGTGAGAGGCCCGTGTACCGCAAAAAAAAAAAAAAAAAAAAAAAAAAACTGTTATATGAATTAGCAATAATAATGACCTCCTTTCACACACATGGTCTCTTTCGATGGTCTCTTTGCTCGGGCTGGTGTTATCTGGAAAGTGAGGAGACAACCTGAAAGAACTAAAGAATCGCCCCATGTTCCCAGAGCCAGAAAGCAGACACTCAGATCCAGTTTGTGAGAACAGCCCTCTTTCCAGTGAGCACTGAAGTAATATTTTAAATACAGAACAAAGAGCCATTCAGCTCAGCCTTTCTGAAATTTGAATTATATCCCTATATGCAAAACTAGGTAGACAGTGGAGACCATTAGAACTGATTATGTCGGTGGCTATCATCATTAGTTGCACATAAGCCAGGATTAAGGATTTGCAGACATAAAAAGACCTATTTCTTTTGTCAAAAGCAATTATAATTAATTCTCAAAATATGTATATGTTCAACCCAAATCAGATGAAGGAATAAACCAAGGGGAGAGATGGGCTCCTGCCATAACTCCATGCAAGAACTCTTAATTAAACCCAGACATTCAAAAGTATTTTCAGAAGAAAGGTTAATGAAATGGGGTAGGGAGGGAAAACATCTCCAGAGAACCTTGCAGACTCTAGTTTTCTGGGCCAGCTCTTTTGTTGCTCTCAGGATAAGTAAAAAAGCTACAAAATGCATTTCTCTTTTTGGAATCAAGGCTGGAACTAAGCTCCTCTCCAGCACACTGCAAAGAGAGCTATGTTGTAATGTATTTTCCAGCACTCTAACCAGCCCTGGCGAAGAGTAGCTGAGTTCTGGACACATAGTACTTGATCTCAGAGAGTAGCCAATATAGTTTGGTTTAGATCAATAATGCCTATTAGCATCTGGTAGATGTTACAACTTTGGAAATACCTTAAAGGAAGAAGGAAAATCTTAGGAAGCAAAGATGCTCACGTGTTTGACCTCATACAATTACCCAACACTACCTTTCCTCTGTGCTCCATGGCAACAACAAATCAACAAATTACAGCTGATGGTACAGAGTTCACTGGAACCCATGATCAAGAACGAACCTAACAGACTCTCCATATGATCTCAACACAACCCAGCGGGTGAAAAGTGGAGCTTAAGGACCAGTACAGTTAGAGATTGAAGTACAGAGGAAACTGCATTCCATCCAAGTGGAGAGAATACACATGGATCTGGGAATAGGCCTCCTGGTAATAAGTCCTGGCCCTGTTACTGATCATTCACTCATCTCCTATGCACTGTAGCTTTTGACTGTTCATGTCATGCCAGGTACTGCAGGAAGTACAGGAGCTGAGATGAGAAACAAAAATGGTCACGGTTCCTACTCTCATGCAGCTTATAATCTAAAAGGGGAGATGGGCATGTGCATTAACAAATTAAAATTTCATGCAGTGAGGTAAAGGAATACGTGTCTATGGGAGATCACAACAGTCACAACACAAAAAGCAACACCCTCATCATTTACTGAGAGCATACCAGGTACCAGGAATAGCCCTCTGCATTTAACTCATTTGATTTTTCTAACTTGATGACGTAACCCCACTTTACCATCACCCCCTTTTACTGCAGAAGATGTTAATTTTCCTAACTTGATGAAGGAACCTGAACTCATTGCTTTAGTATTGAAGAAATGGAGGCACAGAAAGGTTAACAAGTTTTGTCCAAGATTCCGCAGAGAGTAAATGGTGGAACTGAGACTGAAACATGGACAGATGGATTTCAGCGGCCATACTTGTAACCTCCAAGTGGGTGTGTAACAAGGAATCCTTGTCCAGACTGAAGTCAGAGAAGGCTTTGCTGAGGAGGTGACCCTTGAGTTGGAAGGCAGTTATGGGTTCATCTAAAGAGAGATCAGAAGTGAATCTGGGGGGATGGAGGTTCTAGGCAGAGGAGGGAAAGCAGGGAGTGGGGCTTGAGTGGCTGCAACAGCAGAACATGTGAGACAGGCTGGGACCTGGGACCTGGGACCCTTTACTGCAGTGCTTGTACCTGGTCAAACATCTCCAGTAACACAATACAGAGAAGCTATAAGGGACTAAAAATAATTGCGAGCATGCACAGTTGGGGCAAATTATGAACAACAAGGCCAAAAAAGGCCAAAACCCAACTGCCACTTCTGAGATGTCAGGAGTAAAACAGGGTACTGTGCATGGTCCCTGCACACAGCACCACCAAGGGGATGGGCAGGCCACCTAAGCCCCTTCTTTGGCCCGATCCCTGGACCCACCCTTACTCTCACCCCATATAAAGGATCAGCTCACCACCGGCCTCAGGGAGCGAGCAAGGCAACCTGGTACTTGTTTCCGTTCTCTCTTGCTGCAGCATGAGCCCCAGTAAAGTCTTGCTTGAACTTCTTGTCTGGCCTCTTATCAATTTCTATTGATTAGAGAATCCAAGAACCCTGGTCGGTAACACATGCACCTTGCAGGCCAAGGTAAGAATTTGCATCTTTATCCTAAAGTAGTGGGAAGTTGCTGAAAGGCTTTTAGGAAGCAGTAATATGATTTGTGTTTGAAGAAATTCTCTGGCTGCAGTGTGGACAATGCAGCAGAGAGGTTCAGAGGATGTATGGAGAGAACAAGTAGGATATAATGCAACTGTCTAGGGTCCAGGCCAGTGATTCTCAAAGTGCAGTCTCTGGATGAGCAGCATTACTGTCCCCAGGGACGGTTTTATAAATTGAAATTCTTGGGACCCACCCCAGACCTATTGAATCAGAAACTCTGGGGATGCATTAGTCATCCACAGCTGGGTAAAAAATTACCACAAACTTAGCAGCTTAAAACAGCTTACACTTATTATTTCGTAGGTCTGGGGGGCCACTGCTTAGGTGGGTCCTCTGCTCAGTGCCTCATAAGGTGGCAATCAAGGGATTGGCGGGGCTGTGTTTTCATCTGCAGGTTCAACTAGGGAAAATCGGTTTCCAAGCTTATTCAGGTTGTTGGCAGAATTAATTCCTTGTGATTGTAGAGCTGAGGGTGCTGGCAGCTTCCTGCTAGCTGTCATCTGGAGGCTGTCATCTGGAGGCTGCATCTGGTGGCTTCCTGCTAGCTGTCATCTGGAGGCTGCCCACAGTTCCTTGCCTCATGAGCTTGCTCAAAGTGGCTGATTACTTCATCAAGCCAGCAATGTCTCTAGAACAAATCCATTAGCAAGACAGAGTCTTCTATAATGTACCATAATCATGGGAGTGACACTCATTACCTTTGCCAAATGCTATTGGTAAGAAGCATGTCACAGATCCCTTGCACAAAGAGAGAGGATTATATCAATGTATGAACGCCAGGAGGCTGAAATTGTGGAGGACCACCTCAGAGTCTGTCCACCATACTCTGTATTTTAAGAAGTCTTCCAGATAACTGTGATGCATGCTCAAAGTTAAGAACTACTAGTCCAGACTATGGATTTAAGGGGTATGTAGAAGGTATAATCAAAAGAACTAGATGCTGTAGTAGCTCTATTAGATTATGTAGTTTTGCACTGTGGTCATGAGCATGGCCTTTGGAGCCATGAAGATCTAGATTCAAGTTTCTGCCACTTTCTGGATGTGTGACCTTGGACAAGTTACTTAACCTCAAGCAGCTTCAGGTTCTTTACCTATATCATGGCAGTCCCATGGAATCTACTTCTTAGAGTTTAGGGTTGTGGTGAGAGATAACTGATGATCAGTGTAAACTATGTCTGGATGTCTGACACAGAGACATGCTCAATAAATGCAGGCTACTATTAAAAACATCTGTGGGATTCAGCTTCCTCTGTAAAAATATTAGATCACATAATATATAAGGCTCCTGATTCTAGAATTCAAATATTATAGATGAAAAATCTTGCTTTACAGAAGGGAGGTTTTATTTTTTTTTCTTTCCTCTGCTACCTATAATGGTAATAACAACACCCAGACTATGAGGTTTTTGTGTTTGTTTTTTTTTTTTTTTTGTAAATCTACTGTGTTACTGGAAGGAAGCCCCACCAGCCTCCTTTTGTTTGCTAGAGAAACATCTTTTGTGTAGACCTCCTGAAAGTTCTGTATACCCTCCAGGGACCCAGTTCCTGCACTTGCCTCCTCTGAAAGAAATAATCCAAAACCGATTAAAACAAGTCATACAGACACCCTCAAGGATGTATCTAAACAATTATTAAGTGAGGATCCCATTCTATGGGAACGTGTGCTTTAGGCACTCACCATGAAATGTTGTCATTGTGGATTTACTTTTCTATCTCCCTTACTTGACTAAAAACTTGTTGGAGGTAGGAACCACATCATACTGCCCTAGATAAGGGGGAGGAGAAAATTCTTCCCAAAAGAGGTGATGACTTTTATACACCACCTTTCTTTCTCCTCTATTCTGTCATGTCCCCTCCCTCTTCCCCAGTCAAGGTTATAATTCCCAATATTTGGGAAAAGATTTGCACTAAGAATGCCTGCGTGTAGGGATCAGAAGAGAGTTGGACATTGGGGTAAGATCTTGGTAGAATATAAAGGAAAACTAATTTCAAACCCTCCTCTAGTTCTCTGTGTCCATAAAGGTAAAGATCAGAGTTCATTGTTGTGTAAAGAAAGCTGTTTTGATAAGGAAAACCACCTGAATGGGCTTTTAGCCTTGCAAAGGTGAAACGAAGACTCAGAGAATAGAGATGAGGATGCAATAGAGGAGGACATAAAGAAACTTCTGGATGATACCAAACTTATAGCTATTGGTTGTAGAGTTCTGCCTTCTTTGGGAAGGCAAAGAGGAAAGATAGACTATCTGGGATTTTTAGATTGCACTTGATCGCAGTATCTTGCACAAAGAAAGTGCTTAAAAATGCTTACAGATTAAACTAAAGAATGAATGAATTAATGAAATCAAATGCCATATTCTTCTCCCTGTACATTGTAATTTGACCTCTCTTCACTGACTGCTGAAATAAGAGATGGACATGGCCCCAATAAAGAGCAGACTCATGTGTAAAAGAAACACCAAAAGATGCCAATCTAAAATAGGCACCGCCCTCTGCCTAAGTTGCAAAGTACAATTTAGTAAAGAAACAGACAGAACACATAGTTCAGAGAATGTTAATCCACAGTCAATAAAGTAACTAACCAATCCGTAGTAACAGCCCCCCAAAGGACAATTCTGGAGTGTCTTATTCCGAGAGCAAATTAAAGCAAAACAAAGAGGAGTCTACCAAAAAACCAGCAGACTCTCCTCTATTTCACATATGAGTCCTTAGAGGAACTCATGGAAATTATCCATATCTTACCCATATCTCCTACCTGCAGTGTACAGTGTCAACCTAAAATCCCCTTTGTTCAAGTGCAGCTGCACTGGATGAAATCTGAGCTGAGGGTTCTACCCTTTCTATTCCCTGCATGCAGACTATGTTCAGAATTAACTCTTCATGAGCAGTATCGATCTAGGAACAGAGTCAGAGTCTTGATAAAGTTACAATGAGCCAGTTACCCAGTCAGAAGTCCTTCCATCAAATCTTTAAAGATTACTTTAAAACAGTAAAATTCTTAGGGTACATAAAAGCTGGTATTTTATTCTTTGCAATTGAGAAGTGTTTCCATGCTTTTCTGGTGTGCTCCAGCAGCTGGCAAGCATTCCCATGGGACCTGTGGTTGTTTAGCACATACAAATTTGTGTGCTTGTGTTGGTGGGGAGGGCAGGATGGGGACAAATGTTTTCATTCACATCATATATACATGACCATAGCATTCGCTTTTCAGACACTACTTTGGGGTTTTGGGCTTTTCATTTCTGTGCAATCTATTGGATTTGGTGCTCTTATCAAGATTATTGAAATAAGCCAGTCTATCAAGAGATGGTCCAATTATTTCAATGGTCTAAACACAGCTTTAGTCTGGTCCTTTTCTGTATCAAGAGAAGCATGACTTAAGAGATCACTCTTCTGGGCTTTTCTATACACTTGGGACACTCCAAGCTCCCATATGTCTTCCAAAATGAAATCAGCACGGAGAAGAGATGAACAACATATATTTCAGTCTTCAACATATATTTACTATAAACGATATGCCACAGTTTCCAGAGAGTAAGTAATGAACACACATACAACCCAATACTAGGATTCCAAGCAGTTAAAATGGCCTGTTTTCATTACATTATTGGCTGTCATGATGCAGGCAAGCTTCTCTTTAATTTGAAGAATTGTTCTATTTACAGTCAATTGAGATTAAATACGACGTATCTTTCCCTTAGAGGAGCCACCTATGGGCTTACTTCTTTGTACTTTAAACTGTGAATCTTGTTCTCCAAAAATTGTACACTGAGTAAACTGTTAGGCTTATAAATATACACGTGAACACTCCTCCCTCATTCACTTTCATCACACACACATTTTCAAAGACGTTTCTCAAGAATTACTTGTCTAATTAACTTCTTTATGAACAAATTCTCTTCACCTACAGATGAGCTACAGTTGCAGTAGAGCAACTGAGTGTCGTATTTCAGAATATTATTAATAGTGGTTATTAGCTGAAGATACAAAGTAGAGGTGAACATAGAGAGTGAAATTTGCAGTTACTGCTCTGCGGAGAGATGGGAAGAATCACTCAGTCCCTCTAATCTAATTTACATACAATAAACTGGGTTTTAGATTAAATGATTTGTTTTTTTTTTCTGTAGTTCACATAATTTACATAAGATAAAATTAATGCATCGTTACTATCATCCTCCAACATTTTAAATCTTTGTTTTTCTTTCCCGGAGGAGGCCTAAGGAAGGAAATATTCCATTGTTCTAAAGTGATTTTCATTTTCTCCCTTTTCCAGGTAGATTTCATCTTGAGTGGAAAACTATACCTGTATCTATCCACCTGGTACAAAGAGGCACTCTTATTAACAGTCTTTAAGAAGTATCTTCCAGAGGTTTCTTTCTTTATGATACTACTCAAACACGAGTGAAAATTCTAACATGGGTAAAATTCGTCCGACCTCAGAATCTACTTTATGGTAATAGTTCTAGAATAAGAAAATAAATAAAATATAAAAGAACAACAACAAAAAATAAAACTGCTAAGGGGGGGAATACCACAGTGGAACTGGTAAAGTAACGAGAATTTATTTTTATAATTTATGTAGCAGGCATAGGGTCCAAGTTTCTATGCCAAGAAGACAGACCTTAGGACAGAAGATTGATCTCTTAGAAAATTTGTGCAATGGTCACATTGAAAAAGTGAAGGAATGACAGCCCTTGACCACCTGTCTGTCCCACATGTTATTCTTAGGATCATTAACATAGATTATGACACATGATATACCACTCTCACCTTAGTGTGTAACAGCAATAAAAACTACCTTAACTGGGCAGGCTAGTTGGGAATTACATCACAGCAACAGGCAATCAAAACTTGCATTCTGTGAGAGAGCAGGCAAGTCAGTTAATAATCTTGAAAATCAGTTTCCTTATTATCTGTAAGAATTTGAAAGATAAATGTAACAAGTACTTACAGAGTGCCTTTCTGTGTCAGATACTATGAAAGAGTCTAGGTTATTCAACACTTTGTGTTAGATTATGAGCCTAGTGACAGAAAAGGATGTATCTTCTGCACACATCATTGTAACCTCTAGGGGTATGATGTGCTTGGCAGTGCTTGACATAGCAGAGATGCTTAATACACTTGCATGGAAGAAAGGGAGCAAAATAAGGGTAGAGGAAAATATAGATGAGAATAAAAGAGAAATGGGATAGGATTCATACCCACACAGTCTCACGGTCTAATAGAGCTGCATACATAAATATTAGAAAACAACTTTGTTTAGAAACAACAAAAGAAAATAAAAGGGAAAAAAGTGTTTTGTAGGGGAAGTGGGGAAACATTAAGAAAGGAGTTGGATTATGATGGACATGCCGATAATTTCCAGAAAAATGTACTCCTCCCGCACAATACTCAGAAGTCGTTCAAATACTGTATTATCTGTGCACTGTAGTTCATGTAGCTCCTCTAAGAATCAGCACTGGCTGGTGGCTATTTTTGCAATATGAGTTTTACAAAAAAGACACACCAACATCTCCCAGTTCATTTACTTGGCTACTCCCAATACCTGGTTGTGCCAGTGTAATTCAAAGCACCAAAGAGCATTTATGACTCTTTCCGTACTGTACATGCAGTCATTTTTCTTTCTTTTTTCCACCTTGATTTATGATGACAGCTACTCTTTGTGACTGCTCCTGAGATTGCTGGTCAGCTGAAATCTGTTGGATGACAGCAAAGGCATTATAAATCCAGGAAAGCTAAAGGGAACTCTCCCTCTCCTCTCACACCTAGGGAGGCTGTGCTTTCTACCAGGAACGCAGTCTCAGCAACGGAGGAGGCCGATATGGAGTTGGGGAAGGGTCAGGTGCAAAAGAGGAGAGAGGAACTAGATGCCCAGGCCAGTCTCCAGATGTGAGGTGGAAAGCAGAGGTCTTGGGGGTTTCTACAGCAAGCTGGCAGCACCACAAGGTGGAGAAGAAGCTCAAGCAGAGATAAAAAGATGCACTGGGATGAAGCAACTGAAGTACTGATGCAGACCTGGCAATGGGGCCAGAGGACAGTGATGGGTTGTAAAATCAGAAACAACAGGGTTTAAGTCCTGATGCTGTTTCTTCTTTGCTAGGTGACTTTTGGGGAAGCTTTTAAATTTCTTTAAAACGTAGTTTCTGGGCTTCCCTGGTGGCGCAGTGGTTGAGAGTCCGCCTGCCAATGCAGGGGACATGGATTCGTGCCCCGGTCCAGGAAGATCCCACATGCCACGGAGCGACTGGGCCCGTGAGCCATGGCCGCTGAGCCTGTGCGTCCGGAGCCTGTGCTCCGCAACGGGAGAGGCCACAGCAGTGAGAGGCCCGCATACCGCAAAAACAAAAACAAAAACAAAAACGTGGTTTCCTCGGCTATAAAATGGGGAAACATAAAAGAACATGCCCACTAAGGCTGTTCTAAGGATTAGAAGGGAATACTGCACATTCTCAGCAGAAGACCTGGCACATAGTAAGGACCTCAAAGTTACCAACGGCTACTGCTGTTATGATTAAATCTATGATCCCCACTATACGAATTTTAATTCGAAGAAATACTCTCATAAGTGCAAAAGACTACCCATTGTAATAATGTTGGAAATGATGAAAAATGGAACACGATCCAAGTGTTCACTAACAGAAGCAGGGTTTATGGTGTAGTACATCCTTACTGTATTAAAATGAATGAGATCTACTTAGGTGCACTGACATAGCAGGTGCCCAAATGTATAATTAAGTAAAAACCACATTCAACAATACATATAGTATCAGCCAATTTCTCTAAGTAAAATTCATTTTTAAAAATTTGAAAAATATAAGCATCGTTATTAGAAATGATTATCTCTGTGGAGTGAAATTAAAGGAGACTTTAATTTTCTAAATTATGCTTTGCATAGTGTGGTTTAACAAAAATGTATCCATTTTGTAATCATATTTTTTTACTATTATTTTCAAGAAGCAGATTTTGAGATGGCTGAGCTTTTTCTTAATAGTCTTTTCTCAATGGTCTGTTTGCTACATGGTGTCCTTATGGGCACCAGAATCACATATCTCGTATTTTTCTACTTCCTAATCAGAAATTTAAAGCCACCCCTGATCTGATAACTCACAAAAGAGAGAAATCAAAAAGTACAGTAATTGACAGGACAAGAGCTACAAGCATGAAACACTTATATTTTAGATGTTGACTCAATTAATTTCATTAGTCAATTTTTTTCTTAAAATCCTGAGAAATTATCAGAACTAATTCAACATTACTCTGTAGTTTTCCTTGCATAATACTAAGTGAACAAATCCAAGTCCACCTTCAATTAAAAACACTCTTCAAAAAAATTTTGCAACAAAATAAACTGGATTAATGCACTAAAATAGGTAATATACTATTCCCTTGAATTTAGAAGTTTCCTCTAACCTCATAGCTTATGCTTTGATTGTTTTTTTCCCAGAGCTTTAGATTTTAATTTCTGAAGCAATAATGCAAAGCTAAAAGTATCACCAGGATCCCAATATATAATACAAAGAGGTAAATATACTAGACAAACATAATTTTTCAAACTATATATAATTGGAATATCATCATTGCCCAGGGAATTTTACTAAGTTGAGCAAGGATAGGAACAGCATGATTCCAGTTTAACTGACTGGAATAATTGAGTATTTTCCTTGAAATGCATACTCATATATGAGAGAGCAAGTCAACAAACGCTAAAATGAATCAAAGATCACACTGACGATCCAAGTCTTCCTGATCACCAGTTTAGGTTCTTATAAATGAAGCCCTCTTAGTCATCTTTAAGGAAGAAACTCTTAAGTTTGCAACAATATTTTGTCACATATGAATGAACAAAAGGATTGGACAATAACAGCAGCTTAGTCGCTTCCCTAAGCTTCTTTCACACAACACATGTTTGCAGGAACTCCCTTTAGCATCTTCTCTTATGGCCTCATCCACAAAGCTCGTTTCACTCCACATGATTTATGCATTTCTTTACTTGGCTATGCAGCATTCAATGAAAGGATTTTATTAAACTCACAATCAGCAACTGGTTGACTCCCCTTGTGCTTATAACAAAGCATTTACATTTACTTATGGTCAGAATAAAATGGGCACTGCTTCCATTTATATGATCCTGGAGCCTTTCTGATCTCCCTGGAAAATCCACATACATCATATAATGCTATGGAAAGGGGACCTATGGAGGATTAGCTACCTTTTGCTCATAATCCTTGAGGACACTGGAAAATTTGTTTCGTGTAAACTTAGCAGGGAAGCAGAACACCAAGTCAGTTGTTGCTCTTGCCTTTCACCCTGTGGGTTGCATTCCCAAAACACACTCACCAGTGCAATTTTGATATAGGGAGCCCTTTGATGCAAATGCTTTCCTTAATTTGATAGTAAAAGTTCTAGTATTAGTTTGCTTCATAATTCAAATATGCAGAGGCAGCCAACTCCAAAATACATCAACTCTTTGAACTTCCTCCACTTAAAATGTGTGTTTCTGGCAATGTTTTAATGGCCTCCTATTCACCCTGTTATTAAGGGAAGGGTTCCTGTCCTATGGTCATGGGGATGGCTGGACACAGGACATTCAACACTGGACAGATGAGAGCAACTGAAGTTTAATAGTCCCAAGCACTCACAGGCCAGGGAAGGGGAATGCATGCCAGGCAGGACCACACAGGGGCTGCACTTGGGAACAAAGTGAACCCACAGGGACTATGGGAGACAGGCTTTAATACCAAGACCATAGCGTGGCCCCTGTCTCTCACCAGACAACGTGATTGGCTTGTTTGAATAATTCTGCAGGCTGGCAGGAGCCGGGACTGGTCCCTTTGATAAGGGAGAGTATTTGACCAGGGAGCCGAGTGGGGAGAGGAACTTGCAGTCGGGCCATGTAAGGCCTTCCTGAGTTGACCAGATGCTATTAGGGCAGCACATAATCCTGAGCCCCAATTTTAGGACTTACCCCAGAGGCACATATAAATACTCATAAATATTTGCTAAACAAGTGAGCAAATGAGTGTTGAAAGAGGGACCTTGGGCTAGACACTGAACGTCTTAGCTGCACTGCAGCCGTTTATAAAGTCTATAAAATGGAAATTGTAGTATCTTTTCTGTTTATCTCAGGAGGTTGTTTGTGGGAATAAAATCATTAACATATGTGGACAACATCACAAAGCCTTTAAAAGGCCTGAAGGGTCCTCCACAGATGACCTGTCACCCTTCACATCTATCTCCCTCATATTCCAGGCACACTGGCCTTTTTCCATAGATGGCTCCACAGCCTTCATGCAAGAGCAATGGAAGGTAAAGATATTCCCTTAACATGCTTTCAAAGCACCCCGAATTTCATCTACAACTCAAGTTGAAATTGTCTGTTTGATGTATGTCTCCTGAATGACTGGCACACAGTAAGTGCTCAAAAAAATGTCTGCGGGTGGAATAAATTAATAGAATGTGATACAACTGTAAAACCATGCTTAGAAGCTATAAGCATGACACATGATTAAAAGGGCAAAATTATCATGACTTCAACTGTGGGTAGAGTCCACTTACACCCTCGTCCACCTTGCCTCCCCGTCCCTAGCCTTGTAGCTGTGCTGCTGTCTGCCTTGAAGAAAAGGGACACTTGGTCTGGGCTCGTGGGTCAGATCACTCAGGTCTTTCTACCTTTCCCAGCCCAAGAGCTGGCTTCTGCCAGAGCAACCATATCAACCATCTATGAAGCAAGAGGATAATTTGCAGGAGAATTAATAGACGTCCATTTTTTTTACAGTGTAAATGGAGTTTGACACAACCAGAAAAGTCTGTAAGAAACCAGTTCTCCCAACTGGTATAAGTAACAGATTATCATGAAAAATTCTCAATATTTTAGAGAGTTCTACACAAACTGAACAATTTTATTGGTGGAAGAAGCTGTGGACAGCATCTGATCTCATCATTTGGTCTATAAGATGAAGAAATGGAGGCCCAGAAGTGACTTGCCCAAAGTTACACTAGCAGCCAGTAACTAAGCTGGAGTGAAATCCAGGTCTCTAGCCATATATGTTCTTTTCTGCATTTTCTGCAGTGTTCTTTTCTTTTGTGTGTGTGTGTGTGTGTGTGTGTCACAATATAGAAGATGGTGGGTTCCCATACTGACATGCAAGAGAGTGAACAGAAGCAAAGCAACGTAATTTTTCCAAACTCAACAGAAATGAGTTAAAATACACATACATTCTTATAAATGTTTGCAGGTATTTTTGCCACCAAAGGGGGTAAAACCTTTTCTTCAAGGGAAGTTCTTTCCCCTGAAAGTAAATGAGTGGGAAAGATTTAAAACATAATAGTTTTTATTATCAATCAAGCACTGGAATACTGGTTGTCTATAATTAAGTTGAACCTTCGAAACAGCCATTTTTGGAGGTCAAAAATAATCTAATATTGTCATGGTCAACTGGTTCATGTACTACACATAAACAGAAGTAGAACATCAAGTTTCTGCCCTCAAGAAGTTTACATCTTCTTGGAAAGAAAATTCAAAAAGCTATAAAAAAGAAAACTAATAACCCAGAGCAGTAGAAGGGGTTGGGGTGTGCAGCATCGTCATATAACTACTGTCATGTGTTTACATTGTAATGGGGTATAAATACAAATAGTTTATTCTTTGAACAACTATTTTCAACCATGCCCTATCAAATCACCATTTCCTGACCCTTAATGACAGGCTTGGTTGTAGTGACTTTTAGTTATTAAACTTGGGCCAATCCTGTTTCAATTGCTTTCCCAACATTACCTCAATTAATACTCCCCAAATTTCCAAGAGTTAGCTACTATTATTGACCTTATTTTCCATTGGGAAAAAATCTGACGTTCAGAGAAGTTAGTTGACATCCCCATGAGCCGTGAGCTAGTATACGGGCAAGTTCCAGATTTACATGCTACCACTTAAGCAAGGAGGCAGGGATTCATGGCGGGGGGCAGTCACAGGTAGTCACTTAATGAGCTGAAGGACAATGCTGGTGAAACTGGAAGAAACACAAGTACACCAAGCATCGTGCTGAAGTTAAACCTACAGAATCTGGCTTGTGACTCAATAAGCAAGTCCAAAAAGAAACTTAAAGAAGAGGAAAAAAATGGCCTTCAGGATATCAAGTCAGGGTGACTGGGAAAATGCTGTTGTCATCTGTAGAAATTTTAAACTAGTCTGAGGGAGAGCCAAGGTGATGAATTACCAGCTCATGATGTTCTCTGTGAAATAAATATCTTGAATACTGAAATTCGTATTTTCCAGGCCTAGAAAAGCATTTTATCTTGAAAATGTTTGGCCTCACATAGCCAGTTCTTAACTAATAAGAACACAGAGGTTCTTAACTGCCTTAAATAACTTTTCTACACTAATTTTTCCCTTAAGAACACTTCAGAGAAGTAACACTTCACTGTGCTAGCCAACTCAGTCTACCAGGCCTTCTGGTTTCTACTCTGAAGGCTATTACCAGGGATAGAGTTACTGACTGTTAATGAGCCACCTGGTTTCACAGACCCACACCATCCTGCCATTTTGACAGACCTCCCAGAGCATGCTCTTGTAAGTTAACCAAGGTCAAGGCTGATTATGACTTGCATACCCAAAGCTGTCTAACCGATCTCATGTTCTAATACAGACATAGAAAAATTCAGTGAACCCTGAACATATGCAACCCTGTACATTTCCTGGGCCTCTGCTCTGGGGTCAGGCGCCAGCTGTGTTAAGTGTAAGAATTTCAAAGCTGAATAACATGTTTTCTGCCTTCAAGAAGCTCACATCCAAGGCTGCACATGGACAATAGAATAAATAAGTACACTAACACAAATTAAGTACTAGAGGAGATGTAGATATAAAAGGTGAGAGAGTAATTGATTCCAGTGAGATAATAAATAAGGTCAGGGAAAGAACATGATGGACTATCTAAAGTGAAGACATGTCTATAAGAACAAGTGCTCACAAAAGCATAGGTATATGAATTATCCAGAAAAGAGAGGAGAGGCACACTTAATTTGGGGGATTAGGCTGCATATCTCATTTTGTACCTATTTATTCACTTCCCTAAAGTAGGAGTCTGATAGTTTGTATTTTTAGAATGCTGCATTCACCACCTACAAAAAGCATGAGGCCATGGACAACAAAAATACACTTCACATCAGAAACCCCCAAATAATGAAATCTACATTGTCATCTGCTATACAGAATAGTCTTATGTTACCATAGAAACCCCACTCTCTTTGTGGGAAAGTATTTTAAATAAAGCTGTCAGATTAAAGCTGTCTCTATTAAGAATAATAAATGAAAGACCAATCATGGTCCCTTTGGATTTACCAAGAAAGTTCATCAATGAACTTTCCATCAGGTATTAAGAAACAAAAATGGTAGTACATGGAGGAATTTTCAACACAATTAAAGTACACTATTAACATTTTACATTACTACCTTTGGCTGCTGACAGTCTGAACAGAATTAAATAACTGGTTACACAAAGCAAGGCTTCACATGATGGTCAAGGTGGTGGAAGAAATAAACAAGTAGAGGAGAAAGTCACAGCAAATATACTTGATATGGGTAATTTTCTACCATTTTCCAGAATAAATTTAATTAGTGTTTAGCTCCTCTGTACCACTTTCTTCAACTCCAAATGCAGGGCACTCATAATAACAGGCTTATTTTAGTAAATGTACATTACCCTCTTCCATCCATGTTCCCCCCACCAAGCTCTTTGGGTGTCCTAGTTTACAAAGCTTATGGGTTTCATGAGGGCAAGGATTAGCTTCTTATTCTCACAGAGCTCACTCAGTACCTAACACATAGCCCACTCAATTTATTTTGATCAATTCAATGCAATCAAATGTCTTATATGCCGCTCCAAATGAACTGCTAAATCATTCACTCTCCACTTTCTGCACTATCATGCTGTTGACTCATTTTGTTCATGCTACATGTTTCTGGGCATATAGTGCATGGTGTGTGTGCTGCTCTGCTGCTGAGTCTCATAAAATTCCAAACTTTCTTTCTGCTTCCACAATAAGAGATAGTAGACTTTGATGTAATTTTATGACCCAAATATATTTAGATGGCTTCTAAGAATGGTTTTGAAAGTGGGTTACACAGATTAGAGAGATCCTCACTCTAACACTGGCATTTGGTCAACTGATTTGAGCTGACCTGGCTCCAACAAAAAGATAGTGGTGATCTAGCCAAAGCTGAAACAAAACAAAAGGCTGCCCTCTTTTTTTTAAATTAATTAATTAATTAATGGCTGTGTTGGGTCTTCGTTGCTGCATGCCGACTTTCTCTAGCTGCAGCAAGTGGGAGCTTCTCTTTGTCGCAGTGTGCGGGCTTCTCATTGCGGTGGCTTCTCTTGTTGTGGAACACAGGCTCTAGACAAGCAGGCTTCAGTAGTTGTGGCACGCAGGCTCAGTAGTTGTGGCTCACGGGCTCTAGAGCGCAGGCTTAGTAGTTGTGGCGCATGGGCTTAGTTGCTCTGTGGCATGTGGGATCTTCCTGGACCAGGGATCGAACCTGTGTCCCCTGCATTGGCAGGAGGATTCTTAACCATTGCACCACCAGGGAAGTCCCAAGGCTGCTCTCTTGACATGAGTCCTCCAGTCATATTCTGTGCTTCGTAGATGCCTCTTTACCTCCCACTAACCCAGTCCTGGAATCCCCCCCACACACACATGCTCACCCACACTTGTGCACACACAGGCTCACTAACTCACTGCTGGCCAGCCTGGTACCTCCATTAGATACGTGAAGCTAGAAAGGGAGTTGATCTCTCAGTTGAGTTGCCTCATAAATTACTTAATCTCTTCCTTTGCTCCACATTAACCTTAGGTCTTTAGTTTCTTCCTTTCCACTTGATTTTATGACCTGCTCTCTCAATAAAGCCTTTTTATAAAGATTTGTATGGAGGTGACTCCCTAAAAATAAATTTCAATTTATATATGACTATGATGATTCTAGTCTGTAAAGGTAGATTTAAAATATCACGCTCCAAACACATACTCATAAATAAGTGAACGAAGGATAATCAAAACTCTTAACTATTTGAAATATTCTCATATATTTCTTGTTCTGCTGAGGTTCTCTCTTTGTTTCTTTGTTTCACCTTCCTCTCATCAATAAGTAAGTGCTAAAAAACTAACAGGGAATTTAGTATTTTGCAAAGTTAGGAACTGAAAAATTCCACCCCTAAGAGTGAGAATTGTAAGGCTTTGTCTTTGTGGGGAACATGCAGCCAGTTTTCACATGTATATGTGGGTACTTTCTGAACTGTTTCACCTTTTCCCTGACCCTGGGCTCCCCACATGAATAGCAGTTCAGAGCAGCATCCCAGGGTACATCCATGGCCCCTGTCCATCAGTGACCCAAAGACAATAAACAGACAGCCTGGAACAGAATAGCCAGCAGAGTGCTACTGGTACATGGAGTTCTCTGCCAGGAGAGGAGCAATGCAGCTTGGGAGAGGTCACTAAAAATAGCACAAGGATTATAAATAAATAAATAATAAATAAATAAAGATGCAGAGAATCTTAGAATCTCCAAAGAGACAGGAGAACTAAGGAAGAGTGGTATCCCAGAAACTAGAGGAGAGATACAATCTCTACATTCAAGGACCATGCCATGAAAATGGTGAGATACTCAAATAAAAAACAGCCTTTAATCAAGACCCACAATGGTAAGACCTACAACAGCCATCCATATCCAGGTAAGGTATGGAGAAGGGAAAATTATTGAAGACCAGTGGACAACTAAGAAGGGTGATGTTCCCATGGGGCCCTCCATGTGTCGTCGTCATGATGACATTACTGCTTATAATAGAATCAGTGAGGAACAACAGATTATAAAGACAGCAAAGCATATTTTTAGGCATCTCCAGTATTATCCCCACCTTCCAGGCTTTGTAACTCCTTTTTGTCATCAGCCTAGGAGCAAACTGATATCAGTCTTTACCTTGGCATCACCTAAATGGAAAGAAACTCTACTCTTTCCCTCTTCACTTGATAACTTCAGGTTTTAGCTTTGATTTCTGATTTTTGTCTCAGGAGGCCTTTCGAGGGCCCCTAGCTTACATCAGTCACCCCTAGGAGTCCAGCATCTCCTCTTCTGAGACACCCCGACCCTCTGATCCCTTGTCTCAGGCTTCTTGCCTCTGCCACATTACATTCTAAGCACCTGGAGGGTAGAGATGGCACCATGGCATCTATCCCTTCACCCCTGTATTCCCAGCACATAGAACACACTCAGTCTGTGAGTTCTGACCAATAAAGGTAGAATCTGTGCCCACCTCACTAGTCTCAAACCCAGAATTAGTTTGGCTGTAGTGGCTCGAGGCTGTCATAGGACTTAACCTATCCTTCACTATTCTTTATATTTTGTGTATGCTCTTTTGAGGGAACATATTGGTATATCTATTATATCTCCTCTTGGTAATAAATTTCTGATAAAGAAACGTATCACTGGCACAACCATCCTTCATTAGAAGAGAAATTATGATAGCCTATTAGCTGGCCTAGGAGCCCCTGATACAAAATGACCTGCACTTGTGCTGGGAACAGCCAGAGTAGTGAGCCTCAATTCAGGGTTTATTGGAGATCACTGGGGTGGTCCAGGAGAGCCTTTCATCCCAAAGGAAAAGAAGGCGGCTCCCTTATCTCCTGACAATCAAGCATCATACCTTCCAGTTGGAGTTAACATCACCTAATAACAAAGTATCCATGCAATGTTTGTGATTCCCAGCTTCACAAGCATGCTGGCAGCAGAAGTGTCCTGACAAGAGCCTTAAGTGACAGCAACAGGTACAAAAAAATCCTATGGATGCCTGAGGAGGTCACTTCTTTAGCAGTCTTTCTACACAAAAGGCCAATGAAGAACCCAAATCTTTCTGGACTAGGACTGCAGGAATGGCATATTTTTTTGAACCTATGTGAAAAAAACATTCTGAGCTTCTAGCCAGTTCCGAGGTTCACACAGTGTTTTCTCTGTGAAGGGACTTGCTGACTTGCATGAGGCATAAAATATATGATTCATGGGACACCCAGCTTTAGGAGTTAGTTTTTAACTTCAGTGCAAAAACAAGAAAAACAAGTGTCTCATAAGCACTTGGAGAGATCTACCAAATTTTGTCACAGGAATAAATCCTAAAATGCAAACTATTTCTGTCCATATTGATGCCTAAGATGAAGGAATCAAAGATGTGCTTACTAAATTTGGAGGTAAAGTTAAGCCAGGTGACATTCCAATACTATAAATGACTGGATAACATTTCAAAATAATTGCAATCAACTAAAAAAGGATCCCAGTGGAAAAGGATGAAATGCTAAAGATGGATAGAAGATGTGAAAAGATAAGATGGTGGCTGACTGATTTGATCTTTCTCTTTTCTTTCTCTCCACGCCACTCCCTGAACAGCCTCCTTCTCACACACACGACTGAGATTATTGTTAATTGCAATTAAGTTAACAAACATTTACTGAGTACCTGCTGTATGGTAAGTACTGCACCAATTAAGTGTACAAACATGAAGGACATAGTGTCTGACTCTAAGAAGTTTATAAGCCTAATTAGGGAAATAGATACACACACCAAGAGTCACAAGTGAGGACCAAAGCCTGCAGAAGTTGATATTCACAGGGACCCAGGAGTACTCAGGAGAGACTGAGGATCAGGGAAGAGTTTCCCCAGCTATTTCCATTTAAGCTAAATTTTAAAGGGTAAGTGGGGTTTACCAAGCAGATAAAGGACAAAGAAAATTTCAAACCTGCAGAAAGAACAATCTGGAAGTCACCGATGAATGGAAGAGTGAGCAGCCTTCTCAGAACCATGATCTGGCCTGTAGAGTGAGAGCTGGTTAGGAGAGTGCAGAGCTCAGATGATTAAAGGCCTCCACTGCCAGGCTAAGGGGCTGAACATCATCTAGCATCTTCAGAAGCGTTTAACTGCAGGGCAAGATAAAAGCTTTACAAAGACTCTTCTGGCCACTGGATAAAGGAGAAGCAAAGTGGGGATGGCAGGCAGTCTGGAGGCCATGACAGTTATGTTGTGTTTACACTGAAGAGTAGATTCAAACTCTGAAAGGGTGTTAGTAGTTCAGTTTTTATGTAGAAAATTCAGTTGCAAGGGAGGCTCACAGCACTGTAGGTTGTACATCGTAGACACTCAAAAACGTGTGTTGACTTGAATTATTAACTTAGCTGGAAACAACTTGGGAGTCTAACCAAGGGCCAGGTAGTTTTCTTTACAGAGAAAAATTTGTTCTGCTGCATTCAAAAATACCCGTGACTCTTGTCAGTGTCTTCAATCACTTGTTGGTTATCACAAGGCAGGCTAGAGAGTGTGGGTTCAAACCTATCACGAGTGGTAGAAAAAATTTTCAAAATTAAGCTACAGAGACCAGATTACCGAGCTGCCATCAGAAATGGTGTTGGCCAGTGTTGGAAAAAGCCAGAGGAATGGATAATCACTTATAGTACTCGTGGAAGTAAAAATCATTCATTTATATTTCAGAACACTAAAAAGTGTAGTGGAATAATATAATATATACACTATGTACTGCTTATTTAGCTTAAGAGCTAAAATTCACAGATATAAATAAAACCCCACCCCATTTCCCTCCATACATCACTACTGTGAATTTCTCATTTTCACGCACACTTTTTAATATATTTACTCCATGTGAACATCTCCAAAGATAATATATGATGTTTTGTTTGTTTTAAATATTATTTAAATGATATATATAAAACACAAAAAGCTGGCTTTTTTGATTCCTCTTTTTTCTCTCAGTATGTTTTTTGAGATTCATTTGTACTGATAAATGTAGCTCTGGTTTATTCATTTCGCATCTATATAGTATTCCACTGCATGAATCCACTGCCCTATGTTAGATCCATTCTTCCAGAAATGGACTTTTTAGATGTTCCCAGTTTCTTATTATTAGAAGAAACCCTGTCATAAACTTCATGCTCTTTTAGGAGAGTTTTCTCCAATATTGATTAGTGTCAGTGCATTTTCAACTTTTCTAGATATTGTCAAATTGTTGTCCAAAGTTGTTGAAACAATTTACACCTTTCCCAGCAGTGCATGAGTTTCTATTGCTTCACAGCCTCAAAATCACTCAGTTAGAGCCAAATTTAATTTTTGTCAGGCTGATAGGTGTGAAATGGTTCTTGTCATTTTAATTTGTTTTCTTGATTATCAGTGAAGGTGAGCATCTTTTCATGTTCACTGACCATTTGGCTTTCTTTTCTGTATACTAATCATTCATTTAAAAATTTTATAGAAAACAAATTATTGTTATATATTAATTTTAAGGCCTTTAAAATGCTTTCATACCCTTTAACCCAATAATTACACTTAATTAATTAAAACTAAGAAAGTAATAAAAGTCTGTTAAAAGATTTAGGCTTCAAAGATGCTCATCAAAACATTGTTTATAATAACAAAACTTACAAGCAATATACTTAAGTAATAGCCAGAAACATATGAAATTCTCCAACAACAAGAAAAGGAATTGGCATATCCATAAATAGACTGCTATCTAGACATTAAAACTGACATTTATAGAAGAATGTTTAATGTGTAGAAGAATGTTAAAAATATATTAAATGGGAGAAGCAGGTTGCAAAAAATATGACAGTGCGATCATTGTTAGTTTATGGGATTATAAGTATATCTTCTTCTTTTTATTCTTATCTTTTCTCAAAAATTTCTATAAAGGATATAAAATGTTTTTTTTAAGCTATGCTTATAAATATAATGGGGAGACTCTTTCAGAATTTGATTATCAGGAGAAAAATTAATCTAAGAGACAATTTTGAAAAGCACCAGATTGTAAAGAGCATTGAAAACTACAAATAAGACCAGTGTGTACATGTATGCAAGACTTCTGTTCCCAAGACCAGATATTTCAGCCAAACCCACTGAAAATGATCACCCCTGGATCACTGCTGTCTCACTTAATGGGGAATAATAACCCGAGAAGTTCTGTGGGCTCCATATACAGCAGGACTCAGTGTTTCCCAAAGAAGTTACAATCTAAGTAAGACAGATGACACAATTAAGACAAACAGACACAGGATGGAAAAGGCAATTTGTACCTCAGTCAAGGAGTGGGCATATGGTTTCTATGTCTAGGCATGCATTTGAGGACAGATTAAGGAGAGTCAAGCGAGATCTAAGTAGAAAATATAGCTAGAACTGGATTCTGAGGGTTATAAGAAGTACATTTTATGCAGTTGATGGTAAAAGACATCATCAACTCAGAATGCAAAGACTGATTTTTAAAACACCTTGACCAGAAGGCTAATGGTTTGAACCACTGGCATAACTGTCTTTCGTTTATGAAACACTTGCTTATAATTACCCCAGTTTTTGAAAGAATCAAGGTCAAGTGTAGAAAAGAAGAGAGAGAACATCCTTCAGAGTTGAACTCAGGTCAGCCTTGGGCATGTTTCTCAACCTCTTTAGACTCAATTTCTTCATCATAAGAATGGGATAATAACACAGTATCGACCTTGCATGGCTATTGGACATTTAGAAATAATGGGAATAAATACTATGTGCAGCATGTTGGAAGCACTCAAAAAGGGGAAAACGTGTGGCTTCCCTGGTGGCGCAGTGGTTGAGAGTCCGTCTGCCGATGCAGGGGACACGGGTTCGTGCCCCGGTCCGGGAAGATCCCACATGCCGCTGAGCAGCTGGGCCCGTGAGCCATGGCCGCTGAGCCTGCGCATCCGGAGCCTGTGCTCCGCAAAGGGAGAGGCCACAACTGTGAGAGGCCTGCGTACCGCAAAAAAAAAAAAAAAAAAAAAAAGAGGGAAAGGTGAATCCCAGGAATACGGCGGTTTCTTCCGCAAATGGAATTGGAGCATCATTGGATAATATACCCCAGATATTTAACTGCTGCACTATGTAAACTACATGAAACTCTAAAAGCTTTGATTAAAAGCTTACTAGCAACACCAGTTGGTTTCAAGCTTTATTTTTTCTATTTAGATTATATTTATTTTTCAGCTTAAATGATCACAATGTAGAACAATTTAAAAGATACTTTATAAAAAGGAGTCACCCACTGTCAAAGGCAAATCCTAGCTCCCCTGGTTTCTTGGTCCTGTAAAATATACAATTAATATTTTAATCCAGCTCCTAAAATAGTATCCAACCATTTGTCCTTTGTTTTGCCAAGAAGACACAGATGGTGAATCAGCTTATAAATCAGCTCCCAAAAGTCTTGAAGGCAAATAAGTGCTTTATAAATCAGGGTTTTAAAAAGGTCTCATTTTTATAACAGTTATTACTTTGAAGCAATCTTTCCCTAATTATCTTCATTAAACAGGGCTAATTTATGAGTTCCTGAACAATTTTGGGTTTTTGAATGAAACAATCAAGATCCCACATGCCTGCCTTTTCTCTTTTAATTATCACTAACATATACACTGACCTTGATCAGCCTTATGATAGGTTCATTAAGCTATGACCCTAACAGACAGTGAAACCATGCTGAGAAATTATTATTCGGCATTCAAACTCAGAATACATTTGAAAACGACTTTGGGATGATGAGACACCTTGGTAGTTTGGCTATGGCCTCACATCCAAGAAAAAGAAATGATCAGGAAAGAAAAGTTATATATAAAGATTGACACAAGCCTCTAAAACTATGCAAGCTCTCCACACGTTGTGTGTTGTTTGCCTTTGTGCTGATCTTATCTCAGTTTCTCAGAGGGAAGAAAGCAGACATTATGTTACACCTCTCTTCTGAATATATTGAGAGCTAATGCATTATAGATGCTATAAGAAAGGGTATATATGACAAGAGGACTTCCTAAGGCTTCTATCAAGTTTATAAACCACCACATTAGGTCAAACATATTCTAATCTGGTGTATTTTATTATAAGAAAATGTTTACTGTTGTCTAATTGAAGAAAAGAAATTTCTTCAAATTTCTATAAAAAGGCATGTGGCATGGAGAGTTACTTTATACAGTGATTCCTCTGTAAGTACAGGGCTACAATCCCTGATCTATCCATAATTCTAAAATCCCAAAAGCTCTGAAAACTCGTTTAACTGCAAAACCTGATTTAACCAGAAACGATTTAATGATTAAACACAACCTGGCCCAATGTGAGACTCTTATACTCAACCCACCAGTGTGACTCTCCATATGTTTTGCCACTGAAATATTAAAGTATTTGATTACAAGCTACTGCCCTAGACCCAGCTGAGGATGTCATGTAAATGTTACAGTATATGCCCCCTCCCCATTGCCTTTCAAAAATTCTGGAGAGGGCTTCCCTGGTGGCGCAGTGGTTGAGAGTCCGCCTGCCGATGCAGGGGATACAGGTTCGTGCCCCGGTTCGGGAAGATCCCACATGCCGCGGAGCGGCTGGGCCCGTGAGCCATGGCTACTGAGCCTGCGCGTCCAGAGCCTGTGCTCCGCAATGGGAGAGGCCACAACAGTGAGAGGCCCGCGTACCGCAAAAAAAAAAAAAAAAAAAGAAGGAAAAATTTTGGAGAATTCTGAATTCTGAAACACATCTTGTCCCAAGGGTTTGGATATGGGATAATGGACCTGTGTTAACATTTGTATTTTTCTTTCTTCTAATGGGAAGAAGGAGGAAGTTAATGCTGTAGCCCTAGGGTTGGAGAAACACTGAAACCTCAGCGAATGTTCAGAGATGGTGATGTTCTTGCTTCCAGATTAGAGGGCACCGTGTTCAGGTCAGCCTTCAACAACATTCATCATCAAGTGTGAGGTTCATTCTGGGCACAGGATGCAGGCACAGCCTGAAGGAACTGACAATGAGTGACAGACCAACAAAAAGGAACAAATGTATGACTACAGAGCCCTGGACGTACGCAGATGTGATTAACTAAATTATATAGAGGCCAAGGGATAAGGGCATGGAGGACTGGTGAGCGAGGTCACCATGGGTTTGCTTCTTTACACAGAGTAGGAATTGAAGCTGGGATCATGACTCTTCTCATTAACCCAAGTAAGGGAAGGATTAATGGAAAAAGCAAGATAATAACTAAATGGTCCCCAAGGTGCGTGCATGTCTCTGTGTGTGTGTGTTCACAAAAGAGAAGAGGATAGTTATTATACATGTCAAAAGACATTAGGAAACGAGTCACAGATGTGGCAACTTGGCCACGCCAAGTGGACAGCACGATGGGGACAAGGTGAGGGACGCTGAGTGCAGAAGTGATAGATTTTGAATCATGGTTTCAGAACCTAGAGATAAAATTCTAATAACTCAACATCCAGGAATGATTTTCTTCTTCTTTATATATAAGCATACCTTATTCTATTGCACTTTGCTTTATTGCACTTTTTTACAAATTGAAGTTTTGTGGCAAACCTGCTTTGTCAAATGGCGGTTAGCATTTTTTAGCAATGAAGTTTTTTTTCTTTTTTTGCGGTACGCGGGCCTCTCACTGTTGTGGCCTCTCCCGTTGCGGAGCACAGGCTCCGGACACGCAGGCTCAGCGGCCACGGCTCACGGGCCCAGCCGCTCCGCGGCATGTGGGATCCTCCCGGACCGGGGCACGAACCCATGTCCCCTGCATCAGCAGGCGGACTCCCAACCACTGCGCCACCAGGGAAGCCCTGAAGTATTTTTTAATTAGGGTATGTACATTGTGTTTTAGACATAATGTTATTGCACACTTAATAGACTACAGTATAGTGTGAACATAAATTTTATATGCACTGGGACACCAAAAAATTTGTGTGACTCACTTTACTACAACACTCGCTTTATGGTGGTGGTCTGGAACTGAACCCACAATACTTATGAGGTGTGCCTGTACACCCCTCAATTTTAGGTTTTCGATTGCTTGTTGTCCATTTGATGTTCCCACCTTCTTGTTTAACTGTATAATTGATAACAGTAATAATCATCCTATCATCGTATATCTACAGAGATAGTACTCCATAATTTAATAAATACATTCAAAGCATGATTTGTTGAGACAGCAATGTTCCAAGAACAGGTATTATTATCTCTAAAAATGAAACTGAGGTTCAGAGAGTCAGAGTTCAAATCACCGTTTGAGCATTCCTACCTTGGATAAATACATTAAGCTATTAAAGCCTCAGTTTCCTCATCTGGAAGATGAGAATAATAGTACCTACTGTACAGAATTATTAGCAGAATTAAATGAGGTGATATACATGAATGTGCTTTTCAACACTTATTAACACTAAAGCCCTATAACTAGTGCCTGTAACTGTGGCAATTACATGTGTGACTTTGTTCGTGTTTTAGTCTTAGGACTCATCCCCAATCCTTGCTCTTCTCTTCCGCCAAGCCACTATTTATTTTTGAAGGCAGAGCTTTATAACATAGCCGAAGTCAGTACTGGGAAGCCTCAATTCAATTTTCACTTTAAAAATATTCTGATAATTATAGTGGCTTAATACAAACTTTCTGGCATAAAGCAAATCATAGTTTAGCAAGATACTCAACATTTAAAATGCAATTCCATTAGCTTGCAATTAGTAGTTTTCACACGTACAGGAAAATTAAATTGATTTAGCACCTTTCTCCTGTCCACAGTAATACTGAGGATTTTTTCCCTTGCCGTTATTGTACCCTGGCTGCGAATATTAGTTACCCTAGCCGCGTATCACATAAGTCAAATAAATGCTTCCTCCTCCCACCCCTCCCCCCATAATCATGTCTGCAGCTGCTCCAGCATGTTTCAATGGCCATCCACTGGAACTCATTAAGAAAGCATTATGTATAGTAAATTAAAATGCAAGGTCTATGATCTGCAGACAAGACAAAAAGATGACAAAGCTTATCAAATGTATGCTTTGGCCTTCTCATTAGCTCTCAGAGTTTAAATGGCATTGTCCTCTCAAACAGGTCCGAGTGCATTTTTATTTGTTAGGAGCACAGCAAAGTCAGGCAAACTTTATGTGTTACAGATATTTCAACATTTCAAAGAAATAACTTTAAACAAAAATTGGAGCCTGCGATTAAGGTTTGGGATAGTCTAAGAAATATTCAGAAGTACTTATTTTCATATTCACCCTTTCAATGTTCTTTCACAATAACCAAATCCATCTGCTTCAGCATTTTACTGGTCAATCCATGATTATGAAATGCAATGGTATTATTTCATATGAGAAATAGTTCCCACATAGGCCTTTTAAGGGGTTTTACATGCACCTCTACTGAGGCATTCATGGTATGATAGCTGAGCTTCCCTCATGGTTGAAGATATCCCTGCTAATGGGAGCCCAATGGAGCGATGGGGGGAGCCCCAAATCATCCTGTATGAGAAACAACTGAAGTCGTTGGGAATGCTGACTTGGAAAATCAATGCCAGAGGGTATATGACATCTGCCCTCAGATATTTCAATATGGCAACTTCCACCAAGGATGAGACTTACCCTGCAGGAAGAGAGAGGGGCAGATATGCCAGAGCCAATAATTAGACTGCATCAGGAGGTAGGCCCACTTGTGATAGAGTTGTGTTCCATTTAGATGACCATCACTTCCGAGGAATGTTAAAGGAGTAACCATCCCTCCACCAGACGGGACTAGGTGATCTTTAAATGCCCTTCTTACTACTGGGAGCTATTCTTCATTAAAGCCCTCATCAGCCTTTACACTGCTGACTGCAAACTTAAAGATGACTATGGTCTTGTATCCCCAGCATCTAGCACAGTGGGTAGCACACACTCTTGAGACCAGCAGCCATGCTTTACTGAGCGTTTACTATATGCTAAGTATTCCACATTCACTGTGTCACCATATTCATGAACTTTCATGAGATACCCAGAAGGTCTTATCTCTGTTTTACAAGTTAGGAAACAGAGGGTCAGAGAACTTAATCGTCCAGAGTCACACAGACAGAAAGGGGTTGAGAACTGCTGTTCAAACTCATGCTTTTCTAACTGTAAAGTCCAGACATTGATCCTTTGCAGTCCTGTAATTGACAAGCCTCAGCACAGATATGGGTACCAGAGTGCCTATGTAAGAATAACCTGGGGTGAAAACACAGATTCTGAAAATAACCTAGGAAAGCTGACTGAGTGAGTTTCAGTGGGAACAAAGAGCTGGCATTTTTAACAAACTCCCGAAGTCAAATCTGATGCTAATAGAAATGGCTACCATTTACTGAACACTTATTAAGTGCAGGTTACTACACTGGTTGCTTTACATGGACCATTTCATTAATTCTCCCAGGAACTCTAGGAGGGAGCTGCAGTATTGTACCCATTTTACAGATAAGGAAACTGATCTTTGGAGGGGTTCAGAGTCCTCCCCAAAGTTACACATGCTGTCAGCTCGCAGAGCTGGAATTTGTCCATGGGCCATTTTGTTCTGGAACTAGTACTCTTAACCATTGTACTATACTATCTCCCAATAAACACAAATGATTCAATAATTTGTTAAAGAATATCAGCCACTCATTTGTTGAGAAAAGGGTGATATAAACTAAATGCATCCCAGAGACTATATTTAGAAAACAGTATATAAATTGTATACATTTGTTAGGCATCTTTTTTTGTTTGTTTGTTTTGTTTTGTTTTGTTTTTGCAGTACGCTGGCCTCTCACTGTTGTGGCCTCTCCCGTTGCAGAGCACAGGCTCCGGACGTGCAGGCTCAGCAGCCATGGCTCACGGGTCCAGCTGCTCCGCGGCATGTGGGATCTTCCCGGACCAGGGCACGAACCTGTGTCCCCTGCATCGGCAGGCGGACTCTCAATCACTGCGCCACCAGGGAAGCCCCTGTTAGGCATCTTTTAAGTGCTGGCACAAATATTTGTTCCTCGATGAAACTTATACCCCTTAAAAATAAACTTCTCACTCTACGGTTGCTTCCAAAGCCCATCAAACTACCCTCTGTCCTCACCTCCCACCTCCCCCCTACTCTTGCAGGGCCTCTCCAGAGGCCACAGGACTTGTAGATCTGGGTGCTTAGTTAGCACAGTTCTCAGCAGACACCAGTGTGTGTTTATGGGAGGAAAAAAATAAAGGGCATAAAAGGTGCCAAACGGACAACAGATTTGGTTGCAGGAAAGCTGTATTTCTTTCTGAGACAAAAGAGAGCATGAGGTGTTGGAAGTTTTGTTGGCTAGGGAATAAGACAAACATTCTTTTAACCTTTTACATTTTACTGGAATTCCGATTCCTAAAACAATTCTCCCCACCCCCAGCTTTACTGAGTTTCTATTGGAATATAACAAATCTAAGTTGAAGATGATTTGATATGTTTATATTGTGAAATGGTTACCACAATAGGGTTAGTTAACAAATCCATCACTTCACATAGTTACGTTGTGTGTGTGTACAAATAGAACTTTTAAGAACTACACTCAGCAATTTTCAAGAATACCACACAGTACTGTTAACTATAATCCCATGCTGTACATTAGAGCCTCAGAACTTATTCATTTTATAATGGGAAGTTTGTACCCTTTGACCAATATCTCCCCATTTCCTCCACCGTCCAGCCCATGGCAACCATCACTTTACTGTCTGCTTTTATAAATTTGACTTTAAAAAAAATTCCACATGTAAGTGAGATCATACAGTATTTGTCTTTCTCTGACTCATTTTACTTAGCATAATGCTCTCAAGTTTCATGCATGTTGTTGGAAATGGCAGGATTTCCTTCTTATTTTATGGATGAATAATATCCCATTATATTATATATAGGAATAACATTCATATATATATAATATATTACATTTTCTTTATCCATCATTCTTTGCCCATTGTCGACAGACACTTAGGCTGTTTCCACATCTTGGCTATAAAACACAATTCTTAATGAAAAACATTATCAAAGGAGAATCAGTCACTGCATCAGGATATTCAAACTTGAAAGCTAATTATTAATATAGATTTGGAACTCTCCAGCATGAACTGAATGACTCTGGGTAAAATATGCACAAAGTATCCTAGATTTTCTCTGAGAATAAAAAGGGAGGAGACTGAACTTTGTGGAACTTCACGATGTGTTCCTCCACGCTCCCCTGGGTTCTCTCCTCTCCTCCGTGTTTTCTCCTCTGGTTTTGCCTTCTTCTGCCATTTCTAAACACAGAAGGATGATGAATCTGCCTTAACACCCCAAATAAAATCTTAAAGCTAAGATGAGCGGGCATTTGCTTTATAAGCCAAGGCAAAGAGAATGAACTAAAGACAACATAAACAATATAAAAACACTCACGGATTCGGAGTATACGATTCTGGTCCTAAGAATATCCATGGATACAGCAAATTGCTTTCCTGAGTCCCAAATCGTTTTTTTTTTCTGGCAGATTGTTACCCTCAGTCCCAAAGGGAGAATATCAAGGCACTCCCTGCTTTTTTTCTCAGCTAGGTTGATCTCTGGCTACCAGCGTGTCTTCCTGAACAGTAAAGATTAGTTATGTCACAATGCTTGTTGAGCCCCGTGGTGGACATAAGAAATACCAGTTAAGTCACATTCCTTGTTTCAGTCTAGAAGAGGAGACAACACCTGAAAAAGCACTTACTACACCGTGATAAGTGTCATGATTGGGAAGCTGTGGGTGCACCAAGATGAGGCAGAGGGAGAGAGGAGAGTTTCTCAGACGAGATAGACTTCTGACCTTAACCTTCAAAGGCTTCTCTCATCTGGCCTCTGCCTCTAACTCCAGGCCCTTCTCTTGCTACTTCACTACACCTCTGCCCCATCTGCCAGTTATTTACTGAAAAGACCACCTTTTTTTCGCTGAAGTCAGCCCTTCACCCAGTGTCCTCTGACTTGAAGTCCTCTCCCCCAGCTCGTCATCGTCTCCTCAGGTGTTGATCTGAATGCCAGCTCCTTCTCTGTGTGTGGCTGTTTCTAACTCTGCTCTAAGGATTCTCCAGCATCACAACTCCCATTCTTCTTCATATCCCAGTGTTCTCTTTTTAAAACAGTGCTTTGCATTTTGTAAACAAACAAACTATAAATGTGTTTACTCTAATTTTTATAAACATGTTTACTCTGATTTTATAAATGTGTTTAATCTGATTTTGTCTATCATTTCTTCCAGACCATTAACTCCATGAACGTGAGGACTACGCCTGATGCAGTTACTATATCACACAACCAGGCCTACTGGGGAAAGAGGAGAAAGTACCAGGCAGCAGAGCCAGCATGAGAAAGGCTCCTATCTCTGTGCTCTCATCTTCTAGAAAAATGCAAAGGACCCTCCAAGGGGCCAGGATTAGAGTGAGAAAAGCCAGGTACCTGTCCCACGTGCAAAACTTAAGAGAGTGTTCCCCCAAAACACCATAATCTAGACAGAAAATATCTTAATACAACATTAAAAAAAACATTAATGAAATCCTTGATTAAAAAGTATCAACACTTTAAATAAAGACAGGATCAGTATTACTGATTTTTCCTTTAACAACAGGCTCGAAGATGGTAAGGTATGGCACAGCCCTTCAAACACTTCCTTGGTCCTTACAGCTCAGAACAAAGAGCATCTCCTATTTGGTTTCTGGATGATTTCACAATATATCTGTACGTCAGTGGTGATGGCTTCTCAGGAGAGGCGTCCCCTCCCCTGTTCACAGAGAAACATTCTAAATCATAAAGCTTCCCACTATATGTCTATAACATAATTATACTTTAGGTATACAACATCCGTAACATACATCTAATGAGAGAAGAGATACTGGGTGCATGTGTCCTTTGTGTGAATGAGCATGTTCCTGCAAGGTACAAATGTCACTGACTCGCAGCATGATTCTAAATTTCATCTATTTGTCTTACTAGCAGTGGTGACTTTGGAATGGTAGCAAGCACGCTCTATATCATGGGACCCCAAGCACAGACAGATATACTTTCTAATACTGTTTTCAGAAAGTTTTCAATTTCACACGAGTGCTTTCTGATCACTTTTTAACAGATCACTGTTAAAAAAGTAAGGGCTTGTTAAAAAAGTAAGGGCTTCCCTGGTGGCGCAGTGGTTGAGAGTCCACCTGCCGATGCAGGGGACATGGGTTCGTGCCCCGGTCTGGGAAGATCCCGCATGCCGTGGAGCGGTTGGGCCCGTGAGCCATGGCTGCTGAGCCTGCGCGTCCGGAGCCTGTGCCCCGCAACGGGAGAGGCCACAACAGTGAGAGGCCCAGGTACCGCAAAAAAAAAAAAAGTGAAATCCAAACCCACAAACACTGTCACAGATAAGGCAGCAGCACTCCCAGTCCATTCATTTGTGTGATTCTGACAGCTGCATAGTTAGTCCAGCCCTGCCGCCTGCCTGTGGGTTAGAGCCGGACCCGTGCAGAACACGATGCACGGTGTGCATCAATGCAGGGATCACTGCTATGCTTCAGCAGAGATCTGATTTCCCAACTGGCACCTCCCTTTGAAAAACATCACTCATTCACTAGAAAATAAAAACACATCAACAAGCTGCTGGGGAACATACAAGAGCTTAATTACCTACCCTCTCTTTAATATGTGGATTCAATATTTATACTTCCATTTCTCTAACCTCTGAAAGAGATAGAAAATCCATTTTCCAGGACTCACTTTACAGAGCACTGTTAAAATTAAGCTGTGCCCAAATATCCAAGTTAGGCATCATTGGAGGCAAAACGAAGACAGAGAACAGCTGCTTTTTAAAGCTGGCTAATAAATAGGTCTCTGGCAGCAATAAACTCTGAGCTAAAGACAAAACAAAGGAAAACATATTTTTTTCTTTGGCTTGCACTAACCATAGCTCTTCTTGTTTAATATTACACTTTGAAGGAGCTCCAGGCTTGCCAACAAGGCATGCAAAGTTCAAGATTAACTAGCATTTGAAGCAATGGCAAAAACACATCATGTCCTGCAACAGCTAGCTTCCCATTCTTGATCCCCAGGGAAACGTGGTTTTGATGTTTGGCCAGAGATGTGTGGTGACCTCAAACCAGTGTTGGCTGTTCCCCCAATTAAGCAAGTGGGGTCCTTGCTCTACCCTCAAATGAGCAGGAAGAGAATGAGACCCCATCTGCTCGAATTTGAAAATTCGAATTTGACCAGAATGATCCATGTAGTGCTTTCAATGCATTCCATCATCAAATACTTCCAAGCCCCTCCTCTGCTCCAGGCGTAGACAGGGAAGTTAGAGAGCATTTTCAAGAATGCGAGGAGCTTATTTAATGGAACCTGACCACAGCTTGGAAGGTAAGCACACATGGTGTATTATGGCTATAATGTGGAAGAGGACTCAGGCTTAGAGATGTGCAGAGATTTACCCAAGCTGCGAAGCTGGCCAGGAGCGGAGCCAGGCACCCAAAGTCCCTCCTTCAGTTTCCCTCATTCCATGCTCTTTTGTCTCCTGAGCACTACAGGAGCAGCTGTCAGGACCAACTGGAAGGCCCTATGGGCAAGGGGATGCCCTGCGGTTTCTGAAGTCACAGGCTCTGACGGCTGAGCATCCACCCTGCTGCGCTCCATGCTCCAACGCCACCTCATTCAGGAAGCCGTCCTTCCTGGGCTGTGCTCTAACAGGGTCCTTACACTGCTAAAGCGCAGATGGTCCCACACCTTAGGAGACCTGCTGCAGTGAGGGTCACAGGACTGTAACAAAGGACAATCTGCATTTCAAGGTTGTCAACCAATGTCTTCTTAATATGGAGAGATGTAATCAATGGTCTCAACACATTATGATAAACAGGTGTAAAGGTTGCTTAAATTCAAATTTAGCAAATCATTATCAAGTGCCTGTGCTTGGCCCCCAGAAGGCATACACAATGTTGGTTGATGAATTTCGCTGAATGAAGGCAATGGGCTAAATGCTGATGGAATCACAGTGCAAGGACTCCCGTGTTCTCCTTAGGACTAGGCTCAGCTCTGCCTGGCAGACTGCTCAGATCCCAGACCATGCAAAACCGTGCTGCCTCTTGTCAGTTTTCCCAACAGTACATCACACCATATAAATGCTCGTCACGTAAAACATCTTCGGGAAGGCCAGTGAAAAACCATCTATCTTTCAAATGACATCCACAATGGCCCGTACCACTTAGGAAACTGAAAAGTCCCTCTGCTGTGGCTGGAAAGCGGAATGGCAGAAATAAGGGGGGTGCAGAGAGCAGTGTTGGGTTTCTCAAAATTTCATGGCAAAATACGGAAAACAAGTTCGACCTCACTCTCAAACGAACAAGTAGTGGACAAAAATATATGTTATGGGCCCTAGAAATTTAAAGAAAATGATTCCGTGGAAAATGCAGCTAATGTAAACCTACATAGTCAGGGGCAAAGTGTACAAGTAAATGTGAGAACCTGGAAAGAGCAACAGAAACACTGCTTCCAAATATAGATTAATGGGCATTGTGGCATTTATTATTTATCGGTTAGCCCTGTATAGTTCTACCTACTGCTTCAAGTCCCCAGGGCAAAAAATACAATAAAATTCCATTAGTTAAAATATTTAGAACAATGGAACTGGAATACCACAGTCTCATTATAGCTCTCTTCACCATAGAAGAAAAAATTTGGACACCACCTGATAAAAGGTGGTGTTTTGGGGAAAACTAGAGATTTTCTTCTGGTCATAAGTAGGAGGCTTTGAGGAGGAAGGTAATGTTTTTTTTTTTCTTACCTGTTTCTCTGTGAGAGATAAGTAAACTGCTGGCTTAATTCTGACCCAATGCCTTAAGATGTTTCAGTTTGTTTGTTTTAATGTATAATTATATTAAATAGAATATTATTCTGAGAGGTCAGACTGATTTGGATGAGGTCATTTTTGATGATTATTTTAAGGCAAGGATATCCACTCATATTCATCAGTTAGCTCTTCTCCATTTCTCTGGACATGCAAGGTGGGCCAGGGTCCTTTTTGCAAATCAACTCACATGCAACTACCAGAAGCTCTGCAGAGTGATTACAACCACAAAATCCCACTGCTAGCTTCTCAAAGCTCACAGGTCCAAGCCACACCAGACCATACATGCTATTCTCCCATCTGAAACACTCTTATGATTCTTCTGGACCTATTTGTACTTATCTTGTATTTATCACCCACAATATCTACTTCAAGAAGGTTTTCCAGCTGCCCTCTCTCACAGAGCTTTTGGCCTTTCTCTGACCTCTTGGGGCAGGGGGTCATAGCCTCAAATAGCAAGGGGCTCAGGCGACTGGCAATGCAGAGAAGGGTTAGTTCTTTCTAGTCCTCATCTACAGGACCTCCAGGCTCTCATTTTCTTGCCTTGGAAAACACATTCTATACTCCATCTGCCCTTACTCTTAGATTTACTGCTTGGGATCATCTTGCTCCTGTGTCCTCCTCTACCCAGGAAATGGATGACAGTTCCACCTTGGCCCTTACCTCCTAGCTATAGACCCATGACCATCCTCTTTACTCGTAAGTTTAGGTCAAGCAAAACACTGGAATGAGCTACATGCCATTTAAGCATAAGATAGTTTCATCATAGTGCTGTTCGCCATGGCACACACACACACAGAGGAAAGCACCAGAAGTGGAGGTTGGTTGAAAGAATTACAGTGCATTCATACAATGAAATAGTCTTCAGCCACTAAAAAACATTTGTTGTTGAGAAGCATTTATTAACAGATAAAAATATTCACCATTAAGGATAAAAATAGGTTGTAAACAGTATGGATAGTATAATTCCATTTTCAGAAAAGTTATATATACACACACTAAGACAGGGATATGAAGAGCTATACATCAAGGTATTAACCACATGTATCTCTGAGTAGTGTGTATGGATTTCAATGTTATTCCTCACTTTGCATATTTATATTTTATAATTTGTCTATGATGTCCAATTTATTGCTTTTACAATAAGAAAAAATTAAAGTTTTTGTGTTATTGTTTTGTTTTTTTTAACAGTCATTAGAGAAGGTAATAATGAGGTACTTGGGGTGAAAAAGTTGGAAATTACTGTTCTTGATTACAAGTTATACCACATATGTGGCAATGAATCATAGGTTGCTTATAATTTCATATGCTAGGTCTGCCTCCCCAGGGAAACTATAAACTACAGAAGTAATAATATTATTATAGGACTTCCCTGGTGGTGCAGTGGTTAAGAATCCACCTGTCAATGCAGGGGACATGGGTTGGAGCCCTGGTCCTGGAAGATCCCACATGCTGCAGAGCAAACTATGCCTGTGTGCCGCAACTACTGAGCCTGCGCTCTAGAGCCTGTGAGCCACGACTACTAAGCCCCCGTGCCACAACTACTGAAGCCCGTGAACCTAGAGCCTGTGCTCCACAACAAGAGAAGCCACCACAATGAGAAACCTGCGCACCACAACTAAGAGTGGCCCCCACTTGCCGCAACTACAGAAAGCCCACATGAAGCAACAAAGACCCAACACAGCCATAAATAAATAAATATTTTAAAAAATAATATTATTATATGCAATAGCTAATTGTTCCTGAGTATGTACCAGGAGATAGGTACAGCTTTAGGTGCTTGATATGCTTTACTTATTTAATACTCATAGAGACCCTATGAAGTAGGTATTATTTCTGCATCTTTTTAGATGAAGGAACCAAGTGATGGAGAAACTTGCCCAGGGTCACTCAGTTAAGGAGTACTAGAGGCAAGATTCTAGTCCAAGTCCTTCAAAATCACAACATCACATAGAACTGAAAGGCAAAAATCCCATTGCAGATTCTCAGAGCCCAAGGATCCAAACCACACCAGACCACACAAAGCCTTGCTCCCCCATCTGTAATGCTCTTCTATCTTATCTCTACTTATTTATAAATGGCTGAACTAGAATATTATATTCTTCAAGAAGCTTTTCCATGTTGCTAATTAATAGTAGCCATTGATATATATTTTCTAAATAATAATAATAATAGAAGTTAACATATATTGAGTGTTTATTGGGTTAAGAGTTTGCATCTTATAACACTAGCTCTATTGTCATTCTATCATACAAGAAAAGACTCTGAGATGTTAAGTAACTTCAAGATCCCAGATTAAGGAATAGAGCTAGGATTTAGGTCCTAGCTCCATTTGGGTCATCTCACTCAAGAATTCATGTTTTATCCCACCATTCAATTAACAGTATTTCTGCTGTGGCCAAATGAAAAAGACCATATTCACCAAAAGGCATTCTTTCCACCCAAAGTCATGCCATTCAAGCTGGCAGAAGCAGACAATTGTCAATGTTTTCCTTGCTTCCTTGATTTGATTTCCCAGATCACTGCCTACAGGAAGCCATGCTTCAGCCTGGAAAACATCAGCCCATGAATTAACAACATAATTACCGCATGATATCAGCCAACACTGCACAGTAGTGAACAGGTGTCCTGGTAGAGTAAGATTAATGAAGTGACTGCAGCAGGAGCTTGTCAGAGCCACAGTTTCTGGGAACAGAGTCATCATGTTGAAATTGCAAGGCTTGGATAAACTGAAACTATACTTAGAGAATTATCTTGATTCTCCCAGACTAGGTTCAAACTATCCCCTGATTTTTAAAATAGAAATGTTATCATCTTCACATTCACAGAAAGGAAGAAAGTATTTAAACATCCTAGTGTCAAGGATATTCAGAGATGTTCCCTGAAGCACATTCTCATGCAGTTGTTGGTCTACAGCCATCCTACCATGACTGCCCAAACTCGGCTTCCATTCAGATACTAGAAGATTGTCAATTCTTGAATGGAGGGCACATGGGAATTCCCTGTTCTGTAAGAGCATGGGCTCCAGCACTGAATAGAGTTGACAACAGGGGAAGCTCAGTCAAAATTTCCTAACCTGCCTAAGCCTTATTTTCCTCATCTATACAATGAGGCAATTAATAGAATTGTAAGGATTAAAAGAGATGATGCATATTAATAGGGCTTGGCCCATGGAAAACACTAAGGAAAAGTTAACTATTACTATTATCATCTATATCCTAATAAATGCATGCACACATTCCTATGTAAATTACACTGTAGTTGAAATTTCTCTGGCCCTCAAAGACCATACCAATGTTCTAGTGAAATACCTTGTTTTAAAAATCCACATCCACCTGTCTATCAGGGTTCCAAGACACAGAAAGTCAACTTAAGGGCCTACCTAAATAAAATTAAATGTTATCCTGACAAGGTTAAATGAGGTTTCTGGATGCCTTCCTGCTGATTTTCATTAAATAATAAAGGCTTCCCCCATTTGTGTTCCCTCTCCATTGGGGAAACTTGACACTGGAGCTGAATGAAACAGCAATATCAAAGAATTAGAAATGTGTGTTTACAGATATTCACCATCTGATCTGCATTCCAGATGGTGTTGTTGGGAGTAAAGGAGAACTGGATGCACTGCACTCCTGGAAGGAAAGGCAGGGAAGACTTTCCCACAGGGGTCATCTTGGAATGGACCCACATCGTCCAGAAGAGTAGCCACTGGTCACATGTGGCTACTGAGCTCTTAAAATGAAGCTGTGGGAACTGAGGAATGTTTAAGTGCCAAATACGCCCTGAATTTTGAAGACTTAATAGGAAAAATGGGGGAAAAATGTAAAATATCTTTAATAAGATACTTTAATATAAACTTTCTATTTTTATTTATTTATTTTTGGCTACATTGGGTCTTTGTTGCTGCACACAGTCTTTTTCTAGTTGTGGCAATGGGGGTTACTCTTCATTGCAATGCACGGAGTTCTCATTGCGGTGGCTTCTCTTGTTGAGGAGCATGGGTTCTAGGCATGCGGGCATCAGTAGTTGTGGCACATGGGCCAGGCTCATTAGCTGTGGCACACAGGCTTAGCTGCTCTGGGGCATGTGGGATCTTCCTGGACCAGGGCTCAAACCTGTGTCCCCTGCATTGGCAGGTGGATTCTTAGACACTGTGCCACCAGGGACGTCCTCTATTTTTAATATTAATATAACTTTTATATTTTGGATCTAGTGGGTTCATAGAATATATTATTAAAATTATTTTCAACTGGGCTTTTTGGTCCATTTCATTAGAAAATTTAAAATCACATATGTGGTTAGCATTATCCATTATTGGATAGTGCTGATTTAGACCATGAGGTACTCAAATCATACTTGTGTGTACAACATTTTGCTTCCCTTAAATGGAAAATTATTTGATGGTTTATTAGACAGTTAATAGGTGTTACATTAAAACAAAACTGGGATAGGCAATAAAATAATGCCTTGGACAATACAGTCCCCCTCAATAAATGTTAGTCACTTATATATATAGTTTTATCATGTTGAATACAGTGAGTCAAAGCGTAGGTTTAAATAAAGCAAATTTCTTTGGTTCAGGACTTCTCAGAGCTACTACACTACTTTATACGTAATCTATATATCAAAAAGATATGTGAAGCTTTAAATGATACATTAAGCAAGATGGACTTAATTGATATTTATAGGACATTCTGTCCAAAAACAACAGAATACACTTTCTTCTCAAGTGCTCATGGAACATTCTCCAGGATAGATCATATCTTACATCACAAATCAAGCCTTGGTAAATTTAAGAAAATTGAAATCGTATGAAGTATCTTTTCTGACCACAACACTATGAGACTAGATATCTATTACAGGAAAACGTCTGTAAAAAACAGAAACACATGGAGGCTAAATAATACACTACTTAATAACCAAGAGATCACTGAAGAAAACAAAGAGGAAGTCAAAAAATACCTAGAAAAAAATGATGATGAAAACACAATGACCCAAAACCTATGGGATGCAACAAAAGCAGTTCTAAGAGGGAAGTTTATAACAATACAATCCTACCACAAGAAACAAGAGGAGGAACCAGGATGGTGGAGTAGAAGAACATGCTCTCACTCCCTCCTGCGAGAACACCAGAATCACAACTAGCTGCTGGACAATCATCGTCAGGAAGACACTGGAACTCACCAAAAAAGATACTGCACATCCAAAGACAAAGGAGAAGCCATAATGAGACAGTAGGAGGGGTGCAATCACAGTAAAATCAAATCCCGTAACTGGTGGGTGGGTGACTCACAGATGGGAGAACACTTATACCACAGAAGTCCACCCACTGGAGTGAAGGTTCTGAGCCTCACATCAGGCTTCCCAACCTGGGGGTCCAGCAACGGGAGGAGGAATTCCTAGAGAATCAGACTTTGAAGCCTAGTGGGAATTGATTGCAGAACTTCGACAGGACTGGGGGAAACAGAGACTCCACTCTTGGAGGCCACACACAAAATAGTGTGTGCATTGGGACCCAGGGGAAGGAGCAGTGACCCTAGGGGAGACAGAACCAGACCTACCTGTTAGTGTTGGAGGGTCTCCTGCAGAAGCGGAGGTGGGGGGGGGGGCGGCTGTGGCTCACCATGGGGACAAAGACACTGGCAACAGAAGTTCTGGGAAGTACTCCTTGGCGTGAGCTCTCTCAGAGTCTGTCATTAAACCCACCAAAGAGCCCAGGTAGGCTCCAGTGTTGGGTTGCCTCAGGCCAAACAACCAACAGGGAGAGAACACAGCCCCACCACAGCAGTCAAGTGCATTAAAGTTATACTGAGCTCTGCCTGCCAGAACAACAGTCAGATCTACCCATCAACAGTCCCTCCCATCAAGGCTCTTAGATAGCCTCATCCACCAGAGGGCAGACAGCAGAAGCAAGAAGAACTGCAATCCTGCAGCGTGTGGAACAAAAACCACATTCACAGAAAGACAGACAAGATGAAAAGGCAGAGGGCTATGTACCAGATGAAGGAACAAGATAAAACCCCAGAAAAACAACTAAATGAAGTGGAGATAGGCAACCTTCCAGAAAAAGAATTCAGAATAATGATAGTGAAGATGATCCAGGATATCGGAAAAAGAATGGAGGAAAAGATCAAGAAGATGAAAGAAATGTTTAACAAAGACCTAGAAGAATTAAATAACAAACAAACAGAGATGAACAATACAATAACTGAAATGAAAACTACACTAGAAGGAATCAATAGCAGAATAACTGAGGCAGAAGAACGGATAAGTGACCTGGAAGACAGAATGGTGGAATTCACTGCTGCGTAACAGACTAAAGAAAAAAGAATGAAAAGAAATGAAGACAGCCTAAGAGACCTCTGGGACAATATTAAATGCAACAACATTCACATTATAGGGGTCCCAGAAGGAGAAGAGAGAGAGAAAGGACTCGAGAAAATAATTGAAGAGATTATAGTCGAAAACTTCCCTAACATGGGAAAGGAAATAGCCACCCAAGTCCAGGAAGCAGAAAGAGACCCATACAGGAGAAACACAAGAAGAAACATGCCGAGACACATAATAATCAAATTGGCAAAAATTAAAGACAAAGAAAAATTATTGAAAGCAGCAAGGGAAAGATGATAAATAACATACAAGGGAACTCCCATAAGGTTAACAGCTGATTTCTCAGCAGAAACTCCACAAGGATTGGCATGATATACTTAAAGTGATGGAAGGGAAGAACCTACAACCAAGATTACTCTACCCAGCAAGGATCTCATTCAGATTCGATGGAGAAATCAAAAGCTTTACAGACAAGCAACAGCTAAGAGAATTCAGTACCACCAAACAAACTCTACAACAAATGCTAAAGGAACTTCTCTAAACACAAGAGAAGAAAAGGACCTACAAAAACAAACCCCAAACAATTAAGAAAATGGTCATAGGAACATACATATTGATAATTACCTTAAACATGAATGGATTAAATACTCCAACCAAAAGACACAGCTTTGTTGAATGGATACAAAAACATGACCCATTTATATGTTGTCTACAAGAGACCCGCTTCAGACCTAGGGACACATACAGACTGAAAATGATGGGATGGAAAATGATAGTGCATGCAAATGGAAATCAAAAGAAAGCTGGAGTAGCTATATTCATATCAGATAAAATAGACTTTAAAATCAAGAATGTTACAAGAGACAAGGAAGGACACTACAGAATGATCAAGGGATCAATCCAAGAAGAAGATATAACAATTATAAATATATACGCACCCAACATAGGAGCACCTCAATACATAAGGCAACGGCTAACAGCTATAAAAGAGGAAATCGACAGTGAAACAATAAGAGTGGGAGACTTTAACACCTCACTTACACCAATGGACAGATCATCCAAAATGAAAATAAATAAGGAAACAGAAACTTAAAATGACACAATAGACTAGATAGATTTAATTGATAATTATAGGACATTCCATCCAAAAACAGCAGATTACACTTTCTTCTCAAGTGTGCACAGAACATTCTCCAGGATAGATCACATCCTGGGTCACAAATCAAGCCTCAGTAAATTTAAGAAAATTGAAATCATATCAAGCATCTTTTCTGACCACAACACTATGAGATTAGAAATGAATTAGAGGGGAAAAAAGGTAAAAAATAAAAACACATGGAGGCTAAACAATATGTTACTAAATAACCAACAGATCACTGAAGAAATCAAAGAGGAAATCAGAAAATACCTAGAGACAAATGACAATGAAAACACGATGATCCAAAACCTATGGGATGCAGCAAAAGCAGTTCTAAGAGGGAAGTTTATAGCTATACAAACCTACCTCAAGGAACAAGAAAAATCTCAAGAAAACAATCCAACCTTACACCTAAAGGAACTAGAGAAAGAAGAACAAACAAAACCCAAAGTTAGCAGAAGGAAAGAAATCATAGAGATCAGAGCAGAAATAAATGAAATAGAAACAAAGAAAACAATAGCAAAGAACAATAAAACTAAAAGCTGTTTTTTTGAGAAGATAAACAAAATTGATAAACCATTAGCCAGGCTCATCAGGAAAAAGAGGAAGAGGACTAAAATCCATAAAATTAGAAAAGAAAAAGGAGAAGTTACAACAGACACCACAGAAATAAAAGGCATCCTAAGAGACTACTACAAGCAACTCTATGCCAATAAAACGGACAACCTGGAAGAAATGGACAAATTCTTAGAAAGCTATACCCTTCCAAGACTGAACCAGGAAGCAACAGAAAATATGAACAGACCAATCACAAGAAATGAAATTGCAACTGTGATTAAAAATCTTTCAACAAACAAAAGTCCAGGACCAGATGGCTTCACAGGTGAATTCTATCAAACATTTAGAGAAGAGATAAAACCCATCCTTCTCAACCCATTCCAAAAAATTGCAGAGGAGGGAACACTCCCAAACTCATTCTATGAGGCCACCATCACCCTGATACCAAAACCAGACAAATATACTACAAAAAAAGAAAATTACAGACCAATATCACTGATGAATATAGATGCAAAGATCCTCAACAAAATAGTAGCAAACAGAATCCAACAACACATTAAAAGGATCATACACCATGATCAGGTGGGATTTATCCCAGGGATTCAAGGATTCTTCAATATATGCAAATCAATCAATGTGATACACCATATTAATAAATTGAAGAATAAAAACCATATGATCATCTCAATAGATGCTGAAAAAGCTTCTGACAAAATTCAACACCATTTCTGATAAAAACTCTCCAGAAAGTGGGCATAGAGGGAACCTACCTCAACATAATAAAGGTCATATATGACAAACCCACAGCAAACATCATTGTCAATGGTGAAAAACTGAAAGCATTTCCTCTAAGATCAGGAAGAAGAAAAGGATGTCCACTCTCGCCACTATTATTCAACATAGTTTTGCAAGTCCTAGTCACAGCAATGGGAGAAGAAATAGAAATAAAAGGAATACAAATTGGAAAAAGAAGAAGTAAAACTGTCTCTGTTGGCAGATGACATGATAGTATACATAGAGAATCCTAAAAATGTCACCAGAAAACTACTAGAGCTAATCAATGAATTTGGTAAAGTTGCAGGATACAAAATTAATGCACAGAAATCTTGCATTCCTATACACTAGTGATGAAAAATCTGAAAGAGAAATTATGGAAATACTCCCATTTACCATTGCAACAGAAAGAATAAAATACCTAGGAACAAACCTACCTAGGGAGACAAAAGACCTGTATGCAGAAAACTATAAGACACTGATGAAAGAAATTAAAGATGATACCAACAGATGGAGAGATATACCGCATTCTTGGATTGGAAGAATCAACATTGTGAAAATGACTATACTACCCAAAGCAATCTACAGATTCAATGTAATGCCTTTCAAATTACCAATGGCATTTTTTATGGAACTAGAACAAATCATCTTAAAATTTGTATGGAGACACAGAAGATCCAGAATAGCCAAAGCAGTATTGAGGGTAAAAAAAGGAGCTGGAGGAATCAGACTCCCTGACTTCAGATATACTACAGAGCTACAGTAATCAAGACAGTACGGTACTGGCACAAAAACAGAAACATAGATCAATGGAACAAGAAAGAAAGCCCAGAGGTAAACCCACGCACTTATGGTCACCTTATTTTTGATAAAGGAGACAGGAATATACAATGGAGAAAAGACAGCCTCTTCAATAAGTCGTGCTGGGAAAACTGGACAGCTACATGTAAAAGAATGAAATTAGAACACTCCCTAACACCATGCACAAAAGTAAACTCAAAATGGATTAAAGACCTAAATATAAGTCCAGACAGTATAAAACTCTTAGAGGAAAACATAGGCAGAACACTCTATCACATAAATCACAGCAAGATCCTGTTTGACCCACCTCCTACAGAAATGAAAATAAAAACAAAAATAAACAAATGGGACCTAATGAAACTTAAAACATTTTGCTCAGAAATGGAAACCATAAACAAGATGAAAAGACAACCCTCAGAGTGGGAGAAAATATATGCAAATGAAGCAACTGACAAACGATTAATATCCTCAATTTACAAGCAGCTCATGCAGCTCAATATCATAAAACAAACAACCCAATCCAAAAATGGGAAGAAGACCTAAACAGACATTTCTCTAAAGAAGATATACAGATTGTCAACAAACACATGCAAGAATGCTCAACATCATTAATCATTAGAGAAATGAAAGTCAAAACTACAATGAGGTATCAGCTCACACCAGTCAGAATGGCCATCATCAAAAACTCTACAAACAATAAATGCTGGAGAGGGTGTGGAGAAAAGGGAACCTCCTTGTACTGTTGGTGGGAATGTAAATTGATACTGCCACTATGGAGAACAGTATGGAAAAGTCCCGAAAAAAAACTAAAAATAGAATTGCCATATGACCCTGTAATCCCACTACTGGGCATATACCCTGAGAAAACCATAATTCAAAAAGAGTCATGTACCACAAAGTTCATTGCAGCTCTATTTACAATAGCTAGGACATGGAAGCAACCTATGTGTCCATTGACAGATGAATGGATAAAGAAGATGTGGCACATATATACAATGGAATATAACTCAGCCCTAAAAAGAAACAAAATTGAGTTATTTGTAGTGAGGTGGATGGACCTAGAGTCTGTCATACAGAGTGAAGTAAGTCAGCAAGGAAAAACAAATTCCATATGTTAACACATACATATGGCATCTAAAAAAAAATGGTCGTGAAGAACTTAGGGGCAGGACGGGAATAAAAACACAGACCTACTAAAGAATGGACTTGAGGATATGGGGAGGGGGAAGGGTGAGCTGGGACAAAATGAAAGAGTGGCATGTACATATATACACTACCAAATGTAAAATAGATAGCTAGTGGGAAGCAGCTGCATAGCACAGGGAGATCAGCTTGGTGCTTTGTGACCACCTAGAGGGGTGGGATAGGGAGGGTGGGAGGGAGGGAGACAGAAGAGGGAAGAGATATGGGGATATATGTATATGTATAGCCGATTCACTTTGTTATACAGCAGGAACTCACACACCATTGTAAGGCAATTATACTCCAATAAAGATGTTAAAAAATAAAAAAGATATGTGGCCCATGTTTCTCATACTCATTTGATACACATCATTTTTATTCTTTTTTTCTTTTTGAGCACCTTTAGGGACTTTTTTTTTTTTTTTTTTTTTCAGAAAATGTTTTGGGAAATGGCTCTAGTCCTTACTTGGAATGTGAAGAGGTAAAAAAATGAGTCTTCTATTTAGGACCAGAGAACTTAGAAGTTGGTTAGCACAATACAAAGACCCAAAGAAAGGGGAAATGCCCATTTGGACTGGCCTAATGTATACAGTACATAGTACATAGTAGTAAGTGATAAATACTTAACTTATAGCATTTGGTTTTATTGGTGAACAGTATGTAAAGCAGCATTTGAGCAATATTTTGCCTTACTATGACCTATTCACTGAACCCAAGCTCTAAGAATATCTTTTGATTAATTTCTTAACGTTCAAATTGCCTCAAAGCTGATTTATTCTGGGCGAGAAGTAGAGAGCTATTCAGCAGTGGTGTGAGTGGTAGTGGGTAGAAATCAGTAACAAAAACAGGGATATCAATTTAGGGTTGCCACAGTGGATGTTTATAGGGCAGTTATCCCCCTGCCCTCTTTCTAGACATTTCTATCAAAGAACTAATATGTGCTTGTTCCATTTAGCATTAACTGAATTACAATGCACAGGTCATTACAGCACTGTCCCTATGAATACATGTTCCCATCACAGTACTTTAGTGATCCTTCCATGCTTTTCAGAAAATCTCTTCTCTGCCATATTCTTATTTATTTATTTATTTATTTATTTATTTATTTATTTATGGCTGAGTTGGGTCTTTGTTGCTGCATGCGGACCCTCTCTAGTTGTGGCGAGCGGGGGCCATTGTTCACTGCGGTGCGTGGGCTTCTCATTGCAGTGGCTTCTCTTGTTGCGGAGCATGGGCTCTAGGACATGGGCTTCAGTAGTTGTGGCACATGGGCTTCAGCAGTTGTGGTGTGCGGCCTTCAGTAGTTGTGGCATGTGGGCTCTAGAGCGCAGGCTCAGTAGTTTTGGCTCATGGGCTTAGTTGCTCCACGGCATGTTGGATCTTCCCGGACCAGGGCTTGAACCCATGCCCCCTGCATTGGCAGGCAGATTCTTAACCACTGCGCCACCAGGGAAGCCCCTCTGCCATATTCTTTATCAACTACCACTCCTAAGTAATTGATCAACCCCTCCTCAGTGGTAAAGATGTTTATGACGCTCTTCACAATGACAAAGGATTTCCATTAATCTCTAATTGCTTCTTGGTAAGTACTACTAGATGTCTGGATCATTTCCTTGAAGGTGTGTGACATCTCTGCAAAAATCCATGTTTTGGGACTTCCTTGGTGGTCCAGTGGGTAAGCCTCTGCACTCCCAATGCAGGGGGCCCAGGTTCGATCCCTGGTCAGGGAACTAGATCCCGCATGCATGTCACAACTAAGAGTCCACATGCTGCAGCTAAGAGTTCACATGTCAGAGACTAATATCCTGCATGTTGCAAGTAAGACTTGGCACAGCCTAAATGAATAAATAAATAAATGTTTAAAAAAAGAATCTATGTTCTTACAGCTAGAAGGATACTCTATGGACACACAGATACTATCACTTGCATACTTTTGGCATTAGTTCCAAATGAAATAAAGGCCATAATGAGTCCAGAGGAAGAACACACCCTTTACCAGAGCTCACCAGCAGAGAGTATGTACAGATGGAATGCTAATGCTCATTGGCTGAGAGCATATCTACAGTCTGCTCTTTTAACTCCCATTGGCTGAAGGCAAACACCCATATTCAAAGCAGTCATTAGGTAGGTAGATAGAATTCTATCCTAATGGATTGTTCTCTCTCTCTCTCTCTCTCTCTCTCTCTCTCATTTGTCCATCAGTCTCTCTATCTATGTACATTTAAAGAAAATTTCAGAGAAAACAGGGTTATAAAGAATCACAGTTGTTTGGAGAAATGTTTAAAAAGACATACACTCAAACACATTCCTTGCACATTTTTTAGGCACGTACTTGTGACCAATTCACGCTAGGCACTCTCAGAACTTAAGAAAAGAAAATGCACATACACAATTATTGTGGTCTAAAAGTTGTTTTTGTTGCAAAAACGTTAATGTAACCTGCAACTAGTTTTTTTCTCCCCTATGAGGAAGTTGTTTAGTTCTCTCCCACGTTCATTAATTTGGTTGCCACTTGTTAATGTCCCTCTGTTTCACATGATAGGTGCTACCAAGAAAAATAAAGGGAAAATGCATTATTAAATTTCACAGAAGTATCTACATGCTTATGATAAGGAACATCCAAATACTGCCACACTCACATAACTAATGTTCACTTCCCTTCATTCAAAAAGGTTTGCTTCTTTCCTCCTTTAATCTCTTTCATAAATTTGTTCTCCAGGGACTGCTGGCTGCTGTTAATTATGCATATCAACTCCCGCTGTGCCAGAGGAAACTTAATTATTCTAATTTTCAAGGTCATAGAAATATCCAAAGGTGCCAGTTTGACAGTCCAAAGAATAACCCTAGCTCAAGGGAATCAGAGGCAGGACTTGTTATGGAAGGCTGGTTACAACCTTATCCACAGAGCTGTGCTGAAGGTTCACTAGCTTCCCAACCTGAATTAAATTGTTGAGGACAAGCTCCCCAGAGTGATCGGCCAATGAACCTGTCCATAAATAGGAAACACTTCCTTGCCACATGCAGGGAGCGCAGTTTTCTTTCCAGGGTCCCTCAAAGCTGCAACTTCTTACGGACAGGCAAGTGCTTACTATTGCATCACCACTTAAACCTTCCTGCTTATCTTCTGAGGTTTCAGCCGTGAGGACAGAAAAGAGAGAAAGGAAGAAAGGAAGTGTTCTGTAGAATTTTAAATAAAAGCTGCTCTACAGTTGGTGGGAAAAGTAACTCAAGAGAAAATTTCCATAGACGGACCAGCAAGAATCAGGATCCTGTTTTACATCGTCTTGATTTCTCAAGGAACACTTATCTGGAAGCTTTCAGTATGGAAACAGGCCATACTGAAAGATGAGTTTCTAAACAATGCAAATCTATTTGGATAATAATATTTCAAGGGAACATAACTTACAAAATGTCCATACTATCAGTTTAGCATAGCCATGAAGGCAAAGGGTATTTTAGCCTCCTTAAAATTACTAAGAGGTAAGTAGGCTTTGGGATTTCATGGCTTCTGGGCTATAACTTCTGATTCACTGGAAGGAGATTCCAAATTCCCATGTCTAACTCTGGGTACAAGATACAAGATTTACCTTTTTCTTCCTACTTCCCAAATCTTGCTGCTGCTCCTAATTGTTTCCAGCCCTGTGTACTTCATAAAACCTTTCAGGAGCCAGAGGCTGTGATACCATATCTCCTTCAGGACATTTATCTAGCTTATTCATAAAGATCTTCCAGGAAGGCTCCTAGTGGAAACGGCACCCATAAATCCCTCCACCATCACTCCACACTTCCCCCACGGAGCCACAAGGAAGCTGAGCTCTGAACATGAACACATTTGAGAGCAAGGTCCCACCCCTGCAGGAAACTGTGTAAGCTGTCCTTAAAGATGATGCCATTCAGCCATCTAATGCCAAAAATTTAAAAACGCAATTAAAAATTTAAATATTAAGCATCATGATAATCACATGTGAAAGAAAGGGATTTTAAAAAAACAACAACAACAGCAAGGCTCCAAGGCAGTTAATGGGTCCTCAGCTGGCCTGCTAATGCTGAGAACATAAGGTCAGGCAGGAGGTATACAGATGGTTGTCACAGTCCATTGGTGCTGAGGCAGCATTCCTCTATGGTTAAGGAGGTGGCATGGCTGTGCAAGAGATGTCACGGGGAAGGAAGCTGATTTGCAAATCATCTGTGGTCTAAAAGCAAGTTTCTCAGACGTGGGCTTTGGTGTACAGGGTGAGAGTCAGTTTTGAGAGGCAGAAGTCCAGTGGCCAAGATAACTTCATAAGGAAGTGACCTATATTATGGAAAACAAGGCCACTAGAATTTTCAACAGCCAGTTAACAGCAAAAGCAGAAGTAGCAAGCCCAAAGGAGAAAATACCTGCCTATGCTTCTTGGATAGTTTATGTAAAATCTTGTTTTGGATTCTAGAGGATGAATGACCTTTTACATTTCTTTCCTATGTCAAGATTCCAGTCATTCAATTTGGAGAAAAGCTCTACCTCAGCCTCGGTGGAAGAGTGGAAAGATTGTGTTGAAATTTCAGCTCCTCTGCTAAGGAACTGTTGAAGCCTTTTGCAAGTTACTGAGTTTCTCTGTGCCTCAGTTTTCTCATCTGAACTTTACCCTACACTGTTTTCATGAGAGCACATATTCCTTAAACATGCTCCTATGCCCTTTCTCCAGCACTTGACTCATTCCATTCATCTCTAGTTGGAGTGACTCATTGGTTTAGAATATTTGGGAAGAAAACTAGGTGCACTCCACTCAGCTCCACAGTTTCTCCTCTTGGGGTTGAGCTGCCCATAGGGAAGCACAATTCATCTGCCTAATTCTGGGATTCATTCTTTGCAAGCTCATTTGGCTCTGGCACTAACTTACATCTGCCAATTTAGCATCTCTACAATAAAGATGATATTCTGGCCTCCATCTTTGCTCTTTTGCTTTATTTCTCAAATTATTCAGAACTCAGGCTGAGAGGAGTTATACTCTTTCTCAGTCTCCCTCAGGCACCCCCATCAATCTGCAGACTAGGTATCAGGATGTTGTGAGGAGTAAATGCGGAGGCATCTGAAACCATCTACCACTGAGCTCCATTCAGAGTCGGATTTCACAAAAAATTGGCTGAATCAGAATCTTGCATTCCTTTGCTGATCTGGTGACCCAGGTGGGCCTCATACCAATAGGCCAGCCAGCCACAAGCATCTCCAGACTCAAGACAGAGGTTGGCACCTGAGTAGCCACAGACTGCCCTTGGGAACTACCTGGGCAGCAAAATCTGTAATCCTTGTAATACATTTTGGAGCAACAGCACAAAAAACTTAATGGCAGAATTCAGAGATCAGTGGCTCTAAAGTGGGCTTAGTGACAGTAGTCTAATCCCAGAGACTCTGAATGCAAGAAAGCTGGGAGGAGGAAGCCTGAAATCACAGTCTTATTTCCCGAGCACACTTTCAGCAGGCAACAAGGGCAATAAATTAATGAAGGGGGAGGGAGTCCAGCCCGACGAAAAGCTCCAGCTGTGGTTAAAGGAATTTATCCCAGAGAATGAGAAAAGAAATTGGAATCCTGAGCAAACACGTTTGCTAAAAACTAATTCATGTTCTAACCTCAGAAGTGTGTGGATGTACAGTTTTTGTTCTGCCTGCAAATGCGTCCTGTGCTACCCAGGCCTGTCAGAGTGCAAATTTTGCATCTTGAAGATTAGGAAGGATGATGAACCATTCTTAATATAAAAAGTAACCGTCTCCATGACTTTAATAACAGAACAGGCTCAAGACTTATCATTCATAATGCTATACATTTTTCTGCCCCCAGAAAATAAGAAACCTTCAAGAGTCACCTCTTAAGTGGAAATGCACATAAATCCAGGTACAATCATGGAAAAAAAGAGGGGAAAAAAACTTGGCAAGAGCAAAATTGACCATTCAGCTCTCTAGGGGTAGATAGATTATGATGGCTAACATTTACTGAATGCTCACTTTTCACCATATATTGTTCCAAGCACTTTCATAAATTAATTTCCTTAATCTTCGCAACAAACTTTGAAGGTAGGTGATATTTTTACCCCCCTTTTACAATTAAGGGAATTGGCCACAATAAAGCAAAAAGACTTGTCCAAGGTCCTACAACTAGTAAATAGCTGAGCTAGGAGCCAAACCCAGGCCATCTGGTTCCAGAATGAGTTCATCCAGCCATCTCCCACAAGCCCTCCCTCTGGCTCTAGAATGAGCTTTTACAACCCCAGGTCGATTTGAACCTCATTCTGGATCCTGCCTACCTGCCTCTGTGTTTGCAAGATTTATTCAGCATCCACCTTCTACAAAGGTACAAGCACTCTAGGCAGGCCTGACCATCTTCCTTTCCTACTGCTCAAGGGATTAGCTTTGGATAAAAGGAGGCACTCTGGTTCTTTCCTTTCCACTTCTCCTTCCAGAAACGTTTCCACATACCTGATTATTGGTCCTGGCTCACAGCAGTGGATGGACATGTTTATATGAAGACATTTGTTTTGGCAATGTACACAGGGAAACCTTGACCATATTCAGCAAAAGAAGTGTGTTATTTCCAAATAAGACCAGGGAAACTTCACTCTGTGCCTTACCCTCATAGTACTTATATATAAAAGTTTACCTTGCTTTGTACAATTACTGTATTTCAGTTTGGGGTCACAGGAATTTTCATTATAATACTGTTTAGCTGTTACTGGGCATTTAGTGGGCCAGGCTTGCGCATCTTGAAGAGCTCCACCTTTATTTTGTCATTTAATCTCCACCTACAAGTAGATATTACTGTCCTCACTTTACAGAAAAGAAAACTGAGATTTGAAGAGTTCAAATACTTCCCCAAAGTGACTCAGGGAGTGAATAGTAGAAAAAGGGTATTAGTCCAAGTCAGCCTAAGTCTGAAATATGTGCTCTAAACCACTGTATATATATACACATACACATATATATTGTTATGTATATTATATATATAAATATGTATTATGTGTGTATAGCATTTCTAGTTAGAGAATATGTGAATAATAATTATTAGGCTACATTCAATCAACATTTATTTGCTACAAATTTGTTCTGCAGTATGCCAAACTGTAAATTTAGAGTTGGGTTTTAGACAGGATAGTCAATCTCAAAAAGCTTACAATCTAGGTGATTTTAAGAGATAGGAAGTGCTGAAAATGCTATGACATAAGACTGCAAATCCAGATGTATCAACTCCAAGAACTATTTGCAAATATTTACCTTGATGACTGCCTGGAACAATTTGAAACTACACAACATGTCTTTACATAAGTGAAAAACTGAATATGAAAAAATAAGTGTTCCATTTGCAATTATAAAAAACACCAGCAGGTCAAAGACTGAAAGATAGTAGGCAAAACACAAATAATTTTCATATCAGGATGGGATTATGAATATAGCCTATGGATGTATGGATATCTTTGCAATTTAATACATGAGAAGATTATTATAGAAACATTATATTTAAGAAAATCATAGTATATTACTTTTTTACAAGTGAAAATAAGAGAATTGTGTAAAGGGACCACCCACTCTAAAAATATCTATTGCATCCTTTCTGGTCTTTGATTGGGAAGCTTGTTTTAAACCTGATATTGGTTAGGAAACCTGAAATCCAAAATTAGTTAAAATTAGATATAAAAGAGATTAAAAGAGACTGAGAAAAGGGCTCATGGAGGAGTTAACTGGTAAGTTTAGGGTGAGTAGAGGTATAACTGTTAAGAGCATACAGAAACTGCCTCTGCCACTTCCTAGCGGCAGGACTTTGGGTGAGTTACCCAACACCTCTCTCCTGGCATCAATGTCCACATCTGTAAAATGGGTATAGTAGCACATCACACGAGGTTGTTTTGAGATTATGAATATAAACATTTATATCATTTATGACACATATCAGTTACTATTTTGAACTGACTTTCACTTTCCATAGACTTCTTTTTCCCTCCAACTAGATTTTAACTTGTTTGGCTGGGGATCAATGACTTTGGGTCAATGAAATGTTGCATGAATATATGACTATACATGACAGATAATTTCCCCAAAGAGGCTGATTAGTGTATTCATAAGGAGGCAAACAAATGGATTCAGAGTTCAATTTCTACTTCAACTGTGAAGGACATAATTTGTTAGCATCAGACCTTTTGCCCTAACAGCAGGTTTTATAAAGAGAAAATACTGATTAACCTGAGGTCATTACTACAAAACACCAAACTGTCCCACATCTACTTGTGAAAATCACTCCCAATGTCCTTAACACTTTCATCATTGAACTAATGATGGAAAAAGACATGGGGAAACAATCACAGATCAGAAACGTGAGTAGGCTCCCTTGTTGGTGGAATTATAGGTAATTTTTCCTTGCTGAGGACAATACATACATAATATATATATACACACATACATAAAAATAAATGTTCAGCCATTCTTAATCTAAAATATCATCAGAATCACTCACAGACCATCTTAAACATTCAAACTCCTGCCCCCTATCCCAGAACTCCAAAGATTCACAAGTTAGAATCTCTGTGAATAAGTATTTTTAAACAGACATTCAAATGATTGAAAGGATCAGCAAGGATGGACTATCACTGGATCCATGTGGGATGTCTTCCTTTGCTCTGAGTAACGAGCTCCAACAACCCAGACCTGGATGGAAGATTTGTTTTCCCTCCCCAAAAGGAACCAGTTGGGAACTCTTCTGGGAAAGAAATGCAAATCAGTGATTTTCAACCTAAACTGTATCAGAATCTTTGGGGAAGTCTTTGCAAAACACAGTCACCCAGGTCCTATCTCCTGCAATTCTGACTCCATTGTTCTGGGATGGTACCCTGAGCATTAATTGAAAAAAAAATTCATATGTGATTCTAAAACACAGCTGGGTTTGAGAGCTACTGATTTTAAAAAGTGTTAGTTCCTAGGGCTGCTATAGCAAAGTACCATAGACTGGGTGGATTAAACAACAGATTTTGTGTTCTCACACTTCTGGAGGCTGGGAAGTACAAAATTAAGGTGTCAGCAGGGTTGGTTTCTTTGGAAGTCTCTCTCCTTGGCTTGTAGATGGCCATCTTTTCCTTGCATCTTCACATTGTCTCCCCGCTGTGTGTGTCTGTGTCTAAATTTCTTGTTTTTTTTTTTTTTTTTTTTTTTTTTTTGCGGTATGCGGGCCTCTCACTGTTGTGGCCTCTCCCGTTGCGGAGCACAGGCTCCGGATGCGCAGGCCCAGCGGCCATGGCTCACGGGCCCAGCCGCTCCGCGGCATATGGGATCCACCCAGACCGGGGCACGAACCCATATCCCCTGCATCGGCAGGCGGACTCTCAACCACTGCGCCACCAGGGAGGCCCAAATTTCTTGTTTTTATAAAGACTCCAGTCAGATTGCATTAGGGGCCATCCTACTGGCCTTATTTTAATTTAATCAGCCCTTTAAAGACAATCTCCAAATGCAGTCACATTCTGAGACACTGGAAGTTATGACTTCAACATACAAATTGGGGAGTGGGGCACGATTCAGAGCATAATAAACAGTTTTGAATTTTATTGTGTATTATCAAAATGACAGAACCTTTTCCTTCTAAGACAGAAGCCATTGAAACAGAATAGTCATTACATTTCAATTTTGTGGTGTCTGCTAATTTCCTCACAACGTATCTTTGAGAAAGGAAAGGGCATGTTCATTGACAGCTGCCACAATCAAGTATCCTGAGCATTGTTATCTGACTTCTGTGAAACTGAGCCATTCATTCATAAACATGTGTGCTTCTAAGAAAGCAATATAACCTATAGTCTGCATTATTTTCCCAATAATATTCATTAGCATCCTTAAAGTATTTTTCTTCTTGGGAACCTGGTGGACATTTCCCCCTTTGTCTGAGATAAACTCTAACAATTATCTATGTTTCATTCTTTCTTCTAATGACAATTTTTATTATATTTCTTTATCAAATTTTCAGTGTAACACTCACTCTATGGAGTGCCCTAGTTCAAGCCTTTTTACAAATAGATTAGCTCACATTGTAAACTCCACACTGTACATGCAGAGTTAGGAATGAAAATATGGAATCAACTGTTTGGTAGAAAAAAAAAAAAGCCTTTGAATCAGAAGTTTAAGCTGTAGCTCTGTCACTTAAGCTATATGACACACAGAAAATAATGCCACACCAAAAAGTCAGTTTCCTCACTAACTCACTTTGTAAATTACAAAAGAATAAACGACTTGAAGGACATTGTTATGACCTCTTCCTCTTCTTCTTCCTCATTTTCCCATTCTTCCTAATTTCTTTTTCTTCTCCTCATTATTCTTTCTTTCTTCTTGTTATTATTATAACCCCACCACCAACAGCTTGACACTTTGGAACAAGGAATTGAAAGAGAAGAGCACATTAAGAAATAGTTATCTTCCTACATACAATGAACTGTTTTCTTGCAAAAACCCTTCAGGAAATAGCTCAAAAGAGAAATGTTTTAGAACAAAAATAAAATGCATGCTTCCTGCTAGACCAGCCTTGGCAACTTGAAATATTAACTGAATAATTCTCATGTGTAAGAGACCACATGACTGTTCATCTTTGGTTTTCAACTTCTGTTTGTAGGACCAAGTCAAGGGCTTAAATCACATACTGGCAACAGTTCAGAAGATTCCAGGAGAACCTGAACATTTCTATAAAAGCAAAATTAAAAAAAAAACAAAAAACAACATGTTGTGTTAAGTTGTTAGAACGAAACTCATATGCCAGGAATTTTTTCAGTAGCTCTGTAAGCATTTGACAATACAGCACGGCATGCACTTGGGGACTTAAGGCTACTGACATCCCATCCCTGCTCCCAAACAGCCATGCTAAATTTGGAAAGCTTATTTTTAGAAACAATGAACTAGGGAGAGCCTCTCCTCTCTCAAAAGACTGGTTTGCTGAGTTGATTTTTCTCTCACTTATTTAGGAGATTTCAGAATTATGTTTCCAGGTTTGAAAACATATAAACTCGTATAAATGTATAAGACCTGAAAATATTCCTTGACAAAACCTCTTAAATAGTTATGTTTACAATTACAATAGAATTAAAACAGCAATATAAGAGGAATCAACTTTTGGCAGGTCTATCAACTTGTGTTTGACCATCACCGTAGAGTTTTCAAAGCACTTATGTATACCACACACTATTTCATTTGTGCTTAGAAACGTTTCTTGGAAATAGAAAGAAGGGAAGCCTTACTTTCGTTTTAGAGGATGCTGAAGCTCCAGCACCTCAGCTCAAATATCTCAGCTACTAGGTAGCATGGAAAAAATCGGACACTATAAAGATGTACTTTGGGGTTCATGATAATTACCTGCCAAGCTTCATCAGAGAAGGAGGACACATCCTGCTTTTTGGTTCAGTAGTGTGAAAATATGGCCTCTCTGGGTACCAGAGCAGCAGGCAGATATAAACACATTAAATGCAGGCAGTTGCATACAGTGCAAGATCTTGACCAGGGTCATGTCTTGATTCCCTTTGCCATCCATCAGCTTTGCAGGAAACTTTCTGTGTCTGTGCCTGACCGCTGTTTTGTAAAGTGCATTAAGTCTACATTTGCCAAGTAATGTTTAAGTTTCTTCATTGCAGAGACAGTATGGATACATCTGTTTTATGTATGTATGTATGTATGTATGCATGTATTATTGGTGGTGTTGCACATAGCAATCTGAATGCCACAGGTGCTCAAATATACTTCCTAAGTGTTGCATCTCAAAAGAAAGCCAACCATTTACTTCAGGGCTTCAATACCTCACAGAACGTCTCATGAAAGAGATGCACTATTTTTCAAAACATATCAGGTCTGAAGTAAGCTCTGGCTCATGAATGTGCCAGCAGAAGGTGGGCAGCTGAAAGTAAAATTAAGTCTCTGAGGGATCTTTCTAGAGTTTACTGAAGTAGCTTTCATGCACAGGAAATTGATGAGGTCCTGGATAAAATACATTCTTAGGAGTTTCCGGGTCTACAGTAGCTGGATCTAGGATTATTCAGTTGTTACTATTTACATTTTAAATCCTAATGGAGCTCCACTTGGGTCTGTACGTTAGTTAAGGGACAGAAAGAGAAAACTGTTTTATGGTGGTTTAAAAACAGACTCCCCTAATGGGCACTTGAGATGCCCTTTTGAGTTTTAAATCAGCAGGACAGACAGCAGATCCTCTGGGTTCTGATAGGGAACAATGAAATCAATCAAGCAGCTAAACACTGATATTAAAGGCCGGTGGCACCCACTGTGGAGTTTCCATTGGTCATATTCATCCTTCCCGATTTGGGGGTCAGCTATAATTCACAGTCAGTGCTAAAATGCTTGAAGAAGTATTTATTATCTTCCAGACACAATTTATTGCTTTTGATTATTCATTTTTCATTACTATGGGAAAGCAAGATTAAATTGTTTCAGAAGTGACTTCTTATATTAATCTTTCAAACACATGCTCCACGTAAAACTCTCTGTCAGGGAAACAGATATAATTCCTGCTGCCAAAACAGCCATAGATAAAAGTAAACAAACACGAAATAAAAATAATTCTGGAGTCCATTTGGAGGCTGGAGAACAGAAGCAGACAGAGAAGATAGAGGGTGACGGGTTCAGAGAATGGGGGGGAGGGAAAACTGCTTGAGAGTGCATTTATTAGACCTAGCAAATTTATTCTATGGACATTTTAATTTCAACAGTCATTTAAATTAGCTCTTTATTTAACTGTGAAATTAGATTACTCCTCCGTCTCATGTGCAGTACACTTATGAACTTAATAGACGACAAGGAGTGAGGCGGGAGTCACACGACATCTTTGAATCCAAACAAATTGCCTCTTGGCACTTGGAGAGATTGGAAACAACCACCTCACTTTACACAACAGGAACCTGAGACCCAGAAAGGTTAAGGGACATTCCTGAGGTCACACAGCTAGAGAACAGCAAAACCAGAACTACAGCCAACTTTCAGAGCAAGCCTATTCCATTAGACCACTCAGTTAACACATAATCGGCTAGTTTGGGGGTTTGAAAGCACAATTATGACCATGCTTTTGGTAAAATATTACTTTCCTTTCGACTTTCCCTCCTTATGGAAGCTCTCCTTTGACACTGCATGGCATTCCGCTCCGTCTCTAATTTCAGTTTCTTCAGTTTACACCCGTCCACCATGACCACTCATGCAATGGATGTACCTTAACACTCTAGTCTTTCTTCTTTATATGCTGAAGACTCTAATTACAAACACCTCTGAGCATCACTGCCCGAGAGCTTTTTATTCCAGCCACAGAAGTGCAAACCACCTGTGCAGGACAATCTGGAAGGGCCAGCATCCATGTCCCTGGGAGCAGTCCTCAAGCAGCAATGGTCTGAGAGCTGTGGATAGGGGCTGCCTTGGCCTCAGCTGGGATAAATCTAAGGCGTGTTACACATCGTTTCCCAGAGCTTTCCAGCAGGGCTGAGCTCCACTGGCCCAAAGTGCTCACTGGTTCCATGACACACCCTTTACTGGCTTCCTTCCCTTCCTGGCCTCACTTCCTTACCCCTTACTAACGTTGCCCAGGATCCCCCCTAATTAAGGGCTTAAATTCAAATCCTTGCCTCCAATTCTGCTTCTGGGGAAACCCATTATCCAAACACTATGCTGGACATCTCTAATTCTGCACTTCGACTTAGGCTGTTCTTTCCATCAAGAGACACCTCCTGTGCATAACCACCTTTTCTGAGTTACCCATCCTCAAGGCTCTGGGCCAGGCTCTGCCCTCCCAAACCTCCTGAGCCAATCAGCCAGGGAGACCGCCACCATCTGGAGAACTGTGCACCTCTCAGTAGCACAGGTCCCCTATGAAGATGTTTACATGTGTATTTACTTTGACTACAATCCACAGACTAAATCATGAGCTCCTGGGAGGCCAACACCCTGTCATGTTCATTCTCACCTCCACCAGAGCAACTGTGGTTCCATGTGGTAGGCTTTGCTCCACGTCTGCTGAAAAAAGGTGAACTTTTTAGAAATGTCCCTAAATAAAACCATGTGTTTCTTCTTGAAGGATGCTTCCTTATGGAGTTATTTTTCTATCTTATGGGGAGATCTGGCTTTCACATTGTATAATAAGCATACCTAATAAGACACAATATATGAAAGAAAAGTGCTAAAATACTCTCAATTCTGTTTTAGATCAGAGGTACTGGAGCCTGGAGCCTGCGTGTTGCAGAAAAAATTTTTTAAATAGTCTTCTGTTTTGTTACTTTGAGACCATTTGTTAATGCTGATGAAACAAACGTTCCTGTAAGTGAAGGAATTTGGGCATCAGAGAATCCAATTATATGCAATATGAAATTGACGTGGAGATTCTTGATGCTATAACACAGAAGGCTCTCCCACAAGCAGCCATAGGCCAAAGTAAGGATTTGTGCCTCCATCAAAGTTTTTCCTCATATATGCAACCTGAACCAGATCTGGGTCCCTTGGTTTCCTGAAGTTGGTATGACAGCTTGATCTTGGATCTGGTGGCTTAGCTGCCTTACAATATATTATGCACACCAGAAGCCTGCAAGTCCCCAGCAGCTCCTAAGTCCATTTCCCATAAACTTGGTGCCCCAAATTTATCTGGGGGAAAAAGCACCATCTAATCCAGGGGGATCAAACATTATAAGCAAAATCACAAGGACAACTTGGCCTTCTCTCAATCTCTGCACTTCCTCTCCACTCCATTGGTAATGATCTTGAGTCAGGACGTGATTTCCCTCATCCCAGCAATAATAGCCCAGCGAGCCTCAAAACCTCGCTTTGTATTTTTTAACTCAAATTTTGTTTTGGTTATAAAATTTAAAAATTCAAACAGTAGATAAAAGCATGAAGAATAAAGAAAAGAATCACCTATATTCTAGAGATGGAGAATGCAGATGGCTGCAGAACAATGGTGAATGTATTTAATATGACAGAGCTGTGCTCTTAAAGATGGTTAAATAGTAAATTTTATCTTATGTATATTTTAATTCAATTAAAAAGTCACCCAAAGGTAACCACTATTAATATTTCAGTTTAAATCCCTTCCGGACTTTTATGAATGAAGGTATAGGCCATCATATATCCACATATATTTTTTATGAGATCATACCAACATAACATTTCATACCTTCTAAATAATTTTAGCATTATTTTGGTAATCTTTGTTGATAAATAACATCATTTTTAATGACTAGATAACATTAAATTATATAGATTTTCCATTCTTTAACCAAGACCCCATTATTAGATATTTAGATTGTCAGTTTTTTGTTTAATAAATGTATTTTATTTATTTATTTTTGGCTGCATTGGATCTTCATTGCTGCGAGTGGGCTTCCTCTAGTTGCAGTGAGCGGGGCTACTCTTCATTGTGGTGGCTTCTCATGTTGCAGAGCACGGGCTCTAGAGAGCAGGCTCAGTAGTTGTGGCACATGGGCTTAGTTGCTCCGAGGCACATGGGATCTTCCTGAACCAGCACTCGAACCCTTGTCCCCTGCATTGGCCTGTGGATTCTTAACCACTGCACCATCAGGGAAGTCCTAGGTTATTAGTTTTAAACCATCATCTCTGCATACTTTTCTAAAATCAGAATTGCCAGGCCAGAGGGAGACACATTTGTAAGTTTTCAACATACACTGTCAGAATACAAGCTATAATTCCACTTTATCTAAAGAAAGCCTCCCTTCCTATCCGTCCTCACCCAATTACTCTCCCTTAGCCCAGGTCTAATCATATCTCGGTCTCTCTTTCTTTCTTACTGTCTGTCTGTCCGTTTCTCTCTCTCTCTCTTACACACACACACACACACACACACACACACAGACATACACATACTAATGATTGAACTTTAAATTCCATGTTGGCATCCAAGACAGCTGTGATCAGGTTTCAACTACATTTTTAGAGTTTGCATCTCGCTCTTGTACTCATGCATTACACAGCAGAGCCAAGCTGGATTACTCCCAATGTTCCCACTAAGACCCTCAATTCCCTGTCTCTGTGTCCTTCCTTCCTGGAATATCCTCACCCACCACGAACACCTGTTGAAAATGTAATTTCGCAGCCCACCTCAGTGTGGATTTGTTCCTGCCTTTCTCCATGCTCCATCATAATAATAGCTAATGTTTACTGAAATGCACTAACCAGGGGCTTATTTCATTTAACTTACACCAGCCCTGTGAGCTATATTGAAAAAATTTCCCCTTTCATGCAGATGAGGACACTGAAGCTTGGAGAAGTTAAATAACTTGCTCAAGGTCGCATAACTAATAAGAGGGAGAGCTGTATCCAAACCCAGTTTCTCTGCCTACAATTAATCACTGTGTAATTAACATAGGCAAAAACCATAATTCAAAAAAGAGTCCTGTACCACAATGTTCATTGCAGCTCTATTTACGATAGCCAGAACATGGAAGCAACCTAAGTGTCCATCGACAGATGAATGGATAAAGATGTGGCACATACATACAATGGAATATTACTCAGCCATAAAAAGAAACAAGTTATTTGTAGTGAGGTGGATGGACCTAGAGACTGTCATACAGATAAGTCAGAAAGAGAAAAACAAATACCGTATGCTAACCCATATATATATGGACTCTGAAAAAAAAAGGTTCTGAAGGACCTAGGGGCAGGACAGGAATAAAGACACAGATGTAGAGAATAGACTTGAGGACACGGGGAGGGGGAAAGATAAGCTGTGACAAAGCGAGAGAGTGGCATGGACATATATACACTACCAAACGTAAAATAGATAGCTAGTGGGAAGCAGCCGCATAGCACAGGGAGATCAGCTCAGTGCTTTGTGTCCTCCTAGAGGGGTGGGAGAGGGAGGGTGGGAGGGAGACTCAAGAAGGAAGAGATATGGGGACATATGTATATGTATAACTGATTCACTTTGTTATACAGCAGAAACTAACACACCATTATAAAGCAATTATACTCCAATAAAGATGTTAAAAAAAAAAAAAGAAAGAAACTGGAAACTCAGAGGCCAAAATGGAACCAATGGACCTCAAAGGCCAGAGCCATGTCTTGTTGGGTCCTTGCTCCAGGATCTGAGAAGCAAATTTTCATCTCTGTCCATAGGATAGCTAGTTCCTGATAGAACTAGGAACTGGGTTAGGAAGCGCCAGGTACCCGAAGTTATGCTAAGCTGGCAGACAGTGTCTTAACTCTGACAGGTGGGAACCCATTCCTTCCAGAAAAGATTCCTGTCAAAGTAGAGTTAACTTTGGGTATCAAACTACAGGGAAGGGCTTCCCTGGTGGCGCAGTGGTTGAGAGTCCGCCTGACGATGCAGGGGACATGGGTTCGTGCCCCGGTCCGGGATGATTCCACATGACGTGGAGCGGCTGGGTCCATGAGCTGTGGCCACTGGGCCTGTGCGTCCGGAGCCTGTGCTCCACAATGGGAGAGGCCACAACAGTGAGAGGCCCACGTACTGCAAAAAACAAAACAAAACAAAAAAAAATGACTACAGGGAAGATAAAGAGCCCTTCACATCTGAGAATCCTCAGGGTATGTCACAAATGAATGAAAGTATCATCAGAGGTACTTTATGCATTTACAAGTTAGAAATCTGGGAACTACTAGACCACAAAGATGATGTGAGGTCAGAAATGGTGTTTCATTCAACTTAAAATCCCCAGCACTTACCAGAGTACTGGACACAGAGCAGATAATGAAAATACAAAGAAAACAGGAAGGCAGAGAGAATCCCAGAGAATAACATCCTTAGGAGCTGTGTTATCACCTTTGGCTGTTTCTTGTGATTCTAACGCCAGTTACTATCAGTCACAGTAGAGACACCGGGGAAGAGCTCCCCACTGGGGCACCGAAATTTCATACATGAGAACAAAAATTTAGAGATTATTTGGGACAGCCATTAAAAAAAAATAAAAACAGCTTCATTTAATGAATGCTGGCATACATATATCAATACTAAGTAATGTGTACACTGCTAGAATTACATTATGTTTATCCAATTGCCAGAACAATTCTGAGAAGCAGATGTGACATATTCATGCTACAGAGGATCAGAAGCACAGAAGGTCACGCAGCTTGTGTCACATGGCTAGTGAGTACGGGAGACTGATTTTAGGTCAAGATCTACCTGGCTCGAGAACCAGTGCTATGAACCAACATCAAAGACTCTAGAATGAGGCAAAGGTTCTACATCGGCAGAGGCAGGAGAGATTCCAGGTCCCTAAATCCTACTTGGGTTCTCTCCACATTGTATCATGATCTCGAGCTTCTAAAGTGATGACCTCAGCCTTGCCTGATCATGTTTTCCATAGAAATAAGGCAGTCTGAGGGGTGTTCAGACTAACTACTGATGACGATTCTATTCAACACAGATTTATTTTCAAGAGTGAAAAGAAGAACTTGGGCAGGAGCCCGCATTGTGTTGGCTGTCAGCAGACATGATGTAAATAAACCAGAACATGAGATTCTAAGAGAGCGAGAGTCTCCCTTCATCCTCTTTCCTAAAAATCACGTGCGATGCACTGCCAGGGAGGAACGTGAGCATCCCCAACAAGAATTTCCATTGCAGCCCCACCTTGCTTTCCTGGCCTATGAGTTCTTCAAGTCCTGGACTCACCAGGCTCCCTTAATCCTTTGTGAGGTGAAACACTCCGAGACTGATAGCACCTCTCACCTGATCAGTATCCTCTGAAGCTTATCACTCTCAACCAGAGTTAATGGCTCCCTTGAGAAAGTAGCTTTTTGTTGCCATTTAGCAAGCAGCTCAGCCCTCCATGAACGTATCCAAGGATGCTGAGGGTTGGTTCAGCCCTGGCCAACCTCAGGACCCAGCGCACGCAGGGCCCAATAGGAAGGCTCTAATCTTATATTCAAAAGCAACTAGGAAGCTATCTTTTAAAGAAATCCAAACAAGAGAAAAGTTTCATTCACAAAGCAGTTCACTGCAGCATTATTTACAATCATAAAAAAGAATTGGCGGGCCTCCCTGGTGGCGCAAGTGGTTGAGAGTCCGCCTGCCGATGCAGGGGATACGGGTTCGTGCCCCGGTCTGGGAGGATCCCATATGCCGCGGAGCGGCTGGGCCCGTGAGCCATGGCCGCTGAGCCTGCGCGTCCGGAGCCTGCGCGTCCGGAGCCTGTGCTCCGCAATGGGGGAGGCCACAACAGTGAGAGGCCCGCATACCGCAAAAAAAAAAAAAAAAAAAAAAAGAATTGGCAAGTATCTTGAAAGTCCAACAGGGAAGAATGCTAAATGACTTAAATATGATGTGTTCACATGATGAAAGATTATGCCGACTACAAACATAATGCTTATAAAGGTACTTATTGTCATTGGAAAGTGTTCCCTTATTAAGTCACCTGACAAAAACACAAGACATAGAAGTATGTAAGCCATGCAATCTTACAATTTTTTAAAAGTTTACAGAAAACAAGGTGGAAGGAAAATACTCAAACATTAATGATCCTACTACACTATGATCAGAGTTATCATTTTTCATTTCTGCTCCTTCTTTGTACTTCTTCAATAGCTTCCAAATGTTCTATAATTGGCAAACAATCCTTCTAAAACTAGGGAAAATGCAAAACTTAAGATATTCAGCACTAAGTTGACTATCGGGTCAGCAAAGATGAAGGACAAGAGTTTCACTTGGATATTTTTCAATATGAAAATTTGCAGAATTCTCTCTCCTTCTTCAAAGATCCTAGCAAGGCCAGCTTTCTGCTCAGGGTTTAACAGTTACTCTGTTGTAGCCAACTATAGGGCAAAGCTGCCTAGTGGTTAGTTCCTGCCACTTGATGAGAATTAAAGTTTTCACAAATTCTCTGGTACTTCAGAGCCCTCACAGTTTATCTTGGAGCAAGAGAAGTAGTAAGCTGTTGACTACTTATAAAGAAATTTTTGTAGCAGTTTCTATAGGATAAACAGTGTGTCCCAAGCAGCCAAGCTATTCAGGAATATTCTTCTCCAAACATTTCATAAAACATTTGGTAAGATATAAAACAGCTTTAAATACGAAGTTACATATAATTCACATTTAGGTAAAAGGTGATCTAAACCACGAAAGTGAGATGTTAAACCTTTTTTAAAAAATTATTTTAAGAAGTCACAAGGTCAAATTGAAAATACTCAATAACTTCATTGCCAATAACTATGAATAAAAGTAAACAGCACAACAAAAATCCTGATAAATTGTCCAGCCTCAGCAGAGCCTTGGGGCACTAAAGAAAGCTTTGTAGCTATGTTCATCCACCATCTGTCCTTCTTAAGTAAGTGGGGTGTGCTGGATAATTTTCCATGACAACTCGGCTAGACTATGATGCCTAGTTGTGTGGTCAAACACCAGTCTAGATGTTGCTGTGTAGGTATTTTTTATGTGATAAACAGTTAAGTCAAGAAATTGTGAGTCAAGCAGATTACCCTCCAGAATGTGTGTGGGCCTCATCCAATCAGCTGAAGATCTTACAAGCAAAGACTGAGGTTTCCCAAGGAAGAAGGAATTCTCCTCAAGTCTGCACCATGAAAACCCTGCCTGAGTTCCCAGCCTGATGTCCTGCAGCAGCATTTGGACTCAAGACTGAAGCATCAGCTTTTAGCTGAGTAGCCAGCCTGCTGCTGGCCTGCCTTACGCATTTCCAATGTGCCAGTCCCCATAAGCACGTAAGCCAATTCCTTAAAATAAATCTCAATATCCTCCCCATCCTCTCTCCCTCTCTCTGTCTCTCCCCCTCTATACAGAGATAGATGGATCTAGATGTATATAGATCTATATATCCCATTGGTTCTGTTCCTCTGGAGAACTCTAATACAGGCAGAGTGACAATATTTCTTAATTAGCTTGAGGCAGTCCCGGTTTACACCTGTTGTGGTCTAATTAAGAGCTACCTCTTTCCGTCTGAAATGTGTCCCGGCTGGGATGAGAAATCATATGATCTCTTTACACAAAGAGCTAAAGATAGATATATGATATTCCTAAGTAATAAGCTCTTTTCACTTACAATGTTGTGTTTCAAATTTCTCGGTGACCCACAATAAGAAATATATTTTCTGTCACAAAACAGAACTGACCCTTATGATGTGCAATGCAATGGGCTATTTTATATTTTATAATGTGTCATTTCAAATGCTCTCTGCCACCCACTAACTTCACTGCATGATCCATGGATGGGATCATACCTCAGTTTGAAAAGCACTGACTTGGACGAATTCAGGGCTCGCTGGCATGCAGTGTTCCTAATTGCCTCAGGATACTGGGGACAGGGAAGGAGGAAGAGAGAGGCCCGTGTATCAGAGATTTTACTTTGTCTGTACTCCATCCAGTCTTCAGTATCACTTCTCCTAAATATAAATGAAGCAATAGTAAATATAAACCCATCAACCAGGAATATGATTCTGGAGTGTTTTCCTTGAGTGCATCCCTAGTTTCTTGTGACTCCTACACACAGAGAACAGGAAAAATGAATCCATTCTATTGGGTTATGCTGCCTCTCATTTCACTCTCCTCCAACTCAGTTAATTTTCCTTGCAGGAGGACCCATAATGTCCAGATCCCATCTGTGGCCGTTCAGTAAATATCCACTGACTGCCTGCCAGGCACAGGGCAGGCAGGGTTTCCTCTGCCACCAAGTTCCAGCAGCTCTCAGCGGCCATAATCCCAGGTGTGTTTCAGGCTCTATGGCCCAGCTTCAGCCTCCTTTCAGCCTTTTGTCTCCCTCATCACACACCTTTCCATGTCCAATGCAAACACACTTATCCATACATGTACCCTGGCCCCAGAATCCTGCCCGAGCCTCTGGTCAAGCACGCTTCTTCCCCACCCCATGGGCCCTACCAAGTTTCTTCTTTTCAAAGCCATTCAGACTCCATCCCTTCTTTTTAAAACTATTACTGTTTGCAGATGACATGATGCTACACATAAAAATTCCTAACAATGTTACCAGAAAACTACTAGAGCTCATCAATGAATTCAGTAAAGTTCCTGGATACGAAATTAATATACGGAAATCTCTCACATTCCTATACAGTAACAATGAAATATCAGAATGAGAAATTAAGGAAACAATCTCATTTACCATCTTGTCAAAAAGAAAAAAAAAAATACCTAGGAATAAACCTACCTAAGGAGACAAAAGACCTTACTCCAAAAACTGTAAGACACTGATGAAAGAAACTGATGACAACACAAATGGAAAGATATACTGTGTTCTTGGATTGAAAGAATCAATATTGTTAGAACGACCATACCCAAGGCAATGTACAGAGTCAATGCAATTCCTATCAAATGGCATTTGTTACAGAACTAGAACAAAAAATTATAAAATGTGTATGGAAACACAGACTCCACCCCCTTGACATGGCCTTCCAGCTTCTGCCAGGGACTGAACATGCCCCACAGGTTCAAGATGGAATTTGCCTCAAGCCAGAGGGGCCCAAGTTTAACACAAGCACTTTCCCAGAAAAAACTGCCCTCAGGAACTGAAAAAGTGAAGGGGGATCAGAGAAGCACAAGCCAGAGATCAGGGTTGGAATGGGATTGGAAGAGTCAGGCAAAAAGGGCAGGACGGCACGGTCCAGTTCAAGAATGAATGGGTCAGGACTCAAACAAAGGAGGAAACATTATGGAAGCAGCTAAAAAAGAGAACTAGGTATCTCTCTTTTATTTATTTATTTATTTTGTTGCTCCGGGTCTCTTAGCTGCGGCAGGCAGGCTCCTTAGTTGCAGGAGGTGAGCTCCTTAGTTGTGGCATGTGTACTCTTAGTTGTGGCATGCAAGTGGGATCTAGTTCCCTGAGCAGGGACCGAACCCAGAATCCCCTGCATTGGGAGCATGGAGTCTTAACCACTGCTCCACCAGGGAAGTCCCACTAGGTGTCTCTCTTGATGGCAGAATCAATCACATTTGCCAAGGAACAGGTGACAGAAAGGTGGCAAAGACACAAAGCAGAGCTCAAAACTTTGTTCTGCTACATTGACTGGTGGACCCAGACGAAGGTCACCTCACTATCTCAAACTGCATTTGTCAGTATCTGCATTTGTCAAAAAAGGGAGGAAAGAACAGCAGTTTATGGACAAGAGAGGCTACGATGAAGCATGTGAAGGCTTAGCTTGCTGACCTCGGTCTACCTGGGGCTCAGTGAATATTTGTCCCCTTTCCTGGCAGTCAGTACCCCCTCATAAATGAAAAGTTGCCTCTGGCTCCAGTCTCCAAGATTACAAAGGCACAAGAAGATATGGCCAAGAGAAAAGGGAAATATGTCTTTAATGTTTTGAGACTGACTGTCACTCAATAAAATGAAACATTTTTAAGCAGAAGACAGTATTTCAGAAAGTTTCCTCTTCAAGTCTGTTTAGAGACAAAAATTTAAGATCTCCAAAAGTTGCTGAGGCAAATTCCATAAACCCATGTAAGCACACAATTTCTCAATTACCATACACAAGGTCACTTGCCAATAAAACATGAGGAAGATAAAAAAATAATGCAGATGCCTTATGCAGATCTAGACGGCTTCAGCAACAGACTGAAAGAGACTCAACAGAGAATAAAACACTAAACTGAAACTTATTAATATAAGACCAGACATCTTTTTAATTAATTTTGCAGACAAGAGCTGAATGAATGAAAACTGAATCATATCTTCTTATCTAAAATGCATAAAATGAATTTTTTTTAATGCCTAGGTTCTCAGCAATAAGAAACTACTAAATAGCAAGGCAGAAAAATTAATGTAATTAAATTCAAAGTGATATTCAGATTACATTAAAAGTGAAATTTGACTAAAACAAAAACCAAAGAATTATTCTTCAAGATATATTCAGATAAAATCATCTTATCCAAACCTCAAAGAATGCTCTGTTCGTTCTTTTGAAAGACACATTTCTATTGAGTTATGCAATATCAACGGGCAGGAAAATTATCTGAGACAGGAAAACATTAGTTAATGGAAAAACAAGAAAGTTAATAAACAAAATCAAACTGGGTATTTTATGAGCGCTGCTGAAAATACAATTCATAGAAGTAAAATTGTTATGATGGAGCATAATAAACCGATTACTTGTCTTAAAAGTTATGTGTGATAGACATCATTTAAATCAATTGAGTTACTGTTTCTTAGCAATTTGATAAAAAGGGAAAATAGTGTAACAGGGAATCAAGTGCTCCTTTGGGAGCTTAAAAACAAGTCAGCTGGGTTTCTAAGTGCACTTTAATCTGTTTATTTTTCCCTTGCTTTAAAAAAAAGAAAGACAGGAAAGATTTACTGAGTCAAGCTGCAAAAGTCCTGGAATTTGTAGAATTTAAATAATTAGTAAGCCTTTAGTTATGATGGGTATTCTCTCTGCCCTCCAAACCCCATCAGAGTGGAGAGGTTGATCAGCACTTACGCTAGGCAGGTCTTCTAAAACTGTTGAATCCTTTAGGACCAGAACTTGGATGTGAAATCCCACTCAATATAAAATTGGTTGGGATATGAGAACGGGGGCTCTAGGATGTCTCTGTGAATGAACGCTGAGTGAAGCTATCTATGTGCAATCTTGGTTCAGCCCTTCCACCCCTGCATCCTTTATGAGTGGTCAAAAAAATGTTCACTTTTGGGAAAGCAGAAACCATAATGTAATGACTTATTAAAAAGACCTCTTCCTATTTTTACTGGAGTATAGTTGATTTACAATGTTGTGGTAGTTTCAGGTGTACAGCCAAGTGATTCACTTATACATATGTATATATCCTTATTCAGATTCTTTTCCCTTATAGGTTATTACAAGATACTGAGTATAGTTCCCTGTGTTATAGAGTAGATCCTTGTTCGTTATCTATTTTATATATAGTAGTGCATAAGTTAACCTAAGACCCCTCCATTTTACAAATTATAATTATCAGATAAATTGTCCTAATAAATATTAAGCATCAATAATACCCCCAAGGCAGGGTTCTACAAATTTGCTCTGTAAAGTGTCAAATAGTAAATATTTTAAGCTTTGTAGATTTGGACGGTTTCTGTGGCAAGTATTCAACTCTGCCATTGTATGGCAAAAGCTGTGTCCCATTAAAACGTAACAAAATCAGGCGGCCAGCCTGCAGGCTAGGCTTTTCTGATCCCTGCTCCTACAATCAACTATAAAAATCACAATGGGCTTAAAATCTAAATGGGGGAGACCTTCAAGATGGCAGAGGAGTAAGACGTGGAGATCACCTTCCTCCCCACAAATACATAAAAAATACATTTACATGTGGAAAAATTCCTACAGAACACCTACTGAACCCTGGCAGGAGACCTCACACTTTCCAACAGGCAAGAAACTCTCCACGTACCTGGCCGTGTGGCTGACAGGGTCTTGGTACTCTCACACCTAAGCCTCTGAGGTGGGGGAGCCAAGTTCAGGGCATTGGTACACCAGAGACTTCCCAGCTCCACGTGATATTAATCAGCAAGAGTTCTCCCAAAGATCTCTCTAAACGCTAAGACCCAGCTGCACTCAATGACAGGCAAGTTACAGTGCTGGACACCCCATGCCAACCAACTAACAAGACAGGAACACAACCCCACCCATACCAAACAGGCTGCCTAAAATCATAATAAGTTCACATACACCACAAAACCCACACTGGAGGTGGTCCTACCCACCAGAGAGACAAGATGCAGCCTCATCCCCTAGAACACAGGCACCAGTCCCCTCCACCAAGAAGCCTACACAACCCACTGAACCAACCTAAGCCATTGCAGGCAGTCACCAAAAACAAACGGGAACTACGAACCTGCAAACTGTGAAAAGGAGACACAAACACAGTAAGTTAAGCAAAATAAGAAGACAGAGCAGATGAAGGATCAAGGTAAAAACCCAGCAGACCAAAGAAATGAAGAGGAAATAGGCACACTACCTGAATAAGAATTCAGAGTAATAAGAGTAAGAATGATCCAAAATATTAGAAACAGAATGGAGAAAATACAAGAAATGTTTAACAAGGACCTAGAAGAAGTAAAGAGCAAACAAACAATGATGAACAAAATAAATTAAACAAAAAATTCTCTAGAAGGAATCAATAGCAGAATAACTGAGGCAGAAGAAGGGATAAGTGACATGGAAGATAAAATAGTGGAAATAACTACAACAGAGCAGAATAAAGAAAAAATAATGAAAAGAATTGAGGACAGTCTCAGAGACCACTGGGACAACATTAAACACACCAACATTCGAATTTTAGGGGTTCCTGAAGAAGAGAAAATGAAAGGGACTGAGAAAACAACTGAAGAGATTATAGTTGAAAACTTCCCTAAAAGAAGTTTAGGGAAAGGAAATAGTAAATCAAGTCCAGAAAGTGCAGAGTCAGATACAGGATAAATCCAAGGAGAAAAATGCCAAGATACATAATAATCAAACTATCAAAAACTAAATAAAAAGAAAAAAATATTAAAAGCAGCAAGGGAAAAGCAAAAAATAACATACAAGGGAATCTGCATAAGGTTAACAGTTGATCTTTCAGCAAAAAATCTCAAAGCCAGAAGGGAGTGGCAGGACATATTTAAAGTGATGAAAGGCAAAAACATACAACCAAGATTATTCTATGCAGAAATTATCTCGTTCAGATCAGTGGAGAAATTAAAATCTTTACATACAAGGAAAAGTAAGAGAATTCAGCACCACCAAACCAGCTTTACAACAAATGCTAAAGGAGCTTCTCTAGGCAGGAAACACAAGAGAAAGAAAAGAGCTAAAAAAACAAACACACCAAAATTAAGAAACTGGTAATAGAAACATACATATCAATAATTACCTTAAAAGTAAATGGACTAAATGCACCCACCAAAAGACACAGAGTGGCTGAATGGATACAAAAACAAGACCCATATATATGCTGTCTACAAGAGACCCACTTCAGACCTAGAGACACATACAGATTGAAAGTAAGGGGATGGAAAAAGATATTCCATGCAAATGGAAATCAAAAGAAAGCTGGAGTAGCAATTCTTATATCAGACAAAATAGACTTTAAAATAAAGACTATTAGAAGAGACAAAGAAGGACACTACATAACGATAAAGGGATCAATCCAAGGAGAAGATGTAACAATTGTAAATATTTATGCACCCAACATAGGAGCACCTCAATACATAAGGCAAATACTAACAGCCATAAAAGGGGAAATCGACAGTAACACAATCATAGTAGGGGACTTTAACACCCCACTTTCACCAATGGACAGATCATCCAAAATGAAAATAAATAAGGAAACACAAGCTTTAAATGATACATTAAACAAGATGGACTTAGTTGATATTTATAGGACATTCCATCCAAAAACAGCAGAATACACATTTTTCTCAAGTGCTCATGGAACATTCTCCAGGATGGATCATATCTTGGGTCACAAATCAAGCCTTGGTAAATTTAAGAAAATTGAAATTGTATCAAGTATCTTTTCCGACCACAATGCTATCAGACTAGACATCAATTACAGGAAAAGATCTGTAAAAAATACAAACACATGGAGGCTAAACAATACACTACTCAATAACGAAGTGATCACTGAAGAAATCAAAGAGGAAATTAAAAAAATACCTAGAAACAAATGACAATGGAGACACGACGACCCAAAACCTATGGGACGCAGCAAAAGCAGTTCTAAGGGGGAAGTTTATAGCAATACAATCCCACCTTAAGAAACAGGAAACATTTCGAGTAAACAACCTGACCCTGCACCTAAAGCAATTAGAGAAAGAAGAACAAAAAACCCCCAAAGTTAGCAGAAGGAAAGAAATCATAAAGATCAGATCAGAAATAAATAAAAAAGAAATGAAGGAAACGATAGCAAAGATCAACCAAACTAAAAGCTGGTTCTTTGAGAAGATAAACAAAATTGACAAACCATTGGCCAGACTCATCAAGAAAAGAAGGGAGAAGACTCAAATCAATAGAATTAGAAATGAAAAAGGAGAAGTAACAACTGACACTGCAGAAATACAAAAGATCATGAGAGATTACTATAAGCAACTCTATGCCAATAAAATGGACAACCTGGAAGAAATGGACAAATTCTTAGAAATGAACAACCTGCCAAGACTGACTCAGGAAGAAATAGAAAATATGAATAGACCAATCACAAGCACTGAAATTGAAACTGTGATTAAAAATCTTCCATCAAACAAAAGCCCAGGACCAGATGGCTTCACAGGCGAATTCTATCAAACATTTAGAGAAGAGCTAACACCCATCCTTCTCAAACTCTTCCAAACAATATCAGAGGAAGGAACACTCCCAAACTCATTCTACGAGGCCACCATCACCTTGATACCCAAACCAGGCAAGGATGTCACAAAGAAAGAAAACTACAGGCCAATATCACTAATGAACATAGATGCAAAAATCCTCAACAAAATACTAGCAAACAGAATCCAACAGCACATTCAAAGGATCATACACCATGATCAAGTGGGGTTTATTCCAGGAATGCAAGGATTCTTCAATATACGCAAATCAATCAATGTGATACACCATATTAACAAGTTGAAGGAGAAAAACCATATGATCATCTCAATAGATGCAGAGAAAGCTTTCGACAAAATTCAACACCCATTTATGATAAAAACCCTGCAGAAAGTAGGCATAGAGGGAACTTTCCTCAACATAATAAAGGCCATATATGACAAACCCACAGCCAACATTGTCCTTAATGGTGAAAAACTGAAACCATTTCCACTAAGATCAGGAACAAGACAAGGCTGCCCACTCTCACCACTCTTATTCAACATAGTTTTGGAAGTTTTAGCCACAGCAATGAGAGAAGAAAAGGAAATAAAAGGAATCCAAATTGGAAAAGAAGAAATAAAGCTGTCACTGTTTGCAGATGACATGATACTATACATAGAGAATCCTAAAGATGTTACTGAAAAACTACTAGAGCTAATCAATGAATTTGGTAAAGTAGCAGGATACAAAATTAATGCACAGAAATCTCTGGCATTCCTGTACACTAATGATGAAAAATCTGAAAATGAAATCAAGAAAACACTCCCATTTACCATTGCAACAAAAAGAATAAAATATTTAGGAATAAACCTACCTAAGGAGACAAAAGACCTGTATGCAGAAAATTATAAGACACTGATGAAAGAAATTAAAGATGATACAAATAGATGGAGAGATATACCATGCTCCTGGATTGGAAGAATCAATATTGTGAAAATGACTCTACTACCCAAAGCAATCTACAGATTCAATGCAATCCCTATCAAACTACCACTGGCATTTTTCACAGAACTAGAACAAAAAATTTCAAAATTTGTTTGGAAAAACAAAAGACCCCGAATAGCCAAAGCAATCTTGAGAATGAAAAACGGAGCTGGAGGAATCAGGCTCCCTGACTTCAGACTATACTACAAAGCTACAGTAATTAAGACAGTGTGGTACTGGCATAAAAACAGAAAGATAGATCAGTGGATCAGGATAGAAAGCCCAGAGATAAACCCACGCACATATAGCCAACTTATCTTTGATAAAGGAGGCAGGAATGTACAGTGGAGAAAGGACAGCCTCTTCAATAAGTGGTGCTAGGAAAACTGGACAGGGACATGTAAAAGTTTGAGATTAGATCATTCCCTAACACCATACACAAAAATAAGCTCAAAATGGATTAAAGACTTAAATGTAAGGCCAGAAACTATCAAACTCTTAGAGGAAAACATAGGTAGAACACTCTATGACATAAATCACAGCAAGATCCTTTTGGACCCACCTCCTAGAGAAATGGAAATAAAAACAAAGATAAACAAATGGGACCTAATGAAACTTCAAAGCTTTTGCACAGCAAAGGAAACCATAAACAAGACCAAAAGACAACCCTCAGAATGGGAGAAAATATTTGCAAATGAAGCAACTGACAAAGGATTAATCTCCAAAATTTATAAACAGCTCATGCAGCTCAATAGCAAAAATACAAACAACCCAATCCAAAAATGGGCAGAAGACTTAAATAGGCATTTCTCCAAAGAAGATATACAGACTGCCAAGAAACACATGAAAGAATGCTCAACATCATTAATCATTAGAGAAATGCAAATCAAAACTACAATGAGATATCATCTCACACCAGTCAGAATGGCCATCATCAAGAAATCTAGAAACAATAAATGCTGGAGAGGGTGTGGAGAAAAGGGAACACTCTTGCACTGCTGGTGGGAATGTGAATTGGTACAGCCACTATGGAGAACAGTATGGAGGTTCCTTAAAAAACTACAAATAGAACTACCATATGACCCAGCAAACCCACTACTAGGCATATACCCTGAGAAAACCATAATTCAAAAAGAGGCATGTACCAAAATGTTCATTGCAGCTCTATTCACAATAGCCCAGAGCTGGAAACAACCTAATTGTCCATCATCAGATGAATGGATAAAGAAGATGTGGCACATATATACAATGGAATATTACTCAGCCATAAAAAGAAACGAAACTGAGCTATTTGTAATGAGGTGGATAGACCTAGAGTCTGTCATACAGAGTGAAGTAAGTCAGAAAGAGAAAGACAAATACCGTATGCTAACACATATATACGGAATTTAAAAAAATGTCATGAAGAACCTAGGGGTAAAACGGGAATAAAGACACAGACCTACTTGAGAATGGACTTGAGGATATGGGGAGGGGGAAGGGTAAGCTGTGACAAAGCGAAAGAGAGCATGGACATATATACACTACCAAACGTAAGGTAGATAGATAGTGGGAAGCAGCCGCAGAGCACAGGGAGATCAGCTCGGTGCTTTGTGACCACCTGGAGGGGTGGGATGGGGAGGGTGGGAGGTAGGGAGATGCATGAGGGAAGGGATGTGGGAACAGATGTATATGTATGACTGATTCACTTTGTTATAAAGCAGAAACTAATGAAAAAAATTAAAAAAAATGTAAATGGATTAAATGCTCCAAACAAAAGAAACAGACTGGCTGAATGGATATAAAAACAAGACCCATATATATGCTGTCTACAAGAGACCCACTTCAGACCTAGGGACACATACAGACTGAAAGTAAGGGGATGGAAAAAGATATTCCATGCAAATGGAAATCAAAGGAAAGCTGGAGTAGCAATTCTCATATCAGACAAAATAGACTTTAAAATAAAGACTATTATAAGAGACAAAAAAGGACACTACATAATGATCAAGGGATCAATCCAAGAAGAAGATGTATCAAGTATAAATATTTATGCACCCAACATAGGAACACCTCAATACATAAGGCAATTGCTAACAGCCACAAAAGGGGAAATTGCAGTAACACAATAATAGCAGGGACTTTAACACCTCACTTTCACCAATGGACAGATAATCCAAATGAAAAAAAAAATAAGGAAATACAAGATTGAAATGATACATGAAACAAGAGAGACTATTGATATTTATAGGACATTCCATCTCAAAGCAACAGAGTACACTTTCTTCTCAAGTGCTCATGGAACAATCTCCAGGATAGATCATATCCTGGGTCACTAAACAAGCCTTGGTAAATTTAAGCAAATTGAAAACATAACAAGTATCTTTCTCGACCACAATGCTGTGAGACTAGATATCAATTACAGGAAAAAAAGTTTAAAAATACAAACACATGGAGGCTAAATAATACACTACTAAATAACCAAGAGATCACTGAAGAAATCAAAGAGAAAATCAAAAAATACCTAGAAACAAATGACAATGAAAACATGATGACCCAAAACCTATGGGATGCAGCAAAAGCAGTTCTAAGAGGGAAGTTTATAGCAATACAATACTACATCAGGAAACAAGAAATATCTCAAATAAACGACCTAAACTTACATCTAAAGCAATTAGAGAAAGATGAATAAAACAAACCCCAAATTGATAAACCATTAGCAAGACTCATCATGACAAAAAGGGAGAAGACTCAAATCAAAGGAATTAGAAATGAAAAAGAAGTAACAACTGACACTGCAGAAATACAAAGGATCATGAGAGATTACTATCAGCAACTGTATGCCACTAAAAAGGACAACCTGGAAGAAATGGACAAATTCTTAGAAAATAACAACCTTCCGAGACTGAACCAGGAAAAAATAGAAAATATAAACAAACCAAACACAAGCCATGAAATTGAACCTGTGATTAAAAATCTTCGAATAAACAAAAGCCCAGGACCACATGGCTTCACAGGCGAATTCTATCAAACATTTAGACAAGAGTTAACACCTATACTTCTCAAACTCTTCCAAAATATAGCAGAGGGAGGAACACTACCAAACTCATTCTACAAGGCCACCATCACCCTGATACCAAAAGGAGACAACAATGTCACAAAAAGAAAACTACAGGCCAATATCACTGATGAACATAGATGCAAAAATCCTCAACAAAATACTAGCAAACAGAATCCAACAGCACATTAAAAGTATCATACACCATGATCAAATGGGATTTAGCCCAGGGATGCAAGGGTTCTTCAATATACACTAATAATGTGATACACCATATTAACACATTGAAGGATAAAAACCATATGATAATCTCAATAGATGCAGAGAAACCTTTCAGCAAAATTCAGCACCGATTTATGAAAAAAACACTCTAGAATGTAGGCATAGAGGGAACTTACCTCAACATAATAAAGGCTATATATGAGAAATCCACAGCTAACATCCCCCAGTGGTGAAAAACTGAAACAATTTCCACTAAAATCAGGAACAAGACAAGGTTGCCCACTTTCAGAACTATCATTCAACATAATTTTGGAAGTTGTAGCCACAGCAATTAGAGAAGAAAAAGAAATAAAAGGAATCCAAATCGGAAAAGAAGTAAAAGTGTCACTGTTTGCAGATGACATGATACTATACATAGAGAATCCTAAAGATGCTACCAGAAAACTACTAGAGCTAATCAATGAATTTGGTAAAGTAGCATGATATAAAATTAATGCACAGAAATCTCTTGCATTCCTATACACTAATGATGAAATATCTGAAAGAGAAATTAAGAAAACACTCCCATTTACCACTGCAACAAAAAGAATAAAATACCTAGGAATAAACCTACCTAAAGGCACAAAAGACCTGTATGCAGAAAGTTATAAGAAGGTGATGAAAGTTATTAAAGATGATACAAACAGATGGAGAGATATAGCATGTTCTTAGATTGAAAGAATCAACATTGTGAAAATGACTATACTGCCCAAAGCAATCTACAGATTCACTGCAATCCCTATCAAGCTACCAATGCCATTTTTCACAGAACTAGAAAAAAAAATTTCACAATTCATATGAAAACACAAAAGACCCCAAATAGCCAAGGCTGTCTTGAGAAAGGAACATGGAGCTGGAAGAATCAGGCTCCCTGACTTCAAACTATACTACAAAGCTACAGTAATCAGGACAGTATGGTACTGGCACAAAAACAGAAACACAGATCAACAGAACAGCATAGAAAGCCCAGAGATAAACCCACACACATATGGTTAACTGATCTTTGATAAAGGAGGCAAGAATATACAATGGAGAAAAGACAATCTCTTCAATAAGTAGTGCTGGGAAAACTGGACAGCTACACATAAAAGAATGAATTAGAACACTCCCTAACACCGTATACAAAAATAAACTCAAAATGGATTAAAGATCTAAATGTAAGACCAGACACTATAAAACTCTTAGAGGAAAACACAGGCAGAACACCCTGTGACATAAATCACAGCAAGATCCTGTTTGACCCACCTCCTACAGAAATGGAAATAAAAACAAAAATAAGCAAATGGGACCTAATGAAACTTAAAACCTTTTTCACAGCAAAGGAAACCATAAACAGGACGAAAAGACAACCCTCAGAATGGGAGAAAATATTTGCAAATGAAGCAACTGACAAAGGATTAATCTCCAAAATATACAAGTAGCTCATACAGCTCAGTATCAAAAAAACAAACAACCCAAACCAAAAATGGGCAGAAGACCTAAATAGACATTTCTCCAAAGAAGATACACAGATTGCCAACAAACATATGAAGGATGCTCAATATGACTAATCATTAGAGAAATGCAAATCAAAACTACAATTAGGTATCACCTCACACTGGTCAGAATGGCCATCACCAAAAAATCTGCAAACAATAAATGCTGGAGAGGGTGTGGAAAAAAGGGAACCCTCTTGCACTGTTGGTAGGAAAGTAAACTGATACAGCCACTATGGAGGACAGTATGGAGGTTCCTTAAAAAACTAAAAATAGAAGTACCATATGACCAAGCAATCCCACTACTGGGCATATACCCTGCGATAACCATAATTCAAAAAGAGTCATGTACCGTAATGTTCACTGCAGCTCTATTTACAAAAGCCAGGCCATGGAAGCAACCTAAGTGTCCATCAACAGATGAATGGATAAAGAAGATGTGGCACATATGTACAATGGAATATTACTCAGCCATAAAAAGAAATGAAATTAAGTTATTTGTAGTGAGTTGGATGGACCTAGAGACTGTCAAACAGAGTGAAGTAAGTCAAAGAGAAAAACAAATACCATATGCTAACACATATATATGGGATCTAAAAACAAAAATAAATGGTTCTGAAGAACCTCGGGCCAGGACAGGAATAAAGACACAGATGTAGAGAATGGACTTGAGGACACAGAGAGTGGGAAGGGTAAGCTGGGACAACGTGAGAGAGTGGCACTGACATACATACACTAACAAATGTAAAATAGATACTTAGTGGAAGTAGCCACATAGCACAGGGAGATCAGCTCGGTGTTTTGTGTCCACCTAGAAGGGTGGGATAGGGAGGGTGGGAGGGAGATGCAAGAGGGAGGAGATATGGAGCTATATATATATATATATATATATATATACGTACAGCTGGTTCACTTTGTTATAAAGTAGAAATTAACACACCATTGTAAAGCAATTATACTCCAATAAAGAAGTTAAAAAAAAGTCATGTACCACAATGTTCATTGTAGCACTATTTACAATAGCCAGGACGTGGAAGCAACCTAAGTGTCCTTCGACAGATGAATGGATAAAAATGTGGCACATATATACAATGGAATATTACTCAGCCATAAAATGAAACAAAATTTTGTTATTTGTTGTGAGATGGATGGACCTAGAGTCTGTCATACAGAGTGAAGTAAGTCAGAAAGAGAAAAACCAAATACTGTATGCTAACACATATATATATATATATATGGAATCTAAAAATTAAAAAAAAATGGTTCTGAAGAACCTAGTGGCAGGACAGGAATAAAAATGCAGATGTAGAGCATGGACTTGAGGACACAGGGAGGGGGAAGGGTAAGCTGGGACGAAGTGAGAGAGTGGCATGGACATATATACGCTACCAAACGTAAAATAGGTAGCTAGTGGGAAGCAGCCACATGGCACAGGGAGATCAGCTCGGTGCTTTGTGACCACCTAGAGAGGTGGGATAGGGAGGGTGGGAGGGAGATGCAAGAGGGAGGGGATATATGTATAGGTATAGCTGATTCACTTTGCTATACAGCAGAACTAACACACCATTGTAAAGCAGTTATACTCAAATAAAGATGTTTAAAAAAAATCTAAATTAACTTTCCAAGTTTCTCCTGCCTGAGACATCCTTAAAGGAATGATCTTTATATTAAACAAGTTTCCCACATTCCTTAAAGACTGTAAGAGTTTATCCTTGAAAGATGGCAAGTATCCCTTCAGTCAACTTGTGATTTTGTTATATAGCCAGAGGGATGGCATGAAGTCTTTCAAATAAATTACAAAGAGTACACCTGAAATTGACTTGCTGGCTCCAGATTGTCACTTATCTCATTTAAGACTGGTCAGCGGTCCTGGCTTTACTGACGGGTACACAGTTGAAATGAACAAATATACAACAGTAACACCAGTCATAAATATAAAGCATTAGAAAGGTAGAAAGTGAAATTCAAAACTCCTCAGTTACCTTGCTAATTCAGTCATGAAGGTAAGCACTATCCTAACACACCTAGGGATTAAAGAAATCCGAGGTCCTAAAGAAATGTAATATAATCCTCCTATCTCTGCTGTATATTGTATTATTTATCTTCATGGGGATCTTCAGTTTTTTCAAGCCCTAAACTTTCTGTTTCAGACACCCTTTATAATGGGATTAACAAAAACTAGGGCCCCATGAATTTCCTGGATCTTTGTAGGTCAATATAAATACCCATCACCTGCAACCTGTACAAGGTTTTCCTGGACATCAGCTCAATTTAGAAATGTGGAAGTCCCTTAAACCACTTTTAGGAAGCTACATAGGGCTTCCCTGGTGGCGCAGTGGTTGAGAGTCTGCCTGGTGATGCAAGGGACACGGGTTTGTGCCCCGGTCTGGGAAGATCCCACATGCCGCGGAGTGGCTGGGCCCGTGAGCCATGGCCGCTGAGCCTGCACATCCGGAGCCTGTACTCCACAACGGGAGAGGCCACAACAGTGAGAGGCCCGTGTACTGCAAACAAACAAACAAAAAGAATGCTACATAGAAATGAACATAGCATACCACCATGAAACGTAAAATTTGACAGCAACAGAAATGTTGTGTTCATGAAATCTGTTTTATCATTAAATGCTTACCTAAAGAAAATAAAATCCAGAAGTCATAATAATGGTTCTGGAGAGTTTCTATAGAGACCACTAATATATTTAATATAGAATATGAATTGGGGGTAGGGGAGCAGGAAGCCTGCACTAAAGGTTTTTCACATCCAGTAAGTCAGAAGCCTGGTGGGGAGGCAGACAGGGAAAGGTCAAAGCCTCTTCTGAACACTCCTTTGTTTTGCTGGTAATTTCTAAAAGCTAGATTGATGTTTGACCAGGAGGTCCAGATATTATAAAAATGTTTTCTTCTCCAGGCCTAGTGATTTCCTAAAAGCTACAATAGGTACATCTATGTTTTCCAAAGACTGAAAGCACTCTGAGGGCAGTGGTTCTAATATCTCTCTTAGTATCATGTACTACAAAGACAATTTCCAGCAAAGTTATATCAATTAAAAAACAAAAACAAAATAGAATTTTGATTTGATAAAGAACTCAAACAAATTCGCTAAGCAAACTACATTTTGCATCTGTTACTGCGGGCATGGATGAGCCCTCTTGGCTGGAGTGGTCCCCAGAGAGCAGGGTCAATAAGGCCTTCAAATGCTTCCTGGGGACCTGCAGGCACAGCGAGGCAGACGTGCTCTAAGTTGCGTCTTTACCAAAGGTGCTCACCGCCTTCTAATGACGCCTGGAGGGTGACAGCGAGGATCTCAGCAAGGCACCAAATCTGACAGCTGCCTGGTTGTGCTATAATGGAAAAGTTATTCTCTCTTATGGAGAGAGGAAGGTTGTTTAACACTTTCACGGAAGTTTGTTGTTGTTATAATTATTCCTAAATATTATTTTTTAAAATAATTTCTTCTGTAGCCTAGTAAAAGCTGGCTTCTTCAGGGTATGAGGTTATCACTACATAAAATACATTTACTTAGTGAAAGATTTACTAAGTGTAGCCGCAGAAATGCTAAGGTAAAAACTGAGCATGGTATTAGCATTAGCATTTACTAATACTACCTCGGTTACCCACTATGAGAGAATTGTCGAGACGTGTGAATTATTCTCCTTCGTGTGTCAAAATATATTAAAAGGTATTTTGATAGGTGATGGAATCAGAGCTGGAAAGAGAATTTAGATATCAGACACAGAAACAGCTCATTTTGACCAAGATATAAGTGAGATTCCACTAAGTAATAAGCCCGAGGTGACACCCCCCCCCATCGGTGACTGCAGAAAGGAGGCTAGAATTCCCACCTCAGAGTCCCCTTCCAGCACCCACTCAACAGGTATGTGCAGGGGACCTGCTGGTTTAAGGGAAAAGCACCTTCTGAACCTACTACTATTATTTCCTCTCCTAAATTTAAGGAAGATGTTTCTCACGTAAGTTTAAGAACAGCTATTGCTTAAATATCCACAGGGAGCACCAATGATACTGTATGATATGATTAGTAAAGTTGGAATCTATTACTTATTTGGTTTTTTTTTTTAATTTTATTTTTGAAGATTCTGTAAGTCAATTCTTTCCCATCAAGAGTGGTTTAAGACTAAGTACATAAATCTCCCATCTATGTGACTCAGCCCATGCTGTGTGGCTCTTCCTGGTAACTTTTCACTGTATCTTTTCCCTTTCTGATAAATATCTATCCATCTGACAAATCGATTCAGGTATCATTTCCTCTCTGAAATCTTTCCTGACTCACACACTCCTGGAAAGTTGACCATGACCTCTTCCATGCTCAGTTTTTACCTTAACATTTCTGTGGCTACACTCACCCATCAAACCACTCGGTAGTTACTGTTTACACATCTGTCTTCCTACTATATGATACCTTCTAGGAGAACAAAGTCCATTCTTCTCATTTTGCTATTTCCAGAATCCAGCAAAGTACCTAAGAAGTATTCAATATGTATTTTTTAATGTTGAATTTAAGAGTGTACAATTCAAAATCGAGACCCTGGAATGGGTTTAATTATATAATGAGAAACACAGCCCTGTTACCAGGTGACAGCAAACTCTTCCCCACAGCTGTGATTTAGAAATAACCTTTATCATAGGTTAGCATTTTTAAAAGTAGGAACTAAACAACCATAAAATCACCACAAATTCCTAAGAACTATCAAAACAGAAGGTTGTATCAAGGCAATGATGACTAGGAATTGATTTCTAAACCTGAAAAGGGAGCTCAGACAATCAAACAATTGCTTAAATACCCTCTTTTAGCTTCTGTTCCCTTGCTCCAGCTCCTGGATCATTCTGCATGGCTGGTATTTTCCAAGGCACACATCCAAGCTGGCTTGGCCAAATTCCCCAGGCCACTGCCTAACCTCCAGCATCTGTCCTGGAAACCATCCTCTCCAACCAAAAGTCAGACACATCCAACTTTCTCGGCAGGATGTGGACAGACCTGCACCTGTGAAGGATGTAGAGGAGCCTTTGAGAAAGGGTCTCATCAGTTTCTGTGTGCTTGCCTCTGAACTGGGACTCACAAAGCAAGGGTATCTCATAGGTGACCTTATGCCTGACAAAAAATCTCATCCATCAGGCAAAGTTTCTGGGGTGGGTTGCTAAAATGTTAATTCCTTTCAAGGGACTGGTGACAACTTTTTATGTGAGCTCTTTATGTCACAAGTCAAGTCAGTGTTGTGTAATGGATAAAGCACTGACAAAATTTAGAAATAATCTGACCCAGATGGCTCTGCCAATGGTTTCTTACATATCCTTAACAAAACACAGCATATCCATTTTCCCAATGAAAGAAAAATGTATAAGAAACACTAATTTGAATGTCATATAAATTAATTATCATTAATGTTAACATGAAAAGTTAAACAAATAGGTTTCAAGGAGTTCTGCCTGTGTGAAGATGGTTTGCTCTTAATTGTAAGCAATAGGGTTTAAAACACCACAAAAAAAAAATCTTATACTGGAAAATGAGTACATTTACCCACATGATTATTCACACTCTTTCTCACCTTCCAAGTGATAGGGGCTAAAACAAAGCATATTTCAGGGGCCAACTTGGACCTTGCAAAGCCAATGGCACCAGGGAAACCCCCAAAGTTAGTCCTACACTTCAGTTGCTTTGAACCATCTGCCTTGTGCCTGGTGGTATTTTTGTTCTGACACTCTAGATGTTCTTTCGTTCAACCATGATAATACAGGGTCTTCTGAAAGTATAGCCATTGATATATGAAGCACGGAGGCACAGTATGGTCTACTGAGACCCCACTCTTCTGAAACTGTGGCCAACATGAGGGGAATAAGTTGCAATTCTGTTGCTCCAGTGATGCAGGAGGACAGATTAGCTAATGGCCTGGGGCATCTGTCCCCAGTCCAAGGCTTCTGATTCTATGCCCATCCTGGTTCAGACATGCAAAGAAACACAAACATCCAGGAATGCAGTATCCAAGGCATGTAACAAAATGAGAGGCTGATCAATCTGTGGAACACCATCAGCATGCATTGCTAAGTAAACTTGATCAAATAAGAACATATTTTAAAACTTGGGAAATGGCAGAATTATTCTAGGCTTATAATTTACAAAGAGAACACATTAAACAGGCACCATGATTATTCAAGCTGAAACTGGCAGGAGAATCCGTTTTTTCCCCAGCACATCAGTAAAAGAGAGTTTCATATTTTTTCAACTGGGAATGTTCTGAAGCAAAGACACCACTTCAAAAATATGAAAACACAACCCAAATTGATCTAAGTAAGTGTATTCTTTAGATTTTTTTTAAAGCTCAGTTGCAAAGGGTAGTGTGTTGTGCTCTCCTGATGAGAAAATTATGCTATTATTATATGCAGCTTTGTCAAACACATTTCCGAGAAAGAAAATCATCTAGCCCATGTGATGTATTTCTTGTAGGCAAAGAGGAAGTGGAGAAATACAAAACTGATGCAATGGTTTATAAAGGCAAAATAAGAAAAGACAGGCTAAAGTTAAAATTCTATGAACGTCACTACTTTTTGTTTTGCAATGGAAAACCACAAGTGCCAGAGAAATCACCTAGAAGGTTTAACTTTCTAATCAATGTCAGGTATCCTGTATTGGCCAGAACACCAACACATGGAGCATTTTCGTATTCTCTCTACAAACATCAGTCTCTCACTTGTTCACTAGTTTCTGGGGCAGTTCACATTTCATAAGAGCTCCTAGTTCCTTGCCCATGAATTGGGGGCCTGGGGCATGATGATCTCTCCCAGCTTGTTTTTGGATGAGTGAATTTTGGTGTAAACAAAATGACTCAAAACAAAGCCTAAGGTAGAGAGACCTTCAAGATGGTGGAGAGGTAAGACGTGGAGATCGCCTTCCTCCCCACAGATACATCAGAAATACATCTACATGTGGAACAACTCCTCCAGACACCTACTGAACACTGGCAGAAGACCTCAGACTTCCCAAAAGGCAAGAAATTCCCCACGTACCTGGGTAGGGCAAAAGAAAAGAGAAAAAACAGAGACAAAAGAATAGGGACAGGACCTGCACCAGTGGGAGGGAGCTGTGAAGGAGGAACAGTTTCCACACACTAGGAAGCCCCTTTACTAGTGGAGATGGGGGGTGGGCAGGGGGAAGCTTCAGAGCCACGGAGGAGAGTGCAGCAACAGGGTGCAGAGGGCAAAGCAGAGAGATTCCTGCACAGAGGATCAGTGCCGACCAGCATTCATCAGCCCAACAGGCTTGTCTGCTCACCCTCCAGGATGGTCGGGGGCTGGGAGCTGAGGCTCGGGCTTCTGAGGTCACATCCCAGGGATGGGACTGGGGTTGGCTGCGTGAACACAGCCTGAAGGGGGCTAGCACACCACAGCTAGCTGGGAGAGAGTCTGGGAAAAAGTCTGGACCTGCCGAAGAGGCAAGACACCACTGTCTCGGGATGCGCAAGGAGAGGGGATTCAGACCACTGCCTAAATGAGCTCCAGAGATGGGTGCGAGCTGCAGCTATCAGTGTGGACACCAGAGATGAGCATAAAACGTGAAGGCTGCTGCTGCAGCCACCAAGAAGCCTGTGTGCAAGCACAGGTCACTATCCACACCTCCACTCCTGGGAGCCTGTGCAGCCTGCCACTGCCAGGCCTGAGAAAAGGAGACCCCAAACACAGTAAGCTAAGCAAAATGAGAAGACAGAGAAATATGCAGCAGATGAAGGAGCAAATGTGGGTAAAAACCCAGCAGACCAAACAAATGAAGAGAAAATAGGCACTCTAGCTGAAAAAAATTCAGAGTAATGATAGTAAAGATGATCCAAAATCTTGGAAATAGAATGGAGAAAATACAAGAAACGTTTAACAAGGACCTAGGAGAACTAAAGAACAAACAATGATGAATAACACAATAAATGAAATTAAAATTTCTCTACAAGGATTCAATAGCAGAATAACTGAGGCACAAGAATGGATAAAGTGACCTGGAAGATAAAATAGTGGAAATAACTACTGCAGAGCAGAATAAAGAAAAAAGAATGAAAAGAATTGAGGACAGTCTCAGAGACCTCTGGGACAACATTAAATGCCCCAACATTCGAATTATAGGGGTCCCAGAAGAAGAAAATGAAAGGGACTGAGAAAATATTTGAAGAGATTATAGTTGAAAACTTCCCTAACATGGGAAAGGAACTAGTAAATCAAGTCCAGGAAGTGCAGAGAGTCCCATACAGTATAAATCCAAGGAAAAACACGCCAAGACATATTAATCAAACTATCAAAAATTAAATACAAAGGAAAAATATTAAAAGCAGCAAGGGAAGAGCAACAAATAACATACAAGGGAATCCCCATAAGGTTAACAGCTGATCCTTCAGAAGAAACTATGCAAGCCAGAAAGGAGTGGGAGCACATATTTAAAGTGTTGAAAGGGAAAAAACCTACAACCAAGATTACTCCACCCAGCAAGGATCTGATTCAGCTTTGATGGAGAAACTAAAACCTTTACAGACAAGCAAATGTTAAAAGAATTCAGCACCATCAAATCAGTTTTACAACAAATGGTAAAGGAACTTCTCTAGGCAGGAAACACAAGAGAAGTAAAAGTAATTCAAAAACAAACCCCAAAACAATTAAGAAAATGGTAATAGGAACATACATATCAATAACTACCTTAAATGTATATGGATTAAAAGAGCCAAACAAAAGACATAGACTGGCTGAATGGATACAAAAGCAAGACCTGTATATATGCTGTCTTCCAGAGAACTACTTCAGACCAAGGGACACATATGGATTGAAAGTTAGGGGATGAAAAAAGATATTCCATGCAAATGGAAATCAAAGGAAAGTTGGAGTAGCAATTCTCATATCAGACAAAATAGACTTTAAAATAAAGACTATTACAAGAGACAAAGAAGGACACTACATAATGATCAAGGGATCAATCCAAGAAGAAAATGTAACAATCAGAAATATTTATGCACCCAACATAGGAACACCTCAATACATAAGGCAATTTTTAACAGCCATAAAAGGGGAAATTGCAGTAACAAGGTAAGAACAGGGATTTTAACACTACAGTTTCACCAATGGACAGATCATCCAAAATGAAAATAAATAAGGAAACACAAGCTTTAAATGATACATTAAACAAGAAGGACTTAATTGATATTTATAGGACATTCCATCCAAAAACAACAGAATACACAGCTTCCCAAGTGCTCATGGAACATTCTCCAGGATAGATCATATCTTGGGTCACAAATCAAGCCTTGGTCAATTTAAGGAAATTAAAACCATATCAAGTGTCTTTTCTGACCAGAATGCTTTGAGACTAGATATCAATTACAGGAAAAAATCTGTAAAAAATACAAACAAATGGAGGTTAAACAATATACTACTAAATAACAGAGAGATCATTGAAGAAAACAAAGAGGAAATCAAAAAATACATAGAAACAAATGACAATGAAAACACGATGACCCAAAACCTACGAGATGCAACAAAAGCAGTTCTAAGAGGGAAGTTTATAGTGATACAATCCTACCTCAAGAAGCAAGAAACGTCTCAAATAAACAACCTAACCTTACACATAAAGCAATTACAGAAAGAAGAACAAGAAATCCCCAAAGTTAGCAGAAGGAAAGAAATCATAAAGATCACATCAGAAATAAATTTAAAAAATGAAGAAAACAATAGCAAAGATCAATAAAACTAAAAACTGGTTCTTTCAGAAGATAAAAAAAATCGATAAACCATTACCCAGACTCATCAAGAAAAAGAGGAAGGAGACTCAAATCAATGGAATTAGAACTCAAAAAGGAGAAGTAACAACTGACACTGCAGAAATATAAAGATCATGAGAGATCTACAAGCAACTATATGCCAATAAAATGGACAACATGGAAGAAATGGACAAATTCTTAGAAATGCACAACCTTCCAAGAATGAACCAGGAAGAAATAGAAAATTCAAACAGACCACTCACAAGCACTGAAATTGAGACTGTGATTAAAACTCTTACAACAAACAAAAGCCCAGGAACACATGCCTTCACAGGTGAATTCTACCAAACATTTAGAGAAGAGCTAACATCTATCCTTCTCAAACTCTTCGAAAATATATCAGAGGGTGGAACAATCCCAAACTCAGTCTATGAGGCCACCATTGCCTTGATACCAAAACAACACAAAGATGTCACAAAGAAAGAAAATTGCTGGTCAATATCACGGATGAACATAGATGCAAAAATCCTCAACAAAATACTAGGAAACAGAATCCAACAGCATATTTAAAGTATCATACAACATGATAAAAGAGGGGTTTATCCCAGGAATGCAAGGATTCTGCAATATATGCAAATCAATCAATGTGATATACCATATTAACAATTCAAGGGGAAAAACCATATGGTCACCTCAATAGATGAAGAAAAAGCTTTTGACAAAACTCAACACCCACTTATGATAAAAACCCTTCAGAAAGTCGGCATAGAGGGAACATACCTCAACATAATAAAGGCCATATACGACAAACCAACAGCCAACATCATTCTCAATGGTGAAAAACTGAAACCATTTCCTCTAAGTTCAGGAACAAGGCAAGGTTGTCCAGTCTCACCACTATTATTCAACATAGTTTTGGAAGCTTTAGCCACAGCAATCAGAGAAGAAAAAGAAATAAAAGGAATCCAAATCAGAAAGGAAGAAGTAAAGCTGTCACTGTTTGCAGATGACAAGATACTATACATAGAGAATCCTAAAGATGCTACCAGAAAACTACTAGAACTAATCAACGAATTTGGTAAAGTAGCAGGATACAAAATTAATGCACAGAAATCTCCTGCATTCCTATACACTAATGATGAAAAATCTGAAAGAGAAATTAAGAAAACACTCCTATTTACCACTGCAACAAAAAGAATAAGATACCTAGGAATAAACCTACCTAAGGAGACAAAAGACCTGTATGCAGAAAACTAAGACACTGGTGAAAGAATTAAAGATGATACCAACAGATGGTGAGATATACCATGTTCTGGGATTGGAAGAATCAACATTGTGAAAATGACTATACTACCCAAAGCAATCTACAGATTCAATGCAATCCCTATTCAAACTACCAGTGCCATTTTTCACAGAACTAGAACACAAAATATCACAATTTGTATGGAAACACAAAAGACCCCAAATAGCCAAAACAATGTTGAGAAAAAAAGAACGGAGCTGGACGAATCAGGATCCCTGACTTCAGACTATACTACAAAACTACAGTAAACAAGACATATGGTACTGGCCCAAAAAGAGAAATACAGATCAATGGAACAGGATAGAAAGCTCAGAGATAACCCAACAAACATATGGTTACCTTATCTTTGATAAAGGAGCCAAGAATATACAATGGAGAAAAGACAGCCTCTTCAATAAGTGCTGCTGGGATAACTGGACAGCCACATGTAAAAGAATGAAATTAGAACACTCCCTAACAGCATACACAAAAATAAACTCAAAATGGATTAAAGACCTAAATGTAAAGCCAGACAATATAAAACTCTTAGAGGAAAACATAGGCAGAACACTCTATGATGTAAATCACAGCAAAATCCTGTTTGACCCACCTCCTAGAGAAATGCAAATAAAAACAAAAATAAACAAATAGGACCTAATGAAACTTAAAATCTTTTGCACAGAAAAGGAAACCATAAACAAGATGAAAAGAGAACCCTAAGAATGGAGAAAATATTTGCAAACAAAGGAACTGACAAAGGATTAAGCTCCAAAAGGTACAAGCAGCTCATGCAGCTCAATATCAAAAAAAGAAACAATTTAATCAAAAAATGGGCAGAACACCTAAATAGACATTTCTCCAAGGAAGATATACAGATTGCCAACAAACACATGAAAGGATGCTCAACATCCTTAATCATTAGAGAAATGCAAAACAATACTACAAAGCAGTATCACCTCACACCAGTCAGAATGGCCATCATCAAAAAATCTACAAATATTAAATGCTGGAGGGGGTGTGGAGAAAAGGGAACCCTCTTGCACTGTTGGTGGGAATGTAAATTGATACAGCCGCTATGGAGAACAGTATGGAGGTTCTGTAAAAAACTAAAAATAGAAGTACGATATGACCCAGCAATCCTACTACTGGGCATATACTTTGAGAAAACTGTAATTCAAAAAGAGTCATGTACCACAATGTTCCTTGCAGCTCTATTTACAAGAACCAGGACATGGAAGCAACCTAAGTGTCCATTGACAGATGAATGGATAAAGAAGATGTGGCACATATATACAATGGAATATTACTCAGCCATAAAAAGAAATGAAATTGAGTTATTTGTAGTGAGGTGGATGGACTTAGAGTCTGTCATACAGAGTGAAGTACGTCAGAAAGAGAAAAACAAATACCATATGCTAACACGTATATTTGGAATCTAAAAAAAAATGGTTCTGAAGAACCTAGGGGCAGGGCAGGAATAAAGACGCAGACATAGAGAATGGACTTGAGGACATGGGGAGGGGGAAGGGTAAGCTGGAACGAAGTGAGAGAGTGGCCTGGACATATATACACTACCAAATGTAAAATAGATAGCTAGTGGGAAGCAGCCACATAGCACAAGGTGATCAGCTCGGTGCTTTGTGAGCACCTAGAGGGGTGGGATATGGAGGGTGGGAGGGAGACTCAAGAGGGAGGAGATATGGGGATATATGTATATGTATAGCTGATTCACTTTGTTGTAAAGCAGAAACTAACAAAAAAACTTTGGAGACTTGGAATAATTATATATATGTATTTGAAATTTAAATAATAAATAAATAAGTAAATAAATAAATAAAAATAATGGTACCACATCCTTAGAGGAGAAAAAAGAAACAAAGCCTAAGAATAGAAGACAAATAGAAATGACAAAGATAGGAAATGATACTCCAGCATGCAGCACAACAATAAATTATAAGAACTGTGCATTACTAACGGAGCAGTGATCCATCAAAGAAGCATGTGTACCAGGGCCCTCTCAGACCTCCTCACATAAAATGCAAAGCAGACAGAGAAGGTAGGTGTGGCGTCACCTGTTTCCATTGCAACAGAGAAAAGGACAACCTATGCCAACATCACCAAGGTAAACACACAGATCCAGGAGCTGGAAAGAGATTGAGCCATGAAAATTGCATCTCTTTCATGAAAGGCTCCATTGAGACCAGCCACACCTTCATCTCAGGTCTGCTAAGAACATTTATTTAGTCTTCAACACTTTACAGACTCCTGGGTCAGAAATTTTCCTCTCCTGCCTGTCAACATATATGGAAATAACGTTCTTGGTGAAAACTCAAATGACTATATAGAAAAGTGTCTTAAATTTTCAACTTTGTGCCGTTCAGCAAACCCACCCACACTATTTCCTCTTTTATTGCTTTTAGTTCAAGCAGGAAATGCTGAAATTCTAGACATCCAGTAGAGTATGAAGGGGCCTCTCATGGCAAGATACAGCACAGCGAAGCCCAACTCAGACTAAGGACACTCCCCAAAAGGAATCTTTCCCCAATCCCCTACCCGCAGAAACTTAAACCAAGAAAGTGAAAAGAACAGAGGTGTAAATGGAGAAAAGTGTGGCACCATTTGACAGATGCCATCTAAATATTCTAGGGCTAGATGAGCAAATGATCATGGTGGCTTAAAAGGCACGTATGGTACACAAGAGTCAGTACACATAAATAATGACTCCCATTTGTTAAACACCTACTATGTTCTTTTACATATAGTAACCACCTTTCGACACATGGTTCATGATGATTATCATGAAAGGTAGATCCTTTTCTTCCTATTGTACAGACGAAGACAGGGCACCATGCTCACTGTCTGGCGTATTGCCCCAATAAATATGCTTTCAAACCAAGAAGGGCTCCTTTGTTGACTTTAAAAATTCCATAGATTCCCACCATGGTAGTTGGATTTTACTGTGTTAAGAAAGCATAAGAAGTTAAAATAATATTTTGCTAATCCCTATTACAGCTAAATAAGTGAGGAAAAAAAGAAATGCATTTAGGTGGAAATCATGATAGTTACTGAGTCTGCAGATAATGGCCAGTACTTACATGGATCTAAGATACCATGTGAACAGTCCCCAGTTCCCCATGAATCCAAGGACAATGTGTTGAAAAATACACTCTCTTACTTCTGTAGGTAAATTCCCACAAAGAAAAATAATGTGGGGCTCAAGATGTTCATCCACTTGCCTGTAAAGGCAAAGACCTCAACCAGCTCCAGGTATAATTTGGGTCTTTGTAACTTTGAAGAAATATGGAAGATTTGGGGAAAGCCCAGACAAGGGCAATGAAAATGATAAAAGGGTTGGAAGGTAGGAGAAAAAGCTGATGAATGAAGATTAATTAGCCTGGGGAAGAAAAGACAGTAGGGAACTTAATATTCTGCTTGAAATACAGCAAAGGCTGTTACACAAAATATGATCACCATGTTCACAATTCCACTGAGAATGAAAACAGAGGAAACAGCCTTATGGAAAAGCATGATGAATTTACATTAAGTCTAAAATAAATCTTTCATTCTAAGAGTCGGAGGCACTAAAATAGATGGTGGCTTAAGGACTTTGCAAATTTTGCTTTCCTGCAGTGCCTACTCACGTTCTGTCTGCTTCTCTTGCCCCACTTAAATACCACTTCCCCCATGAAACCCCAAGCCTCTCTTTATACACTGAATATTTCTCCAATTTTAGCAAGCACCAGTATCACCTGGAAGGCTCATTAAAATACAGATTCCTGGGCCCCAGCCCCAGCATAGGTTCAGGTGGGGCCAATGAAATTGCATTTCCAACAAGCAGCGGGCCTGCAGACACACTTTCAGAAGCAATGAAATAGATGCAATCTCTCCTTACTCTATGTCTCCTAAAAATACATTTGTATGTCTTTGGACATCTGTCATTGTTCTTATACAATGTTCTTATGGCATTTTATGTACTTTCCTACTAGACTTTGGTCTGATTCAGCTTTGAAATTTCTACAGTTCCTAGCACAATGGGAGTAGCATGCAGAGACTAAGTAACACATCTTTAACTTGTTCCCTTAAAAGTAGGTCATTCTATGAAATAATGCCATTGGCAGCAACATGGATGGACCTAGAGATGATCGTACCAAGTGAATTAAGTCTGGCAGAGAAAGACAAATATTATATGCTATCACTTATATGTGGACTCTAAAAACAGAATACAAATCAACTTATTTACAAAACAGAAACAAACTCACAGACATAGAAAACAAACTTATGGTTACCAAAGGAGAAGTGGGAGAAGGAGGGATAAATTAAGAGTTTGGGATTAACATACACACGCTACTGTATATAAAACAGATAAATAACAAGGATTTACTGTATAGCACATGGAACTATATTCAATATCCTGTAATAACCTATTATGGAAAAGAATCTGAAGTTATACACCTGAAACTAGCACAATATTGTAAATCAACAATAGTTAAACAAATTTGTTCAAAAAGTGGGTCATTCTGGGATTCCCTGGTGGCGCAGTGGTTGAGAGTCCACCTGCCGATGCAAGGGACACGGGTTCGTGCCCCGGTCCGGGAAGATCCCACATGCCGTGGAGCGGCTGGGCTGTGAGCCATGGTCCCTGAGCCTGAGCGTCCGGAGCCTGTGCTCCACAACAGGAGAGGCCACAACAGTGAGAGGCCCGCATACCGCAAAAAAAAGAAAAAAAGAAAAAGAAGTGGGTCATTCTGACTTTGTAACTTGCCTAGAGGTTCTCCTGGCTTTATCATTCCTCATGTATTTCTTTATCCTGTTTCTTTGCCTAAGTGACTCTACAGTTTCAGGACCTTCCAATTTATGCATAGGAAATTGTCACATATACCAACTGTACCTAACATTCAATAGTAAGAAAAAAAAAATCTAGGGTGATATATGAAAATTTCCTTCCAGTAAGGTTTCTTTTTCCTCATTAGAGTTTTGGCTTATGTCCGCAAGACTATATTCCAAGAAAACGGCAGGAAAGGAGCCACATTTTTAATTTATTTTTTATTTTGCTTGGTTCTGGCAGGAAGACCAAGGAGGTCAATGAGGAAATGAGGACCTGGCATGTCTGAAATCATGCTGGTTGCAGCTGAAGTCTGGGCCACAAACTGATCTGGAAAGTTATTCAATAAACTCACCCTCCTTCCCATCAGCTACTCAGCTTACTTATTGGCTGAGAACTAAAGGCAAAAAATGACACAAGAATTTACACACCAGCAAAAATATGGACCCCCTAATGGAAGAACTGGGGAAATACTCTTGGGCTTCAAGTTAACTCAAATTGACTCAACAAAGGTGTTTATCAGATTGTACGCCCTTATCATAATCTCTCAGATGTCTCAAAAGCATGGTTCGAGCTCCACTCTCCCCCCTGATTAGTCCCAGAGTGATTATTCACAAACACACACACACACCATAAAAGAAATTCAAGTACAGTGAAATTTTAAATGGCCATATTATGCAATTAGTATACAGGTGAAGAAGCCAGGACAGAAAATGGTACAAAGGATTTCTGGATTTGTGGAATCCCAAAGCTGCAGTACATCTGATGATAACAAAAAGACAACAAAAAAATCACGGACCGCCTTACAAAGAGCATATAGAGTCATAATCCTAAAAAGATCCTCAGGTAAAAGAAATCTAAAAAGTGGATTTGTTTTCATTCCTTACATTTTGGCCCTTGTTTATTCCATGCAATGTTTTTTTTTGTTTGTTTGTTATTTTTCCGAAAACCAAACAGTGCATGCTCTGTGTTGCTTCTTACAAATGAGTGGATAAACAAATGCACCAGCACAATTTAGCAGTCAGAAAGATGATGTCCATTCCACCCTACTTCATTCAATAAAATTCAAGGTCTGTTATCCCAACTGCCAGTACAGAACGCTGTCTGAGGCTGGCAAAACACAAAAGAAAATAAAAAATACGAGTCCACTTCATCGAGGAACCACAACAAGAAGTGACTCTAAGCTGTAAGTGCTACCCTGCAATCACACCAGCTCAAACTGTGAAATACGGTCATTATCTTATGGAACTGATCTAATTTTGTACTCAATGCCTTAAAATAAAGGGTTTCTTCTGTATACCAAATACAAGGACTGGGACCAAAAAAAAAAAAAAAAGATAATAATTTGACAGCACTTTCAAGCACAGCTATTTTCCTTCCTCTGTCACACTAAATATCACCAACTGACAACGACTCCACAGGCTCAATGAATGAATGAAGAAGATGTATTTGCTGAGCTGCGGAAATGCCACCAATAAACTATAGCAGCGGACTGATACTAGCTCATTAGAGGGCTTAATACGCAAGCACAAACAATATATTTAACAAAAATCTGCAAAGGTATTGGAATGCAGCTGGCATAACACTTGATGACATTTTTTTCTTCAGTACAAAGAAAGGGGGGGGAAATATGCTTATCTCTTTAAAAATATCAAGGTTCAGGCTGCACAGATGTGTTTATATATATTTACATTTATATAAATATAAATACATATATATATATATATATGAAAACTTTGTTAATTCAGGTTAATAAAGAAAGCAAATATACTGGGGTGACATTTATTAACATCTGTGCTAAAATCAGGAATAAGAATTATATATATAATACTTGGCCAGAGGAATTTAATTTCAAATACCATGAGAAGAAAGCCCAGAGAAGATGTAGAATCTTTTCTTAGGAGATTTATCTGCAGAGCAGGAAATAAAAACAACACATCTATACATAATGTTTACTTCATTAACAGTTGACAGGATTATTAAAGAACAATATTTAAAGATGGGCATACTTTTAAAACGGAATTCTGCTGAAAAATGATTCCATTTTATTTCCTCATCAAAGAAAGGCCTTAGCCTAATCCCATAATTTGATAGAATAGAATTAAAGTCACTCTCTCGTTTACTCAAGTCATTAAAAATGCCTTCCTTAGCTTCACTGTTCCATAATTTCCATTGGCATTAATGTGCTTGCTAATCCTCTCATTTTCTCAACATCACCACTTAGGCAGATTGTCACACATTCCACATTTAACCCCTGCTTCTGAAAATTTTTTTGCCCTCCTAGACTATGATCCACTGATCACTGAAAGGGGTATCCACACCAAAAATGTGCCTGAGAACCTGGATCCCAGCCTGGCCAGGCAAAGAAGGATGAAGTCTGAGTGGGCACAATGGGTAAGGGAGGAGCTTGAGGGCTGGCCTTTGTGAGTGCCTGCTATGTGCCCCGCCTGGATGAGGGCTCTCAAACACATTTAATTCATTGCAATCTCGTGACTCAGGCTGTGATTCTTACCCCCATGGTATATGGAGTTAGAGGAATGAGACTCAGAGAGCCTAAGCAACCAGCCAGGGTCAAAACAGCTAAGCAGAAAAAGGGCTGGAATTCAAACCTCAGGCTATCCCACTGCTATGGACTGAACTGTGTTCCCCAAATTCATACGCTGAAGCCCCAGCACACCAATGTGTTTGTATTTGGAGACAGGGCCTATAGGAGGTAATTAAGATTCAATGAGGTCATGAGCATGGGGCCTTGATCTGATAGGACTGGTGTCCTTATGAGACACCAGAGAGCATCGCTCCCTCTCTCTGCCCCCTCCATCTCGTCCTCTCTCCGGCTCTCTCTTTCGGCATGCACTCAGAGGGAAAGTGCACATGAGGACAGGGCAGCCATCGAATAAGCCAGGAAGAGAGCTCTCACCAGAAACTGAATCTTGCTCGAAACTTGATCTTGAAATTCCCAGTCTCCAGAGCTCTGAGAAAATAAATTTCTATTGTTTAAGGCCCCCAGTCTGTGGTGTTTTGTTACCATAGTTGGAGCTAACTACTCTTCCTTGCCTCTTTGCCTCACGGGAGGCAAAGGTTCATTCCCTCTCAATTTCTGCAGCAAAAGCCTCCTTCTGTTCCCCTTGGTCTTTCACTGTCTCCTTATTAGCTGCATCTATATGAATGAAATGGATGACTCTGAAGGAGGCTCATCACAATTTAACAGGAATTAATGTCCTCTTATTATAAGGGACTCTACAAGCCGCTGCTTAACAGTCAGCAACAACTGGAATTAATTCATGTCAGATGAACATCAAGCAAAATCCATTTATGACCCCGAAGTCATGAAATTTAGCATAATTACACATGCTCTTGTTTGGGTAATTTTTTCTCTCCTCATTAAATTAGGGGTCTACATTAGATTTCAATCTGATCAGTCCTGACTAGTTACATGTGTGGAATCAAGGGCACTTCCTCTCAAATCAACCCAGCGTTTCACAGGCAAACTACACTACATGCATGAATCAAAGCCAAGGTACGAGCACTGAAAAACTTAGAAAATAACAGTTCGATGATAGCAGAGAAATTCACTGAATATTTATTCATGCTTTCCCTCAACAAACATTTACTGAGTACCTACTATGTGCTAGAGAGTGTTCTAGGTGTTTGGGATATATATATGAAGCAATAACATGTGAACATCATTCTAAGAAGCTCTGGAGCACCATGCCTGCCTTTCTTTTCACCACTGTAATCCCAACTCCTCAACAGCACCCGGCACTTGGTAGTGCTCCATCACCAAATGAATGAATAAACACATTTTCTCAAAAAGGATCCCTTACATGTTACTAATCAATCTCCATCTCTCAATCTTTCTCTCTTAAACATACTCTACCCCTCCTACACTCTTGCAGTATCTCCTAAATAATTTTTCTAGCAAATAAAATTATCTGGCTTAAGCCTGAACAGACAGATTCCCTTGAGTCTGGTCTCTGGCAATTAGAATAATTGTCATTTTCAAAAAAGTTCAGCCTTCCAGAGTACCTTTCTCTAATTGTCTCCAGGAGTCTAGCCTTCTAAGATATAAGAGAAAATTTCTTAAATCATTAACTTGACAACATTATGAAGAAACAGAGGCCTCTCCGGGATCTGTAGGGTGGATTCCTCGGCTGGTCAGGAAAAGGGCACAAACCTGGAGAATCTGCTGTTGCCTAGAAAGATGTGTCTATCTAATCCATGTTGGCAGCCTCAGTCACCTGGGTCCTAGAGGCACCTGGTATCTGCCCACTGGGGAGCTACTAGGATGTGCTGTTACTGGTTCCCGGAAAGGGACTGAAATCAGTGTTCCTCCAGGCGAGGCTCACATGGGGCCCATGATAGGAAGGATTCCACGTGAGTTATCTTTCCCTTTGGAAAGAATTCTGGAAGTCCATGCAGTCTGTACAACTTTCAGGCCAGCAAACTAAGCATGTGCATGAAGGAAAGAAATCAGATTATGTTTGGGAAAATGAGATGCTGTTCCCTTGGTTACTCTGATTTAGGAAGCACTAAGGTATTTATTTAAGAAAGGGAACAATTAGTTACAAGGCAACTTTTCAGTATCCATTATGTGTTAAATATACAATTAGAAAGGAGGTGTATAAACTACTAAAATATGGTTTTATCGGGGACTGGGGTAACACAAGGAACAAGAAACAAAACAGCACCAATTCTGGAGACTATTAAGTCCTAAAACAGTTTCTCAAAGAACAAGACAATCTCCATAGAAACATTAAGACAAAGTCATAGAATGTATGGCTCAAACGTTAAAGAAGAATCCTTTTTAAAATTCTGCTGTTGCCACACTAAAAAGAGAAAATTGAACTCTTAGTGGAGCCTGAGAAGGATATATGAGCAGCCATATATAAATCAAGCAACATGTACGCATGAACCAAGGAATGATGCGGGCTTTTTTGGGGGCTTTAACAATAACAAGGCATATTTCAAGGGTCAAGATTATGTCCTGAAAGAGTCAAAGTTTCAGAATATTCATGGGTTTAACTAGGAAACTCAGAAAAGTCCAAAACGATTTTGCTAAAAGAAAGCAAAATATGACTGGTCATAGAAAATTTTAAATTTTTGCAAATTGACTAAGGATATAAAATTTCTAGCCACTCCTACTCGTTACTTTCTCTACACCACCAAATACTTACTTTTTCTAAAAGTTCTCCAGTTGGTTCAAGGATATTAATGTATAAATGGGAGCCTCATTCTCATGCCATCCTTTGATACCACTCAAAAGAGGACTTGATGAGATCACTTTATATAGCAAATTTTTGCCAAATAATAAAACCTCTTTGAACAGGGCTTGAGAGGCTGTGCCACCATGAATGTCACATACAGCCCCCGGATGTACCCCAATGCTACCTTTGCTTCTCTAAAGCATCACGGGAAGGCATTAGGATGGAATCTTCCATGATAAGAGTGATATATGTAAACTTGGGGAAAGTAGAAGCAAACTCTACAGCTGGAAGTGAAGTATCTCTCAAACAGAAGAGTTCTGCTTGGGAAGAAATGGCCATGAAGAACACAGGAAGAAGCCGTAAATAAGGGGTGTTTTAGGAAAACTGCCAGTAAGTCAGCTTCATCCACTGGTCATACTGGGCTCTGAGGCCATGACCCACACACTACGGGGTCAGGCCATGACCAAACACAGATGGAAAACCTCCAAAGTCCACAGATGCTCAGTGAGGTATAATGCTGAGGATCTGACAAAGATGTATCATCGACTCGAAGTTATTCAGGATAGTTTACTTGGAATTAGATTCTTCCAGCTCTTTGTTATTCTTTCTCCTGCCTGACACAATTAATCACTCCTTATTCTGGGCCTCCCACACCCAGTGATACATTCCACCAGTACGGCACCTGTTGCAGTGAATTTTAGTTACAGACACATCTTTCTTTTTAGTTGCAAAGCTCCTTGAAAGCAGGAATCATTTCCTTTTGACCTTTGTACTCTGAATGGTGGCAGAGAGACTGGTATAGAATAGATGCTTGATATTTGTTAAATGGAGGAACAAATGAATAAGTTCACAGGTGAAAGTTCCAAAACTTTTATTTGTTTTCCTTCAAAGGATAAAATCCATACCTCATACTTATCTTCTACCACTCCTCAATATAAACTTTTTCTTCCCACTGGAGCAGAATGACCTACATTGACCTACACATTCCCACCTCTAGGACTTTAACAATGCTGAAGCCCTGGACTAGAGCATCCTTATAAACCCATTCTACCTCTGCAAATGGCAACCCCAAATTTTAAGGCCTAGTTCAAATCTAACTCCTTTATTTTGACTTCCTAAACGTTATCCCCAGCTTTCATCTCTAAACTCCTACTATACTTGTGATCTGTAATATCTACATGACACTTAATCACATGTTGCAATGAATTGTATTTAACTTGCTTTTTCTGGGAGCCTATGTGCCAGAGGGCAACCCTTCTTTTTATGGAATAAGTGGGAGTAAGAGGGGCTCAAGGAAACACAGCTAGTCAGTGAGAAACCTAGGAATGGAAAAATTTAAGAAGACACTGAGGGTAGGGACTTAGAAGATTGGGTAAAATAGCAAAGAAACAAAAACCCTAATAAGAGATCAGTGTAATGAGACATCTTGCTCAGCCACTGCAGTCTGTTTCTACTCATTGCCATTACAGTTTTCTTTTTGCCTCCATCCTCATCCTTTTTTTGTCTTTGTTCAGAGACAGAATAGTAGATGAGAGCTTAGGCTCTGAACTATGCAAGTTGAAATCTTACTCACCCATTAATAGCTATATGAGTAAGCAATTGCTTAACTAACCCCTTTATCTGTTAATCAGTTCTCTTAGTTGACAAATGTCTTAATGTTGAACTATCTCCTAGGAGAATCCTTCTCAGACATAATGTATTTCTGTAGGTTACGCTGTTGGGTTCAGTTGCTAATATTTTGCTTAGGATTTTCACATTTATATTTGCAAATGAGAATTGCCTACATTTTTCTTATCCTGGGCTTGTCCAGTTTTGATAAAAAAAGGTTAGCCTTATAAAACAAATTGTGCCATCTGCTTCACTCCCCATCCCCACTTTTTAAAATTTCCTGGAAGACTTTGTATAAAATAGAGATTATGGGCTCCTTGAAAGTTAGGTAAACTTGATGTAAAAATATGGATCAGTATCTTGGTGATGGAGGCCAGGCTGGGTAGAAGTGGGAAGAGAGTGGAAAAGTTTTGATTTCTGATTCTACTGTTTCACGTTCACCTCACACTTCCCCCACTTCCTTTAAGATCTTCTCTTTGTCTTTGGTTTCCTGCAGTTGGAATATGACATGTGTAGGTATGGGTTTTTGGTATTTGTTTGTTTGGTTGGTTATATGGTATTTAACCTGCTTGGATTTCTCTGAACTTCTTGGATCTATGATTTTGTGTCTGTCATTAATTTTGGAAAGTTCTCAACCGTTATTACTTTAAATATTTCTTCTGCCCTGTTCTCTCTCTCTCTTCTGCTGCTCATAAAAGAAACATTGCATCTTTTATACTGTCCCACAGTTCTTGGATGTTCTGCTTGCCTTTTTCCCATTCTTTTTTCTCTTTACATTTCAGTTTTGGAAGTTTTATTGACTTACCTTCAAGTTCACCTATTCTTTCCTTTGGGCTATGTTAAATCTACCTATGAATCTATCAAAGGCATTCTTTGTTTATATTACTTTTTTTTTAAAATTTCTGTCATTTCCTTTTGATTCTTTCTTAGAGTTTCCACCTCTCTGCTGACATTAACCATATGGGCTTGTATCTTATCTATTTTTTTCACTAGAGCCTTTAACATATTAACCATACTTATTTTAAAATCTCTGATCATGACAAAATCCATGTCATATCTGGATCTGGTTCTGATGATTGTTTTGTCTTTTCAGACTGTGCATATGTGTGTGTGTATGAGTGAGAGAATTTTTTCTTGCCTTTTGGTATGACTAGTAATTTCTTACTGAAAGCAAGACATGTCCTATAGGATAGTTACTGAAATAAATAGGACTTTAGTGTGAGAATTTATATTAATCAGGCTAGGAGATAAGCTGTGTTTAATGTTTGGTGTAGTTGTTGGTACCCAAGGCTTCAAATCCCTATAGTGGGCTTCTGTGTTCCCCCTCTCTTAGCTTTTGGGCTTCCCTTTTTATTGCTTCTCAGAAAGAACCTGTGTTTTGCAGCCTCTTCAGCTCTACCCCACTGTTATTTTTACTGGAAGCTTGTGAGTGTAATGGTAGGATGTGGGGGAGAGGAGTGTTCTCAAATCCTCACTTAAGTCTCAGACTTAGTGAGCTTGTGTCTCAGGGGTGTGGCTTTCAGAAGTGTTTTGTCCCTTTCCAGGAGAAGAGCCTTATTTCTCAGCTCTCAGGCTATAACATTCCCAGTCTATTTCCTTAAAGTTCCCTCCCCTGTTGACCATGGCTTTTATTTATTTATATTTCCCTTAAGTGAGAGGAAAGGCTTAGAGGCAGCTGTGGTGGAGCCAGTTCCCTTCCCTCAGTTGGGATAAGGTTTTAGAATTGCCCTCTAGAGAAGTCCTTCCCCCTTGAGAGTAGACCGTTGTTAGGGAGAAGAGTCTCAGAGGGTTTCCTTTATTTCATCCCATCTCCTTTCCCAGAGCCAGGACGGGAGCTTTCTTGGACCCTCCTCCTGAACACTGGGCAGGTTCCAAAGGTAAAGCTTGTGAAAATGTGGTGACCTACACATTCTCCTGGGTCTATTTCAGCTCCCAGGAGCTTCTCAATCTCCCACTTGTCTACACTCAGCCACTAGGAATTCGTCAAAATTTGTATCAAAATGTTCCTACCAGTTTATAGCACTTACTGGTTGGTTTCTGTTCCAGGTAACCAAATTCCAAGAAAAGTCAATTTCCAGTTTGATCAGGTTTGTTGTTGTTGATGTGTATAAGAATGTTGCCTGTCATGTCAGTAAACAAAGGAAACTGCAGCTATCAGCCACTACAGCTGCCCCCGAAGGTAAGCCCTGAGGGAACTCAGGATGGAAACAGAATGCCTGCCATCAGGCCATCAGACACTGCAGCCACTCCCCCATGGTTCACCCTGAGGATACTCAGGATGAGAAAGCACAGGACACTGGCCCCAGATATCTGAGATGTATATCAAAGGAATGATTTCAGTGAGCCCAGACTCTTGCATCTTCCCATATGTAGAAAAGTGCTAAATACCTTAACTTCAGATATCTGGTTTTCTTTCATTAGCAGTGATCTTTTGATGTTCCAACTACCTGGTATTTGTTGCAAAAACTCCTATATATCCTAGCTCCCCTTTTACCTCTTCCGAGCAGTCCCTCAGAACTATCTAAGATGCTATGTCCTGGGCTTAAGTCCTCAGTTTTGCCCGCAGAATAAAATATAACTCTCAACTTTTAGCTTGTGCATATTTTTTCAATCGACATTGTAATGTTGGGAGTAACAATATCCAAGCTCTTTGCATGTCAGAGCTGGAGCTAGAAGTCCCCTTTTTATGGTTTCAATCTTTTCGGGTTTTCTATTTCTTTTTGGGTCAGTTTCAGTAATCTATATATTTTCCGGAATTTTGTGCATTTGATTTAGATTTTTAAAAGTACTGGCACATAGTTGTTCATGTCATTCTCTTTGTGAGTGTATGCACATACACAAATTTTTAAATTTCTAATAACCCTGTAAATAAGCATTCTTTTGAATATTACCAATTTATGTTTCCTCTCATTTGTTGATCATATCAATTTTCATTGTTTTATCATATATTATACTCAATTTCTACTTTTATCTTCCCTCTATTTGGGTGTTTCATCCTATTGTTATTTATCTGGCATTTAAATGTCCAAGTCTCAGTCTCTTTGGGAAGAAAACTACATGGAGAGTACTTTTCTCATAGAGATGTTTGTAAGAAAATGCACATCTGACAAAGAATAAGTAATGCACAAATGTAAGATGATATGACCATTGACTGCCAAGCCACAATACTTTTAATTTCAGACATCTTTATTTTAAATTCTTCCATATTCTGGTTCATGTACAGTGCTTACTATTTCTTACCAACCTTATCCTGAGCATTAGACCTGTTTGTTGAGCACTATGATCTGCAGACAGAACACTTAAAAAAGCACAATCAAAGTCAAAGCATATTCCTTGTGTGGATAAGCGATCCAAGGCTAAGACAGTTACAAAGAAAACGTCTCTTAGTTGTTTCAAGCCGGGCTGCAGATCTCCTGTGTATTTCTTTGGCTTTATCTCACTGAGTTAATAAAAACACCACTTGACATTTCCTAGTAAATGCGTAGTGAAGATACATATCTGCCTTTTTTAAAGTTCAGCTTAAACCCATTTTGCTAGATAAAAATACTGACACAAGCAAAAAGTCACCTACATCAGTAGAGAAAGCTCTTTCACTGTGAGGTGTGCATTCTCTTCCTTACAATCTCAGAGGTGTTAAGGAAGAGCTAAGAGGAGCCAATAATCCCTGCACTGAGATAAGAGCATACATCCCAAGTCCATCCTAAGAGCATCCTTGAAGCAGAGCAGGCACAAAGAAACACGTCTATCAAGCTCATTTCCTTCTCCATATTGTTTCACTTTTAATGTATCTCCTATTGGCTGGTATATGGTCAGGCCACTCACAGTGGCTGTTTTCTTGCTCTCTGTACATCCCCTGTTTGACCAGTGCCTGCTTCACCTACACCCTACTCACCTGCCTACATACTTGCCCCCACCCCAGGTAGTGACTGTTCTTATCAAAGGGGCTGTGAAGGGCCTGCACCCTCTACTAGTTTCCCTGGTAACCAATGAGCCAACTGGATGTCAATTCCCCCTATAACTGACCATCCCTCCTTCCCCTGGGAGTGAAGACTGTAGCCACATCCTGCCCACCATCCACAGCAGACAGTGGGGTGTCGCTTCAGACATGTAAGCTCCCCACTGTCCAGTAAACCACTGATGTCTCTATTGCTGACTCCCTGCTTTTCCTTTGGTCTTAAAGCTGGGCAAGTGCAGGCCTTGTAGGCCTGTGGGGCGCAGCCCAACTGCTGGGTTCTGCTTTCCCAGCCACATGTCCTGTATCTGTGGTAGAGGTACAGATGGGGAGGGCTGCAGAAGATTTAGACAAGAGTCCCCTGAATGGAGAACTGATTCATGTAAGTGGTCATCAAAATGTAAAAGCCCCCTAATCTACCACCACTTAACCAACTCACCAAATAAACCACTTCTCTAGATTCCTTCGGAAAAATATGAACCCGCACTCATGGCTAGACTGAAGGGTTTTAGCCAGTAGGCCCTTCTCCGTGATATCTTGTCTTCTACCCCCACCAACTGGGTTGTTAGGCTGAGAATCAGCTGGGTTTGTGCCCTAAACAATATATGCCAGTTTTACTTGTTAACAACATTGTATAATTTAAGCAAATATTGCATAAGCTAATAAAATATGAGTGTGAACAAAAACAAAATTAAGTTGAATGAGAATTGATTTTTGTTAAATTAGCCATCAAATTAGATGTGAGCAAGACCACTGTGAAACTTTCCAGGAAAATAGTTAACTATTTTCTACATCAGTAGAGAAAGCTTTACTCAGAATTCTACACTCAGATTGCTCTGTGTTTTAAATTCTCACTTCATTATTTTGAAAAAACCCTCCAAAAGGAAACTATTAGTGATATGGGCTTTACACAAGAAAAATGATGTGAAACATCAACCATGGGACTCTTAAGACAACAACAGCAGCAGTAACAAACACAAATCTTGGTCCAACATTAAAAGACTGGAGAATAAATGAATAATTTATATCTTGTATGGTATGTGTATATAATTGTTAATAGTCTGATTTTTTTGATTAACAACTACAGATCCTGATCACGTCAGACATAATGGATTCTGTGTAGTTTCACCGAGCAGATTAAAAGGTACTGCTCCTAATTCCCCTCTCATTTTCACTTTGTTTTTTATTGCATTTAACTTACCAAGTATCTCATTATATTTTCTTCTTAATTTTCACTGCAATCCTGTAATGTAGGGATTATAATCTCTTTTTTTTATAGGAGGGAACTGAAGATCAGAGAAGCCAGGTTGAAACTCAGAACCACTGTCCCAAACAGTGTTTCAAACTTACATGAAATTAATTTTGTGAGAAATAAGCAACATTTTTAATAAAAGAGAATAGATATTAAGACATTATTTAAGGGTTGGTGTTTATGACAGGTTGAATTGTGTCCCCCCAAAAAAGATACAGTGACATCCTAATTGGGGGTATCTCCCACTCCAGTTCCTCAGAAAGTGACCTTATTTGGATATAAGGTCTTTACAGAGGTAGCCAAGTTAAAATGAAATTATTAGGGTGAGTCAAACCAATACGACTGGTGTCCTAATGAAAAAGGGAAATCTCACCAGGGACAGAACACACACAGAAGGAAGACGATGCAAAGACACACAGGGAGAAGAGAGCCAAGTGAGTGCAGTGATGCATCTACAAGCCAAGGACACCAAAAATTGCCACAAAACCCCAGAAGTCAGGAAGAGGAAAGGAAGGATTCTCCCTTAGAGTCATCAGAGAGAACACGGCCCAAGCCAAACTTGATCTCAGACTCTGGCTTCCAGAAGTAAGACAATAAATTCCTGTTATTTTAAGCTACCCAGTTTGGGGTACACTGTTACAGCAGCCCTAGGAAACTAACACAATACTGGTTTGAGAAAGTCTTTGTAGAGTCCCTTTGGAGCGTGTGCTTATGTGCATATGGATGTATATTCTGGTTCACAATGTAAAATTTAATTCTTACTGTGGATTGTGGCCAAAAAAAGTTTGTGAAACAGTGTTCCATAACACAGGCAAATATACTATCACTGAAATCTATCTGGGCAATCTCCTTAAGACGGGAGGCAGGGAAAAAAGAAAAAAAAAAAGATGGAGCGTTTGCAGGGTGGGGAATGGAAGGAGGTTCCAGCTTTTCTGGGAAGATAGGCAGGGAGAGCAGTATAATTAAATAGAGTAGCTGTTGGTCGGGGTAATATACTGTATGAAACTGGCCATGCATCACTTGCAAGAGAAGACAAAAATAGCTGTTTTGGGCAGGTATTTAGGGAAAAGGTTTTTGCCAATCCACTTTGCATAAGTAAAAATGATTTAACCCAGCCCAAGCTTCAAAAGAAACTGTGAGGCATGTTAATGATGTTGGGAACTCCATCCAGACAGGGAGAAAATCAGAGTAATGGAAAAGCAGACCTTCAGGGACCCATGCGCTGTTGACAGCAGACGGCAGAAGATTGCTTAATATTCTTACACAATTAAACTAATTCCCTTTAAGCTTCCTTCACATACCATAAACAAGATCTCCTGATCCCTTAGAAATTAACTTTTCACATCTGGGCAAATGTATTGCTTAATGCCCAAATCCCCAAAATTCCAAGTCCTTTTTTTTTTTTTTAACAGAGTGCAAAACAAAAACCACTTTGTAAACAGTTTTAGGCTTGCTATTGTAATGCACATTGTAACACAAATTATGTGGCACAAAATCCCTATAACATACCATCATATTATCATTAACAGAGAAAAACTGCATTATTACCAAATCTCATGTATGTATAAATGTATGCAGTCAATTAGGGTGTCAAAGGGACAACAAAAGGAAACCCAATGACTTATTCTGTTACCAGAACAGGAGGGTGAGGTGGGGTAGCCTAGCATGATTTACTCGTGAGCTGCAGTTGCTCATCTGATCACTGTATTTGCGTAGCATGCTGGGCTGGGGGAAGCCGCCGATTCATACACACCTCAGTACCCATTACCCACCGGCAGCAAACCATCCTACGATGTTATCCCTCCATGTAAACCAGATCTCCCACTCCCTGGTCAGATTCAAACAGGCTGGGACCTGGGACCTGGGACCTTGGACCCTTTGCTGCAATGCTTACAACATTGAGCAACAAAATACAAAGAAACTATGAGAGATTAAAAACACGCATGCGCGGCTGGGGCAAATTATGGACAAGTTACAAAGAGACCAAAAATCCAACTGCCACTTCTGAAGAGCTGGGAGCAAAAACAGGGTGTTGGGAGCAAAAGCAGGGTACTGTGCATGCCTCCTGCACACAGCACCACCAAAGGGGTGGGCAAGACACCCAAGCCACCCCTCTGGCCTGACCCCTGGACACACCCCTACCCTCACCCCATAGATGGAAACAGCTCACCCCCTCTTCTTGGGGAGCCAGCAAGGGAAACTGTTACTTGTTTTTGCTCCCCCCTGCTGCAGCAGGAGCCCCAGTAAAGCCTTGCTTGAATTTCTTGTCTGGCCTCTTATCAATTTCTATTGATTAAGCGAAGGTCAAGAACCATGATCAGTATCAAGATGAGAACAAGCAGATGGACCTTTAAATTCTGCCTTTCTGGCCCCTATAAAATACCTGCATATGAGATAGCAGGGCAGCAGAGCAAGTAGGGACACAAAGGTTTAGATAAGGAAACAAATCACTCACAGTGTAACACTCTACTCAGTAGCTCCCCATCTCTGGTTCCTCAGGAATAAGCTGGATTTACGATCATACTCATCTCACAGAGTTTTTGAGAATTAAATGAGATGGTAACTGTAAAATGCCTGGCTCACAGATGGGCTCAGATTTATCATATGAATCTTTGATTTAAACTTACCCTTCTATGTGAGGGAAGCTATCAACCAGTCCTTCTATAAACATTTCAGTGTCCTGAATGGGCAGGGGACTGAGCAGGCATCAGGGTGGGATGACTGTTAGGGAAGGGAGAGGGGGAAGGATACAAGGCTGAAAAAGCTAGTTTCCCTGAGCTGGACAGACTCAACAGCTACAGAGAGAGACACCGAGACAAGTGTACACCACAGCACCAGTTGGTTAAATATTACTTGGGGTCAGGGATGCCCAAGACCAGAGAAGGTGACACTGAACCCGGGTGACAGGGATGCAAAGTAAGGAGAAAAAAGAAGGCATGAAAAAAAAAGTGTGTCTTTATAAAACGGCAAGAAATGTGGTGAAATGTGGTGAAACTGGAATGCAGGACTCTTAGACAATGGTAAGAGAGAAAACTAGTAAGAAAGACCTGGGCGTACAGTCTCATTTTGTAAATACAAATGAGCAAAAAGTGCCCATATATAGAAGGGGACTGAGCGTCAATCAGATGGGCTGCAATATTTCAACAAATATTTATTGAGCACCCAGTAAGTGATCGGTGTGACCCAAATGCTGAATAATGTCAAAACTGTCAAACAATTCAAGTGTCTAGTTCAACACTGTCTTTTTATTTTACAGAAAGACAGAACAAGAATGAGTAAAGGACAAAAGGAGGACATATCTAGGGAAACTGTAGAGAAAAAGTATTTAGAACTACTGAAAATATTTAATTAATAGTCTTAAACTGAAAAAAAAAGGTTATTTATAGCACTCTTAACTGGGTTAGAAAGGATTTGGGGTTCAGGTATTCATTCAGCAAATACTCAATACCTGCTATGTGCCAGGCATTCTTCCAGCCAATGGGCGAGGCAGAAAAACAAAACAGACAAACATCCCTGCCCTAATGGACACTGAATTCTAGGGATATAGTTATGGTGTTCTAATTTGAAAAGTTAGAGAGAAGTAGGAAAATATTAAAAACTTTTAACCTCTTTTAAAGATTCCAATAGCCTCCAACTGTGTGTAGATAGATTCAAATGCTTTATGGCATGTATATTAAGGAAAAATATTAATTTCCTATTAATTGTGGAAACTCAGGAAAGACTGTGAATCTAATTTGGGATAAAAGAGTTTTCTGCTTTAATTCTTGTATACAGATCATTCGATAAAAGTTTAAATTTTTATAATCTGTTGGTGACTTAACCATACTGTAATGCCTCCTAAATAAATCTTATTTGTCAGAATTATTCTTTCTCTGAGTGATTTATTGAGTACCTCCTCAGGGCTCAACGTCGTAGTGGGCTCCTAGTAGTAGAAAAGAAAAACATGAGTAGCCCTATTTTTAACAGGCTCATCACTTCTTTAGGAGGAAGAGGGGGTAGAAAATAAAACATATACTTTGTTGGGCTTCCCTGGTGGTGCAGTGGTTGAGAGTCCGCCTGCCGATGCAGGGGACATGGGTTCGTGCCCCGGTCCGGAAAGATCCCACATGCCACGGAGCAGCTGGGCCCGTGGGCCATGGCCACTGAGCCTGCACGTCCGGAGCCTGTGCTCCGCAATGGGAGAGGCCACAACAGTGAGAGGCCCGCGTATCGCAAGAAACAAAAAACAAACATATACTTTGAAACAACTAGAAAGCAATCAATTCTTGAGATATTGCAAGATAGCACATCAATAGCATATAAAATTCATGTGTTAGTGTCAACAGAAAGTGGGATACTCCCCAACCAGAAGTTAAGACACTCTTTCCTGCCACTTAGGAAAACAACTGCTTCATGCTATTCTGTTTAATGATGCTTCTCACTAACAACAAGCCAGCAGATTAGGCCTTGGAAAAACACTGCGCTCTTTGTAATTAATTAATCCATTCATTACTGTCAATTACTGTGGATCAGAAGTAAATTCAACATTATTTTTAATACCTATTGTTTCTGAAATCAAAATTACAAAGTATCCCACCACTTCCCTTCAGCTATCAAAGCCAAGCACAAGCTGTGCTTATCCCAACCGAGATGCCGGTCGTTGATCTATGATGCCTCACCCCTAAAAGACTTGGGGATGCGGGTCTTACTGCTGATGAGAACATATGGTTTGGGTAGTTTGGCAGGAGAAATCCTGGCAGAAGAGTCTCAGAGCATCAGCAGATGCTGCCATAGCACAGGCATCCAAATGGTGGCATAATTGCCACTGCTGCTTTGATGCCACATGTTTCACTGTGATGACAGCAATGCCTTCCTCGAGAAGCTGGAGGCAAAACAGAACCCCTCCCCAATCCCCACAGGCAGAGACACAGGAGTGTGAACAAACACACTCATGCCCCACATGCATATACGTGCACGCAAAATCAGGTGAAGTTGGCCTTCCATGGGTCTTTTTCATCTGTCTCTAATGGTGTAAAGCCAGCTGGAAAGGGAATGGCAACTAGAGAACTATTTTGTTCTTTGCTTATGTAACTCTGACATTTAGGTTCCATTCAGAAAACAGGGAGTCACCACCAGCTTTCCACCCAACTCGCAGTCAAGGAAAAGATGGCCTGTTAGCAACTCAGAGATGTGATCAGAGTCCCCTGGTCTCCCTGGCAGTCTGAGGTACTGCCAGGTCCCGAAAGCTGTCACAAATTGCTCAGATTTGTCTTCATCAGACTCATTCAATTGGTCAACAAATCCTTATTGATCACCGCTATGGGCTTGAAGGGGAGGGGACTTCAAGAGTCACAACCACAAAATAGCTGAGGGGTGCTACGCAGCATCCTCCTTCCATACCTGTTCATCACTTTCTGCCATTCATTCCACCTTGACCGAGCAGGGACAGTCTAGCACTACAGTCAGTCTGGAAACAGTTCCAAACAAGACAGATGCAGTGGTCCCTGACTCTAGTAGAGGAGTGAGCCAGACACACTGGCCAATACAGTGCAGCATGCATCCTGCTGCAATACGGTATCAGCTGGTGTAGAGACACTGTGGGCGGGCAGCACACTGAGTCCCGAAGAGAAAGCACCATCAGCCAAGTGGCTAGGGAGGAGCACAGCCGAGGCAGAGGGAGCAGTTCTAGAGCCGGGCAGAAATTTGTTCTTGTGCGTCAAATACTCCAAGCTCTTCCTCTTCATCCATTAAATAAGAGAATGTGAGGAAAGAACCTGGGGCTCAATAATTCATAGCCATCACTGTCATTACTATAGTTGTATTAATCATAACAATAACAGCAACATTTGCCGATGCTTAGAGGTAAGAAAACATATGGAACATTCTGGAAAATTCACATGGTTCAATTTGGCTGAAATATAACGTGTATTTGTGTACACGTGTGTGAGAGAAAAAGAGAGGAAGACGTGGAGAGAGAAGGAGAAAGAGAGAATAGATGGATTATCTGATAGTAGATGTCAAAGTTACTTCCAATTGAGCATGATGCTAAACTGCTGAATTCCAATGGAATGGACACAACTGAGCATTCCAGGCAACCATCACCACTCCACTGGACAGCGGAATAACTTGTGGGCACTATGAACAGAACCCTAGGACACATATCCTATCTATCTCAAAGAATTGTTGATCTTAATGAATCCCATCCCTAACTCTGAGGTGCCAAGAAAAACTCCAGAAAGGACAGTAGAAGTAAGTGCATGGAAAGATGGCCACTGTCATGCTAATTTAGATAAATCTCCAAGTTGGAGGGAGTAAATGATCTAAAAGCACAAAACTGCCGAGCTGTCTATTTTGAATGTCAAACATTTGTGTAGTGTCCATTTGTCACTAACTGAATGAAAAGCAGACAAATTAATGAGGTGACAGAACACAGAGCTAAACCACATATAAATAAGAACTCACAGTAAAGCATACAAATTGTCCTCCCTCGACACTGGAACAAAGTTACTCTGAAGGAGCGAGGGGAAGAAAAACATTATGCACAGGATCTTGTACAAAGCACAGATCCAGGGGCTGAGATGTCAACATACAGAACCATTTGCCTACAGCCTTGGGGCCTAAGCTTATAGGTGATTGAGACTGATTTCACTTTTCAGTCAGAATAAAAATTAGGAGAATGAGGGGCCACACAGCTTGGGAATGACTAGGCTAGAAAACCTTTTGGGGGACAGGGGTGTTACACTCATTGGCAAGGCTGCAGGAACACTTCAGGATCTTCAACTGTCTGACTCCAGACTCCAAGCATTATCAAGGATGCTAGCCCCAACCTGCACCTACAGGCTGAAGGACGGCTTGGAACAGTTGGAAGAACATGAGATTTTTGTCTCTGCCAGACAAACCCAGAGTTCACTTCTGCTGGGTTCTACCTCTTTCCAGTTATGTAGCCTCAGGCCAATTTATTTAGCCTCTCTGGAGCTGTTCTTGAATACTAAGTGGGTCATTCGTACGTCCGTGAAAAATGCTTAGTAGAGCCTTTCATCAAGCCACTATGAAGATCAATAAACAAACACACAAAAGATAGCCTCAGTGACTCCCCAGTGTTCACAGGCTGAAGTCTGAACTCTAATCTTGCATTCAAGGCCCCCGATGCCAGATTCTAGCCCTAACCTGTAACTACAGGATTTAAGTACATCCACAACACTTATGGTTTTCCACAGCTATGCACTCTGATCCCCTCCTTGAAGGCTTCTCCCACCCTCTCACTTCCCGGATCCTACTCATCCTCAAGGTCCAGCTTTGGTCCCACCTGCTCCTGGAAACCATCATAGAGTGTCTTCACTTCTTTCAAAATACCGTCAGTCCTACCCAGGTCAGAGATTGGTTTCCTTTGCAAGGCTTTGAGTATCCTGGGTCATGAAAAGGGGAATGCCTAAACTGGGCAGTTCACATCAAGGCTCAGTGGGTGGTCCACCAGTAGCATGCAGACAGCGATCAATGAAGGCCTGATAAGCAGTGGTAAGCAACCACCGTGGTTCCTTGAGGTGACATACGGTGTCCATTCCAAGGGTGAAGGAGAGTAGGTTTTAGCTGAGCTCCCAGACATAGCCATGGCCAGCATATGGCACACTCTCCACACTTGGTTTTGCTTGTCTCCTTGACCAGCCCAGGTCTGGTCTCATCACTGCAAGTCTCAGACCCCTCCGCCCTGCTCAAGTCCTAACTAACTCTCCTTCCCTATGAACACAAGGATACTCAGCTAGTCTTGGGAGAATCAAGTGGGGAGAGGGAAGCTACTAAATCTTCCTCTAGTCTCTTTCCAATCTGTGATTATGGCATAAAGTCTAGGGTCAGTTTTTTCAGGGACCTTCATTTTTTATTCTCAGGAGGCTTTTCTTCTCCCAACAAAACTTAGCTCTTAAGATCAAAACCTGTGCTTTTAAAACTGTTATTTTTGATGTGGACTTCAAAAGCCTATTTTGGAAGTAAAAAAAAATATATATATATATATATATATATATATAGCTTTTTTTCCTTTTGCTTTCTTTGCTTTTCTATGGGCATGCCTCCTGCTTATTCTGCTCCCTGCCTAGAATGCCCCTAATTCTCCACAAGGCAATGTGAAGACCACCAGCTGATTAGAAAGATCGAATGTAAGCCAGTGTGGAAAAGAACAACTCAAGGTTTAATATGTCAGGGTGTTACACTGCTGTGATTGCACATTTAAGAGAATAAGTGCTGGAAACAAACAGATCTGACATTTACTCTGATACTTACTAATATGTGATCATTAACTTTTCTGCACTGATTTCATCCTCAGTAAAAGTGAAAAGTAATAGTACATACTTCTAACTGCTACTGAGAAGATTATTATAAAGCACTTCACCAAGATGGTCACAGCCATGCCACTCAATAAATGAGAGTTTTTATTGTGTACCATTCATTTGACAATTGATTATGTTTTACCTTAAGGTATATCTAATATCATTAGTCTTTATTATTTAAATCTATTTTTATTTCATTATCCTTGCACGTGAGCCTTCTCTCCCCAACTAGATTTTAAGTTTGCCTACTGTTTTCTCACCTGTAAAACAAGAATAAGAATAACGTGCCTTGTGAAATTATAATCATTAACAGGAGTGGTTATGAGCATTTAGTTTGATTCCAGGACAGAGAACACTAGTCATTACTGTTATATCCCTGAAAGGCAAAAAACAAGTGCTCAGGAAACTCATCTATGAGTTTGAATCCATGCAGGGAAGGCAGGAGGCTTGGGAGACACTGTCAGGGCCCCCACTGATATCCTAATGCCTTTGCCATTTCAGGGTGCTTTGTATGATTTCCCTCCACATCTCTGTGTCTGAGAGTTTTTCCTGAAACTAATTAAGGCTATTTTGCCTATCTCATAGCAGGCTGAATGTGCCAGGGAATTAATTGCCCCCATCCCCCAGCAGTCCCCAACCAATGACCGAATGAACATGGCACCTCAATACTTCAGCTCCCTCACCCCTTGAACAGAATAATTTCAAATTGTGTTTTACACCATTTCCCAGAGTTTCTCCTTGGAATCAGCCCCAGTTATTCTCTGTGGTAAATGTCCTTCATTGGCTGCCTTCCATTCTTGAATTTCTTCCTCTCTCCCTGTACTAACACTCTTTGCTCCCTGCTAATAATCTCCCTAAATTCAAATTATGGGAAACCCAAGCTAAGAGAGGGGCTCCTGTACCTGTGCATTGTTCACAGAGCTTCCACAGAGATGTAGTACCCCTCCACCTGCCTTCAGGTACGGTGATGCTAGTGAATAGGGTGGTTTAGTGAAAGGAGCCTAAGTCAAAAGTTCTAGATTTGGTCTTGGCTTTCACTCAACTAGCTGTGTGACCCTTTGCTATGGATTGAATGATTCTGTCCTCCCAAAATTTCTACGTTGACATAGTCCCTAAAATGAGGTATTTGGAGATGGGGCCTTTGGGAGGTAATTAATTAGGTCATGAGGGTGGGGCCCTCATTATGGGATTAGGTGCCTTTATAAGAGACAGGAGAAACTTCTAATTTCTCACCCTGTTCATCCATTCTTCTCCCGAGTTCTTGGATCATCTTTACAATCATTACTCTGGACTCTTTCTTGGGTAGATTGCTGGGCATATATCAGGAGAAAACGCTAATTCAAAAAGATACGTGTACCTCAATGTTCATTGCAGCACACTGACAACAGCCAAGATGTGGAAGCTACCTAAGTGTCCATCAATAGCTGAATGGATAAAGAAGATGTGGTATATATACACAATGGAATACTACTCAGCCATAAAAAAGAATGAAATAATGCCATTTGCAGCAACATGGATGGACCTATCAAATTTTCATACTAAGTGAAGCCAAGTCAGACAAAGAAAGACAAACATCATATGATATCACTTATATGTGGAATCTAGAAAAAATGATACAAATGAACTTATTTACAAAACAGAAATAGACTCACATACATAGAAAAGAAACTTATGGTTACCAAAGGTGAAGGGAACAAGGAATAAATTAGGAGTTGGAAATTAAAATATACATACTAGATAAACAACAAGGCCCTACTGGATAGCACAGGGAACTATAATCAATATCTTGTGATAACCTATAATGGAGAAGAATCTAAAAAAGAGTACATATACATATATGTGTATATATATGTGTGTGTGTGTGTGTGTGTGTGTGTGTATACATATCTGAATCACTTTGCTGTACACCTGAAACTAACACAACATTGTAAATCAACTATATTTCAAATAAAAATTAAATAAAGAGGAGAGAGCTTGCTTCCTCTCTCTCTCCCACTCCCCCTGCCATATGAGGATGCAGAGAGAAGGCAGCTGTCTCCAAATCAGGAAGAGGGTTCTCACCAGAACCTGACCATGCTGGCACCCTAATCTTGGACTCCCAGCTTCCAGAACTGTCAGAGAATAAATTTCTATTGTTTAAGCCACCCAGCCTATGGAATTTTGTTAAAGTGGCCGGAATTGTCTAAAACACCTTGAAAACAGTTTTCAATGCTCTGACTTTTAATTTTCTTATCTTCAAAAATGGGGCTAACAATAACATCTGTGCCATGGTGCTATTTTGAGAGTGAAATGATAAATTTTGTGTGTTACTATGGTACTTGCTGAGCCCAGCAGGGAATAGGAAAGTTGAACAGACAGTGGCCTTGCCCTGACGATGCTCCAGGATAGTGGAGGAGAGAAGACTCAGACCGAAAAAACTGCAATACAAAGAAGCACAGATAGAATGTAAAGAAAGTCCAGTGCAGGGAAAAGGACACGGGTCTGCAGTCTATTTTAAACAAGGTAAACAAGCAAGCAGACTGCCCAGATAGCATTCCTATGTAAAGAATTCCTTAGCACTCCCCAGGCAATTATGCTCTAAGCCCCCGTACTATTTTGGATATACTTCTATTACAACACTTTACTCGTTGTTTTGCATTTATTTGTTTGGAAACCCATCTTCCCCAGGAAGTTAGTAACCTTCTTCAGGTCAGGACTACCAGGCCCTGTTGTTTTATACATGCAACCCCTTCATCACGCCACCAGGAAACTTACTACAATATCTGATACACAATAGTAAGTCCTAAATAAATGCTGTTGAAACATGAACCCAATTTGTTATCCTACCTCTATATGTAACCTGAGAACAATTAAGAAGTAAATTATAGCCACAGGTTCCTGTTTCTGAATATTTCTTTTCTTTAGGTTTTTTTTTTTTTTGTATTGAAGTATAGTTGATTTACAATGTTGTGTTAGTTGCTGGTATACAGCAAAGTGATACAATTATATATATAATTTTTTCCCTAGATTCTTTTCCCTTATTGGTTATTACAGGATATTCAGTAGAGTTCCCTGTGCTATACAGTAGGTCCTTATGGTTATCTATTTTATATATAGTAGTGTGTTTATGTTAATCCCAGACTCCTAATTTTTCTTTCCCACCATTTCTCTTCCAGGAACGCTCTTGACCTGAGGCACTGAGCACTATAAAACAAATGGGCAAGAAATATTACCTTCCACCCCCTAGGCGATGGTCAGAAGATCAGGAGGCCTCTTTCTCAAAGAGCATATTAAAATGACCTGGCCCAGTGCTGGTGGGGAAAGGGCAGTGCCAGATCTAGACTCGGCCACAAGGTGAGGGCACATTTCCCTCTTAGAACCGGTTTTTCCTTCACTTTCAAACACATAAATAATTATGACCCATCCACAAAACCATGTTGAAATCATAAAACTTTCATTACTTTATCAGCTTGGAGCCAAAGCATCAAAAATGAGTCAGTGCTAATCTCCATCTCCCTGCTTCTAAGTGCTGCCTCCCACAAGCCTGGCAGAAAGCCCCAAAATGGAAATGAGTTGTCCAGAGTAGTTCCCTTCACCAGAAAAGATCCTTGTCCTGTATTTAGAACAAGCACAGCAGACCTCAGTTCTTTATGGACGGGACAGTTACGCTAAGAAGACAGAACTTAAGGTAAGCCGGTAACTCCCAAACTACTTAGTGAGGAAAAACCAAGAGATATATATTGATGCAAGCCGAAGGTCATCTGCATAAAAAAATCCATGCTTTCCAGCATTACCTCTACAGCAGTGCTTTCTCTGGGCCACTCCGTTAGGAAACTGATGTGTCAGAGGCTCATCAAAATCCACTGGTATGTTTGGCATCTTCCCACCTGAACAATGACCTTTCCCCTGTATATTTAATCTAGATAAAAGGTCTTGGGCTTCCCTTGTGGCACAGTGGTTAAGAATCTGCTTGCCAATGCAGGGGACACAGGTTGGAGCCCTGGTCCGGGAAGGTCCCACATGCCACGGAGCAACTAAGCTTGTGCGCCACAACTACTGAGACTGCACTCTAGAGCCCGTGAGCCACAACTACTGAAGCCTGTGCTCTAGAGCCCGTGCGCCACAACTACTGAGCCCAGGCGCCACAACTACAGAAGCCTGCGCACCCGGAGCCCATGCTCTGCAACAAGAGAAGCCACCACAGTGAGAAGCCAGCGCACCACAACGAAGGGTAGCCCCTGCTTGCCGCAACTAGAGAAAGCCCGCATGCAACCACAAAGACCCAACATAACCAAAAATAAATAAATAAATTTATATTTAAAAAAAAGTTCTCACCATCCCATGCACCTCATGATGAGCCAAAAACTTGAGGACCATCATTAATTCACCCCACCAACACCCATCCTTCCAACGCAGACACATTCACGGGTTGCCAAATTTGATGAATTCTGCCTCCTTAATATCTCGCGAATCAGTTCCTTCGCTCATCCTTGCTGCCCCACCCTTACTCCAGCCACTTACTTCTGGATTTTCCACGACTAGTCTTCCTGATGCCAGTCCACGCACCCCCGCTGCCACTCCACGTACATGTGGCTATTGACTAGCTTTCCAAAAGTCTGCTCTGATCATGTCACTCTCTGCTTAAAAATCATTCAATGGCAACCAGCCCCATTCAGCCTTAAACTTAAAGACCCATGACCCTCCTCACTCTAGACCTCTAGCCATGCTGAACTAAGGATGATTTTTCACCTTCCCAGCTTTCTTACTCTCCTCAATGTTTGCAAATGCCACTCTTGTGTCCTTGGTTTATAATGAGCCGCACCCACTGCATGAAGCTAATACCTAGTCTTTATTGGGATGTAGTTCCAACTGGGTCTCCTTGGGGAAAGGATGCTCTGATACCCTCTCCCTCCAATGCACATAAGCACACACACACCAGCTCCCACAGCCCCTGGGCATTACTGGCTTTCACCATATATCACAGTACATTATAATTCCCCTTTGAGTCAGAGATCTCTCTAACTGTGCCCCTGCAAATGTCTTTGGAGCTACAGAATTTGACAGAGCTCCTGATGTTTGTTGGAACAAAAAAATGAAAAAGATGAATGCATGAAGCCACAGCGTATTTCTTATTCTGAGATGGAATGATCTGGCCCTAGATCCACTACCCAGTAACAATCAGGCTGTAGTGGGAGCGTTTTAATCAACTGAACACATCAAAGAAACCTCCGAAATAAAACAGCCCCCAGGGAGCTCTCCCCTCAAATGGGTACCAAGTGGCTCACAACTTATTTATTATTTCATGAATCTTCTCTTGCTTTCTCTCTCAAGTTTAAATGACCCAAGGGCAGTGACTGACATCCATTCATTCAAGAAATATCTAACAAATACTAGTGTGCCAGGCAATAATCATAACTGACACTTACACAGCACTTACGGTACACACACTGGGCTAAGCAGGCTCCATTATGTTTTTGTGTTGCTCTAGGTACTGGACTAGGGACCAGATACATAACTTTGTACCGCATGGGAAACATTCCACCTAAGCATTCATTCAGTGTCTTTTCCAACAAACATTTATTGAACGTTTACTATGTTCAAAGTCTTTTAATTAGATCAAGGAATTTTCTTGAAGTAGGTACCCTTATTTTATCAAAGATGAAACTGAGATACAGAGAGATCAATTAATTTCCCCAAATCTCACAGCTGAGAAGTGGCAGAGCTGGGATTTCAATCCAGGTAGCTGGTTCCAGAGCTCCTTTTTTTAAAATCCTCTAAACAAAACCACCTCTTGCTCATGTCTTCAAAAGAATAAGAATGGTTATCTCTGAGTGGTAGCAGTAAGAGTTTTCTTATCTCCCTTTCTAATCACCCCCTCTTTTTTTTTTTTTTTTTTGCTTATTCGTGTTTTCTAGTTTTTCTACATTGAGCCATGTCATCTTGAGCGTAATTTATAACAACAACAAAAAAAAATGATTTGGCTGACCATGAGATGAAAACAGTTGCTGTTACATTATAAAGAAAATATGCAGAGAGATAATAAAATGCTAATTTGATGAGCTGTCTAAAATCAGCATGAGTCCACTTCCAGTCTCTCCACTGATGGACACTCGGGGACCCCAGCCCAATTCCTGTGCTGCCAGCTATCCCAGACAGAGCCACAGCCAAGGAAGATGTTGCCGTAATTTCAATGCTTAAAAGCAAATTTAAGAAAGAGACGTGATAAAAAAAAAAAAAAAAAAAAAAAAAAAAAAAAAAACAGGAAGACCTGGTAGTTGGTGCTGTTTTCTTAGGAGGAAACTACAACCTGATTTCTAAGTGAAAACATTCAAGTTCAAGCTCTGTTGTCAGCGCACGGGAGTAGGCGCTAGGTGTGCCCATGCTGTGCTGTGCAGCCTGAGCTGGCAGATCCTCTCTCTGCTCTGTCTTCTGGGTGTCTGCAGAAATCTGGGTCACTCAATCACATGGCTGACCCACATTTACAGAAACCCAGCCTTCCCATCCTATTAGAAAAACAGCAGCTTTGTGGAAGCAAGCTTTATGAATGACTAAATTTACAGATAAGCCCATTTTAATTAGCTAGAGAAGAAGAACCCCACTCCTTCTTCCAGACAAAGCCAACACTGATTTTTCTACATCACACATCTGTAAACATCTCCCTGTCTCGTCCACTGCCCTGATTAGTCTACTTTAAATTCTTTTTGAATATCATTAATTTGCTTCCCTCACTTTTTAAATTTGTACATCAGAAGGGCAGTGCTTTTGAACCATCAATTTTCGAGGGATGATGGCAGTGCGTAATCCCCCAGATGCGTGGTAGTCTAGCTTCTGCATGTGCTTAAATTCAGTTTGCTTCAGATTTCCACAATGAATCACCACATTGTGAGAGTGGGGGTGGAGGGGGGCGCTGAGGGAGGGATTAGCTTAAGTGAGTTGTGAGTCAAATTCTTTTCTGCGGTTTCATGGTCAGAATTCTGAGACACACACATATTCCAACTACTCTCTTTCCTTTTTCTAGGAATAAACCCTCTAAAAAATACAGTTTTGTCATTCAAATGTGCTACAGGAATTTCCCTTTCTCTTTGAGCAGCAACCCTTTGCCTATTTCCTCCCTGATACACAAGACAAACAGAGAAAGGATCAGGGCCACTTAGCAAGAATGGGAGGATCAGGTATGCAGATGAGAAAGTGAGGGATGACCAGTGTGAAACCTTCAGAGATTTTTACAGGGAAATGCCCATCTCTATACCCTTCCCCAAAAATCACTGCTTCAGAGTTAAAAGATGCCCCCCTGCTTCCCATCACATAAAGAGGGAGGCTGGTATTAATGACTTACCACATTTATGTCTGCACATGTTCCTGTGGGGAGGCAAAACCTCCTGTAAAATGCATGTAGATTTCTTTGTTAGGCTCTAGTGACTCCTGGGAAGTATACCTTACAATCTGAGCGTTCCAGATGAAATAACCAAAGAAATCTGTGGGCTCAAATTTATATGTTTGGATCAGCAGGAAAAGGGACAGCATGCCAAATTAGGCTCAATTTTCTTTTCCTTTTTAAAATTTTATTTGCCCATCTCTTTTCTTCTTTCCTGTCTAAAAATGTGTTTGCTAAACTGTGGATCAGGGAAATTCTATAGATATAGCATAGCTGGATGTCAGCAAGGCATTTGACAAAAATCTCTCATGAAATCCCAGAGGACATGACAGGGAAAATGTGGGCCAAATGACAAGCCAGGGAAAGGGGTATAAAACTGATAGAATTTCAGTACACACAAGGCAGTGTCAACTTAGAAAAGAGTCTCCAGCGGCTTGCCTCGGGACTCTGAATCCAGTCTTGCATCCGTCAACATTTTTCCTAATGACTGCGATTAGATCATGAATATCTCACCAAATTTTCTCATGACTCAAAAAGGAGGGACAACAAATATGCTGGATAACAAAGCAAGGCCCCCATTGGCTTCAATAGGCTAGGATGGTGGTCCTCCAAGTATGGTCTGCACATCACCTATCTCAGAATCATCTGATTTAATATGAATCATCCAGTTTGAAATGCAGATGCTTGGCCCACTCCATACCTGCTGACTCGTGGCAAACACTCTTTAAGAAACACATGTACCCCAATGTTCATAGCAGCATTATTTACAGTCTCCTAGATATGAAAGCAACCTAAGCATCCATCGACAGATGAATGGATAAAGATGTGGTGTATATATATATACACTTATATACGGCACACACACACACACACACACACACAATGGAATACTACTCAAACATAAAAAAGAATGAAATAATGCCATTTGCAGCAACATGGATGGACTTGGAGGGCCTTATGCTAAGTGAAATAAATCAGACAGAGAAAGACAAATACTGTATGATATCACTTATATGTGTAATCTAAAAGGTATAACAAACTGGTGAATAAAACAAAAAAGAAGCAGACTCACAAATATAGAGAACAAACTAGTGGTTACCAGTGTGGAGAGGGAAGGGAGGAGGGGCAATACAGGGGTAGGGGATTTTTTTAAAAGGGTTATTGTGGGATTATATGAAACCACATGTGTGAAACTTTTGAAAATTGTAAAGCACTGTAGAATGTAAAGAATCTTTCATTCAGTTAAAAAAAAAAAAAAACACTGAACAAGAACACAGTCACCTGAAACATTAGGTCCTGACCTATAGTTGGTGGGTCCGTGAACATCTTTCCTGATACACACTTGAAAAAAGCCATCAAACTATGGCTATCTCAAAATTAGTAAAACCTGAAGGAAGAAAAACCCTCCAGAGTGTTGGTTGTTTTATTGTTGTGTTTAATTCAAGGAAAGACCAAGGAGTATCTTAAAATGAATTTAAGCTGGAGGCTGACAGGCATCTAGGTGGTGGCAGAAGGATTAAAGCCAAAGGACACTCAGGTAGAATGAAGGAATGTTCCAGTGTAACCCTCAGGGGTCCCTCTTGTGAGGCAGGACCTCATAAGAATCTCCCCTCAGTAAATGGAAGGTTTTGTTCCAGGTGCCTTCCTGGGACAGTACCTCAGCAGGTAATTCCATTAGCTTTGGCACTTTAATAACAACCAGATTTACCAAATGAAAACTGCAGAAAGTATTGAACAAAGGACAAAATACATATTGCTTGCTCCTGAAAATGACACTCTAGCTGACCCCCCCCCACAAAAGTCTCTGTGATTCTTTTATTTTAAATAGCAACTCTGAAATCCACTTCCAAGGGTCAGTGTAAGACTCATGCAACTTTCAAACTTGAGGAAATTAAAAATACATGTGAAGCCATGTCTTTTTACTATTAAATCCTACAGATCTGGATTCAGATCCTATTCAGATCTTCCTCCTAACAGGAGGCGTTTTCATGAAGTCTGCAGTCTTCTAACGTAATATGCAATTGATCTGAGCCCAAGGGTTCAATTTTCTCCTGGATCTTCTGGCATTTTATGAGATCTGGCCCTCTGAAAGTAATTAATACTGCAATGAAGAAGCAACAAAAACTCATTAAGCAAAAATCCTGCCAAAAGTATACAAACTACCCTCAATGTTTGAGAAAAAGACAGCATCTCATATTTCTTCTATTCTCTTTTTAATGCCTGGCACACTTGTCTTCCCATAATGAAATCCGGTGTTCAAAAATATTTCCTTTAAGAAAAAAAAAAAAACAGAATCGGGTACTTAAAATGGGAAATTAATCCATACATTTCCAGAGTGTTACTAGGATTCTCTAAAAAATACAATTCTAAAATGAAAAAAAAAAATAGTTCAATTATCTTTCAGCTATCTCGCTGTCTGCTTGAACAAAAATATATGGGTTTACTCCTTAAAAGTCAGATCAAAGCTGCTTCAGAAAATTAACATCTTTCTTTTATCACTAAAGGGAAGATAAAGCAAGATGTGGTTTTATTCTTGAAACTCACCTCTTAGATTTATGATAACATAAAAGAAATCCCAGTCCCTAAGATCCCACCTTCTCTTTTAACAATGGGGTAATTGAATCACATGGCATCTCATTCTTTCATATGGCTATACTTTATGCTTATGAAAAACCAAAACAGAAGATAGAAAACAGACTGGTGGTCTCCAGGTGCAGGGGAGAGATGGGTGCTTAATGGGTACCCAGTTTGGAACTAGATAGAGGTGGTGGTTGTACCAATGCCATGGAACTGAACACTTTAATATGGTTAATTTCATGTTATATGAATTTCACCTCAATCAAACAAAAAACAAAAACAAAATCAGGAAAATGCCAAGGTTTCCCTAAGGACATAATCCCATGAGCAGCTCATTGACAGAGAGAGGTCAGTTGTGGGTATGGGGCCTAGAGTGGGAGTCTATATTCTGGTACCCACTCATGGAAATGTGACCCTGTATCTCTCCCAACCTATGAAAGAATTCTAGCTGCTAAATAAAAGACTGACGTGTTACCAGGTTATCTACTAAAAGGGAATTGGCTTAAGGATGAAGGGATCTGGGTTTTACCTTGGCTCTATGAAGAGAGCTAAATTATGCTGTGTATCTCTGAAGTCTGGATAATCATGCCTCAGAGGGTGGCTGCGAAGGTCACATGGGCACCTCCTCACATGACAAAGCACCGTCCACATGGTTTCTTTTGGGGTGCTCAAAAAAGAAGAAAAGAAACAGCTGTATAACCACAGTTTACAGATCAAGCAGATGGCCAAGACTGGAAAAGGATGACGGGGGCATGCAGAATTGATTAAGAACCACGAAACGCTGAGGGCCACAGAGCAAGTGGAATGTTCATGTACCAGGTCCACACTGTTCACTCCAGACATTAGCAAGAGGCACAGTAAGTGTCAAAGGTCAACCACAAAAGGGAATTTTGAAGGTATAAGAGACACACTCTATGTGACAGGCGTATTCACATTTGTTTTCAAACTGCACCTTCCCCACATAAAATCCCTGTTATAAAATTTAACACCAGTTATCTTGAGAACAGACCCTCACCTGTACCATTTTGTTCCTGGCTTGCTTGAATACACACACACACACACACACACACACACACACACACACACACAGAGGAATCTGATTACATGATTGTCAGGCTGTTTTGTCATCTATAATCCAGCTAAGTGATTTTGGTGGAGGCAAAGACAGAATAATCTGCCTTGGTCTGGGTTACCACCAAATAGTGTTAGAACTGCCTGGTATGTACAAAACAGATGATTTCCTGCTCGTGGAGACCATTTTCCTGGCCCCATGAAACAGGGTAACCCCATCAAAAGTGGCATACACTACTTGCCAGAAGAAGAAAGAAGCTATGGCTTGGTAAATACAGAAATGTTTGATAATTGAATGCCTTATGTTTCAAATTTATGAATGTCTGGGTCTGTGGGGACAGGTACTACTGAGCACCAGTGATGCCCATTACATTCCTTTCAGAATGAGAAAGGCTAAATTAAATATACAAGGAATCCTGACCATGTTTGGTATATAAAATAACTCATTTAGTATAAAATCATTTGTGGAACAAGCTTAAAACTATGTTATCCCAAGAAGAAAAATAGAATATTTCCTACCTAAGAAGAAGATGGAATGAAGGGGAAGACAGAAGATTTTTAAAGAAGTCAGAAAAGTGTTGCTGACAGAAAGCACATGGATGGGAGGGTGGTAGGCAGTGTGACAAGGCCAAAGATCTAACTTGGAAAACCAGTAAAGTACTTTTGCAAAGAAATACCAAAAGAAGTCAATGCATATAAAGTAGAAATTAAGGATGAAGATAACCTTTAAGAAAGTGGCAAAGCTGGAGGCCCTTGGCACAGTGGAAATAGTATGGAAAGTCTTATATAAAAACTGCTGGCTGAAATGAACTCAAAGTTCCAGCCAGGGTATGAGGTAGCACCTACTCAAAGAGACAAGGATGTAGAAGGGCTTAGTGAGCTGAAGTGACCAATAATAGGTTTATGGGGTCTTACTGACAAATAGCGGGGAGAGAAGAAAGAGAATAAAAGAATTATGTGGAGGATAAAGTCCTTCCAATAACAGAAGTAGAAAGAGTCAGCCTAAGAACTGGCCACAGGAGCATTAAACACATTACAAGAGAAGAAGAAGCCAGGTAACAAGAAAGCACTGGAAGTCTGAGAGGATGAAATTTATAAGGAAGCGATGGGCAGCTCTGTGGACATTGTGTTGGTTGTGTTCAGGTAGGGAGAAAGAAAGCTTATGTAGAAGCTAAAAACCCTATGGTGGTCAATGAGACATAGTGAAAATCATTAAAAAGTCAAATTATTTTCAAATGTAAGCTTTTATCATTATTTTTGTCTCTACCTTCAATGGCTGGGAAAATATAAGCCAGTATTTGCAGGGAAGCTTTTCCATAGATAATCTACGTCTCAATTTTCTTTATCTACGTATTGGTTATTCAAAGCTTTGAATCACAGAAGAAGAAAAAGGCACTGGAACAAACCCTCCTGTACTCAAGAGGTGAAGCTGATGGCCAGAAAACATGTCTCCTTCATCTAATCCAACCTCTCGAGAGGAATGAGACAGAGACATAGAGCTGCTATTGGATATATACAGCCAGCCCCTTCTTCTCTTCCTTTCCTTCCAAAAATTTCTACTCAGCATTGATTATATGCCAAGCTCTGACTAGGCAAGACATAGGACACAATCGTGCATAAGAAATAAATCTTTGGAATTTTGGGATTGACATGTACACACTGCTATATTTAAAATGGCTAACCAACAAGGACCTACTGTAGAGCACAGGGAACTCTGCTCAATATTCTATAACAACCAAAATGGGAAAAGAATTTGAAAAAGAATAGATGCATGTATATGTATAACTGAATCACTTTGCTGTACACCCGAAACTATCCCAACATGGTTAATCAAATATACTCCAATATAAAATAAAAAGTTAAAAAAAACCCCAAATCTTTGGAAATCCTTTGTAGTGTATATGTCTCACATCTTCTTAAATCAATCATCTGTTGATGGGCATTTAGGTTGCTTCCATGCCTTGGCTATTGTAAATAATGCTGTTATGAACACTGGGGTGCATGTGTCTTTTTGAAATAGAGATTTTGGCTTTTCTGGATATATGCCCAGGAGTGGGGTTGCTGGGTTGTATGGTAGTTCTATTTTTAGTTTTTTAAGGAATCTCCATACTGTTCTCCATGGTGGTTGCACCAACTTACATTCCCATCAACAGTGTAGGAGGGTTCCCTTTTCTCCACACCCTCTCCAGCATTTATTATTTGTAGACTTTTTGATGATAGCCATTCTGACTGGTGTGAAGCATGGCTCATTGTGGTTCTGATTTTCATTTCTCTAATAATTAGTGACATTGAGAATCTTTTCATGTGCCCGTTGGGCATCTGAAGATGCGGTATATATATACAATGGAATATTACTCAGCCATAAAAAAGAATGAAATATTGCCATTTGCAGCAACATGGATGGACCTAGAGAATATCATTCTAAGTGAAGTAAGTCAGGCAGAGAAAGACAAATATTATATGATATCACTTATATGTGGAATCTAAAAAAATAGTACAAATGAATCTACATACAAAACAGAAACAGACTCACAAACATAGAAAACAAACTTATGGTTACCAAAAGGAAAAGGAGGGGAGGAGGGATAAATTAGGAGTATGGGATTAACAGATACAAACTACTATATACAAAAAAATAGATAAGCAACAAGGATTTACTGTATAATACAGGAAATTACATTCAGTATCTTATAATAATCTATAATGGAAAATCTGAAAAAAACATGTATATTATATGTATATATACACATATAACTGAACCACTTTACTGTACACCTGAAACTAACACAATATTATAAATCAACTATACTTCAATTTTAAAAAGAAGGAAAAAAAGAGAAATAAATCCTGCCTTCAAGGAGCTTACAATCAAGCAGAAAGAATAAGACAAATGTACAACTGATGCTGAACCAAGATGATGGGTGTAGGTCAATCTGGGCCTCTACACCCAAATCTTTTGTGTGCTCGGCTATTCCAACAAAACCAGCTGATCCCAGAGAGTTAGATGGAAACAGCCAGTTCAATACCTTGGTAGTATGACTATAAAAAAGTTCTAAAAAAGTTCTGAAAAAGTTTTGTCACCTGCCCTCTGGGCAGCTAAACAGAATCTTAATACAGACAGAATACAGGTTACAGAGTCTAGATATGATTTTACATGACTAGACAACAGTTTTTATTTCCTAGGTAAATGTGGAACACAGTTGGATTTTTTACAATTATCATGTATAAGCTATTAAGTTTATCCACCAGCAATAACTCCTATTTCTGGTTGAGTGTTCCTGGAAGAAAAATATAATTAAACTTTGAAGATGGATTGTTCAAATTGTTAGTCCTAAAATTACATATTCATAGACACAAGGAGTCAATATAATACACTGGAAATATGAAGTATTTGGGTAAGTCACCAAATCTCCTTGTGCCTAATTTTTCTCATTTGTGAAATGGAGAGAGGATAATAACTCACAGGATGCTATAACAATAAAATGAGATGCCACATGCAACAATAACTTGAAAACTTGTTATCATTATACATTATATGTTCTCGTTCAAGTCGCTGTATTCAACTACAGATGGTGGTCAGAAACATTTGTTCCTATGCACAAACTCTTATTGGGTTTCATTCATTTCTTTATAACCATATGTGTACAGAATACACAGGTTTGAAAATCTGTACCTCAGAATTCTTAAGCCTTTAAAGCTGCTTACAACTGAAAGTTTTTCATGTCCACTGAAGGGAATTTACACTGTATTTACGACCTGCACATAATCATTACCTTCCAGTAAAAATGACTCATTAAATAAAAAGCTATTTTCACCCATGAGCTCTTAGGATATATTTGCTTACTAAAGGAAATCCAATAACCTCCTGCTCAGTATGTTCTGCATTTCTTACTACAGTTATTTGGGGTTCATATGTCTATTCAAGGTTTGCCAAATCTGAGTGACTCACAAACACTAAAAGACAGAAAACAATAACAAGAAACACACAAGCTAACAAAACCACACTCATTTTCCAAAGTGAGAGATGCTAGGATCCATTTGAGAGGGACAGAGAACTTCTGATATTTATTTGGCTTCTGGTGAGAAGCCAAAACATAGCAGGGCTGCTGTTTCCAACATCTTTATTAAGAATCCCATGTGCCAACTAGGAAAGATTCCCCTGCAACAGAGAGAAATCTTCTTGAACGTGACAGGCCATCTACTCAAACCTGGGTACCAAGCTCTGTATGTTAATTGAGTATCTAAGGTCCCCAGAATGATAAACTATTTGCCCCAAAGCCAACACTACCTCTGTGTTACCCACACGGTTGCTTTCCCACTATAGCTCTGTCTGCCTGAAATCAGAACTGGTACTAGACAAAGCAGATGATTTAATTTTACTAAGCACTGGAAATTCGACCTCACAGCTGGAGAAACTGCATTGGGTTTGATCAGAACAAAAGAAGGCAGAAACCTCTCCCTCCCACCTACCCCAACTAGTGGCCTGGCCAGCCAGTTCCAGCAGAGAATATTCAACAGCCCAGTGTTCACCCAGGGAAGCCAGAGGACCAAGACTGGGGTCAGGCATCACTGTGTTTAACAGACCCTGCCAGGAGCCACAGGGGGATCTTTGTGTTTGTTTGTGTTTTCATAGCTCCCTAATATTTTATAATGACAATGTTACTGTTTCTCATTTTAATATGTAGTGTTTTCATGTTGGGCTTATTTATCTTACCCCAAACAACCTAATAATTACAGAGTAAAAAACCAATTTGGGAAAAAGAGTGTTTCCATATGCTAATGATTTCATTTCAAGAGTTCCATGACTAAAAACTGAGCATGTGTGATTTAAAAAAAAAAAAAGTGTGCTTTCATCTTTGCTTCAAATGCTAGGTATGATGTTTTTTAGGGCAGTATACAACAGAATGTAAAATAAGTTGTAAAATACCGTAGAGGATGGTCACCCAAAATCTTCACAAGTGTAAAGTGAACATACAGTCAACTCCAGCATAAGCCATTCTGCTAAAAGTTGATGTCTGCTTATGGCAAAGTTGGTAACTCCACACCTCAGTAATAAATATGGTTAATGATGACAACCTAAGACATCAAAAGCATTTTCTGAATCGTGGAGACAGCTCTGAGCAAAACAGTGTGCATGCTTACAAGTCCTCAGTTCAAGGCTCAGTGGTACCACTGACCAGCTCTGGGGCTGTGGAAAAGTCACTTTATCTCAGTAAGTCTCATCTTCCTCAAATGTCAAAGCAGGGCACTGGGCGAAATGTGCTCCAAAGAATCATCAAAGAGTTTTTAAAAATCCAGTTCAATTATAATTTTAGCAGAAAGTGTATTAAATTACTCCAATTCTTTGAAAATTAGTAATTTAGGTACAGGGTGTGTACATGTTTATTTTATTAAACAGGACAGAACACTTCCGCTTTGCCTGCACACATGCCTTATCTTCCCAACTAGAAGTCCTCCAAGCAAGGAGCCAAGATCCACTCCCAGCAGTTAAGACATTACACCTGCTCAGTTGGACATGTTTTAATACAATACATTTGATAAAAATGAAAGTACAGTTGCTGTGAAACAGTATCAGAAAAATAGACTCTAGAAGGAAGATGGGAAATAGTTATATAATTAACAAGGGAAATAGTTTTTCCTCTTATGATGTAGGCACGTTGAAGTTAAAGGAAATTTGAGATGGGATACATTTACATCAAGACTTTTGAGTCACTGGAAAATACTTTAAAACAGGATACTTCTGTGTTGAACAAATCTGCATTTACAATTGTGTCTTTTAAATTATATCCTTCCTACAGTTCATAGTGATTTTGTTAATCACAAAGAGTAGTTAGAGAGTTTGTCTGTGGCAATCAACTGAGTTTGTGCCCCATCTTTCTTGCCTTCCTCCAAGCTGAAATCATAATTTTCCACATCTAAAATCCCTTCAGGACTTAATCCAGAGGCCATCTTCTTAGTGAGGCCGTCTTTGGAACACTCCACCACCTGATTTTTCTGCGTGATTTTTCTGCCTAGCACTTAAACCCACCTAACATATTACATGTTATACTTATCTTGATTATTATCTCCTTCTCCATTAGAATGTTAAAAGGATAAGGATTTCTGTCCATTTGATTCACTGGCCTAGCTTGCTGCCTAGAACAATGCTTGGCACATAGTAGGTGCTCAATATATATAATATATAATAACATACCATATATGAAAATACCAAATACATAACATATTATAACTTGTATAACATGTAATACTACATGACGTATGTATTATAAATTATGTTGTTTTATATTATATATTTTATATTATAATTATATTTATATTATATACTGTATTATATATTATTATATTTAGTACATATTCTATTTTGCTTATATATGTTCATTATATTATATATTGCATGCTATAACATACAATGCCTATTTTAATGAATTGTTGAATATTGTAGATATTCCCTTTAAGCTCCTAGCAACAAAGGCACATAAGAAAATTGATGCACAGGGCAGCGGCAGGGGTGGGGACAGGCATTTTTCTAAGAGGACCCAAACATGTGGGTTCCAGGAACAGTGTGTGGTCAGGACAAGAGCAAGGGCTGGGAGTCAGATGATCTGAGTTGAAACCTTGGCTCTGCTACTTCCTAGCTTTGTGAAATTTAGCAAGTTATTCAACCACTCTAAACTTCAGTTCCCACTCCCATAAATCTGGGGTCATAAGAGTCCTTGGCCCATAAGTTTCGTGTGAGGACTGCATGAGTTCCAGTACATAAAACACCCTGCAGAGCATCTAGCAGATAACAAGCTCTCCAAGAAAGTGCTAGATGATGATGGTGATGATACCAATGAGGAGGATAACAAAGATGATTGTATTGTGACAAAGAATGATAATGGGAAAGTAAGTTCAGCAGACAAAATTCTCACAAAATCCTCAGCTTCTAGTCTCTCTTCTACCTCCCCCTGCATTTCTAGTGCATGAATTCATGCACAAACATTTGATAAAATAGCACTCAGATGTCAAGAAAGGAGAGGTGTTAAAAAGAGGTTTTGCCCACATCAATGAAAGAATATGCAGTGCTGGCACTTCTTCCCATGCAGTTCTTAGCAGTCCAGGGCCCAGAGAAACAGGAATCACAACATCCTGACAAATCAGAGCTATGGGGAAATGTGTCATTTTGTGTAACTGAGTTTTGTAAGTAGCTTAGCATCTGCTCAGGTAGGCATCACAATTTTATGGGTTGTGTTTCATGTTGCTTAGATTTTATTTGTTTGTTTCAATGAAAAATCTTTCCCAAATACATTGCAATTCTCTGCCCAGACCCTGTTTGTGCATTGCCAAGATCCACTCAATTCCATCTGCTCCACTACTCTGCCACAGCCTCAATTGTTCACCAGCTTCCCGTGAGGAACCCCCAGTGCAACAGCAGGAAAAGGAGCTTACTCACAGTAACGCAGGAATGCTGACCAGGCTGTACCCACAGAGTATTGGCTTTCCCACCAGCAGCCCAAGCATACCCAACGCAACCCAGAAGAGTTGGGGTGTTGATGCCCCCACCTGGTGGCAGATCTGACCAATAAGAGGTCAAAAATGGGAGTCAAAAGAAAAATTGCCTGCTCTTCCCTCCAACTCCAGGCCAAATGGCCCAAGATGCAGAGGTTCTAAGTGGCCTCCCTGGAGACAGCAGGGTGACTGAGAAACAGGCTGGTTTTTGTTGTAAAGCTGTGACTAATTTAATATACGAATTAATATTTGGACTCCCTTCCTTCAGGCCTGGCTTCCTTCTTTCCCTCGCTCTTGTTCTCCTGGGATTGCACCCTTAATAAAACATTAGCATGTACTATAATTTTTGCCTTGGGCTCTGTTTTCTAGGGAATCTGGGCCTCTACAATGGTTGGGACTCTTCATGATAATGCTCATCTCTTATACTGTGTGGTAATGAAATGATGGGCTCCCTTTGGGTCAGCCCTTAAGGAGATACTTAGGGCTGTTCATCCAGAAAGTGTCTGAGGTATAGTGATTAAGAGCTCAGACTGGTGCTGGCCTGCCTCATTCAAGTCCCTGCTCTACCACAAGCTGTGAAACCCTGGACAAGTAATTTAAAATCAAGCTTTTGTTTCCTCATCCATAGATGTCGATAATTGGAGTACCTACCTTACAGAATCCTTGTGAAAAGTAAATGAGTTAATACTTTTCCATGCCTGGCACATAATAAATACCAGTGGCAATGGGGGGTTAGCCACTGATTTCTCTCCCTGTCTGATGAACAGGGTTATTCCTCGTTGTTGTTAGTATGCCTATCTACAGCAATCTCTCTGCTGTGCAGTTTCTAAAATACTGTAGGATTATACATCAAGAATTCTAGCTTAGGGCTTCCCTGGTGGTGCAGTGGTTGAGAGTCTGCCTGCTGATTCAGGGGATGCGGGTTTGTGCCCCGGTCCAGGAAGATCTCACATGCCTGCGGAGCAGCTGGGCCCGTGAGCCATGGCCGCTGAGCCTGCGCGTCTGGAGCCTGTGCTCCGCAGCGGGAGAGGCCACAACAGTGAGAGGCCCGCATACTGCAAAAAAAAAAAAAAAAAAAAAAAAAAAAAAAAAAAAGTCTAGCTTACTAGAACTGTGTGCGAAGTAAAATTAAAAAGCTCTAGGTAAAGGGCTTCCCTGGTGGTGCGGTGCAGGAAAGAAGAATCTGCCTGCCAGTGCAGAGGACACAGGTTTGAGCCCTGGTCCGGGAAGATCTCACATGCCGTAGAGCAACTAGGCCCGTGCACCACAACTACTGAGCCTGCACTCTAGAGACCGCGAGTCACAACTACTGACACCCGCACGCCTAAAGCCCGTGCTCCGCAACAAGAGAAGCCACCGCAATGAGAAGCCCACGCACCGCAATGACGGGTAGCGCCTGCTCATCGCAACTAGAGAAAGCCCTCCTGCAGCAACAAAGACCCAACGCAGCCAAAAATAAATAAAATAAAATAAATTAATGAGAAAAAGAAAAGGTCTAGGTAAAAACCCAAGAGTTCGTGTATAGCAGAACAAATTCATTCTAAAGATTATTTAGAAGGCTCCCAATAGCAATTTTTGCTTACACTCTGGTTCTTGAACATATTCTACCAAATTATCAAGTTCCAGTTTAGCTAATTATACATTTTTGAGTTATGTGGTATGACTGTGGAATATAGAATTCTGACTTAGCATTAACACCATTGGTTGTCTACCCTATCCTAGCTGTGAAACACAGGAATTTAGTGACCATAAATGAAACTCTTACTCATTCCAATTCTGATGATTTGCCTTCTAGGATAAAACTACCTGACAGACAGATGGACGATGCCTGCACTTTTATTTATTTATTTATTCATTTATTTTAATAAATTTATTTATTTTATTTATTTATTTTTGGCTGCTTTGGGTCTTCGTTGCTGCGTGCGGGCTTTCTCTAGTTGTGACGAGCGGGGGATCCTCTTCTTTGTGGTGTGTGGGCTTCTCATTGCGGTGGCTTCTCGTTGCAGAGCACGGGCCCTAGGTGCACAGGCTTCAGCAATTGTGGCATGCAGGCTCAGTAATTGTGGCTTGCGGGCTCTAGAGTGCAGGCTCAGTAGTTGCGGTGCACAGGCTTAGCTGTTCCACGGCATGTGGGATCTTCCCGGACCAGGGCTCGAACCCGTGCCCCCTGCATTGGCAGGCAGATTCTTAACCATGGCGCCACCAGGGACACCCTGATGCCTGCACTTTTAGCAATCAGGACAATGTTTTATGAAATTGTCATCTAAAAGTTAATCACCGTGTTTTCAATTCAAGGCTCATTCAGTCTAATCATGTGGCAAATATTTCTTTAGAAGTATACTCAAGGTGTGAGAAAGATATGTATAACTCTACCCAGGTTCAGGGAAAGACGCTGATATGCATGGGAACAGGGGATAGACAAACATGGAAGAAAACCTTAACCCTGCTTGGTATCACCACAGCCTCATTCAAGATCTCAGGGCCTCATGCTGGCTCAATATGATGTGATATCTATTGAATAGAATTCCTTGTTAAAGCTGACCTCAAGTCAATGTTTATTTTAAAAAATAACAGGGCATTATCAAGGTTCCATAAACATCTTACCAATGCCAGCAGCCCATGGGGATGGAAATTACCGATTGTGAGATGTGCTACTGATATGTATGATATAATAGCAATAATTAGATTACCAAAAAACACTTTCATAATAATGTTGAAATTCTGATTAAGTGAAACCCTAATGCTTTAGGGGAAACCTCAAAATCATGCTTTTAGGATACAGATAATGAGTCAAAGCAAAAGAACTCTGTGACTGTCATTAGGACAGCTCTCAAAGACCCTTTTTCCTTGGCTGCCAGATCCTAGTGTATACTTCCTAGTGAATTTCCAAATAGGTGTTATAAAAGAGAGTGGGCCCAAGGAACAATGCATTTCTCTCACCAGCCAACCACTCAGAAAAGGCAGTGAGCTCAAAACTCTGTATTTTTTGAACTTGCAGACTTCTTACTCTTCAAGGGCTGCTTTGGCTACATACTTCCAGGGCACCTCCTTGAGATTCTTGGAGATATCAGGGAGCCAGATCCACTCACATGTAACCGTGATTTTATGTCCTTTGTACAGTTTTGTCTGTTGGTTCAATAATACATGAGAGTGACAAAAACCATAAACCTGGTCTAGGGGTCAGCGGTCTACAAATCAGGACTAGCCTTTGTGGCCTGGCCCAGCTCAGTTCCTCCCTCCAATGATCTTGAAGACTTAACTTCTTTCAGAAAAATGTTCATTTACCAACACTCCTAGGCAGATGCACATTTAGTATGAAGCTATCAAAGTCAAAGCTTCCAAGCCCCATAGAGGACCCTAGCAATGATTCACAGGGTTACACATTTCTATAAATTTTGCAAAAGTAATATACCTAAACCACAATCATTTAAAACTTCTTTCTCTTTCCCCTCAACTTCTCCTCTATTATACTCTGCATCACCAGATAAAGTAGTTGTAAGCATCTGAAGGATCTAACGGAGAATGAGTTGAAGATACATTAGGTTTGCATTTAGTGGCATATATTTATGTGGTTCACCATCAATTCCATGTATAGACAAATTGTTGTTAGCTGTCCAGTGTAGGAATGGCTTCCCAAAACCCTTCTACTACCCATTGCACCGAGACACCCAGCATTGTAACATGGAAGTGAAGGGAAAGAACTTGTATCACCACATGACCATATCCTGGGGTGGCCAGCACTCGAATTACAGCCATTGGGAAGGAGAGACTAGGTACAAAATGTACAGAGCCAGGAGCTAGTCTGTGGAAAATTCCCCAATCATTAGACATGTAAACTTGTAATTAGAAGATTTGGTTCTTGCCTATAGAGTCAAAATCAAAGTTTTGCAGCAAAGTTTTCTCCTGAAATGCAGCATAAGTGCACCATGAGTTCTTTCCTTTGGTGGATTAGATTCTCAGACATGGAAATTACTATACGATTTTTGTTTACAGAGCACAGACCTGTAGAAATTATTATTAAGAGCAAGTAGATCTGCCACAGCTCATATGAGAAATAAACTTGATAGAGATGTTTTCAACTTTGACACCAATAGAAAGAATACACATAGCACTACTAATAACAAGCTGTGACTCTAGAGAAACATTTCTAAACTCTCAGTGAGAAAACAAACTTCAATCAACCACATTGGAGGAAAAATAATCTTTCTGCACTTTTTATAGAAACAATTACAAGATTATTATCCTATAAGAGGCAATCAAAGAAAAAAGGCAACCAAAAAATGCAGGGGAAAAAAGTATTAGAAAGGTATGTTAGACAATCAATCAACAAAATATTATATTTTTCCTGAGCTTTGTGATATTTGTGTTTGTTGGCTTTCAAACTCATGAGTTACTGTGATTTCTTTCCTCATTCTAAACAAATACAAAGATTTTGTAGTCATACTTTTTATAATTTTCTCAAAGCAGGCACACCAAATTGCATGAGCTTTAAGTCTCACAAAACCTGGATCCATTTCTCGGGTTATGCATTCCTTGACAATTAAGCCTTGCTTATATATCATCATCAACTGACTTTAATGCCCTGGTTATCTCTCAGACTGTCTTGTCTCTAACTGGAATTTGTAAAAATCATCTGACAGTGCCAAAGGGTGATGCTAAGGCCACAGTGAACATGATGAATGGCTAGCACAAGGCACTCACTTACGTTGTGTCACTTATGTATCCCACGGTTTGCAATTACATGCTTTTCTGTCTCTACTACCCATCCGTGACTTAATCATCTATGCATCTTCTTCAGTGCAAAACACTGTGCCTGAAGAGAATCTGTGCACTATAACTGTGGCAAGTAGAGAAGGAAGAGGTGGAGGATGAGGAAAAAAGGGAGCAGAGAAGCCACAAGAGCCAAGAGGCAGACTTTTAAGAATGTGGAGAAAAACCGAAAATGGTTTAAGCTCTATTTTATAGATCTTGGGGCTAAACCACAAAGCCTTTATGTTTTTACCATAACATGTGTGTGTTTGTGTGTGTGTGCGTGTGTGTGTATGCTGGTGTGTGTGTACCTCAAATTCTTATCTTAATTCCTTCAACATTTATTCACTTTTTGACTCAAGACATTTCCTATTCAATATATTATTTTTACTTGGTACTATTCTCACTAGCATGCTGTTTTTTAAAAGCAATTCGAATATTAACTATGCTATGTAAATGAAAATTGGTGAATTTAATCACAAAGAGTGTGGCCCTAGAGGAGCTACTAAGTCCTCCAATGTCCAATGGGAAAATTTGGAGAGTCCTATTATATTCAATCATTGTATACCAGTGCCCAGAATTTAATATAAGTTGAATTGAATCCCACACACAACTCTTTGTAGATTCTGTCTGTCGATAAGACATGCGTTCATAAAAACTGGCAAGCTAAAACTACAGGCTGCAGCCCATTTTCATTTTCATTTTCTTTTCAATGAAACACTGTGAATGTAGCGGCATCACATAAATATTTATCAAACTCTATAAACCTTCCAAATGTAATGATAAATGAAAGTATCCTTCAACGTGCATATAAAACACCTGCCAAAAAAACATTTTTAGAAGACTGAAATGAGACGCAAGCTATCCGAAGTCACAGAAGGCAATAAATTGATCCCACTACCTTCTGGAGAGCCACTAATACATGATGCAAGCCTTTGGTTTTTTTTGTAACCTCTGCTTACTAGGCCTCTGAAATTTCATTCTTTGTTAACTGAAGAAGTACATATAATTCATTATCACTTGGCACTGAGGAAATCATGACCTCGGCATGACGGGCCAGGTAAGCCATGGGAAACTTCTATTATTAAAATATAAAAGGAAGACTGATTTCAGAGAAAAGACCACACAAGATTCTAGGTTGTTGGCTTGCCACCCTATTTGGATTTCGTCTTTATGCTGGTCACTAGTTTTACCATTTACTAGTTACCTAGGGACAACAGCAGCTCAAAGTTGATATACAAAGCAGGCATAATTACAGATTTGAACCAACAGTCTTCTATTAAAACCTAAACTGCCTTCAGCCGACAGTTAAGAAAAAAAGGTCAAGAAGAAGGCACGTGCTGAAAAGAGTAATAAAAACATGCTCTTCATTATTTTCCAGAAGCTTCTAATCCTCTCTCTGGCCTGATTTACATGACAACTACTACATTCATTTGAATGTTATGGAGTGTTCAGGGCTCCTCCGGGAACATTATATTTCTCTCAAATAATTATGATCAAGAAGTCTAGAGCTAAGGTTAAAAATCCAGAGCTGAGAAAAGTTTCTGCTATCACTTGATCATAACTTCATTCCTCTCCTTTACTTGCTCTGGTCCCAGGGGCAATTTTGAGCCAAAATTCAGTGATTCTCTTTTAACCTAGACGGGTAGAGACAAAATATCACCTTGAAAAAAGAATGAGGATGGAGAACACCATTTAGTTTGGAATTATCATGAATTGCACCAAAGCCGCCGAGTAGCATCTGCCTTACACCTCAAACTGTCAAAAAGGAGTTTAACAGGAAAGTTTGGGGAGAATAAACTGGAAAGATTAACAGCCAACCATAAGATAAAATATGGCTTCTGGTGCCTCTGAATATCAGAAAAGGGAAGCTTATATTTTATGACATTATGCAAGAAACATGATCCTATGGATATTACCCACCTTTTAAAATATCTGTGTTGAGACATCCGATTTCTGCAATGACAAAAGCTTCTCAAATTTCTAACAATACAAATATTCCCATTCTTGGTTTTCATCCACCCACTCTTGACTTTCTAATGATTAGTCTGCAGATAAAAGAGTATTAGACTCAGCACTGTCAGCCAGTAAACATTCTTCAGTTGAACTAAATAAATAAAAGCTCTATGTATTTATTCTTTCCCTGGCCACCAGTTGAAGTGAATCCTTCTCCCTATAGAAGATCAAGTACAGCATCTCAACACTGGAGAGCTTGAAAGATCCTGGTCCCACTATAGAAGGCCCAGGTCTGATACCTGTAGCTCTCTGTGTCACCACTGCCTGTCCCAGTGCATTCCACAAAGGTAGTGTCCAACTAACGTTAAGTTATGAAGACAATAGTGAGAGCTGTCACATGGTATGTTAGGCTGTATTATTATTCAGTACTTATGATTATTAATTATTCAGTAATTATTCATTCCTCTTCCTCCCTCCCTCTGTAAGAGAGGTACTACTCTTTACCCCACATCGATATTGAACTTGGCCCCAAGACCTTCTTTGGCCAATGGAATGTGGGCCAGTCTTGAGCAGAGGCTTTAAGAGGCACCACAAACTTCCATCAGCCTCTTGAACTCCTGATCTGACTTTGAGAACACTACATCCCAGACAGTGAGTACTCCCTTCAGCCTGGGTCCTGAAGAAGGAAACACATGTAGAACAGATCGTAACTCATTCTACAGCCTTCAACAACTTCAACTGTCTTCCCAGACTTAAGAGCAAGAAGAAAAAAATGTCTGCTTTTATAAGCCACTGAAATTTTGTGATTGTTTGTTATACAGTAATAATACAGAAAAAATCTGACTAATACATATGCTTAGCAAGGTTATTATGGCACACTGCAGTGGAAAAGAGGGGAACTGACATGAGATTTGGAGTCCATTGCACTAGAGCATCCAGTTCTAACAACTTCCAGATGCCTGACCCTGTTTGGGCAAACCTCACTGAACCTCACCGTGCTGGATTACTGTGACAACTAGAAAGTACCCACAAAGCACCTAGCATAGTGCTTAGCACACAATAGGTACTTGATAAATGGAAGCAATAATATAATTAGTAATAACGGATGGTAAAATATCTTCCTAATCACCCATGATTAATATGCTAAACTGGAAATTGTTTATCTGGATTAAATACTTCTTTAACACCAGGTAAATAAAACAGTGAAGTCATTGCTCAAGTTTGCAGTTTACAAAAGAATCTAATAGAAAATCACTGTTTAAAATGTACAGTGTGCTGTGTATAAACCTTCTAAAACTTCTGAGTAGTCAAGAATATGCATTCCTATTATGTCAAAGAATAAGAATGCATTCTTTGTGAAGGAATAAAAGAAGATTAAATTGCATCTTCCAGACTGGTTATTTAAATTGTCATCAAATCCACTGTAGTTGGGGGCCCCTCAGTTAATCCATTTACTGTGAACATTATTAAACATTTATTAAATGCCCGTGCATGGTAAAGAATTTCAAAGGTATGGTTTTGTTCACTGAGCTCCAAAAACATCAAGAACATAAAACTACTAAATGGATCAACTAATTCCAGCATAATCTGTCCACAAAACAGGAGCACTGCAATTACTGAAGCACAGAAATAGATTTTGATCCATTGGGAAGGCATTCAGAAAACTATACCACTAATGAATAACAGAAAATTTATTTGGATTGGAAAACTTGACCAGAAAAGAAATTTATCTAAAATATGAGCTCAATTCCTTGGCTTTCCAAAGAATAAGGAACAGGATTTTACAGAAAAGATATAATCTGATAGACACACTCTAAGGAGCCCAGGTAAATTTAGGGTAGTGTTTCTGAACCACACACAGAAGGACTGCTTGGAGTGCTTGAATGAAGATCCCTCAGCTCCTACCCTAGACCAACTGAATCAGAATCTTTGGGAATCAGGCCTGGGGATCTGCACTGCTGACAAACTCTCCAGCTGATTCATGTGCATGCATAAGTTTAGACCCATTAAACAAGGCAAGCCATGACAGAACCTTTGCCGGATGACTTAAGGTTCTTGAAAGATGAAAACCCCAACAATTTTAGGCCATTTTATTATGCCCAAGGGGTCATATGAAACAACAGAGTCCGAACTTAAGACCCAGTAGCAGCTGTAGGGCTAAACAACCACTCATTCTACCAGCAGCTCAAGCCATGATTTTTAGAGCTGGGAGGCAAAGAGCTGATTGATCACTCAACAGTAGTGCAAACCCAATAGCGCCATGGTGATGGCTTCTCTTGTTGGACATACATTTGCCAAACTTCTCCCTAACCCTAGCATCCCCGTGGCACAAGTCCACGCAATCATTCCTCATCATCTTTTTGGGCTGGGATGTTAAAATCTGCAAGAAGTGAGACAGAAGGAAGATGGTTAAGAATATTACCATATGGAAATTCTAATCTTCATAAAAATTTCAACATTAAGTTGAAAGTTTTTTCCTATAACCTAGAGAAAAAGATAGTTTTGTTTCCTAAAAGGGGGAAACAAAATGAAATAAAAAGGAGGAAAAGATTGGGATTGACATATATACACTAATATGTATAAAACAGATAACTAATAAGAACCTGCTATATAAAAAATGAAATAAAATAAAATTCAAAAAAAAAGAGGAAAAGAAATAGTCACTATGGTTTTAAAAATGAATAATTCTCTAGGAAAGTAAATCAGAAACATGGGTAATGAATGAAAAGAAAAGAGCACTCAGTTAGGACTGAGGAGAGTTGGTTCTAGATCTAAATCCTCTAATGGGTATGTGGGTTTGCACAATGCACTTAGCTATTTGTTACCCCAAGGGAGTTGATGTCATAAGAAAAGAGATTTTTAAGTCACAAAGCAATGTCAAAATGAAAGTGGAATTATTATCACTCATGGCAAAACTTATTTTATACAATCCAGAATATAAGGGAACAATGCAAAGTAGGAAGTTGTTTTTACAACAGAGGCAAAAGACATCAAACTCTTGGAGTCAAAAACACTAATTTGAAAACATAGATGCACCCCAATGCTCATAGCAGCACTATTTACAATAGCCAAGACATGGAAGCAATGTAAATGTCCATAGACAGATGAACGGGTAAAGAAGATGTGGGGTATATATATATATATATATATATATATATATATATATATATATATATATATATATATATATATGTATACACACACACACACACACACACACAACGGAATATCGCTCAGCCATAAAATAGAATGAAATAATGCCATTTGCAGCAACATGGATGGACCTAGAGATTATCATACTAAGTGAAGTAAGTAAGACAAAGATAAATATCATATGATATCACGTATATGTGAAATCTAAAGAAAAACACAAATCAACTTATTTACAAAACAGAAACAGACTCATAGACATAGGAAACAAACTTATGGTTCCCAAAGGGGAAAGGGAGTAGGAATAAATTAGGAGTTTGGGATTAACAGATACACACTATTATATATAAAGTAGATAAACAACGAGGACCTACTGTATAGAACAGGGAACTATACTCAATATCTTCAAATAACCTATAATGCAAAAGGATCTGGAAAGGAATATGTATATATATATACACACATATATACATACACACACACACACACACACACATATATATATATAACTGAATTGCTTTGCTGTACACCTGAAACTAGTACAACATTGTAAATCAACTATACTTCAATAAAAATAATTTCTATTTATGTAAAGAATTATAAAAGCAGCTACATCATCAGATGACTATACACACATTTTCTGAAATAACACCCAAGATGAGAACAAAAGAGCATGGTACAAACATGGAAAATCTAGGCCACTCTCACCAAATTGCTCCTGCTCTTCTCTGCATCAAGCTACACCAAGATGAAACTAATGAACATAACTCATTGTGGCCTGATGTAGTCATGAAGGTTGCAGTTGTTAATGATTCAGCCTGACACCTTCCTGTTGACCTACCTACCTACATCCACCTGAGTCCCAAAGGTAAGCTTCTCACACTGAAGAGCCACACAAACAATGGGACTGTGAGGAAGAAGGAAGATGATTAATGGCTGGTGCCATCAGCCAACAAGCCCAGGATTGTAAGGACTTTGAAACCCATTTAACACTTTATTGCCTTACAGATTTTAGATCAACATCAAATTCATGTGTATCTAGGAACATGCAAGGAAGCACATACTTGTCTTTAGATGGGAGACAGCAGTGTATACTGCAGTTACTCAGAGCTAAACTTGAAACCAGGCTCCAAGTTATGTATCTTCTCTGAACATCAGTCCATGAGTATTAGTTTTGGAGGAGCTGTTGGGAGAATTAAATAAGGCCCGACTCTAAAACACTTCATATGGTGTGTTGCCTATTGCAAGTACTCAATGAAGTCATTATTATTAATAGTAAAGTATTAGCATAGAATAGACACCCAGTAAAGGTTACTACTTTTTCTTTCTCATTTTGTACTTCAAAGGTAAAAATATATTCTAATCAAATGACAAGTTATATATAATAAGATAGAGTATAGGGCTACATCAGAACCCAGTTTTCTTGACATTTACCTTTTCCTTCATTATGACTATGGAGATCAATTTTATAATTTATACTAGCCAAAATGAGAAACCATTTATACAAAAAATTTACAGTCTAAATTTTTGACAGTATACACAGTTTTTTAACTCCTATCCAGTATTTAATATTTTCTCAAACCCTTTTTCTAGTATAATTAATGTACAACTAGTATCCCTATGATGACAACTTCCCACTATCTGTTTTCTTCATCATCATCATCATCATCATTACTGGGAACAAAACACCCTGTGAGTGTTGTAGAAAATGATTTACTGGATACAAATGTGCCCCCAAACTGTAAAGTACTAATAGTACCATTCACACAGGAATAGAGAAGACACAGTCCCTGTCTTGAGAGGTGTACAATCTAGAGAAGACTAGAAAAAGGCACTGTGTTGATCAAGGAACACACACACACACACACACACACACACACAAGCAGGTGTCCAAGCACCTGTACATTTAAAGGCAAATAATGACAATAATAATAGAAATAAAATCTATACCTGTATCTATGACAGTGTATAAATAAACAGGTAGAGGACAATGAAAATATTGGGACTATTTTGTCCCATATTTTAAAGTGTTTCTGTAAAAGGTAAAACCTTACAGATAAAATCTTAAAACCATTTTTTAAATAAATAAAAGCCACAACATGCCTCCTCTAGTCTATCATGAAAACATTTGTAGAAGGTTGCCTCCATGCATTAATGGGGCCGATACAGTGCAAATGCCTGTCATTCAAGTGCCAGATGTGCCTGGGAAACACAAGAGACCAAGCAACTAATGCAATATCACTTTAGAAAAGCCTTACTATAAAGGGAAACACTGGTATATAAGATCCATTTGAAAATCCATTTCACACTTCTAATTTAAAGCCAATTCAAATGTAATTTACTTTATCAGGGTCCTTAATTTAGTGAAGGTCAGAAGTGCACTCAACAGAGGTGACAATTATTTACACTTATTGAAAGATAACCTGGTGATGGCAATGCTGAACAAGAAAAACAAAAACCAGGGACTCCCACTGAAAACCACTGGCTATCACTGTATAAATGGGTCTTCTTACAAGTCAATGCATTCTACGGAAAAGCTTTTACTTGCATCACCTCTGCACCAAATGCAACCTCATTTGTCATTCCGTTTGAGTGCAAGAATAGCCATTCATTTTTCCAATGTTGACAATTCATGAGAAGAGAAACAACAATTCTGGCACAAAATATGAAACTTACCACTCTCGTCATCTATGTTGAACCTTCCAAGACCACTGCCATCCCTGATGGAGTACTGGATCTCTCCATCCCTCCCGGAGTCCTCATCATGTGCAGTAACCTGCAGCACACTTGTTCCAATCCGTGAGTTTTCTTTTACAGATCCAACAACAGCAAAGTCTGGGAAATAGGGAGTATGGAGGTTTTCATTGACGTCCACCACTTCCACCTCAACAAAGGAAACGGATGACAGAGAGACAGGCCGCCCTTTGTCTTTGGCCCGAACGGTGAGGTTATAGAACTGTTGCTTTTCATAGTCGAGCTCTTTGCTCAGGCGGATGGTGCCACTTGCTTTATCTATTTCAAATCTCCCATTATAATCATTGACCAAAGAATAGCGCACTTGACCCCCCAGTCCCAGGTCTGGGTCATGGGTCTCCAGCCAAGCAATGACAGTGCCAATGGGGAGATCTTCAAGAACCTTCACACTATAGCTACTGGGAATGAAAGCCGGGGAGCAGTCATTGACATCATCCAAGAAAACCTTCAGGGTGACAACCGAAAACAGCTGCTGGCCACTTTCTGCCTTGTCTCTGGCTTCTATTTTTAAAGAGTAGTTTGCTTTGGATTCCCGGTCCAACTGATCAGCTACATACACGATTCCAGTGGAGCTATTGACGGCAAACTGCTGTGTATCTGTCAAGACTGAGTAAGTCACTTCACCGTTAGAACCCAAGTCTTTGTCTCTGGCTTCCACTTGAATAATCTCAGTGCCAATACTTGAACTTTCAAGAATGTTAACTGAGTAACTGTCTTGAAGAAAAATTGGGCTATTGTCATTAGCATCCTCCACATTGATGGTGAGCAACCTCCACGAGGACTTTTGTGGATTACCTAAGTCATAGATAGTGATATTAAGGAGATAGAGGTCTCTGTGTTCTCGATCCATGGGCATAAGGACTTGAAGCTGCCCGGTCTCCATATCAATATTAAAACAACTATCCGTATTCCCATCGGATATTGTAAATAGCACCTTTCCATTGAAGCCAGAGTCGGCATCATAGGCTTTAATCTTCAGGATGTTAGCACCAACTGGCAGATTCTCCTTCACGGCCACATCAGAAGGAAATGACTTGTCAAAATGTGGCCCCTGCCTATTAATTGAATAAAAGTCAAGAAATCCATCTTCCAGATTCAGCTTCCCATTTGCTTTGGCCTTAATGAGTAGTTTCTCTGCCAGCTTCTGAGCCACACGAGTTTCTCGGCAACTGAAGTTCTTTGAAGACACCTTCCCATGCAGGACTGAAATGTTAACAGACATAGGATCCGCAAAATTCTCCCCATCGGTGGCTGTAATCCTAAGGGCAAAATTTCCATTTTTGATTCCAGGATTCATCAGTGACTTTTTAAGCTGCAAAACACCAGAGTCTGGGTTTAAATAAAAGAAACCAAGTTCATTTCCAGAGATGATTTTGTACTTTACAAGTTCCAGTTCATCGATATCGATTGCTGAGACAGCTGTGATATGGCCCCCAACTGGAAAGTCATAGGAAATAATTCCCTGGCAAGCCACTTTTTCAAAGAGAGGGCTGTTGTCATTGACATTTCCTATTCGAATAGTCACATTGACCTCACTTTCATGGCGGTATGGCGAACCCCAGTCAGAGGCTCTGACGATGAACCTGTATGTTTCTGGCGAAGATTCGAAATCCAATTCTTCAGTTGTGCTAATAACACCTGTAAACTGGTTAATGGCAAATGGTAACAAATTCAAGCTGGCAATACTATAGGTGATGTACCCATTTTCTCCTTTATCCTTATCAGAAGCTGAAACTGTCAAAACACTTGTTCCCGCTGGAACACTTTCATTCACAAAAGCATCATACAGTGGCTGCTGAAATTCTGGGGTGTGATCATTCGCATCTTCTATGCTGATAGTGACTTGTGCTTTTAAATCTCCTTCTTTATTTGTCACCCCTAGTTTATAAACCTCCTTCTTAATGGTATTCAGTGGCTGTGCTGTGACGATCAGACCTGACCGAGGATTAATTTTGAAGTACTGTGCATCCTCTCCAGGGGATAATTTGTATTCCACATCTAGAGGTTCAGGACTTAATTTTACTATAGCAACCATGACACCAGGAGGGGAAAATTCACTAATGCTCACATCGTACATTTCTTTTTCAAACCTAACTGGGACAGTGTCTCTTTTGGGGTTGGCAATGTGGACTATCTTTACTGCTGAAAATTTCTGAGGTGACCCCTTGTCTTTGGCTTGAAGAGTGAGATTGTAGCCATAGGGAAAGCTCTCCCAGTCAACCTGCTTCTTCTCCTTAATCCTGTACTCATTCATCCACTTTCCTTCCTTAGTCAGGAAGAACTGATCTAAAGGATCCCCAGCCACAATGGAAACAGACTCAATCTCTCCATTGGCTCCTTCATCTAGGTCATCCACTGTCACCAGTGCATATATGGGCTCTTTGTCCAGTGAGAAAGGAATGTGAGTGACCACGTGGAGAGTCGGAGCGTGCTCATTTATTCGTTCAACGTGAACGTAAAGCTTTGCAGTACTGCTCACTCCATTGTTTCCATAGAGCTTCATCCCCCGGTCCACAGCCAAAATTTCCAGATCATACCTATTCTTTTCATCATAATTTAATCGTCCACTTAAAGAGATGACACCACTCGTGGGGTGAACTGAAAAGAGATCAACTTTGTTCTTAAAGTAGTAGTAGAATTCTCCATTGGAACCAATATCTGCATCTGTTGCTGTCACCTGGGCAACACTAGTCCTTAAAGGTGTGCTTTCTGCGATTGTAACAGAGTAGGTTGTGGGTGAAAATAAGGGTCTCAGATCATTCATATCTAAAACCTGTATGCTCACTTTAGTCCATGCTTCCAAATCTTCTCCTCGAACAGAACCTTTTACTATCAATAAATAATTGTCCTGAATTTCTCTATTCAATATGGCAGAATTGCCACCTTTAGTTCTTATTCTGAGAAAACAGAAATCTGCAATGATGACTTCCTCTGCTTTGAAGAAGCCTTCTTCATCTCCAGACACTATTCTGTATTTGATATCCCAGGACAGATCTATTAAGGTGATGCCCATTCTACTCTGGCTGTTGATGTAGGTCCTTGCTGCCGAGTTCTCATACACGGTAGCATTATAAATGGAATGTGTGAAGTGGAAACCAAGGGGCCCGGTCCCCGGCAGCCCCTGAGAGACAGTGGCTAAAAGCTTGAGAAGCAGGAGGATGAGGCAAGAGGGAGGCCGTGTACCTACACAGTATCCCATAGTTATATCCATCACATCATACTTCCATCCTGGAGGGGGAAAAAGAGAGAGAGAAAAGATACATTAACCTAGAGGAACATGGGAGAAGGAACAGGAAATAATTGTTATGAAAGAGTGCTTTTTAAAAACTTTATTATAAAATATTTTTACTAAAACATCAATGAGAAAAAAAATAGACTCCTTACCACTACTAGATGACAAGGAATTCAAAACCACTAGGATTTAAATTTATCTTACTTGATTTTTTTAAATGACACTTTTACACTGCTGATAGCATTGTTCATTGGTAGATTTCTTGCATTCTGAAGGTCAATTTAGAAATATGTTCTGGAAGCCTTAAAAAGTGCATTTACCTCTGACATAAAATTACCTTCTAGGCAATTATCCTATGGAAATAATTAGACAATTGTACATTTAGAGCACAGTTTAAAATACAAAATATTGAAACGATATTAACTGCTTATCAATAGAGAAGCAATTAATTTGTGTCACATTTCATAAAACAAAATACTATGAAGCCATTAAAAAGAATGATAAAAAATAAATAAATAATGATAAAAAGATGTATATTTTCCGATGAAGTAAGATGTAATGCTAAATAAAAAAAATCATAAAACAGTATGTATATGTGATATCATTCTATTATTATTTAAACATTTATATATACAACTGCATTTTTACATTTAAAATGAATTAACTGTGTTGTGGGTTTGGGGGCATCTTTGCATTTTCTAATATTTCTTCAGTTAACATTGCTCATCTATGGTTGTGTAATTACTTTTATAACTATGATCTTTAAAGAAATGTTTTCAAGGTATCACCATTTTCTGTTGTGTTGACTTTTAAACTGATCAAAATTAAGGCATAATCTACTACCATGAGGATGAACAAAACATCATGTAACAAACAAAGCAGGAAGGACCATCCCTAAGGAGTTGCATGAGCTAAGTGATATTCACAAGTGGACCGTGCCACTAAGGACAAGGGAGGTAAGAAAGATTTTATGCAAGAAAAATTTAAAGAATGACAAGAGATTTATTTTCTTAAGAGTAACTGAAGGAATTGCTTCCAATTATTTTTATCAGCAACTATTAAATTTCCAAGTCACCACAGCTCTGACTATGTAGATTATCAAAACATTTTCCTATTTTAACTCTAAAATCTGTCAAGTGCTTTAAAAATAGAGAGGGGAAATGCTATTTAACAGGGAAGAGCTAAGCCTATCTATACCATGATGACTCAGATTTTTAGAACAACCAAATGTATTAGTTCTTCCACCAAGACATATTCACCAGAACCTCCCATTTCCTCTCTCCGCCTCTTCTATAGGAAACAGAATGGGAGAGAAGAGGAGATAGGAAATGAATCCTTTAGCCGGCACACTGTGACTTAGCCCTTTTGTTACACTTAATCCTCACAACACCCTAAGTACAATTTCACCCAACTCCATGTTAGAAAACTGAAAGTTAGAAAAGTTAACCCACTTGGTTGGAACACTGGCCCAACCAATGTCTCCCAGCTGGTAAGTAGCAGAGCAGGATCTCGAACCCTGGTCTTTCTTGCTCTAAAAGCCATGCTTTATCCTATCACACCACCATTCTTCCTAAATTATCTATAAGCAAGAATGAAATAATCAGGTTCCCTAGAAGCACATATGACATAATTTCATTCTGTTGAACTAGTCAGTATTTATCATTGATGGAAAAGCATAAAACCCACACATCCTCTCTGATGATCTCCATTCTGGGTTTAGACTAATTGCAATCACTGGCTGCAAGCTAAAAAATCCCATATGGAAGTTTAGCATCTACAAAGATATCTTTGTAGTTTATACAAATATTCAAGGTTGGCAACGCACATGCTATTATACCTTTTCTATTTTTTTATTTATATTTATTTATTTATTTATTTTTGCGGTACGCAGGCCTCTCACTGTTGTGGCCTCTCCCGTTGCGGAGCACAGGCTCTGGATGCGCAGGCTCAGCCGCCATGGCTCACGGGCCTAGCTGCTCTGCGGCATGTGGGATCTTCCCGGACCGGGGCACGAACCTGTGTCCCCTGCATCGGCAGGCGGATTCTCAACCACTGCGCCACCAGGGAAGCCCTATTATACCTTTTTTAAATGAGACCATCAAACCTCATTTTCCTAGTAGCAGACTCTCTCCACACCCCATGCACTTTCTCATCCCCCCCCCCAACTCTGCCTTACAGGAGACTCTCATAAGTGAAATTCCGAGCCTGCATTTGCTTGGTTCCAACTGAGGAGGAAATATAACTTGCTGCTGTCACCTGGTGAAGTACCAAGGAAACACTGAGTAGATGGGTAGAAAGAGTACAGTTTACTATATGGATTTCGTAAGCAGAATAGACAATAAAAATGAAAAGCAGAAAGATGGGATGACTTTTTATAAAAGAAGTTAATTTCACATGCAGTTCCTCTGGCTGGTTGTCCTTTGGAAATGTCCCATGTGCTAAGTTCTGCGCAAAGCAGCAGCTTGGATACAGAAGGTTCAGGAGAGTGAACCCCAGGGGACCAGAGTGACTGGAGGTGACTCTCCGTGGAGGACACTCAGCTGAAACGTGGGAGTGACAGAGCCTCTGTAGAGACCACAGATAGAAACCAGCAGAAGCTTTGATAAGAACCCGTATGACCCATAAGATTCTTTTATTTCATCATCTGAGAATGCTCCAAAGCAGAAGAGGTATTTTTAGGTGCACTATGAACACAGTGGAAGGAGACAAGGTTTTTACAAGGGGATGACTGAAGGCATGTGCACTCTCTTAAGGTAGCAAACAGGTTACTCCCAGCATCTCCAGGGAAATACAAGCAAGTTTCTGCCTCATTTCCCACTCACTAGTCTACACCCAGGGCACTCCTGGGGTTTCACCAATACTTAGCCCAAGGAGTCTGGACTCTTTGATCACCAGAGAAGAAACCCATTTCAATGGTAAATTTAGTTCAATTGAAGTTTTCTTAGTCTGTCCCCCATCCCCACCCTAAGCCCAGATTGAAGGAAACCTGATGGGATGAGCCGAACTTGGGCACCACTCTATTCCCAGCATGCAGTCCAGCATGTACCACCAACCACATACCACGTAGGAGGCATACAATACTGGTTTGCTGAACAGAATATTAAGGTACAGAAGTAAACAGAGGCCCAGAAGCCTTTAACATGCTCAGTTTCCAAATCCCCAAAATAAGCACATCTTACTTCAGGAAACAGAATCAAGAAATTATACTGATTCAAAGGAGCCTTAAAGAACATCTGTTTCAATCTCTTGAGTTTACAGATGAGGAAACTGAGGCCCATAAAGAGGACGAGATTCCCTAACATGAGGTCTCAGATCTCCCAGGTTCGAGCTGATACCAAATGGAAATGTGTGTCAATTGAATTAGTTCTCCTTTGAGTTATATTACAATTTTAGAGCTGTGGTTTATCAACATTTTGCAGCCATCTTTGTTTTCTGACATCTTATTAGTCTCCCCGGTGTTACTGCCTCCTCTAAGTAGTTAACTGTTTATAAGTAAACATTGAAGTGCCCTGGGGAACAGTTACTTTTACAAATCCTTCTGGTGAATCCTTCAAAACACAGAATGCTGTCATAATATGAAAAACATCATTCATGTTAACTATTTGAAAATCAGTACTTTTGCATACTGAGTTTTTCTTTCAGCAAGATACACTGCTGGAATACTTTTCTTATAAAGCAGAATCAATGGTCTTAAATGCAAATGAAAAGACTTCAAACCACGCTGAAATGGAATTGTATTATTGTGCTCTGAAATTTGGATTTAACTCCAAAAAACCTGAGCAGGACTGAGCTTGTAGGCTTCAGTTGTTAAAACCAAAAAATATCTCATGAGGTTTTGGTATATTTATTTTTGAAAAAAAAAGTCTTATATGGCACAAATTATTTCAAAACCTTGAAGTTTTCTCCATCAATTTAGAAAACAAACAAGTGCTAGAAGTGAGATATCCTTTAAAATTCTGCAAAGTAAGTACTAGAATTAGTTTTTGGCTTCCATTTTTAGTATGCCAAGATGACTGTTAAGATGTTTTCTTAAAAAAAGAGTCCTGCTTTTTCCACATTGAAGCCAAGCTATTTGTGAAGCCAATATGATTGATAGTTGATGGTGTTTGAGAAGCTCTGCACATTGATTTATTTTACTGCTTCTGGATTATTTTAAAGAAAGCACTTAGCTCCCAACCTCAGAGCCTATTTTCTACGACTTAGTAACATAATCAATAATTTTTGATATAATCTCCAAAGAGATCATCAAGTCATCAATCTTCAAGACATTTATTTTCCAGAAGCAGTCCAGCATGCCTCACCATCCGGCCCTGCCCACTCAGATAGAGGGGCTCTTAGCCTGGGATGTAGAAGGGCATGCGGATTTTCTTTCCAGGGATGAAAAAATACCACAGACCTCAGGGTAATGAACACCTCTTACAAAGCCCACCGCTCTGGGAGTGCCTTGACTCAGTGGAGTCCCGGAGTGTCTCTACTTGCTTAGGTAACCTGGGGAGGCTGTATTTTGCCATCAGTAAGCTGGCCTCTTTAAACAGCTGGGATATCTGAACAGTAGAAACAGCATCTTAGAAAAGCATTCTATTTTTACTCCATCTCTTCGTATCTTACAGATTTTCAAAGGGTTTTGTAAGCCAGAGATGATGCTTGGGGAATGTGCTATGACAGCCTGTGAAACAAAGAACAAAGTCAGTCTCTGAAGGGCCGCCCCTTTACAGGCATCCTTCACGAAGATGCCTTATGTTTGAACTGCAAAGGGAAGGTCAGTCAAGGCTCAGGTGTGCTGTGACTGTGTCTGAAACCTACACAAACGCTCCGTGCACACTGGTTCTAGAACACACACTCTGGTGCATGACTGCCTGGGTTTGAATCCCAGCACTGCTCTTTATTTTTTTTTTTAATGAATGTATGTATGTATGTATGTATATATGTATGTATTTATGGTTGTGTTGGGTCTTCGTTGCTACACACAGGCTTTCTCTAGTTGCGGAGAGTGGGGGGCTATTCTTCATTGTGGTACGCGGGCTTCTCATTGCGGTGGCTTCTCTTGTTGTGGAGCACGGGCTTTAGGCACGCGGGCTTCAGTAGTTGTGGCTCACGGGCTCAGTAGTTGTAGCTCATGGATTCTAGAGCGCAGGCTCAGTAGTTGTGGCGCACGGGCTTAGTTGCTACACAGCATGTGGGATCTTCCTAGACCAGGGCTCGAACCCATGTCCCCTTCATTGGCAGGTGGATTCTTAACCACTGCACCACCAGGGACGTCCCTAGCACTGCTCTTTAGTAGCTGTGTGACCTTGGGCAAGCTATTTAACCTGTCTGTGCCTCAGTTTCTTCGACTACACAATGAGAATGATACTGCCTACCAAATCGGATTTGAGTTAATAAATATAAAGCACTTAAAATAGTCCATGGCACTTGGTAAGTATACAACTGCTGGCTATTAATATCATTAACTAAGGCAGTTTTTAGAAACAGCAAAATCTGTGAGTCACAAGAGAGGGATAATGGACGAAATTTACAACCTACGCTGACATTTATTTTTTTTTTCCAACAAGAGAAGCCACATTGAAGGGAAAGGAAAGGATGTCCTCTTTATGAAAAGCAAAGGATCACTCCATGAGACCCAAAGGTCAGAAATATCTGACTTGAATAGAAGTTTGCTACTTACTGGCTGGGTGACCTTGGGGTAACACATAAAGCTTTTTAAGTCTCAGTTTCCTTATCTTTAAAACAGGGATTATACCAGTTCCCACTCTCATGAAACAGGCTTACAACTGTGTCTGGCACACAGTAAATGTTTCACAAATATGTACTGGTGCTATAATTATTACGGTGTTCAGAAGAACTGAGACAAAGTAGAAAATAACTGAAAACTGGGCTGAGGATAAGGGGTCAAGAGGAAGACAATCCATGGGGTAGTCCATCCCTAATAGGAAAGATAACCTTTCCACAGACCCAGGCTCCTGCCATGGGGTGGGGTCAGAATCAGGGAGGGGTCTTTTGCATGGTAACATAGGCTAAGGGTTCTTGCCAAGGCTCTGTAACTCATTCCCAAATCCTGAGTGTACACTTTCAAACTTAGGAAACTATAGCTGCATTAGGGACCTACTCCTCAGATTTGGCCTTTAATTCCTGACAAGTTCTAGCAGGATTTCTCCTTGCAATGATGAGCTCCAGCACAGCCAGATACTGCTAAGCCCTATCTTCCAAAGCAGCATATTTCAATATGGCTTAAATTACCATCCTCATGGCACTACTTTATGTTCTGGGTCCTTGCTCCTGAAATCAGTTATAGACTGGCTGTATGACACACTTGGGAATAAAGTTTTACTCTCTGGCTGATGCTAATGGCTGCCTGAAAAGTAGAAAAAATGTTTACTGTGTAGTTTTCTTAATACAAATCATTGTAGCTAGAGAGTGTACAGGATAATATACTAAGCATTTGCGTCACAAATAATTCATGTTATGCCATTACTCAGATGACATTATGATATACTAAACCAGAGGCATGGAGACCCAATGAGTTTTACAGACACAAGGATCATAAAATTGTCTCATCCAACAACCCAGTTTTAGAGTTGAGGAAACACACCGAAAGAGGTTATGTAATTTGGACAAGGTCACACAGCTCACCAGTAAAAAAGCTAAAATTAGACCTCAGATCTCTACTGTGAATTTGTCTCGTTGCTATTGCTTCCTTTATAATACAGGTCTCTACTTGTTCGTGCCTATAATTCTTTTCCATCTTCTTAGATTTAGCTAAAATGCCACATACCTTTTGAAGCAATCCTGGAGATACCCACCCCCATCCAAAAGTGAGCTCCACATCTAAAGCTGAGATTCTTAAACTTTAGCAAATGTCGGAAACAAGGTAGGACTTGCTAAAGCTCACATTGCAGGGCCCCACCATAGAGATTCTGGATCCGTTGGTCTGAGGTAGGGGCTGAGAATTTCTTTTCTAACAAGTTCGCAGGAGATGCTCATCTTGGGATGACCAGGACTCTGAGAACCACTGCCTTAAACTGTCTGTAGCTTATCCATATGCACCTCCTGATAGCACTGCCTTCCTTGTATCAAAGTTACTTATGTGTGGGCTTCCCTGGTGGCTCAGTGGTTGAGAATCTGCCTGCCAATGCAGGGGACATGGGTTCGAACCCTGGTCTGGGAAGATCCCACATGCCGTGGAGCAACTAGGCCCGTGAGCCACAACTACTGAGCCTGTGTGTATGGAGCCTGTGCTCCACAACAAAAGAGGCCGCAACAGTGAGAGGCCCATGCACCGCGATGAAGAGTGGCCCCTGCTCGCCACAACTAGAGAAAGCCCTCGCACAGAAACGAAGACCCAACACAGCCAAAAATAAAAATAAATTAATTAACAGAAGCCTCAACATTAAAAAAAAAAGTTACTTATGTGTGTTTGTAAATTACATACTGGACAGTAAGCTCCCTTGTTTCTTCTTTTTTACAGTATCTAACTTGAAAAGGCAAAACTTCAATCAATTTTTGTCGAGTGTAACTTGTCTTGCCAATGTACACTGTCTAGACAGTGTACTTCACAACATGCTCCAGGGAGAGGATGAAAATGAGCATTGGACAAATCAGGAATTATAGTCATTAAACCTAGACACCTTGGAGAAATAGTACACCATTTCCCAAACTGTGTCCTATGACACATCATTCTATGATATGAAAATAGGTATGCAACTAAAAAACATTTTAGGAAATGCTGGTTGAACAAAGCTAAATGGATTTCTTAATTTAGAACTTCTTGGAGCCTTTACTATGCTCCAAAATAAACTTTCCCCATCTCCCTTCCTTAGTCGCCTCTAATAATTTGCCCTGCTTTGTTAACTCCCTAGGAAAGGACAATCTGTATTTATTGTCTACTTACACTAGGAGAAATAAAGTTCCTTGGTACTTGGTCAGGATTAAAAAATTCTCATTGCATGCACAGACATACTATGTAAATTGTGATCCCAAGGGATAGTATATGCGCTATTTCTAAAATGTATTTGATCATGAATTTCCTCCCCATTCCTACCCCCTCCCCATACCACCACCAGCAGGAGAAGAAACAATATTTTGTTGGGGAAACACTGGTTGAGTGCAAGCTAGATATTGTGGCTCAGACAGGTCAAACAGCTGCCTGGAAAGCTTTGGAGGTGAGGGCTAATCCCAAGATTCTTGAGACTGGTTCATTATTCATCACCATATCACAGGGTATGTTTTCTCATTTCAACTAAGCTGAGACTTATCCCTGAAGAAACTGCTTCAATATTTGTCATATAAACACATCTCCATGCTCCAACTGAAGAAAAAGCTGAATGTTCTATACTGTGCTGTATATTTTCTTTTCTCATTTAAAAAAAAAGGCAAATAGAGAATTTTCACAGTCCTATAAGCTACATAGACTGGTATGAGGGGAAGAACCTTATTAATGTTAAATGGTCATCCTTATATTTTCATAGTTTTTATTATCTGTTTTTACTTAGTCAATGATCAAAAGCAGTTTGCCAAATCAAAAATATTCTGAGGTGCAAAACCTAAAACCAAGTTCATATTTCACACCTCTCTGGAAAATTCTGCTTGTCTACTTGAGCCCCAAGCCTAAGCAGGGTTTTACAAGCAAAAGAGTATTTCATTGACAAGGATATGATATCAACTTCTGTCATTCTGAACAAGGACCAAGTCCCAAACCAAAGCCTCCAGTTGGCTCTGCCAACCAGCCAAGCAGAATGTTACCCAAACCCAATATTTTTCTTTATAATAATACTGTAAATTCTCAATTTTTCCAGTTGTGCACATCTTTCTGTTGTCCAAGAGTGGTCTCTCAGGAGAAAAGTCAGTCAGCATGGAGCAAGTGTAATTCAAGTTGGTCCTGAGAAAAATGGAAGATTCAGGCCACACAGCAGCAGTGTTATGAACACCCTCCTTTATTTTCTCCCCAGGTGCTAGAAATATTTCCATACAACAGTGGTTAATGTCAAGTATTATTTCATCAGTAAATGCTTCAAATTCAGGGGTAATTCAACCAGGGGCTATAAGAAGGAAGATTAGCATGTTGTTCAAGTCTTTTAAAAATCACTTTTCCCTCTGGAGAAAGAAATTCATCATGGGGTAAGAGAAAAAAAAAATGTATGGAGTGGATATAATTTGCTTCGATGCTTGGCTGTCTGGGAAAATGTTCCAGAAAAATGCATGATTTCAATTTTTCTCTGGTGGGCCTCGCTGACAGAAACCAAAGAGTAAATACATTAGTGTTCACTTATGCTCAAGATTTTTTAAAAATGAAGAAAGAAAAAGCAAAAAAGAGCCTTTTCCAAGTAATGTCATTTACTCTTGCATAACTGCCTGAAAGAAAAAAGAACCCAAATAGTTTCAGATGGAACAATTCTTTTTAACAGTGTTCATTCCAATAGTTAGGGGGCAAAATGCAGTTGAAGGGAATTGTGTTCTCTGAGCCCTTAGCTTAGTGCGTTCTGAAACAACCCATATTTACTGCTGTGTTAAGTCCCTGTGGTCTGTCCTATTTCCAAAAGTTAACATCCTTTCAGCCATCCCAATTGCTGTACCCCTTTAAAAGTGGGTATCCTTCAAGAAAAAGAGTATTCTGCATAGTAAAATCAGGCATCAGGAAAGCAGAATATGGGGGAGCATCCCTCAGTACCTCCCTTCCCCACTGTGATAAGTGTTGGTAATGTTAGGAAGTGCATCCTTGGGAGAGTCGAGGAAGGGTGAGGTACACAGAGCTCTGGGACCAAAACAAGGTAACGGGGGTATCAGGTTTCCCTCCTCCCAAAGAACCTAATCACCAAAGAAAGATGTGAAAATGATAAAACATCCTAAAGACTATTGGAGGACTTCTGGGAGAATTTATTCAACTCCAAATTTTTCCAAAATTACACATGGGATCTGGTCTTATTCTGGACAAAGCAGGTCACAAGTTCCAGAAGACAGTTCTGGAAAGGCCTATGTGTTTGGCTAAATGCCCCCCCACTCCAATGTAAGAAGGCAGCAGCACTGATCCCTAACTATTATGCACGGTACAGCATTGCTAAATGAATCTAATAAGAAAAGAGATACACGCTTAACTCTCTCCAACGGCGTGATACTATATGTGTCACCACATGAAAGCTGGGGAATGGGCAGATGAAGATGGGGAAGGGAATATGTGGGCAAGAAATGAAGAAAAAATACATCTGGGAATGGGTGAGAGACTCTTTAAAAAAAGGTATTCTAGGCAGCAATCCTAGAAGAGATGAAAAAGCAGGTTAACTTATGGAAGATGAACACACTATGGTGAGAGGTAAAGAATACAGGAGAAGGCAAAGAAGATGATTTGGGAATAAGCAACAAAAAAAATTGGCCAGGATTTAAAACAGCTCACATGTAGGTCAAGAAATGCAGTCTCGAAGTTTGCTGACAATCCAGAAATCTTGTCAGTCACGTCTCCTCACATTGTCATCACTGACAACTGTGCCTTAGCAAACAAGGCATAAATGCAAATTGGCTTCCTTCAGCTCTCCCATACTCTCCATTAAGGTTATTTGTTACTGATTCATGGGTTTATACCGACATTGCTTGGATTAGTACCCAGTGCTAATGAGACCAAGGTCACAGGTTCAATCCCCACACGGGACTACCCAGAGTCTTCCTAAGAACAGGTCATCAAGGACAGCTGAGCATCAACTTCCCTCCATATCAACTGAGAAGCCCAAGGATGCAGAATCATGTGTCAGTGGGGTCTTCACGTTCACTAAAGAAAACATATTTCCTGAGAAGAATGAGATATTTGTAACATTTCTGTAGATCCACATGGAAGGAGTTGTCAAAGAACCTCGGAGCACCTAGATAGTAATTTTCAGTATAACCAACCTTAGCCTAACATATTAGGTCCAGGGCAGGGTTACTATCCCAAAGCACTTGTAAAAGGACTAGGTGCGAACACTCAGTGCCTCAGAGCTGGCTTGACAAGAACTCTGCTACCTAGAATGGAGCCAAAAGGCCAAGGGTAGGTCCTATCTTTGGAGAAAAGCTACTAAGCACACATGGACAAGGCTGGTCAGTGGAGTCACCCTGAGAAATGCTAAACTGCTACTTTCTTCATCTCTGTCAATACTGCTGCACATCACAATTTTGGAAGAATTAGGACCCAAAGTGGTGGGTGTGGCTAATGAAATGGTTTCCTGGGACATCCCCTCACCCCGCTTCTTGGGACCCTCGTATCATTTTGGAACCTGAGAGCCAGAAGTGGGAAAGCAGTCAAATGTAGTAGGTTCAAAAAGACAGTGAAAAAAAAAAAAAAAAAGAAAAAAGAAAGAAAGAATGTGAATGTTATAAGAATGCAGCAAATTCAAATCCAGGACTTTGGAGCTGGAACAGATTAAAGTTCACTCACGGCTGATGAGAATGAGGGTGCCACTGAGGGCACATTTCCTGTGCTTTCAGGATAATAAAGACCAAAACTGTTAACATGCCTGAGAAGGTTCTGCTGAATCTGGCCCTCGCTTCTTTTCTGGACTCATCTCTAACCACTCTGCATTTAGCCACACTGGCCTTTTTCTTGTTCCTGGCAGATCACCTCCTGCCCCAGGCACTTTGTACATGCTGTTGCCCCTGAGTTTAACTCTTCCCAGCCCCATCTCCATCAGGAAACACATTCACAGTCACCACAGCTTCTGTATCCCTCCAGGCACATTTCTCCGATCCCCAAGACTAACTGTGGCTTCTTGTTATTGGTCCTCAGAGTACCCAGAACATTCTTTCATCACAGTTATTACCATTTTAATTATATTTTAGTAAGGCCATTTGATTAATATCTGCTCTCCCAGCTGGACTATAAACTATATGAAGGAAGGGACTATATCTTAGGGTCATCATTCTTGTCCCACACCAAACCTAGTGTTTGGCACATAACAGGTGCCCAATATTTGCTGTTGGATAAACTATAAATGTCTTATGAAACCATGGGATTAGAGCAGTGGTTCTCAACTGGGGACAATTTTGTCCCCAGGGTACATTTGGCAGTGTCTGCAGACATTTTTCATTGTCACAATGAGGAGAGAGGTGCCACTAGCATTTGGTGGGCTTGGGCCAGGGATGCTGCTAAACATCCTACAAGACACAGGACAGGCTCCCAAACAAAGAATTAGCATCAGGAGTAAGATGTCAATTAATGCTGAGGTTGCAACTGGACTAGGGCAACAAGGGCAATTATATTGAGAAGGGTAGTAGCATATAAAATAAAAAGACCCCCAAGAAGAATGGTTCATGGAAGAGACACTTCACAGAGCCCTTCTGCTGCCCTTGAGATGTTCCCAGGATATTGACCCAGGGAGAACAGCTCTGAGTATCTGGTACTAAGAATTGAGCTCCCCTCTGTTAGGGATGGGATGACCTCCATCCCCACAGGATGAACCTGGCTGGGTTCTCAGTTACCTGTCCCCAACACAGAATGAAGAAACCTTCACCTCTCGGTGGTGGAACCATTTGACCTGATTTCTCCAGGAAGTATTCACGTGTGGCAAGACCATCAGTCACCCTGACAGCTAGACTCCCTCTTTGCTCCCAAGGACTAATGTTCACCAGTTTTCCAACAACCTGACTTGGATCTCACTCTTTACAGAAGCATTTATTCTGCCAACAGAGTCAAGACCCTGGAAGATTGATCTTTCCAGGTCAATGGAGGGCCACCTCTCTCAAGGGTCACATAAATTGCTCTGCATGACTACTATGACCACAGCCTCCCCAGGCTTTGAGCTGCCTCACTTTTCCATGGCTTCAAAAGAGTCATTTTCCTCAGCAGCGTGGTCTACCAGGCAGGGTTCTCAAACCCAGTCCTGGATTGAGAGGGCAAGCACAACTCCCCAAATTACCCCAAGCTACAAGAACCTAAATAGATTTTTAAACACCCCTTTACATCAACAGTTGCTGGAAAATAAATGGGGTTGCAAATCTAACAAGCCTTAAACCAACTACTCCCATTCCATGAAGTTAGATAGAGCTTTCTTCCAGTCCACCCTGAGTCGATGTAGTTAAAAACCAAGTCTACACTTTTCCACCAATTATGTATTACAAATAAATAGTTTACACAAGCATGTGTAAACTGTGAAAGGGGGAAGCTGCCATACCGAGCAGCCATGGCAGATGTTTAGGGACAGCTGTACAGGGAAGCTGACAAGAATTTAGAAGAAATTTACTTTAAAGTCCCACAAGAGTGAGAGAAGGTTTGTTTAACCTTTATCAAACCATTCCACCTAAGGGGTTCAGATCTGAATTTTCCTTTAGAACAGATTTCTGTTGTGTTTAACATGCCTTTCCCACTTCCTTTTTTTAACTAAGGAAAGAAGCCCTAGTGGTTTGACCATTATGAGCAAATTTCATCCAACCGTTACAAACGTTAAGCCCAGAAGTATGCTTTTCAATGTCCATGTGTTATTAGTAAATGCGAGCAGACAAGAGTAAATATTATTAATAAAGAATGTAGCAACAGAAAAATCTGTATATCAAACACTTTAAGTTCTGAGCTTCACGAATCCACTAGGCTATACTATAGTTTGCAAAAACCTCTATTTCCACATCCAAAAGAGAAGTGCTAGCTCTCAGCCTCACAAAGGTAACAATACCATCCTTCCACTACTTATGTGCTTTTAGGAGAAAGAACAAATGATATTAGTGAAAAATTACTTAGATTAAATGTCCCTAACTAGAATTGTAGGCATCACTACTCTTGGCCTCCCATATTTTCTGCAAGATCAAATACCAGTCATTCAATAAATATTCGTTGACTTGGGAAATGGTAATAACAGCTAACACAGAATGAGTGCTTACCACATGGCCAGACCTTGTGCACTGTTTTGTTATCTAAGATAACTTGAACACTGGTACTTCCAGAGTTAGGGAGGTTAAGGAGGAAGGAATTTCAGAGGTAGTTTTGTAATAGGGAAGAACAAATCTGACTCCATATTAGATCTGTTTCTTTTACTTTAACCTTTGTACTCTGTTACCTGTGCTCAGTCATGCTAGCTATGCACCTTTTGTAAAAGAATGTCGCCTATAGCCTGAAATATACAGGATAGCCCATTCTCAAGGCTCTGACTTTTAAACGTATAACATTTTTCCTTTCATATAGAGATAAAAAGTTGCAGAACAGAGAATAACATTTGTCTTGTTGGAGGTTTACAGGAACATCATGACCTGACCGACTTGGACAGCTGCAAGAACAGCTGGAAAAGGATTCCAATACCAAGAAGTTTGCAACAACTAACCGTGCCCCTCCCTCACCTTGCCTTTCAAAATGCTTTGCTGAAACCCTTTGGGAGGAATTCCAGGTTTTTTGAGCATGAGCCACCTGTCACTTTGCATGGCCCTGTAATAAACCTTTCTCTGCTCCAAACTCTGACTTTTCAGTGTTGTTTGGCCTCACTGTGCACTGAGCACGTGAACCTGTGCTCAGTAACAGTTTGGTGCATCAACCTTGCCATGGAGGTCGAAAGATGATGCTCAGAACTCAATACTCATCACATGGGCTTGCTGATGGCAGGGCCAGGATAAGAACTCAAGCTCTAAACCAAAAATAAACAGTTATAAAACTATTACCTTTTAAAATAATTTCTAGAAGTACAAAGAGAATGTTTATTTACCATACTCTCACAGAATTGCAAATGGAAGCCATATGGTCTGCAACCCTACTTCTACCACTCCAGAGTTTATTTGGATTCAACATATCACTAAGAAAGAGTCAAGAAACATTATTTGGCAGTTTAAGGTTATCTGGTTTTACAATCAAATAGTTACTGGTGATTTGGTTTTATTAAAAAACGGCCCCCAAAAGTCAGTTCTGTTCCAGATTATCATAATGTTGATCTCCCCACTAAGTAAAAGTGAAGCCAACAAATAAATGATTTGTATATTTTTGCCCTTCACAATTCAGACACAGATTATATAGAATATATACTCATGTGATTCAATACATATCAATCTTCCTTTGAAACTTTGGACTTTGATTTTGGGGACAATTTTGGAATGTCCTTCTTTTTTTTTTTTTTTTTTTTTTTTTTTTCGGTACACGGGCCTCTCACTGTTGTGGCCTCTCTCGTTGCAGAGCACAGGCTCCGGACGCACAGGCTCAGCGGCCATGGCTCACGGGCCCAGCCGCTCAGCGGCATGTGGGATCTTCCCAGACCGGGGCATGAACCCGTATCCTCTGCATCGGCAGGCGGACTCTCAACCACTGCGCCACCAGGAAAGCCCTTGGAATGTCCTTCTTGCTCTAGCTTCTTCCTTTTCCACTGATTTAATTTTAGTTTCAGTTCCAGAATCTTTTTTTTTTAACAACATGTTCACAATCTCTGTCACATTGTATGCAGTTATTTCTAGACTAGGACCTCCTCAATACCATTAGCCTATAGTGAGAAAACAATGTGAAAACACTTAACACTACTGAACACTATATTTAAAAATTGATAAGATGGTAGATATTGTGTTATATGTTTTTTATCACAATTTAAAATAAAGTATAAAAAACATTAGCCTTCCTCAAAGCCATGCTCTTACATTTTTTTACATCAGATTTATATACTGATATACTATGCAAAGCCTCTGAGATTTTTGGAAAAGCCACAGTTTTTTTGGAAAGCGGGTGTGATTGTTGTAGATTACATAATGGCAAACAATCACCTCACTCAAAGGCACGGAAGTACCCAATAACTCTAATACATCACCTCTGTCCATCATCCATCCGATCAATCAATTGCAAAACCCCCCTGCCTGACAAGAAAACCATAATCAACCACTTAACCTAAATAAAAAGTCAAAGGAGTGAAAACTTCCGTTTCAAGTCATTTGGGAATTTTGCATACATTCAGTGTCTGAGTCAGGGGAAAGACAGTTGGGGAATGTTTGCCTTTTTTTTTTTTTTTTTTTTGAACAAAAACAAGTATGTAGGTTTTCCTATGTAGATCAACAGAAGAAGGATCCAACACTGAGGAGGGGAGGAAATGGGCTAAATGTAACTCCCGGGATTCTCAAAGTGAGCAGATGACAGTGATGGTGTCCCGTCTCGTGTTCCCTGTGCAGCATCATCAGACATTTAACGCAGTCAGCGCTTCTCCTTTCTAATACATGCAGAGTTCCTCAGGATCCTGGCCTAGAGTGCCTTCAGGATAAGAATTTCCACCGGTCTAATCAATGGTGAACATAAAGGGCAGTCCCTCCAGCCCGACATTCCCCCACAGAAGCCTAATTTAACTGTGATCAGTTCTTATCTGAGTCAGCTCTTCACTGGCAGAAGAGAGCATCTCTGAACAGGTTTCACAAATGCTGGCCCAGGGCTGTTTCAAAGGCTTCCCATAATTGCAGCAGCTATCTTTTCTCCTCAAGGTGGTGTTTTCGCATACTACCAAGGAGAGAATTATAAGCTTGATATGAATGGCATTATTTGCACATAAGATGCACCCTCCTAACTCATGGAAAGAATCACTCCTTTATCAACGACACTCTCTGGAATCCCTCTATAGATGACTGAAATTTAAAAATGGAGAAAGAAAGAAATCATCAGCTACAGATTAGCCTCTTAGGTGGGAGTATAAAATGAATCCTGACAAAAGTCATAAGGCATTAGTAAGATATTTTGCACAGTCTACCAAAGATAATGATGTTACTTTCTTTAAGTTATGACTCTCACATCCTTCATGAAGTCACTCTAAAAGAGAAGAAAGGCAATATGGAAATACTGGAATACTGGTCAGTTCCTTTGCTTAGCAATTCCATTTTCACCCTCAGTCCTTTACCAATTGTAATCTACTTAACTGGGAGCAAAATGAAAAAAAGGTTTTCTCCCCTTTTGATTTTGTGGAGGGGCGGAGGTGGGAATCAGGGGAGGGTCATGATTAAAGAGATGCTTTAGGAAGAGTACTAATGCTTCTTCACAGCTCAAGAGTGTGGGATATAACTTGAGAGAGCCCTAATATCTTGTCCTTTCTTCAAAAATGTCTCACTGCTGCCTTAATGGAGAAATAAAAAATACTTTCAAATTAAAACCTACATTTATGAGGCAGATGTAGGGAGGATGATAATTTGAACATGATTTAAGGTTGGAAAAAAACTTTCACAGTTTTTCTTGTCTTGAATACTTCAAGATAAGAATCTGGAGAATTCTGAATACGTTCCAGGACTTGCAGCTCCAAATTCCCCACCAGATAAGGAAATTCAGAGAGAAAGAGCAGCTATATAGAGAAGAGGAGGAGGAGAGGTGTAGAGGGACAGCCAAACAGTGAGTGCTGACTATACTTTCCTCCCGGTCACAGGTTGGGGAGCAAGTTGCTACTTCACTTGACTGCCTGACTCCCTTACACCAGAATTTTGGTGATTCATGTAAGTCAGTTAAAATTATTAGAAAGCTAGCATTGCTAGTATGATTTAATGAGAATCTGAAACACAGAGAAATCACCATTACAATAAATATTTGTAACTTTACAAAGAGTTCAGATCAAATCACTGGTGGCCATGTCCAAATACCTGGTTATGATTCCATGTTGAATGACCTTGCATCAGCTATTTGACCTCTTTGGTCCTCCCCAGCTATTTATAATTTAAGTATCTGGCTTTCAGGGCTGCTTATTTTCAGCTCGATTTTAGTTATTACACTATAAAAATGATGCTTGGGTTTTGGCATGACCTAGGAACCATTAATTATCTAAAATTCCCATTTATTTTATGATGAAATCATATAAACCCCACTGTTATTAAGCCCTGGTTCAGCAACCTAACTTAATTCAACCAACATTTATGAAACATCTAGCAGAGATAAACTTCAAGGAGCTTAAGGGAAGGAAAATGCTAACAGAACACGGCAATACTATAAAGATGCAAAGTGTTCTAAGAATTCAAATAGGCTAATTGTTTTGTAGGATGGAAAATAGAGAAACTCAATGAAGAAGGAAGCGTTGAATAATATTTTACTGAGTGCCTACTAAATGCCAGGCATTGTGATCATATACGCCTTACCTATATCATTTTATTTCATTCTCACGATAAATTCATGAGGTATCACTACCTCTGTTTCACACATGATGAAACTGAGGTTTGGAGAGTTTAAGGTTCTTGCCCACATTCTCATTCACATGATAGAACTACAATTCCAGCTTGGTGTGTCTGACTGCAATGCCCAGGCTCTCGCCCACCACGGTATTACACTCTCATGTGAGGTGGGTCACAAAGGGCAGAAAGAATTCTAATGATTGATTGGAATTTTTTTGGTCCCAAGTCCAAGAAAGTGAAAACACAGATGTGGGAAAGCACAAGGCCATGAAAGAACCAGTGACCCAGTGTAGTTGGACTAGAGGAAGCAAGAGGACACGATAGGGAAAGAGGAAAATAAAGCTCAAGAGGTTGGCGTCGGGCTTCCCTGGCGGCACAGTGGTTGAGAGTCCGCCGGCCAATGCAGGGGACACAGGTTCATGCCCAGTCCAGGAAGACCTCACATGCCGCGGAGCGGCTGGGCCCGTGAGCCATGGCCGCTGGGCTTGCGTGTCCGGAGCCTGTGCTCCACAACGGGGGAGGCCACGACAGTGAGAGGCCCTCGTACAGCAAAAAAAAAAAAAAAAAAAAAAAAAAAAGAGGTTGGCCTCCAAGCCTTAAATATCAAACTGAAGATCATGAACTTTAGCTTGGAGGCAATTTTGGAACCCTCTCCCTACCTATTTTTGTTGATTAAGGAAGCATCAAGATGGAAGAGCTGCTTCAGGAAAATTATAGCTCTGTAGCTGATATTTGTAGGATGCAATTAAAAGAAGAGATAAGAACCAGGGAAGTCTGATAAGAAACACTAAGCTAAGAGAAGGCGATCTTAAGAAACATAATATAATAGCCTTTAGTCAAGTTAATTCATCTCAGCTTTAGTGTTTTGTATACGCACTCTTGTCTAATATATTATTTCTCCTCTTATAAATCCCCCTTGTTACATATCAATACTACCTTTATTCAACAAAGTAAAAAATGATGTTTTTGGAAGGAAAAAAATCACAAGAATATAGTAGAGAAAACTCTTTTTTAAAAGCAAAGTTCCAATTCTGTTTTCATTCACCTTAGGTTTCATTGTATTATGAATTTCACAAGCTAAAGACAAGAATGTTAGTATCGCACTACTGGAGTATCTCAGTCCATGATCAGGGCAAAGAAGTGAGGAAGCACTGTTATGGCCACTTTGATTCAAAAGGACATCAACTTCTCCTGAAGCCCTGTGGCAGAGACTTTCATAAGGAGGGGTTCACTGCTAAAAGTACAGCCTGCACCTGCCCTGGGGGGCTTTATCCAGTGTTATTTTACTATGATCTGCATTTCATGTGCCTCTGCCATAAGCCTTTATTTGGTCAAACTATAATATATGATCTGCCTGAAGAGAAAATATTTATTCAGATCAGAGAAGGACTTTTAATATCGTAGAGAGGTTTCGATGAAACCCACATTTAGAAAAAAATGGAAGAAAGAAAACATACCTTATGCGCACTGCATTTCATGATCCATTCAACCATAGATAATGTTTAACTGTGCAACAGGAGTGCTAAACAATGTTAAATGACTCTTGATCTATTACATCCAGAGATAGGCTGAAAACTTATCTCAAACGGTACTCCTAAGTATACATTTTATTTGACATGATAAAGTATTTTATTACAGGTTTTATTTTCTTAACATTTATTTATTCAACTCTGTACAGATTCAATAACAGAATCTGAAAAGCTGTAAATGTGGTTGTAGATGTTTCTTTCTCCCTCTCTCTCCCTCTCTCTCTTTCTCTCTCTCTCTCTCTCTCTCACACACACACACATACACAGTGTCCTCCTGTCAGTTTCACTAACAAGAAATCCCTTCCTTTACTCCATTAACATAATTTGCAAACTAAAGTCAATGGAAACTCATTAAAATGCCTCACGTTATTCAATATTTTCTGTTTATCAGATATTTAAAGCCTTTCCTTCCAAAATGATAATGCTCCCAACAATAAAACAATTACACATTTTGAGACATAATAGCAACATGTAAATGAATATTTACTCAAATAAATAACAATGAAGCAATAAAGTACTCCATTTATTTGCATAGTTTTTTGTCCATTACCCAATGTCAGGTCCTAACAATTTATAATAAACCCTAGCCAAGCAGTGGAGCTGAAGAAACTGGATTTGGAAAGTTAGTAGGAGGTGAAACTCCTGCTTGCTTATGACCCTGGGCAAAACATTTCAACTTTCTGAACTTGTTCCACCTCTCCTATCACACAGAGCTACTATGAAGCTATGTATTTGAAAGTAACCAGAAGTGTAACATATGAACTGTTTCTCAGTACACTGAGGAGGAAGCCAAGGACAAGAGAGAGGAGATGTCTTGCAGAGTCAAAATCCAGTGGGCAACAGAGCCAAGACAGCAGGGCTAGATTCCCCCAGAGGCTGACTCACAATTTGGGGGGCATCAGCAAAGCAGAAAGGGGAAGAGTGTAGCTTCCATAAATTTATGCCAAATTCTGCAGTCATACAGTCAAGAAATATATTATTTTAATTTCAATATCATGGAGCCTTGTGACATTTCCCCCAAAAGAACATTTTATTTTGCTTTACATATGGTCTCTAGGATAACAATTCAGCTCTTCTGCTATCTCCTTCAGTTTTCTTTCCACTACCCTACCACTGCTTTGGGGTTTGTCTGTTAGTTTTCTTCTTATGCTAAGGATTTACAACCCTTGCTTTAAAACATTAAAAGTACAAAACCAATAATGTTTGAGTTTAAGAACATGCCCGGTTTCTAGTGACTATGAAAAATACATTCAAATGAGGCTAAAGTTTATTAAGCCCAGGTAAGAACTTCCTATGATATCACCAAGTGTACAAGTTTCAATCCTACCCCTCAGCTTATTACTGAAGAAACGGTTAAGGTACTGACTCACTAACAGGTAAGGCTCAAGAAGGCTTGGAAAAGGGTAACAAGCTAGAAAGGAAGAGGTTTGGGGGGTTTTGTGTGTCTGTGTGTGTTTTGGGGTTTGTCTTTTGTTTCTTGTGTGTGTGTGTGTGTGTGTGTGTGTGTTTCTTTTTCATTCAGCAACAGCCTCCGTTTTGCAACCTGTTCAGACCTCCTTGCATGAAGCTCCCAGGCTATCACAAAAGAACTGGATGCTTGTGCAACCATTACCCTCTGTTTACTGTCTGAGACAAGAAACAAAGAAAGATAGGTGCCCAGCAACGGAAGCGCAGCAGGAAGAATTTGAGTTGGCCCCCATCTTTCAGAAGCTGAAGTTAAAACAAGTTAGCAAACAGAGGCAGTTTTCCCCCAGCAACTCCCTGAATCCTCAGGGCTCAGCTGGCTTGAGGTTTTAACTGACAAGATTGTGTTAGGTGCAAACAACTCCTAAGGATCTATGAAAGCAGAAAGACTAGTGCCTGTTCAGAAATTGCCTGCCCAAATCCAATTCCCATAGAGTTCTCCAAGGTCTAGTTTTGGAAATGTCAGCTCTGGAGAAAATGAAGAGTCATGGGGTTTTGTAGCACGTAAATGAGAATGCAACCAAAGGGTGAATGGATGCTCTAGTGCCTGTCTCTAAACAGCCCTTCATCGCCCCAAAATGAGAGGTGGGGGGGCTTTTTGACACTCCAGCTGGAATTCCAGCATTTTCATTTGAGCTGGTGCAGAAACAATACAGAAGCACTATGAGATTCTAAGAGGGACACAGACACGCCCCAGCTCTCAGCATTGCAGGTGAATTTGGAGCAGAGTTCAGTGATGATCTGTGAGCATCACCAAATCTCTGTTTAGCATCTTCTATGTGCACAGCACTATGCTAGCTGGACACTGGGGGAGAAACAAAAGTAGACAATGTGACCTTCACTTCAGAAAGCTTAACTCATCACCCCTATATTTACAGTGTGGAAAAGACAATTCAAATTTCCCTTTTAATGTCATAGTTCTTTAAAATGTATCTATAAGGGCTTCCCTGGTGGCACAGTGGTTGAGAGTCTGCCTGCGGATGCAGGGGACATGGGTTCCTGCCCCAGTCTGGGAAGATTCCCACATGCCACGGAGCGGCTGGGCCCATGAGCCATGGCCATTGAGCCTGTGCGTCCGGAGCCTGTGCTCCGCAATGGGAGAGGCCACAACAGTGAGAGGCCCACGTACCGCAAAAAAAAAAAAAAATTAAAAAAAAAAAAAAATAAATAAATAAATATATATATATATATATATATATATATATATATATATATATATATATATATATATATATAAAATGTCAGATGTTTCAGGGTACAATGAGTCAAGATACAACCTTCAACGGCATCAGAGGAAACTTAACCTATATCAGAAAGAAGGCCAAAAAAGGTTCATGATCATTTATAGCACTAGTACACCTTATAATCTCACCCTCTGCACAGAATTTTCTAAATTATTCAGGTAATTTTTATATGGACCAGCTAGCTTTTTCTTCATGGCAACTCTCTGAAGCAGGCATTATTTCTCATCTTACAGGTGGGGAAGCTGAGGCTCAGAGAGTTAAGTGACTTGGAAAAATTAGTCAGCTCCTAAGGCCCACAGCAAGGACAAACATCCCAGGGTCTTGGTTCACAGAGGTCTCGATTATTATGGACCCCAAGCAAAATTACTTCATCTATGCTTCAAATCAGATGAGACAAGCATTAATTCATAAGGACGGCTTGTTTCTCTTCAGTAGATTTTAGTTTAAAGATTTTAGTTTAAGTTATAATTGGTTTAGTGAAAATCTAATCTTCAGAGATTTCTCTTGAAAAAAATTTTGAATGCCCTTTTGTGATGTGGCATGCATCTATGTGTGTCTGTTCCATCCTGACAGAGACACGGTAAGGTTCAGGGTCTTGTTCCCTCCCTGCTCTCACCTCTGACCTTGGAGTGACCACATCCTTCACATTCCGATATCCTTTTCTGCTCCCTTTCGTGAATCTAAAGGTATCTTCAGAGAAAAGGGGACTCAAAATAGATCAAAATTTCACAAGTGATCTTCAACTGCCTTGCCCACCATCTTCCTAAGATCTGGTTTCTGTTTTTCTAAGAAAGACATGCTGAGGATAAATCCCTTCTGCATGCATTTTTGTCCTGACATCATTTCCTCTATAAGCAATTCTCTAAGCCAGTTACTTATATATGTTCCCTAAGTCATTCATGCACTTGTGTGACTTGAAGACATTTTTCATGAATTCCGCTATTTTCTCATTCTTCACTGACAACAATGCATCTGCTTTATGAGTGGGATTCTCTTCCAGAAGAAATATACTAAGTTCTGCAATCCAGCATAAATGCAGGTCTTTGCCAGACTCCACTAAACTTTCCCCTTCATCTCAAGATGCTTCCCCTAGAAAATATCTTCTTGGTCATCACACCTGTTCTTTTGCACTGTCTACTAAGGAACAAATTCAAATGACTAACTCATTATCTTTCATTAGTCACTAAACCCATGTGGACTGGTCCTGAAACACATCATGATGGGCTTAAAAGTAGGGGAATGTGATAGTTTACAGCTTCTAAGATCTTGGTGGAGAAATTGCTTCAAGGGACCCCAACACCCTGTAAGTGATTTGGATCACCAACCTTACCCCGAATGGCCTTCCAGATCCTGGATAACTAGGAGTTCATTTTATTTTTGGTGCAATTTTATATCTTATTTTCTTTCCTAAATAACTGTTAATTTTTAGTGCTTCATAGTAAAATGAGAAGTCTACCTACAGTCATACATGAATCAGGAATCTATACCCTAAAACAAACAAACAAAAGAAAAGAAAAAAACTTTAAAAGGACTAGAAAAAAATTTATAATATTTCCAAAATCTTAGCAGGGTGAAGTCCTCCCTAAAGATGGCACAATGCTTAGAAAGCCATAAAGAAAAAGGCTAACAGATTTGACCACATATAAATTAAAAACATCTGAGTAGCAGAAGATACCATAAACAAAAGGCTAATGACAGACCAGAGAGAGCTCTTACAGAGGAAAACAAATACAGTCAGCCTTCCATATCCACGGGTTCTGTATCTGTGCATTCAACCAACCATGGATCAAAAAGATTCGAAAAAAATTTGCAGAAAGTTCCAAAAAGCAAAACTTGAATTTGCTGCTTGCTATTTACATGCATTTACATTGTATTTACAACTATTTACATAGCATTTCCAGTGTATTAGGCATTACAGGTAATCTAGAGGTGATTTAAAATATAAGGGAGGATTGCCTAGATTATATGCAAAGACTATGCCATTTTATGTAAGGGTTTTAAGCATCTGATGATTTTGGCTTCCAAGGGGAGGAGTGGGGTGCTGGAACCAATCCCCCATGGATACAGAGAGAGAGAGAGAGAGAGAGAGAGAGAGAGAGAGAGGGCTCTACTGATAAAGAAATTTGGAACAAGGACATGAACTAGCACTTCACAGCAAAAGACATACAAATAGCAAAAAAACCTATGAAAAAGATGTACAACCTTCACATGACCAGGGAAATATAAATCAAATGAGAGCCTGTTTTGTTTATCAAATTGGCAAACCAGAGTCATACTCCCCAATGTTGGTGAATATGCGGGGAATCGGGCACACTCAAACACTGCTACTATAAGAGTAATTGGGGATGATAGCTCTGGAGGACAATGGGCAACCCTTATTAAAATTTTAATATGGCACATTCTTTGACTCTGCAATTTCACTTCTTTGAATCTATCTACAGAAATACTGGCATAATATGTTTTACGAGGTTGTTTTTAGTAGTGATGTACTAAAGAAAGACTAAATGCCCTTCAGTAAGGAAGGGTAAATACCTCTGGTGACTCCATCCAGTAGAATATCAGGCACCCGTTAAGAAAAATCAAGTTTTTTTTACTAACAGGGAAAGATTTTCTTAAAACAACTACAATTCATTTTTTAAAAATATGTATACAGATACATACGCTGTATGGTGTAGAAAAAGGTCTGGAAGATTACACACTCAAAAATCACCCAAAAGAGGGATTTGAATGGGGTAGGAGATTTTACATTTTATTTTACATTCTTCTTTATTGTTTGAAGAATGGAGAGCTGTTTAAAGCATACTATTTGGAGAATAAAGAACTGTGATTTTTTATTTGGTGGTTTAAACACAATCTTCTAAAGCATCAAAGCAGACGGCAGCCCTGTGCCACAACTCCCCTCCCTGTGTCACAGGAAGTACTGTCACCAGGTAGATAACATCCCATGTCATGGTATAAAATTGCCCCACTTCTTATACCACACAATCCAACACTGGTCTTCACTGAGTTCACTTTTAAAAGATGGGGAAAGCTAAAGAAGCCCATAGTGGTAGATGTTTTAAGGCTGCAAAGCTGATCCTACATACAGTTGAACACCCTCTGATTTATAAGTCATCTTCTAAAGTCAGCATGTCCCTTAAATATGTGGTGGCCCTTTGCCCAATGTACTTGATTCAACAGGGAAAAGGAAGATGAGGAAAAGGAAGTGGCACTTGTGAAGAGGTGCTTCTTATAGAGGCCAGAGCCCAGGATGGGAAGACTTAGGTGCAAGGTCTTGTTTTTCAACTTTTTAGCCAGCTGGCCTTGAGCATTATCTGCTCAACCCGTCTCAGCTGCTCAAATGAAATAAATAAAGTCCCGGAGGGATATCCCTATTTAGTTCATTTTCCTGGTGTGACTAAACATGATGATTAATGTGAAAGCCTTTTGAAGTGGATAAAACATTACACATAGCGTTATTCTTATCTTCTCCACATATTCCAGAAACAAGAGATCTTTTTCAGGGCGATGTTCTTTAAAAATGCATATACCCTTGCTGAAGTTCAGCATCATTTAACAACCTGACGTCCATCAATGTCATCAAATAATCTGGCAGCTAGCTGAGTCTGGCTTTATGTTCAGAGAATGGAAAAGCTAACTGGAGATGGGAGTGGCATTCTGAAGCAGGAGGGCATGTCTGGGTGACGTACAAGAATCCAAAGCACTTAATCTCTGGGCAGAACTGAGAAGAAAGGGAGAGGGGTAATGTCCCTAAATCCCAGACGAAGGGGCAGCAAGAACAAGACAGAAACCAGAGCCCATGCAACACTCAGAGTTAGTCTGCAAAATTAAAAATCACAGCCTTTCTGGGTATTACCCTGTCTCTTATGGGAAGAGGAAAACAAAGATAGTGACAGGGACCCATGGAAGCTTCCACCTCTTCTTTACCCATTTTTATATCTGTTTAGACTCAGAGCAATAACCCAAGAATCCCCAGATTACCTTATAACTGCACACCATAAAGTGAGAGCAACACCCTGATTTTAGAAGCTGAAGAGGCCAAACAGACCCATTGTTTTATTGGTAAGAACACCCTCAGATTAGGTGACTTCCTCAAAGTCATTGCCAAATGATCTTTACTGGCAAAACCAGTGGCTGGGACCTAGGGATCTCAGCTAAGGGGTCGGCTACCGTCTCCATTACCCAGCCATGTGGGGAGCTGATGATGTCCAAAGATCATTCAAGGGCTACATGCAACAGAAAAGACACATTCAACCCATCTTCTAATTATCTTGGGAAAAGCCACTTGTCTCTTCTTGACAAATGATTAAAGAATATTGCCAAATTCCTTTTACTAGGAAAAAACACACAGACTAATAAACGTTTTTTCAATGTTTTACTGGCTGTCATACTATAAATTCTTGGCTTCTGACTTTCCTGAAACACTCTGCCCCCAAATGAGAATCCATCAGATTCTGAGCACTCCAAGAAAACCCTCATTGTCCTGGACTTTCAAACACAATGTGACCTATTTCTATCCATCCCCTGCCTCACTCTGCTTGAACTATAAAGAAACTTGAATTCTCTGATTCCATGGTTCTGACTCCTGGCTTTGCAAGTAGAAAAAAATAACAATAATAAAAGGAAATCTTCCATTCAGCCTAGGTGCCTTTGAATAGGAAGCCTACAGAGGTATTTATTTTTCTTTTTATGCAGAAAAGAAAAAGTCAGTAACAAGCTGCATGATAAGCAAAAGCGACTCCATGTCTTTTCATAAATATAATTGAAAAGCATTTGGACTGTATAAGGAATACCTTAAAGTTCTGGTTATGCCTGTTTCACCTTGAGAAAATGATAGATGAAAGGAAAGGGAACTTCAAGGTTGCTTCTCAGATGCAATACTAGGATAAGCAAGCAGCTACTTTGTATTGAGCCAGTGAGTGCTGATTTTAGGAATGGTTTAGTCCCTAGAACTATTGCAGAATTATTCAACTTTGACTCACTAATCTAGATAATGAAATTGAGTCAATATACTTTCCTATTTCTAAGTGAGTCTTGGGAGTTCATAAGACAATAGGAAATTAGCCTCCAGTTTCTGATAAAGTAGGAGTGAGGGTGGGGGTGGGGAAGGGTGGGCTCCCACCTAGATGAATGCAGACTGTGCAAGGAGAACACACCAGGGGGCTGCCCAGAGTCCCAAGAGGGTGAGTCGGGAGCAGCAGGCTTCATGCTTGTTTGGATGTTTTTTGGTGGAGAACTAGTAATGGTCAAAGATGGTCCAACATCACATCCATTATATCCATCATAAACTACAACCATCCTGATGGACGTAACCAAGGGAAGGGAAGCCATCCTGAAGCAAAGGATGGAGACTGGGGCAGGCAACTGGTTGGTTCAAATGCTTCCTTCTTTGTGCATTGCACCTAATAAATAATACAGACATTAACCGTGTTCAGTTCACGTGGAGGAGGGTTAGAGGGATTAGGATTAACTGTTTTCCCCCTGGCATTTAATTCCTCTAGTGCAGAAGGCAGCTGGTACAGAAACTAAGCTGAGGTCTGCAATACTGAAGAAGACCATTTTTGTCTACTCAATATTCATCATCCTGCTGTTACCTAACTAACACCATATTTATTTAGAGAGCAAATATGTCCAACTCCAGGTGATGATCACAGTTGATCTCCTTTGCAGGTAGGATGTGATTCAGTTTAGGCCAATGAGACTAGCAGAAATAAGGGATGATACTGGGTGACAGGCAGCATGCCCCTTCCTTCTTCTTTCTTTCTTCCTACCTGAATGGGGATGTGATATCTGGAATTCAGTAGCCATTTTGCAACCATGTGGGAAAAAAAGGAGGGAAATCTTCGAGAATCAGAGAAGCACTGACCCTAACATTGTTGAGGTCCTTAACCAAAGCTAACAATCACCCACCTCAGGACTACTTGCTATATTAGCATGATAAATTATTTGTTTAAGCTGTTGTAGTTGGGTTTTCTATTACTTGCTATCTAATGCATTTCTAAAGAATACAAACATTTTCTATCTTCTTCAAAATGAAGCATTAGATAAAATACATTTACATATAACTAAGGGGGAAACTCTAAACACAACCAAAGTAATAAAGAGAAGTTAAGGAACACCTTAAGACTTAAGGAAGACCAAAGACAGCCACCAACATAAGATAATTTCCTGAGAGCAGAGATGTATTAATTCAGAAATTCTATTCCAGGTTCATATCCATATCATTTATCACTTAGTCTTTCAAAGAAAAGAGATAAAAAATACATTCATTTTATGTTAGTGAAATTGACTGCAAACAATAATTATAGTACCACTTATAAAGTACTTACTATGTACCTCACACTGTGTTTTAAATGCACTCTCATTTCACCTTAAGATGACCCTAGGAGGTAGTTTTAAGGAGCTGCTTTTCACAGATGGGCAGCTGGGGAAACTGAGGCTTAGAAACTAAATTACTTGTGCTAAATCACATAGCTAGTACCGGATGGACCCTGGGTGACCCCGATGCTCAGAGTTCTTAGTAAGATTATGTTGCCTACTCAAGAAGTACTTGTTTTTTTTTTTTTTTTTCCTCCTACTCTTAATTTTTTTTTTAAGATATAGGGGGTAGGAGTTTATTAATTTTATTAATTTTATTTTTGCTGTGTTGGTCTTCGTTTCTGTGCAAGGGCTTTCTCTAGTTGTGGGAAGTGGGGGCCACTCTTCATCGCAGTGCACGGGCCTCTCACTATTGCGGCCTCTCTTGTTGCAGAGCACAGGCTCCAGACGCGCAGGCTCAGTAGCCATGGCTCAAGGGCCCAGCCACTCCACGGCATATGGGATCCTCCCAGACCAGGGCTCGAACCCGTGTCCCCTGCATTAGCAGGCAGATTCTCAACCACTGCGCCACCAGGGAAGCCCAAGAAGTACTTGTTTTAAACTACTTTGCCAACATGAATATGGCTTGGGAGCCAGGCCCTAAATTACAAGGGCTTAGGCATGCATGAAAGAAATGCACACATCCCCACAAATAAAAAGAATGACCCTTAATCTATGTCACTCAAGCTGCTGTAGACATGCCACCATCCTGCATTCCAAAAGCACAGACACCATTTTAGCCAGATGTCAAATGAGAGTTAAGGTAAGGAGTTATCTGACAGAATAAAGAAATGTCAGCCTCCAATTAAAGCACAAGGAAAACCAGAAAAAAAAGAAGAGGAATTATACCCATTCTGTACACCTAGGGAATCATCGATAATAGGCCCAAGGTTTCTAACTTAATAGCAACCGTCAACAGAGGGCCTTCTACCTTTCCTCAGCAAAAATTTCTTTCATGCAGCTCTAGCCACGGGGAGCAGAATATTTTCACTGTGCTACAAGGAAACAAGAAGAGGTGTCTTCGGGTCCCCACCAACTATTCGGAGCTGTCAAGTCTGGCAGGCACATCAGAAAGGATCAAGTCTAGCTGGTCATAATTGTACCTTAATGACTTCACAAGCTATAGGACTCTCACCTGCTCTAAATGTCAAACAGCAATCCCCAGAGAATGTTCAGATTCCGGAGATATCTCCCCAGAGCCTTGACATAATTTACCTAACATCTTGAAATGGGTTTTAAATGTGATCAGATTAAAGGTCCTGGTTCCTGAAGTATCTCTGCCAGAATCATCTTCAAATTCCTGGTAACAGTCTTCAGTCAGGGCCTCTGTCTAACCCACAGGGAGTTCCAGCTTGCAGAATGTCAGTGATAATTGGTCTTTTCTTCAGAGAGTCTTTAGATCAATTATTATCATCATGAAATGGGTTAGAGGCCACCACGTGTGTACTGCTATTGGTGCTTTGTTAGCATATTGTACATGCACGTGGCTTCACTGGACCCTAAGACAAGGTCTACAGTGAACCTGAGTCTTCACTTCAGCAATTAAGGTTTTCGATGACTGAACAAAAATTTTCAAAGCCCTTTCATCTACCTATGGTCTCAAAGGTCCATGGTACTGTACCTCAGCAACAGTCGCTTGAACAGAAATGGTGATCTGGTTTGCAGTGTCTTAATAAGTGAGCGGAGACTCAAATGTGAGTTTATGAGAAAGAGCTTTCTACACAGAAGGATATTCAAAATGAAAAGAAGGTTGTATTTACATTTCACCTGATTCTAATGGCTGTGGAGGGAGTTACCGTTAGAGTGTTTCATCTCTCAAAATACAGCTGCACCCCAAACGTCTTCATGGATGTCCACACAGAACCCTAAGTCTGCAGTGAATTGCCTCAGTTCCACAGCTCAGCTCTGAGGCTCTCAAATGTGGCATCAGAACACATATGAAGAGAAAGTTAAACCTCTTTGGAGGGGTTTTCCCAATTTTTTTCCCCTCAGAAAAATCATCTTCTTTTCAGGACCAGTATTTTCTGTATTGTATTTGTCTAATTACATCATTTTAATTAAGTCACTGTCATAACCCCCTTCAGCATAATAAATTAATAATCTAGAGTCCAGTACTAGAAACAATCAAGATTTTTTAAAAAATGAGATCCTTCACTCTCTCCTCTCTTGGAAGACTTATTTATTTTATGCCAAGAGTTTATCAAACTCACTTTAATTACAAAATTCCCTATCTCTAGAGATTTGAGTTTTAGAAATCAAATAAGTTTAAGCATTATTCCCTAACAAAGTGAGAGAACATAACAGTTTACTACATATTACATTCAACATCTTGGGAAAGTCTGCTGCAAAAAAAGAAAAAAAAAAGTCTAAGGATAATATAAATGAAATAAACACCACTATAAAAAATAATAAATAACACATCACTGGGGGCTCAAAAAAAAATGCACATGATCTTTAATGCTATCTGAACCACCACCACACACAAAATACACAACTCAAAGGAAAGTCCCAAACCAATACTTGTTGATGGTCGTATTTTTCTTTAAGCCTTTAGTAAGAGAATGCATTGACCAGCATTTTCTAAACTGTTAGTTCCATAAATGTCGACATGCATTTCTCAGACAAAAGGAGTTTGGCAGTTAAATAAATTGGGGCGGGAGGGCTGCAGTCTGGCTGACAGTGGTGCCTTGGACCCCTGCTGAAATAGATGAACTCACTGCCTAAAGGTGGTCTCCCAAAGGTGTTTTCAATGGAAGTCCCCAGTTCCCACCTCCCACAGTTTTGATGCAGTGAGTCTTTGGAGCCCAGGAATTTGTGATTATGATTTCAGATTTGGGAACTACCTCTATAACCCACGCTGGAGATTTACAATGCACATCAGCAGGTTAAAGATAACAAAAAATCATGTGTAAGAAAAACCTGCTTACTTCCTTTAGCCCAATGTTTGCTAACGTGCTTTGACCAGGGAAATTCCTCTGTCCTCCCCCTTCCCCTCCCCCATAACTATTAACATTTTTCCATTAAATAAAGTTCAGTAAACACTAATACCAGCAAATGCACTGTTTTCATAACCTTCATATTCTCAGAATCTCATACTAGATATATGATATATACATATGATATATCATGAGATATATATATCTATGATATATATATATATATATATATCATATATATATATATAAATTTTTTTAATGACTTTCAGAAGAAGATTCCCATAATACTTCCAAATCCGAGTTGGGATATCAAGGCTGCCACACCACCTGTCTGTATCTCAGTTTGCCCATTTCTAGAAATCCATGCCCAAATGGTGTTTTCTCTATCTCATGGGATGTTATGTGATTTGGACTTTGCAAAGTACTTTACAAAACATTTTCAAGGTAAAGGCAGATAATTTCTGTTAAAGAATAACTCTATCCCTCCAGTCAGTTTGGGCCAACTTCAATCACAGGCAGGAGCTTTCATATTAAATAAATGCAAACAGAAAAATAAAGACTATTAGAGTCAAGGTCCCATATTTCAAAGCTGGATAAGGCTGAGGCCATGTAGGTAAAAGGAACTGCTCAAAAGCAGTCGGTTAAGAGTAGTGACTGCATTCCTGACCCCAGCCAGAATACTTTCTTCCACCATGTCTCCTGTAGCCTGTAATTCTAGGAGTCTGAAGACATGAAAAGCCTTCACAAAAGTTGTGAGCACTAAAACAGTATAGACCACTTTAGTTAGCCTCAAGTATATACTTACCGACAACAAGGAAGAAGCCACAGTCAACTGCAATAAGGCTTTACCCAGCCCAGCAAAGAGAACTTGATATTCAGCAATACCTGTGAGCAGGGCTTTACTGATTGCCCAACAAAGCCACTCCAGCTCTCTCTTAATTCCAAGGAACAATCTCTTTCTCCACCACCAGTTCAGCCTCTTTCTACAAGGCTACCTTAGCCAGCGCACCAGGCAACTTGCCTTTCTGATGCTAATGCAATTCGAACAACCAAATCCTTTGATTTCCCAGCAAAATTACCTACCTGAGGTCATTCAGCTATAAAAAGGCAAAACGGGGCTTCCCTGGTGGCACAGTGGTTGAGAGTCCGCCTGCTGATGCAGGGAACACGGGTTCGTGCCCCGGTTCGGGAAGATCCCACATGCCACGGAGCGGCTGGGCCCGTGAGCCATGGCCGCTGAGCCTGCGCGTCCGGAACCTGTGCTCCGCAAGGGGAGGGGCCACAACAGTGAGAGGCCCATGCACCGCAAAAAAAAAAAAAAAAAAGGCAAAACGGAAAGGACTTCCTCTAAAAAATTTAAACATTATATTACACAAACAAAAGAATACAATTAAAGTTGAGGAAGAATATATGTGAATCTCCATGTCCACCATGTTTGGAGGGAGAGGACAAAAACATTTTTAAAGTACATGTTGCTGGTTTTCTTCATCCTTCATTTTTCCTCAATTTTTCCTTCCACGCACCTACCTTCCTTCCACCTTCCTTCCTTCTTTCCTACCTTCCACCTTCCTTTCTTTCTTCCTTCCACCTTCCTTCCTTCCTACTTTCCTTCCACTTTCCTTCCTACCTTCCACCTTCCTTCCTTCCTCCTACCTTCCTTCCTACCTTCCACCTTCATTCCTTCCTCCTACCTTCCTTCCTTCCACCTTCTTTCCTTCCTCCTTCCTTCCTTCCTACCTTCCACCTTCCTTCTTTCCTTCTACCTTCCTCCCTTCCTCCTTCCCTTCAGTGCCATCTGTCCTGAGGTCCCAGTTCCTCCTCTGCCAACTCCTTAGTGGCACAGCCAGTATGCTCCGTATGTCCTAGGATTGGAAAGGCAACTGGTTAATTCCTTCTTTGTTCAAATTAAGCTATGGCTTTCCCTTTTCCCAAGGCACCTGGCTCCAGAGTGGAGAAGGAGAGGAATGTGGGAAATCATTGCCTAAAAGCTACCATGAGGCTATTAAATAGTGTACTCAGCTAAACACACAGCAGCACAGAGGTCCCACGGACCTTCCCTAACCTAGACCTATGATCATAAGTAGAGTTGATGTGAAATCGAATGAATCTAATGTGTGATCTAATCATTATTTTTTCTTCTTCAACACAAAGAGAAGGTGGGTGCACTGCAATTCCTGCTGTAATTTACCCTGTATGCATTTTTTCAGCTTAATTTTACAGAGATATTAGAAAATAGATCAACAATTGGGTTCTGTCATTTGCCAAGACTAACCGAATCAGTTAATTATGAAGTAGTCAAGAGGTAAACCAATTCAACTTGTTAAGCATGGATAGCTAGAGGCTTATTTTTGGCATGATGTTAAAAGGACCATTGTAAACACAAAAACAGACAGATTTTTTTAAAAATCAAAGCAACTAAGAAATATGTATTTTGTATATATTTTTTCAACAACCAATAGTTATACTGCTGCCAACAATCATGTTATCTTAGGGTGCAGCCTGTGTCTGAGAACTGAAACGTCTCTTTTTCAGCTCAATGAAACCTTCTACACTTAACGGAGCTCCAAGTGGAGTGTCTTCTTTAGACTTCCTAAGGAATCGCTTCTTTCTTTCCACCTTTGTATTCCTAATTCTGCTTTGTTCCAGGCATATCAGAGAACTATAGACTCTACAGAGGCCTTGGGGATCTTTCAGCCTAGCACTGTCTATTCGCTTTTCACTTGGGACCCCTTTTTTCACTCTAATGCACCACCACTGGAAACCCCTTAGGAAAACTTTTAATCATTTCATCCTTTCTGCATGGTAGATGATAAGGGATTTAAAATAAAGCATTTCACTTGAGATCAATATATTATTAAAGATTTTATCATAAAGTTCATTTAATAAAATTTTAATAACATTCATTATGTATGAAGACAAATTCCAATTTTTTCCCATTTAATAAGTAAGAAACGCTATTTCATTTACCTTAAGTTTGTAAGAAAACTAATCATTTGTCTACAACTTAAATTTAAAATAACATTATATAAGATTTCATCTTAGGCTCGAGCACATATTAACATGTACATTGAGGCTTAACTGCACCATACTGTGTCAAAAATAAAAAAAAACAAACTTCATGATCTGATAGTTGAAATGTTTGCATCATAAGCTTAACCCACATTTTTTGGTAATTTTGATGGTTTCAGGTTTCTATTTGCACAGACATCTCAATAAATAACCATAGAGTGGATATGAATAATTTTTTTTTTTTTTTGGCTGTGTTGTGTCTTCCTTGCTGCACGCGGACTTTCTCTAGTTGCGGCAAGCAGGGGCTACTCTTTGTTGCAGTGCATGGGCTTCTCATTGCTGTGGCTTCCCTTGTTGCAGAGCATGGGCTGTAGGTGCATGGGCTCAGTAGTTGTGGTGCACAGGCTCAGTAGTTGTGGTGCATGGGCTTAGTTGCTCCGTGGCATGTGGGATCTTCCCGGACCAGGGCTCGAACCTGTGTCCCCTGCATTGGCAGGCAGATTCTTAACCACTGCGCCACCAGGGAAGCCCCTGTGAATAATTTTTAATCTCGGTAAATGAAGAGCCATAGTGGATGGAGCAGGTACTGTGTCTTCTATTTTTAGCACCTGATATGCTATATAAGAACACTGTTCAACTCAGCTTGAAGATCTGCTCAGGTCAATCTCAAGGTTATTAATAGGATTATTAGTTTTATACTTCTTGGCAACTTAGTTGTATTTCAACGTCAATTTTCTTGTTTCCTCTCTTCAACCAGAAATTCATTAAAGTGATGAATTAAACTGTGTGTGTGTTTTAGCTTTGGCAACAATAACAAAATACCACAGGATGGGCAGCTTAAACCACAGAAATTTATTTCTCACAGTTCTGGAGGCCGACAAGGCCAAGATTGAAGTGAAGGCTGTTTCAATTCCTGATGAGAACTCTCTTTCTGGCTTTCAGACTGCTACCACCTTCTCACTGTGTCCCCACGTAGGGAAAGAGAGAACTCTGGTGTCTTCTCTTCTTACAAGGGCACCAGCCCTATTGAATTAGGGCCCTATTCTTATGACCCTCATCTCTTCATAGGCCCCATCTCCACACACAGTCACATTGGAGTCAGGGCTTCAACATATAAATTTGAGGCAGGTACACAAATGTTCAGTCCCTAACAGGATATTTAATAAGAGCAAAAACGGGTTAAGCATATATAATGATCAAGGCACCAGCCCTCTAGTCAAGTGAGTAAGTTCTGAGCATGGTCATCTGACCTAAGGACTGTGGATGTGCCTGGGAAGCTTTTAAATGGCTACTGTTCAAAGGGAAAAGTTCTCATGAAGGAGCTGGAGAGAAGCTCCATTTTACAAGTCAGGACGAAAGAGCCTGCCCATGTGGCCTGACAGGCACTACAGCTAGAAAACAGAGGAGACCCTAGGACAACACAAGGGCTCCATCTGCAGCTCCAAACTCTGGCCGTCATGTTCAATTCCCTGGAGAAGCTCTGCAAAGGTCTGGAGGGCTAGTTCGGTGGTGAAAGAAATATAACAGAGTAGGTAGTGGCAAGAGGATACCCTGAGCAGTATATGGTGTAACTGTTTGTGGCCAAAAGTCAGAACCCTGAGGAGCATCAGAAACAAAAACACAGACTCCAATTCCCAGGCTCACAGTAAGCAGACACTGAAAACAAACCAACAACCCTACAGTATAGATTACCTCTCTACCACCTCTGAAGATGACAATCCCCTGTCCCTTCTACCAAACCAGGCCAGCTTTCTTCCTTGTTTCATATGATGAAGAGTCCAGCATTTTTTTTTTTTTTTGGTAAATGTAAAAAGGATCCAGTTTGGATTCATTTGATCAAGTTTTATACTGCAAAATATAACATCTACATGTTTTAAAATCTGAACTTTAGAATCGGTTAAAATTATGTCACCCAATGACCTTAAATATTAATTAGCCAAGACCAGAAAACTCTCCTTATTCCTAAGATTGGACCAAGTATATAATCATCTTTCAATGGTCTTCACTTTTGGGAATGTCATACAACTTTCTCTGAAGTTTGCAGTTTTGGAAAATGATTATTCTGAAGCAAACCTATAAAGGCACTGGAAAAAAAAAAATGCAGGTAGGAAAAAGCATGCCAAGTTGTCCACACTCAGAAAACAATACTAGGACATGCTAAATGTCCTCATCACTAGCCTCTAAGAATTTTTTCACACCAAGATCCATTACAGTCAGTTCTGCTATAACAAAACATAAGTGTTCCCGAAAATCATGATACAATGCAAATCATGCAATAAAAACCATAGGACTTAGGGGGAGCATGGGGTTAGGGGTAAGCACTCAAAAAGGATATCAGTAACATTTTTAAAATGCAGGACTTTAATATCAAAGTTTTATTTGTGTTAAACGGTTAAGAAACACATAAGAACTACAATAAATATGACACTTTACCTCATTAAAAAAAAAGCTACAGTTTGTTTTGGACTTGGGTGCAGGAAGAGATGCGTTTATTGTGAAGTGTGGTAGAAAAGCGATCTGAAATGAGACAGAAAGTTGTTTCACACCAAATGTGGATGGATGAGGCTCATAATTCATAAGTAAAATGAGTATGTAGATAACTGGGTGTTGTACACACTTTGGGGTAATTCTATGTGGCGTTAAGCTTGGCTGCAGTTTTCTGCCTTCACCTAGTGTCTCTCTAGGAGGAAACTGAACATAAGCGAATACATTTCTTTTATGTCTGTTCTCTAATACATCAATTGCTTTGCAACAAATCTGCATTTTCAAAACAAGTGTTACAGCAGAAATGACTACTGAGAATTGATTAAACTTATAAAAGAAAGACTAAAATTCAGAGATTAGAATCCTGGGAATGACTTAAGGCTCATCTCTTCTAATCCAAGTCTTCAAATCACAGATAATATTAACATATTAGTATCTCTGAACATTTTTTAAGGGTCTTGCCCCTATTGTCTAGATACTCTCATAATTTTTCAAGACTCAGTCTAAAGTAGAAAAGACACTGGAGGAGAGAAACTTTGATATGAAAAACAAATGTTTAGGTCACATACCAATTCCAGGTCTATGGAGATAGAGCCTCATCTGATATGTAATGTCTACCTAGGTGCCTTTAGAATTGTTTGAGAAATACATAATAATTATTGGGTTGGCACAAAAGTCATTCAGGTTTTTCTGAAAAAGCCCAAAGAAATTTTGGCCAACCCAATATTATTCAAGAGGCAAACTTCTACTGGTTCAAGTGAGAAGATACACACATAACCCAAAAATACACATGTGGAAAGAGCATGTTTTCAGTTGGCTGGGTTCTCTCCATTGTATCATTTTGAGGTTCATGAGAGAGTCCTGGGACTGGAGTACACAGTAATTTCTAAGAGGTATGTTAGTATCATTGCTATAGAAGTCACTTTGTTTTGTGTGCTAGAAAATGATTAAAGGGCCCTTATTCATCTATTTTCAGAGGTTTGAAAAAGTCTGCAAAAGAAGTCCAGCCTTTCAAAAGAAGCCCTATTATTTCTCAACTTACATGTAGGAAGCATAGAAGTTGGGACATGCCCTTCTCTAAATTCAACTAAAGAGGAAGAGGAACAGATTTTGCAATGAGTTTTATCCAATGTGGCCTATTAGAATCCACTCTGAAAACACTTCAGTATTTGACATTCATTGGATATTACTGAACACCTACCATGTACCAGGAATGGATGTAGAGTTCCAGAACAAACTCCCTGATGGCGGCATCACTCAATCTCTTTACAGGTGAGTCCTAAGGACACGCCCAGGCTAACAGTCACTGATTTAGTACATAAAATAGTATCCAATTTTATATAAGGGACAAATCCAGTTTAAATTTTAGAAAATAAAGTATGAAACACTTGGAAGAGAAAAAATTTTCATATGAAGAAGTATCTGGTTTCTTTCTTTTCCTCCTTGTTTATTTTTTCTTTGTATTAAGAAGGAGATGTTTAGAATAAAACATGGGAGGAAAGATTTATATATATATATATATATATATATATATATATATATATATATATTTTTTTTTTTTTTTTTTTTTTTTTTTTTTTTTTTTTTGCGGTATGTGGGCCTTTCACTGCTGTGGCCTCTCCCGTCATGGAGCACAGGCTCCAGACGTGCAGGCTCAGCGGCCATGGCTCACGGGCCCAGCCGCTCCGCAGCATGTGGAATCCCCCTGGACCAGGGCACGAACCCGCGTCCCCTGCATCGGCAGGCGGACTCCCAACCACTGCGCCACCAGGGAAGCCCGAGGAAAGATTTTTAAGGTCTCCAGGAGTATGTGCTGATCTGAGCCATCTCCTGTTGATTTCAAATGGAAGGTCAATCTTAGTTTTGGACTTCCCTGGTGGTCCAGTGGTTAAGACTCTGCGCTTCCAATGCAGGGGGCGCAGGTTTGATCCCTGGTTGGGGAACTAAGACCACCATGCCATGCACGGCCTAGATAAATAGATAGATAAATAAATAAATAGATAAATAAATAAATAAATAAATAAATAAATAAATGGAAGGTGAAGCCATCCTGCTAACACATTAAAGAAACCAGAGGGACTTAATGACAAGACACTGGACAGTGACGGTTGGGGTGAGGGGTAGCTGTGGGAGAGAAACAGCCTCTAAAATCTGGGCCCTACTCTGTAGACTCAATCTCTAGTAGTCCCACTAGGAATACGTGAGTCAGGGTTAAGGAAATAAAACTTTCCCCCTTTACAGACAGCATCATCCCTTCAGTATCCACGTTACTTCTTGTTTCTTCTCAAAGTCTAATCACTAAAGAAATCCAGTTCGTTTTGCTAATATCACTAGGTTTTTTAAGTAGATGCATCAATATGTTGGAGGAATATGCATCAATATTGGAAGAAACATTTCCCACAGGCTCTTTGGCCCAAATTTTATAAAGTAATACATAAAATAAGTTGACTTAAATTGGGTGTCCAAACATACACCTTTCCTTCATTTATGGCTCATGAGACAGATTGATAAATAGAGCCAGATTGCAACACATATCACACGCCCCAAGTAGCAACCATAAAAGAAAATATATTTAAAGGGACCTCCATCTCCAATAAAATACATCCTACACTCCTACCAAAGAGTCTCCATAAATCACCAGTGCTTACGAAAATAAGGTGTAATAATTTTTTTCAATAAAACTCAGTTGGTTTCCAACTGTACAAATTCCATAGCGATGGGCAATCTGTTTTTGAAATTATGTTTCTTTAACCAAAGGTAAGCTTTTTTTCCCAGGGATAACAGGCATCTGATATTCTAGTTTCAATTACTTTAAGTAGGTAAGTTTGAGAAACATAAGTTTAAGGTTTCTATAATTTTATAATAGTTCCATTGTTAAGATTTTTTTGCCTATATTTCAGTTCATATCTGAATTCTAGTCAGAAATGGAAAATTTCCTCTAAACACACATAAAACAAGAGGTATAATTGGTGATTTTTATTTATCAATATATATTTACACACGCTAGAGTAACTGACCAATCAGTTATGCTACTTCTTGTTTAAATGCTACTTGTAAATGTTACTTCTTGTTTAAATAGTCTCTAACTTTCCTCACTATGACTACTCAAATGCACTATAGTTCTTAATTGGTAAAAATGCAATCTGCTGAATGAAAATATTATTAGCTTGGGATAAAACTACAAGTCCTATTCCCAAAGTTTACAGAAATCACTGAAAATAGTGACTACATGTTCCCAAAGTTTACAGAAATAACTGAAAATAGTGACTACATGTACCCCATCCCTCTTCACTGGTAAATAAAAAGTTTTAGATGAAAAGGAAGAAACATCATGGAATCAAAAGTTTTTGCATTTTTCCCCCCTGGAAGACATGTAAATAGACCTTCCATTAACGGCCATAACATTAGCCAAGATTATATTTTCTTCAGATATTAAAAAAAAAAAAAATCAGAGAGATCTAACAGGATAGGCCACAGAAGTGAAGCAAAAACTCTCATTCCAATCTTCCCTCAAGAGCCAATTAGTTGAAGGCCTTAAAAATAGAACAATGCACCAATTCTTTGCAGCAGCAAATTACAGAAGCCCTTACCTTTTAGTCAGAGTAAGTGACAGATAACCAGCAGACTAAACTCAGCATGCATGCCTGCAACACACATTTCTCAGCGGACTCCTTCTGCAGCTCCCAAAGAACTGCGCATAAAAACTCCAGCCTGCCTGCTCCATCCTTCACTGTCTGAGATACCCACCCGCTACCACGGTAACAAGAAAGGGCCAAACTAAGAAGCAATCTTAGTTTCTTAAAGACCTTTGTCCTGGAAAAAGAGAAGGGAAAAGAGCAAGGGGTATTAAGAGGGAAAAAGGGAGAGGAACAGAATAATGACTTTCATGAAGGTGAAGTGGTGTTTGCCATAAACTAAATGCACAGCTACCAGCTTAGTAAGTTGGAATGGCTCTGCCTGCAAGCTCCTAAAAGAATCTGCTCTTTCCCTCTGCCTCATAAGGGGAAAAAAGTGTGTGTGTGTGTGTGAGTGAGAGAGAGAGAGAGAGAACTAGCAAGTGCATGCCAATGCCTGGATGCCTGGACAGGGAAGGGGAGACTACTGAAGGGATTGGGGGGAGGGGTGGAGGAGAGATCTAGGATGTGACCCACATATGGAATGAGCCTTAGAACAATGAGGACAGGACAGCCAAACCAGTGTACTCTGGGGCAGCAGTTTTCAAAACAAGTCTTCACAGCTTTGAAGGAAAGGGGGGTGTGGGGAAACATAACACAAAACAAGCTAATTGAAATAAGCAACTGGATACAAAATGAGCTGGCCAAATCACCAGCAACTGGGACACTGTGGGCTCCTGGATTTCATTTTTATGCAGCCTGTGGGTTATTTCCCCTCCTCACTAGAAAGCTTTCAGTCCCGAGGGCTTAGAATTCCAAAGGACCCAATTAACACCATACTTGGCTAGCTCCCTGGTATGATCAATATGAAATAAACTGGCTTTTAGCATCCATAAGTCCAGAAATTGGGTCTACTGCTTCTTTATTTCCTCTGTAGAGTGACAGCCAAAATCGGGGTGGCGGGGGTGGGTGTAAGCCACACACATACCAGACATTATGTAAGGATAGAAGAGCATGATGACTTGGTTGAACATCTTTAAGAAGCTTAACTCCAATAGAGTTTTTTTGTTTTGTTTTGTTTTATTTTTTGGCTGCGTTGGGTCTTTGTTGCTGCACGCAGGCTTTGTCTAGTTGCCGCGAGTGGGGGCTACTCTTCGTTGTGGTGAGAAGGGCTTCTCATTGCGGTGGCTTCTCTTGTTGTGGAGCATGGGCTCTAGGCGTGCGGGCTTCAGTAGTTGTGGCACACAGGCTCAGTAGCTGTGGCTCGTGGGCTCTAGAGCACAGGCTCAGTAGTTGTGGCGCATGGGCTTAGCTGCTCCATGGCATTTGGGATCTTCCCAGACCAGGGCTCGAACCCGTGTCCCCTGCATTGGCAGGCGGATTCTCAACCTCTGTGCCACCAGGGAAGTCCCTCTAATAGAGTTTTGAAGCCAATGAAATCATCTCTGCTGTAGCCTCAGGTCTCTGATAGCCAGCAGGCTGTTTCACATGTGAGGTTTCCTGAGCTTTAATTCATAAGGGACTCCGGTGATTGCTGGGTTCTTCATAGCCAAATTCTGGTGTTTTGGCAAATGATTCACTCATATACGTTTTAGAGAACCTGACTTGGTTCCCTCAATATACTTCATAGCAAGTCTTCCTTAAAAATGGTATTCTCTCTGTCTCTGATTCATTTGATTATCAAACAATTGATTTTTTTCAAAGACCAAAGATAAAACATCAAAAACAACATTGCTAGGGGGAACCCTCCTACACTGCTGGTGGGAATGTACATTGGTGCAGCCACCATGGAGAACAGTAAGGAGATTCCTTTAAAAACTAAAAATAGAGTTACCAGGTGATCCAGATTTCTCTGGATATATGTCCAGCAATCCCAATCCTGGGCATATATCTAGAGAAAACCATAATTCGAAAAGATACATGCACCCTGAATAGATACACTGCAGCACTATTTACAATAGCCAAGACATGGAAGCAACCAAAATGTCCAACGACATGGATAAAGAAGATGTGGTACATATATACAATGCAATATTACTCAGCCATAAAAAAGAAAGAAATAATGCCATTTGCAGCAACATGGCTGGACTTAGAGATTATCATATTAAGTGAAGTAAGTCAGAAAGAGAAAGACACATATCACATAATATCACGTACATGAGAATCTAAAATAGGACACAAATGAGCTTATTTAAGAAACAGAAACAGTTTCACAGTCATAGAAAACAAACTAATGGTTACCAAAGGGGAAAGGGGGTAGGGGAGGGATAAATTAGGAGTATGGGATTAGCAGATACAAAGCACCAGATATAAAATAGATAATCAACAAGGTACTACCATATGGAATGGGGAACTATATTCAATATCCTGTAATAAACCATAATGGAAAAGAATACGAAAAATAGTTATATATAGGGCTTCCCTGGTGGCGCAGTGGTTGAGAGTCCACCTGCCGATGCAGGGGACACAGGTTCATGCCCCGGTCCGGGAAGATCCCACATGCCACAGAGCGGCTGGGCCTGTGAGCCATGGCCACTGAGACTGCACGTCTGGAGCCTGTACTCCGCAACAGGAGAGGCCACAACAGTGAGAGGCCCGCGTACCACAAAAAAAAAAAAAAGAGTTATATATAAAACTGAATCACTTTGCTGTACACCAGAAATTAATACAACACTGTAAATCAACTATACTTCAATTAAAATATTGCTAGATGTATTTCATTAAAAACAGGAACCATTGTCAAGTGAGGGTTCCAAACCATCAGCCTCTTCATTTAACAATATTTTATTGATATTTCTAGCATAACTAGTTTAATTTGTGATTTCAAATCACTTCTACATTCTGTCCCCTGCTTACTCTGGAAACATAGATATGGAAATAAAAATTTCTGAACACACACACACACAACACACACAGAGTGTAAAAGTCAAGAGAGAGAAGGCAACTTCAGAATGAATGCCTTGTGTCTTGTAATTCTACTTCGATTTCAAAAGTGTGTGGCCAGAAAAAGAAAATGTCCTTGGTAAATTCAGGGTTAGAACAGCTAGGCTTTAAAAACAATCACTTTGATAAAATTATTAAAGATCAAATTTCCCTAAGAATAAACTCGATCTAAAATGTTCATAGAGAAAGAGGTCATTAGTTCCCATGTGTTACAAAAGGTCTTCAACAGTTAAATCACAGAATATGAAAACCTATGTTTAAATAATTTTTAGGCAATGACACAAGCTGAGGAGGGAAATAAAATTAATAAGTGACAGGAATGAGGGGCTGTCAACACCAGCGCCAAATTTCATGCTCCTTGGCTTGATCCTATATTTTATTTAACACAGATTTCTACATATGGATAATTGGCCTCTTCTTGTGAGGTCTGGTACTTGAAAATCTGGGCTGTGAGCTTATCTGACAGATAGATGAACTGGGATGAGTTTGTGGCTGGGCTGGGGGTTGAATTTTCAAGTATCAGCTGCAACTCCAAGTCAGTCCAAGCCATGTTGCTTCTAAGTGTCCAAAGTGTGCTCCTCTGGGCAGTGACCTTTTGGATGCAGCAAAGCTGATCTTCTGACCAAATGTGCTCAGGTTCTGACTGCTGACATGGATGCTTTTCATTTACATTCACCTTTATTTGATTCTAATTTTGCCTAGCCGAGTAGTGAACCAAATCCAGCAAAGGAAAACTTTTTGTTTTTTTAATTTTATTTATTTATTTATTTAAATCTATTTTTTGGATGCATTGGGTCTTTGTTGCTGCACACGGGCTTTCTCTAGTCGTGGCAAGTGGGGGCTACTCTTTGTTGCAGTGCACAGGCTTCTCATTGTGGTGGCTTCTCTTGTTGTCAAGCACGGGCTCTAGGCACACGGGCTTCAGTAGCTGCAGCATGCTGGCTCAGTAGTTGTGGCCATAGGCTCTAGAGTACGGGCTCAGTAGTTGTGGTGCACGGGCTTAGTTGCTCTGCAGCATGTGGGATCTTCCCGGACCAGGGCTTGAACCTGTGTCCCCTGCATTGAAAGGCAGATTCTTAACCACTGTGCCACCAGGGAAGTCCCAAAGGAAAACTTTTGAAATATTTGATTGCGGCATCCGCTTGATGTTGTTTTCTTCTCTGCTGTTTTGAACTGGTGAGCCAGAATGGAAAGAAACTTCATGACCTTGTATGGGGCTACCTCAGGCAAAATATTCCCAAGAAGCAGGAGCATTTCAGGTATTGTGGGGCCTGAAGCTTATACCATGTGGAGGGCCCCCTTTAAGAAACAAGTATAAAATTTTCAATTCAAAATTAAGTCAGAAGTCTTTGGAAGAGGCCCCTGAGCGAGAAGCATTCTGAAGCCGAAGCTTCAATAACTTCACAATAAATATGCCCTATTATCAATGGGGTCTCCCTTCAGAGCAACTCAAGGGTAGGAAGACTCAGGTAACTGGGTGGGAAAAGCTGGACCATCCCTGCCCCCTTCGGTAGAACTTTGAGTATCTTCTCTTATTGGTGATGATGAGAGGAGAGTGCAACCTTGAGATGCTAAAAAACTTAGTCTGATATTCAAGTAAAATGATAACATCAAAGGAGAGTCTCCACGCACTTTAATTTTCTTAGAAGAGCGACTAGGTATATGCAGAGACAGGATATGTGGGAGTTAATGAAACCATTAGTTCAATGAAGCTTAATATCTCCTAAAGAAAAGAGAGTTTTACTTCTTTTTTTATTTCAAAATTACAAAACAGTTGAAAAACTAACACAAAGAGTTCCCATATATCTGTCACTCAGTTTTCCCAAATGCTCATATCTTATACAACCATATAACAATTATAGGAAATTAACACTGATGCTACACTCTTAACTAATCAACAGAGTACACAATTTTTGCTGACTGTCACAGGTATGTCCCTTTGCTGGTCCAGAATCCAATTCAGGAACCCTCACTGCATTTAGTTGTCCTGGGTCCTTACTCTCCTTAAAACTGTGACATTTCCACAACAGCCATCACTTTTACATTTGAAAAGTACTAGCTAGTTATTTTGTAGAATGTCTCTCAATTTGAGTTTACCTCATGTCTACTCATGATTAACTCAGGGTGTGTATTTTTGGAAAGAATACCATAGAAGTGATGTTCTCCTTTCTCTTGCATCAGACCAAGGGTTACATGATAGTGATATGTCATGTAAAAATAACTTTGATCATTTGGTTAAGGTGGTGGTTGCTAGCTTTCTCCACTGTAGAATCTAGACCCAGGAGGAACCCTGATTCATTAGGCAGGAATATAGGTAGAGGTCAGCAAAAAAGTTACCAAGCACCCACGGAGAGCCATCCTGAGGCTCACTCCTCAAGCTGGCATGCCTCGGAGAACCAGAAAACCACCAGGAGAGGATTAAGGAAGGAAAAGTCTTATGAGGAAAAGGTTAGAGAGTGGCTTGAAGACCACATCACATAGCTCCCTTACTTTCCAGGTACATACTCTGCAAACGCCCTTTAAAATCACTAGACCACCAAACAGAATATGTCGTCAAACCCCATGAGCTCTGCATCAAAATCTTTACATAACCATATGACTGCTAAAACAGGCTTCTATATTTATTATATTACTAGAATCAAAAACTCTCTAAATTACATTTTAATAGGCTGTCAAAACTTTCTCTAGGTTTTCAATACCAGGTGCTAAATTTTCATCCAAAATGAAATGATTATGTGATGAGGTGAAGCCAGCCCACTCTCTGCTATGATACCATGGTTTCTCTGACTATCCATCCCAAGCTACAAATGTTTTTTAAGGGAAAAAAATTAAAAAGCTAGTTCAGCACCTAAGCTCTGCTACTGAAACTCTGAGCTAAACAATACATTTATTGTTCTTAAACTCATCTTTAGGGCCAGAATTTCAAAGATCATCTAGACTCTATAAGAGCAATATACTGAAGAAATGCCTACCACTTGGTTCAAAGTGCAAGACTCAATTCTTCAAATCCTAAGGTGATCAAAACTGTGTTAGCCCCTTTAACCAACTATGTTAGTAAAACACTAATGTGTTTTAAGAGCTGGAAAACTAAATACTCTGAGAGGTGAACCTTTGGAAGATACTCACAAGATACAACCATGTGGGCTGGTGTAAGAGACAGAGATCTCTATTCTGACAAACGGGTTAATAACCCCATCACCATGCAATTAAGAGAAGGAAAATGGAAGAGAAAACAACACAACAGAATTTTAAAACTAGCTCTAATCCTAATTTTAAAATAAATTTTACCTACAAATTTGTAAATAAATTCCTCGCAAAACTGATTTCCACTTAATGGGAAATCTGTGCATTAAGAATCAGCACAAACTTAAAACTATACAGGGGATCTCAACCCTCCTCATTAATTGGCATCGACCAAGCATCCATAGACACATCACAGTCTGGTAGAAGATAACCATCTCTGATCCAAACTGCAAACACTCAAATGAGGTCGAGTGCCCCTGTGACTCACAACCTATTTTTCCACAAGCACCTGCTCCATTCATTAGCCATGCACTAAAATAGAAGGTGACAAATTCTGAATCTGTGCTTATTTCCATCATTGTTATTAATTAAATACCATGTTGGTGAATAAAATTAAACTAAACCCACATACATGAAATTACTTCCTCCCTTTCCTTGAAATCTTGTTAACATAACACTGCCAGAAAATTAATCAACACCACCCAATTGTTAAATGACTAATAAAATGAGTGATTATAATAATAAATTCCAACTTGAGACTAGTTCTCATTCAAAATAGATCTATGAGTTCTGTTTGGACTGAGAAAAAATTGTTCATAAATGTAGAGACTGTTTGTAAATGCAGTGCCTTTTATGCTTCTATGCTACTATGGAAGTTAGATAATATTCCACAAAGGGGTGATTTCTACCGATTGGTATTACCAATGTTTTTCTTCTTTTCCCTTAATCAAATTCAATATACATATAAATGGTGCTGAGCCTGAAAGAAAAAAAAAAAAAACTTAGGAGATAAAACAACCTTTTCAACAACAAGCTTAACATGAGAAAATGTTAGGTAGATATTTACAATTTACATCCACACAATAAACTGCCAGAGTTTTTCAGCTAGCTAAATGTACTCTAGTTCATTATGTAGCCATGCTACAAAGGCCATTTTTTTCCCTTAGAATTTCAGTTTTGGCAACATGAAACCACCAGGAGGATTGAATATTATCCAATAATATTTTAAAACTGCATAGAGAAATACTTCCATCTTTTGCTAATGATCACCAAAGAGAAACAAGGTAACAATACTCTCATGGTGGAGACGGTTATATGTACAATTGACCACGGGTTTGAACTATGTGGGGCCACTTATACACGAAGTTTTTTCAGGAAGGCCAGTGTCCCTAATCCCCACCTTGTTCAAGGGTCAACTGTATGTATGTGTGTGTGTGTGTGTGTGTCTGCATTTCCATCCCTAAAGCAGAGACTACAGAAGTTAACACCCTGACATTTCATTAGGATGTGTCAGTGGGATTCTAGGAGGTTCTGCAGAGTTAGCCTGTACCCTGAATGATTCAGGGCTTCTATGGGCCCCTTAGAAAGAAGTGGGGGATTTTGTGGATACTTGTGCTTACAGCTTAACCTAAAACATACACACGTGCACACACACACACACACACACACACACACACACACTAGACCTAGTATAAGGCATACAAAGATGATTCAGTTATGACATATGACACTTCAAGCATTCTGATCCTCATGGTCCCTGGTAATAACTGCAGCAAATTATAAGCTCCTTTAGAACAGAGAAACAATAATAACAGCTTAACTGGCTGTTCTGAGTCCCAAGGCTGAGAACAGTAGGTGTAACTGTCCCCACTGGAGAGGGGTGATGGACTTGCCATCCAGCAAAGCTAGTTCCACACCCCTTATCCCACTGCCCACCTCCAGACTATGTAGAAGAGGGTGGTTAAAGTAAGGGTGACTGGTTGGCAGAGAGCTGCAGGCCCAGAATTGGGGTATTTTATGACTATGGAAGGAGAAGCAGATTCTACAAGGGGAGGGAGAGGGGTGCTCATGCATCCACTTCCACCCAAGTGGAGCTCCTGCACTCAGGACTCTCAAGTGGTTGCAATCTCAGGACTTCCCAGTCACGGGCTTATCCATTGTATCTCTCTCTCCTTTGTCATCCTATCCTCTTCCTTCAACTCCATGCCCTTATTCCCTTTGGAACAGTCAGCAGTCATTAAGGAAAGAAGACAAAAACCTCCGTGCTGTCCCTCTCAAACGTAACTCATATATCAGGGTGGGCCAGCTGACTTGATGGAGACAAACAGCTGAAAAAGACAAAGGAGGTCAGAAGCCAAACTCTGACCCTGGGATGTCAGTTCCCAAAAGCACAAGAGTGGAGGGTCCAGGCCTCCATGATTCAGAAAAAACTCTGTGAAACACCTGCTGAAGACCACTCATGAAAGGCCAGCAGCCCGGAGCCAAATGTGGCAAAAGAAAACATGCCATCCTGCCGCCCTTATCTTCCAGGTGCCAGGAAAACTCAAACCAGCCCAGAGAGAGAGAAGAAAACACTGGAAATGTGCGAAGAGCTCAGTTTTAAATAATAAAAATGTATGTTAGATGAGAAATACAAATCGGGTTAAAGGGAACCAAATGCCTTTCATGGATTAGACAAATACATACTGAAGGCTTTCTACTGGTCAGGCACTGTTCTAGGTGCAAGTAATCCATCAGTGAACAAGACACACAAGATCCCCACTCTTAGAGAGCTGTCTAAGCTGTCTTAACAGACAAAAGCAGTTAAGAACAAGGACCTACTGTATAGCACAGGGTATTCAATATCTTATAATAACTTATGATGGAAAAGAATCTGAAAAATTATATATATATAATATATATATATATATTAAATGGAATCACTTTGCTGTACACCTGAAACTAGCACAATATGGTAAATCAACTATTCTTCAATTAAATAAAAGCAATTAAGAAGTAATTTCCCACAGTGATGTGTGCTATGAAGACAAAACACCTTGACAAAGTGATGAAGAGAAACCTGGATGAAAGGAAGGGTCTGTTTTAGAGAAGGTGGTCAGGGAAGGCCTCTCTGAAACTAAGTCATCAATTCAGAGATCTGGAACAAACATATTCTGGACAGAAGGAACAGCAATGGCAAAGGCCCTGCCATAACAGCCGGCCTGCATGCCTGTAAACTTTCGTTAAGCTCCTATTCTTCCCAAAGGTGAACTAGACAAATCCCTTGCCTTTGAAGGCCCCATGGTATAGTGGGGAACACAGACCCAGTGACATAATAAATGTACCCCAAACTCCCACCCAAACCCCAATGGGAAGAGTCCATGAACATTTCTAAAATGTGACCTTCGACCATGACCTCGACTGAAGAGTTGGATTTTGCCACCAGACTTGTTAAAAACATTCTGGGCCCAGGAAATATAATGAGGTAAGGAACAGTGGCATGAGAGTGTATGACATGTCTATAAATGACATTTGTACCCTGTAGAAGTTACTCTTATGGCATTTAAGCACTGAATTGTATGGATTTGTTCCATGTCTTTTCCCCTTGTTAGAATGTACATTCTTTAACAATAGCAAACTTACTCATTTTGAATCGTAATAATCTAGCACAATGAGTTGGGTGAAGAGTAAAAAGACAGGTTCACAGCAGTTAGTGAAGGTTGAAAGATGAAAGTTGGAGAGAGCTGGACTTCTTTCTGTAGGTACGGGGGCCATTAACGGTTTTGCAATTCACAAGAAAACCTCAAGGATGACAACAGTGACCTACCAATGAACCTGGATGCCTGCCCTTAGAAAGCCTATACTGGTAGTGCTAACAGCTACTGCTGATGTGGTTTAAATGAAGATTTGGCTTTTTGTGTCCTTCACTGTAGAGACATATATTCATTGCAGTGCTTTTTCAGACATGAAACATGGTTTTTAAAGCTTGATAATCTCATCTACTAAAGGTTTCCTGCTGTGATTGTCAAATATATGTCTTCACTTCTTCCCTGTGATCCACCACTCTGCCATTACCTGGCTCCACACTGAATCAGTCAACCCATGTGTACGTATCATCTTCTTCTTCTGTGCACAGCAAGGATCATCGTGTGAGATAACATATGCTTCACACATCAGAGTCATAAAATAGCCTTAATGGCCTTTGAATAGTGGAAGAAAGTTTATAGCATTTTTGTTCCTACTGTACATGATTATCAGTCCAACCCTTTCATTTCATCTTAAAGACCTAGTCCAAACCAGGTAACCTATTTGGCTCCTGGAAGAGCTCAGATGATAACCTGGGTTTCCTGGCTCCAGGTCACCAAGGGACCACACCTAGTTCTTCTTGAGTACTTTGAAGGATGCCTAACACAATGGCTCAGCGCTTCCAAAGCTCAATGCATTCCCTCAGATTAATCCATCCACCCTGTGCCCCACCATTATAACTATTGTCATGTCTATCTCTGTACCCCAGCGTACCTCTCCAATTTCTACTCCCTTCTCAGACCTCAGCCAGATGTCAGGGCATTAGACTCATGGAAGCCCTGAAGCCATAGAGAGCTGACCCCCTATGGCATAACACTGTTCACCAGCAGGAACTCTGGCATGGCAACAGATGCAACATTTGGCCAGCCAGAAATAACACAGATGTGGCCACACATCTTCAGGCGTACGAGGCACTAAGATTAGATAAGTGTCTGAATTGCAACGAAAATGAAGCAGAGATGGAAGAAGCCCAGTTGATAAAATAGATCCAATCCTTCAAGGGACCCAACCCAATTATGGAAAGGTACCAGGGAGCTCCACTGATCAGGTTCAGATGCAAACTGGACACTTCGAGTTTCCCAATCTCACTCATACCCTGACAAGTCCAAAACTGTGTTGGGATGAAAATTTTTAGTTATTTAGTCTGTATGGGGTTGTCTGGCTTAGAGATAAAAATTAGAAGTAACTTAATGATTATCTTTAATAGTATGATGGATTATCATGAGAAAGATAATGGCAGGTAGTTGTCCAGGTCAAAAATATTGAACCAAAAATCAGATCATCAGAGAAAGCATGAGACTTCAACAAGTATGATGAATGTCCCTTTCGCTATGCTAGTATTTGTAATTCAAGTTACTTGCTAATGCTCTAATACCACCTCATTTTACAAAACACCAATTTGGAAATTAGAAAGGTAAGGCACATAAAGGAGACATCACTATATACAGAGAATCCAGAAACCCATCAAGAGAGGGAAACAATTGTTCTCTAAATGAATGAGACCCATGGGAAAGGACTACGTATTCAAAGTAAACTAACAAACTGAACAACTTTTCTTCAACAGTTCTGCACATTTCCATTTACTATGCACAGAAACATTTCCTTTAGCTGAATGTATTTATCTCTCCAAGACAGAAAACCGTAATTTAATTAAAGTTAAAATGAAGAACTTAAAGATTTGCTACATTATTAGATCTCTTTGAAAGAGTTAAATGTTCCCCTGCTCAGATCTCCTCTCTTCCTGTGCTTCAAGATAAGTACTGGGAGATTTATGTGCCATGAATTTCCAATTACCCATTTCCACCAGCTGGGCTGTCAATCACCACTTGTCTTATCCTGGATGTCTTCACCACCCCCATTTCCTTGTTGTGCACACAGAAACAAGCTTATTCTTCCCCAAAGAGCTTACCACCAGGCAGGAAAATGCTGTTTTTTTATGTCCAGCTCCTGCTGGACAGAATTTCTGACTCTAGTTACTGCCACCCCATCATTCCAACATATTCAAATAAAGCCAGAGTTGCCACAGATTGTGAACAATTCAAGATTTCAAAAGAGAATTTATATCGTGCACCTTCCCAGTGTCCACTGAAGCAGAATTGATGAGCTCTCAAGAGCAATCCCTCCCCCACCTTTGACATCTGGAAGCAGGTGGGAGAATTCTAAATGATAACTACACTCACTTAGACACCAGCAGAACACACAAAACAGTACATTTGCAAATGTGTGCTTACATAATAGTTGTGAATTTGGAGGAAAAATATTAATGGTGAAAGCTCTTCATGGCTTTTGGCCATGGGGTTTGTCTGGAGGATGGACATCAAAACTAAGATATCAAAAAATTCTTAAAAGGACTCTACAAGGCCTGGATATCAGTGTTTCAATTAAACACCTGAAAAGTAAATGACAGCTGTCATTCAATGGTCAGGATTACAGTGGTGAGTCTTGATGGTACAGATTCATTTCTTATAATTGTGCCCAAAACATACATCTATTCAGTTGACGGTCACTGAGTACTTACTTTGTAAAAAGGCTTAGATGTTAAGGGAGATACAAAAATAACTAATACAAGTCCTTTCCCACAAGAAGCTCATAGAAATATGGGCATAAATAATTTTAATAAAAGAAAGCCTGTCATTAAAAAGTCACTGAAACACTACAAGAATTCAGAAGAGGCAACACCTTGCATCTGGTTGAACGAGGACAAGAATTCGAGGACAGCTTCATGAAGAAGAAGGACTTTACCAGTGATGAACTAAGTGCAGTCAACTACAGTTATTCCAGTGCTGTGGCCCATCTAGTCTTTGGGCTGCTCCTTTCCTCCTGTCATACTTTGGTTTGCTTGTTTCTAGAGGACAGGACAGAAGCAAGATAACTAAAATCAAGCTCTAATGCTGCTGCTTATTTAAAGCGTGGGTAATGTTGATGCCTACAGAGGTTTACATTACTAAAATGAAATCTAGGGATCACTTAATACTCACTGCTCTGGGTCACTGAGTGGTCTAAATAACACAGGAGGCACATTCAAATCCAGGAAAGAAGTCAGTCCTTCTTTCTAAGTTCTGAGCCTGGAGAGTGCTAAGTCATTGGGACTGCCATGATTCTGGCCAGCAGGTGCAATGGAGTCATCCTTCACATCCCATCCTGACAAATAAGGAGGTCAGTGGTGAGGTGGAAAAGGCAGGCTAACTGCTAGCTCAGCTCCATTTCATTCTGGGTTTCAAAACATCTATTAAATATTTCATCAGATTATTCTACTGATTGTCAAAAACCCATCGAACAGACAGGCCATGACAAGTTGGACCTGATATGAAGTTGGCCACTAGTAGCTTCCTGAACTTGCTTTCCATCCCTAGGTCATCATTTAGATGGTGATAACCAGCATTGCTAGTGCTAGGATTGGCACTCAGAGCCCAGGATCTCTGGTTGACCCTCGTACTAGATACACAGCTACCCTGAGAGTCAATGTCTAGTGAGCCTCCCTCTGTAGCCGATAGAATGAAGTGCTTACTCTTTGTGCACAGTCTGTTTTAACTATTAAAAATCCTGAAATGCATGTATGATTCTACCATTTTCCAGAGGTGGAACTGAGCCATGAAAACATAAAGTAGCTGCTTCAGACACACACATGATAAGTGTAAAATCCAGGATTTGCATTCCTTTCTTTCCAACTTCAAAGCCTGTGACCTTGACCATGTGCTCTTAGCCACAACTCTGTAATGCTTCCCAGAAACTGTATGGAAATTAGAGGTGGATTTCTGAGTTTCTAACCTAGGGAAGCTGTCAAGAATGTGGGTCTATGTCTGTCAGACTTATTTCAAAAAACATAATACCCTCCAAGTCCAAGAGAAAGACAAATACTGTATGATATCACTTATACATGGAATCTAAAAATACAACACACTAGTGAATATAACAAAAAAGAAACAGGCTAACTGATATAGAGAACAATTAGTGGTTACCAGTGGGGAAAGGGAAGAACAAAGGGGCAAGATAGGGGTTGGGGATTAAAAGGTACAAGCTACTAATGTAAAATAAATAAGCTACAAGGATATATTTTACAGCACAAGGAATATAGCCATATTTCATAATAACCATAAATGGAGTATAACCTTTAAAATTGTGAATCACTATGTTGTACCTCTGAAATTTATGTGATATTATAAATCAACGATACCTCAATTTTTTTGAAAAAAAAATGTGGGTCTAGACCTGGAAAATTGATCTCAACTATATTTAGACACTCTGAGTCTGGCCCTGACCACTGAACCAGGAGAAACCACTAAGTGTCTTTCTTCATCTGCTCCCCACGTCCTATCCCCACTATTTAACAGGAGCAGTAGTACGTGATCAATCACCCAACTAACGGAAACCTGGTGAAAGCTGAACTCAACCTGGTAAGATGGCGGTTCTCCACCTTGCTGCACACTGGATCCTCAGGCCTGGGAACCCCCCAGAGACTCTACTGGTCTGGAGCAGGACCTGGGTGTCCAAAACCTCCAAGGTGATTTGATTGTGCATCTGAGAATGAGAATTATTGGGTTAAAAGAAAAATGTCAAGAGTTTGAGGCCCCTTCTTTCCACAGTCAACAGAACAGCTGGTTTCATCTCAGGCTTTTGTGGAAGCACATGGAGATGTATATATATCTTGATGACACTACAAGGATCAGAGAACCTCTGAACAATTATAAAGAGCTTCATGAGCGCACGGCTGTGCAGCATTATTACTACAAACAGAGCTGAGGTCCTTTCCTGGGTGCTCTGACTCAGTCTCCAGTGGCCGTGAGCACTGGAAGGCCTCAGGATCCTCTCCTGGAGGCCTCTCTCCACCCACGCCACAATTATTTTCTAATTGCTCAATTAAGAAAGCCAGTGGCTAATAGATGAACTAAAAAGGTATGTACTGTATATTCCAATTGGATAAGGAAAAAATTACAGAATATCTGAGGCTCCACTTTAAAATGGTAACTGGTTATATCAGGGTCAGGTGGTTACGGACATGATTATAATTTTCTTCTTTATATTCATGTACATTCTCTAAATCTTCAACAAATAATTAAATTACTTTTGAATGAAGAGAAAGAAAAAAAAACACACGGGATGAAGGCTATGGACTCCTCTAAGGAAAAGACTGACCTCCTTCCCAGCAATCTCACCACTGCCCGTCCCTCTGCAGGGAAGAGAGGAGCTGTGGAGCTGGTAGAAGACCTCACACCTCCTCCAGGGCCTCACCCTCCTCTCTGCTCTCCATTGTCACCCTCTCCCTGGAGATCAGAGAGGTCCTGGGAGAGTACCCACCACAGTTGCCAAATTGCTCTTCTCCATTGGCTCGGGTCACTGAGAGCTGATTTTATTCAGAAATGCTCAGGATGTCCAGCCCCACTACCCTGCCCTTCTTAAAACACCCTCACTTTCAGAGTTCAGTAGGAAATGCCAGCTCGTGCCCAAAGCATGCATATAGCCCACTGCCAGGCACATAGAAGGCTCTCAATAAATGTCAGTTCCCTTCCTTCCTACTGGGCTCCACACTGAAACCCCCCTTTTAGATAAAAGTGGCATTTCAGGTGCACAGAAATTTGCTATACACAGTACAGTCTAAAAGTTTTTGTACATAGTCACAGAGCTATGCAGGGGCATAAACTGGTTCTGCTTAATAAACACAGCAGCATGTCCATTCTGTGGTTTAAAATGACACATGTTAATTTTCTGGAAGACAGAAGGCGAGTGTCACACAAATTAAGTTTCCTCACAGACAAAAGCAGCTGTCTTACCTCACTTCCCATCCCCATGGTCATGTTCAACAGCTCCAGCTTTGAAACTTTGGCTGGAAGTATGTTTAAATTTGAGGGGAAATACAGTTCTGGACATCTGGATTCATTAAAAAATAACCTAGCCCCTTCTCTCCCTAAGGATAATAATGATAAACCCACACTTAATGTAGTCACAAACTTATGCACTTAACATATTTTAAAAAAAAATATTATTCTGTTTATCATTAATCTGAGACTATGTTTAACCAACAGGCCGTGCCTTGATTTTACAGGCCATTGATATCCATTAATTAATACACTTGTTTGGGTTTCACATCCATGGTTAAATTTTGCCTTGTGATAGATAAGAGGGATTAAAAGATTGACCAAACTTTCAGATGCTAGCATCTGCATATGCAAATCAATATTTTTTTCAGAGAATAAACTGCAAACATGAAAGCAAATCATGATGCTGCTAACCGTCCTTCATTTGTATTAAAAACAATAATTGCAAATCTTCAGTTGTGTTCTCCATACTAGGCTAAATCCTAAAGTATTTGCCAGAGAGACAGAGAGAGAACGTTTCACAGGAGAGGGGACAGAGCAAGCCAAGGGCCAGGGTGAGGAGAGAAGGGTGTGTGGGAGCACTTGTGTATTCTTCCAGAAGGATGGAGCACACAAAATAAGGAAGTACTGCAGGATCTTTAAAATCCATTCCAGGGCCTCCCTGGTGGCGCAAGTGGTTGAGAGTCCGCCTGCCGATGCAGGGGATACGGGTTCGTGCCCCGGTCTGGGAGGATCCCATATGCCGCGGAGCGGCTGGGCCCGTGAGCCATGGCCGCTGAGCCTGCGCGTCCGGAGCCTGCGCGTCCGGAGCCTGTGCTCCGCGACGGGGGAGGCCACAACAGTGAGAGGCCCGCATACCGCAAAAAAAAAAAAAAAAAAAAAAAAAAAGAAAATCCATTCCAGCTCTGAAATCCTCCTATTTGGGTGATCAGAGTAGATAAGGGCTTTTTCTGTGGCTCAGACCTAGGAAAGCAGAAATAACTTTTGGCCCCCAGAGCAAGACATGCCATTTAGACTAAACTGCTTTGTCGAGAGAGAGGTAGGAGGCCGGCACAAAATCTACAACCAGCAAAGTTAGAGACTAGGCTTCTCTTCCCGACTGAGTTTCTGACGAGCTAACACTCCTCCCTCCGCAGCCTGAAGCACGGAGCTGGGTCCCAAAGCTGAGGGTACCGGCTGGATAGCAGCCCAGCCCTTGAGCAAGGGATCCATACTGTTCTCACTCTGCCCTCTCTCTCCTCTCCCACTGGACCTGATGTCATGACTGAGTGTCAGGCTCCCACCAAGGGCAGAAGCACCTGCCTGGTGAGAAAGGAAGGACTCACCCAGTGAATCTCTGAGGAGTCAGTCCTTCCAACCGAGCAGAGGAGTTAAGACATCTCCTGACTTGGCCACTTCCTCACCTTTGAACTTGACAAGTTACTTAAGCCCTTTAAACCTTAGGGTCCTCATTTGCAAAATGAAAAAAAACGCCCACCTACCTCACAGAATGTGTGTGTGTGTGTATGTGTGTGAGTGATAACAAAAAGTATTTAGCAGAGTGTAACCCAGAGTAAAGGCTCAACAAGTGTTAGTTATTTCTGTTATGGTTGGTCTCTTTAGAGCACACTTGGGGGGCATCTAGATTCTCATATATCTTAGCAAGTCCAAGCCTTTCAAGTTAGTATTTATAATATCACCATTATAATTATGCAAAAATTCCCTGATTAGTTAGACAAGTCACACTGGTGTTCTAAGGTGGCCGGTGTGCAGCTGAAGAAAGCATTATATAAATTAAATCCATTGCTTCTGCTGGTGAGCTTGGAATATCTCTTATTAAATATTAACACCACAGGGCTTCCCTGGTGGCGCAGTGGTTGAGAGTCTGCCTGCTGATGCAGGGGACACGGGTTTGTGCCCCGGTCCAGGAAGATCCCACATGCCGCAGAGCGGCTGGGCCCATGAGCCATGGCCGCTGAGCCTGCGCATCCGGAGCCTATGCTCCGCAACAGGAGAGGCCACAACAGTGAGAGGCCTGCATACCGCAAAAAAAAAAAAAAAAAAAAAAAAAAAAAAATTAACACCACAGAAAACAGAATCTTTGAGCCATGAAAAGGCAGATTTTGCTGGAAAGCATTCATTTATTCAAGACACTGATCACTGATGGCTTATTACGAATCAGGCCCCATTAAGGAGCTAGTGATACAGGCCCAGACAAAAGCAGATGATATCATCTTTGCCCCAGAGAGGTTTACATTCTGGTGGAGGGAGAAGGAAAATAAATGAAGAGAATAACTAAAACATATGATGATAGGGACTGTGGAGAGAAAGAAGGCAGGAAAAGGAGATAGGCAGCGCTGCAGGCAGGTAACAGTTTTCAACAGGGCATTCAGGGAAGGTGTCACCAAGAAAGTGAGGCTTGAATAAGGGAAGGAGGTAAGGGAGTGAGCTATGTAGGTGTGTAGGGGAGAGGATGCCAGGCTGAAGATGCAGCACAAGTAAAGGCCCTCAGATGGGAAGAGGCCTGCTCTGCTGGAGGAACAGGAATGAGAGCACTGTGGCAAGAGTCAATGAGGTAGAGAATGGGAAAGGTAAAGTCGGAGAGAAACAGGGTCCAAATTCCATACAGTCTTTGCTAAGTTGACTCGGATTCAGATAGGAAGCCAACAGTGTTGTGAGCAGGGGGAGTGAGATAATCTGATGAAGGTTTAGCAATATTACTGAGCTGAGGTGTTGAAAAAAACCACAACACAGGGCTTCTCTGGTGGCGCAGTGGTTGGGAGTCCGCCTGCCGATGCGGGGGACATGGGTTCATGCCCCGGTCTGGGAGGATCCCACGTGCCGCGGAGCAGCTGGGCCCATGAGCCATGGCCGCTGAGCCTGCGTGTCCAGAGCCTGTGCTCCACAATGGGAGAGGCCACAGCAGTGAGAGGCCCACGTACCGCAAAAAAACAAAACAAAACAAAAAACAGCACAGAGGAGTAGAAGTAAGGAGACCAGCTAAGAGGCTATTACAATAATCCAAAAGAGAGACAATGGTGACTTGAACTGAGGTGGGAGCAATGAAAAGTGGTCAGATTCTGGAACTATTTAATTTTTAAAATATAAAATAAATATATTTAATACAGAAATACATAATTCATAAATACAATTTATAAGTTTATATTATAGTTTATTATTAATTATATATATATGGGAGACACCAAGCTGGAAGGATGATGGAGCTGTCATTATTCAGGAAGATGGCAGAAGAAGCAAGTGTATGGGGTAAAGACTTGCAGATCCATATTGGCCATGTGAAGTTTCACATGCCCTCTGAAGGTCCCATTTGGATGTTGAATAAAACACTGAATATATGAGTCTGGAGTATGAGGGAGTGTCAGGCTAGAGCTCTACATTTAGGATGTATAGATGGTATTAAAAGCCACGAGACTGGAGATTATTAAAGAATGAATCTTGTTTCAGAAGAAGAGAAGGGAACTGATCCCAGGACACCCCAATATTTTGCGACAAGGGAGACCAGGAGACATCAGCAAGGGAGACTGAGAAGGAATGGGCAGGATAGTAGGAGGAAAGCCAGTGTTTCCTTCCATGAAGAATGAGTCTCAAGGAAGAGGGAAGAAATGATGGATTGTATCCAATGCTGCTGATGGGTCAATTAAGAAGAGGGCTGAGTACTGACCACTGGTTATAGTGACCACCAGGCCACTGATGACACTGACAAGAACTGTTTCAGTGGAGTGATGAGGAGGAAATGGAAAGGAAGTGAAAGAAACAAGAATAAGCAACTTTTTAAGGAGTTTTACTGAAAGGGGAGCAGAAAACGGGGCAGTGTATGGAGGGAGATGTTAAATCAAATGAAGGATTTTTTTTTAAGATGAACAGAATGCCAACATATATGCATGCCATTAGAAAGTAACAGAAAGCAGAGGATGACACAGGAGAAAGAGACAGTGCAATAGGAATTTCCATTTAGACTCAAGGGACCCAGAAATAGGTCCCCAAACCTGAGCCTGGAACTAAAACACAGATAAGAAGCAAGGAAAACTGTCCCCACCTCGACAGGCACTGGAGTCGGACCTGGGGGATTAACCCTTCCAACACTGGAAGTTTCCAAACTGCCAGCCAACGTGTGTGACTAAAACTATCAAAGAGGTCATTTAGAGAACACCTGCTCTTAGATGGGCCCCAGAAGAGTTATCTATGATTGTTTTTACAGCCCTGCACCTCTCTGCCTCAAGGCCTGACCTAGCGCCCTGACTCCTGAACCCTGCAAGAAGGGCCTGGAGCTCACAACAGATAATTTTCAGGCTCCAGCAGTTCTGAGGTGGAGTTGTCAGCACATTGACAAGGAATAGAAAGGGAAGCAGTGACATGGGAAACCTTGCTTTTCCTAGATCAGGTTTAACAACTACCCTTCACCAAAGAGCTAACCAAGTGTGGTCCCAGCAAACCAGGAAGATTTTAAAAATTGCAAATATTTAATTCATGAGGCTCATTCCCTAGCAACATGTTTTGAATAGTCAAGGAACATGATGGAATTTTAGATGCTATAGGTTTGTTTTTGTTTCAACAAGGTCCTTACCTTCCTGCGACTCCAATTTGAGGGGTGGAAGAGGGGAGGAAAGCAAGATAGACAATCACTTGCAGATTTACAATATGGATAAACAGACAGATGATAAGAATGAACATGTTAAAACACAGAAGGCATAAATTAATTCAGTTATTAATGTGCTGCCCTGCTCCAGGAAAGAGTTGAAATAAGGAAATGCGTAAATAGCCAGCTTACAGAGCTAAAGGACAGGAGAGGCAAGAAGCAGACTCAGGTAGTGTTTGGCTCTAAGGCTCCAAAGCTGTCCTTTCATAGCTCTGAGCCACAGTTTCCTCATCTCTAAAGCAGGGGATAGAACCAGAAGATGGCAGGGCCTCCTCTACCCCAGTGCTTTTCAGACCTCATGATTCATCTTATTTCCCAAAAGGTATTTCTCAGCCCAGCAGTGACTTCCCTTTGACAAATGCACGCCTCCATACACACACCTAGATCAGAGACAACTCATTTGCTCTGCAACTTTTCTGCGCCTGCCAAATGGCTTCAAACTCAGGTCACTTTAACAAATGCCCTCGGTTCTGTGGCCATTCCAACGTGTTCAGTTCACAGCAGACCCATTCTGGAAGAGCTGCCCCCTGGCACGTGGGCATTCTGGAGCAGACTGGCTCTTTCCAAGCCAGCACCACAATGTTGAAGAGTCTGGGAGGGCTTGGGGCAGTGATCACAAAAATCAGCAGCTTAGAAATCCAACTCCACAAAACAACTCATAGAGAGCACAGCTGGCTTCTTCAAGAAATATTATGGCTGCTACTTGAAGACAAAAGGGGAAAACAGAGGGGGATCACTTAGAGGGGAGCACAGGCATTTAGAATGGTGAGGGGAGATCTTAACCAAGGAGGAAAAATGTGAAATAGAAGATTTGGGATTTGCTTATTATTTCTGCACAAAATTCTACTTCTTGACAGTGGCATTTCTGATTCAAATGGAAAGATAGGAAACCCAGGTCCAAAATAAGAGCTAACTATGGCTACAGTACAAAATATTATACTGTACACCAGGTAGAAGAAGAACATTTGTAAAGGACTCATGGTGTTTCTGAATAAGTTTCTCAACCACCCTGCCCATTTACTACCTTAGATATCACAACAAGTTCTCACTTCAAACCATCTAAGTATGTAGATTTTTAAACACCACTTAAACGATCTTCTCCCAAAGAATTAAATTATCATGTACAGCCTATTCCTCTATTAAAAATTAATAAATTTACTAACTCCTAGGAGGGAGGCCTTCATTTGTTTTATAATAAGAAAAGCTTTGATCTGCAATTCTCCAAGGCTGTGATTGTTTTTATTCTTCAGCTCTTCTCATTAAAAATAAATACCTCCATTCTCTAAGATACACCTGCAAAGCACTTAGAACACCCATTTAAACAACAGGAAACCTATTTTCGTTTCCCTGCAAAAGAATCTACTGTTTCAAGTGCTTCTGCAGTGAGAAAAGCACTTTTCTTCAGTACCCAGGCACCAGTCTGGGTGGTGAAGGACAAAAATTGAAGGTTTGACACTAATCAGTATTTACAGAGCAAGCTCAAAGGGCAACTTCTTAAAGCTGAAGATCTGAGCTATAATCAGAATTCTTCACATATTGTCTTTTGCTCAAGAGGGAGTAATGAGCCAACGTGAAGTCACAGATTGAGTCATTGAATACTTCAGGCTACACCCCTAACGCAGTCCAAACTTCCAGGAGCAGCTTTTCTTTTTTTTTTTTTTTTGCGGTACGCGGGCCTCTCACTGCTGTGGCCTCTCCCATTGCGGAGCACAGGCTTCGGACACGCAGGCTCAGCGGCCATGGCTCACGGGCCCAGCCGAGGAGCAGCTTTTCTTAAACCGATGCCATAAGCCTTAACAGGAAAAGGCAAATGAGCTCTTAGTGTATAACCTAAAAAATGGCTGGCACCAGCTAGAGTTTTTTCTCCCTTGCTATCACTATAGTAAAATGCTCAAAATCAGGCCCCTAAGTGTTTAATGTATTATTAAGATGAGGGAATTGTGAGGCTTTTCTAAACAAACTAGTTATCAGAGAGTATTGCCACTTCACATATGGTCATTCAGGAAAACAGCTACACCAAAACCATGTTCTATATTTAAATAACAGGAGCCATTCCACTCCAGTAACTATTTGTTGATTACATAAAGAACAAACAGAGTAAGTTCCCTCCCATGTATATAAGGGAAGATTTCTCAAAGCTATTTCCAGAATCTGGGCATTCGCATCCTTTACTCACCGCTAGATTATCCAGGCTTCTGGGACATGAAATTTAGAATAATCAAAAACCCTGGACTGATCCTGTCACTGGCAGTGATTGCCAGCCTAGAAGTCGATAAAATAGACTTGACCCCTGAATTTTTCCAATCCACAGACACCGCATACTGAACGCCTGCAACAAATCAGCTGCTGGAATGACAAAGCATCACCAGCAATGTGTATCCCCGTTGCCAAAACTGGGGAGAGTTTCCCATTAGGAGGCATCTCTGATCTAAAGCCTGGAGCCAACAGTGAAGGGGGGCAGTCGGTCTCCAGGGAGAGGAGGGGAGTCACGCTGCTGACTAGGAGCAGGTGTTGCCAATACTCTTATCTTGGGGAAGAGCATTAGCTGTGGTACCCAAGAGTGCACACACTGCCTGCCATCCTGTGCACGGACCCCACCACCATCCACCGCGGAGGGGCATGGGAGCAAAGTGGAACATTCTAGAAAGCAAAACACAGAATCCCCCAATACGCTGCCATTTCCACCCTCTGCTGCCTCAATTCAACACACATACACATAAGTGACTAAAGAGAATTTTGCTTAATTTTGGCATTGACTTAAAAATATACAAATGCCTCCTCTTAGGAGACAAAACACTGACCTGCACAACAGAACCAGACAGAAGATTCTTCTGCCAAGATACTGGTTTTCCCTAAGTATAAAGGAAATAATTCCAAATTTGGCTAAGATACATGATTTCATGAAAACAGAGACCTAACTGCCTGTCCCCAGATATCACATGGATGATCAAATAGCCACTTGAGTAAACTCCTCAAATGAGCTGCAAGAAAGGGATGACGCTCTGAGCAAAACACATCAGCACTTCACAAGCTGTACTATTACTTCTGCCCAGTATCCTAACTCTTTCCCATTCCTGCACATAGTCAAGTTACTCCCATTCTAGAAAGCCTTACCATTTGGCAAAACAATGGTAATAATAAAAATACCATGTTAATAGATAACAGCTTGCTCCTAGTAAAAACTGGATGTGCATACCAGTGTGTATCTAATTGGAAAAACAAACAGACTGGGTAGGTTTTCAGAAAACCCAGTTGCATGTGTAGCTGTGCACATGCAACTCATAAGCAGAGCCTGCAGAGCTATGTTAAATACTCTGCTCTCTCTCACTCCTCCCCTATGAAAAAGGGGAGGAGTCTCTGACTTCACCATGCAGCCTCAACTTTCCTGAATCACCTCCTCACTCGTGTCCTAGGGAGAGCCACTGATTTGATGACAGTTCACTGCCTTCCTCTTTTTGCTCCCTCCCAATCCCCATGGCATAAGGAAACCAGGAAGATAATACCTGTAGTGTCATTTTCCTAGGGGTAAATTCTATCACCAATAAGCGAAGAGCACCTAACTCCGACCTAGATGGAAACTTCTGCTTCTGATGTCCCCGAGGTGAGTAATACTATATTTGGCTATACTTCAGCAACTCGATTCCACGCAGATGATATTTACAGAGGATCTTCCATGTGCCAGCACTGCACTCAGTCTGGGGAAACAAAGCAGCCTCAGCCAGTTGCAGCCATCTCTGGAGACGACTGACCTGCAAGCATCCCTAGGACAATACAGTAAGTCCACTACATATGAACGAGTTCTGTTCTGAGAGTGCGTTCTTAAGTCCAGTTTGTTTGTAAATTCAACAAAGTTAGCTTAGGTACCCAACTAACACAAACGGCATAAGTTTATAATATTTTTCACACAAATAATACATAAAAAACAAACAGAAAAAAACTAAAGAAAACATTTTAAATCTTACAGTACAGTACCTTGAAAAGTACAGTAGTACAGTACAACAGCTGGCATACAGGGGCTGGCATCGAGTGAACAGGCAAGATGAGTTACTGACTGGAGGAGGGAGAGGAGGTGGGAGATGGTAGAGCTGAAGGACCATCAGCAACAGGAGACGGAGGGCAAGCGGCAATTTCACTCACACCTGACATTGATGGTACAGGTTCTGGTTCCTTGCTGGATTCAATTCTATCTCCCCTCTTGAAAAAACAATTCAGTGATGTCTGGGTAGTAGCTCTTTTTTTTCTCCTCATAGGTGACACAGTAGCACTGGCTTTGCATTCTGAGCAGCGGCTGCAATCTTCGTGTACCATTCTACATTCAGACCCTATGCCTCAAAAACTAACAGTGCTTCCTCAAATAAAGAAAATTCCCTTGCCATTTCCTGCATCGTGAATCTCGTCGGTTCTTCAGTTACTTCTTTTTCCTCTTGTCTCTCTTCGTCTTTTGCCTGGGTCCCCAATTCCATCAGGTCTTCATCAGTAAGCTCCTTGTGTTGCACAGCAAGGAGTTCAGTGAAGTCGTCCTCTTGCAGATCTAGCTCCAGCTTCTCGCTGAGGGTCACTAAGTTGCTGGAGATCTCTTTGGACTCCTCATCCACCTTCTCAAATCCACGAAAATCATGAACAAACTGCGGGCAAAGATTCTTCCAAACCCTTTTCATGGTGTCGGCCGTAACCTCACTCCAAGCAAAATCAATGTTTTTTATGGCCTTGTAGATGTCAAAGTCCTTCCAAAATTGTCACAAGGTTGTTCCTGATTCATCATTCACCTTTACTGCCTGACAAAAAGTGTGACATAAATAATATTTCTTTAAAGTTGCTATAACTTCCTGGTTCATAGGTTGGATGAGCGACATAGTATTTGGTGGCAGATGCACTACTTTGATGTTACGATGAAAGTCATCCATGAATGGGGGGTGGTCTGGAGCATTGTCAAGCAGCAAAAAATGTTGAATGGGATGTCCTTCTCCCAGCAATATTTCTCTACTTCTGGGATAAAGTGGTGGAAAAACTAGTCCTAGAAAATGGTCTGTGTAACCCAGGCTTTGTCATTACTCTTCCACACAACAGGAAGAGAGCACTTGGCTATGTTTTTAAGGGCTCTTGGGTTCTCTGAGTGACAAACTAACAGAGGCTTCAGCTTCATATCACTGGAAGCATTGCCACAAAACAACAAAGTTAGCCTATCCTTTTCTGCTTTATAGTCTGGCATTAACTTTTCCTCCTTACTGATGCAACTTCAGTCTGGCATTCTCTTCCAGTACAGTCCCGGCTCATCCACATTAAAAACCTGCTCAGGTAAATACATGCCTTCATCAATAATTTCTTGAAGCATTTCAGGAAATTCCTGGGCAGCTACCATATCTGCACTCTCTGACTCACCACTTACTTTTACGATGTTAACGTTGGTTCTAGCCTTGAACTGACGAAAGCAGTCATGGCTGGCATTATAAGACACACCCTCTGACTCCTTGCAGTGTTCTTCAAATCTTCGTAAAGGCTTTTAGCTTTCTCTTGAATCAGCATTAAGCTGAGTGGGACTCAACCCTGATGCTGATCTTGCATCCACACACTGAGAAGTTTCTCCATCTCCTCCATCGCTTTTCCACACTTCTTCAATATTATTGTCAACATCATGGCACAGCGGACTTCACGTTCCATGATCTTGTTCTTGTTCTTTAGAATCATGCCGATAGTTGAACGATTCATGTTATAAGAATGAGCAACGTCTACCATCTTTTCTCCTCGCTCCACTCTGAACTATATTCATTTTTGTTTCCATCGTTTTCGCTTGACACTTCTTAGCAATACCAGCTACATCACTGCTGCTTTTACGTTTGCTTCCGGACATCCTGGCCTTGAAATAAAGATAGTGTACGACTGTACTCTATACAGTACTGTAAAGTACACAAAAGCACAACCACCTGTAGAGGATGCACACATGTGACAATGTATGCCAGACACGTGAACTAACTTACGTGATTGGACATGCAAGCATATGTTCGTACCTTTGAAAGTTCACAACTTGAAGTTTCGTATGTAGGGGACTTACCGTATTTTAGGTACTATGTTGGCAGCACGTACAAAGAGCTAAGGGGCAGAACAACAAAGTCCTCTGAGCACTCAGCCTCTGCAAAGTTCATCTAAAAAAATCCAGCACCTGTGTTTTCAAACACATCGTGGCCCAAGACTGACAAATGGAAACAACACTCAAGTACCCTAGGGTGGGATGGGCCCATTCCAAGGGCCCTGGCTTCTTTCCCATCCTAATCCTACTCAGTCCTGAGCTCCTTGAAGGACTGCCCAGGCTTTGATTCTCATAACATAATATTCCCATTCTGACCCCTCACCTTCCTTTTCCTTAAAACCTAAGAGGTGGAGTCTTTAGAACTGGTGTAAAGGCCAGTGAGCTGCAACATTATTGGCTATTTGTTGCCTCCTTTGCAAAACCCATATCGGACCCCAAAGGACCAAAGCTCCTTTTCCAACATGATTTCCATTTTCGTACCTTGGTGAACCCCACACTCCATTCAAAAGGAATCACTCCTGGAATCACAGAAGCTTTAATTCTTTCCCATTTCCATATCTTTAATATGCTGCTTCCAATGCTGTAATGCCTTCTCTCCTTTTCCTTCATGTCCCTCCTTCAAAGCCAGCTCAGATGCCAATGCCTCTATCATCTTCCCAATGGAACTGTACTTCATTCTGCACCTAACTTTCTTACGTGTTTATATACTCACCACACATTTATTAAAAACCTATCCTGTGCTATGTCTGGTACTAGAGAGGTAGAAGTGAATGAACAGAATTTCTGCAAGCCCTCACAAAACTCACAGAGACCTGGACATACAGAAATGCAATACAATAGGATACAAGACTTAATAAAGTCCCAAGAAAACTTTTGTGTCCCAAGACACAAAAGGAAGAATACCACTTGCTTCAGTGGGTCAGCAAAGGCTTGAAGGGAGAGGTCTTATCACCTTTTCTAGATGTTAAGTTACTTTAGAGCAAGGTCAGCACCTGGTTCGTTCTCTCAAAGTGCACTAGCCCAATAAACAGTCTGTGAAATAAAGGAGTAAATGCATGGATAAATGAATGACATAGCCAATGCACCAGGTGGCTCTCACTTTGTGCAAGGCCACTTTAACGAAGACTTCCAGAAAGCACCAGGATTCCAGTTGTACTGAGAAGTACATCACTAGCTCTTCCTGAATTGAAGGTGAGACCAGAAGCTTATTCAGGTGAACAGGCCATCATTAACTGTAAAAGTTGCAAAAGAAACTGGATTCAACTCTTTAGGGCATTCACTGAACTGCTAGCTAAAAAGTCTCCAGAACCCAAACGAGGAAAACTAATGAGTAGAGAATCTAGGAGGTGTTACAGAGCCAGTATCTTGATAGAACCAGGCTTATCTGACTGTCACAGTATCTAAGATGCTTCAGAAAATGATCTAAGGTTTAATTCTTGATGTGGCGGTTTGGTGTCAAAAATTTTGTCTGATAAACATTATAATACTCCAACCTACACACCAAGTAAAAAATCCTAATGCCTCTCAACTCAGGAGCAAAGCTTGTCACAGATAAGTCTCAGATTTGATTTTGCTTTAATAGGAATAAAATGGTTAGTGGTATGATCTTTTCTGAGGACATAACACCAAGATGAGACAAGAAGATTTTCCAGAGAGTTGGTCTGGGCTGTAGACAGAGCACTGAACTAGAATTTGCACAGGAGTAGAATTCTGAAGGTTATGTTCCAGTACCAGCCCCATAACTTAATTGTAACTATGGAGAAATCATTCAAACTCTATACCCTAGTTTTTTTGTCTATAAAACAAGGATGAGCATGCTTATTTCAGAGGCTTATTTTATAAAAATTAAATCAGATTGTAAATTTCAGGTAAAAGCAATGGATAAAAGATAGACTGATGATTAATAAAGTTCCATCCAGTGCTGAAATTACCTGCGTTCACAGGAAAGTTAATGTTCAATGAAAATTAATTTATACTTCTTAAACAGCCTCTTTAGAGGAGGCCAAAGCGAATCACTATTCTTGTTCTATAAATGAGGCAACAAAGTAAGAAGTTGAGTTCTACTGTTTCCATCTTCCAAATTTCACTTTACACTGTAAACTCTCAAGCTCCATGGATACAATACCTCCTGCCACCCAAATCCAGCCTCTTATCAACTCATATTAGGTGGATTTCAGTAGACTCCCAACTGATCTATCTTCTTTCTGTACCTCTCCCTGACTCCAGGTTTTCCTCACTACAAACCACCTTTCCAAAGACTTTACAACATGGCCTTGCTCAACACTTGTGGGAACGTTCATGTTTTTAAGTAAAATTCCAAACTGCTTCCTCTGCCATGCCCTCCCATCCCCTTCATTTAAACTAAGACAAATGAGCTCTTAATTGTCCTCAGAATTCATTTTGTCATCTCCCACCTTTGTTTTTCCCTCCAGATACCCGCCACTGTCTACTGCTTTCTACACCACTCTCCAGATCTTACCCGTGTTTCAAAATTCAGCTCATATTTTACTTCTTCCAAGAAGCCCTCATAGATAAACCTAGTGGAAATCAAGTCTTCTATTCCTCAAATTCCCCCTGAACACTGTCAGTATTTTTTTTTTTTTTTTTTTTTTTTTTTTTTTTTTTTGCTGTACGTGGGCCTCTCACTGCTGTGGCCTCTCCCGTTGCGGAGCACAGGCTCCGGACACACAGGCCCCGCGGCCATGGCTCGCGGGCCCAGCCGCTCCGCGGCATGTGGGATCCTCCGGGATCGGGGCACGAACCCGTGTCCCCTGCATCGGCAGGCGGACTCTCAACCACTGCGCCACCAGGGAGGCCCCACTGTCAGTATTTTTATCATTGCACTTATCAAAGTTCATGTTGTATCGTGTCTGTATATTGTATCTCTTATGAGATGGGGAAATAATTCTGTGGACCGGAAGCCATCCTTTCTCATATTTATCTACAGTTCTTTTCATAGTGCTTTACAAATAGTAAGCATTTTGTACCTGCTTATTGAAGTGAATGGAACTGAATATATTTATCCTTCACTGTGTATTCCATGAATATGGACTGAACACCATCTATTATACATACCACACACAGTCATAGGCTCTGGGGATATAGCTGTGAACAAAACTACTATTCAGGGCTTCCCTGGTGGCGCAGTGGTTGAGAGTCCACCTGCCGATGCAGGGGACACAGGTTTGTGCCCCGGTCCGGGAAGATCCCACATGCCGTGGAATGGCTGGGCCCGTAAGCCGTAGCCATTGAGCCTGCACGTCTGGAGCCTGTGCTCTGCAACAGGAGAGGCCACAACAGTAAGAGTCCCACATACCGCAAAAAAAAAAAAAAAAAAAAAAAAACCTACTATTCATCTCTACCATCTATTGGATGTTACAGATAAATAAATGAGTAAATTATATATGTTTGGTGGTGACGATGACTCTACAGCAAAATAAAATAAAATAAAAACCAGATAGGAGACATGTGAAGTTCCAGGGCAAAGAAAATTTTCAATTTTAGACTGACAGGTGTTAGGGAAGCATTCCTAAGGCAGAATTGGTGATACAAGGACACAGTCATTTACAAAGCACAAACTGTGTACAAAAATATCATCAGGCACTCACTGTTAAGGACTGAAATCTAAACAAGATATGTTTCCTTAAAACCTCAGGGAGCTGATGGTATTTGAAACAGACCTGAAAGAAGGGGCACAGTTTGTAGAGGTCAGATGGCGGGGATGGGGATTTGAATAGTAGGACCCTTGAATATGAGGACTCAATCAGGTTAAGTTCTAAGAAAAGGAGTATTCCAAACCTACAGTCATTTCTCCCAGCTCTCAATGCTCTCCAGGTCTCCTGTTACCACACAGTGGACCAGTGAGTGATTAGAGTGGCTGCCTAACACCAGAAGAGGCGTCATTGCTAGTTTATGGATTCATGACCTTTGACTAAGCACTCATCATAGGGCAGTTACCATGCTGGAGAAAAGTCATTTAAGTCTCCTGCCTGCCCTGAAGAATATCACAGTCTAAGATTGGAGAGAGATGAATAAATCAGTGACTAGCATCCAGTACCACAGATGCACAAGTGAAGTTGAGCACAGGGCCTGCGGAAATGTGGGAGAATCCCACATAGAGAACTCCCCTACCTACAGAGGATCCCGATGGGTAGGGGAGTTCCTGGAAGGCTTCCCAGGTAGATGGATCCTTGAACTCATTTGTATGTGTTTAATTAGAATTGTTTTCTTGATTATAAAATACACATACACTTGTGGAAACTTGGAAGACATAATAAATTAATATAAAAAATGTTATATAATATAAATTTTACATATTACATAAATATAAAGAAAAATTAAAATCACCTACAATTCTATCACCCAAAAGTTTCTATCAATTTTATGATATTTCCTTCTGGTGATATTTTCCAGTCTCTCTCTTCCACTCCTCATTAAATAAAGGAACAGACACTAAAAGAAATAAATGAGAATAAATATACATGTGTTTGTGTTTCATACATTTAATATTATCTTATAGATGTTCTCTCATGTTATCAAAAACCTATGAAAATCTAATGTAATGTAAATGCAATATTGCATAGTATTTACTAAATCATTTCCCTACTACTGGATATTTAAGTTTTTTCAAATACAGTACTTCTGCCATTATAAACAGTAACAATAAACATATTTGCACACAAAATTTATTTCATTAAAGTAAGTTCTTAGAAGTAGAATTATTAGGTTAAAGAGAATATACATATTTTAAATAAGCTTGAGTTTTGAAGAAGAAATAGAAGTGAAGTACAAGGAATAGTATGTATGACGGTATATGGGCATGAAACAGTATGACAACATTCAGGGACTTCAGGTAATTTGGTAAGGCTAGATCAAAGGGGTGTGTATGATGAGATGAGGGAGTGGCTGAATGGAGCTGAAGAGATGGCCAAGAACTAACTCATAAAGACAAACAGTAGCTGAGCTACTGGGATTTAACTCCATCACAGCGTTAGTTATGAGAAACTGAAATATTTTAAGGAAAAGAGGACATGATCATATTCATGATTTAGAGGCCACACTTGTGGCAATGACAGATGGGGGTACACTGGAGGAGGAAAGACACCCTGGAGACCTACTTTAATAATCCGGGAGCAAACAAAGAATGGCCTGAAGCTAGGCAACAGTGATGCACAAAAAGGGGTACGTACAAAGAATATTAAGCTGACTGAATCTACAAGATTTGGTGACTGATTTCAAAGACAGTTAAAGCACCCCTATCAAGAAGACCTGTAGGTTACCCTTCCCATTTAAGAGGGAGACAGTGGTATGGACTGATGACGTTCTAGAGGGAATCTCCACATCCCTCTAGTCAAATTTCACTGTTGAGGTTCTTTCCAGAACCTTCGTTTTGTCAACATTTATTCAATGTTTCTCCTTATTCCTGACAGATGATATGTCCTCATTAACTTAGAGCTTTGCCTCCCAATTGACCTACCCTCGCCCTTTGTACCTATGGAGGAGATGAAGACATCAGCAGTAGTCAGTGAAGGGGAGGTTGAGCCATAGGTTGGGGTGGGTCACACCAAAAATGGGAGACAGGTGGGACCAATGGGTATTTAGACAAATCTGCATACCCTAAGGTCATCTTATACATGGTATAAAAGGCTTAAAAAGTCTTACATAAAACGTACAGCAGTGTGATTGTAAATGATATCACTTTTATTTGGACCCATCTTTACAGTGCTTAGGCTAGAATTCCATCCACTTGGGAGGGGCACTTCCTAATTCAGAGCTATTGTTTCCCTTTCCTCTTCTCTTGATATTCCTGTGGTCCTCAAAATCCAGTAGTGCCCACCACAGAGGACTGGAAGCCACCCACGATGTAAACAGGCAAGAGTAAACAGGCCACACAATCAACAAACACTCTGTTTATCATCCTCGAGATAGACTGTCTCCTGGGATGGGCTGGTCTCCAGAAAAACGTCCCTTATTCTATCACCATATCTTTTCTAATTGGCACTCATGGCAAGGGGAACTAACATGAATCATTGCATGTTGCTGATTAAATTTGTGCAAATAGGATTCAAGACTAAAGAGTTGAATCACAACTTGTTTTTGTTCATCCATTTATTTTGACAGTTGCTTATAATTTGTTTATATAGGAGTAGTATATATACATAAAATTTTATGAAGTATATGAAGTATGTGTGTATATGTATGTACTTCATAAAGAATACATACACAACATATTTATATATAAAACTGTTCACTCACCTCAGCTTCCAGTTTCCATTAGTATATATTATCTAAAATTATTTCTAGATTTAATAACCCTGAAAATTGTGACCCTTAAAATTGTACGTGAAAAATCCAAAGAGGCCCAGCAAATTCTAAATGTGTAGAACATCCAAATATATGCCTACCTATAAGAAGAAATATTATAATAAAGAAAAAACATGAAGGAATGTTTACTCCAATAGTCCAAACTTCATAAATGTCCCAACAATTTACTACAAGGGGGCAAACCCCAATGAAATATCCCTAACAAAGCTGCTTTCCAACCCAATAGTTGGTCAGTTAATCAAAAGAGGTGATTAAAGTAGGAAATCATGCCTTAAACATGTAATTTTAACATAAAATACATAGATATGAGTTCATTCACCCATCATTTGAGATGGCCAAGTCCTCTCTCAGCTCTATCCTATGTGAATGGCACACACAGGTTTGCCTATGATTTCCAGTTAGGCATTCTTTAAAGTAAAGTAATAACTTAGGGATACTTCTATAGCAACCTTCTAGAGCTTACAATTTTTCCATTCTTATACAATTACCTCACTTGCCCTATTTGACAGAAACTTTTTGGAAACTAGCTTTTTCCCAGCATTTAATTGGTTTCCCAGAAGCAACTATTTTTAAACAGATGTGTTTCACTAATATTTAATTGAAACATAGAAGTACAACTGGTATCAGCAAGTTTGAGCACAACTAAAATTTATTCTTGTAAGCACCTAACAATTGTTGGGGGCAGAAGCATATGAGCACTTTAACGAGTAAGCTACCAGCTGTCAGTGATCAGTGAGTCACGGGCATCAGTCAGACTGTTTTATCAGAGTGTGAAGGGAGTGTCTGTGAACCCAAAAAGGAACTCAGTAAACCAGTTAGTTAGGAAAGTTTCTACCAGAAATGGAAATGATTTAAAAACACATATGGCTGTCCTATGCTACTATATCAATTAGCGATGGCCACAATAATGTTACATAACAAACTACCCCAAATTCAATGGCATAAAATCAATCATAAGCATTTTATTCTCATGCTTATGGGTCCCCAAGTCAGCTGGGATCTAGGCTGGTCAGCATCTCTGCTTCAAGTTTTGGGTCAGCTGAGCTTGATTCCTCACTGTGGAGGAGGCTGGGTCTGCTCAACACACATGCGTTCAGGTACCTAGGCTACCTGGGGGAAGTTCTTCTCACAACAATGGCAAAGCACAAGACACCTTTCAAACCTCTTTTTGTGTCATGAATGCTAATATTCCATTGGCCAAAGGGAGCCACATGGCCACACCAGTCATCAAAGGACAGGTAGCAGACTCCACCAACCTGGAGGGCAAATCAAGTCATAAGGCCAAGTGCAAGATCCCAGAGTGAGAAAATATATTTCTCCCATGGAGACAGGGAAGGTAGGGAACATTTTCAACAATAATCTAAGCTACCATACAGACCAAAGTAAAAGGCTTCCTGTGGTCTTGTATAGGTCAAAATTCTGGTTAAAATTGATAGTCAAAGTCACTTTTAGCTCTATCATTTTATGATGTTACAATTTTGTGACTACTTTGATAAAAATGTATTACTGGACTGATTGATAATGTTAATAGAAATAAAAAGATTTAGTGTTTTAGGCATTGTTTTGTTAAATAGTTTGAGCTAAAGAAAACAGTTTTATTCAGATCTAGTTACCCATGCAGATTCAAGCACAGAGAACTGCAATTTAGCAGAAAAAATGTTCCATCATACGACAGCTAAGCAGCCTCCTTTTCACATTCAAAGCTTGATGTAGTGAGTTATCAGTTTCTTTTAAAAACTATTCTTACTCTATATGTATCACATACATATGACATCATAAGCATATGATAAACTATGCACTCTTAAATTTGACTGAAATTTTAATGGTGAAAATATTCTAAAAATGAGACACTTAACTCCATTTTATAGGTTAGGAAAGTTGTTGGAAAACTGGAATTATTGAAAATAAAAGGTTGTGATTAATAAGCATAAATGTACACAAGTCTCCAACTTGGGAATTATTATCATCAAAATGAACATTTAAAAGGTGTTCCTTATTTTCCACAGTGCATGTGCTCCTGAAAAGTAACCATTCAATTGGTAGTTAAGTGTTAAATTAGTGGCAGAAACAAGTGCTGTCTTCCAAATGAGGAAGAGCAATGATTTGTGTACATGATGAAGGTAAAAATCAAGATGCACTTTACAGGATAGATAAGTACTGACAAAATGAAGGAGACTTAGGAAATACAGTCCAGAAAACCTGGGGGAAGGGAGTCATAACTGATGTAATGGAAATAAGAAGAAGCATGGTATGTTTGCCAATGAATGGAACCAAAGATGAACAGAGGGGTCTCTCAGCATTTAGAGAAAAATAAGGTAGAATACAGAAACTGAGACCAATTATGGCAGCTTCTGAAACCCAGACACAGGCGTTTGGATTTAATATGGTGAGGGAGTTAATGCTGAAAGTGTCTGAAAGTGGGAAGTCACTCTGGCAATATGGATGGACAGCTAGGGAGAAAGTAAAAAGGCAGAGAAGTCTTGCAGATGTTTATGACCCTAATTCAGCATGAGATAAGGAAATGAGGGTCTGGTCCAGGATTATAGCACCCTTCAGGGAGAGATGGAGAGATGGAGAAGGCTCCTGATTTCAGTGTGGTGTCTGGGAAGACTGAAGAATCAAGGGCTTAGAATTCATGGTTCATCTTGCTGCAGAAGTTCCCTGTTATTGTTGCTATGTTGATTCACATTGCATTAAATATCTGACATACACAATTAAAATGTGGAAGTGACCAACGTGTATGTGCGCAAATGGGTCCTTATATATGAAAAATGTTTCCTAGTAATCCTCATTTAAAAGTCGCCGTTCTTTCTTTCACAACTATGAGAAGCTCTTTATATTAACATTCATAAAAGCAAATAGCACAGCAAAATAAACATATAGGAAAGGTTAGACAAATGTGGGCGCCCACAGAGTCATAGGAAAGGTCAAGAACTTAGTGTTTTATTTTCCTGAATTAAAAAAATGGGTAAAATGAGACTATTAATATGATAGTAAGGTCACTATACTATACTTCTGACCCTAAACTGATAAAGAAAGTGAAGAAATATACTGAAATAACATAAAGCTTTTCACTAAGTGTAAAATACTTTTAAAGATTTAAAAGTGTATGTACACCCTTGGCCAAAAAATCTTCTAGAAGAAGAAGTCCTATAGAGTTTAATTATTTAAAAATGCTTTATAACTGACATCACATTCACAGAAGATGAGATTTGAAAATAAACCAGAAGTGGTCCAACAAATTTATGCATATAAAGTGCTCAAATTCTGGGACTCTAAATTTAAACCTAACATTTACAAGCTATTTAATTGCAATACTATTTAATTTTTTAGAAAACCTTCTTTTAATCAATAATTCTAAATCAAACAATAGTGACCCCCCAAGTAATCAGAAATTTTTAATTGAAGACCAAGTCAAGAAAACTTGCAGTATGATTACAGTAACAAAAATAATACCTACTTTGTGAAATAATAGAAAAAAGAACTTATCTATGTACTGATCTCTGCTTCCAGTTGCTGGCACAGAGTTCTTAACACGCTTCTAATTTCCTAAGTGATAACAGCACAAGGAGCATCATTTTGTTCTAATATTTGGTGTTTGGTTCCTGACAAAAAGGTCCTAAATCCTTTGGAATTTCCTGAACAATGGAGGTGTCTTTTGTGCAACGAGGTGACTCTTGGTAAGCTCCTGTATAGCTTCAGGATGGGGGGTTGGTCACCAGAAAGACCAAGCCATGATTAGAAGCTTGAAACTCTCAAGACTAAGCCATGATTAGAAGCTTGGAACTTTCCACCCCACCCTCATCCTTTGGGAAGAGAAGATAGACAGGAGACTGAGTTAATGATTGAGCATGCCCATGTGATTAAGCCTCCATACAAATCCCCAAAGTACGGGTTTCAGGCAGCTTCCAGGCTGGAACACGTGGAGGTGCTGGGACAGTAGTGTGCCCGGAGAGGGGATGGAAGCCCCGCACCTCTTCCCACATGCATTGACATGTGTACCTATTCCATCTGGCTGTTCATCGGCATCCTTGATTATATAATAAACTGGTAAACGTAAGTGTCTCCCTGACTTATATGAGCTGTTCTAGCAAATTATGGAACACTAGCAGGGGGTCATGGGAACCCAGATTTATAGCCTAGTCCGTCAGAAGTACAGGTGGCAATGTGAGACGTGCCACTGGTGCCTAAGTGAAGGCAGTCTTGTGAAACTGATTCCTCAACTTGAGGGATGTGATGCTACCTCCAGGTAGATAGTGTCAGAACTGAGTTGAACTGTAGGACACCCAACTGGTGTTGCAGAAATGCCTGCTGTGTGGAAAACCCACACATCCAGTGTCAGACAGGAAGTAAAGTGTGGTAGTAATATGAGAGTAAAGGAAAACACAGGAGCATGATTTTCCAACTTATGCTTATTTTCCAAAAAAAAGAAAGAGAAATCTCCCTTAATTATGCTCCACCGTTCCTCTATAATCATGTTCTAGATTATGCATGTGAAGAAAACAGTGACAAAACAATACCGACAAAAATGTGAAACTTCAAGAATTTTAGTGCCCAAGAAAGACAATGAGAGTACAAACTGATTAAAGTAATAATGAAAGTTTTAGAAATATCAAGACCTGATTTTTTAATAAGGACACTGAGAGATACCATCATAATTTTCATTAAATTTTTGATAACAGCAGACATTTCATTATGGGCTATAAAAACCAATGGGTTGAGCTACGCACTAAACATGCAACCTGCTGATAGCAGGCCCCTCATAAAGTCAGTTTATTATGCCAGAAATGTTCTAGTAAACTTAATCACAGTCTACAAATCAAGCAACTTTGCATGCTAACTTACATCAGCTCAGAAGAATAATAATGGTTAAAACAAAAGAGGGGATGAGAGCATCATTTTTTACTCTCTGTAGAATAACAGAGCCCAGAGACTCAGAGCCCCATGTCAACATGAACTTGACTTTGAGAAATCTATTCTGGCTACAGAGCTTTATAGTTCTCCTCTAATTTGGTCCTGTAGGACTGAATATAGTCTGTTCTTCCTCCTTCACCAACTTCTAGACCCTCTGACTTTTGTTTCATTTTACACAGAGGCTCCATAACAACTTCATTTGCCAGCTTTTAAATTACTTCGATAAAGTGTATGATATTATACAGTTATTACACCTAGGACCGTAGGAAACATTACCAGATTGATATCACCATCTCCCATTTAATGGCGACTCAGTGTGTCGGTAATTTCCTTTCATTGAACTTCAAATCCTAAAATACCCAAGATCTTTTTTATTATGTCCTCCATGATCCCTGCAGGCTTAGAATGTTACAGAATCTGGAAGGGCAGGGCGAAGATGACAGCAGGGGGAGGGGGTAGAGATGAAGGGGAAGGGCTTAATAGGACTGCTACAAAGATGGTGAAGAAGTAATTTTATTTTTCCCCCAAAGCTGAAATGATTTTAAAGGCAGAAGACATAAGTTCCGAACAAACAAATTCGGCATCTCAGCATCACTTATATAAAACACATGAGATGAATGGTAGGTGGTTTATAATTTATGTAAACACATGGCACATCAGACTTATGATTTCCAGATACTATTTAGGATGAGATTCTATTTACTTAAGTAAAACAGAGGACTGATTTAAAGGAAAATATGACGTAAGTAGGGGTACAGGGGGTACTCATCAGTGGCATGTCACTAGAAGGTGATACATGAAAATTTGACTTAGGGAAACCACGCACACTGCTGACCTCTGTTTTCAGAAGTGTGTTTAAATTATTTAATGTTAATAATCATGCTTTTCTGCATTAATGTTTGTTCAGAAAAGGAAAGCACAGTCACAGCAGTAGAAAGTTCTCCATCATCCAGCCAAAGCAAAACACTGTTTCCCCAACCATGGCTTGAAGGATGTGCCAGTTCCATTGTGTCTCCAGATCCCCCTGCTATGGTAAGACAGGTTCATGGAGAACATTTCTGATTAATTTCCTTTTTGTTTCCTTCATAATTTACTAAAATAAAGCATCTACTAGTGTCAGATCCAAGAATGTAAAGTGATTCTGTATTAATGTAAATAAGATTATCTACTGAAAAAAAAAGTGGACCTCAGAGTACATGGCTGAGGCTTCCCCCAGTTTCCCTGCTGACAAATACAATACTGACAAGGTGTAGGGTCAGATCTCCATCCGAAGCTAGATAGGAGGTTTGCAGATCAATACTTTATTGGGCTCAACAGATCTTACTTTTTCAAAAGGTCTAGCAGGCTTCCTTGGCAATCCTTTCTTTAACAAGTTTGTCCAAGGTCATTGACAATGACAGAAGTGAAGGATGCCTGAGGATTACCCTTCCTTAACACTTCAGTCATTTGAGGCACATCTTCCCTGGCTGCCCCACCCCCATAGCACATGAGCTCCTCAAATGGCCCCTCTTCACTGCAGCTTTCCCTCTTCATTCTCCCCCATCCTCCTCCAGCCTACATGTAATCTCCCCCCTTTCAAACACCCACCACATTTTGCTTCTTTCTTTCCTCTGGCTTAAATCATATTATGCCCTTTATGTTGATTATTCCCATATTTATTAATGAAGAGCTTCCTGAGCACATGATCCATGTCTCAGTTATCTTCCCAACCACTGTCACCATGACTACTCAGTAACTCACAAAATGTCACACATTTACAAGGAACTCAGAAAGTAGTCTAATTGTGCCATGTGAATGCAAACTTTATGCTGGAACAGAGAGTCCTTAGCCAGAAAGATGGTAAAGGCCACTCAGCCTTACATGCTAGACTTCTATCCTGCTTGGTCATCTGCAACCAGGTGAGACTCCCATGGAAGTAGGGTACAGTGAACAATGGTACCCACACTCAATTTCCCCTCTAATACCTTTCAGTGGCTTCACTGTTCCTTTGCATAATCACCACTACATCTGATGTGAGCAGGAATTTACAATGACATCAATAAAAGAGCTCTCTTTGATGACTAAACCAGGGATTTTTCCTTCTGCAACACAAGAGAAGTAAGGTGGAGGAGGATGACTGCTTGAGAGAATTGATCTAAATTCTTACACAGCTATATAATAAAAAAGATGCAATCTTAAGGCAAGCCAATTCTGATCCAGGAGAGGAGGGAGAGAGATTAGTAGAGTCTGCTTCCAAGAGTTGCCACACACAGGTTAAAAATGGGACAACGATATTGAGACATAAAATAAATCCACTTCCAAATGGGTACAAGAAGACAGAAAAAGGCAAGTTACATAAAAAAGATAAATAGGGGAGGATTGGTTCAAGATGGCAGAGTAGAAGGACATGTGCTCACTCCCTCTTGTAAGAGCACTGGAATCACAACTAACAACTGAACAATCAATGACAGGAAGACACTGGAACTCACCAAAAAAGATACCTCACATTCAAAGACAAAGGAGATGCTGCAATGGGACGGTAGTAGTGGCACAATCACAATAAAATTAAATCCCATAACTGCTGGGTGGGTGGCTCACAAACTGGAGAACACTTATACCACAGAAGACCACCCACTGGAGTGAAAGTTCTGAGCCCCACATCAGGCTTCCCAACCTGGGGATCCAGCAACAGGAGGAGCAATTCCCAGAGAATCAGACTTTGAAGGCTAGGGGCATATGATTGTAGGACTTTGACAGGACTGGAGAAACAGAAACTCCATTCTGTGCATATCAGGACCCAGGCAGAAGGAGCAGTGACCCCATAGGAGACTGAACCAGACCTACCTGCTAGTGTTGGAGGGTATCCTGCAGAGGTGGGGGGTGGCTGTGGCTCACTGTGAGGACAAGGACACTGGCAGCAGAAGTTCTGGGAAGTACCCCTTGGCATGAGTCCTCCCAGAGTTCACCATTAGCTCCACTAAAGAGCCCATAGCAACAACTGCTGGGGCACCTCAGGCCAAATAACCAACAGGGAGGAAACTCAGCCCCACCCATCAGCAGACAAGCTGATTAAAGTTTTACTGAGCACTGCCCACCAGAGCAACACCCAGCTCTACCCTCCACCAGTCCCTCCATCAGGCAGCACGCACAAGCCTCTACATAGCCTAATCAACCAGAAGGCAGACAGCAGAAGCAAGAAGAACTACAATCCTGCAGCCTGTGGAACAAAAACCACACTCACAGAAAGAGACAAGATGAAAAGGCAGAAGGCTAAGTACCACATGAAGAAACAAGATAAAACCCTAGAAAAACAACTAAATGAAGTGGAGATAGGCAACCTTCCAGAAAAAGAATTCAGAATAATGATAGTGAAGATGATCCAGGACCTCAGAAAAAGAATGGAGGCAAAGATCGAGAAGATGCAAGAAATGTTTAATAAAGACCTAGAAGAATTAAAGAACAAACAAACAGAGATGAACAATACAATAACTGAAATGAAAAATATACTAGAAGGAAACAATAGCAGAATAACTGAAGCAGAAGAACAGATAAGTGACCTGGAAGACAGAATGGTGGAATTCACTGCCACAGAACAGAAAAAAGAAAAAAGAATGAAAGGAAATTAAGACAACTTAAGAGACCTCTGGGACAACATTAAACACAACAACATTCACATTATAGGGGTCCCAGAAGGAGAAGAGAGAGAGAAAGTACACAAGAAAATATTTCAAAAGATTATAGTCAAAACCTTCCCTAACATGGGAAAAGAAAGAGCTATCCAAGTCCAGGAAGCACAGATTCCCAGGCAGGATAAACCCAAGGAAGAACACACCAAGACACATAGTAATCAAATTGAAAAAAATTAAAGACAAAGAAAAATTATTAAAAGCAACAAGCAAAAAATGACAAATAACATACAAGGGAACTCCCATAAGGTTAACAGCTGATTTCTCAGCAGAAACTCTACAAGCCAGAAGGGAGTGGCATGATATATTTAAAGTAACGAAAGGGAAGAACCTACAACCAAGATTATTCTACCTGGCAAGGATCTCATTCAGATTCTATGGAGAAATCAAAAGCTTTACAGACAAACAAAAGCTAAGAGAATTCAGCACCACCAAACCAGTTCTACAACAAATGTTAAAGGAACTTCTCTAAGTGGGAAACACAAGAGAAGAAAAGGACCTAAAAAACAAACCCAAAACAATTAAGAAAATGGTCATAGGAACATACAAATTGATAATTACCTTAAATGTGAATGGATTAAATGATCCAACCAAAAGACACAGGCTCACTGAATGGATACAAAAACAAGACCCAGGTCCTTTCCTGGTGGGGCAGTGGTTAAGAACCTGCCTGCCAATTCAGGGGACACGGGTTCAATCCCTGGTAAAGGAAGATCTCACATGCCACAGAGCAACTAAGCCCGAGCACCAAAAATTTTGAGTCTGTGTCCTAGAGCCCACGAGACACAACTATTGAGCCTGTGTGCTGCAACTACTGAAGCCCATGTGCCTAGAGCCCATGCTCTGCAACAAGAGAAGCCACCACAAATGAGAAGCCCCCACAACACAACAAAGAGCAGCCCCTGCTCACCACAACTAGAGAAAGCCCGTGTGCAGCAACAAAGACACAATGTAGCCAAAAAATTTTAAAAATTAAAAAAAAAAATACAAGACCGTATATACGCTGTCTACAAAAGACCCACTTCAGACCTAGGGCCACATACAAACTGAAAGTGAAGGGATAGAAAAAGATATTGCAGGCAAAAGGAAATCAAAAGAAAGCTGGAGTAACAATACTCATATCAGATAAAATAGACTTTAAAATTAAAAATGTTACAAGAGACAAAGAAAGACACTACATAATGATCAAGGGATCAATCCAAGAAGAAGATATAACAATTATAAACTTATATGCATCCAACATAAGAGCACCTCAATATATAAGGCAAATTCTAACAGCTATAAAAGAGGAAATCAACAGTAACATAATAGTGGGGGAGTTTAACATCTCACTTACACCAATGGACCGATCATCCAGACAGAAAGTTAATAAGGATAAACAAACTTTAAATGACACATTAGACCAGATAGATTTAATTGATATTTACAGGACATTTCATCTGAAAACAGCAGATTACATTTTCTTCTCAAGTGCACATGGAACATTCTCCAGGATGGATCATATCTTGGGTCACAAATCAAGCCTCAGTAAATTTAAGAAAACTTAAATCATATCAAGCATCTTTTCTGACCACAACACTATGGGATTAGAAATAAAGTACAGGGGGAAAAAATGTAAAAAAACACAAACACATGGAGGCTAAACAATACGTTGCTAAATAACCAAGACATCACTGAAGAAATCAAAGAGGACATCAAAAAATACCTAGAGACAAATGAGAATGAAAACACAACAATCCAAAATCTATGGGATGCAGCAAAAGCAGTTCTAAGAGGAAAGTTTATAGCAATAAAATCCTAACTCAAGAAACAAGAAAAATCTCAAATAAACAATCTAAACTTACACATAAAGGAACTAGAGAAAGAAGAACAGCAACAAAAAAACCCCCCACAAAGTTAGCAAAAGGAAAGAAATCATAAAGATCAGAGCAGAAATCAATGAAATAGAAACAAAGAAAACAATAGCAAAGATCAATAAAACTAAAAGCTGGTTCTTTGAGAAGATAAAATAAATTGATAAACCATTAGCCAGACTCATAATGAAGAAGAGGACTCAAATCAATAAAATTAGAAATGAAGGGGGAGAAGTTACAAAATACACCACAGAAATACAAAGAATCATAAGAAACTACTATAAGCAACTCTATGCCAATAAAATGAACAACCTGGAAGAAATGGACAAGTTCTTAGAAAGGTATAATGTTCTGAGACTGAAGCAGGATGAAATAGAAAATACGAACAGACCAATCACAAGTAATGAAATTGAAACTGTGATTAAAAATCTTCCAACAATCAAAAGTCCAGGACCAGGGCCTCCCTGGTGGCGCAGTGGTTGAGAGTCCGCCTGCTGATGCAGGGGATACGGGTTCGTGCCCCGGTCTGGGAGGATCCCATATGCCGCGGAGCGGCTGGGCCCATGAGCCATGGCCGCTGGGCCTACGCATCCGGAGCCTGTGCTCCGCAACGGGAGAGGCCACAACAGTGAGAGGCCCGCATACCGCAAAAAGGAAAAAAAAAAAAAAAAAAAAAAAAAAAAGTCCAGGACCAGATGGCTTCACAGGTGAATTCTAGCAAACATTTAGAGAAGAGCTAACACCTATCCTCCTCAAACCCTTCCAAAAAATTGCAGGGGGAGGAATGCTCCCAAACTCATTCTATGAGGCCACCATCACCCTGATACCAAAACCAGAAAAAGATACTACAAAAAAAAAGAAAATTACAGACCAATATCACTGATGAATATAGATGCAAAAATCCTCAACAAAATACCAGCAACACAGAATCCAACAACACATTAAAAGGATCATACACCATGATCAAGTGGGATTTATCCCAGGGATGCAAGGATTCTTCAATATATGCAAATCAATCAGTGTGATTAACCATATTAACAAATTGAAGAATAAAACCATATGATCATCTCAATAGATGCAGAAAGAGCTTTTGTCAAAATTCAACACCCATTTATGATAAAAACTCTCCAGAAAGTGGGCTTATAGGGAAACTACCTCAACATAATGAAGGCCATATATGAAAAACCCACAGGAAACATCATTCTCAATGGTGAAACACTGAAAGCATTTCCTCTAAGATCAGGAACAAGACAAGGATGTCCACTCTTCCCACTACTATTCAACATAGTTTTGGAAGCCCTAGCCATGACATTCAGAGAAGAAAAAGATATAAAAGGAATCTAAATCAGAAAAGAAGAAAACTGTCACTGTTTGCAGATGACATGATATTATACATAGAGAATTCTAAGGATACCACCAGAAAACTACTAGAGCTAATCAAAGAATTTGGTAGAGTTACAGGACACAAAATTAATGCACAGAAATCTCTTGCTTTCCTATACACTATAAATGAAAGATCAGAAAGAGAAATTAAGGAAACAATCCCATTCACCACTGCAACAAAAAGAATAAAATACCTAGGAATAAACCTACCTAAGGAGATAAAAAACCTGTACTCAGAAAACTATGACACTGATTAAAGAAATCAAAGATGACACAAACAGATGGAGAGATATACCATGTCTTGGATTGGAAGAATCAACATTTTGAAAAGGACTACACTACTCAAAACAATCTACAGATTCAATGTAATCCCTACCAAATTACCAATGGCATTTTTTACAGAACCAAATAAAAAAATCTTAAAATTTGTGTGTTCAAAAGACCCCAAATAACCAAAGCAATCTTGAGAGAAAGAAAAAACGGAGCTGGAGGAATCAGACTCCCTGACTTCAGACTATACTACAAAGCTAGAGTAATCAAGACAATATGGCACCTGCAAAAAAACAGAAATACAGATCTATGGAACAGAAGAGAAAGCCCAGAGATAGACCCATGCACCTATGGTCAATGAATCTATGACAAAGGGAGCAAGAATAAACAATGGAGAAAAGACAGTCTCTTCAATTAGTGGTGCTGGGCAAACTGGACAGCTACATGTAAAAGAAGGAAATTAGAACACTCCCTAACACCATACACAAAAATAAACTCAAAATGGATTAAAGACCTAAATGTAAGAATGGACACTATCAAACTCTTCGGGGAAAACATAGGAAGAACACTCTTTGACATAAACCACAGCAAGATTTTTTTTGACCCACCTCTTAGAGTAATGCAAATAAAAACAGAAATAAACAAATGGGACCTAATGAAACTTAAAAGCTTTTGCACAGCAAAGGAAACTATAAAGAAGACGAAAAGACAACCCTCAGAATGGGAGAAAATATTTGCAAACGAATCGATGGACAAAGGGTTAGTCTCCAAAATATATAAACAGGTCAATTTTGAAAAAACAAACAATCAAAAAAACAAACAACCCAATGGAAAAGTGGGCAGAAGACCTAAATAGACATTTCTCCAAAGAAGATATACAGATTGCCAACAAACACAGGAAAAGGTGCTCAACATCACTAATCATTAGAGAAATGCAAATCAAAGCTACAATGAGGTGTCACCTCACACTGGTCAGAATGGTCATCATCAAAAAATCTACAAACAATAAATGCTGGAGAGGGTGTGGAGAAAAGGGAACCCTCTTGCACTGTTGGTGGGAATGTAAATTGATACAGCCACTATGGAGAACAGTATGGATGTTCCTTAAAACACTAAAAATAGAACTACCATACGACCCAGCAATCCCACTACTGGGCATATACCCTGAGAAAACCATAATTCAAAAAGACACATGCACCCCAATGTTCACTGCAGCACTATTTACAATAGCCAGGTCACGGAAGCAACCTAAATGCCCATCAACGGACAAATGGATAAAGAAGATGTGGTACATATACACAATGGAATATTACTCAGCCATAAAAAGGAACGAAATTGGGTCATTTGTAGAGACGTGGATGGACCTAGAGACTGTCATACAGAGTGAAGTAAGTCAGAAAGAGAAAAACATATATCGTATATTAACGCATATATGTGGAGTCTAGAAAAATGGTACAGATGAACCAGTTTGCAAGGCAGAAATAGAGAAACAGACATAGAGAAAAAAACATATGTACAGCAAGGGGGGAAAGGGACATGGAGAGTGGGATGAACTGGGAGATTGGGATTGACATATATACACTAATATGTATAAAATAGATAACTAATAAGAACCTCCTGTATATAAAATAAAATAAAATTCAAAAATGAAAAAACAATTAATAGGCTCTGGCAGGATAATTTCTTTAGATGACTGGGGCAAATCTAATTTACTCAGTCCAGCATATCAAAGGGAATTGTTAACTCTCCTTTTAAAGGAAAAATCAAAAGAGCTATAGAAACCAAGAGGCAAATATAATTGACCAGTGTTTACTGAGCAGCTACTATGTACCAAGCACTGTTGTTCTGGGCATTGAGGAAACAGCAGTGAACCCCACAGACAGGCCCCCAAGGACCAGAAATTCTTGTGGTGGAAGACAGAGAGTAGACTATATAAACATAATCATTTCAAGTACTAAAATGTGCTGTGAAGAAGATGAAATAGGATCTTTTGAAGAGAGAAATTTGAAGAGGGATCACTTCAACTAGAACAGTCAGGCGTGGCTGCTTGGAGGGGGTGAGTCAAGACATAAATGATAAAAAGCAGAAGATGAAAGACTTGGAGGAAAAGGAAGCAGAAGGAGCAGCAGAGACAAAGGTGATGGGGCAGGACATTTTGGAGGTTTACGTTACAGACAAAAGTCCTGTGTGCCATGATAACCAGAGAGACAGTGAAGGGAGAGGAAATCAGAGAGACAGACAGGAGCCAGGTCACAAAGAACCTTGAGGCTAGGGTAAGGGGTCTAAATTTTATACCTATATCAATGGGAAGCCACTGGAAGGCTATAAGCAAGACAGTGATGTGGCCTGATCAACACTCTGGCTCAGCATGGAGGATGAATTTTAAGAGTGGGAGACTGGAGGCAGGGAGTCCGGTCCTGGATGGGAGCCGCTGCAGTGGTCCAGGGAAGAGATGTCGATCCCCTGAACAAGGGCTGGAACAATGGAAACGGTGAGAAGTGGTCAGGTTCAGGATATATTCTGGAAGTAAAACAGACAGGATTGGATAATGGTGTGGATGTGGGCAATGAGGGAAAGAGAGGGCTTGAGGATGATTCCTAGGTTTTTAGCCTGAGAAAATGGGTGGATGATGGTGCCATTTATGGAGGTTGAAAAGACAGGGGTAAAAGCAGCTTTCAGGGTGGGGACTGAGAGAACATTAGTTCTTTTTAGCCACATATGTATACATCCCTCAGACATCCAAGTGGGAGTTCAATCAGATATATAAATTTAAGAGTAGCCTATAGATGGTATTAAAAGTAATGTTAAATGATATCACTAGAGGTAAGGAAGGGGACTGCAGATAAAGAGAGAAGAGGGTCCAAGTTCAAGTCCTGAAACACTCAATATTTAGAGGTTGGTAGGAGCATCAATAAAGGAGACCAAGAATGAATGGCCAGTGCGGTGGGAGGAAAACCAGGGCAGGGTAATATTACTGAAGACCAAAAATGAAAGTGTTTCAAGGCAAAGGAAGTGGTCACCTATACCAAAAGCTGCTGAGAAATCTCACCACCTTTGGCAGCTTAGGGTCTTAAAACACAGATCAACAAGACATCATCAATCACCTGGAAAGAAAGAGCCATAATGGAGAGGAGAGTGGCTACAGCCAAAGTAGTAAAGGAACATCTTATTCTTCAGATGGCTTCACCATCAATTATTTCTTTAGTGTCCAAACTAGTAAATTAATGCATGTTAAAACAAGTGAGTTTCAACCAACAGCAAGAAAATGAAATCGTGGGTAGCACCAGAAGGTGTAAGGTAGAACTCTTCCCAAAGCCCAACTTTCCAAATTCCCAAGTTGCCAAATGGGAAGGGGAAGTGGATCATAGTGGGCAGACTGGTGACAAGAGAACAGTGTTCTTGGTTTGATTCTGCAAATCGTCTTACCCATTTCTAAAATGGTGATACTCAACACTAAGTACCCTCTGTATACACATGAATAAGGAAGAAGGCAGGTAAATATTTTATTGCCCATGAACACTTGGTACTCTGTATATGCACAGTATTGCTATATTACCCTTTCTTTTGCCATCCTTCTAATGAGAAATCTGCTCAATACAGTTTCCATCTTATGACTTCAAGCCATACGCTCTTTCAACAAATAACTGAAAGATGAATTGAAGAGCAGAAAGTTCTGTTTGTTCCAATTATACGACCCAGTATGAACCAGATTCATTTTTTCATGGGATGTGGATAAACCAGGAAAATGAAAATAAATCAGTAGAACAATTTCCAGTCTCATGTAAACATCTTGTGAAAAGAACCAGTGGGAGAATTACCCAGTACACACTTGCCTACAGATCTAACACAGACCTAAGTGATTTGAATTCAGGGTACTTCTGAGTGGTCGAGGGGCTAAATGGCCAGGCAAAAGAGTGTTTTTAGCTCATTAAGACCACACATCTCTAAGCTCCTGAGGCCATTCTGGAATCTGTCAACATTGTGAATCATATCATAACTATAAGGAAGTGTTTTAAACTTAACTTTTCACCTTCGGTCTAATGAATGCTCTAATTCTACCAGTTCAAACTGCTGAATAATTCAACAAACAGTGTTCAGACCCAAAGCCATTTAAGATATGGTGATATTTTTGCTCAGAGATGAAGAGGAAAAAAGAGCTGATTCTGCATTCCATTCCAGCTCATCATGTTAAAAACACCTGAATACATCTATTTTTTAACTTTTCCTATGCTGAGGAAAAGGCTGAAATAGAAAAAATAATGGTTTCAAATCAGTGTCTTTTCTGTAACAAAATCTCCCTGGAAAATGTCTCTTTCTCTCCCCCCTTCCTTAAAAGGAAGAAAATTGCAAGTTGGAACACTGCTTACCAAGGGGTATATTTTGTGCGTGTTTCTAAATGCCAGAAGTTTTCTGAAGCCAAGGGTAACTTATATTTTAGTCAACTCTGTATGAATGCCTGGGGAAATATGTAAAACATTAATCAGGGTAACCACAATTGCATACTCATCATCTGAACGGAAAAGAAATATATACAGAAGAGCAACCAGAGATTAAAATTAAGTTAGTGAAGTGTCTGAAAGCTCAATTAGCTTCTATGCAAAAAACAAAGCTTTAAAAAAAAGGGGGGGGGGAGGATTGTGAAATTACAGTCTCAAGGAAAATTATTTTTACTTTTGAAAAAATTAAGAAAGTGGAATTCTATATTACTCTTTTTTACAATTGGCATACATGTTCAAATCTTTCCAAGTTAAGTAGTATAATATATTAGAAAGATCACTGTTTAGGGGAGTAAGATGCCTGGGTTCTAGTCCATTCTCTTTAATACTAACTAGTTGAATGGCCTTAGCTTGGGGTAGTAGAAAGAGTATGGACACTGACACTAGAGAGATCTAAATTTAGAACTCATCTCTGCCTTGTGCTATGTTTCCCCAGGCAAGCTCCTTAACCTTTCTGAGTATCAGTTTCCCAACATGTGAAATGGGGATAATAGTTATCACACAAGGTTAAGATTAAATAAGTTAGTGATCTGAAACGATTAGCCCAGAGCTGGTACTAGGGTTTGTTCTCTGTCCTTTTTTTCCCTCTGAACAGATTAGTTGTTTTTGTTTTTGTTTCCTTAATGAGGAACTTAGGGCAGATAACTAAATTCCCTTTATACTCTAAAAGGCTATAATATTAGTGAAGTATACTGAAAGAAGAAGAGCCTCAATTTTCAGTAATTTAAGCAGGTTCATGAGGAATTGCTACCTTACTCAATCTGAAGAACCAGCTCCCCAAATCCTAACAAATCAGGGCTCACATATGTCATTATGCAAACGACATACTCTTACACAGTCCCATAAAAAGATTTTCACAGACTCGATTACTTAAGAATTTCAGGACACCTTTATTAGATTGAGGTATGTTCCCTCTATGCCAACCTTCTGGAGAGTTTTTATCATAAAGGGATGTTGAATTTTATCAAAAGCCTTTTCTGCAACTATTAAGATGATCATATGTTTTTTATTCTTCAAATTGCTAATGTGGTGTATCACATTGATTGATTTGAGGATACTGAAAAATCCGTGCATCCCTGGGATAAATCCCACTTGATCGTGGTGTATGATCCTTGTAATGTATTGTTGGATTTGATTCCCTTGAACAACGAGGGGGTTAGGGCACCTCTGCACAGTCCAAAACCCACACATAACTTACAGTCGGCCCTCCTTATATGAGGTTCCACCATATTCGTGGTTCTGCTCTGGTGAATTCAACCCTCTACGGACCATGTAGTACTGTAGTATTTACGACTGACAAAAAATCCACATATAAGTGGACCCTCATGGTTCAAACCGGTGTTGCTCAAGAGACAACGGTATCTCCAAATAAATAATGGTAACCAAGAGTTTCTGTTGAGAACTGTCAGAATTAAACATTCCATTTTTAGTTCGCTTTAATACTTTCAGATAAAACTACATTTTAGCCACTTAATCAGAGGATATAAAAAAATGGACAGGATGTGAGTAGTCTAATTGGTAGCTGTATTTAGGGGGGGTCATTTCCCATCACCATCACTGCTTTTTTCCATACTTCCAAACCCTTTAGTTATTCCTTCCTAAAAGCAATTGTTCCTAAACTGCCAATCTTGGCCCAAAGACCCTCCCCAAGTTCTATGCACCTTCAGGCTGCTAAGGGGACCTCTAGCTTCTATGCACTCTTTCCCCTGACCCCAGCAAAACATATCCATCATATTCTTCTTATACTAAAGGTTGACTAATTAGAATGAATTAGTATTAGATTTCTGGTACGAAGTTTCAGCATTTATTTAGGAATTCTTTACAAACATGAAAGAATGTACCTACAATGAACAATCTCTACACTGTTTTCATCTCTGAGGAGTGTAGGTGCATACAAAAATAATTTGCTTTCTGTCCCACTGTTTCTGTCCTGAATAACAAGTAATATGATAAACTCATGGAGGCCAAGTACATTTATTTTCCAGTAAATGTTGCCAATAAATGAGTTGGTACAAAGCATCAGCATTGTGCAAATTTAGGGCGCTATGGCTGGTGACATGTAAGGCACTCACTGTCAGGCAGGCAGCCTTCCAACGCCTTTCCACACCGGAGTGGAGCAGCGGCTCAGTCCAAGTTTCTTCCAGAGGATTTCTATCAGCACAGGGCAGCATGCAGACACATGCTAATGGGCCCTTTGCTTATGGGATGTTACTCTGTGGGTGATATGCCAGAATTAACTGACAACCTTGGGGCATGAATCACAGAGAATGAAAATCATCAGATGAAATCAGGAAAAGGCACCCAAAAAGCATACCCAGATTTTCAGGCGGTGTTTCCATAAAATTTCCGGCAAATAGTCACCCTGCAAATAGAAGATACACTCTCTCTGCGAAACAGAATTGCAAATGAGGTGAATCTCTGAGAACCATCCCTGCTACCCTTCAGCAGAGGACTTTCAACCAGAGGGTGGGCAAAAGGCTTTTCAGTCACAACCCTCCAGACAGAGCAGGCTGAGGCTGTCAGAGTGGAAAGGGACATGCATTTCTCCAAGGCAAAATGTGGTACTAAATTCCCTAATATAAAATACACCCACTAGAGTTAACAAAGGAATGAAAGTACCCTAGATTACACTTAATTTTCTGTCACAGACAGTGATAAAAGCTGAAAAATACCTATCAACGGAGGCCACACAGCTCAATATGCCTCCCTAATGACATTTTACCAAAGAGGATTTGTACGTGTCAAACACGGAATAAACAGCATTTTGGGTCTGAAGACACTTTAGCTCCTGCCTATACTAAAGAGAAAGTATAGTTTCAAGGATGTTTGGACATAACTTTTCATTGTGAGGCCAGGTTCTCAAACTACAGAATGAAATGAACAGCATGAATTGCTCAGAGAGCTACGCTGATGAATTTTGAAAAGAAATGTAGCTTATTTATTATCCTCTTTCTCTTAATGAAAAACTAGTCAGTATTTCTTTAAAAGCAGCATTTAGTACCTGAGATAAATCTCCTTCCAAGTTAAAGACTTGGAGGAAAATATTACAAATCGTGCCTTATGTTTAATAATAAAAAAGTAGTTATTGAAGACATAGTTTCAGTTCGGACAAATATTCAAGATAATCTGAGAAAACAGGAAGAAATGATGGAAGGAAAGGGGAAGGAAGAAGTCAGGAAAAGAGAAAAGAAGCCTGGAGCCTGCTGCCTTTGCCCCACTCAGGAAGTCTTACCAGCACCAGAGGGCTTGGTGTTCCCCTTGCCCTCTCAGGGAACGTTGAGTACCATGTTGTAATCTCCTGTCTACCTATCTGTCTTCCCCCTGAGACTGGGGCTCTATGAAGATAGAAAAAGAGGTCTGCCTCAGGCATCATTTTACCTGCATCTCCTAACACCGTGCCTGGCACTCAGTCAATATTGAAGGCTACAGAAAGAAGGAGAAAAAAGAGAATGGAGGGGTGGATGGAGAGAATATGGGGAAGCCCAAGGCTGCAGAGTTGTACTTTTTAAAATCTCCTGGAGATGGTTTGCAAATAGCCTGGACCGTGAGGCTAAGAGCCATGAGAAATTACGGCTATTTGCTGGTATTTGTAGACGCCTTCACAGGACTCACCAAATTTTGTACTTATTGTCTGTCTCATATATTTAATAGGCCTCCCCACTCACATGATGATGGTCTAAGACTTAAGAGTTCAAGGTGGGACTTGTGAATATTTACAATTAAGTGCAAAACAATTTTGTTCCTCTTATAAAAAACCATGCTCCTAATCAGCAAGAAGCACCCTATTTCCCTCAAGATTGAGGAATGTATAAAGAAATAAGGGGAAATTGAAATAGCACATAACACATTGACCAGCAAAAACTCCCTTTGCTTCCTTAAAACAGGTTGTTGAGTATTCAAATCTGTAGTTATTTCACAGAGACAGTACTATGCATGTGCAAGACAGGAACCCATGGCTCCAGGATGACCCTGGAACCAAAAATCTTGAGTCTACAGAACTCAAAGAATAGAAACGTTGCCACTGGAGCCCTTTACAAAGTGAGAAGTCCTTCAATAAGGAAAAATGGCTTCCAGATGGATGAGTTGAGACTAGCCAATCAGCTTTTGCCAAGTTCGCCCTTAAATTTTGCCCTGAACTCTGGATGGGAAAGACAGATTTGAGTCCTGCCTCCTGTCCTTTTGCCCATCAGCCTCGCAATAAAGCTCTTCCTTTCCTCCAAAGCCAGCGCCATAGTACTGGCTTCTGTACACGCCAGGCAGCCGGCTGGGTAACAATCCTTCCTCGAATCTCTCCAACCTCCGTTTCCGTCATGAGATCTCCTTCTCTGACCCCGACTGTTGTAAGGACCCTGTGATGACACTGCCCACTCAAATATTCCAGGATAAACTCCCCATCTCAAGATCCTTAACTTAATCACATCTACAAAGTCTATTTTGCCACGTGCAATACTGTGATTTATGAGAAACATGTATATTTGGTGAGGCGGCCAAAATATTTTTTTCATATATATTTAGTCTTCATCCACAGTTCCTGGCTCACAGTTTCCCAAACCCTGGGAACTTCCCGGGCAATAGGAGCATCTTTTGTCATAATATTTGGTCTCTATCCTTAGTTCCTGAAAGTATTTCAGAGCCATAAATGTGTCCTGTTATTCATAACAAGCCCTTTTTCACCACAACTAAGTTTTTGTTAATGAGATGACATTTGGAAAGCACCTAAGGATGGGGTCTGGCTGTCGGGGAACCAACCTTGAAGAGAGAGTTGGAATTTTCAGTTCCACCCTTGACCTCTGGGAAAGGGAGAGATGCTGGAGGTCCAATGGCCAATGATTTCATCAACCATTCCTATGCAATGAAGCCTCCATAAAAACAACAACAAAAAAAGGAGGTTCAGAGAGCTTCTGGGTTGGTGAACGCATGGAGATTTGTGGAAAGTGTTGCACTCGGAGAGGGCATAGAGGCTCCGCACCCTTTCCCCATACCTTGCCCTCTGCATCTCTTCAGTCTGGCTGTTGCTGAGTTATATGCTTTTATAATAAACCAGTGATCTAGTAAGCAAAAAAAAAAAAAAAAAAAAAAAAAAAGACTCCTGGGAATTCCCTGGCAGTCCAGTGGCTAGGACCCCACACTTTCACTTCCGAGGGCCCAGGTTTAGTCCCTGGTCAGGGAACTAGGATCCCACAAGCCTTGCCATGCAGCCAAATAAATATATAAACAAAAAAAAAAACCCAAACCAAACCAAACAAAATAAAATAAAATCTCCTTAACAATGTTCATTGTTAGCCTTGTGGAGCAGAAGCCAGTATGTCTGCTACCCTTCAAATAAATATAGGGTTTCAGCACCTAGCTGGCTCAAAAATTGCTGAACCATCTACAGCTATTTGATTCTTTAGTGATCCTCTTAACTCACACTGTGGGTCCCAAAGAAGGGACCTCAAGAGATAAAGCCCCAGGGAGCCTGGGGTAATTTCTAGACTATTGGCTTAGCAACGGTTTTGTTTTTTCCTCCTCTCTTCTACCTTTTTCTTCTTTCCTGAATGCCAAGAACGCCCCCCACAGAATATTCACAGAATGAAGTCCTTGCCATCTATAAAGGGGGGATACTGTGTATCTCTGATCCTGAATCCTCTTTACCCAAGGAGATTTAGATTTCAAATCCAAGTTGAAATAAATATGTGTTAATCTTTAAACGAGAACAGTAATGAAAGCTGTCTAATCTCTCCTCATCATTGCCCTTAAGAAGAGATGTCAGCATAGACTAGCGACAGCCATGCTGAATTCCAGGAACTCCACTAGGAGATGGGAGTGAAAAGGAGAAACAATTGCATAACTGAAGAAATATGGTTAGTGTCTTCCTCACTTCTTTGTCTTTGTAACCTGAAGTCAGAAAAGATAAATATGAAATGTGAACTTAAGAAATATTCCAGCTTTGTGTGTTTATACTCTAAAAAGGAGAAACTGAAAAGATTTCCGTTGTCATAGCAACCTGGATTCACCCACAGTAAGTGTATGGTATGTGACAGTGGTCATCCTGAATTACTGGTTAAGTTCTCTCTAAATGCATAGTATGTTCTACAGGACAAGGGGCAGAGATGACTTTAATGTCCTTAAAACAACCCATGATTGGTTTCTACAATTTAACCATTTCAATACACATGTGACTTACACTACAGATAACCATTTTCATGTTCTGTTCTTCAGATGTGGAAAACAATGCAATAAGACCCACTATCCTGAAATGGGTACAACACGAAAGCAAGGCTCAAAATTCAAGTCTCAAGTCATTCCAGATTCAAATCTGAAATACATATTAGCATTACGGTAACGTCCCTTGGCTTGTCATGAGACAAGGAAAATGTCGTGTTACCCTGGTTTCTATTATTTATTATTTCTATACTTAAATTAGCTGAAGTCAACAAAATGACACCTTAGAATACACAGGGTAGAAGAGGCATAATGGTAAAATAGAAATGAAACAGTGGGCTTGACAGTGCTTGGTCAGTAGATCAAATGTAACTATGGGCCTATAATACTTAACTACTCTGCACCTAAGTTTCTTAATAGAGGTAATAATACCTACCTCGTAGCACTTCTCTGAACACTGCCTCTCTAGCACAATGCCTAGAACACAGTGGTTGCTCAGGATATGTCAGCTTTCTTTCCTCCTAAGAACAGATACCAAATGTAGATCCCTACTCTTAGGGGCCTTAGAAAAGTAACTCAAGATGAAAAAAAAGAGAGAAGGTTAAAAGCAATACCAAGTAGGATATGATCAATGCTAACAGATAATAAATTGGGGAAATATTTCATCATTTGTTCATGGGGAAGCATTTAGAATTCAAAATTAAAATTATAACACACATGTATACTTATATTCAAATGCCACACTTACCATACCACATTTTAGAAAAAGTGGCATTTTACCTAACAGAGCCAATCTTCACAACTTGTGCAGACACAAGGAAGGAAATTTTAGACAAAGGATAAACAGTGTTTCGCAAACCCTTAAAATCTTTATAAAACAGCAATACAGTTATTACTCCCACAGTATTGATGAAATGAAATCTTTCTCAAGGAATCAATTTTCTATTTACAACTGTCTAATGTGACATATGGCAAATACTATATATATATATATATATATATATATATATATATATATACACATATATACATATATACACACACTATAGTTTATATATATATAATATATATTTGCTTTTTTCTTTGTTTTTTAAAAAAATGCTTTACTCGAGTAAAGATATATATATATATATATATATATACACACACACACTATATTTTATATGTATATAATATATATATATTTGCTTTTTTCTTTACTTTTTAAAAAAAATGCTTTAATCTTTAGTAAAGATATATATGTGTGTGTGTGTGTATATATATATATATATATATATATATATATATATATATATATATATATATGTAATTCCAGACTGTGACATGACACAGAAAACCTGAGGAAAACCAGGTTAAAAAATTGAAAAAGAAAATGCTGGACAGAACCTTGAGAAGTGTGAAGCCCACAGAAGGTTGGCAGGGTTAACACTGAGATGCCCCACCACACACAAACCATTATCTCTTCAGCACTGCACTGTGAATACTGGGAACAAAACCACCAAGGATTCCCAGGTGGATGTGATAAATATTCCATTTATTAGAAACAACGTGAGGTACAGCAACCAGCTACAAAGTGAAAAGGAATAAAGAAGGAAAAGAAGATAAAAGACATCATCGTAGGGGCACCACAGGCCCAAAGAGGAGTACTTGCATTTCAGTAGCTATTTTGACCAGAATAACTGTCTCTATTTCTCTATGCTTCTATTATTCTCTTCTTTATGGAAAAGAACTGACAATCATACTTCAGAAGTATTTACAATCACTTGCTTTGGGGCCAGGTGTTATAGATTCAGAAGCAGGGATACTGACACCTCACCCTTTCTTCTGGGAATGTTTCCTAACCCTGGTCTTATCTCAGTCCCACATGGAATCTTCTCATTTTCTCAAGAAGGGTATGTATATATTCCCAAATAGTTATCAAAGTAAAACTTGTTTCAATTCTTTCATTAAATTATTTGAAATATATCATGCTCTGCCCATTCACAAAGGACCAGCGAAAATTCTATTTGATGGAGAAATGGACTTGTTTAATTTCCTGAGATGGTGAGGGTGTCATTAAAGGGTCTGATGATCTTTTCTGAATTCCAACAAGAAGGAACAGGCCAAGGATGCCTTAAAAGTGTCTCATAATGGTTAAGGGATTGGTGTCTCCAAATTCTGAGGTAAGATTTCTTCAGCTGATGGAAAGAGCTTAATATGTTAAGTGACTCCTCTGAATTCAATAAAAGTGGAGCAAATTCAAAAATTTGCTCCTTCTATCCAGTCCTCAAAAGAGTTACCGAAACTACTTCTTGACACCTATTTACAAGAAAATATAGAGAAGGAAAGATGAGGAATTCTGAAGGATATTAAAACTACCCATGAGCAGTTATTACCAGTTAAGGGCAGCTAAAGAGGGCTCCTTCTATTTTGTGATCTGTTCAAGAGTGGAATTTCCAGTTAAATGTTCCTTCTCTGGATGTTCTTGTCATAATTCTGCCATTTCAGATGCCTCTGGTAAGCAAAAGCTATATCTAATATGGTAGCCTTTGGGCAAGTTTCCTTAGGTCACATGGAAGCAAAATAATGCTTAAGTCCATTTACTCTTCTAAAGACTAAAGCATTTTTTTTTAAAAAGTAAAGAAAAAAGCAAATATATAATAAAGGAAAGCAATACAGGAGTAAGAAAATCTGGAATTCAGGAGAAAGAGGACAACATAATTTAATTGAATAATTAATTAGAAGGCATTAATTTGGGGAATCCTTAATGAAAGGAATGACTAAAATGCCTTTGCATCCAGCCAGCATGAGTAGGTCAAAGAGCCAGGGCTTCAGAAACTCAAAGTACATTGCCCTTACCTCTTAGTTGTGGTATTATTCTGCTTTTAGAAGGAAATCTTTTGAGAAATCAAGTACTAATATATAAGGTATGTAACCACTAAGGAGTTGGAATAATACAAAGATTTGTAAGATACAAGACCCTTAGATTGAATATTGTACTAAACTGGTTCCAGCTGGTGACTGCAATTTTACTGTTCTATTCTGAGCTGGGCTAAAATGTCCATAAATAAGAAAATAGCCAAATTAAAAGACAAAGAGAGAGAGCAAACTAAGGTTTGTACCTCACCTTAAAGCACACTTCTCAACCCTTGTGAGTACGAGGCCCTTTTAATACCACTCCCAAAACAGAAAGGAATTCAGTTTTTATTCATTAAGTCTATAGGCAATGCAGGTCTGACACACACTGCAATCGCCCAGAGGTCTGAGGCCCCAGGTTGGGGAGAGTTGTTTTAAGATATCTTTAAACTCGGCATATTCCTCCTTACCTTTCCTATTTAATGATATGAACTCAGTAAATGGCTTTCTTGTTTGGATGAACTCCTCCTTGCATTCTAAAATTTCTCCCATGAAGAAACTGAAATAATTTTGCCTCTGAAAATACTATCTTTTCACAAATCCCCTGAGTACAGGGATTTGGGATGATTTATGGGAGCAACACTCATCTGAAGTAGTACATTGTCACAGCATTTTTTAATATGAATAATGATACATCTCTTTCTTTTTCAGTAACTCTACCCTATAATAAACTATCACCACACCACCCATGGCTAATGAGATAACAATTTTTCCCCAGCTATTCATACTGCTTAATATCTACAGACAAAAAGTGAATAGGATACCCACTACTTAAGTTATTTTGCTGTCTATCCAATGTCCTATGTGTTGGCATACTCAGCCTGCAATTCTCAAAATCTCCTCAACCCTTCTATTAAAGGATGTTCTAATGTCCACTTTAACTTATCAAAGACAGGCTGCCCACTACACGTACCCCCTCAGGTACAACCTAAGATGGTAACTACACTGTCTCAACTTCAGGATGACAGAACAGGTGATATATTAACTTTAGGATCTATTTATTAGAGATATGTAAAATAGGCTTCATGGTCTAGATCTTGGGTCCTGAATTAGTTTAAAGCTTCCTTCCTGTAACATACCTGGATGGGAGCTTATTACACTGATGCATTTACCCACAGGGCCTTGAAAGACCTAAAAGAACTGTTGAAAGTGGGAGTTTACAAAGATTTTAAAGAAACTGTCAGCAAAATCCAACTAAAGGAGATCAGTCTAGCTATTTCTATGCCATCTGTTCCAATTTCATGCCTTACCACTTTTATAAGCAAATAAGAAAGCTGATAAGGATTTCTGCTCTTCCTTTTCCCTGTAGGACAAAATTTTCAGAGCCCTGAGTCAAGGTTTTAGTTTTTTGGGGGTTTTTTTGTATATGACTCCTTGAAGACAAACAGGAGTCTGAGTTCAAGCACACAAATGAAGACTCTTAAAACATACACACACATCCTGCTTATAAGCTGCTAAATCTGGAACATTCCTAACAGGAAACAAAAACAAAACTGATGAAAGAAGAGGGCTAGCAGGGAAAGAGGCTACAGCCGAAGGCTGCATCTGCCCAAGAAACCAGGCCATACTGACAGGTTTGTAAAATGGGTGCTTAGAATTCTGCATGACAGCTGTACAAAGCTCTTCAGCCTCACTTTCCTACCTCAAAAACAGCAGCTGCTCAGGGTGTAATAGATCCTATCCCTGGTAAGTAAAACTGTCTTATCCTTGAAAGACTGGAGGGCAAACTCCAGTCTCACCTTAAAAACACCCCAACTGTGGCTTCTGTTCCCCATCCCTTACATGAAAAATACCCAGAGGAAGAGGAGATGAAAGCAGGTTGAAAACTTTCTTCTCTAAAACCTGGGGAGGTCATTTAGGTGCCTTTCAGTATTTAAGAAAGCTCAATCCGTTAGTTTTCAATGACAGGTCTGGTCCCTTTCCAATTCATTTCAACTCAACAAAATTTCAAGTAGCTTAGAAGCCATACGGTTATTTACAAGTTGTTAGATGTAGAGAAAGATTTCACTTCCTTCTGAAGTGCTGAGTTTTGAGCACTAAATATACCCACCTATACCACCAATCCAAAGCGGACCTCTTCTCTTGTCATCTACCATATATAAAGGCAAGACAGGAGCTTGAAGGTTCTCTTTTTTTTTCAGCTTGTAATATTCATATTTGTGTCAGTCTCTTTGGAAATTTCAACCCATTTCTTATTTATCACTCAATGCACAATTAGCCTTGAGTATAAATGTGGCCAGGGTAAGTGCCACCCCAAATTATGGCCATCTGAAGTGTCAAAGGGGGAAACTTCCTATTTACTAACTAATTAACATACCCTCCATCATTCATTAAATTGTACTTTTCTGCTGTAAATGTCAAGAGTCTAAATCTTATGCAGCAGCAGAAAGTTCAAAAGATTTCCATATTGCATTTCCTGTTCCTCTCTTTTACTTTCTGAGAACTGATGGAACCATTCCATTCTCTATTTTTCTTAAACAAATAATATTTGGAATAATAAGTCATGAGAATTAAAGACGTATTTTACAGATGTAGAATGCTTAGATGCTTAGGGGGGTGAAGCTGCTTGCTCAAGATTACACGGCTAAGGAAGTATCAGATCAAGTTCTGAAAGAACGCCAGCCTGGCCACAACTCCCTCCTGCCCAACAACCACACACACACACACACACACACACACACACACACACACACACACACTCCTCCCTCCTCAACTAATTATGTTAATGTCACCACCTGTCTCTTTGTCATCCAAACTCTAATCCTTCAGCTTCTCGCCACAGCCTTCGCACACTACTGGTTCAATCGCTGGTTCTCCTTCCCCAGCGACCTTGGTCTCTGGTCTCCATCTGCATCCCACCTGCTCTAGGTCCGTCGCCTATCATCCTCATTCTAACTCACCTGATTCTTTTCTGTCTGTCCGTGCCCCCATATTCCTACAATCCACTGTGCACACCACACTGCTTCCAGGTAACTCCACAGTAATCATGGTTCTCATAATGATGCCAAGATGCTCACATCTTTGCAGCAAAACCTGACTGCCTAATGAATAAAGCCCAAGCTCCCTCCTTGATGTCCACTACTATTCAAAATCTGGCTCCGACTTTCTCTGCCACTACCATCCTCCACACAACCAATATGCCAGTCAAATGAAACCATGCACAGTCCCATGCCAGTCACCTCTGCTCCCCAGTCCTGGGCCTCTGCTGGTGCTGCTGGACCCAGCCGGACCCTCCTTTCTTGGCACAGGCAAGACTGCAGCTATTTCAAATGATCTCTCCCATGATCCCTCAAGTCAAGGTGAAGTCTCCTTTGTCTGAACTTCGTAGCACTTGGATCCCTTAAAGCTCTCTCCACAGTATACCTGGTATTTTTCTTTCTTCTGTAAATGAGTTACTTCCCCAATCACGAAAGCAGCAAGTCAGTGTTTGCTCCATGTGTGGGTCCATCACAGCTGTAACACGACATTGGGCACACAGCAAGCACTCACATTTATCGGTCCAATGAACGTATGTGGGATCACAGAAGCTGGTTCCCTCTATTGGAGCGTATTTATTCCCAAAGCCAAGCACAGTCTTACACACATCGGCCAATAAGAAAAGTTAGAGGGGTAGAAGAGCAACAGACACTTTATCTTCCTGGGCAATCTGAATAATAACCGAACACGTTAAAATAGAACAGTTTTGGGGATGCATCCAGTGGGGGTGGGGTGGGGGACTGAGTTTAATGTTCCTGGTTCAAGATACAATTTCCAAGCAAGATGGAGGTGGGAGGTGGGCAGTGTTCTAGGTGAAAACTAACTGCATAATGGGTCCCTTTGAGCAGGAAACCCTGGTATGCAAACAGCTAAGCCACTCAACAAATACCTTTATATTCCATGGAAAAACAAAATGCTCCATAATAATTAGGATATACAGGTCATTAAAATATAGTCCCAGCTGCACCCAAAGCCATATTGAATGGAGCTGAATCTCAGCATTCAGCAGTGATTCAGAAGGGGGAAATAAGGTTATGGAATTTGTGAGTTTCAATCACTTCAATCCGTTTCTCCTGCACGTGTCTCCTCTGGCCTGTCTCTGTCCCAGAACACACCCATTCTTCAAAGGCTAGACAGGAGGGCAGGAGTTTATAGTCCTGAAGAGAAATCAAGGAGGTTCGGGTTTCACATTTTTGTTGTTATTTTTTAATGCAATTTTTTCCTTCCTAAAATTTTGAGAGATGGAAAATCCATTAGGTAATTATGGCCAACCCAAGAGACCAAGTCAAGCTTGTTCCCTACAGTTCACTCTCTAGCAATTTTCCAGACCACTTCCCTGTGGAAATGCTGAAGTTGTCTTCCCCAGAGCTCCTTTCAAATTTAGCCTGAACCTGGTACCACTGTAAAGCTTTAAATGTAAACTATAACAAGACTTGAGCTGAAACTGCAAACAGCTATGAAAACCAGGACCTCTGCTCTTCGCAAGGGAGCAAAACAATCCTAGGCACAAATGGAAAAGACCACATCAGGTTTTTATGCATTTCTGAGTTACTTTCACCACCGTAGCTGTTCTCCGCAGCAAGCCTCCACACATAGAAATTTATTTTTCGGTGTTGTCATTCTCAGAAGAAGTGACAACAATCTGAGCAAAGGCATGAGGTTTTCATTTGGATTCTTGTAAGTAAACACCAGAATGGTCAATAGCAGGCTGTAGACTTCTAAAACTCAAAAAAAAAAAAAAACTAGTAAAAGAAAGGAGCAAGATTTGCTCATCAATCTAAGACCTGTTGCTAGTGTTACCAAAAATCCAAGTTTCCCAAGGGCTGAGATTGTATGATTTGCAGTCTCATTATGGTCAAGAGTAAAGCACTGGTATCAGGGCAGGTCTGGGTTCTAATCCAGGCTCCACAATTGATTAAGTATATAATCTCAGACAAATTAAGTGACGCCCTAAACCTCTGTTTCTCAATGGGCATAATAATACCAACCTCAGACAACTGTGATGATCTTGACACAGCACAAGTAAAATGTTAAACACAAAACATCCTGTGGCCCAGAGTAAATCCAAAGCAAATGCAAATGGTAATAAAACACTTAAATGGACTATTAAACTCAAAAAGAACCACAGCACTAAGTGTAAGCAACCTTACACTTAGAAAAGCCTTGATCATAAAAAAGAATGAAATATTTGCAGCAACATGGATGGACCTAGAGATTATTATACTTAGTGAAGTAAGGCAGACAAAGAAAGACAAATATTATACAATATCACTTATATGTGGAATGTAAAAAATAATACAAATGAATCTATATATAAAACAGAAACAGGCTCACAGACAGAAAACAACTTAGAGTTACCAAAGGGGAAAGGGAGGAGAAGGAGGATATATTAGGTGTATGGGATTAACAGATATATAAGCAACAAGGATGTTACCTGTATAGTACAGGGAACTATATTCAGTATCTTGTAATAATCTGAAAAATATAAATAAATAAATAAATAAATAAATAATATATTTATATATATATATATATAATATATATATATAACTGAATCACTTTGCTGTATACTTGAAACTAACACAATATTGTAAATCAAGTATACTTCAATTAAAAGAAAGAAGAAAGAAAGGAAGGAAGGAAGGAAGGAAGGAAGAAGAAAGAAAGAAAAACAAAGAAAAACAAGAAAAAGAAAAGGCTTGATTCACACATGCCAAATGGTGCCTGGATTTTCTTTTGGTTTTGTACTTTGGTTTTCTAATTCTCTATCTCCTTTTTATTTAGTTATCCCTTGTTTGTTTATAATAGTAACAATATTAAATTTGGAGGGCATCTTTTATCTTATGACCAACGGTGTTTTATAACCTTTACAAATGAGTCATGTACAGCCTTGCTCACGTGGGAAACTCCTTGACTATAAATTCCAAACACTTAAAGCATTCCTCTGTCACTAAGGGAAACCGTGAACGTTTTAACAGTGTGTGTGAACTGAGTGTGCACTCTTCCCAGGGGTCTCCTCTGGACCCCCATCTTCTTCCTGGAGCAACACACCCTGCTCCATGAAAGACCTATCTGCTGTGCCAACAGACGGATGCCAAATCCTTCAAGGTGAAACTGGGAAATAACGAAACAAAACAGTGAAAAATACTCAGCGTCATTTAGGCTCAGGATAATGGGTAATGTATCCACTATCACACTTCAATATCCAGATAAGAACGATGGGTTTTTATAATTTGTAGATCACTTTTTCACAAAAGTTAAGGGTATTTGCATCAGAGTTCAACACTCTAGTTTTACAGTTGACCCTTGAACAACAAACACGGGTTTTGAACTGCATGGGTCCACTTACTTATTTTTTTCAACAGTAAATACTACAGTACTCCATGATCTGCGGTTGGTTGAATCCACAGATGCAGAACCTCGAATATAGAGGAACTGCTTATACAGAGGGATAAGTTATACATGGATTTCCCACTGCTCCCTGACCCCCATGTTGTTCAGTGGTCAACTGTACTTGATTTTCTCTGCTTTAATGGGGTAGCTGTCACCTCCATATTTTCAATTACTTGGGCCTTCTCTGGTTTCACCCACTCCTGACATCCTTGTCCCAGTAAAGGCCCTGTTTTCTAATTAGTAACAGTCTGAAAATACATATGGCAGAGGAGTTTCCTCCCTACTTAGTCAAGAGCCCGTTCATTCACCTTTACCCCACTCCTCTTGGGCACATCACTTTGTGTCAGGTCCCCCTTCAGATATTCATAAAACTCTACAGGTTATGTGCTATTATTATCACCTTTTACAGAGAAGAACATTAAGGCACAGAAAGGTTAAAGTCAAATTCCCAGCATCCTAAAAGCTGGGGAGTGGCGGAGCCAAGACTCAATTCAGAGCACCAGTCTGTATCTACTCCAGTAGGCTGCCCTTCTTGGTATCCAAAATGCCCACAACAGTTCCTTTTCCCTGATAAAAATGTAGAAATCCTGATTGTTTCAGCATTCATTTATTCATTCATTCAGTAGGTTCTTTTAATTGTTTCTTTTATATGGCAGGGACTGTGCAAAATAGCAGGGTTCCAGTAATGAAGAAGACATGCATTGTATCTGCCTTCAAGGCAGCTACTGAGAAATTTTTATTCGAAAAAACCTAATATTAAAACGTACCCAAATAATTAAATAAAACTCACCAAGGAAAGCCCTACAATTAAAAAAAAAATGTAAGTAATTAATTAATTAAAGTCAGGATCATTGCTACAAGCCGGGGAGGACCCTGTAAAAGGATGGATATAGCAGAGGGCCCCATCCTGGTCTGGAGGACCAGGGAACACAGATCTCTGATGTTGCTGATGGGGCCCTTAGCTAGGGCTAATTTTAGCCATAGCATCTACAAAGGCGAAGTGGCCACTGGACTTGTTTCTATAACATCTGGATTCCTGATTCCAGCCCAGTGGAATTGTTCAGCCAATTGCTATTTTTTGTTTTTTAATAATACGAGATATCTGCCAACAAAACTTCAAAATGCCAACTTTCCTTTCACCTCTCCCTGGCTGTCTGTATGCCCAGGTATTGGGTAAGTTCCTATAAAAGTTTGATAAAGTAACATGTCATAAAATGCTTTCCCCAGCCCTAAAATCTCAAGTAGTTCTCTACCATCTAACCTGGCATTCCACCACCAGTTTGAAGTTTACCTAAAGCTCCTCCCTACCTAAGGATTTGAAAGTTTTAATATATAAATTCTTTAACATGTTGTAATGCCCTGTTTTTCTCCAATGCTTTGTGAACAGCATTAATATTTCTAGCCATCAAGATCTTAACTCTCTGAAACTTCCTTTTTACCACTCTGTCCTTAAAAATCTTTCTAAAATGCGTTAATACAATGTTTTATCTTAGTAACAGTCTGGTGACTAAAATAAAACTGAATCTCTGATTAACTCAGGATCTTGGATCCTTCTGCAAGATTTCTCAGGATATCAACATTTCTTAGATCTTGCCTCATTGCCTACATTTGGATGTGCAGATTAGGGCCCTTGGTGTGGAAAAGATAGTATAGTTTTAATAGATGACAGTGAGCAGGACAGATTTGCTGGATTTCTACTTTTCCTCCACCTTCCATCTCTCAGCAAGAAGAACTAGGTAGAAAGGACCAGGGGATATGTAAGAATCCCTATTTCAGAGCCCTCTTCCTCTGCAATCAGAGAACTCTGCTTTCATCTATTTCAAATCTAGAACTTCCATGGAGAATTTCAATGTCAAGAAAGGTTGCCAGTACTTTCAGAGGTTAGAAAACTACTAATACCTGATTGGAATTAGTTCAAGTATCTGATCTCAAATAAATTAAATCTTGAGTGATCTAGGAATTTGCAGTGTGATCTTTTCAGTCCAAGAAGTCATCAATAGTAGACGACTAACAATCTTTCCTAAATCCCGTCCAACTTGAGATTCTATGACTCAATGAATCTGTTGTCAGCCTGGACCACTTACCTTGACGTTTCTGCAGTTAAAAAAAAAAATCCCCACAAAGGCTGACTTTCTTAAAAGTTGTCCCTTCTAAAAATACTGGGGAGAAAAAAAATATGGCTAGCTCACAGGTGCAATTTAGCGGTACTTACGGTCTAAAACCAGTATTGCTTCACATTAAAGAAACCCGAGTTACTATAAAGAGATGCTCTCTATAAATTCCCAAGTACTGAATAATTATCCTCAAGCTTTCCAGTTGGTTTACTTTCTAAAGAGCCAATAATATGTCCTAGGAGTCCTTGGCAAGCAAAAAGCACCAGCTCCTATCACATGGAAGAAAAATTCAGAGCAGAAACCAAGGAAATAAGCAGGAAAAACTAGCAAGACTGAAGGGCAATGCTGTTAACTATGAAGTTGGTGATTTACACGATAGGTTTAAATCTACCAACGAGAGGACAGATCAACTGAAGAGAGCTCCCCCAAAAAGAGGAGGAACCAAATCCGAAGTGCATTAGTGGGAAATAGAGAAGCCGAAGCTGTCCAGGATGTGGAGGGGAGAGGAAGAGAAGGTACAGCCCTTTTACGGTGGGATGGACCAATCTTCTTCCCCTCTGAGTGGATGTATTACCCAGATCCACTCAGCAACACAGGACAGGGAGAATCCACTTCACCATTACAGTGAGAAGCTTGGGCAAACGTGTGAAGGTCGTTTGCCTCCAGGCTGCCTCCAGGCTGCTCCCGGACAGTGGGGGAGGGGTGACTGAGTTTATGCAACAGGCCCAAGTACCTGCAAAATACTGCTTGATTCGGGCAAAAAGGCACTAGCAGAAGGAAAATATGTAATAATTTTAGAAAGAGCAGGAGGTACCTGGTCTTGAGTGCTGCTCTCAGAGTGACAGTCAAATCCCCTGGGAAAAACAACATAGAATATTTGTGACTCATTCCTCCCCACACTTACTCCACACCCAGCATTCTATAGGGCAGGAGGTGGGGGAGGGAGGTGATGAGAAGATGCCCTTCCAGCAAATTTTCAGTAGGGGTTCAGAGAGAGAGAATTACTTATTGCTGTTGAAGATTACTTGCACTTACTTGCTTATTCTTTGCCAAGGAAATGACCTGAAACAGTTGGACCTGGGAATCTAAATTGTAGAGCTCCCGATTCTAATGCACAGCAAGGTTTGGGAACTACAGCTTAGGAAACAGCTTTGACACTGGCACACGACTGTTAGGGACCCAAGTGGATGGGACAAGAAACAGTGGAAGGAAAGGAAATGATGCACCCTTCCAATGCTGTGCTTGCAGCCAAGTAAATTCTTTGCGATGTTCAGCGACATGATTTAGAGGAAGACTGTTCTCTCCTTGATGTCACCTCAAAGAAGAACCATAGCACAGGATTCATGAGAAATGGTCATAAAGTTCTAGACTTAGCCCTGCAGCTGTGTAACTGCATCACTTTGGGGCAATCCAGTTGACAGGATCACAGAGGGCAGCTGAACCTAAAGGATTTCACTCCATTTGATTCCATGTCTCTCCAGCACTGACACAGATACACAACTTAGGAGAAAGAGCTCTCAATTCCAAGGATTGCTCATAAAGCTGGTCTTTGGCAAAATTGCTAAATTTATTTTCTGCGTTCTTCCCTCTGGTACTTCATTCCTTTCAATCAGGTATGTGGTTCCTGACTCCCCAAGGGCCTTCTAGAAGTGTCACCTGGCCCACTGGCTTCTAATGCCTTTACACATTTATGATCAACCCTCAAAGCCTTGATAATTCATCAGGTAACAATTGTTGAAAGGGGGAGGAATAAATTAGGAGTTTGGGATTAACATATACACACTACTATATATCAAATAGATAACCAAGGACCTACTGTAGAGCACAGGGACCTCTACTCAATATTCTGTAATAACCTATAAAGGAAAAGCATCTGAAAAAGAATGTGTGTGTGTGTGTGTGTGTGTGTGTGTGTGTATAACTGAATCACTTTGCTGTATACCTGAAACTAACACAGCATTGTAAATCAACTATATTTCAATTAAAAAAATGGAGTACTATACAACCCCAGATTATCTAATCACATTTTAAAAAGTAACCAGTGAATTACTTATGTGGAACTTCCAAGTTTGTTAAAGCAAAATAGGAGGAAGGTTTTCCCAAGTAAACTAATAGTACTTTTCAACACATCCGTTTGTTTGTTCTAGGATCTTTCCAGATGATAGCTAATTCAAAATGGATAAAAGCAAATCAGATCTTAGTTATTAGCTATCTTTCCCCTCAAAAAACCTGGAAGTTTCATGAAAGCAGGACTTTGCCTGTCTTGTCCCCCATATCCCTGGCAAAGTAGGCACTCCAATTTCCTATTTCTTCAATAAATTAATGAAAAGGTAATTTTCAACTATGAAATATAATTTGTGGGCTTTTATTCACAGATTCATCTTTTTAAAATTAGATTTCTACTTTGATTAATACTAAAAGAAATATGAATTCCTTAAGCACATTACTGGAGACGTAACAGATAAGGAAACCAGGGTAGAAAAAATATCTGGTTGTGGAAAATCATGAGGTCATTACACTTCAGTAACATCATCAATTCTTTTTCATTGTTTTAACAATTAAGTACCTGCTTTTTTGTCTAAATACTAACATTCTAGAGGTTCCTAAAAAAATTAAGAGGAATAATTAAATGAATTCAATTAGTATAACCTGATATATTCTATAGGTTTTAAAGAAAAACTATGATAGCCAACATACTTGGTTTCCATTATTCATCATGTGTGGAACCATCAACTCGTTAGCCTCCCTCAAGCTCAGTTTTCTCATCTATAAAGATGAAGGACAGTATTTCCCTCAGAGGCCAGAGGTAAGGAAGCTTACATGAGACTGTCTATATGGTATTTAACACAGTACTGCCTTTCAATTAATAATGATGCTTATTTGTTCTAAAGTACTTGAAATGTATTTTTTTTTTTTTTTGCGGTATGCGGGCCTCTCACTGTTGTGGCCTCCCCCGTTGCGGAGCACAGGCTCCGGACGCGCAGGCCCAGCGGCCATGGCTCACGGGCCCAGCCGCTCCGCGGCATATGGGATCCTCCCAGACCGGGGCACGAACCCGTATCCCCTGCATCGGCAGGCGGACTCTCAACCACTGCGCCACCAGGGAGGCCCACTTGAAATGTATTTTATTTCAGTTTTTCAGATTCTGGTTTCAAGGGAATTTCTCTGGATCTGTTTATTTACTAAAACTGTCTCAAGAAAATATCACATGTACTGTAGACACTGACTGATCCACAGTAAATATGGCTATCTTCTATCACCTCATTTCGGAGATATGACTCTCTGTAGCAACATGGTGAGACTTCATGTCATTTTACTAAACTAGTGCAAAAGACACACTTCTGCCTGTAAATTCTGTTTGCAAACTCTGTGAAGAAAAGACAGCTATTCCCAGAACATTTCCCGTCCTCCTTCTGCTTCCTCCTCACAGAGAAAAATAGAAGCAATGGCTCTGAATCACCAAAGTGAAGAATGGTTCACAGCCTCCCTTCTCAAGCCTCAATTGTTTTGCTCTTTCAAAGCGCCAGATCTTCAGAATAAGCCACTTCTCACATGTGAGGGCTTAGAAGTCTGGAGTGCTTCAGAAGTCAGCTCTATTAATTACAGTCAACCTCAGTGGCAGTTTTTGCTTTCTTTTTCCCTTTTGATGTATTAAACTGGCTGTCAGAAATTAAATTAATGCAGAAAGGAATGGCTGAATATCTCCAAATTAAATCAGCTGTTAAAGAATGCCTGGAATATGATTTTTTGTTGTTGCTAATGCTTGACTACAAACCCACAAAGTAGACTCCCTTGTTATTTAAGAGGACAACAGACATTAATATTATACAACTGCATAGGCCTTTCCATAAAAGTCCCACGTGACTTTTTAAGAAAAAATGCATAGATGCCAAAAATAGGAAACTATCCCATTCAGTGTTAACATACCAGTTTGTATCATTAAATAAGAAAAAAAATGAGTATTTTAGAATTCATCTGTAAAATAAGAATTTTAAATGTCATGTAACTGCTTTATATTAAAATAAAAAACAGGTACTAAAAATAGGAAAAAAAAATTCTTACAGAGTTTAAATATCAGTTTGTATCCAGAAACAGTAAGAAGTGGATGTTTTAGGATTCATTCATAAAACAGGAATTTAAAATGTCCATAGTGGAAAGAACAATGACCTTTTTTTCATGAAAAGGATAATAACAAAGTTCAGTTCCTAAGATTTATAAATTTGAAAAACTTTTAGGAGCAGAAGAGATCATAGGTATCCGTTCTTTTATTATTCTACAGCAGGCACATAAAATGTAGCCCTCCAAGACAGACAAAAATCTATTCTATCCTGTACCAGGATTATGGATTTGCAATCAGGTAGGAATATCTGTTGTTATTTGCAAAGGTGACATTTCATTACATAATTAATACTGAATTTACTTATTTATTTATTTACTGAATAATACTTCTAATATTTTAAAATAATAATTTATTTACTGAATAATACTTTTCTTGATTGTGAAGTCTCTCCAGCTCTCTCCAATCCTTCCATGTGTGTAAGATGAGAGTTTCCATTAAACCCAAGAGGGCTGGCTATTAGTGCTCCAGGTTTTTATAAGGTGTTTCCACTGCTTTTAAATCTGTTTCATCACAATGACACTGTCTTTTGATGTCACTCTTGCATATGAAACTGAAGGAGGGAAGATGAAGTTCTTCATTACTGTGATTCAAGTATCAATCTTTTCCAGTAGTCTCAGTCTACACACACAAAAGCCAAGAAGCCTATTAAAAGAATGTGATTTATGAACTTGTAAAACCCAAGAAGTCAATCAATATGTAATGAAGTAAAGAGAAAGAGAAAGAAAAGCAGGCAGGTGTGACAGAACGCTCGGTCGATGGCAATTACTGGCGTGTCTGGATTGAAAGCATTCAGTTCGCTTACGAAGACCTCCAATTCTGATAAACACTGATTGATGAGTGAGAGGCACATTTCGGATTACACGTGCTTCTGCGTTTTCACTTCTCCTCAGAGTCACAGGTGGTGGCCCCTGTACTTACAAACACACGCTGCCTTGTTACAGTCTCCCATTCCCCCTTCCGATCAATCATTTTCATCTCAGTTATTCCCTGCAAGTTCATTTGAGTTTGTTTCCAGAATGACGTAGTTGTCAAAACGTTCCCATATTTTGTGAGATAAATGCAGGTACTTTAACTTACTTTTAAATCACAAATAAGCCTTCTAAAATGCCTATCACACCTTCAAATTCAGTCTGAAAATGGTAAAATGCTTAAATCTAGATGACCAATTAGTGATGGGGCACAGAATTCGGATTTTAGAATATTCAAGTCTAGCCCCTCACTAAGTCCCTAATTAGTTCCATGTTCCTGGGCAATTTATTAGCCCTCTCGGAACCTCGGTCCATCTGTAAAGAAAGAAGATTAAATCAGATTCACTCTAAAGTTTCTTCCAGCCCCTAAGACTCTGTGGTTTTTACATCTTTACAGGATCACTAATGGAGCTATGGTGTTACAATTTATTATATCTCTTAGGAATTGTCTATCTAGTACAGGTTATTTATTCAAACACCAAACTCTATACCTCACTAAAATGTATGTGGAAATGTCATTGTCATGTAGTCAGTTTTGAGATTGGGTGTTGGTCTGCCAAAGTACAATCACCATCAGTGGTTCTTCTTTCTCTTTTTTCCAATATATATTATTTCCCCCAATGACAACAGACGTAAAATTGGGATAGAGTTTTTGAAAGAAAATTTTATATTTCTTTTTCATGTTTCAGTTCTGAAAATACTGATGGATATCAAGTGCAGGGTAACATTTTCTGCACAGATTTAGTCAAAGGGAAAACTTTTATACGTTCCAGCAAAACAGATAGGGTACTCATAACATCTGACAGCTATTCTAATAATCTTTCTCCAACATTCATTTACCTTTCATATTCATACCTTTCCTTTGGCAATTCCAAAATGGGGGGAAAATATGCAAAGGGTAATGCCATCTGTATGAGATATGAAATCTAGTGTGAGATGTTATGATTCAAATATTAAAAAATGATACACTCTTTCAGTTCATTTTCTCAGATTTTTCAACTGATACATGAGAGCATGAGATATAAATCAAGCCATTCCTGTAAAAAAAAAAACATCAAAAACAAAGACAAATTCAAAACATAGTCCTCTTTTCTGTAGGTGAAAGAAAATGGTTGTATAGAAAAAGAAAGAGAGGACAAAGGAAGGATTGGGGCAATGGGGAAATACTCCTTTTGAAGCGTGAATCCTCTGTGGTGACACCATTTAAACATTTCTTTTAAGCCCTTCTTAAATGCTCATTTAAATGTTATTTTTCTTAGTTCATTAAAGTTATCATACATGAGCTTGCATTTTTTAGTAGAAAGGATCCAGTTCCTTTTTAGAAGATAATTTGCAACCAAAAGCTGGAAAATAAAAAACAAGTGAGCCCAAATATTTTACAACAGACAGACTTCCTCAAAGAAGTCAGCAACAATACAGACTCGAAGGTACCAGCAAATGTTCAATGATGCCCAACAACTAGTAAGGCTTGGTAGGGAGAAAAACTTGCTCTCTCTTTTATAGTGGGAATTGGAAAATAGCTTCCTTCCGAGTTGCAAGGAACAGTCACAGAAGTTCAAGTTACCAACAAGAGGTACCCTACTTGTCTATAATCTTTCTTCATGCTTCTGCCAGGGGAGAAAAATGAGGAAAGAAAGAAGGAAAATGTGTGGTGAGTTGCTTCAATGGTCACAGAAGAGATACGTCATGCCAGGCAATGGCAGAAGCAGACCAAAAGAGCAAGAACTGGGGAGCCCCACAAAAAGCAAAACAAGACAGTTTCGAGGCTCCTCCAGGTAGAAGAAGAGGCAGGTCCCCTGCTGTGCCAAGAGCTTCCTCCTCTCCTGCCATGACTTACATAACTTCAGGATCTACCTTGCTAACCTACCCAAACTACTCCCCTCAATTCCTGAACACACCCCCTCAACTCGACTTCAGAGCCTAATTCTGCAGCCACAGCCCAGGCCCTTGGAATTGCCACATCTCTGAAATCACTAAGAAATCCCAACATCTCTAATAATTTCCAATCCTCCTCAACCCCCTTACATCTTCCTCTAAACCTGCTCTTCTTCATCTTTACCAAGACTTCAACCTATGACACGGGTACCACTCTTGGTTTCCTTTGCTTCTCCACTTCGTTCTCCTTCATACTCCCATTCACAGGCATCTCCAATTCTATCACCTCATGTCTTTTTGACCAACACCTCTTGACAACCTGCAATTCTGAATAACCCTCCATCTGTTACATGTTCTACATTTTCCAGGCAGCTACAGACTACAGGAAAGTTCCATATATCAGGGTGACATATGGATGCTCATAAATGAGCTTAAACTCCAGCAGAGTCCTCAGTGCTACCTGGTATGCATAGTATTTACCTTTGGTATACTCTCTGCCTCACTGCCTACTCCAAACTATCACCGCTTTCCTTAAAATCCCTACTTTTTCCACAATCTCTTCACTCTAGCCTAGCTTTCAACCTTTCCAAGGAAACAAAGGCGATGGGTTGGGAAGTCTCTTACCTTCCTTCCTCGAAATGGAGTGATGCTCACCCGCTCTTGTCTTACAGGAAGTATTATCCTTCTCCGGACCAAGGACAATTTCTGCAGGCTCTCTTAATCCCCCTTCCTGCACTGTTTCTTTTGAGAACTTTCCCCCATTAATGATCTCTTCTCTCTTGTATCTTCTTCTGTTCCCTATTCACGACCTGCTGCACAACCTGTGGGGAACCATCTTCTTAGGAGACTATGTGTTTGCAGCCCAGGCTCCTGCTTCTACTGGACCTTTCTTCTCTGCCTATAAACATACTTGTTTTCCTCTTATCCTCATAAGAACCTTCTCGGACCCAATTTTCTCCTTAAGCGTTAGCCTCGAACCCCTCCTTTCTTTCACTGCCAAATTTCCTGAAAGAGGATTCAAAATTTGTTGCCTCCACCTCTTCCTTCACTTCAGCCCACTGCCATCTGGCAGGCATCCCTCCCCACCACTCTATTCATACGACTCAGTCAACAGTGGTCATTACATCCTAACTGCCAAATCCAATGGCCTCTTTCAGCATTCATCCCCTCCCACATCCTTAATTGCTCTGAGACAATAGATGAGGGTGATTGCTTGGCTTTGGGGATACTCCCCTGGGTCTTCTACCATGGTTCAGATCACTTTTCCTCTGTTTCCTTTTCTTCTGCCCAATTTTTAAACCTGGATGTCTTCAACAGTCACCTTTTTTTTTTTTTCACCCTAGAGCAGGGCCTGCAAACTGAAGCTGACCCAGGAGCCCAATCAGGCCAGTATCCTGGTTTTGTAAATAAAGTTTGATTGAAACATAGCCACACCCCATTTATTTACATACTACCTGTGGCTGCTTTCAAGCTGCAAAGGCAGAGTTGAGTAATCATAATAGAGACAGTACAGCCTACAAAGCCTAAAATATTTACTACCTAGTCTTCTACAAAAAAGGTTTGCAGATCCATCTCTAGAGAGTCTACGCTGTAGCTCCCAAAGCGTGGTCCCAGAAGAGCAGCACTGACATAAACTGGAAACCTGTAGGATAAGCAGTCCTTGAGCCCCACCTCAAGTTTACAAAATCATAAATTATGGAGTGAGGCACAGGAATCTATGTGTTACATACCCTCCCAGTGATTCTGATGCTTACTGCAGTTTAAGAACCTTAGGTCAACACAATGACCCTGGACAATCTCCAGGGCTTCAAGTACCACCCGTGCATGTGATAGGGACTCTTGAATCAAGCTCTGCTATGTTCTAAGTTCATATTTTCAACTAACTCCTGGATATTTCCCCTTGGAGGCTCATTCAGTCATTCAACAAACCTTTTCTCAATACCCTGTACAGGATGAGCTGTGATCTGTGCAGGAGTTGGGTGGGCAGACAAAAATACATCTCATGCAGTATTGGAGATATGCTAAAGAATTGTTCCTTGTTCAAATTCAAATTTAACTTGAGATCTGTATTTTTATTTACTCTACCTAGCAATCCTATGCGGGAGCTATAAAGTGAACATAAAAGAGCTTTTACTCAAGAGTAGTGCGGAGTTCAATCAGGGAGCCGATGATATAAACAAAGGGCAAAACAATATGATTACCTCAAAATCTCACATTTCAAAAATCTCCTCCCCTCTTCCTACGTCAGTTAATAGCTGCAAGGTCTTTTGGGGCTGCGCTACTTCAAAGACCTCTTCTAAATACCCCAAAAAGAGATTCTGACCCTAGAGTTGAGGGAAAAGTTGTAAGGCAGAGAGGAACATTCTAATCAAGTGTGTGTATTAGAAAAGGGTTGCCATATGAATCACAATGGAATGATAAGAAAGGCATTAAATTTATTTGGGTGCTCATTTCTTTAAACTCTGACCTTAATCCATTGTTACATATAATGTACAGTAACAGAGTTGATATTTACTATTTTAAGGCATTTTAATAAAGATTGGATCCATAGTTTAAAAAATCATGCCCAGTGAAAAGTTCATGGTTTGGAATCTGGATCTAAAATTGAAGTCCTTGGCTTATGGTTCAGATCACAAACCAAAGCCTTGTGGCTCACCTGGTAGCATTTTACCATATTAGCAGGCCAAGGACCCAGGAAGACCTCTTTAACGTTGGGTTTGCAAACACTGATGACAACAGTGATGTAGAGCAGTCTATCAACCAGCATCTTTTGCAATAAGAAAGTCGATTTCTAAAACAATGTATGGGGGAGGATGCAAAATGTTTGACCGACTAATTTTCAATTTTCTGACAGTTTTCTACTGAGAAAAAAAAGACAATTTCCTAAAACAGAGAGCAAGGTAATTTTTTTTAAAAAATCAGGGCTTCCAGCAAAGAACATTTCCATCTAACTCTGAACAAACTCATTTTTAAAACTTTCCTCAAAAGCCCCAGAAGAAAACTTACCACTGTGATAATTCACCCACGCCTGAAAGCATTCCACTGAATCATCTGTGTTATTGGACACAATGACAGCAGAGACAAACAATATGCAGACTTTATCTCATTTTAGCTTCTACATTCTCTAACTTTGTCTCCTCTTTTCATTTTAATCAATATTGGTTGATTTCAATTCAACAGGTCACACACTCAACATCTGGTTTAGGTGGAAAACTGAAGACCATAGAGAAGGGGCAGCTGCCTGCCAGGCCCCAAGATAATCTGCAAACCAAATACAATTATTACCAGCTTTTAATATTTCTAACATCACTTTGGTAAATTCAAATTTACAACTCATAAATTATACGTCTCTTCACAAAAGAATAACTTGGAGGGCTTCTTTACATGAAAAGATTTCACAACAATTAAAAAAAAATCCTCTGAAGATGACGTATTCTGTTTCCTAGGATGCACCTACTAAATAAGATTTCCTTCTAATTGTTCATTGAATAAAGAAGAATTGCCAGGATAGATTAGGAGCATCAAGTTGAGAAATTTGACTCTTCAAGTGTTAGTTATTGGGTAACCGGCCACCCTCGGTTCCTGTATCAGGATGCTCCAGCACTGAACAGGGAATCCGGCTTTCAGAGGTGTCCATAAGAGACAGATCAGAAATCAATTCCCACATGAGTTCAGAGAAAACACTTCTGTGCCCAAACTAGCAGAGCACAGCCACTGCAGCAATACCACGTCTTATTCCTTGATGGTTACTGGTAGGCCTTATCTCACCCCCATACCTTAAATTCCTCAAAGTCAAGAAAAGTTAAATTTATCTCCCTGGCCCTCCCAGCACCCAGCAAGATTCAGAGTATAACAGGGTCACCATGAATGTTTATGATCCAATAAAGACGAGGATAGGAGGTGGGAAACCACAGAGAAGTGTGATTCTAAGCTTTCACTCTAATGTTGCACTTAACTGGCCCTTGAAATATTGTTCCAATTTTAACTACTAGTAGTTTTCTACCGCCCTTTGATCAAAATCATGAAGGCGTAATGCCGCTCTCAGCAGAATTCAAGATAACCTGTCATTATCAGATGTCTGAGCGGTCCTTCACACCAGTAGGCAGTCAGATATGACACTCTGAAAGGTACTGGTCTATAAAAGGCCAAAGAAGCTTTAAAAACTTTTTTTTTGGATTTGATTAAATACCTTAATCCAGAGATGCCTATTTAATACATGAAAAGGGTCAAATCCTCATTCTGTAATTCTCCATGTGAAACACAGAGTTGTTCAAATCACCCCTCTCATCAATGTCAACATTTTAATTCTTAATGTGTACGGGACCGTGGTGTAAGATGAATGTTCTTCTCCAGAGTGCCTGAGCCTTCTTACACCAAGTACAAGGTGTGCTTTCTTTGTGTTAGCAGTTATTTTACCCAAATTCTCAGAACTAACTCAGTGTTTACACAGCTCTGTATCTGCTTGTGTGTAAAGAAAATCCACTACACTGAAATAATCACTAAGAGAATAATTACATAATGAATCAACCATTTAAAATATGGCCAGTTGCTCAAACTGCAAAATGCTCATTCAAAACTGGAATTATAAGACAAGTGGGTCTTACTTTTATAATCATGCTATAAACGAATCATACTAGCAAATTAAAAACACCCTTTAACCAAGCAAATGGAACACTAGCAATAATCTGTACTCACTAAAGGTAGTTGGTTCTTACTGAATTAAAACCAGATTCCACCACTTACAGTAACTACTTACTATTAACACATCTGCTAAATCAGATGAAATCAAGTTTGAACTGTGGACAATTAATTTTAAAGTAAGTATTACGTGAACATTTACCAGCCCAGACACACATTTTTCTATGGAATATTTGTAAGAACTTGTCACAGATGCAAGTGAATAAAACATCTATCTAAATGTATAGTATTTAGCAATGATAAAAATACTTGAGACAGCAAAGGAAACATCACAAATGAGCTTTCCCAATACTGTCTTGGCATACAAACAAGTGTATCTTGCAAATAGGAGTGCTGGGTTTCCTGAGGTACCCACAGTCTGAGAAGCGCAGAGCAGAGATGCAAAGAGGTCCCTAAAATGCAAACATCCACTAAAGAAGGAGCTGTTGAACTCAGCAGACTCAATAGCAGGTTCAAAGCCAACAAAGAGTTAAACACCTAGGTCATCTCAGTAATGAATGCCTAGTAAGTTGGGCCAACGAATATCAAGTAGATACCGGGGGCTAGAGCAACTGCTAAAGGGATGACCTCCTTGAATCTCATTTGCATAGCAATGAGATGTCACAAAGGCATTAAGTCTGCAACTGCAATGCTGTTTCTAATCCATGCTTTATTTTGTTGTGACATTTAGCAAAGTGCTTTTTAAAGTAAAACAGAAAAGATTCCAGCAATGCAAGGCTGGGTGTGGGGGGAACACGTATGGATTATAAAACAGACTGGAAAACAGCTATGCAAAGAGCTACTGAGCAAAACCAGCTGAAAAGAACACTAAAGTAAGAACTTTCAAGGATATTTCTAAAGTGAGACCAGGTAAGTAAGTTGCTGGCTTTTGTCAACTGATATATGTTACTTGGGCCAAGAATAATGCATGTCTACTCACAACAGACAAAACAATATGTCAATAAAATGAGCCAAACTCTCTCCAAGTGTATCTGTTACAGCCTTATGAGGCTGTTGCCTGTAATGATGCAAAAACCTTCAATTACAGTTTGGGTTTTGTTTTGTTTTGTTTTGTCTTTGTTTTAAAGAATTGTGCTTGCAAGTATTATTATCATTAACTACTACTAAGGGAGATTGAGGGCTTTTTGTTCTACTATTGAGGAACTCAACTTCTTTTTAATACACTGGATTAAATTACACATACAGCCAAGGCTGCAAAAGAGCAACGGAAAAAAAAAGCATTGAAGTCAAGCTTTTGTGTGAAAGCAGTTACAAACTGAAAAGGTATTCAACAAAATCTTGAATATTCAAGCTCTACCTATACTAAAAAAAAAAAAAAAAAAACTTCCAAACTTCAAATGTCACAAGTTCATTTCTCTCTCAGAATCTTATGCATCAAATCCAAACCCAGTCACAGTGCAATTAAAGGAAAACAAAACAAAACAAAATCTCCTCCATGATGACTTAAACATGCAACTTACCCAGTTACAGTTGTTTCACTGCAGTAATTACCAAAGAACATAGAGTTGTACTCATTTCTGTCATAAACACAGGCAAAATGAGAGTGAAGTTTTAGCTGCCTGTTACTAAAATTCCTGAACCACATTTCCAAAGGCATAAAAAATAACTCTCTTACTTTGTGATTTTGACAGAACCTCAAGTTATTCACCAGACCATATGAATCTACTTTGGGCAATGAAATTAATATTTCAGTAAGTCTTCGTCCAAGAAACAGGAAGCCTTTTAGTAACGACCTTGGACCCGATAATAAGAAAGGCAAGGGTGGGGGGTGGGTCCAAAGCCAGAGGGAAATTGTGATTCAAAGAGTTTTATGCAAATAAAGCCTCTAATCAAGCTAATGCATTTTTCTCCATTTTTATCTTCCATTTTTTAATTTACATTCAGCTGAGATATCAAAATCAGAAAACAGATTTCCCGCTTCTTGATCCAACCTGTCCTGTACAAGCACAGCCATGGATAACTGTAGGACAGTCACTTGGAACCTAACAGCCCAACTCGCAGGAGTAAGATGAACTCAGACCAGCCCAACAATTCTGAAGTTAGTTCCAGCAAGGTTGCAACAACCCACATTTATGGACATTGGTTAACTTTTCCATTTCGTTTTGTGTTGTTATGTTATCCTGGAAGGGAAAAGTAATTTCCAAGAGGGAACATCTGTACTCTTCCCATGACCCTCTGGAGGGACTCAGTTTGCTTCCTGCTGACCTGGGTTGCATACTCAACTTTTAGAAAATCAAACCAGATTTGCCATGCACTGGCAGGTGTTTTAAGGGATACTGCAGTCTGGAGAAGGATGCCTCTGCAGGATTACTAGAGGGTCGCTATAACTATGAGTGAGGCTGAGGACAGGCCAGGAACTGAGAACTTCACCAAGGAGAAAAAGAACTGGTAGCCCAGCAGAGGGGTAAAGAGCAAAGGTTGCAAAGTTAGATAAGGCGGAATTTGAATCCTGACCTCCGAAAGTATGTCACCTTGGGCAAGTCACTTGTCAAGTGGCCTCAAGTTCTTCATCTGTAGAGAAAATAATAGTACCTGTCTCATAGAGTTGTTGGTGGATAAATGAGATAATATGTGTAAATCTCTCATCAATGTTAGTTGTTGTAAAAAAAATGTAAAAATGAATGATAAATTATAAATGGTAAAGTTCTAAACAAATGCAAGTTTTTATTGATATTGTCAGGAATTACTTTCTAATAGTCTCCTACCAATAAGTGCCTGCTGACCAGCAGAAGTTTGGGAATATTCTGTTTTTCAAGGGTTCTTAATCCACATTCTTTTCTCAAGTATCTCCTTTAAGTTTTATCATCCATACAGTAAAACTAGGATAAAACGCCATTTATGACTAACCAATTAATCATATGCACAGTAATTGTTATTGGCATCATTATTATTTTTCAAATAATACAGCGAAGTATGTTTCTGTGCGTACTTCTCAAACTTGGATTAACAGCAGTTACATCAGGGTACTTAAAGCTCCTGATAAACAAGACGAAATCATGGGGAGTTTTGGCACCTTCCTCATCTCTAATAGCCCCATGCCGCTGCAAATAAGCATCCAATCTAAGTAAAAAACTACACTTGAAATGGGAACAAAATTTCAAGACAGGTTCCCCAGTCCCTCCTCCAACAAAATTGCCACCTCTGATTCTCTCTTCATGGAATTCCCAGAAAAGTCCCAGAGGATACACTTGGAGCAACTTTAGGTGGGTCCATTGTAATGAAAGACTTGGGGCAGAAAAATTAAGCACTTTGATAATCAAGTAATTTAAAATATTATTTCACATTCAACCAAACACATTATGGAACAGACTGTAAAATTCCCATAAGTGTTTGTAGAAAAATACTCAGCCTTCAAAGAAATCTGACTGATGCTTACGGCCTATCTTTGGGCTTCACCATCAAGCTCTGACAGTATGAGACCAACCTCCTCTTCTGGTATGGGGATTTGTGTGGCTACATTTGAGAAGTCCTGGTTGTAGACAAGAGCTGTAGGTTCAAATCCCTATCCTGCCAACTAAGGTCTGTGATTTTGGTTCAATTCCTAACCATTATTTGTCACCTATGAAATGATAATGCTAACAAACAACTCCCAGAACATAGTTGATGCTGAAACAAAAGCACATATGCAAAGAGCCTGATGTAGTAAATGCTCAATAAATTTTAGCCATTTTCTTCTTCCATCCCCTATTCCCCTTTTTCTCTTTGTTATTCAGGATCTCAGATCTTAATGATGCTTGGAACTTCACCAAACATCATCTATAACTTCTCTCAAAAATGCTAAATCCTTCCAGCATCCAAACCTATACAACATCCCATTCATTCATGCATCCAGCAGATATTCATTGTGCATCTATTTTGTGGCAGACACTGCCTATGAGTGAAAGGGCTAGGAGGCAAGAAACGGTGTGCAAATATACTACTCAGGTCATCATTTCAGAAATGAAGTGTTTTCCGTGACATCAAATGACTACGAAGCCTTCTCAGTTGGGGGAAGGAGGGAAGCAAGGACAAAACATGCTGAAATTCCAGGTAATTCCAGTGAAGTTTAATGTTCTCTCCAGTGTTCTCTAGGATACTTGGGTCCCAATCCAGTTCTCATCAGGGATATTAATAAGAACCAAAAGCTATCAGTAGGGCCAAGAAAAAGAAATGAAAAACCCCCAGACCCAAATAAAGAAGAAGGCTTCCTGCAGCAAAGAGCTACCAAGAAGAAACTGCTGGAACTTGGTCACCTGTGCTTCATCTACACAGCCTGCCCATTTACTTCTGAGGGCAGCAGTAACAGCCATCACACCATTCAGACTCAGTGCTCACAGACTGCTCCAGCCTGCCCAGAAATCTGCATGGAAGCAAAGGATCAAAATGCCTTTTCATCTAAAGAACTGTGAATTAACTCTCTGCCTTTTTAATTACTCTCAATTACTTTCCCACTATTTATAAAGATTTTTTTTTTTTTGCACAACAAAATCCAACTCTAATCAATATATGCAGTATATCCCAGCTGATTAGGGTAATTCTTACTCCACCATGATGCTGGAGTTGTGCCAGCCTTACCTAGCACACAATTAAATGTCTGCTAGTGCCTGCTGCTACCCAGCAGGCCTCATGAGTTAATAGGGAAAAAACAGGATTCACATTTGCCTCTACCAGCCCCGAAGTGCCCTCGCTCCCTCTCATCTGCTTGTAGACACGTACAAAGCGTGCCTGGAGAAATAAAGGCCTTACACAATTCACACAAACCTAAAAGGCACGAGAGCATCAGAAAAGGATCTCTGAAGTCTAACTCATCATCTTCTCATTACAGAGAATGAAATGAAATGAAATTCTTCCAGAAATAAGCTATCCTTCTTCCCACCCCCTATTCCAATATGCGCTTGTAAGCTCATTCTAAGTACAGAAAAGACATGGCTATCTAGACTCCCTTAAATCCAATATTATGAATTATGTTCAGTGTACCTTCAAGCCAATTTTCAATAAACACAAATCACTTAATAAGAAATTAAGAGCATTACACATTTCTCATGCTCCCATGCATTCAGCATTAATGAGATTTTGTTTGTTAAGCTCACAGAACGACAAAGTGTCTAAAAGACAGACCCGGCCTTTTCCAATTTCCATTCATTCAAGAAATAGTTATTGAACATTTTTTGTAATATGACATTCCCAAGACACACACCTGTTCACATGCTGATTTCACTGGCCTGCCCCTCAAATAATGCTTTAGTGCAGTGTAACTGAAAAAAAAAAAAAGATACTTGGAATTTTACAAGATTTGCTTTTAATTTATGCTATTACTAACTGCCAGGTAACTCTGTGCATTCATTTATACACACAAGCTTTACTACATGCCAGATACTGTAAATTCGGCCCTTAAAGCAGGATTCACTTGCCCACAATGGTCAGAACTGGGTAAGTAATACCCTTGGGAACCTTTGTGTCTTCATACCCACTGGAATGGTATATTGATTGTAATTTAGTGTAACAAGAGTTACAACAAAGGTGTTTACAAATAATTCAATTTCTAAATATAAATTTAAAAGGCTTCAAATTTTCTTATAATAACAACATTCTTACATATGCATTTTATGCTTTCCTGAGAAGAAAAGACTCAGTACTGAGATGTGCTCCCCACTCCCAGTAAATCTGACCTTTGACTGTGAACATCCATCCAACGTGCATGTGTATGTACCCTTAGGTTAATAATTCCTCTATCAGAACCTCCTGGAAAACAAAGTGGTGCTACTGAAAGCTAACAAATATTTGGATGTACCCAACATGCCTTCTTGGTGTCTTCACCGCACTGGCTGAGAACTTATTGGAAAGATCCACAGCTTTGACAGACCAGCCAATCAAGAACCTGGGTGTACATGCCTGGAGGGTCTTTTGTTCAACTAGAAAATGAGGACTTCGAATATACTACAGTCGTCCTTCAGTATCCATGGAGGATTGGCTCCAGGGTCCCCCTTGGGAACCAAAATCTACAGATACTCAAATCCCTTATATAAAATGGCATAGTGTTTGCATATAACCTACACACCATCCTCCCAAATACTTTAAATCATCTCTAGATTACTTATAATACCTAATACAATGTAAATGCTATGTAAATAATTATAAATTCAATGTAAATGCTACATAAATAGTTGCTAGCGTGGCAAAATCAAATTTTGACCTTTGAAACCACTTGGAAATTTTTTTTAAATATTTTCAATCTGTGGTTGGTTGAATCCACAGACACAAAACCCGTGGATATAGAGGGCCAATTGTATATCCCACCAGTACCAGTATCATAAGAAGTCCTAATATCTCAGGCATATTTTTCAATGTTTAGTCTTAGATGTTCCATTGTGAAAGTCAATAATATACTATTCAAGTTAAACATCAACAAATATGGTCATTCAGTTTTAAATATTAAACACTGGTAAGATCCAGCAGTAATAAGAATGAGGGATCAAAGATTTATGTTATTTCACTGAACCCAGGAATGAATGGTCTATAGGAAGGAAGAGACACCAACAAAGGTAAGTTCATTACAGGATGGAATTAGGTGCCATGATAGTAACACAAACTGTAGTGGGCAACCGCGTGTAGAAATATCAACAAACAAAGGATGTCGCAGCTATCAGCCACTACAGCTGCCCCCAAAGGTGAGCCTTGATGGAACTCAGGATGGAAAGAGAATGCCTGCCATCAGGCCATCAGACACTGCAGCCACCCCCCATGGTGCACCCTGAGAAAACTCAGGATGAGAAGCAGAGGACACTGGCCCCAGATAGCTGAGGTGCATATCAAAGGAACGATTTCAGTGAGCCCAGACTCTGGCACCTTCCCCTTCGCAGAAAAGCGTTAAATTCCTTTACTTGAGATGTCTGGTTTTCTTTTATTAACAGTAATCTTGTGACGTTCCTACTACCTGGTCTTTGTTGCAAAAACTCCTATATATCCTGGCTCTTCCTTTGCCTCTTCAGAGCAGTCCCTCAGAACTATCTAAGATGCTGTGTCCTGGGCTTAAGTCCTCACTTTTGTCCACCAAATAAAACAACTCTCAGCTTTTAGGTTGTGTACTTCTTTCAGTCGACATCACAAAGGAGCGGATATCATCAGAGGTGTAATTCTGGGTTGCACTGGGCTGGCCCTACTGCCCAGAAATTCTCAAGCTTTATAACATTTCCTCAGTCTCCACAAATGACATGGACATTCCCATCCTCTCTAACTCCAGGCTTGTCTTCCCCATTTAGCTTCCCCTCTGATGCTTCTCTTGAAAGCAGTTCAGAGGGAGAAGGACAAACTAACTTTCAGTTCATCACATATTTAAAAGAAAATATATTTTCCATAGGTATACACTCTTGCTTCTTTTAAAGAAAGTTGATATGCAAACATTGAAAGCTGAAAAACAGGTAAATTAAGGAGAAACAAAATATTCTTTACTTTATAAAAGAATGTGCTACAGGATCTGCTGAAATAGTGAGTTTTCCCTAACTGAATGCAGTTAAAATGTGATTTGCTTGGAAAAATGGAACTTACACTCGCATTTAAAAACATATCTATTGTATAAGAGCAATCTAGGCTTATTCACTTTGATTATTATAATAACCACTGATGAGCTGTATTGTATGAAAGTGGCAAATGTTATAAAAATACCTGTATTTCCCTCTCTCTCTTTGGAGAGGAAGTATAATATGTTATTAATTCTACCTACTTAACAGAAATAGAGAGAGTATAAATTGAACAGACTGTATATACTGCTGAATACAACTTGGGAATAAAGTCATTAACGCAAATAATTACACATACAAAATCTGCACTTCCAAAGTAAAAGAAGATTATCTAATGATTGGATAATTCAAGGAGATCTAGGAAATTGATTTGGCAAGGTAGTATGTTTTTGTCTTACATTTCCCAATCAATTGCCTAGACTGCATAATTTCCTCACTGTAGTGATTGTCTTCTGAATATAAATGGAAGACATATTGTCCCCTTGTTAATGCAGGTACTTCCAAGTAGATGATGTCACTTCATCTCAATAAAAGATGCTGGTGCCATCGTTCTAACTTTGTGTCCCACAGTCATTTTGTCCTTTTCTGGGCTTATCTAGGTAAACAAGAGTCAATTGACAAAGCTAACTTTTGAAGGGTCAGGCACCACATTTGTTTAATATGCTGCATGCAAAATCAGTACAAGGTAGGGTTTCCCTGGTGGTGCAGTGGTTGAGAGTCCGCCTGCCGATGCAGGGGACACGGGTTCGTGCCCCGGTCCGGGAAGATCCCACATGCCGCAGAGCGGCTGGGCCCGTGAGTCATGGCTGCTGAGCCTGCGTGTCCGGAGCCTGTGCTCCGCAACGGGAGAGGCCACAACAGTGAGAGGCCCACGTACCGCCAAAACAAACAAACAAAAAAATCAGTACAAGGTAATAAGAGCACTCAATACATTTTTGCCAACAATGACACACAGATTTGAAGAACCCAGCACAGGCCCTCAGAAAGGTTAACAATGTAATGTGTACTTAGTTCTCCCAGACTGTGAATGATCTGCTATGTCTACAGGAAAGATGAAATGCCAGATTACATTAAACTGCTGCTAGTTACAGAACATACCTATGAAGACAAGGAATTAAGAATTCATATAAAACTAGCTGTTCACATTAATACAAGTACAGGAGTCAGCTAAAAACTGTAATCAGGTAGTGACAGATCCTCAAGGATTAGGTGAACTGTGTTTCTCCCTCTTCCTCACTTGTTGTCAACATTCCCAAGTTATCTCTTTATTAATTACAGTATTTTCAAGGCTTTATAACCATCAAATGCAGTTCAAAAAGAAATACATCCCACAAAAAGGATATTTAAGAAAGAAAAGAATTTCCCAATCTCCTGTTTAACTGGGAACTTTTCCATAGCCACAATCTGGAGTAAAAAGGATTGATACCACTAACTGATCAACAATAAAACTGAAAAGGACGCAGAGAAATGTGGATTTCAATATCAGATAAATATAATATAGAGGGTGAAACGTGCCATGAGAAAGAGACTTTCTGTCAATAAATGTAAGTCCTGGTTCACTAATTAAACCATGGAATACAGTGTCTGAATATGTAGACACCAGACTTCAGCATTTCTTAATTATATTCAATTCCAGGCATATTTTTCCATTTAATTGACGTTCTGAAATGCCTTTACAGTCCTATCAGATAGGTACCAAATTCTCAAGGGAGATTACTACATACTTTTGAATTCTGGTTCATCTGAGTGAAATGGTTATTATGAAACCTTTTTTGAAATGTGGGAAAGATTCACATTTTCTCCCTAAATCCAGCAATGCTAAAGTTGTCTGCATTTGGCCTACTTTCGTGTGTGCATTTCTTTACTGTGAGGCTCTCTACAGCCAGGCCAATCTGATGAAACCGTAGCTACACACTCCAGCCTGGCACAGGTCCACGCCACATGTATCACACAGTTCATTTCTCAACCAATCACAGCACCAACGGCCATCATTTAGCCACCACTTAGAGCCAAACAGAGACCACACCACATGTATCACACAATGCATTTCTCAACCAATCACGGCACCAACAGCCATCATTTAGCCACCACTTAGAGCCAAACAGAGAATTTCAAACCAGTCTTAAAAATAGACTTCAGATGCCCAAAATATTAATCACATACTCAGATGTTTAAAAATCAGCAAAACGTCATTTGTAACAGATGCTCTAGGTTGCAAAAAAGACCAAGCTACCCCTTCTCCCAAGATATAGCCTCCTTCTGCTTTTGAAGAGAACACACACACTCACTGTTTATCTGATAGAAAAAAAAATGATATTTATACTGTCATTAAGCACAGTTGTCACTAGATGTAATCTGTATTATCTGGCATGCTTTCAGATGTTTATGAGTGTTAAGTAATGTTCAATGATATGGATATTTAGTAGCACTAATAATTTGGAGTTTATTTCAAAATGTGAAATGTAATAGCCGCTCCAGTGTGCTCACTTTTTAACTTTCTCTGGTATGGTAAAGGCTATAATTTTTATCAGATTGTTGGGAATTTAATTTACTTGAAGTCCTAAAGTTACAATTAAACTTCCGGTTAACCTTTTCTATCAGTGCGTCACTCAACATCTAGGCTTGTCTCTGACATCTCAAAAAAAAGAAAAGAAATAAAGAATAACTGAAACAGTATTTGCAACTGCTTTGCAAAGTGCAAGTTTCAGCAACTCATGCTGAACATCCAAGGTAAAAGTTCTGGCCTTTTCACCCACATTGTGAAAGCTAGCATTACTAGGCTTACCATTTACTTGACATTTTTTTTTTGAATGTTAAAAAGCCAGCAACAGACCTGAATGCTGAATTCCTAAATGACAGAACACCTCAAAGTTCTCTGTGCTAAAGCTAATTCTGAGATTACTAAGCGTCAGAGGAAAATGGAACTAAGAAGATGCCAATTACATCAGTATATGGGAATGAAGTTTCTTCCTAACATGTGCCAGAAGCATGCCTGCCAAACTTCATAGATTCCTTCACCTCCAACATTAAACAGTGCTGTGATTTTTTTCCTTAAGTGTACACATCTTGAGGCACAACTAGACTGTAAGCTTCCTGAAGACCTGATTCATTTTTTTTGTGCAATGCATTTCTTGTAATCCCTACAAATAGAAAGAAAATTGAGCATATATTGATGGATTACATTGAATTCATTCCCCAAATTCAGAATTACATTTAAAAAAAAAAAGACGCTAGATAGAGTGAGAATCCAATGTGAAAAAGGAAGGAATTTCTGTTCCTGAAGATGTTTGAAACTTTCCAAATATCATTTACCAGCTCCTAGACAGCACCATGATTACTATCTGGAGAAGGCACCATGGCAAACTAGAGTCAAACAGGCTAAATCCACATTAGGCAACTGGAAGAATGTTAAGCACCGGCAAAACTGAGTACCAAAAAAAACACAGGAGGATGGAAGCCAGGACCTTCCTAGCCACCTCCGTCAGGGCCAGTCCAGCTTAACTTCAACACAGTACAGAGTCCCAGGGGTTACATTCACAGCAGGAGAATGCAGAGCATGCGTTTTTGATTTCCATTCAAATTCCGTGGGGTCTGGGAGCTTCGGACAGGAGTGAACTCTAACTCCCAGATGGAGGCACAGCCTTTGTAGCAGTGGTCCTTGGCCTTGACTAACCAATGAAATCCCCTGGGAGGTTTTAAAAAATACTGATGCCTGGGTGCTACCTCCAGAGAGTCTGATTTCAGTGCTCTGGATGCAACTTGTGAGTCAGCTGTTTTAAAAGCCTTTGGGTGATTCCAAAAGTGCAGTCAAGGTTGAGGACTCCTACCTTAGGATCACTTTGGGGCACTTTGGGTGGTGTGAGAAGTCTCCCAGAGTTCCCTGTTGAATAATAATAAGTAGTGCCATAAAAGGCCCATTAAATTTTATGCAAAACAGCAAAAATGAATGATTCTTTAAAGAATCAGTAGTTGCCTCCCTAAAAGGCAACTTATTTGCGCCCATACTTTGCGGTATGCGGGCCTCTCACTGTCGTGGGCTCTCCCGTTGCAGAGCACAGGCTCCGGACGCACAGGCTCAGCGGCCATGGCTCACGGGCCCAGCCACTCCGCAGCACGCAGGATCTTCCCGGACCAGGGCACGAACCCGTGTCCCCTGCATCGGCAGGAGGACTCTCAACCACTGTGTCACCAGGGAAGCCCACGCACCCATACTTTTTAAATACTACCAACAGGAAAAAAAAAATCTTAAAAAACCCAGAATTAGTGATGGAACCACTAGGAAGCCAGAGTGTGTGAATACATAGTGGAGGAAATGGGGGCAGGCAGGTGCACCTGCATGCAGGCTCCCAGACACACTTAAAACGCCTAAAAGTTCCTCTTTGAAGCTGGGGATGGGGAGATGGGGAGCCACAAAAGCATAATGGAGAAAAGGGCCTGAATAAATTCTGGTGTCTTACCAAAATACTGAATAACATTCCAACAGCCTATTTGGCCTGTTCCGTGAGTGTGTTCTTCCAAAAAGGAGCACTGTCCTAAAGAAATGAAAGAATTGATTAATTTTGTACTGTCTTGCTTACATTACAGTTTCACTAAGAATTATGAAATTGGATTATATTCACTTTTATACTCCCCCTAAAAGTTTGCTCAAGCTCATATTAATCTCTCCCTCCTCCTCCAGGACCCTGCTCAGTGACACTTTTGTCGATTAACAAATATGTCATGTGTTGATTTCTAGTTTGCACACATGGGTATCCTCCCATCTTCCCAACAACACAGTAAGCATACAGAAGCAAAGGATACATTTTACTTTGACAAAGGGCATATCTGAATCCTGCGTAGGGTCGTAAATATTACTGAAAAGAAATTTAAGTGAAACAAATTTCTTCAAGAGATAAAAGAAACAAAAATATAAGTTTAAAAAAGTAAAGCTTTGTTTTAAAAGGAAAAAAAACCAAAATGACTTTAAATTCAGTGTGACTTAACAGAATAAAAATAAAAAGATAAATTTAAGACACACAAGGGCAAGACTTCATTAAACAAATTTCCTTTATCAAATAGAGGTTGCATTCCACAATCCTGGAACCCTGGAAGATCGGAAAGGTGAAATACTAAAATCTCCTCAAGGATTCCTCTCAGGGTCCCATGTATAACCTTTCTCTCCAGGCAAGGCAATACTCTCATAAAACATTTTCTAAAGAAGGACAATCTCACAACCCTCTCCCGACCTCCTCCCAGGCCTCCACATTCATATATATCTATCCAGCAAAGGAAGTAACACACTTTGATTATATAAAGAGTTTGCTCATTAAGTTTTGAAATCTGTTCTCTATTTTCTGCAACCACCATCATGCCAGGAAATCCATTCTCAAATTTTCAATCCTTCTACTTTAATACAAAAATATCTCAATCCTAGAACTGGCTAAAATTAAGACTAACCAGGGAGTGCCATTCCAATCCAGAACTACTAGAATGGTCATTTGTCACTGTTACATGTAACTGATAGCCTATTTTGGTAGACCAGAAACTGGCCCGAAGCCACCAGACAAGTGTCAAATATGTTCTCAATAAATTCAATCTGTGGCATTAAACTGAGCCTTTTTGTTTTTATTTCTTCAAGGAAAGGTAAGCTTTCCTAAAGTTATTCTTGGAAAGAAATTTGGGGAAAAGAAACAGTGTAAACAAAGAAAGAAAAAAGCCAGTTAAAGAAGTAGATACTCTTCAACTGACAGAAAAATCAGTAAGTTTGAGAAGCCTGTAGAATAAAATTGAGTGAAACACAGAAAAGAAATGTACCATCAGGGTCTTCACAGAGGAAGTCACCTAAGCCACAAATATTTATTTAGTGTCTATTAGGCAGTAGGCATGGTATCCTCAAAGGACAGACTATAAAAATAGAGCCAACCCTCACAATGGTGTAGAAAGAAGCTCATAAAGACATATTCAACAATTAGAGTTTGAAACGTATTTCAGAAAATTGCATCAATAAGCAAAGCAATCTACACTGGGGTGTGTTTCTTCCTTTAATTTTTTAAGACTCTGCACATCTGTGGAAATCAGGGGCTCTCTTATCTTCAGGAAGGAATTTGGCAGCAGACATGTCCTCCCCACTAGGTCTGTCAGATCTCTTTTAGATTATCATTCCTTCCTGGTGTTTGTCACAACCAGCAAAGGCAACAGCTCATCAATAGTCCTTCCCCAGCAATCAAAGGAAATCAATCCAAATGTATGGTCCCACCTGATCCCATCAGACGATTCCCCACTCAGTGCCCTTGCAGAAGGAAAGAACCAAGGAATGACACAATTCAAGTAACCAAACATCACCAATATTATCCTTTCCCTCTTGCTCAGCAGGAAAAAGTCAACCTACCAGTCAACCGGACAGAAGTAGGGTGTCAAGGAAAGCCACACCCAACTCCACAAACAGGAAAATAAAGCCACCATGGTCCTCTTTGCCTCATGAGCTATTAATAAAGCATAACAACACAAGAGCCACTCCTCACACCAGCTGCTATGACTAAATATCCACTCCTCACTGGTAACTGCCTACTTCTATTTAACATTATTCATTAGCCAGATTACAGTGGGTCGTTCTGCAGCATATGAAGAAAGCAAGGCTGATAACATAACCTGACACATCAAAAATGTGTCATCAAAGTTATGTCATCAAAAAATTCTTCTGTGAGCAGCGTGAAGAGCTGTTGCTTTACAAAACGCTGTGAGCTGGCAAAATAACCATACAGCATACAGGTCAGTGGGCAGCCACTCTGTTTATTGCTACTCATTTCAATTTTGAGTAGCTCAGCACAACTGTAATTGCTAGTTAACAGATAGACGGGGTCCTATTTTTTTTAAATCCCCAAAATGACTCTGCCATGAACCAGAACAAATAAATTTGAAAAAAAATAGGGGGAGGGGGGCTTGATAGCCAGTCCCTGGTCAACAAACACTGGCTGTGAAAATCCTACAGCTTCAAGACATGGAGCCAGCCCAGCAGCTGACCGATTTCTGATCTCTGAGCCAGCTGCCTTTCATGTGAAGGTCTCTGTGTGGCTCTGATATGAAGACATTATAACTGGACAGTTCTGGGAACTTTCTCATCCCAGTTCACTGTGCACAGAAACTGGCCCCACCACCCTTCATTGTCCAAGTTCCAAAAAAGGCAACAACAAGGATTCACGATTAAATATCAGCATACCGCTTAATTCTAAGAGACAACTTTTCTCCTTGTAAAACGTTAAATACCCTTCCCCCACTCCACCCTATGAGGAAAAAAAGCACATCAAAGCGCTAAAGTTATTATGCATTTTTTTGTCTTTGTCTCTTGGCGCCCTGGTTTTCTTGTCTGTCCTTTATTCTCTCACTGCTCAACTGCTCCAATTTAGGAATACGAACTCAAAAAAAAAAAAAAAAAAAAAAAAAAGGAGCAGTTGGCTCGGTGCAGTTTCCAGGATTCTGCAGAATCTCAATCTCTCCATCTCTCTCCCTCCTTCTCCCTCTTCCATCCCCTCCCTTCCTTTCCTTCTCAGATTCAAATTTCCACGTCACAAACCAGAACATCATTCAGGCTTTCGATAAACGTTAAGAGAAGTTGCGTGCCTGCCGGTGGAAGCGAAATCCCGGCTCTCTTTGATTGATACTGAGAAGGGAGCACCTCAGTTCTCGATTCCTAGATGGCGGGCTTCCCCATTCCACCACCTGGACCTGCCGCCTGGATGCGGGCAAAGTCGTCTACAGTCCTTCTGGTCGGCTCTCAGTCTTTCTGCATGTATTTTAACCCAGCCCGGGCGGAATCAGAGAATCTAATCCTAGCAACAAAGCCGGGAGCACAAATCCACCGTGATGAACTGGTCGGCCCGCTCCCCCGCCCACAGCCTCCCACCGCCCCTGACTCGCCTTTAAAACGACAGGCGTTGGGGCCAGAAAATTAAAACGTCCGAGGCGAGGAGGAGAAAAGCGACGGAATACAAGTGGCCAGAGCGGTTTGGGTTTCGTGGTTTGTCTACGTGTCTCTTTTTTAAACATCAAGGACCCACAAATGTGAACCCAAGCTAGTCCAGCTCCCCCGTGGGAGCGTCGCACAGCCCTAGGCGCTGCCCAGACAGCTCGCCCCCGGCCCCTCCCGCGTCTGGCTGGGGCCAGGGTGAATGGGGGAGGTTCGCGCGGGTTTGTCTGACACTTGTAAATGGAAGTGGGATCCAACTTGGAAAACAAACGCGCCGGAGTCTGGGGGCGGGGAGGAGCGGGAGGCTGGGGGGAGAGGAGGAGAAAAGACTCTTCAAGCAGCAGCGCGCTCCGCGCTTCCCTCCCAGCCTCCCACCGCGGCTGCTGCAGGTCCGCCCCAACCAGAAGCCAGAGTCCCGCTCGGCGCGCGGTGGCGATGAGACGGAGCCCGGGGCCGAGGAAGGTTGAACCGGCCAGACGCCGCAAGCCCAGGCCACCGAGCGGCCACACTCCAGGCCGCAGGCGCCTCTCCCTCCCGGGGGCCTCTCCAACCCGGCCCGCCCCTCCACGGTGACCTCGCCAGGTCCCTGCAGGCTCCCTCCCTCTTCACATCCTTTCTGGGATCCCCTTCCACTGCCAGGTTTGCCCCCATTATCACGCGGAGCTGCAGCCGCTGGATGCCACCACCATCACCACACACATCCCAGGAGCGCCCTCCTCTCCTCTTGTCGCAGGCTACCCAAGAGGCTCCCTTAGTTCACAGCCAACCTCCCGCCACCCCCGCATCCTTGCCCCCTGCTCGCCCCCGCCCACAAGAGCCGAGCAGGGAAAAGCGAACAATGAAAGCTGCTTTCCGCGAAGCCTAATCGCGGTCAATGTTTAACCGTCTCGGAAAGCACACGCGACAGAAGTCAGCGGGAGAGTGGAGGGAGGAGTACGGACCACAGTGCTGCTAAAAATTCCCCGGGCCCGCCACCTCGCGCAAGCCGGGGGGCCAGATGCACTTTAGCTCAGCGACCCCCACTGGCGGAATCCTGGTGCTCAGCGCGCCGCGAGAAGACTGCCCCGGCCACCTCGGCTGCCTCCCCGCCTGAGCGCCTCAAACCCCCGCCCGGACCTCGCACCCACACTGGTCCCCACCGGGGAGTCTACCCGGCACCGCCCAGGAGGGGGCCCTGAGAGTGGAGCTGGCGCGCCCTCGCGTTCGCCCCCACTCCCCAACACAGGGAGGGCCGCAACGCACCCCCAGGACACTCAAACCCGCGCGGCTTTCTTTTCAAAGACAAGCAACCTTCACGCACGCCCGCCAAAATCCGTGCATTCTCAAGGCACTCCGTTTCCCTCCTCCTGTCAAGATAGCAGGGAAAGTCCCACCTCCCCGCCACTCCGTAAAAGACTGTTGCCCCAGTCCGAAAGCCTCTGCCATTCAGCACATCTCACCCTGCCCATGACCCCCGTAAACCGGAGTCAAGCATGGAGTGGACACGCAGAATGTCTAGTAACCCTTTCCCCTCCCTGGCCAAAGTGGAGTCTGGGCTCCCTGCTCCACCCGGCGCCTCGCCAAGCGACGACCCAACTTGAGCCTCCGGGTCCCTCAAGTGCATCCATTGGCATCTGAACGTCCCCACAGCGCCCGACAGGCAACGGCTACCAAGCAGGTTCGCCGCCTGGACCCTCTCATCCACCTGCAGCGGGCGGCCGGGGCTCGGGGGGTCGGGGGATGGGTGCACTGACCTGAAAGCCCCCTCGGGTCCCCTCTCCAAATCCTCAGCCCCAAACTTAGCCAACACTCCATGCCAACCTCCCGGCTACCGCCACGAGACCTAGTCTCCTTCCCCTCTTTCTTGCAGCGGCAAAGACTGCTCGGAGCTGTGCTGAGGCAGGAACTTCACAAGGTGAAAAGTTTCCCCCACGCGCTCCGCCGGCTCTCGCCTACACGAGCCCACCTCGCAGCCAGTTTGCACCCGGCAGCTGGAGCTGTGCTCCGGAAGGCGCGCTCCAGCCGGTGCACCGGGCAGCCAAATAATCACGTTAAAAATGCCCACGCACCCTTGCCTCCGCCGGCGATCCTCCGCTACACCAGGCGCTTCCCCCGCTGTTCTTCCTCTCCCGGCGCTCGTGCCCGGGGCGAGCCGGCCACCCGGCCGCTGCCGCCGCAGTGCCTGTAGCCCGCTAGCGGGGACTGGGGCCACGAGCAGAGGCGCTCAGCGCTCGGGACGCCGCCGCCACTGCCGCCGCCGGGGCTCGCAGGCGGAGGAGCTGAGCTGGGAGGAGGAGAACGGCAGCGGGAGGAGGGGGACGGTGGCGCGAGATCCCAATCCGCAGCCCAGATCACAGCGCAGCCTGCCGGGAGGAGTGCCGGCTCTCGTGTGTGCTCCGAGCTGCCGCCGCCGCCGCTACTGCTCGGCGCCTGGCTGCTCCCAGCTCCCCATCACAGCCGACGCCGACGCACGGCCAAGCCCCTCTCTCTCATCTCCCCCTCTCCCTTCTCTGTCGCTGTCTCCTCCTCCCAAACCGCGAGCGCAAAGGGCGAGGGGGAGAGAAGCACCGGCGTCCGGGATGACTAGCGATCTCGGAGCGCCGCGCTGGGGAGAGGGGGCGGGTGGAAAGGGGGGTGATGGGGGAGGCGCGGCGTGCTGGAGGGCGCTCCGGGCGCCGGGCCTGGAAGCTGGACTAATTTTAGAGCTCGAGTCTTCCCCCACCGTGTCCCTGGGGCTTCAGGATAACACCAACGTTCCTTGGCGGCGCGGGCGGAACGTGGTGCCGGCTTCAGAGAGCTCACCCACACCGCTCTCAGTCTCATCCCTACCACAGCCCCGAGCAGAGGTCCAGCACGTGTTACTCTCGGAGGACAGATGAGGAAACTGAGGCACATGGAGATTAAAATGGCTAATCTAAGATCCCGAGGTTACTTTGTAGCTTGAAGATGAAACCACCCAAAGTGACTTTTGATTTTATTACGTGCTTCCCAGAAAGGGTTCCTGCTGCTTTCCCACACATTTCTGGATCGTAGGGTCATCTAATTCCCCGGTGGAGGAGAGAGTATTAAACTAAAGGGGTAACCGTGGCACATTTTCTTCCCTCCTTCCCTGCCCCCAGATCGTTTTAAACATTTTTATGTCCAAATGGAGGAGAGGTACTTCTAAATGGAATGAGTGATTGATTTGGGGCTTGATGATTTGCAACTGCAACCTGTCTGTCCGTCTGTTCCAGTAACTTGTGCTCCCCCATCCCTCCTACGCTTCCCAGACCACACCCCGACTCCACCCCCGACGCACACTCTGCTGCCGCGGAGCCTGCACTCGTCCCGCTCTCCGTGTATCCTCGCACTTCCGCCTTTCTTCTCAGAACTGAGAAGCGTCTTAACACCACCCCCACCCCCGTCCCCCATCCCCACTCTCCACACACAGCAACGCGCATCTGTCCTTTTAGCAGGCACACGAGCTGGCATGTTGCCCCGGATGCTCTCTCCCAGGCGGTTTGTCCCCAACTCTACCGTTGGCACCAGAGGAGAGGTGAGCTAGGCCTGCAGATCTCTTCTCCAAAAGAAATCCTTACTTTTTTTCAACCATGAAATTCTCCTTGGGGAATGAGGTAGGGGTGGCTACCGGGGGCTTTGTGCTCAGTCACTAGAGCGAGTCCTTTGAAGAGCCAACGGAGTTTACCTTTCTGTCCTTCCAGTTCTCAGCCTGGGGCCGCTGCCCTGCTGCAGCTACACAATGGCCCCGCCGCTCCCCACAGGTGGAAGGTTCCCCTTGAAAGCCTCCAGCAGCCTGGCTGCCTTGACTGCCCCATAAAGCACAGGCATGCTCTGGTCACTCTGCCCTGAGAGGTTAATGTGAATACTAAATAACAGTGACAGCTCCCCATACATCAGCTAATTCGGAGGTAATCAGCATGATGTTACCTAGGGCTTCACTGTCACAGAAGGCCAGAAGATGGGTCTGGAGTGAGGGAAAGCACCAACAGGGCTAGGAAGACTCTCCTGTCCTCCAAAATGTTATCATTTGAATAATTTAAATCTGATTTTATTTTTATTTCAGTAGCTTTCTAAGGCACTGGAAAGTTTATTATGGGGTGTGTGTGTGTGTGTGTGTGTGTGTGTGTGTGTGTGTATAACCCTGGCAGGGCATTTTGCTTGTGACCAACAGAATTCAGCCAACTGTGCATCAAAGGTTGTAAGGAATCGATATTTCCCACCCAGGGAAGTGCTGAAACGAGTTGGCTCCCGAAACCAGGTGCTTTGGGTAGAGTCAGCGAGTGGTTGTTTGGCCACTAGGATGCTCAAGGAAGGAGTGCTGGCAAGGAGACAGGGCATCTTCCACCTTCCGCCTGGGAAGACTGCCAGGTGAGTGTAGGTGTGGTTGCTGCTACAGCTGCTACTGCTCCTGGATTTCAGCTCCTCCGAATGTTCTCTTATGCCTCGGAGGCACGTTACAGATAAGTACAGAAATCTGTCTAAATTTCAGCCTCCCCTATCCCTAGGCAGTACATAGATAATAAAGTAAATAGTCTTTACTCCCTTGGCAGACATAAGCCATTTACAGCAGGGGGTGAGAGACTTCCAACAAGAATGATTAGGTGGTTTATCTAGTAGGACACCCCTCTGGTCATTTAAGATTTGCATAGTACTTAATACTCATTCTCAGAAGGCCATTTTATTCTTTAAAAAGTGCCTACTGTGTGCTAGTACTGTAGTAAGCTCAGTGTGGATAACATAGTAAGCTTTATGACAGCAGGGAGTCATATGAGTTTATATTTCTACCCCCAGTTCCCTACACAGGTCTAATACATTCCATGAATATCAGTAAATACCCAATAAATATTCAAAGAATGAACAGAAAATGAAAGCTTGAGAATCTTCCATTAAACCCAATGAATATGATACGTAGGACATTCCTTATAGGAAAGTAGGCCAAGGAATGAAAAACTGTGAATTGAATAATAAAATAATTTGATTAAAATAATAATAAAATAATGTTACTTGTTATATTACACCTCCCATGTACCACCTTCTATCCTCTGGGCCTGTCTCTTTTAGCCACTGCAGGAGCCAAGTTCTAAATGGGCTCCAACTGGCTTCACACAGGTCCAATCTGACAGTGTCTCACCCGAGGCCTCTCTTACATCTCTTGTCCCACCCAGAGGCTTGTTGGTTGAAGTTTTGGTTTAGACGAAAGCCCAGAAAGAAGTGTGACAGCTTAAACACCCTGTGGTAAATCTTTGCCCAGTGGGAGTCCATGGATATCTGTTCCCTTTTCCATCCTCCAACAAAGGGTCCTGAAATGTGTTCCATAGAGCTCCTTAGGTGGTCTTCCTGAGGAGCCAGTCAGCTGAAGCAGTGGCCAGCTTGATAACACATCCTCGTCCTGGCTCTCCATCCTTAGCTGGGTCCCCTAGGGTCACACTCCCCAGTAAAGTATTTTCAGTAAGTCTTTGTTAGCAGTCTCTACTTTCTGGCAAAATGCCAAGCAAACACCCGCCATCAATTCTACATATTTACATTAAGGAGCAAATTATTTTTCAAAATGTGCTATAGCACACACACACACGCACACACACACACACACACACACACACTGGCTCTTCTTTGTGATCAATTATATCCCACCCGGATCTCTTCTTATTAATCCCATTCACTGTGTTTCTGTGCTCAGAAAATCAATGATCAGAGAGGAACTTGTCTAGTGTGACATTTGAGACAGGGCCTACCTCAAGGTTAGCCTTCCATAAACATTCCAGAACAATTTCCTTTAAAGAAGAATTCGTTACCACAATGGACAATTGAGAAAAGTGCTGGAATTTCCTCCCTGGAAGTATTTAATCAAAGGATAGGTGTTTATCAACTTGGGCTAGGAGTGGATCTGTCAAGAAACTGTGGTATTAGGATGTTTTGGAAACAGATAAAGTCAAGTTATATCATGGCAGGGAGTCGATTTAGGGTGGTGGTGAAGTGAGCAGGCCCTGGAGGGAGACAGAATGACAGTTAGAATTCTCACTTTCCACCTTCGAGTTGTATTATCCTGGATAAGTTACCTAGTTTCCCTAGATTTTAGTTCCTTCATATGTAATATAGGACCTGTATAATGATAAGTATATTGTAAAAATAAATGAGATAATTCATAAAAGCATGTGCTCAACATATAATAAGCACCCAACAAATTTTAACTATTACTATTCTTTTAGATCCAAATCTTTAGGCAATTATTTTATATCATCTGAGCTTAAAGTCAGTGCTAGCAGCCGGAACGAAGTTCAGACTTACTACAATCCCTTCCATGCTAAAATTCTGTAATTCTCAGCAATTAAAGGCCAAACTTTTATCCAAATACAGCAAAATGATATTCCAGATATTCAATATCATGCAATCCATAAAATGTTTATATTCAATATATAAGGGGGTCACTTGTGGATGGAAACATTTATTTATATCCTTTTTTGCTCTTTAATAAATAAACCTCCTTAGATTTCAAATTCACCTTTTGCAAAATTATTATATATAATATTAATATATATTATATTATAATTAACAACATGTCATATACTACATATATGACTATAATTATAATTCACATATCTTCATAGAAAAATGTTTCCTCATTTGACTCTGTGTATTATAAAACATCAAAGAATATAGAAGAGGGACTTCCCTGGTGGTACAGTGGTTAAGAATCCGCCTGCCAATGCAGGGGACACGGGTTTGAGCCCTGGTCCAGGAAGATCCCACATGTCTCAGAGCAATTAAGCTTTTGTGCCGCAACTACTGAGCCTGCACTCTAGAGTCCACGAGCCACAGCTACTGAGACCGTGTGCCACAACTACTGAAGCCTGAGCGCCTAGAACCCATGCTCTCAACAAGAGATGCCACTGCAAGGAGAAGCCTGTGCACCGCAACAAAGAGCAGCCCCCGCTCGCTGCAACTAAAGAAAGCCCGCACACAGCAATGAAGATCCAATGCAGCCAAAAATATTAAAAAAATTAAAAATTTGTTTTCAAAAAGGATATTATAATAGGGACTTCCCTGGCAGTCCAGTGGTTAGGACTCCACTTTCTCACTGTGGAGGGCCCAAGTTCAATCCCTGGTCGGGGAAATAAGATCCCACAAGCTGCACAGCACAGCCAAAAAAAAAAAAAAAAAGAATATAGAAGAGACGTTGGGTACACTTTATGTTTTTTGGGTCACAGACCTCTTTGGTTAAACTTACAGAACATCTTCTTAAAAATACACATATACACACATACACATTCTGCATTCTATTTCAGTAGTTTCTGTGTCCCTCTAAAGTCCCTCCACAGAACCCAGATTAAGGAAAATGTTGCACATGAAAAAATTTAGTCCAAAACTCACGTTCTGTTTCTTCCAGTTTTTAGTTACTTTAGTTGCTTTTTCAAACCTCCTATAAGGGATACGTAGTATCCCAGGTGTTGTAGGCACAAACTGTACCTGAAATGAACTTGGATTATTCCAAACTCTTAATAACTTACTCTTAAGATAAACATGTATAGCCAAGACCTCCTGTGTTGGGGGACCCACTATGCAACTAGAAGTTCTCTGAATTAACTTCCACTTAGACTACAAAGCTTAGTAAAAAGATAAGGAATTAAAATATGCTAATTTGGAGTTTACAAACTCCAGATGAAAACTCAATAGTAACTAAATTAAAGCAAGAGTAACTGTAGGATTTTTTTAGAATTTAGACCAAAAGAGATCTTGTTACAGAGGAATATTTTATCACTGACGTTTTTACAGTTGCAGGTATATAGTAATACTAAAGAGCAGACTGACTTCTCTTTTTAAATTTCCTTTTAAAATTTTCTACATACAGAGAGCGCTTCTATCCATCCAATGTCTGCACACTGGGCAGAACTCTCCTACTGCCCCACCTTTTGTACACAAGCCTCTGATGATTCTTGTAGGGGTCCTTCTTTGCCACTGAACTATCCTAAAGCTGATCAATCCCAAACTCCCTTATTTTGAAACAACAACCAAAGAAAACTTGGACAGACCTAACTGCTTGGCTTTCACCAAGAAAATTGTATTACCAACTGTCCTTATCCTTGGGGAAATTTCTCTTTATACGTCTGTCTTTGGCTACAACTCTCCCCTCTTTGGCTACACAGAGACTAATAATAAATGTAATATCAGACACTCATTTTTAACGCATCTGCAATTCTATATTCTTTAGACCATTCCTCTTTTTCTTTTTTAGTCATTCAAGCAATACTTCCAAGCAGCTACATACTTGGCTCTCTGCTAAGTGCTGAGGATATAATGGTTAGCAAAAACTGATATCTGCCCTCTTGGATCTTTGGGCCAGTGGAGAAGTCACTATTTATCAAGTGATTATATAAAGACATGTAACAGTAAGAAGGACTACAAAAGAATGCTTCAAGTTGTTTGTTTAAAGATCACTACCACCCCATCCTTCTTTTTTTATAAACTAAAGTTCAACATTAACCATGGCTAATAAGCAAACAGGATATTTGGGGTTACACCTGATATGTGTTTTGACATAATACTATAAATTATAAATGTCATCAAATACTAAGGTATTAATAGTTTCAGGATCCCACTTCATCATCTTCACCAAAAGTTTTCATCTACCCTATTGACCTTTACCTAAACCTTCTTTTCTTCGAGTATCTTGAGGTGAAATTTTAGTTCTTTATTCAAAATCACTGCTTTTAAAATTATTCATATGGGGCTTCCCTGGTGGCGCAATGGTTGAGAGTCCGCCTGCCGATGCAGGGGACACGGGTTCGTGCCCCGATCCCGGAAGATCCCACATGCCGCGGAGCGGCTGGGCCCGCGAGCCATGGCCGTGGAGCCTGTGTGTCCGGAGCCTGTGCTCCGCAACGGGAGAGGCCACAGCAGTGAGAGGCCCGCGTACAGCAAAAAAAATAAAAAAAAAATAAAAAATAAAATTATTCATAAAGTATTGATATTTATTGTCTGCCCCTATATTTCAATACAATAGATAAGTTGTATTAGAAATAAAACATGCTTATGCGGGCTAATCTAGTCAGACCACAATTTATAACATATTTCTGTGGGAAAAACTTTCCAAGTTTAAAACAACTGGCTTACAAACTTTGGGAACACAGCTTATTTGTAAATTAAGACGTTCCTTTACCAATCAAAGGGAAAGTTGCTATGTAACATAAAAGTGAGGTCACCATTTAGTATAAGTTCCATAAAATCTTAGACTGGAAAAGTAGTTAGAATTTATCTCCTGTCTTTTAATTTGCCTAAGTGTCTTAGCTACTTATTGCTTCAGGCTTTAGTGCATCTCCAAAAAAATAGTCCAGGCACAGAACAAAGACTTTTGTCTACTTGCTAAAAGGAAGAAGTATGTGACCTTCTACCTTATTCATTGACTAATCCAAAAAAGGAATGTTAAAAAAATCCATCTAAACTCAGGAGCCCCCGAACCAAAGAAAAGGAAAAAGTCTTTCCAAGAGGTTGGTGAACAAATTATAGCAATTGATTTTATTACATGATTTTAATTGAATCAGCAAAGTATTATTAAAAATAAATGTTGGCATATTGCCTTAAATAAAGGAACATAAACCCCCTTTTCATTTTGAATTCATGACAAGGTCTACTTACCCTTATTTTTAGAATACTTTAGCTCAAATATTAATACCTATTTCATTTCACCGGGCCAAATGTTAGCCATGAATGTCAGCATAATTTTTCAAAAGTGAACTGCATCAAATTATTTGCATAACAAAAACGTCACTGTGAACCAGCACCTTGCTGCCTGTGGCTGTTGTCAAAGAATGCTGGCAGAACATCATCTATTTTTGTACCTGATAACTTTGTTCATCCAAAACTAACTACTTGCCAAATACAGTTGATTTTCAGTAAAGTGAAAACAAACAAATAAACAAACAAACCTTACTGATTATGAGGAAGTAGCAGTTTCAAGGAGTTGATCATAGGATTCAGGTTTTTTTGTGTTTTTTGTTTTCATTTCAAAATCTGCCAGTCCAAATTCAAACCAGATTTGTAGTGATTAAATGTTCTTTTCCTCTGACTCTGATTCAGGAGTCAATTTGAAAAAAGCTACTTCTCTCCATACATTTTCCATTGGGCAAATTGTGTCACTAGACGGCATTTATGAAGCATTGACAGCAACTCATTCATACACTAAAAACCTACTGTGTGCAGAGGGGCAGATGGAGATCTTTGTGGCATAAATGGTCCCTGAAATCAGGAAGCTTGCCCATGACAGCCCTTGGATTCATAAGACTGACTTTTATGGGTGCAGCCCTTGGATTCAGTAAGGCTGACTTTTATGGATGTTAACAGACCTCTCAACCTTAACACCTTTATTCTCATTTCTTTGCTACCCCACCAAGCCCAGAACTGATAAACCTCCAGTCCCAGTGGAGTGTCTGTGTTCCCAGTGGCATCCAGACTTTAACTCTGTGATATCACTTCTCACACTGCCTCATCCTCATCTTCATCTGGTTTCGTGTCTGTCTTTCCACCAGAATGGGAGCCTCTTGAGGATAAAGGCTGGTAATTATCTCTGTATCACCAAGGTGAGCATCACATGGTGGGTGCGCAACAAACTCTTTGCAGGTTGAATGAATAAATACATCTCAGCCTCGTTTGAGTTTCCAAGAGGTGGCAGAGCATGGTGTTGCCATAGGAAGCCTTGTACTGTTTTCATTTTCTTGAGAGAGAGAGCCCTAGATCAGTAGTTCTCAAAATGTGTTCCCTGGACCAGCAGCATTCATGTCAATTTGGACTTGTTAGAAATGCACTTTCCCAGGCCTCACTCCAGACTTAGTGAACCAGAAATTCTGGAGGTGGAGCCCACAGATTTGAGTTTTAACAAACTCTCCTGGTGATTCTCTCCTCTGATGCTTGTTAAAACTTGAAAACCACTACTCTTCACATACACACATGTGTTCAGAGTTCAGAGTAAGCCCATGTGATTCCTGATCTGTGTCCTCAAGGATGGAAGTGCCACACCCCTTTAACTCAACCTATAAATCTATGCACAGGCTGCAGTCAGGTAGTCTAACTAATTTGTCAAAAACTCCACATTATTCTCTTTCCTCCTGACGATGGGGTGGTGTTTGGGCTTGAATTGCCAGGTAATTGCTTCAATTAACCAATTCAGTTAGCTTAGGCAGGCACAGCTGGTGGGAAAACCATCCACAGTATCCAAAAGGTGTTCTAACCTATTCCCCTCAGGTTGGAACCAACTACAGACCTGCTGGGGAGGGGAAATGAACCATCTGGGGACAGAACAGAGGCTATGTCTGCATTTATTTGGCCCTGTTTACAACTTTCTTTCCTTTACACCCTGGTTCATATGATTTTATGCTACCAGGGACTGGCACTTGAGTGATAGAAGGAAGTGCTTCTCTGTATCAAGTACACTTTGGGTGCATCTCCCCCATCATTAGAATCAAAATAGGGGAAGTAGAGGAGACTGGGGAAATTCCTGCTGCCTCAGCAGCTTTGATCTCCTGACAATGTTAAGTGCTGTTTTGCATGGGTGTGAACCTGAACTTGTCTGTGCACTTTATGAATGTTGTTGCCATCATAGTCACAGGGGCACACAATTTCTGAAACCTTGAGATGGGAATTTTGAGGCAGGTAATTACAAGCAATCCTGGTTGGTTGTAAGAAGCAATCAGAAAGATGGCAGAGGAGTAAGACGTGGAGATCACCTTCCTCTCCACAAATACATCAGAAATACATCTACGTGTGGAACAATTCCTATAGAACACCTACTGAATACTGGCAGAAGACCTCAGACCTCCCAAAAGGCAAGAAACTCCTCACGTACCTGGGTAGGGCAAAAGAAAAAAGAAAAAACAGAGACAAAGAATAGGGACGGGACCTGCACCAGTGGGAGGGAGCTGTGAAGGAGGAAAGGTTTCCACACACTAGGAAGCCCCTTCACTGGTGTAGATGGGGGGTGGTGGGGAGGACGCTTTGGAGCCAAGGAGGAGAGCGCAGCAACAGGGGTACAGAGGGCAAAGTGGAGAGATTCCCGCACAGAGGATCGGTGCTGACCAGCACTCACCAGCCCAAGAGGCTCGTCTGCTCACCTGCTAGGGTGGGCAGGGGCTGGGAGCTGAGACTCTGGCTTCGGAGGTCAAATCCCAGGTAGAGGACTGGGGTTGGCTGCGTCAACACAGCTTCAAGGGGGCTAGTGTGCCACAGCTAGCTGGGAGGGACTCCGGGAAAAAGTCTGGAACTGCCTAAGAGGCAAGAGACCATTGTTTCAGTGTGCGTGAGGAGAGATGATTCAGAGCACCGCCTAAACGAGCTCTAGAGACAGGCGCGAGCAGCAGCTATCAGCATGGACACCAGAGACTAGCATGAAACGCAAAGGCTGCTGCTGCAGCCACCAAGAAGCCTGTGTGCAAGCACAGGTCACTGTTCATACCTCCCCTCCCGGGAGCCTGTGCAGCCCACACTGTCAGGGTCCTGTGATCCAGGGACAACTTCTCCAGGGGGAACACACAGCACGCCTCAGGCTGGTGCAAAGTCACACTGGTCTCTGCCGCCACAGGCTCACCCGACATCCGTACCCTGTACCCTTCCCTCTCCCCAGCCTGAGTGATCCAGAGCCCCCTAATCAGCTGCTCCTTTAACCCCGTCCTGTCTGCACAAAAACAGACGCCAGAGGGTGACCTACATGCAGAGGTAGGGCCAAATCCAAAGCTGAACTCAGGAGCTGTGCAAACAAAGAGAAAGGGAAATCTCTCCCAGCAGCCTCAGGAGCAGCAGAATAAATCTCCACAATCAACTTTATGTACCCTGCATCTCTGGAATACCTGAATAGACAACAAATCATCCCAAAATTGAGGCGGTGGACTTTGGGAGCAACTGTAGACTTGGGGTTTGCTTTCTGCATCTAATTTGTTTCTAGTTTTATGTTTATCTTAGTTTATTATTTAGACCTTATTATCATTGGTAGGTTGGTATATTGATTTCCTTGCTCTCTTCCTTTTGTATATATATACATATATATATATATATATATATATATATATATATATATATATATATATATATATTTCCTTTTTCGCTTTTTGTGAATGTGTATGTTAGTGATTCTTTGTGTGATTTTGTCTGTATAGGTTTGCTTTTACCATTTGTCCCAGGGTTCTTTCTGTCCATTTTTTTAGTATAATTTTTAGTGCTTGTTATACTCAGTGCATTTCTTTATTGGTTTGGTTGCTCTCTTCTCTTTTTTTATTACTTTTTAAATTTTAATAATACGTTTTCAATTTTTTTATTTTAATAACAATTTATTTTATTTCTTTCTTTTATTTTTTCTTTTCTCCCTTTTCTCCTGAGCTGTGTAGCTAACAGAGTCTTGGTGCTCTGGCCAGGTGTCAGGACTGAGCCTCTGAGGTGGGAGAGCCAAGTGCAGGACATCAGCCCAACAGAGACCTCCCGGCTCCTCATAATATCAATCAGTGAGAGCTCTCCCAGAGATCTCTGTCTAAATGCTAAGACCCAGCTCCACTCAACGACCAGCAAGCTCCAGTGCTGGACACCCCATGCCAAACAAATAACAAGACAAGAACACAACCCCACCCACTGGCAGAGAGGATGCCTAAAATCATAATAAGGACACAGACACCCCAAAACACTCCACCAGATGCAGTCCTACCCACCAGAAAGACAAGATCCAGCATCATCCATCAGAACACAGTCATTGGTTGCCTCCACCAGGAAGCCAACACAACCCACTGAACAAAACTGACCCACGGGGGCAGACACCAAAAACTATTGAAACTACGAACCTGAAGCCTGTGAAAAGGAGACCCCAAACACAGTAAGTTAAGCAAAATGAGAAGACAGAGAAACACACAGCATATGAAGGAGCAAGGTAAAAACCCAACAGCTCAAACAAATGAAGAGGAAATAGGCAGTCTACCTGAAAAATAATTCAGAGTACCGATAGTAAAGATGATCCAACATTTTGGAAATAGAATGGAGAAAATACAAGAAACGTTTATCAAGGACCTAGAAGAAATAAAGAGCAAAGAACAATGATGATCAACACAAGAAATGGAATTAAAAATTCTCTAGAAGAGATCAATAGCAGAATAACTGAGACAGAAGAACGGATAAGTGACCTGGAAGATAAAATAATGCAAATAACTACTGCAAAGCAGAATAAAGAAAAAAGGATGAAAAGAATTTAGGACAGTCTCAGAGACTTCTGGGACAACATTAAACACAGCAACATTCAAATTATAGGGATCCCAGAAGAAGAGGAAAAGAAAGGGACTGAGAAAATATTTGAAGAGATTATAGTTGAAAACTCCCTGGCTTCCCTGGTGGCATAGTTGTTGAGAGTCCGCCCGCCGATGCAGTGGACATGGGTTTGTGCCCCGGTCTGGGAAGATCCCACATGCTAAGGAGCGGCTGGGCCCATGAGCCATGGCCGCTGAGCCTGTGTGACTGGAGCCTGTGCTCCGCAACAGGAGAGGCCACAACAGTGAGAGGCCCACGTACCGCACAAAAAAAAAAAAAAAAAAAAAAGAAAAAAAAGAAAAAGAAAAAGAAAACTCCCCTAATATGGGAAAGCAAATAGTCAATCAATCAAGTCCAAGAACTGCAGAGAGTCCCATACAGGATAAATCAAAGGAGAAACACACCAAGACACATATTTATCAAACTATCAAAAATTAAATACAAAGAAAACATATTAAAAGCAGCAAGGGAAAAACAACAAATAACATACAAAGGAATCCCCATAAGGTTAACAGCTGATCTTTCAGCAGAAACTCTGCAAGCCAGAAGGGAGTGGCAGGACATATTTAAAATGATGAAAGGGAAAACCTACAACTAAGATTATTTTACCCAGCAAGGATCTCATTCAGATTCGATGGAGAAATTAAAACCTTTACAAACAAGCAAAAGCTGAGAGAATTCAGCACCACCAAACCAGCTTTACAACAAATGCTAAAGGAACTTCTCTAGGCAGGAAACACAAGAGAAAGAAAAGACCTACAATAACAAACTCAAAATAATTAAGAAAATGGTAATAGGAACATACATATTGATAGTTACCTTAAATGTAAATGGATTAAATGCTCCAACCAAAACCCATAGACTGCCTGAATGGATACAAAAACAAGACCCATATATATGCTGCCTATAAGACACCCACTTCAGACGTAGGGGCACATACAGACTGAAAGTGAGGGGATGGAAAAAGATATTCCATGCAAATGGAAATCAAAACAAAGCTGGAGTGGCAATTCTCACATCAGACAAAATAGAGTTTAAAATAAAGACTATTACAAGAGACAAAGAAGGACACTACATATTGATCAAGGGATCAATCCAAAATGAAGCTATAACAATTGTAGATAATTATGCATCCAACATAGGAGCACCACAATACATAAGGCAAATGCTAACAGCCATGAAAGGGGAAATCGACAGTAACACACTTATAGTAGGGGACTTTAACACCCCACTTTCACCAATGGACAGGTCATCCAAAATGAAAATAAATAAGGAAACACAAGCTTTAAATGATACATTAAACAAGATGTACTTAGTTGATATTTATAGGACATTCCATCCAAAAACAACAGAATACATTTTCTTCTCAAATGCACGTGGAACATTCTCCAGAATTCATCACATATTAGGTCACAAATGAAGCCTCAGTAAATTTAAGAAAATTGAAATCATATCAAATATCTTTTCCAACAACAGTGCTATGAGATTAGAAATCAATTATAGAGAAAAAAAACATAAAAGGCACAAACAATGGAGGCTAAACTATACAGTACTAAATAACCAAGAGATCACCAAAGAAATGAAAGAGGAAATCAAAAAATTCCTAGAAACAAATGACAATGAAAATACGATGACCCAAAACCTATGGGATGCAGCAAAAGCAGTTCTAAGTGGGAAGATTATAGCAATACAATCCTACCTCAAGAAGCAAGAAACATCTCAAATAAACAATGTAACCTTACACCTAAAGCATTTAGAGAAAGAAGAACAAAAAGACACCAAAGTTAGCAGATGGAGAGAAATCATAAAGATCAAATCAGAAATAAATGAAAAATAAATGAAGGAAATGATAGCAAAGATCAATAAAAATAAAAACTGGTTCTTTGTGAAGATAAACAAAAGTGATAAACCATTAGCCAGACTCATCAAGAAAAACAGGGAAAAGACTCAAATCAATAGAATTAGAAATGAAAAAGGTGAAGTTACAACTGGCACTGCAGAAATACAAATGATCATGAAAGTTTACTACAAGCAACTATATGCCAATAAAATGGACAACCTGGAAGAAATGGAAAAATTCTTAGAAAAGCACAACATTCCAAGACTGAACCAGGAAGAAATAGAAAGTATAAACAGACAAATCACAAGCACTGAAATTGAAACTGTGATTAAAAATCTTCCAACAAACAAAAGCCCAGGACCAGGTGGCTTCACAGGAGAATTCTATCAAATGTTTAGAGAAGAGCTAACACCTATCCTCTAACTCTTCCAAAATATAACAGAGGGAGGAACACTCCCAAACTCATTCTACGAGCCCACCATTACCCTGATACCAAAACCAGACAAAGATGTCACAAAGAAAGAAAACTACAGGTCAATATCACTGATGAACACTGATGCCAAAATCCTCAACAAAATACTAGCAAACAGAATCCAACAGCACATTAAAAGAATCATACACCATGATCAAGTGGAGTTTATCCCAGGAATGCAAGGATTCTTCAATATATGCAAATCAATCAATGTGACACACCATATTAAAAAATTGAAGGATAAAAACCATATGATCATCTCAATAGATGCAGAAAAAGCTTTTGACAAAATTCAACACCCATTTATAATAAAACCCTCCAGAAAGTAGGCATAGAGGGAACTTACCTCAACATAATAAAGGCCATATATGACAAACCCACAGGCAACGTCATTCTCAATGGTGAAAACCTGAAACCATTTCCTCTAAGATCAGGAAGAAGACAACATTGCCCACTCTCACCACTCTTATCATAGTTTTGGAAGTTTTAGCCATGGAAATCACAGAAGAAAAAGAAATAAAAGGAATCCAAATTGGAAAAGAAGAAGTAAAACTGTCACTGTTTGCAGATGACATGATACTATACATAGACAATACTAAAGATGCTACTAGAAAACTACTAGAGCTAATCAATGAATTTGGTAAAGTAGCAGGATACAAAATTCATGCACGGAAATCTCTTGCATTCCTATACACTAATGATGAAAAATCTGAAAGAGAAATTACAGAAACAATCCCATTTACCATTGCAACAAAAAGAATAAATTACCCAGGAATAAGCCTATCTAAGGAGACAAAAGACCTGTATGCAGAAAATTATAAGACACTGATGAAAGAAATTAAAAATGATACAAACAGATGGAGAGATATACCATGTGCTTGGATTGGAAGAATCAACATTGTGAAAGTGACTATATGACCCAAAGCAATCTGCGATTTCAATGCAATCCTTATCAAACTACCAATGGCAATTTTCACAGAACTAGAACAAAAATTTTCACAATTTGTATGGAAGCACAAAAGACCCTGAATAGCCAAAGCAATCTTGAGAAAGAAAAACGGAATTGGAGGAATCAGGCTCCCTGACTTCAGTGTGTACTACAAAGCTACAGTAATCAAGATAGTATGGTACTGGCACAGAAACAGAAATACAGATCAATGGAACAGGATAGAAAACCCAGAGATAAACCCATGCATATATGGTCACCTTATCTTTGATAAAGGAAGCAGGAATATACAGTGGAGAAAATATAGCCTCTTTAGTAAGTGGTGCTGGGAAAACTGGACAGCTACATGTAAAAGAATGAAATTAGAACACTCCCTAACGCCATACACAAAAATAAACTCAAAATGAATTAAAGACCTAAAGGTAAGGCCAGACACTATAAAACTCTTAGAGGAAAACATAGGCAGAACACTCTATGACATAAATCACTGCAAGATCCTATTTGACCCACCTTCTAAAGAAAAGGAAATAAAAACCAAAATAAACAAATGGGACCTAATGAAAGTTAAAAGCTTTTGCACAGCAAAGGAAACCATAAACAAGATGAAAAGACAACCCTCAGAATGGCAGAAAATATTTGCAAACAACAAAGGATTAATCTCCAAAATATACAAGCAGCTGATGCAGCTCAATATCAAAAAAGCAAACAATCCAATCCAAAAATGGGCAGAAGAACTTAATAGATATTTCTACACACAAGATATACAGGTTGTCAACAAATACATGAAAGGATGCTCAACATCACTAATCATTAGAGAAATGCAAATCAAAATTGCAATGAGGTATCACCTCACACCAGTCAGGATGGCCATCACCAAAAAATCTACAAACAATAAATGCTGGAGGGCGTGTGGAGAACAGGGAACCCTCTTGCACTGTTGGTGGGAATGTAAATTGGTACAGCCACTATGGAGAACAGTATGGAGGTTCCTTAGAAAACTAAAAATAGAACTACCATATGATCCAGCAATCCCACTACTGGGCATATACCCTGAGAAAACCATAATTACAAAAGAGTCATGTACCACAGTGTTCATTACAGCACTATTTACAACAGCCAGGACATGGAAGCAACCTAAGTGTCCATCGAGAGATGAATGGATAAGGAAGATGTGGCCCATATATACAATGGAATATTACTCAACCATAAAAAGAAATGAAATTGAGTAATTTCTAGTGAGGTGGATTGACCTAGAGTCTGTCACACAGAGTGGAGTAAGTCAGAAAGAGAAAAACAAATACCATATGCTAACACATATATATGGAATCTAAAAAAAAAAAAAGGTTCTAAAGAACCTAGGGGCAGGACAGGAATAAGGACGTTGACATAGATAATGGTCTTGAGGACACGGGGAGGGGGAAGGCTAAGTTGGCACAAAATGAGAGAGTGGCATGGACATATATACACTACCAAATGTAAAATAGATAGTTAGTGAGAAGCAGCTGCATAGCACAGGGTGAACAGTTCGGTGTTTTGTGACCACCTAGAGGGGTGGGTTAGGGAGGGTGGGAGGGAGATGCAAGAGGGAGGCGATATGGGTATATATGTATACGTACAGCTGATTCACTTTGTGATACAGCAGAAAGTAACACACCATTGTAAAGCAATTATACTCCAATAAAGATTTTTTAAAAAATGAAACACTCATATTATTTACATGGACTAGGCACCTGAAAAAAATGAAAGACTTTTTAAGGAGTTACATGGAAAATATTTTCATTTTCTTCAATTTGTACCTAAAATCAGTGAGTTTTGTCTTAGCCATGCGTCAAGTATTACTTTCCCTGAGATATTGGAAACCTGGTGGCAGTAACTTTTTATTTGCCTTTAAGACAAAATTTACTGGAGCCTTCTATCTTTCCGAGTTGGAAGGCTTAGGTAAAGAAATGTCTGAAGAAAATTTCATTTCTCAGAACATATTTCTGAACTTGTTTGAGAGTGAAAGTAGTGGTGTTACAAAGTATTGAAGCACTGCTCCCAGAAGCTAGTGGAGAGGCCAGAGTTGTGTGAAAATCTCTGGCAAACCCGTCAAGCATCCTCCAGTTCATGAGGGTAACACAGAGTGTTTTTAACAGTGGTCCCAGTCAAGGAAGCTGGCCCCGTCTTCATATTGACAAATACCATTTAGAGATCACATCATATTTTTGCTTAGTGTTTTTTAAAATGGGGGCAGAGTAATATATATTTTAAACTCTGAAAAAACGTGCATGATTTATCCCATTTTGGTTAGAATATTTGGAAGCTCTAGAGAATTCAGGAAACACCAGGTTTTAATTTCTAGAAATCTGAGTGTTACTTGTGGGAGAGGATTTATAATAATATTCTGATAAGGTTAAGTTTGGACTAATAGACTCCATAAGAATCAAGATGGAAAAAGACTTTGTTCATTTATTAGCCCGTATACCTACTTGGGCAAGCATAAATGCATTCTATACACACCGCTGAGTGTCTATTATGTTCCAGTAGCAGAGGGTCTAGAGGTTAATATGACACAGTTCCTGCCTCAAGAAGCTTGCATCCTACTCTCGCTGTATCTACTCACCTTTTCTGTGCCTTAGAACACAAGTTAGCAGCAATTTTAATTCAATGTAATACTTATACTTGCTTCCTTTGCAGGGTCCCTGTCCCTTTCAGAGTATCTCTAAGTCCCCAACTTGCTTTTATTGTACAGAGAAAAGGAAGCTCTTTTTTTTTTTTTAAGTGAACAACTATTTTGAGAACATTTCCAGAGCAGCTACTAGGATCTCAGATGCATATCTCTACTTCACATGATGTAGAGGACCCTCGACTGGTTCCAAAACAGTCCCCAGGGGATGGTTTCCAGAAGTGTTTTCTCTTGGAGCAACCGGATTCCTCTGGGAATAGGAACTGCTGCTGATGGGAGATTGCTCAGCACAAATCATTCTCTTGCCCCCAAAAGGGTTAGAAACAGCCCTTCTGAGAACAGACTTGGAAGCTGCTTCTTTACTGTGGTGGCACATGCCAGTGCAGGAAGGAGACGGCTTCTCCCTACTTGCACTACAACATGGTGCATCCTTGGTCAGTTTCATTAACATTTCCCTAACAATTGATTAACTTGGGAGAAACAGTAGAGTTTATTTAGTCTGAATGATCCTTTCATCCTAAGTATAAGCAGAATATCATAGTGGTTTGAGTCTGTTGCTAAATACCAGTCTTTCCCTAACAGTGTCATTCCCTAACTTGCCCCAGCATCTTGGGTGGTCCTCCCTCATGTCCCTGGTAAAGACACTGAGAAACTGCATCAGCAGTGATCTCACAGCAAAGTCTGCCACACACAAGTCCATAGCTCTTGAATGGAGCCAGTTTGAAATCTTGGCCAGGATCATCGAACTCTAATCAAGCCTCCAGGCTGACATGACCCTGCATTTGTCTCACAATGACTGTCACCCAGCATTGGCAGTCTCTGCCCTGCAGCGGAGATACACAAGGACCTTGCCAACCTAAAAGAGCAAAGAGGCAGAGAAAGAGGGAAGAGTAGGGACATTTTACTGTCCTTTTTTGTTCTAAATCAATAACCTCAGATATATTTTTGATATATGCCACCTAGCTAGCTTAACCAAAAATATGTAGTTGCATTAACCATTCAACCAGTTATTCTTAGATGCCAGATATAGTGTTTGTTTTGTTTGCTTCTGGACATATTCCTTGCTCTCAATATGCTTATACTCATGTTTTAGACTCCTAACAAAGACCAACAATCATAAGGAACATTTCGGGCCTCTCACTGTTGTGGCCTCTCCCGTTGCAGAGCACAGGCTCCGGACGCGCAGGCTCAGCAGCCATGGCTCACGGACCCAGCCACTCTGCGGCATGTGGGATCTTCCTGGACCGGGGCACGAACCCGCGTCCCCTGCATCGGCAGGTGGACTCCCAACCACTGCGCCACCAGGGAAGTCCATAAGGAACATTTTTAACTGCCTAGACATGTAATGAGAGATTTGTCGTTTCTCGGACATGAGAAATTTTTGCTTGCTGAGATAGTCAGGAACTTTGTTGAAGAGGTGCAACATGAGCGAATCCTAAAGGATGGGAGGGGATTCAGAGAGGGTGGCAGAATGAATTGGTAATTTCAAATGACTTATATAAAGGGATCACTGTGGTGGGCAGAAATGCATAAGACCTAGGGACAGTGAGAGTACTGGGCTAGAGATTTTCTGTGGGAGTTTTAGCGGAAAATACTAACGTGAAGTCCAGATTTTAAAGATCCTGGAAAGCTAGGCAGGGGAGTCTAAGTGTCATCTTAAGGCAGCTGAGAGACACTGAGGATTTTCAGTTGAGAAATGACAAGATGAAGACAGTGTTTTAGGGTACTAATGGTGGTTTGTGTGCTCTGCTTTGAAGAGGGGAGAGCCTAGAATTAGATAAACCAGTAAGAGTGAGGAGGGCAGTGGCCGAGAGGGTGGGATTTGGAATTTGACAGATCTGTGTTCCAGTCTTAGCTGCTTCATCTCCTAGACTGTGCAAGTCACTTCACCCTTCTGAGTTTCAGGTTTGGATAATAACCTTTATCCTCTTAATACATTCAGCAAAAACTCCAGAGAACCTACTCTGCCAGACTCTGTTTTGGGCACTGGGGATATCGTGGTGGGCAAAATGAACAAACCCCCTACCCTGAGCTCCAATTCTCCACGGCTATAGGAGAATTGGGAGGATGAAATGAGGTAATGTACAGTAAATGGTGTCCATGGTGTAGAACAGATGCTCAGTAAATGGTGACTAGAAAGTCTCTGGTAGTTGTACTCAGGTAATGAAATAGAAAAATTCCAGCAACATGCTTTTCTAGAATAATTGGTTGCCAGAGAACAAACACAAGTACACATTTCAGGATATGGATTCCATGCCACTGGCTCTTTCTCAAGGAAGCCTCTATCCTTTTGTTCCAATTGGGCTGGACTTCAATAACTTGAAATTTTCACACTTGCGTGGACTTATCTTGCCTGTTGCAGACCCATTGAGTCAGACGCCAGTGATCCAGGAGGGGTTTCCCCCTCTCTGGATGTCTGGGCCGTGCAGTCTGCCATAGGCCTTTCCTCAGCCCAAAGCAAAATGTCTTTCCTTCCCTCGGTCAGTCCTATACCCTCCTGCTTTCCACCTGACAAGAGGATGAGGACTGGGATTATCTCTTCAACATCCCTGTGGTCAGGCAAACTCTGCTAAAGCAAAATGTATCCTTAAAGGATTTGTTCATGATCTGAGCACCTATGGTTTTTCTCGCCAGCTGGTGGACCAAAAGAACAAACTATGTTTGTTCAAACTATCTTTAATATCTTCCAAAGCAATGCCAAGAAGAAGCACTGAAACACATTTTATTTTTATTCTGCATTTGCAACTCTATAATTTGACTTGGAGTCTGCTGCCAGTGAGTTATTCAGCAGTATTTCCTGACTCTCCATTACAGGTGGAATATTGTGCTGGACGTTAGGGTTGAAAGTCTGGAAAAGTCCGTATTCCTCATTGTTATACTTCAAAGGAAGTATCACTAGACTGGGGAGACAGAAAACAAGGGTTCTAGCCCTGGCTGTGGCATAGGATTGTAAACAATGCATTTAAATTCACTGTGAAATCTGAACAATATTAAAACAGTTAACATTCACTGAATTACTATATGCTCGATGTACTAAGTGCTTTACATATATTATCTTATTCTCACAGCAACCAGACGAAGTGCATATTATCATTATTCTTTTTTTATACACGAGTGAGGTGAGGCTTGGAATGCCCACTGCCCCCTGACCACACTGCCACTAATGGCAAAACCAAAGTTGAAACTACATCTCTCTAAATCCAGAGCCCTGAGGCTTAACCTTCATTCCCCAGGGTCATTATAAACATCTAACTAGTTAATATATATAAGAGTATACTTTGAGCTTGTAACAAATGTAGAAAATGCTCTTTTGTCAACTGTAAGACCTTTGAAATAAAGGGTTTTCATGTATATCTTACTCATACTTGGTGTGAATGAGTGGGTGATCAAGGCGTATTGGATGGACAAAATATTTGTATACTGTGCTACCTTATTTCCAGCCGCACTGCCATATCGAATTAATGTCCATTGAACTGCCCCAAATGACGCTGTTTACAGAATGGGGATTGGATATCATTTATGTATTGAAATGAAGTGCCCCTAGCTCTGAAATTCTATTTTCAATTACTACACAATTTTGAGGACATGCATATCTATAATAGGGTAAACTGTCATTCTTAGGAATTTCTACCTTGTTAAGCTGAGAGTCCATCCTATGAGATTGTCATGATTGCAGTATGAAGAGAGCACGAAAATGCCAGGGGAGAATCAAGCAAGCAATGTTCATTCAGGTGGAATAAATAATGAAAGGCATCCCAGAGCGATTATTTTTAGGAGGGTTTTGAAGGAATGGCAGGCGGTTGTGACTGTCCTACTAGGATGTGACACACCAACCCCTGTCCCTTGGTTTTCTTCCCTCATACCTTTCTTGGCCTCCTAACATTGTAAGACTAACTATAAAATTAGTAGTTCTTTTAAATGACATTTACTGTTTTTTGGTCTTGTGTTTTAAATAGTCGTGTAGTTGCAGACAGGGTAGACAAGGCATTAGATCAGACACCACTTCTGCACCACTTCCCTCTCTCTTTTTGGCTCAGCACCAGCTTCCCAGACCTCATGTGGTCATGTGGCCCCAGCTGACCATGCCTTGCCTCTGGCTGATGACCAGGGATCCACCTGGTATCCATGCGTGTGCAAACCCAAAATGCAGAATTAAAGCTCCGTGGACTGAATCTAAGTCCAATGGGAGATGGGTGCATGTGGATAAAGGCTCTTCCTTCTGTCCTATGGATGACCTTGAGATTCTGGTTATACAGCTTCCTGAACATTCCTGTGGCCACCAGCTTGATAATGCATCCTTGTATTGGCTCGCCTTCCTTCCCCACTTCTCTCTTTTCTCCCCCACTTTTCCCTCCAGTAAATTAAGAGCATACATACCCTCAGCCACAGGCTCTGCTTTCTGGGAGACTCAGTTTGTGACAAACCTTAAGAATGGGAGGTCAATATCTTAGCCATGAATATCCTTAAAACAAGGTCTTTATTTTTTTGATTCATGGATATCAAATGTGACCATGAGAAATGTAGAAGTGAAAAGGTATCAGTGGATTTGTTGAACTACCCTAAAAGCATAAAAATCATGTCCTTCAAGAATATTTAGTGAAAATGATCTGGGTTAATGACCACAATATTAAAGATGAATAAAAGTAAGCCATCTATTCTCTGTGTTCTAATTTTAAGTAAAATATGTATTTATGTATATGCAAGAGTAACATGAAAGAAAAGCACTAACGTGTTAGCTATGGTTATCTCTGGGTGATGGTATAAGGGCCGATGATTTATTTAGTCTTTTTATAATTTTCCTTATTGTTTATGACCATACTCTACTTTTAAAACTAGAGGGGAAAAAATCTAGTTATTAGAAGTGAACCTAATGAGTCATTTATTCCTTCTTTAAAGTTTTGTTCTCCATAAAAGCAAATGTGTGTTTCTGCCTGAGGAAGCATCCCAGCGCCTTCTCTTTTTCACAGATCAAGAGTTGATATGGTTTATGCTATAATTCAGTTGCCAGTAGAAGCCTAGAGATGGCTTTACACTTCAGGTGTGTGGAAGCTGCCACGGCAGTGAGGCAGACGACACATTTATGGGTAGGAGGATGATGTTAATGACAGTAATGATGGGGGAAAAGCACTGACTGAGTACTGACAGAGTAAAGACGTTGTCAGAGCACACAGGTGAATACAGTCCCAAAGTCTAGATTTAATCTGCATTTCTATAAGGCATCACGACAGCCAGCCCTGAGCATCACCCTCAATTGGTGATGATTGATAAGGAGAACTAGTACAGAGACTTTTCTGGGCCTTTAGCATCATAATTGCTCTACATATGGGTAAAATAGGTGACTGCCTATGTAGCGTAGTGGGAGGATTCTGCCTAACCTCAACATCCTTCATAGGTGCCTGAAATTCCTCCATTATTACCTCTTTGTGATAGATGAAGCAATATCCACCCCCAGGTTAGGCAGAATCCCTCAATGTATTCCTGGGAAGACATTATATTATACCATTATCAGTACTTATCATTTTATATTATTAGATTTTTCCATCTTTGAAAACAAACTAAGAGCAGATTAAAAGAACAAGGAGTAAAAAACAGGAGAGTCTGACTTCAGATATTCTGTAGGAGCAAGCTATTGTCTACTGATAAGAGAGCCAGAGGACTGTGTATTATCAAAATAATAATTTCACATATTTCTCTCTCTCTCTCTCTCTCTCTCTCTCTCTCTCTGTCTCTCTCTCTCTCTGTCTCTCTATCTATCTGTCATAGATCTATCACACATAACCTCAGGCCTATTTGACTGCAAGGTCCAATTTTTTTCATTTATTTATTTATTTTTGGCTGCACTGTGTCCTCGTTTGCTGTGCATGGGCTTTCTCTAGTTGTGGAGAGTGAGGTCTACTCTTCATTGTGGTGCGTGGGCTTCTCATCACGGTGGCTTCTCTTGTTGTGGAGCACGGGCTCTAGGCATCCAGGCTTCAGTAGTTGTGGTGCTTGGGCTCAGTAGTTGTGGTTCTCAGGCTCTAGAGTGCAGGCTCAGTAGTTGTGACGCACGGGCTTAGTTGTTCCGCAGCATGTGGGATCTTCCCGGACTAGGGCTCGAACCTGTGTCCCCTGCATTGGTAAGTGGATTCTTAACCACTGCGCCACCAGGGAAGCCCTGCAAGGTCCAATTTGACTGCAAAATCCATAGGGTAGTTTGCCCCCAATTCTTCAACCTTTCTATATTTGCTCCCTTTGCCATGTGACTTTACAATTGCTCCCTCTAAACTTTGAACTGAGCTATAAATCTTGCTTTGACCAATGATCTATGAAGAGAAATGGCAGCCCTTGCTTGTTTCCACTTGCCCTCCTCCTCCTCCTCTACCATTGTTATGATAAGAACATGCCCCAACCAGCCCACTGATCCAAGATGAGAGATATTTGAAACAGAACCTCCTCACAGAAGCACAGACTAGATCAGCTGGCCCCCAGCTGGCCCACAGATGTGTGATCAGTAATTCATGATTATTATTTTAAGCCAACAAGTATGGAGTGATTAATTACAAAGCAATAGCTGAGTGATACAATGTTCTTTCTGTTCTTACAACCTAAATTCATTGGATCATAGCTCAAAAAACTTTGAGCATCCGTGTGGGCATTTTTTTCTCCAGCACAATGTTTGGCACTTGATATGTGATTGATAAATGTTTGTTAAATGAATGAATCTTCACAATAGTTTCCAACTGATCTTTTCAGCCTTAACTCTATGTTAAAGGTAAATTGGGTCCCCCACAAAAAGATACATTGAAGTTCTAACCCCCAGTACCTCAGAATGTAAACTTATTTGGAAATAGGGCCTTTACAGTAGTAATCAAGTTAAGATGAGATCAGTAGGGTGAACCTTAACCTGATATGACTGATGTTCTATAAAAAGAGGACATTTGGATACAGAGGCAGACACACCCACACACAGAGAAAAGACAATATGAAAACACCAGGGAGAAGATGGTCAGGTGACTTGATTGAAGCATCTACAAGCCAAAGGATACCAAGAATTGCCAGCAGCCACCAGCAGCTAGGAGAACACAAGGAAGGATTCTCTCCTAGAGCTGCGAGAGAGAGTGTGGCCCTGGTAACACCTTGAGTTCAGACTTTTAACCTCCAGAACTGTGAAACAATACGTTTCTGTTGTTTTATTTCAAAAACAAACTTATAGTTACCAGAAGGGAAACGTGAGGGGGAGGGATAAATTAGGAGCCTGGGATTAACATACATGCACTACTATGTATAAAATAGATAACCAACAAAGTCCTACTGTATAGCACAGGGAACTCTACTCAATGTGCAGTAATGGTCTACTTGGGAAAATAATCTGAAAAAGAATGAATAAATGTATATGTATAACTGAATCACTATTCTGTACACCTGAAACTAATACAACATTGTAAATCAACTATACTCCAGTAAAGTTAAGAAAAAAAAAAAAGAGACCCACTGTTTGGTACTTTCTTAGGTCAGCCACAGGAAACCAGTGGACTCCACTGCTTTCTCTCTACTTCAGTCACATCTAGCCACTGCCTTGTCCATGTACTCCTCTCTGCCCTTATATGTAAAATTCCCCTCTTTTGGAATTCTCCTCTTTTTCTTCCTCAGCTGTTTAACTTCCTATGCAACATTGGAAGCAATTATACTGCAATAAAAATGTGAAAAAAAACCAACAGAAAGCTCACCTCCTCCAAGAAGTGTGATCCAAGTACCGCAAGGAGAGTTCATTTCTCACTCTACTGTGTTCTTATTTTTCTTGCTTCATAACTGCCCTGTAGTATGTGTCACGTTGTGGTTCTTTACCTGTTTGGATGCATTTTTTTCCCCTTGTGGACTGTAAACTCCTGGAGGGTAGGACCTGTGTATTATTTACCTCTCCTTACATCTTCCACTTCTGCTATAGTTTCTGGCTGTTAGAGGTCCTTGTTCCATACTTGCTGACTGACCACAAAGGCTTAATGAATGAGGCTTCCTTTGGGAGTATAGGCTTGAGAGGTGGCCAGGGGACACCTGGATGGTAGCTGGAGGGCACTGGTATCTGTGGGGGAGAGGGCATTGTGTGGGGCTGGAGAGGCAGACAGAAAGGAAGATATAGGCTGGCTACTTAAGCTCTTTCTCAAAGGAGAGTCCAACTCTCCCCACAGGAAATGTGTGAGTAAAAGTGCACTTCTGGTTCTAGTCCATACACTTAGCACCTGATTATTATTGTTGGAAGTTTATAACTGAGGAGAAAAAAATGAAGAGGGCCAGAAGCCTCCATGTAACCAACTTTCTCAGAGCCCTGATATTAGAGAATAAAGATCTTGTGGAGGAATGCGTTAACGGGCAGGGCCTTTGAAGTCAGGAAGACTGGAGTTGGAATTTCCCTTGTACCATTTGTCCCCTGTGTGACCTTGACTAAGTTCTTTAACCTCTCTGAGCCTCTGTTTCCTCATTTATAAAAATGGAGATGTCTCTTTCTGCTTCATAAAGCTGCTGTAAGGATCAAAGGATACATGCAATCTGAAAGAGATAGGAGCACGGATGGTGTTCTTAAACACCAGCTTCCCTGCTTTAGGCCTAATCAATTAATAACTCAATCCAGAACAAGGATGTGGCCTCTTTGGCAACATGAGCAAGCAATTAGAACATTCTGATCTTTAGATCACACTGCTTTATCCTGCGCTAATCATAGTAAAATACACGAAAGTGATTAGAGGGTAGAAAAAATTGGGGCAAACCATACAATTCTGAAGAATTTACATCAAGTTCAACCCTTTATACAGTTTTATAGATGAAAATCTTACAGAAATCAAGGTTGAGATGAAAATGGACAGACTCTTAACTCAAGCAATAAAAGGGGTCTCTTTTTGTAATGATATAAGTACAATAACTCCTGGTTGAATTTTATCAGGGTTCACAGGTTTTTCACTGTTGGATAGAAATTGCAGTATGGTACCTGCATTCAGGAAAGAATATAAATAATATATTCATAAATGCCAACAATTTTGTGGTCTTATTTCATACCTGTCACCTCACATTAGGAAATACATCTTTCTGTGGGTATTCAAACACGCCAACTTTCCTTTCGTCTTTAGAACTGTTTCCATTTCCATTATTAAAGCCTGTTCAGAGGCAAATTCTTATTCTTGAAAATTGCAGTTCATGAAAAACATTTTCAAACTGAGCAAAATGATGTCCATAGCATCTGGTTCCTTCATGCATGCATTTATTTTTATTTACTAGAAGAGATTTTCTGGCAGCCAAATATAGATTCAGCAACAGGTTGGCAGGTATGCCAGGTGCTTGACTGTCCTTATAGCCGTGGGTCAACCTCTACTCAGAAGGGCCACCCCAAATGTACCTTCCAAATGAGGATTCTTCTCAGCCTCAAAGCATGCATAGAGACAAAGCTTTGCTTTATGGTGAGTACAAATATAGTTAAAATATATTTCCCCTTTGAGGTTTAAGTTTTACTGTGTGTAAAAAAGAGAATGTGAGTTTTAGTGCCTTTCCTAACCAAGATCTCCTATTAAATTCTTTAAATTACATGTGTGAAAAATAAAATTAAAGAAAAGCAATATAAATAACAGAATTGTAGAGCATGTATAATAAACACCTCTAAATCAAAAGGGCTCATAAAAGTAATATCTTGAAGCTTTTACTAATAACATTAATCTAAAAACACTTGAAAATTAATATACCTACACAGTGCTGCCCTTTCTCCTCTAGGAAGCTGAAAGTGTTTCACTGATACTCTTTGCCTACCTTTAACACATGCTACAGGTTGTGGAAAGCACAGAATTTATTTCTCTTGATTTGTGTATGAGAAGACCTGACCACAGAGAGGTCAAGTAGGTCTCCTGCTTGCTAAACCTCACGTTACAAATTTAAGATTACACTTTTTCAAATTCTTTCACACAGCACATCTCATTTTATTCTAGCCCAGAAGATCTGGCTTTAGTCATCCCACACTGCCTTCTCCCAGCCCAGAGCCAAGCAGCTTCCTTCATAAATCTGGTATTCACACCTCCCTTCCAGTTATGCAGTTGCTTGATTCCTCTCCCCAAATTGGCCATCAGGCAGAAACCAGCTCAGATTAGGAGAGTTTTGTGCAACCTTCTTCCTCCCACGAACTCCTGTCTAACAATCAGACATTCCTAGGTGTACTAACTCAGATGGAATAAAACTAGCTGAAAAATTAAAACACTAAAGACAAGAGTCAGACCTGACTACTTTAAGCCTCAAGATAGTCCTGTAAGGTAGCCTTTGCTTTCTCCTTGCAGGGAGTCATGAGTGCCTGCATTGACTCTTCAATCGTTCATGGATAAGCTGTGCTCATTACTGGGAATACAAAGATAAGAGAACTTATATTGAGATAATGTTGTGAATTGTGCATTTAAGTACCATCCTCTCCCCCAGATAGGAAAAAAACAAACAAACAAAAAACCATAGAATGAGAAATTTTTAAAGAGATTTTTGTGCTTTAAAACAAGACAAGGGGGCTTCCCTGGTGGCGCAGTGGTTGAGAATCCGCCTGCCGATGCAGGGGACACAGGTTCATGCCCCGGTCCGGGAAGATCCCACATGCCGTGGAGCGGCTGGGCCTGTGAGCCACGGCCGCTGGGCCTGCGCGTCCAGAGCCTGTGCTCCGCAACGGGAGAGGCCACAACAGTGAGAGACCCGTGTACAACAACAACAACAACAACAACAACAAAAATACAAGACAAGTATCTCCATGGACCAGAAATGAAATTTAAATGATAAGTAAGGACAAGGCTGAAGGACTGTCCTGTTGGTCTCCTGGTTTCCTGTTCCCAAATAAGCAGAGCCAATCAGGAGACCAGTTTATGCAGGACAACTGGACTGAAAGTGCTTCTCAAAGAGGTGGGAACCTGAGCCAGGCTCAGTGCTTGAAAGCAGGGACCAGGGTGCATCTCCCACTGCTGAAATGATGTGGAAAAGGTATTGTCAACTGCTTTCTAGGCTGGAGTCCATTTGTAGCTATAGAACTATGGAAACTGGAGGACACATTACTGCATTAGGAGGTAAAATCAGTGTCAAACCAAATTAGATCAGTTGAGAAGTCACATAAAAATATAAAATCAAGATGACTTTTGAAATATTGATTTTTTAAATTCTCTTAATGATCAACCCTAAGTATACATTGTGTCCTAAATGATTTACAGTACGGTAGTTTGAAGCCAGTATCATTATCAAGATATTGAGAACATTGTTTAAGTTTTTATATTAAATTTTTTGTATTACATGTCGATTTACAATATACATTCTATATCAGAAGAATAGTACTGCAAGTGACATAAATACATATACATAAATTGGATTGCTACCTCAAACATGGTTCACTGATAGGATGCTGGTATCAAATAAATGTGGAGACCATGCAATGGAAGAGATGCTTATGGTGCTCAGGTGATGAAGCACTTGTCAGTGCAGAGTCATATGGGAAACATTTGAGGAGGAGATAATCCAGCCTAGAGGAAATTAGGGCTGAAGGCTGAAGGGCAGATATCATTAGCTAAGCACGGAGCGGGTAGGAGGGCATTCCAGGCAGAAGAAGCAAAATCAGCAAGGGTCTGGCAGACTTGGAGAACAGCAAGTCATACTGATGTAAAATTTCTAGTGTTTTCCTTGGGAAGCAATAAAATGTACAGGTTCAACAAAGAAAAAAAAAAAAAGCACAGGCTTTAGAATCAGACAGACTGAAGTTTGAGTCCAAGATGTGCCACTAGCTCTGTGAACTTAAGTTGCTTTTCTTTGAAGAGCATGGATGCCTCATCTGCAAATGATAATAATCATACCTATCTCATAGGATCACTTTGAGGGTCACCAGAGATGGTGTGCTCTACTGAGCACCGTGGCTCGCCTAAGTCCAATGTTCAGTGATTGCTGTAGGTGGTAAGGATTTTCTAGGAAAGATTAGTGCAGGTAGGAAGCAGTGGTCCAGATCCACCAGGGGCAGCCTGCAGACTGCATTGTGAGCGAGGACACTTTGGGCTCATACATCCTACCCTGAACCTTGCACAGCAGTAGCCTTCAATACTCTGAGGAAACCAATTAAGAAAATGAGGGGCAAAGAAGAGACCTTTCGAATGAGTCATGATGGAATGGAACAAAGTATTGAAAGAGGTAAGGAACCACTTAGAGAAACTCCCTGTGGAAAGCACTTATTTATTATTATTATTATTATTTTGCGGTACGCAGGCCTCTCACTGTTGGAGGCTCTCCCGCTGCAGAGCGCAGGCTTCAGACGCGCAGGCTCAGCGGCCATGGCTCATGGGCCCAGCCGCTCCGTGGCATGTGGGATCCTCCTGGACCAGGGCACGAACCCGTGTCCCCTGCATCGGCAGGCGGACTCTCAACCACTGTGCTACCAGGGAAGCCCTGGAGAGCACTTTTAAAAGAGCATTCTGAACTGGGGTAAAAATAACCCTTCTCCCTTTTCTTTGGCAGGAAAATCTGGCATACGATGCTGCCATGCTCCATAGTCAGGACTTGTCTGAGGGCTGCGGATGGGGACAGGGCAAAGGCTTCCATTTGTTTCTTCCAGCTGTGTGTCTTCAGCAATGTTCCAAGGAAGGTAGGGAAGAACAGTAAGTGGAATGTTAGACAAAGCAATGTCTGGGAAGAATTTCTATCATCACCAAGAAAAGAACGGGGAACGCAAGACAGGAGAAATAGAGTTGGTGTGTGTGTGTGTGTGTGTGTGTGTTTCAAGGGAAGGATGTTTTGTTTTTCTATGTTGAAGGACTCACTGGAAGAGAATTCAGTCATTCTATGTTGGAAAAATTAACTCAAAAGAATGACATTAGAAATCAGAATAGGAGGCAGAGTTCTTCTCAGCTTCATGGGAAACCCCACAGCATATTATCACTTAATCATAGCATTGGTGACAGTTTGCTAGGGTTGTTGTTGTTGTTGTTGTTTTTAATCCACATGACTGTCTTGACCTCTATCTGAATCGGCAGCTACTAGAAGGCACAGGCTGAAAGACACAGGGAATACCCACCAGCCTGAATTTGTTTTAAATCCTTGTCTGCAACATTCAGTCTCTCTTTCCCCTGCGTGTGTGTCTGGTGACATAGCCTAGTAATTAGACAGTGGCACCTCTCACCACAGCCATGCAGTAGGTGCATTTCAGAGGAGTATGTCTCATCTAGGTAGTGATAGGGCTAGACTGGGCTTCTCCCCAACTCAGCTCTCTACACAGGAACACCCACCTTTTCTGTTGGCAAAAAGAAGATTGGGTGTAGCCACTGGACAGTTTTCACTTCCATGGAGATGGTTTATCCCTATGTGGCGTGATGGAAAGAGCTCTTTTCATCCCTGCTCTGCTAAGTACTGAGGATTTGGTTTGGGGCAAGTTACCTGATTTCTCTGAGCCTTAAATTTCTCATTTGCAAGTGGGAAAACCGTATCCACCTAAAAAATTTGTTACAAAGACTGAATAAAATAATATGTTTCAAGTACCAGGCACAGTGCCTGGCATATACTATGAATGCTACAAGTGCTAATTACTTCATTTAATTAGAAGTTACTGAATTCTCTGGAAAGGCTTTCTCCACTTGGTGAGGAAGATGACTCTAGACTTGAACTGTCCTCACTGCTAGTGATCCCATAGACAATAGAGTGACCCCTCTCTTGATATCAATATCAATCTTCAAAGACACCAATCAGCCCTGTTTTTTTCACATTTCCCCCCTCAGACCATGACAGTGACCAGAGTGATGAGATACTTTGAGCAGCCTACGTCACTTGACCCCTTCTATGGTGGGAAGGGTAGACAGATAAAAACTGCTGCTTATTCAAGTGTAAATGATGTAAAGTGTTGAAGAGACAGGAGAGATACAGGATGGAACGTTGCAAGGTTACACCCAATTTTCGATGAGAGCTTTGACCTCCTAATCTTTAAGGTTCTTCCCATTCCTTTAATTCCATCATTCTAAAACAACTGGTCATTTGTTCTAAAAATACACCAAGTAGAAATAGTATTGGGTATTTAGTATTAAGAAGAATGAATAAAGAAACACAATAAGGAAAAATAAATTATCTGGAATAACAGGACCATGAGACAAGAGCCTGAGAAAATATAACAATCTATCTTTTGGGCTTTATAAAAATCTAACTGCACAAAATCGTAGGAGATCTGCTACCTGGATACCTTTAGTGGGGCTGAATATCTATCTCTAATTTCTATAAGGTGGCCAGAGAATCATGGAGAAATCTGGATGAAGCAATAAGAAAGAAGTCAGAGCTGTGAACATGGCTCAGGCAGATGGCGAGACAGGTGGCTATGAGATAGTGAAAATGTACCGTGGGAATACGCCTCCAGGCAGGTACAGAGCTGAAGTCACATTTTCATGTATATTATAATAACAATAAAAAATAGCTACATGTCTATAGCGTGTATTGTGTGCCTGTACTGAGCATTGCATATATACTGTAATCCTTACAAGAGTCCTCTCAAGAGGTAAGGATGGGATATTGATCTCATTTTGACACCAATTAGAGGGAAGGAAAACAACGAGAGGGTAAAAGCCTACTTATTAAAGGAAATAACATTTTCCCCTGATGAATTGCAACCTTCTTTTACCTATAGGAATGTCGATTTGACACTATCTTCATCTAGCAAAGCAATTACCTTTAAATATTACCATTGATTTATTTTATGTAAAATTGTATGTGAGAAATCATATCATTACAATACAAGAGATCTTCCAGGTTTATTGGGGGATGTCTTAGGACCCCTATCACCTGGTGGCATTTCTGGAAATTTTGCTTGTTACTTTTGGCCTTGTAAAAATAACAATTGTGCTTCTCTGTTCCTATAGAGGGAAAAACATTTAATTTATAAGGATACCAAGTTAGGAAATGAAGCACTGTCTATAATTAACAGTCTCATTAGAATGTATTTTTCACGTTTCCTAGTTAATGGCAGTATAATTCTCATATACTTAAGAGAATTAATGAAGGAATGTCCAAAGACAGATCATAGATATTTCAAAACATCAGATTCGATAACGGATGTCAGCTGACCACCAAGGAAGTGTAATCTATTTAAGCGTGATTAGCTTTATCTTTAGTATTTCTATAATACAGTCTGTCCTTTGATCCATCTATCATTCTTTTAAGAAACTATGGTGAAAAAGCTACCAAATTGCTTATTCCTCATGGGTACCTGGTGATCCAGGTTTCTATTTCACTCCTTGGAGATGAGAAACAGAATTAGTGAGGCCAAACTATTTCACCCATGCTAGTACAAGTTGAGAGCTAGGCATAAAATCTAAATTTGCATATTTCTTATTTTTGAGCCAACAGCTTCTCTCTACAATCATGTATTTTTATTTTTTATATGTTTTCAAGATAATAAAATCATTAATATAAAGGAAAAAAATGACTCATAAACCCATTGCTGTCTATTTCATGACAGTTATCACTCTCTAGTCCTTGTCTATATGCATAAATATTTTACATATGTGTATCTGACAGTCCAGGTTTTAGGAACTACTCTCATTTTTAATTCCCAAATACTAATAGCTGGAGTTCTCATCCTTTTATATTGCAGGAAGAGCAGTCTCTTTTTAGGTTCTCCTTCCCCAAAGTTTCTACATATCTGAAAGAAAGCTTAGTGTTCCACAAATTCCATTCTGCTACATAAGTGGCCCAGACCCAGTGATGTGCCTGTTCAACAACTGGCTTGCTGGAAAAAAAATGTGTGCATGCATATGTACATAAGTTTATTATTAATTTTACTGATATGAAGGATGTAACACAATTTACAATAATAATAAAATATGAAATATTTTTATAGTAAATTCCTTATCAATTGATTGATATGGAATTGATTCTCATGGAGTGATTTCATCGATTTTTGCCGAACTGTTGTGCCCTAGACAACATATGGTTGCAACTGACAAGTGTAGTTCTGACATAAATGCTGGTTGATATTTTAGTTTATATTAAGGAATACAGCAAAAGTGAAACAATGAAAACATAAGCCAAGTTTCAATAATTTTGTTTTTGGCAATGTTTTGTGCTATTCACAATGTAATGGTTACAGACATGACACAATTTAAAGGTTAATCTGGATTTTAAAAATATTTTCTGTATCACTTCAGTCTGGAAAGTCAACAAAACAATAAATCAAACCCTATTTTATAGAAGTTGACAATTTCCGTGGTATAAATGGAGCCACCATGGCTGATTTCAAGCTATCAACATGACTCCATCAAACACGGAGCTGGGGAGAGTTGTGCAGTAGCATTCCATTATATCAATGCAATATTTCCACAATACAGATACAGGACACATAAGCAACTTCCAGATCAGAGGTGATAGTAAAATGTAATGAAATAGGAATTGATGAGTTTTGAGTATTTGTTAACTTTCTTTTCTTTTTCTTTCTTTTTTTTGACCACACTGTGCGGCTTGCGGGATCTTAGTTCCCTGACCAGGGATTGAACCCGGGCCCTCAGCAGTGAAAGTGAGGAGTCCTAACCAGTGGACTGCCAGGGAATTCCCTAACTTTATTTTAAATAAAATTTATATAATTGTAAGATTATAATAATGAATTTTTAATAATGTCTGCTTTTAACAGTGATCTCACAAAATTCCTGAGAATTTAAAAATTGGGTCTTTGGAGATGTCATGAGATGGCTTCAGTGCATTATTCCCTAACCCATGCTTCTACAGAGGTTAAGTTCCAGCCTCTTTGAAAGACCCTCTCCACCATTGCTACCCAAAAGGGAGGAAGGGATGGGAGGCTCAGGAGGTTATTCAAAAAGGAAGCAAAATCTACAGAGATGCACCTCTACCTTCATTGAAGACAAAATCATTATTACACAGAGCAGTTAAGCTCCACACACCTTCCATGTCAGAGAAGGATTTTTGCTTCACTCTCTGTAACTAAAAGGTCCACCAAAACATTGCTTTATAGACAAAGGAATCATCTGCTCCAAAGCCAAATTCTACTTGCCACCTCAGAAGGCAGACCCTGCTTATAACTTTTTAAATAGATCTCCCTTTCTTTATAACAAGGATTGGTTTAAAAAAATATGCAAGACAACTTTATGTTCTAATGTGCTCAATTGTATTGCAGATGCTCTGTATATCTATAACATATACACACTGTAAGTATTATGTTAATCATATTGTAAATGTTATATACAACTGTATTTTACATAACATTTCCTATTTTTCTTTCCTCACATAATATATTGTATACATTTCCCTGTTGTTTGTAATTCCCATTTTACTAGCTGCATATAATATAGAATATTTCCTGCTGATTATAGTAACATGTTCATTTAATAAAAATTTATGGAGAACCTATGTGCCAGGTATTGTGGTGCAAGCAAATCATGAATGATGCATAAAACTCTCATGGTCCCCCTTCCTGCAACTCGCAGTCCAGGGGAGGAGAGAAACATTACACCAAATACACAAATACTTAGACATTGGTATAAAAGATGAGTGGAAAGCATACGCTTGGAAGGAATAGCAGAGACAAGACCATATAAGGTTTTGTAGACCATTTTCAGAAGATTAAATTTTATTTATTCTGAGTGTAATAGGAAGCCTTTGAAGGTTTTTAATAGGGGTGTGATGGAATGCAGTTTACATTTTTCAAAGCTCTCAGTGGCTGTTATTTGGAGATCATTTGAGCTGGGAGCAAGAACATAAGTGAAAGGATCACTTGGGAGGTTGGGAAGATGCTAGTAGTTTGGAGCAAGGTGGTTTCTGGGATGCTAGAAGGACGTGGAGTTTCCTGACACGTCCTCTGGGATTAGCATTGACAGGATGTGGAAGTGATTTGATGGAGGAGTTTGAGCAGCTAGCTGGATGGAGCCATTCACAGTTCAGAGAGGAGAAGAGGGTAGAAACAGGCTTCAGGGGTTTGGGATTACTTGGCAGTGGAGGGTCAAGGATTCAGGGAATTTGTATGTTTTTTGTTTGTTTGTTTGTTTTGTGGTACGCGGGCCTCTCACTGTTGTGGCCTCTCCCGTTATGGAGCACAGGCTCCGGATGCGCAGGCTCAGTGGCCATGGCTCACAGGCCCAGCCGCTCCGTGGCATGTGGGATCCTCCCAGACCGGGACACGAACCTGTGTTCCCTGCATTGGCAGGTGGACTCTCAACCACTGCGCCACCAGGGAAGCCCAAGCTTGTATGTTTTTAATTTAAACATATTCGGTACTTCAAATTTTGGTAAGATGAGGATAATCTATCTACTTATTTTCTCTTCTGAGGACAAACATAAAAAGTAAATTTAAAGTTTCAGAGCAAATTAAAGAGTACGTCTTATAGGCAACAAGATACACAAGAAACAAAAGAAGTCTTGGAAACTACTAGAGAGAAGAAAGAAGAAAAAGTTTAAAAATTTTCTGTCAAATCACAAAGAACCATTGGAATTATACCTTGTTATGAAATTCTGCAAGAACTAGCTGGTTATTGGCATACAGTGATTGGAAGCTTATAAGTTTCATGCAGGTAATTTTTTCCTACTTATTAAAATCGGCTTTTGCTTAAACCACAAAAGAGGCTAGGGGTTAAATAGTGTAATAAAAGGAAAAGAAACTCCTTATAAGTGATTTAGCTTATATTGAGGCTATATCTTAGCTGATCCGAGTTATAAGGACTTTGAATAAATTGCAAAGACACTTTCAGTTTCTTTTCTAAAAACTAGAGTCCTTCTGCAATGTGATGCCACAAAAAGAATAGACAAGATTTAGTTACTCTCTGGTTACTGGTGGTTCTAACCTGTGTACTCTGGGCTCCAGAACCTTGGTTGTGATTGTTATTTTGGTCCCACAAATTCCAAGTCTTCCCTCTTACAGTATCTTAAAGTGTTCTTTATGGGAAACCTCAAAAGGACATTTAATACATATAATTAAATATATAGGTATTCAGGAAATTACACATAATATCATAGAACCATATTCTTGGAAGTTGCTTAGCTTCTCTCAGACTTGGTTTCCTTATATGAATTGTATGGATAGTAATATTTAATTCATAGGGTTACTTGAGGATTAAAGGAGATCCTGTTTATAAAGTGCTTTCACTATGCTTGGCAAAGAGAAAGCCCTAATAACTAGCAACTATTATTATTTTATTTACTAAGGTCAATGTTGTCCTTCTGATAGTGTTCTCCTATCTCAAGTTTTCCCCAATAAGGATTTGTTGAAACCTTATTTCTGTGCTTTACTAGAGTTTGATCTTTTTGTCACTTTATTCCATAATACCTGTTTATCTTTCATTGGAAATTTCTCTTGCACAAATTGCTGTCCGACTATCACTTATTGAGTTGCTACTATGGGTAACAGGATGTTTCAAAAGGATTCTTCTTGCCTCAGTTTGGGCTGAGGCCCCAAATCAGTAGGTGCAAGTGTTACTGAGTCCAAGCCCATACTGCCCACTGGATGATAGGCCAATAAGTTGAGAGGTGAGTTGTTGGGGCAAGGAATAGCAGCATTATTTGGAAAGCCAGAAGACTGAGAAGATGGTGGACTAGTTTCCCAAAGAACCATTCTACTCAAATTAGAATTCAGGCTTCTTTTATACTAAAAGGGGAGGGGGTATGATTGGTTGTTGCAAACTTCTTGTTGTCGGAATCCTTTGTATTTGCATCTGTCCATGATGGTTAGGCCATGATGTTCATGTTCCTGTAAACCTCCAACAAGTCAAATGTTGTTCTCTGTTCTGCAACCTATCTCTATGTGAATGGAAAAGTGTTACACCTTTAAAGGTCAGAGACTTGAGAAAGGGCTGTCCTGTATACTTCAGGCTGTAGGCAACATTCTTAGCTTGCAGCAAAAACAACAGAATACAAAGGTCAAGGCAAAAGAAACAGATCCAATATGGAGTCAGATTTGTACTTTCTTATTACCCAAGTGCTCTTCTACAATGGAGTGAGGTACCAGGCCACCTATGCAGGATTTGCAGAAAAGCTTTCAAAATTCAGTTTTGTAGCCCTTGAATAACTATCCATTTTTGAAAGAATCATGAAGTGACAAGTAGAGAATGTGTGTGGAAGTTTTTGGAGTGCTGAGGCATTTTCTCTCATATTACCCCCACTCTATCCACACTCACCCCAAGTTGAGTGAGAGGTACATTGAGGAAACCATTTGACAGATTGACCTATGTCTTCTGTAGGACCTAGGTCAAGCCTAGAACAGCCTAAAGTTACAAGGTTATTGTTGGTTAGATGTGTCCATAGCATAGCTGGAAGTGTTAGGGAAGCCTGAACAAAGGATGGGTGAGCTTGAGCAAAAGATGGGTGAGGGTTGCTTGATGAGCAGATGGGGGATAATATGAGACAAAAATCTGCCCAAACCTCTGTTACAATGACTGTCTCCAATAAGGAGAAGTGATGGGTCCCCAAAAGGGAGAGTCTGTTCAGATTAGACCACTCAAATGAGGGGATTTTAAGGGATCAGTAGTTACGGGAACTCAGGCAGAGATCCCAGTAATGACACTGTCTACAAAGAACTAAAAAAAAAAATAGAGTCTAAACTTCTGCCAAGCCCAAAGAGACTTAGTTTTAAGCTTCCACATAGCCTAAAGGAAACTAAGGGTAGATTATTGACGTCAGGTAAGCAGTAACTTTCCTGCTCCCTTACCTCTTTTCTCTTCCTTGGTTTCTCCCCTAGAAGAGTATGTGAAGCCTAGGGCTGGTAGAAAAGAGGTGGGAAAGGAAGCAGTAGCTCACCTCATCGTTGGAGGAAGTCACTGAGAAGATGTGACCACTGGTTGACGTGCAAGCTGGACCTGGGCAATCAGAGGCTCCTCACCTCTCCCTCCCCATCCTTGGAAAGTGGGTTCTGCTCACCATTCCTATAGTGGGAGTCATTTTCAAGGATGCAACCTTGAGAGAGCAATGTGTTACTGAGAACCTCTGGATGGTATATGTGACTGATTGTCCACATTAAGGACTCTATGTAAACTTTTAAGAATCTGGTAGGTGGGTGCCAAAGATCTACACATCTTGTGGCTGCCCAAGACAAGCCATGTATGTAAGTTCCCTTGCTTATTACCTAGCACCTACCAACCTGGAGTACAGTAAGTTCCCTACATATTAACCTTCAAGTTGCGAACTTTCAAAGATGCAAACATGTGTTTGCATGTCCAACCATATAAGTTAGTTCACATGTCTGGAGTACATTGTCACGTGTGTGCATCCTCTACAAGTGGTTGTGCTTTTGTGTACTTTACTGTAAGTACTGTATAGAGTACAGTAGTACAGTATCTTTATTTCAGGCCCAGGATGTCGGAAACAAGATTAAAAGCAGTGGTGATATAGCTGGTACTGTTAAGAAGCAGCAGGAATTGGAGGCCCAGAGAAAGGAAGGAGAGAGACAAGAGGAAGAAGTAACTGAAGACCTGAAGAGATTCATGACGCAGGAAATGGCAAGGGGATTTTCTTTATTTGAGGAGGCACTGTTAGTTTTTGAGGCACAGGGCCCAAACGTAGAATGGTACACAAAGGTTGCATCAATTGTTCAGAATGCAATCCAGTGCTACCGTGTCGTCTATGAAGAGAAAAAAAGAGCTACTACCTAGACATCACTGGATCATTTTTTTCAAGAGGGTAGATAGAATCGAATCCAGCAAGGAACCAGAACCTGTGCCATCAACCTCAGGTGTGAGTGAAATTGCAGCCTGGCCTCCATCTCCTACTGCTGATGATCCTTCAACTCTATTATCTCCCACCTCCTCTCCCTCCTGCAGTCAGTAACTCTCTTTGTCTGTTCACCTGATGCCAGCCCCTGTATGCCAGCTGTTGTACTGCACTACCGTACTTTTCAAGGAATTCTACTGTAAGATTAAAAATGGTTTCTTTATTTTTTTGTTTTCTATGTATTATTTGTGTGAAAAGTATTATAAACTTATTACAGTACAGTACTATATAGCCGACTGTGTTAGTTGGGTACCTAGGCTAACTTTGTTAGACTCACAAACAAACTGTACTCAGAATGGAACTCGTTCTTATGTAGGGACTTACTGTAGTGTGCACCTCTGTTTTCAGTCTCTTTTTGCCCTCTGTGTATGGGGGCCAGCTTCAGGTTTCACCCAGGAAGCTCCTGAGGTTTTGAACCAACACCCATCCTTCTGATAGAGGAGAGAAGGAGATTTAATTTTGGATACGTTTACCATGCTGAAGTGAACATATACATTCCTGAAACAAGACCGTTGTTTGGACTGCTAGTAACCCATGTATGTATGCCTTACTCATGTGTACGCATCCTCCAAGCAGGACTAGCCAAGGTATGGAGACTACCTGAGATTTCACTTAATGGCAGAGGAAGAACACATCCCACAGAATGAGACTGAATGCACAGGTGGAGGGCAGGGGCAACTTCATTGCCTCTGCAAGTCCCAATTAGTCAATCTGCTAACTACATTTGTGCCTGGCTTTGTACCAAGTGTTTGAGTAATATTGGCTACCATTTTTGAGCACTAACCACATGGTAGATGCACTGTGTTCTGTCTGCCTCCAGCACACTTTTCCCGACCTGACCTAATCTACTTGCTGTATTTATTATCATACATCCGCCCCCTCATCAAAATAAAAGGCCCTTATTTTCTACCCCAAAGATTCCTGAAACTCCCTAATCTAGCACTAACTAGAGATATCTTTTTTTTTCTTTTTGGTTTAAACAATTCCTTGTTTAACTGTCCATCTTCTCCAATAAACTGTAAAAAGTGTGAGGACAGGTCTTCCTGGGCTGGTGACTGATATTCAGTAAGGTATTGTCAGAATTTTCTCAGTTAATTATCATAACAATCTAAGATGTTATTGTGCAGGTGAGAAATGTGAAGTTCAGAGGTCATAATGTGCCTAAATTCAATCACTTCTGGTGGGTGATGGAATCAGAATGCACACCTTGGATTGGGGTTGGTCTCCTTCCTGCCAAAGAATGTGAGAATTTATATGGTCCACTCTCCTCTGACAAAAATGACTTGGTTGCTGTCTAAACATCTCTTGGCATTGAAAAACTGAAGATTTTAAGAACAACACAAGTAACCGTAAAAGATTCTATCCATTGAATGTATCATGTTACCTTAAATCATAACACAGAATCCCACTAGCTCTTTTTAAAAATGCCAGGGTATTAAAAATTAAATGTAAATTCAATAATTTGTTGGTCATTACTGTCTGTTTAACTCTTTTTTATTAAAGAGCTAAATGTTTTCATGTTTGGTACATTTTAAGTCAAAATAGAATACACATTCATTCCTCATCCTAATTCAAAAGTTTAACAAAATTTCTTGGTTTTTTTTTTCTGTATCAATGTGAATATCAAAGCAAAACTGCACAGTAAAAGAAAAGTAAATGCTTCTGAAAGCCTTTCTCTTCCAAGTTCTCATGACTTAAACATTGTACAGCACTGACACTTAAAGTGAACATTTTTTAGACTGAATTCAATTTAGAACTCATTTTCTTATACCATTCATGCTCAGGCCACTGTGCCAGGTACTGCAGGAGACAAAAAAGTATATAATATGTGGATTCTCTCCCCTCAAGAAGTTTATGATTTGGTGAAGCCAACAAAAAGTGAAGTGTTGCAGAAAGAGAAAATGAAGAGTTCAGGAAGCAAGGGGAAAAACAAGGAGAGGAAGAAGTTGTAAAAGAAACAATAGAACAAAACTTCTTGGAGTTGAGTCAGGACAAGACTTTTGATTGAAAGCCCATTCAGTACAGAAGAAGAGAAAAGAAAAGCATCATACTTGATTGCTGGCTACCTTTTCTTTGTCTCGCTATATTCACTCTCCACCATTTACCACTTTCTAACACGATGGATGATACCATCTGGTCCCCAGCCCTCGGGCTTTTGGGTGGGTTTTGCCACTGGGAATCCTAGTTAGAGATGGGAGGGAGGAAGAAGGGTAGGCTCAGGGTGTTTGTCTGTGGGTCCCTCTATGTAGAGTCTCTTCAAACACAAGTCACTGCTGCTGTCAGGTCAGTTTTCTGTATGTGACTCCCTGGCCATCCCATATTTCCTTGTCCCTTTGAGTTTAGGAGTGGTAACAGCTCTGTAATGACTGATCTTGAGTCATGGCAGCATCCCTTGAGACTCTTCCATATCTCCCATACCCAATACCTTTGTAAATATCCTCCAGATTAAATCCTCCTCAACATTTTTTATTAACTTGAGTGGGCCACTGTTGGAAGAGGTTGTTGAGAGGACATGACTGCAGGTTGACTGGAGAGCTGGACCCAGGCAATTGAAGGTTCCTCATCCCCACACCTCCCCCACCCTTGGAATGTATGTTCTGCCCACCATCCGCATCACTGGAGTCATTTCAAGGACAAGGATGCAGTCTTGAGAGAGCAATGTGTTGTTGAGACCATCTGGATAGTATACATGACTGAACCCAGTTAAGGACTCTAAATAAACTTTTAAGATTTTGGGGGGTGGATGGGGAAATCTACATGTCTTATGGCTGCCAAGACAAGCCTTGTATGTAAGTTCCCTTATCAAACCTGCCACTTACCAGTCTGGAGTGGTCTGCCTCTTTCTTTTGTCTCTTCTTTCTCACTGTGTACAGAGGCCAGTTTCAGATTTAACCTGGGGAATTCCTCTGGTTACACACAACAGCCATCTATTCTTATGGGGATCCTGACTGACAAACAGAGATCAATCATCATGAAATTTCAAAATATCAAGGAAAAAGAGAAGGACTTTAAAGCTTCTGGAAAGGAAAAAAAAACCTACAGTAGGTATCTACAAAGGAATGAAAGACGAATTGGCAAGAATTCTCTTCAACAACACTTGCTGAGAGATGACAACAGAAAGATGCCTAAGTATTAGTCTAAGGGAAAACTATTTTAAATCTGGAATTCCATTCCCAGTCAAGTTACTTTGAGGGCAAAATAAAAACATTTCGTACATTCAAAGATTATACCCTTCCTATCACATCTCTATGCACCCTTTCTAAGAATGAGACTCAAGGGAAATTTTGGTGAAAACCAAGAAAGAAGTTAAAAATTCAAGACACTGTGGGACTAAACTAAGAGTATGATTAAAATTTATCCTGTAATGATAATTTGTGTAGAGGCCTAAAAGAAAACTGTTGTAAATTTCAAAAGAAAGTCAGAAGATTCCATGAAGAAAGTCCTCATAAAAAAAAAAAAATGGAGTGGATTATAAGCAGGAGAAAGAATAATCAGAGGGCTGAAAACTGGCAATATTAGTGAATTTAGTGAATTAATTTGTCAGTAAGAAAATGAAAGACAATTAGAAATGTATGGGAAAGTCAAATAGAAATTTGTATCAGAAGTCATGGTCCAAATATGAAGGAAATAAGAGACATTACATGAATTAACAACATATGAGATAAAACATTAGTGAATCAGTTTGGTCTGGATAGTAGAAACATTCTCCTCGGAAGGGAAGTGAGGTGGCATCAAAGGTAAGAGCACTAATAGTTTCACTGTACATAACTGAGAGTCAAGGTGTACTTTCGAAAGTTGATTAAAAATATTACAGAAATCAAAGAATTGGGAGGGGGATAAGAATATGGAAAACAAAGTAAATAAGTTAAAATTTAGTCTTTCATGGCAGGAACCAAGATATAATATCTTAAGTTTATAGCTCAAAAAACAAAATAGCTAATACCTAGAAGGGCTAGTATACAAGTATTAAAAAGCTGTTACCTTTAGGCATTAGGATGGTTGCAGGAGGGTGGTGCCTAGCAAGATAAGGAGGGGCAAAGACTGTTGCTTTTCATGAAGACTTCTTTTGTATGATTTTTAAATCATTATCATATGCTCATATTGTACGGTTATATTACCTTGACACAAAATGAAATAAAAACCTTTGAAAAGTGCACACAAAGAAATACAATAAGACACATGATGTTATAAAGTGAAAGACAAATGGTAAAGTATATTTGAGGACTACAAGAGGGAGAGGTCATTCTGGGCTAAGAGAACTAGAGAAACCTTCATAAAAGAGGTAGTTTTAAATCAAGGTATATTTTTGAGAAGAAAAATTTAGGATCAAGCCATTTTAATTGTGTGTGTGTGTGTGTGTATATTGTGAGTTGTGCATGTATTAATCACACTAACAAAAACTATTGTCTTGAGAAAGAAATCAACAATGTGCTTTCCTTTGGTCAGAGATAGCTGTAAAAACCAAATGAAATTAAATTCTAGTGAAATAATTATAAATAATCAGTTTTGCACCTCTAACACCTAGCAAGTTGAGTGACATAGAGTGGATGCTTGGTAAATACAGGTGAGGCTACTAGCTAATAAATGAGTGAATGAATCACAAGTGATTAAGGAATTACTTTAGGAGAGTGTGAACATCTGCAGCAGGAAAGTCATGGCCTGATATATAAAATACATCAACATACAATATGACAAGTGTGTCGTAGAGTGGAAAAAGCCCCCATGATGAATGCCAAAGCTATAGGACAAGGCCATTATCAGGTTCGTGTTCTATAAATCATCGAGTGTACATGAGGCTCAGTAAAAACAGAGGTATGTGATGAACTGCTTATTTCTGGTCTTCCTACTCACATCATTTCAGATACTAATTGGAGAGAGGTTTAAGGTAAGGCAACAAGCAACCATGCTGAGGAAGTCCAGATTTAGTATCCAAGATACAAAAGCAAAACAAAACAAGAACAGAACTGAATTGTAGGCATAGGCAGTCAAGTAGAATTTGGCTGTCTTCTCATGATCATGGCTGCCTGAGGGTTTCCCGGACATAATTAAGTAAAATAAGTCAGGAAGTATTGCTCTCTGCATTTCTCCCTTTTCAACTACAGGTTTTTCAGTTTAGAGGAAAGAACGCTTAACTTGATAACTTTAACCAGGTCTTTCCCAGGCTGGAAACACAGTACCTGTTCACTAGTATATTTCCAGACTATATAGTTCTTGGCCCAGAGCAGGTGCATTACTGATAACTTTTTAAGAGGAAAAAAAAAACAAATGTTGAAATTCTGACTTATTAATTCACTTCAAAATTGATCTCAGTGTTTTCAGTGTTCTCTGAACAACTTTGATGATGGTGAATTCACACTGGCTGGACAAAAGGAGATTCTATTAGTAGATAGTGATACATGGGTCATATCCCTCTTATATCCTGGCCCCAGATTCAAATTATTGCCCCAGTTGTGACCTCAGTAGTACAAAATAACAGGGCACTACTCCCTGCCTTTTTTTTTGAACTCTGTGTATCTACTGAGTGAATTGACTTTTTGGTCAGTCATGCCAAGGGGTTTATTCATATTGAATTTATAATTATTTCTCATACTTTTACATGTATGCATATTAAATCATATTTTTCTTATTTTGTATTTATGAATTTTGAAAACCAAATAAAATAGTTTATGGTTATCTATGTTATATTTCTGGAGGGGGATATTTTCCATTTAAAAAAATGTTGGTATATCTTGCATACAGTAAAATTTGCTTTCTTTACTGTACAGTTCTTTGAGTTTTGAAAAATTTATAGAGCCATGTAACCACTACCACAATTCAGATAAAGAACAGTTTTATTGCTCCAAAATACTCCCTAGTGCAGTTTTGTAGTCAACCATTCTCCCACTCTCATGTCTGACAATCACTGATCTGTTTTCTGTTCCTATTATTTTGCCTTTGCAAGAATGTCATTTTGATGAAATCATACAGTATGTAGTCTTTTGACTATGGCTTCTTTCATTCAGTAGAATTCATTGGAGATGCAATTATATTGTTGTGTGTCTCAAGTGCGTTTGTTTCTTTTTACTGTTGAGTAGTATTCCATCTTACAGATATACTGGGGGTTTATCTATTCCCCAGCTGAGAGACACTTGAATTGTTTCTGGTTTTTGGCAATTAACAGATAAAGCTGTTCTAAACATCTGTGTTCATCTTTTTGTTTAAACATAGGTTTTCATTCACTTGGGTTAATATTTGGTAATGGAATTTCTAAGTTGTATGGTAAGTGTATGTTGAACTTTATAAGGAACTGTCAAAATATTTCCCAAAAGTGACTGTATTTTTTGCATTTCTCTGAGAAATGTTTGAGAGTCCCACTTACTCTACATCCTCATCAGTACTTGATGTTGTCAGATTTTTTTAAATTAGATTTGATTCTAATAGTTATATTGTTGTATTTTATTGTGGTTTTAATTTGCACTTCTCTAGTGACTATTGATGTTGAGCATCTTTTCATGTACTTGGTTGCAATATGAAGTGTCTGCTCAAATATCTCCCCATTTTCAATTTGTTTGTTTGTTTTATTATTGAATTTTGAGAGTTCTTTATATAATCTATTTACAAATTCTTTATTAGAAATACGATTTGCAAATGTTTTCTCCCTCTCTATGGCTTGTCTCTTTTCATTCTGACATTGTATTTCAAAGAGTAGATGTTCTTAATTTTGATGAAGTCCAATTTATCAAATATTTTCTTTATGGATTCTGCTTTGGGTATTTTATCTAAAAAAATCATTGTTTACCTCAAGAACACAACAATTTTTTTTTACATTTTCTTTTAGAAGTTTTATAGTTTTAGATTTTACATTTAGGTCTCTGATCCATTTTGAGTTAATTTTTGTATAGACTGAGAGGTATGGATTGAGGTTCATTAAAAAAAATTTTTCCCATTGTTATCTGATTGTCTCAGCACCATTTGTTGAACTGACTTTCCTTTCTCTATTGAATTGTCTTTGCACCTTCATAAAAAACTAATTGATAATATATGTGTGCATCTATTTCTGGACTCTCCATTCTGTTCCATTTATTTATATGTATTTCTTCTCACCAACATCGGACTGTCTTGACTTCTCTAGTTTTATAGTAGGTTTGGATATCAGGTAATGTGAAACTTCCAACTTTACAATTTTTTTCCAAAACGTTTTTGACTACTCTAGTTTCTTTGCCTGTCTACATAAATTTTAGAATGTTTGTTGATTTCTTTTAAAAAATCTTCTTGGGATTCTGATTAGGATTCCATTAACTCTGTAGACCAGTTTGGAGAGAACTTATATAACAATTTTGAATATTCCATTCTTTGAACTGGTATATCACTCCATTTATTTAGATCCTCTTTGATTTCATTCATCAATATTTTATAGCTTTTAGCATACAGATCTTACACTTACTTTGTAATATTTGTACACATATATTTCATTTTTTGGTCCTATTGAAAATGGTACTTCAAAAAATTTAAACTTCTGATTATTCACTACTAGTATATAGAAATATTATTAAATTTTTATATTGACATTGTATTCTTCTAATTTGATACTCACTAATTAGTTTTAATAGCTTTTAAAAGGTCTGAAATTTTCTATATCATGCCTATACAATCATGTCATTTGCAAGTAGAGACGATTGTATGTCTTTCCAATGTGTATACCTTATTTTTTCTTGCATCCCTACTACATATATTTTTATTTACCCCATTGTTCTAGCCTGTGAAGAACTTTGGAATCATGAAAGTGTCATCTATGTTTTTCACCATTGACCAGAAATTTCACCAATTCCTCATCCTAGTTTTTATTTAAAAGTACTGTACCGGATAATTTTTGTAAACAAAACAAAACAAACCCACTTTTTGTTAGGAGAAATTTAAAGCATCTATAAATGTGTAAAAATAGTATAATGAACACCTCGCTCCCATCACAAAACTTCAAAAGTTATCAACACATGGCCAATCTTCCTCCTTCGGTACCTCCACTGATTCCCTCTTTGTGTCCTTACCTTCCGGTTATTTTAAACAACATATTACTTTCAGATAGAGATTTGATAGTGAACTCCTCCACTATGGTATAAGCTATACAGAGTAGGGAATGATGTCTTATTTATAATTTTACATTCACTGTAAATCTCAGCACATGGAATATACGTTCAAGATATTTTTGTTGAACTAAACTTTTATGGAATCTCTCACTTCAGTGTAGTTCTAGATGCCCTTTCTCCCTTTGCTGTTTGAAAATCCGTCTAGTTTACTTTGAGGTCCTTTTCTATATTTAGTTATTTATATAATCTTCTTTTCAAAGTATTTTATTTGACACTTATGACAAAATATAAGTAATGCATATGTATCAAAGCATAGTAATGCATTGTGTACTTAACACCCAACTCAAGAACCAGAATTTCACAAAATCACTGGACTGCTATGCTCCCCATCTTTTCTAGAGATAATCTCTATTGTGAATTTTATCATTCATATTTTAAATAGTTACATACCTATGTAGATGTACATCTTTAACAAGCATATTTTTTTAGTTTTGCTCATTTTTGAGGCTTGTAAAAATGCTATCATGTAGTTAAGTGTCTGCAAATTATAATTTTTAAAATAACAGCATTCAGACAATTTATATTTTATATAATTATTGGTATGGTTTGATTTAAATATACCATCTTGCTCTCTATTTGATCTGTTTTTGTTCCTTTTTTGGCTTTTCTTGACTTCTTTTGAATTAATAGAATATATTTAGGATTCTTTTTCTTCTCCATTTGTTTTTTTCTAGTTAAATTTCCTTTACAATTTTTGGGTGATTGCTCTAAGGTTTACAATATATGTCTTTAACTTATTATAGTCTATCTTCACATTATATTACATTACTTCATACAGGTTGTGTGAACCTTGCAACAGAATTCTTCCATTTCTTCCCTCCCATCCTTTGTACTATTGTTGTTATTTTACTTCTCATATATTATAAACCTTGTAATACATTGTTACTACTTATGCTTTAGACAACATATTTTCTTTTAATATTATTAAAAATAAGAAAAAAATCCTCTACCCACCCCCCTTTCCCCTTCAATAACCATAAGTTTTTTTCTTTGTCTGTGAGTCTCTTTCTGTTTTGGAAGTAAGTTCATTTGTCTCTTTTTTTCTTTTTCTTTTTTTCTTTTGGATTCCACATATAAGCGATATCATATATTTGTCTTTCTCTGTCTGGCTTACTTAACTTAGTATGAAAATCTCTATGTCCATCCATGTTGCTGCAAAATCCATGTTCCATTCTTTTTTATGGCTGAGTAATATTCCATTGAGTGTGTGTGTGTGTGTGTGTGTGTACCACATATACACACTATTTTGTATAAAATAGATAACTAACAAAGACCTACTGTATAGCACAGGAACTAAACTCAATATTATGTAATAACCTATAAGGGAAAAGATTCTGAAAAATCTTTATATATATATATATATATATATATATATATATATATATAGCTGAGTCACTGTGCTATACACCTTACAAGCTATTGTAAATCAACAATACTTCAATAAAAATTTAAAAAATAAAATAAAATAAAATAAAATAAAATAAAATAAATGGAACAAGATAACTAAGAAAAAAATAAGAAGAAAATCATCTCAATTTTAGCCAGCCCCTATGCACCTGGGCCTTGGGGATAGGGCATTCTTAGTGTTTCTGTCAGTTCCACCTGTGTCAACCAAACCCTGCCTTGTATCTGTGGCAGGTATTGGGAAGAAGAGTTTCCTGACCATCCCCTAGGGTAGCAGATTTCTTCTTTGTGTTGGTTCAGATCACTGGGACTTAAAGATTTTCCTTTGTCTCTCCTGGGGAAGACTTCTTTGTTCCTATCATTCCCTAAGAAGATTTTTGGTGACAGGAAGGGGAGCGTCATACTCTTCCTCCAGAGGCTGATGGGTTTTGCTATTACCTCTTCCTCAGTGACCATGGACACATAGAGGATTTTCTATTCTTCCCAAAGTGGCTTTTGTTTTTGATGAAAGATGGGTCCAGGGAAGTGGATAATGTTTTTGTATCTGAATCTAAGCAGAAGGTATTCTCCATCTGCATACACCACTGAAAGGACATCTAGCTGGTCTCCTGTCCTGCCCCTAATCTTTCTTGAGAGCATTATTGGAGCCCCATGGAGAAGAGCTGGTGTGGGAATAAGAATTATCCTGAGTCCGGGGCTCCTAGTTATTCTAAACTTACATGCTAGCCCACATTTGACCTTCAGGTATTTGTTACAAGTTTAGCTGATGTCTCACCTTCTTCTTGATTGGCCTCCTATGTCTCTTGATCTCTGGTAAAGGTAAAATAATGTTCATGTCTCTCTTTAGAGGGGCTTGTCTTTTTTTTTTTTTTTACATCTTTATTGGAGTATAATTGCTGGCTTGTCTGGTTTTGAAATTCAGTTCTTATGGCTGCCTTATGACCTCAGCTCCCTGATGGGTTCAAGATAAGTTATAATTTTGTATATTATATTTTATATAGTATATTATTTTGTATATTGTTTTTGTTGTTGTTATTAGGCTGGGAGCAACATTCTCTCTCAGCTTCCTATAGCTTAAGTGGAAGTGGAGTTTATAAGGATTATTTTTTTTCACTCAGCATTAAATTTTCAAGATTTATGTTATTGTATATAGTTATAGTTCATTTATTCCCCCTGATGTGTAATATTCTAGTATGTGTATATATTACAATTTATCCATTCTCCTGTAAATAGGCATTTGGGTTATTTCAGGTAATTTATTTTTATAAACAACATCATTTCGAACACTCTTAGTCATATCTGTTGGTCCATTTTTGTAAGTTTCTCTAACTTGTATATCTATAAGGGGAGCTACTGGATTATAAGGTATGTATGCTAATGCTCAACCTTACAAAATAATGCTTTTGATTTTTAATTTATGCCACCACACCTTCTGAACAATAAAGAAAACTGCACACATCACTTATATTTATCCTTTTTTTTTTTTTTTTGGTCATAACCTATCTCTACCCTTCCTTTCCTTATGATCTTTTGAGTTCTAATTCATTCTGTTTTTATATTTGGATCATGTGGTTTATGATCCAGCTCTTGCTTTCATCTTAACCTTATTACTTCATTTTCTTGATTTTTGACTCAGTGTTTCCCAAAATATTTTGGCTTGGACTTGCTACTGTAGCTTGCATTGTGTTGATCTATAGACTATAATAGCTCTCATCTTATTCAGCCACTTAATCCCCCATCTCCAACTCTGGCTAACTGAGCCAGCATGCTAAGTATTTACTTCTTGGCCTACTGTGTGTGTGTGTGTGTGTGTGTTGGGAGCAGGGGGCATGTGTGAGAGCATGTGCACGTGTGTGTATTACTAACTTGAGGTTATTACAGCTTGAAGTACTGCAAACACTTGAGGTTGAAATAACTCTACCTATCATTATCCTTTAGGTAGACTTAATTTCATCAACTAGTCACAACTCCAAGCCACATTTCTCTGCTTAGTCTTTAAGGATATTAAGAAAGATAAAATCGAGATTTAGATAAACAGTGATTTTCTTTTTTTCTTTTCTTTTTTTTTTTTTTGCCCTCAAACTGTAGGTGGCTCAGAGAACTTGCTTCATAAGGCACAAATTGAGATTATTCTTTCTGCTTTGGGTTCCTTGTAATGACTCTTTGGCCAGAATTAGAGTGCTCATGGGAAGGCATTAATACTTGGGCAATAATATATATGAGGACAAATTTAGTGAGAGATTCAATGTTATGCTGGTGATGTCAGTTGTCTGGGAATATACTTTATGCTAACAGAAATATACATAAAGAACAAGAGAGAAGTTATGGGAGGACTTAAATAAAGAAACCCAAATTTTCTATATGCTATGAGTTTTATTTTCTACAGGGAAATATTGATTCAAAGCAGCTATGAAGTGCATAGAATACTCTTACATTTATAGTTGTAAAGTTAGGAGAAAACATGGTCTGTGTTCCCAAGGATTCTAGAATTTAACAAAAATTAATATCCAACCAATACCAATGAGTGCATAAATAAACACATGGAAGATAACACATATAAATAAATATAGATACTCAGAAGGATATAATTCAGTGTTATGAAATAGCTGGATCAGAAAAAGACAGGAAAAGATAGTTCAAGAATGAGTAGCCTCATTGAAAATATGGCATGAGTAAACATTTCCTCATCCAAAGGTATATTTTAAAATATCTGTATCTTTCCATGCTGCAAACATTGAGGTATTGTACTGGGTGCTGTTGATGACCTGCTGAGATACCCCTTAAAAGGTCAGAACATCTAGCTGCCTTGAGTGTTGGCTGCAAAGGGCTCACCGCTGCCCCACTTCCAGAGAGCTGTCTGAACTCAGCGATCTCAAAGAGTGGTTCCCAAAAGGCAGTGTTAACTTCACCTGGAAACGTACTAAAAATGCAAATTCTCAAACCCCACCCCAGATCTATGGAATCAGACTTTCCAGGGGTGGTACCCAATAATCTGTGTTTCATGGAATTCCACATGACTCTGATTCACAGCAAAGTTTGAGAACTACCATACTAGCTGATGGAAACCGCTTGGTCTTGGAGGTAAGGCACCACGGCCACCCAGCTCCACAGTGGCTGACTGACTGATACAGGGGACAAAAGGCCAAACTCCTTGCCTCTGAAGTGGGGAGAAGACAGCAACTGTGTGATGTGATTTATACTCTAGAGAAGGAGTCAGCAAACCATGACCCCTGGGCCAAATCTGGCCCACAGGTTGTATTTGTAAATAAAGTTTTATTGGAACAAAGCCAAGCTCATTTATTTTATTGCCTATGGCTGCTTATATGCTACAATGGCAGAGCTGAAAAATTGTGAGAGAGCTAATGAAGCTGCTGACTCTGTTCTAGAGTTTCACTTATTCCCAGCATATGAGGCCGAACCCAGACTACACGTGACACCCATGTCCTTGCTTGGTTCTCTCTCCTTTTCTATTCTGCTTCCTTCCCTCCCTTACAGATTGCATCCAAATCTCTTCCTCAGGCTCTGCTTCTTAACAAGGGAAACTGACAGTATACTCACATGTTTCTTAATTTTCCTGCTGTTTTTTCTGTGTTTCCATTGGCTCTAAGGGAGCTGTGAAGTGTCCCAGACTGATGTACCAACAGTGCTCAATAATCAGTTCCATCCCAGTTGGTCTTTTAGATCTGTGATGCTCCTCTCAGAAAAGGAAGGTGTTCATCATCTCTGCAACTTTTCTTTCTACTGCTTCTCTAATGGAGTGACAGTGATTGCCCAGAATGGTCTTTGTCACCCTAGTTCCAAGGGTCAAAGGTTATTATTATTTCATCTGCATTTATAATATTTTTTTAGAGCACCAGAGGCTTCCAAGGCATTTATCACCATATGATGCATGATGTAGCCAATGTCCAAAGACCTCTGGGAATATAAAAATGTTCACCCCATCCACCAGTGATGATAAAGTATGGGTAAGAATGAGGTGAGGATATTGTTGCAATTCATTATATTAAAAATAAGACAGAGAAAATATTGTGTCTACAGTTTGCTAAATGTCCTACAGAAAGAATGAAGCTGTGTTTAAATAGCACCCAGTCCTGCAATCTCCTGAATTTTCTACCTTTATAATAATGAAGCAGCACTGAAACCTTTCCATGATAGTAATCTTCCTTGTGCAATTACTTGCGGTTGATGCTTAGAAAAATATTCATGGTTTCTAATGCAGTATGTTTAAATTTTTTTTCTTACTGAGAAAATAAAGGACGTAGTAGGGCTAACACACAAAATGAAAAATATAATTAGTATCAAGAGTTGAAATAGCCAAAGTCATTTTCTGGAAGGATAAAGAGGGGACTGAGAAGAAAGTGAGAAACTTATTAATGAAGTAGGATCAAGCGTGCTGAGGTTGCACTTTAATATTGGCTGAGGACTTGGACTGGGATGAGCAGTGAAGGGACTATTCTTGTCTGTGAGTAGAGGCAATGGATCATTTCATAAAGTCTGAGGAGGTTTCTAAGGACATAGGAGAGGTATAGTTTCTCTCTCTCTTCTCTGAAATAGCTGTTTGCAGGTCGGCGGCCCACTGTAGGATTTTCAAATGGATGGTTTCATACAGCTTGCAGGAAGGTGCTATATATGTATGGCATAAGAAGAATTTCTTTACCGGAACAGGAATTTTATGAGCTGAAGTTTAATTTAGAATGTCATTTGTTGATGAACTTCAGTAGAATATTTTACATCTGAGGGACATTTACCAAAACCCTTTTCAGCTTTCCAGCTGATTAAAAATCATTGCTGAGTACTAATAAGTGAATCGTGGGGCACTCAAGATTCAGAATTACATACGCACATAGAACCATTATATATATATATATATATATATATATATATATATATATATATTTGTTACATACACAGTATTCTTCTTACCTCTGGTGCAAGTTGAGTAATATATTCTTTTTTATCTTTATGGAACTTTTTTTTTTTTATGTGGTACGTGGGCCTCTCACTGTTGTGGCCTCTCCTATTGCAGAGCACAGGCTCCGGACACGCAGCCTCAGTGGCCGTGGCTCACGGGCCCAGCCACTCTGCGGCATGTGGGACCTTCCCGGACCAGGGCACGAACCCATGTCCCCTGCAACGGCAGGCGGACTCTCAACCACTGCACCACCAGGGAAGCCCTGGAACTTTATTTTTAAACATCTTTATTAGAGTATAATTGCTTTACAATGCCATGTTAGTTTCTGCTTTATAAAAAAGTGAATCAGCTATACATATACGTATATCCCCATATCCCCTCCCTCTTGCGTCTCCCTCCCTCCCACCATCCTTCTCCTACTCCTCTCGGTGGTCACAAAGCACCGAGCTGATCTCCCTGTGCTATGCAGCTGAAATCTGAAAAAAAAAAAAGTTTCTGAAGAACCTAGGGGCAGGACAGGAGCCATTAGATTTTAATATAGTGATTCAAACCTGACAATGATCAACATGAAGGGGTAGCAGATGATAAAACACTTCACATTTGTACATCACTTTAAAATTCAAAGTACTTTCATGTGTTTAATTTTATTTTATCCTCACAACAATACTGCAAAGGGGAATAGGTATTTAATTCATTAGTGAACTTAATAATCAAGCTCAAAATAAGCTTGTTATAAAAATAAATATATATGAATTATATATATATATATAATTAATGTTGTTAAATAGATATATAGTAGAGTCACAAACATGAGAATGTGCTTTGGACAAAACTAGAAAAAAAATCTGGGTTCCAACACTGACCCTGATTCCTACTAGTTTTGTAACATTGATGATGTTATTTGACACACCTGAACCTCGACTTTAAAACAGAATATGGTATTATTGAATAACAACTAAGGTTGTAAATGTGAACTACCTGACACACAGTAAATGTTTAGAGAATTCTGTTTACTTTTATACTTACCTTCAGCTGTATGCTTCCCAAATTTAAAAAGATAAAAAGCAGCTTCCAAGATAAATATCATGTAAAATAGATAGTTCATGACTGAAACAGAAGAAACACTATCTAAAAAAACACAACCAAAAATAGATAGTGCTATAAACCGAAAGTGAGTTAATTTCTAAGGTATGTGTGAATTTAGCTCTGAATTTCCTGACATCTAAAAGGAAACCTCTTTAGTTACCTAAAGTTCTCTCCAGACAAAAGAAAGCATACTTTTACTGACAAGAAACAAAACTTCCCTTGGAATTATGTTAAATGAGGTGAATTTCTGTGGGTCTTTTAAAAAACTTATATTTGCAAACATAGTGGACACAGATTGGCTCCAGCTTTACAAAAACAACAGAAATACTGATGAGACAGCTTTCCTATCGACCCTCTATAACACTCAGGGCAAAACCTTGTATCATCAATCAGTGAAGGTAGTTCTATGGAGAACTGAAATAATTTGGTCCAAGTACATTGCTTCTTGATGATCTAACTTAAAATGCAGAAGGCTTGCAGAGTCTAGGAGAAAGGGTATGTAGCATGCCCATTACACTATCTTTTTCAAATATCAGATGCCTTAAGCCAGCCTCTGGTGGGTGCTGGCTCACAGACAATTCCTGATTGAGCAACAACTGATGACATGGCTACTCTACACTCTTGGCTAATGTGAAAGTTGCATGCTTTAGACACCAGACATGAGGAAGGCAGTGTTATCATTATGTTATGAACATTAAGAGCTTTACTTATTTTCTTGCCAAGTCAGAGGACCAACCCATTTGAGTAGAGGTTTGAGAAGCAGGAGTACATGTAGGTTAAATTTGCTCTTTCCCTTACAGAAGAGTTCTGACTTTTCCCTAGGGCTTGCATTCCTCAAGTTCTGTGCCTTACAATGCACAAAGGACAAGTAAGTATCATTTTCATATTCCAAAGGAGAAGTGTCTTTCCGAAGGCTGCAGTCAGCAGCATAGGTGTCACTAGAACTTTCCTTCTCTGATTCCCTGGACCAGAGTGGTTTACAGTCGTAGGCACTGCCTAAAGCTATGGAAACAATCTGATCACGATTCTACTTTAGCTTATTGCTTCTGCCATTCCTTCTGGTTCAATCCATTTTAGGTCAAATTCTCAATAATCTTGTTTCATGTCCTAAAATTCTGCTTGGGATGTGTGTTTCCACAGATGAGATTTTTTCATACTTAGCTGGTTGCCCTGGTGTCAATATATGTTTTCAAGGGCTTTGGCTCAGTCATGTACAGTGGACCCAATTTTTCAGAAAGTCTATTTCTGTGGCTCTTACAAATAGTTCCATCTATTTTTATGATTCCTCTTTCAAGAGATGGTAATTCCAAGATTTGGAGGACAGAATGTGCTTTGGAAGTTTAAAGGCAGCCATCTCATTCACATATTTGACACACAAGTGGAATTACATCAATGCAGATAGCATTTGTTTGAGAGATTAAACTGTTGTTTGTACACTACCTGCTCACTTATTTGTAAGATTCTTTTACTGATGATGCTGAAATTTCCACATCCTATACCTCTGACATCCACAGCAAAGGGGGATTATGGCAATAATACATGAGCTTAATTCTATCCAATGTTGTACCTGGATTCCTAATTAATGAAGTATTTCTTTATTGTTATCTGTCTTTTGTAAGAGGAAATTTTCCAGGCATGGGAAATATATCATATCCTCTTGAGTCTCATCACAGAATTAAAATTTGGCAGTTTTGCTTCCATCTTTATTGCTTTTTTAATTACAAAAAAGAAAGTCCAAGGTCTGAAATGTTCAAAGTGAAACATGGAGCTAGTTCTTACCCCCATTCCATCCCTTTGGGGGTAATCCAAGAAAATACTTTGATATGAATCATTTTTGAAAAATTTTGATTTATGTTTAGTCCCAATTCAAGGGTTGATCACAAAAAAGAATATGTTCATAAATATATTGTCTCAATAGATTACATAAGATTTTGTGCTGGGAACAATGATAGCTGTTTAGTGAGGTATTTTTATTATTATTATTTTTTTTCTTTTTGCTGTATGCGGGCCTCTCACTGTTGTGGCCTCTCCCGTTGCGGAGCACAGGCTCCGGATGCGCAGGCCCAGCGGCCATGGCTCACGGGCCCAGCCGCTCCGCGGCATATGGGATCCTCCCAGACCGGGGCACGAACCCGTATCCCCTGCATCGGCAGGCGGACTCTTAACCACTGCGCCACCAGGGAGGCCCTAGTGAGGTATTTTTAAATGTGCATGTCTGATTTTTAAGCTGTGATTAAAAACCAATAAATCCAATAAAAATAGCATGAAAACCTTCCTATAGCAATACATGAATTATCGCCATTCCAACAACTCTCCATTCCAGAGCCAATCAATAAAGTTATTGAGGAAGAATTTTATTCTTCGTTGTTCGGGGTTCACTCAATCAGGCACAAGTAGATGCAGATTTCCAGGGCTGAAACAAAACCTTTTGTGCCTCAGAGGTTTAGAGAATAGGTTTATGCTGTTTGTGAAGAATATCTTCATTAATAAGCCTAAGTAAATGAATCATTTGCCTATTTTTATCTACTCTGTAAACACTTCAACCGGGACTGGTGTTCTTTTAGCAAGACTGAGTCACACACATGAGCTAACTACATCTAGCTCTGCACTGTGCCTTTGCAACACATCTCTGATTATCTCAGGAGAGGATAGGCAGGACCCCTGCAGCACAGAATGAATGCACAGAGATGTGCAATGAAGGTCTGGATTATTCAAGGCAAATGCAAGGTAGGGTCTCTAAATCCTTTGCTAATTCCTTCAAGATTCAGTGTAGAAATTAGATTGCCTTGACTGAGAAGTTTTCCATGATCCCTTAGGCCTGGGTTAACTGCATCTCTGAGTTTCTGTGTACATAGAACACTCTATTATCATCACAGTTTACTTGAATTTCTAAATGGTAAGCCTTTTGAGGGTAAGAATTATGTCTTATTAATGATTGTCTCCGCATCTCTTAGCACATTTCTTGACACACAGTAGTCTCTCCATAAGTGTCTATCAAATAAATAAATACATAAACACATGAATAAATGTTTATTAAGTTTTCCAAACCCATCAGTGGTTTCCAAGCTCCAGCCTCAGGGTTTCAGGGTTTTGTTAACTGTCAACACTAGTCACTAAACATGCTTAAGAAGGCTAGCTTGCTCTTTTCTGAGATATGGCTCAGTTGTCACCACTTTCATGATTCTTAGATAGGGGAGATATTATTCTGAGCTATGTACTGAGTTGACACCCTTCTAAACAGGCACATGTAGGAGAATTTGAGAGGGTGCCTCCCATTTACATCACCTAAAATTCTATCTCAAGAACTAAATACACTCTTAACAGGCAATTCTGTTAAGGAAGTGCCAGCACCTAGCTTATTTTGCTTTGTGGTTGAAGAGCTAAAACACACCTGTAGATCACTGCCAGGGTACCTGTGGGCATTCCCTATATTGGACAAAATAGAACACAGCATTTGAGTGGTAGGGATGTTGCTTCCAGGGTGGGGAGATAAGCAGGTCTCCTGCACTTCAGCTGCCTGTCCTTGGGATCTCCACTCAAAAAATAACTTTCTGTTGAGAGTTATAACATTTTTCGCAACTGAATTATAATTGTCCAGTTTCTTGTCTTATTTCTTCACAAATATACAAATTCATTGAACCATGATTATATCCTGTCCATTGCTGTGATTTAGCTCCTCATACGTTAAAGTAATACAAGAAGTAATGTATAGGTAATTATTTCTGCTCAGTGGGGAAGATTTCTCAAGTAGTATTAAATTTGGAAGTTATAACAGGAAGGACCAAGAATGTGTTTCTGGTCCTTTTCCTTCCATAACTAAGCAGAGACAGAAAATTAAAGCAGGCAGTTTCACTCTGTATGTGTTGGAGAACTGGGCTTAGGTTCTTGCACTGAACAGACATATCCAGTAGATAATTAAAAACAACCATGTATAGAGCTATAGAAATAGAGATAACAGAGACCCTCTTGAAATTGTTAATTTCTGGAGTTAGTTTTAAAAAACATAAAGAAAAGGGAGGGAAAAGTTTTCATTATGGGAATTGGTAAAAGTAAGTGAACAGTGCAGAAAAGAATGAAGCAAGATCAGGTCAGAGAACTTTAGCTCACAAAGTTATTCCTGAGAATTGAACACATTTGTTTCTTAAGAGAAATTAAAGTGAACAATAATGTCTTCATTCACTCATTCAACAACTATTTTCTAGGCAAAATGTTAGGTTTGGAGGATTAAAAAAAATAGTGGTACATATATATACAATGGAATATTACTCAGCTGTTAAAAAGAATGAAACAATACCATTTGCAGCAACATGGATGGACCTGGAGATTTTCATACTAAGTAAGTCAGGCAGAGAAGGACAAATATCATATAGTATCACTTATATGTGCAATCTTTAAAAATGATACAAATGAACTTATTACAAAACAGAAACAGACTCACAGACTTAGAGAATGAATTTATGGTTATCAGAGGGGAAAGGTGGTGGAGGAGAGATAAATTGGGAGTTTGGGATTGACATGTACACACTGCTATATTTAAAATAGATAACCAACAAGGACCTACTGTATAGCACAGGGAACTCTGCTTAATACTCTGTAATAACCTAAATGGGAAAAGAATTTGAAAAAGAACAGATACATGTATATGAATAACTGAATCACTTTACTGTACACCTGAAACTAGCACAACATTGTTAATCAACTATACTCCAATATAAAATAAAATAAAAAAATTAGTTCAAGCCTTCATGGAGTGCATTATCTAGTAAGAAACAGACAAAACCAGAATAAAATAAGAAACCAAATAATAAAGCAGCAAGAAAAGTAACACTTTTTACCCTAAGTATGAAAGTGTACATGGAAGGGAAGCTTGGCTGTATCTTGAGAGATGAGAGAGTAGAGAAGGTGATGTCTGAGCTTAGTCTTGAATTCTTGAAGACTAAGGTGAGGAATACAGATAAAGTCCCCAGATATTTGAAAACAATCCCCAAACAAAGCAAACAAATAAAAATCATCATGTTCTATGTAAAGGAGTAGAAATACTTAGGTGTTTTGGAATGTAAGAAGCAAGACATGGAGTTATTGGAAGAGATTGAAAGGTAAGCAGGGCCACTTCTTTATTACTGTGTTAGGAGCTTGAACCTACAGTATAAGTCATGGGGAGTCACTGAAGGGTTTTAAACCATGGAAACATATTTGGATGTTAGATAAACCATGGTGGTAACTGGTTGGAGGATGGATTCCAGAGAGAAAATAATGAAGGTAAGGAGGTGTTCAAGTGGTCCAGAAGAGAAATGATGAGTGTTTAAACCATGGAAGTAATTGTAGGAATGGAACAAAAGGATATCTTCTGGGAAATATTTAGGAGGTCAAGTTGGAGTTATTTAGTAATTCATTGTTATGTGGGGATGAGGGAGAAAGGTAGAGGTATGGATGACTTTTCCTGGTTCAGTGGGTAGATGTTGACATGAACAGGGAGAGGGTTATAGGAGGAGGACAAAGAAGATGATAAGTGCAGTTTTGTGGCTGTTGATAAGTTTGAAGTTCCAGCTGAACACATGTGTGTAATACTAACAGGTGAGAAATAAAATGCAGATATGAATTTGCATATGCCATCAGTATACAGTTTGAAATCACCAAAAGAACATCATTGTACATTGTTTTATATATGTATATATTAAGTAATTCTATATTATAAATATTTATATATATGTATAATATGTAATTCAATATATATATATATATATATTTATTTTACAAATTTAATCAGTTATACATATACATATGTTCCCATATCCCCTTCCTTTTGAGTCTCCCTCCCACCCTCCCTATCCCACCCCTCCAGGCAGTCACAAAGAACTGAGCTGATCTCCCTGTGCTATGCGGCAGCTTCCCACTAGCTATCTACCTTACGTTTGGTAGTGTATATATGTCCATGCCGCTCTTTCACTTTGTCACAGCTTACCCTTCCCCCCCCATATCCTCAAGTCCATGCTCTAGTAGGTCTGTGTCTTTATTCCTGTCTTACTCCTAGGTTCTTGATGACATTTTTTTCTTAAATTCCATATATATGTGTCAGCATACAGTATTTGTCTTTCTCTTTCTGACTTACTTCACTCTGTATGACAGACTCTAGGTCCATCCACCTCATTACAAAGAGCTCAATTTCATTTCTTTTTATGGCTGAGTAATATTCCATTGTATATATGTGCCACATCTTCTTTACCCATTCATCCGATGATGGACACTTAGGTTGTTTCCATCTCCGGGCTATAGTAAATAGGGCTGCTATGAACATTTTGGTACATGTCTCTTTTTGAATTATGGTTTTCTCAGGGTATATGCCCAGTAGTGGGATTGCTGGGTCATATGGTAGTTCTATTTGTAGTTTTTTAAGGAACCTCCATACCGTTCTCCATAGCGGCTGTACCAATTCACATTCCCACCGGCAGTGCAAGAGTGTTCCCTTTTTTCCACACCCTCTCCAGCATTTATTGTTTCTAGATTTTTTGATGATGGCCATTCTGACTGGTGTGAGATGATATCTCATTGTAGTTTTGATTTGCATTTCTCTAATGAGTAAAGATGTTGAGCATCCTTTCATGTGTTTGTTGGCTGTCTGTATATCTTCTGTGGAGAAATGTCTATTTAGGTCTTCTGCCCATTTTTGGATTGGGTTGTTTGTTTTTTTGCTATTGAGCTGCATGAGCTGCTTATAAATTTTGGAGATTAATCCTTTGTCAGTTGCTTCATTTGCAAATATTTTCTCCCATTCTGAGGGTTGTCTTTTGGTCTTGTTTATGGTTTCCTTTGCTGTGCAAAAGCTTTGAAGTTTCATTAGGTCCCATGTGTTTATTTTTGTCTTTATTTCCATTTCTCTAGGAGGTGGGTCAAAAAGGATCTTGCTGTGATTTATGTCATAGAGTGTTCTGCCTATGTTTTCCTCTAGGAGTTTGATAGTGTCTGGCCTTACATTTAGGTCTTTAATCCATTTTGAGCTTATTTTTGTGTATGGTGTTAGGGAGTGATCTAATCTCATACTTTTACATGTCCCTGTCCAGTTTTCCCAGCACCACTTATTGAAGAGACTGTCCTTTCTCCACTGTACATTCCTGCCTCCTTTATCAAAGATAAGGTGACCATATGTCCGTGGGTTTATCTCTGGGCTTTCTATCCTGTTCCATTGATCTATCTTTCTGTTTTTGTGCCAGTACCATACTGTCTTGATTACTGTAGCTTTGTAGTATAGTCTGAAGTCAGGGAGCCTGATTCCTCCAGCTCCATTTTTTGTTCTCAAGATTGCTTTGGCTATTCGGGGTCTTTTGTGTTTCCATACAAATTGTGAAATTTTTTGTTCTAGTTCTGTGAAAAATGCCATTGGTAGTTTGATAGGGATTGCATTGAATCTGTAGATTGCTTTGGGTAGTAGAGTCATTTTCACAATGTTGATTCTTCCAATCCAAGAACATGGTACATCTCTCCATCTATTTGTATCATCTTTAATTTCTTTCATCAGTGTCTTATAATTTTCTGCATACAGGTCTTTTGTCTCCTTAGGTAGGTTTATTCCTAGATATTTTATTCTTTTGGTTTCAGTGGTAAATGGGAGTGTTTCCTTGATTTCACTTTCAGATTTTTCATCATTAGTATATAGGAATGCCAGAGATTTCTGTGCATTAATTTTGTATCCTGCAACTTTACCAAATTCATTGATTAGCTCTAGTAGTTTTCTGGTAGCCTCTTTAGGATTCTCTATGTATAGTATCATGTCATCTGCAAACAGTGACAGCTTTACTTCTTCTTTTCCGATTTGGATTCCTTTTATTTCCTTTTCTTCTCTGATTGCTGTGGCTAAAACTTGCAAAACTATGTTGAATAAGAGTGGTGAGAGTGGGCAACCTTGTCTTGTTCCTGATCTTAGTGGAAATGTTTTCAATTTTTCACCATTGAGGACGATGCTGGCTGTGGGTTTGTCATATATGGCCTTTACTATGTTGAGGAAAGTTCCCTCTATGCCTACTTTCTGCAGGGTTTTTATCATAAATGGGTGTTGAATTTTGTCAAAAGCTTTCTCTGCATCTATTGAGATGATCATATGTTTTTTCTCCTTCAGTTTGTTAATATGGTGTATCACGTTGATTGATTTGCGTATATTGAAGAATCCTTGCATTCCTGGAATAAACCCCACTTGATCATGGTGTATGATCCTTTTAATGTGCTGTTGGATTCTGTTTGCTAGTATTTTGTTGAGGATTTTTGCATCTATGTTCATTAGTGATATTGGCCTGTAGTTTTCTTTCTTTGTGACATCCTTGTCTGGTTTTGGTATCAAGGTGATGGTGGCCTCGTAGAATTAGTTTGGGAGTGTTCCTCCCTCTGCTATATTTTGGAAGAGTTTGAGAAGGATAGGTGTTAGCTCTTCTCTAAATGCTTGATAGAATTCGCCTGTGAAGCCATCTGGTCCTGGGCTTTTGTTTGATGGAAGATTTTTGATCACAGTTTCAATTTCAGTGCTTGTGATTGGTCTGTTCATATTTTCTATTTCTTCCTGATTCAGTCTTGGCAGGTTGTGCATTTCTAAGAATTTGTCCATTTCTTCCAGGTTGTCCATTTTATTGGCGTAGAGTTGCTTATAGTAATCTCTCATGATGTTTTGTATTTCTGCAGTGTCAGTTGTTACTTCTCCTTTTTCATTTCTAATTCTATTGATTTGAGTCTTCTCCCTTTTTTTCTTGATGAGTCTGGCTAATGGTTTATCAATTTTGTTTATCTTCTCAAAGAACCAGCTTTTAGTTTTATTGATCTTTGCTATCGTTTCCTTCATTTCTTTTTCATTTATTTCTGATCTGATTTTTATGATTTCTTTCCTTCTGCTAACTTTGGGATGTTTTTGTTCTTCTTTCTCTAATTGCTATAGGTGCAAGGTTAGGTCGTTTATTCGAGATGTTTCCTGTTTCTTAAGGTGGGATTGTATTGCCATAAACTTCCCTCTTAGAACTGCTTTTGCTGCATCCCATAGGTTTTGGGTCGTCGTGTCTCCATTGTCATTTGTTTCTAGGTATTTTTTAATTTCCTCTTTGATTTCTTCAGTGATCACTTCGTTATTAAGTAGTGTATTGTTTAGCCTCCATGTGTTTGTATGTTTTACAGCTCTTTTCCTGTAATTGATATCTAGTCTCATATCATTGTGGTCGGAAAAGATACTTGATACAATTTTAATTTTCTTAAATTTACCAAGGCTTGATTTGTGACCCAAGATATGATCTATCCTGGAGAATGTTCCATGAGCACTTGAGAAAAATGTGTATTCTGTTGTTTTTGGATGGAATGTCCTATAAATATCAATTAAGTCCATCTTGTTTAATGTATCATTTAAAGCTTGTGTTTCCTTATTTATTTTCATTTTGGATGACCTGTCCATTGGTGAAAGTGGGGTGTTAAAGTCCCCTACTATGATTGTGTTACTGTCGATTTCTCCTTTTATGGCTGTTAATATTTCCCTTATGTATTGAGGTGCTCCTATGTTTGGTGCATAAATATTTACAATTGTTATATCTTCTTCTTGGATTGATCCCTTGATCATTATGTAGTGTCCTTCTTTGTCTCTTCTAGTAGTCTTTATTTTAAAGTCTATTTTGTCTGATATGAGAATTGCTACTCCAGCTTTCTTTTGGTTTCCATTTGCATGGAATATCTTATTCCATCCCCTTACTTTCAGTCTGTATGTGTCTCTAGGTCTGAAGTGGGTCTCTTGTAGACAGAATATATATGGGTCTTGTTTTTGTATCCATTCAGCCAGTCTGTGTCTTTTGGTGGGAGCATTTAGTCCATTTATATTTAAGGTAATTATTGATATGTATGTTCCTATTCCCATTTTCTTAATTGTTTTGGGTTCGTTATTGTAGTTCTTTTCCTTCTGTTGTGTTTCTTGCCTAGAGAAGTTCCTTTAGCATTTGTTGTAAAGCTGGTTTGGTGGTGCTGAACTCTCTCAGCTTTTGCTTGTCTGTAAACGTTTTAATTTCTCCATCAAATCTGAATGAGATCCTTGCTGGGTAGAGTAATCTTGGTTGCAGGTTTTTCTCCTTCATCACTTTAAGTATGTCCTGCCACTCCCTTCTGGCTTGTAGAGTTTCTGCTGAGAGATCAGCTGTTATCCTGATGGGGATTCCCTTGTGTGTTATTTGTTGTTTTTGCCTTGCTGCTTTTAATATGATTTCTTTGTGTTTCATTTTTGACAGTTTGATTAATATGTGTCTTGGTGTATTTCTCCTTGGATTTATTCTGTATGGGACTCTCTGTGCCTCCTGGACTTGATTAACTATTTCCTTTCCCATATTAGGGAAGTTTTCAACTATAATCTCTTCAAATATTTTCTCAGTCCCTTTCTTTTTCTCTTCTTCTTCTGGAACCCCTATAATTCGAATGTTGGTGCGTTTAATGTTGTCCCAGAGGTCTCTGAGACTGTCCTCTGTTCTTTTCATTCTTTTTTCTTTATTTTGCTGTGCAGCAGTTATTTCCACTATTTTATCTTCCACCTCACTTATCCGTTCTTCTGCCTCAGTTATTCTGCTATTGATCCCATCTAGAGTATTTTTTATTTCATTTATTGTGTTTTTAATCGATGCTTGATTCATCTTTAGTTCTTCTAGGTCCTTATTAACTGTTTCTTGCATTTTGTCTATTCTATTTCCAAGGTTTTGGATCATCTTTACCATCATTATTCTGAATTCTTTTTCAGGTAGACTGCCTATTACCTCTTCATTTGTTAGGTCTGGTGGGTTTTTATCTTGCTCCTTCTCCTGCTGTGTGTTTTTCTGTCTTCTCATTTTGCTTATGTTACTGTGTTCGGGGTCTCCTTTTTGCAGGCTGCAGATTCGTAGTTCCCGTTGTTTTTGGTGTCTGTCCCCAGTGGCTAAGGTTTGTTTAGTGGGTTGTGTAGGCTTCTTGGTGGAGGGGACTACTGCCTGTGTTCTGGTGGATGAGGCTGGATCCTGTCTTTCTGGTGGGCAGGTCCACGTCTGGTGGTGTGTTTTGGGGTGTCTGCACACTTTTTATGATTTTAGGCCACCTCTATGCTAATGGGTGGCGTTGTGTTCCTGTCTTGCTAGTTGTTTGGCATAGGGTGTCCAGCACTATAGCTTGCTGGTCGTTGAGTGAAGCTGGGTGCTGCTGTTGAGTTTGATATTGTGTGGAGCTGGGAGGTTTCTTGTGGACCAGTGTCCTGAAGTTGGCTCTCCCACCTCAGAGGCACAGCACTGACTCCTGGCTCCTCAATTTGGGATGATTTGTTGTCTATTCATGTATTCCACAGATGCAGGGTACATCAAGTTGATTGTGGAGCTTTAATCCGCTGCTTCTGAGGCTGCTGGGAGAGGTTTCCCTTTCTCTTCTTTGTTCTCACAGCTCCTGGGTCTCAGCTTTGGATTTGGCCCTGCCTTTGCGTGTAGGTCGCCGGAGGGCGTCTGTTCTTCGCTCAGACAGGACAGGGTTAAAGGAGCAGCCTCTTCGGGGACTCTGGCTCACTCAGGCCGGGCGGGAGGGAGGGGCACGGAGTGCTGGGCGAGCCTGCAGCAGCAGAGGTCGGCGTGACGTTGCACCAGCCCGAGGCGCGCCGTGCGTTCTCCCAGGGAAGCCGCCCCTGGATCCCGGGACCCCAGCAGTGGCAGGCTGCACAGGCTCCCGGAAGGGCGGTGTGGACAGTGACCTGCGCTCGCACACAGGCTTCTTGGCGGCGGCAGCAGCAGCCCCAGCGTCCCACGCCCGTCTCTGGGCTCCGCGCTTTTAGCCGCGACTCGCGCCCGTCTCTGGAGCTCCTTTATGCGGCGTTCTTAATCCCCTCTCCTCACGCACCAGGAAACCAAGAGGGAAGAAAAAGTCTCCTGCCTCTTCGGCAGCTCCAGAGTTTTCCCGGATTCCCTCCCGGCTAGCTGTGGCACATTAGCCCCCTTCAGGCTGAGTTCTCGCCGCCAGCCCCAGTCCTCTCCCTGCGCTCTGACCGAAGCCTGAGTCTCAGCTCCAGCGCCGCCCGCCCCGGCGGGGGAGCAGACAATCCTCTTGGGCTGGTGAGTGCCGCTCGGCACCGCTCCTCTCTGCGGGAATCTCTCCGCTTTGCCCTACCCAGGTATGTGGGGAGTTTCTTGCCTTTTGGGAGGTCTGGGGTCTTCTGCCAGCGTTCAGTAGGTGTTCTGTAGGAGTTGTTCCACGTGTAGCTGTATTTCTGGTGTATCCGTGGGGAGGGAGGTGATCTCCGCGTCTTACTCTTCTGCCATCTTACCCGGAAGTCTCAATTCAATATATTTATACAATGAATAAATATTAATATATTTATATAACGTTTTATCAATAATAAATGAATACATTTTAATGCAATATGGCTTTATGGACTGTATAAATATTCATATATTAAACTTATGTATATAATATTTGCATATTTATATTTATACTTAAGCTACTTTGCTGATGCAGCATATTTTAGAAGGTAATTACTCTATATTCCAAAAAATAGTAATGCAATGTTGTCCTTGGCACTATGCTTTACTTCTGATACTTCTTTGGTCAAGAGTGAATGCTTGGGCTCAATGACTTTGGGCCCAGTGATTATTAAATTTTCCTCTAGTATAGACCCGCAAATTTTTAGGAATGAGGGGTTGTCTCTAAAATTCCAAGCCTCCCGTTCTGTTGTTTTCTGCATACAACAAAGAAAGATGTTCTGTTTGAAAAGTAGAATTGTTTTTGTTTTTTGTTTGTTTGTTTGTTTGTGGTACGTGGGCCTCTCACTGTTGTGGCCTCTCCCATTGTGGAGCACAGGCTCCGGACGCGCAGGCTCAGCGGCCATGGCTCACGGGCCCAGCCGCTCCACGGCATGTGGGATCTTCCCAGACCGGGACACGAACCCATGTCCCCTGCATCGGCAAGTGGACTCTCAACCACTGCGCCACCAGAGAAGCCCAAGAATCAGTAATCTTAACAGGAACTTTAGCTCTATAACATAAACAGGATTTAACATCCATGTAATCCTATTTTCACACTATTAACCAAGAAGTATGCAAATCAACAGTGTTCTGGTCTGTGCTGACATTTCGTTAATACTTCATTAAGAAGAGTCAGCTCTTGGTACTTGAGGTTGTGCCAGAGATGGAATATTTATTTTCCTTGAAATCCACATATTTTTCCCCAAAGTTCCAGAGCTTCTTGGAATATCTATTAATATTTATATATATTTCAGCTGTAGTTCAAAAAAAAAAAAACCAAATGGCTTCTGCTAACATTTCTATACCTCACAGAGGGCCAGAAGTTCTGAGCATCCAAGGATTCACTTTAGATCCAAAGTGGTTTACTTGAGAATAGTTGTCCTTACAGGTAACCCTGGTGGTGGTGGGGTTATGGAATAATCTAGAATGGGGTAAGTTTGTTCCATTCAACAAAGTTTTTATTCATTCAGTATTTATTAAGCACTTACTGTGTTCTAAGCACCCTGTGAGGTTTTGTGGATAAAATGTAAAGAGGTTTCAATCCCCATCCTTGAGGAATCTATTGAGTAGTTGGGGAACATAACTATATATATTTTATAATGTAATAAATATAAATATATATCTTACAATGTAGTGTATTAAATTTCAAAATCGGATTATGAACAGTGTGTTATAGGAGCCCTACCTAGGGCATTGACACAGAAAAATTGATATTTAGTCTGAGCATTTGAGGATAATTAAAATTTTTCCATATGAAGAAAAGAGAGAGTGTGTGTGTGTGTGTGTGTGTGTGTGTGTGTGTGTGTGTGTATTCCTGGGGTTGAGAATGGGATGGGGTTTGATAAACCCCAACTGTTTTCTGCAATACAAGAGGGAATGATAGATGAGAGTATAAATGCTATTGAAGCCTAGAGTATTGGGCCAGAGAAAGAGGTCCACCCTAGGTAATTTTAACTGAACAGCTGGACCTCAACCAATTTCAGCGCCTGGAGCCCTATTGGAAGCTCTAAGAAATTTCCAATACATAAAGTTGTAACTTATTGAGCAATAACTTCAAGATAATAAACATCTGAGTCTCAAACATCTGGGTCCTAAGACTATTGAGGTCCTGCACTGAAATACCAACTGAGGCCCCACGTTTTTACTTAAGTAACTTTGAGTCCTGAGATTAATGTAGGAGATGGATGATCAACTGCTTATGACTTTCAGGTTTATGTCTGTCCACATTGCAACACAGACTTCTTTGTTTCTCCTTGTCTGTGGGGTTCTAATGCCACCCTGAAAGAACAAGCAAAATAAATGTCATCCCCTGCATCCTCAGCATGCTGAGCGGTGCATGTCTACCCTTTCAAGAGGGTACCTGTGTGTACCTTTCATCTAACGTGCTGAGACAAAGTGTCACTTTTGTAAGAAGGAAAAATGTTGGGCCACATTCAAATAGTAGCATTTCTAGAGTACTGTGTCAGTTTCACAAAGGACTGATTATTCTTCATCATCAGCTGAGCTCCTACGATGGGATTAACACTGGTTGAGATGGATTTTCCTTGTAGAAAGAATTCGGGTTGGCAAAATCTTTTAGTTCTTTCAAGATCCTGGGGATAGACTATTAGCTCTTTGAGGGCAGTGGCTGTGTCCATCTTGTTCAGTGTTATTTCCCTGGCACTTACAAAATTGTTCATTATTTTTGAGTAAACAAATATTTCCTGGATAGTGTTATCTAAAACTTTTCTTAGGTGTCTTTAAAGTTCTGTTTGAAAGTATTTAAACTTGGTGGATGACAAAAAGCAATGTAGGTATCAGTCTGTATATTGGGAATTTTCTTATAAAGTATTCTTATGATCTTCCCTTGGAAACAAACAGTAACAGAAGTCATAAAGACTATATTTAGGGTTTAGATAGTGAATGTATCTTGATTTAAAATAAATAGAACAAAAAATAATCCCACAGATTTATTCATATTGGTCGACATGACCCCGGCAGAAAGAATGTTTTAGTTACTATAGTTCTCTAGCTAAGACAGAGAAGTTAAGCCAGTAGTAGTAAGATCCTAACCCTTTGCCCTTGGTTTCAGAGGAGACAACAGGAAGGGGAAAGAAAGCACCCATGTTTGAGGTAATAGCCTTGGGGGAGCTAGGTCAGAAGGTGGGAAGTTAAGTCAGGAGGTGGGAAGAAGGTGGTCACTGAGCACTCTAAGAGGCTCTAAGTCCTTCTCAGGGCTTGGGACTGACATCCACAATTGTCATCCCATTCATTCAAATGGTCCCTTGAGACCCAACACTACATCTCCATTTCTCTCCAGGTCAGGAAAAGCCAGACAGCACAACCGAACTCTAGTCCAGAAGGAGTCAACACAACTGTATCTGCTTTAAGCTGTTTCTACACTGAGGGTCTCAGGCTTGATAGGGAGGGTTTATAGGGTTACCACGTGCCAAGCTTCCAGGAAGGGCCATTCCCTTTGCTGACCATTGGAGGGTTCCTTGGAGGTGTGCAGTAAGTAGTGTGGCCATGGGTGGTCCTGATCTTCTATGCTGGGAATAGGACTAGAAACATGGAGACCATGGAGGTGGTACAACTCTCCTTTTTGTCCCAACTTCAAATAATAAGCCCATTTCCCCCCCTTTTAAAATATATGCTTGATACATTGCTTACATTGTTTGAAACAGACAGATAAATTAGAGTCAACAGAAACAGATTGTCTGCAAATAGCTCAATTTGATACAGTAGCCTTTCTGTGATTCCAGCTAGAAATAACCACTTACAGGGCAAAAAAAAAAAAAATGCCTATCTCATTTACATCAGCCAAATGCCGGTCAGAGAAGGGATTCATTGTCCTTTTCATCTTAATTTTAATTATCTGTCAATTATTTATCACTGTCTGTAAGCCAAAGACTCTCTTAGATGTTTAACACAGTCTTGCTGGAGGAAGGTGCTCACCATCTTTGCAGGAGAGATCCAAAACAAAGCTTACTTCCCTTCTTTTCCTCTCTTTCTTGTTTAAGGAAATAAGAGCTGATATATGAAAGAGGGGAAAATAACTCAGTAGTTCTGCTCTTAGCACTGGGGGCTTCATTAGGAATAGGCAATTGACAAGTATCCTAGTTTGACAATTGCACGTTATGTATTGCTGACCTGCTGTCTGTGGCTGGTGGCTGTATTTTGGTGATGCATTGGCAAGACAGTTGGTTTTACAGCTAGAATGCTCCCTCGCTCTTAGTAAAACAAGGTTTCTGTCACACATGACTTCAGATATCATAATTCTTAGAACAAGAACCAGCATTTCCAAGGAAGATTTTTGGCAGTTGCTTGGAGCAGGTTAAATTAAGGCTGAGTATAAGGTTAATAAGTTTCCTTTGATCAAATTGCAAAGAAAATAAAGTTGCAGACTCACAGGACTACCTTTGAGGATTTGCAGAATAATCATTATCCCCATGATTGGTAGGCATTTTTGGTGATTTTATCTACATAGTGTTTCAGATTGTGATGTGTGATAAAAATTATACATTCTGGTTTCTGTTAAGTAAAAGAATTTCGGAAGGAATGGGTTACTTATTTACTTGAGATCTTTGTTTTACTGTTAATAAAACCAGTATACAACTGGTTTACCTCATGCAGGGGTTAAAGAGCAGCTTAGAGAGAGAATAACTGTATGCTGTCCTGTGAATAGTTTAGTGGCACAGAAATGCTTATTATCAATAATAATAGTAATAAGCAGTGAGGGATTCAGCTGAAGAAGTCTAAGGCAAGACATTGTCACATTGTTTTCTTAGAATTAAAAAAAAAAACTTTGGCTTTCTTGTGCATGTGACACTTTCAATTGTATTGGAGAGAATAAAAGCTCTAAATGTAGTGCTTTGTTGTCTAAGGAATTCTTGATGGAGACAGACTTCATAGGAAGTCTAAATTGTGTCACTCACTGTCTGAGTTTTAGCATTAAGATCTTTGGAAGATAATTTGTTTATTCTTCATGTAACTGCGGGCTGAATTCTCTCAGGTTATCATCATAGAAGAAATGTCACCCAAAAGCAGAAAATATCCCTGAGATTGCTTCAGGCATGAGCAAAAATTTTCCTGTCAAAAAATTAAGTGCAGTCCTGAAGGTTATCAGTATTTGCATATATACCCCTATTCTTTTTGCTTCCCTGGGACTAAAGTGAGTAGAAGCAGGAGGAAAGATTATTCTCACACTGAAAAATACTAAAAATCGGTTGATAGCATTTTCCAAGGCTGAGTACATGAAAGATCTCTGTGTACCTGCTTGGTGTATCCTTGAGTTACTGCAAAGAAATGTTGTGAGCCTTAACTTTGTAGATAGCACCCCAGTCAATTGCTTATATTCAAGTACTTTTATCACTTCCTCCCCAAATATCAGTTTATTTTAAAGAATAGATACTTTTTAAGTATATATGAAATTATACATAAATCACTTTTAAAGTAATATGACATTACAAAGGGCAAATTAACAATATTTTCACTGTATGGCATGGGTTTTTCTTGTGTGTTTGCTATGTGGAAAATAGAAAGGCAGCATTCACAGTAGATTCATTTGATTTAGCAATGTTCTTTCACTCATGGAAAGCAACCTTGGTACAGAAGAGTAGATATTTTGGAAAACTAGACAGAAAGGGGCAAGGGAACAGAGGCTGGCGAGCTGCTGGGAGGGTGTGTGACTCAAAGCCCACCCTTTACCTCCTAAACAGAGGGAAAATGTTAGGGTCTCATTCTATAATTACAGTGTGGGACTCACTAGTGATCTGATGCATTATGGAGTCCAAGATATTTCTTGATGAATTTCAGACATCAAGTTATCCTAGAGGAATTTTGTTTTTGTTTTTAAGCAGATGTTCGCAGGGCTACAATCTTTGTTAAACACCAGCACTAGGGAAACGTTACAGACAGGAATGCTCCTTGTCCATCACATAGATTGGTTTGGCAAAGAATTACCAATGATTTGGAAAATTCCAGAAAGAGTTTGATGTCAAGGTGTTAGGAACACTTTATGCTGAGGCTAGAAAGGTGACTTTCAACCTCTGGGGGTAGCCAATAACCTAACCAAGCCACAGATGTTTTATTCAAGACACTACCCTAGGCCTTTAGAGGGGCACATAAAGAATTATAAGACAGTCTCTGTAGCCAAAGAGCTGGATTTGGTTGTGGAAAAATTCAAAAGTGGATGAAAAATTAATGGGATGAGTCAGTATATGGAAAGTGCTCAGTGAAAGGTAGGGAAAGTAAAGGTTAAAGGGAAGAATGCGTAAGTGTTAGTGTTCTTTGATTCAAATCAACAGTAATGCTCTCTACTTGAGCAAAAGCGAATTTATTTGAAGAATTTTAGGAACTCACGGACTTGCCAGGAAGTTTTCCTGACGCACAGGCTCAGCGGCCATGGCTCACGGGCCCAGCCGCTCCGCGGCATGTGGGATCTTCCCTGACCGGGGCACGAACCCGTGTCCCCTGCATCGGCAGGCGGACTCTCAACCACTGCACCACCAGGGAAGCCCTGCCAGAAAGTTTTGAGGTTCTGGCTTGGAGGCCCAGGGACACCAAGCTTGGGAGGGCTAAGAAGGCAAGCTTGCAGGAGCAAGCCAGAAATCTGGGGGTGCCCTCAATCCTGGGACTTGAAGAAATTCTGTGTTAGATCACTCCAAGTGGTGGAAATGATTTGACACTTTTTTATATTCCACCATAGATGTGGAAATGATATTTATTGCATACTTGGGTTGATGCATAGTTCCTTCTGCTTGGAATGGCGGGTAAATGCATGAGGAAAGAGATCAAGCTGGTAAAGTAAGTGGGAGCCAGATTATGGAGTGCCTTGCTAAAATTATCTTACTGACAGTGAGAAGCTATTTGGCATGTTTAGCAAGAGTGTATCATGGTAATAATACCAATATTTTTAACTCTCTCTTTTGCAGTGGTGTTTTCAAAGAAAATAGCTACTCCCTTCCTTATTCCTGATGTGTTTGATTTCAACCTGTGGATAGTCTCTTCCTGAACTGCTCGCCTTCCTTGTAGCAGTCTCCTTCTCATCTTCCCTAAGGCAGTGTTTCTGAAAAGAGCATCACAAGGCTACTTGCATCAGAAGTAACTGGGGAGATTTGTTAACATGCAGCTTCTGAGGGCTCTACTGAATTAGAATTTTTGGGAGTTGGGGCAGGAATCTGCATTTTAACAAGTTCCCTAAGTGACTATTTTGTGCACCAATGTTCAAAAACCACTGCCTCGAGGAGAGCTTAAATAGAGCAGATGGACGCAGAGCAGAGGGAACGTGCTTTCTGCCTGCCTTTCCTTCTTCTTCTTCTTCTTCTTCTTTTTTTTTTTTTTTTTTTTTTTGCGGTACGCGGGCCTCTCACTGTTGTGGCCTCTCCCGTTGCAGAGCACAGGCTCCGGACGCGCAGGCTCAGCGGCCATGGCTCACGGGCCCAGCTGCTCTGCAGCATGTGGGATCTTCCCGAACCGGGGCACGAACCCGTGTCCCCTGCATCGGCAGGCGGACTCTCAACCACTGCGCCAACAGGGAAGCCCCTGCCTTTCCTTCTTGATCGTCTCTTCCTCTTCCTTACATTCTCCAAATTTTGCTCCTCTTCCTCTGTCTTCTCTGACTCACTTAATAAACACCACATTCATCGAGCACTATTGTGTGCAGAACACTGCCAAATGCTTTTATGGACACTGGAGACTTAAAGGCATACCTGAGGAGCTTAAAATATAAGTCTGTTCCAAATAAGCATTGGCAGAAAATCAGTGCTATTTCAGGGTGAGCCTTTTATGGAAAAGATGTTTAGCATTTGCTTTGAGTAAGGCTGCCTTTGATTTGCAAGCTTAGTAAGGCTTGAGTCAGGAAGATCTAAAAATTTTTGGCTGTTGATAAAGGGACAGCAGCTGGTGAAATCAAATGGCAGCAATCAGGAAAAGAGAGTCTCCTTCATGTCAACTCAGAACCTCAGTGAGGGTGTAGAGCCAGTTAGCAATGCTTGGACTGATTCTCTTTCCCCGTATTCACTGTTTTGTGTGAGATATCATAAAGAGAAACAACACTTATTTAGCATACTTCATACTTTATTGGTATCATCTTATTACTAGAATAATACTTAGCACATAGTAAGCTTTGAAACAGTATTATTGTTCATGGACTCACTCATCTATTCATTCAATAAATGCTAGCAATGGTCTTGGCACAGGAAATGCAGCAATGAAAAACAAAATATGAATCCTTGCCCTCATGTAACTTACCTTCTAGTGCTGCATGTTATTTTCTGTCAACCCTAGGTGGATAATATAATTCCCATTCTACAGATGAGAAACTGGAGCTTGGAAAACTTAGCTTGCTAGAGGTCAGACAGCTGCGAATTTGGGAAGTCTATAGGAAACAGATACCCACATCTGTTTGGCTGCCAAACTCATATATTTTCTATGACATCATTACTGCTTCAGGCAGATTTTTAAATAAAAAGCTATCTTCTTTCCTCTGGATATGTTGGTCACCCTTTGGAATCGAAGTGAATTTCTTAGAAAACAGCTTTTATGCATAAGAAGCGAAGAAGAACTGAGAAGACACCAAACAATCCATCACCCCATCTCTTGCACCCTGTGCAGAAATCAAAAGACTCCAGTTAATCTCCAGTAAACTGAGTCAAATTGAAAACTTACATGCTGTTTGGAAACGTCCTGTCTCGTATCTAAAATATACTCTTGGCTGTGACATTTCTGCCCATTGTTTTTGGGAAGAGCTTTGTGCTCCTTCCGATAAAGCAGCCAACTTGGGCCGCGTTAATAGTCTTGCATGTTGTTCACCTAGTTGAAAGGTTATCCTCCAAGCCTCTCACCCATGTGCTACTTCCTGTTTCCTTTCCATCCTACTGTCTCTTTTCTCTGACAAGCCAGTGTGCTGACATTCCCAGGGCCTGTCAGACACTGCTGAAAATGATCTTAAAAATGACCATGTAAGAGATGTGATACCTTCCTTTTCCAGTGTTTGCATTTTAGAAGAGGGCAAGGCTGAGCCCAAAAGAATGACACCTGTCAAGGATGGCTTAGAGACGGTACTGTCTCTGAGGTTCACTCCAGTACCCCTTCCACTCTGCAGATTTCCCCTTCCTCCCAAGCAGAATTAATTACTTTTTCATTTGAGTCCATAACATTTTGCAAATACTCAGACTTATCACAGTCTCACCCGTTTGATAATTAGCTGTGATTGTGACCTTGTTATAGGGCAGGACTGGACCCGCATCTTGAAAATAGTTGTATACCTGCAGTGCCTAGAACAGTCTTTGCACTCTGCAGGAGCTCCACAATGGTTTAGTGCATTGAGTGGAATTGAAGGAGTTATTCTGGGAAAGGGCAAATTAAGAGAGTGTGTACTTGACTTTGTGTCCATTCAGAACTTGCCAGCGATGTAAATAGGTGTAGGGAGATGAGATGGGCTTTCCAAGTCATTCTCTAAAGAGATCAACTAAATGCAATTTTTTGTCTTGACTATACACTTAAACACTACAAATTTGGATACTGTCTGTCCCTTATTAACTGCATAGTGACCTTGGACAAGTTACTTTCTCTCTCAGTGACTCAGTTTCTTCATCTGTAAAATGATACGTTTATTGTTAAGATTCAATGAGATAAAGCCGTGAGCACATTCCCCAGCACATAGTAACTCCTCACTAAACCTTCCTTATTTTTACTTCTATTCTCACGACACTTTGAGAGTCATTACACCTTCACTTTACAGATAAAAAATACCAGCCACTATCATTTATTGGGTGCAATCTTTTGTTCAATTTTTACAGCAAGCTTGTGGGGAGGCATCATTATCATCCCCACTTTCACAAAGAGAAACTAGGCTGTATTCGCGATCACCCAGCTGGGTAAGCAGTGGAGCTGGAATTCAGACTTAACTGATGAACTCCTGAAGTTTCATTCTCGCCACTATGACAAGCTGCCTGTAAGGAATGATTGCCACTTCAAAATTGCACTCAGCCTTCTTAAAATACTTCTGTTCTTCAAATGAAATCCCTCATGTCAGTTCTAAATCTGTAATACTTGGGGAATTCGAGCTTCATCTCATGTAATGCTGCAGTGTGCTCTCTGCACTGCTAAAACCTCAGACACGAGGGATTTTGCCCCTGAGGCATCTGAATTTCACGAGTGAGTGGCTGATCTTTACCCCATCTATGAGGTGCTGTGAGAGCCCTCTGGATGAAGGACGGTTGCAAATATAAGCCAGTATTTCTGCATAAGACAAATTTGTTGCCACTACTGAATATATTAGTTCATTATACTTCCCCCAAATACTGAGAGCGCATGTGCAACAAATGTTATAGAATGCATCCATTTCAAACACTGAGCTGGCATTTTACAAGCAGTAGTTATTAACATATGAATTTGAACTCTTGTCCCCTGCCAGAGGTAACTGATGGCAGAATAAAAATCGTTGAATATAACTTCAGCATTCAAATACGAATGGATAGGTCCAGAGCAAAATCTTCTGATTGGAAACTGGCGCCTTGCCAGCTCTTGAGTTCTGAGAGAGATCTGAGACCTGGGGGAAAAATAGCCAAGATTTAAAATATGATTTCCGTTTGCTTTCACTTTGTTTCTTCAAATGTAACATTCCCATGTAGTTCTCAGTTATGTTTGATCACATCAAAGCTAACTTAGATACATCTTCTGAAATCCTCAAAACATTTTGCTGAATAACCTAGAGAGGTCATTTATTTTAGTGTGAATAAAATCCAGATCTATTAGAAGTGATTGCCAAGCTTTTTTTTCAAGATTGGTACCAGTCCTTGACAAAATTTTCACAAATCTTTGGCAAAATGAAAAAAAAAAAAAAAATGAAGGGAAAAGTGACGTATTTTCCATAAAGCTAAATACATTCAATGATAAGTGCTGATCCTCTATTTTGAGATTTGATTTTGCAAAATGTTCTGTGTTGAAATGTCCCTTTTATTATAAAATGGTGGTATTAGTAGATTGAAGTTTTTATGTTTAATGTTTTTGACAGTATCCAAAGTTGCTATCTCTATTTCTGTTTTCCATTTTTTTTGTTTGTTCTTAATTTACTGGACTGTATAATGTAAATCTGGGAACCACTGGTGTGGAAGAAAAAGCATAGCCTTTGAAAGCAGAAGCCCCTGTGTTCCCCTCCTTGTTGGATTTGCTATGACCAGATGAGCTGAACCCTTACTGGTTCTATGAGAAGTCCAGTTTCTCCACTGGTAATGTAAAGGCAATAGCACTGTTGAGAGAATTGAATATGATCACATATGCAAAATGTCTAGCTCACAATACTACCTAATAAACAATAATCTCTCCTCTTTATTTTTCCTGTTATAAGCTCAATTCATGAGGAGAAGAAGAATATGATCATTGGTTGAGATTTGGGGGGTGGAGCAGGTAAAGGGGGGCTAATTATAAAATAGAAAGTGAAGGTCCCAAAGGCAGGCTGTGTTTGAGGTAAGACTTTTTTTTCTATACCTTATAACATTTTCTGATATTGAGGAAAATCTTGGAGGGTAGGGACATATCTTGTTACCTTTGATTCTCCAGCATCTGGACCAGTGCAGGCTCAGAGGAACACTGCTACAAGTGGTATGAGTAGACTCTGATTTAGCTATTTGCATGAGAGAACTTTATAAGGGTACGTTTTCCAGTTTAGTGCCTACAGGGGAAGTGAAGGAAGAAGGCCTAGGCAGAGATCTTTGCCAACACTACAGGGAGTTTTGGATTTAGGATAACTGCTAAGTTGTTCTGACCTGGGGCAAGGGATCTGGGGCCTTTATACTCCCTTCACTGATCAATCATGGGATGTAGGTTGATATGATACAGGGAGGGGGCATAACTTGGGAGAGCTGGCTTTCTTCAGCTGAGGACAATCTCAGGAGAGCATTTAACTGCAAGCTCTCAGTGGCTGCTACAGGTAGAATTGTCTCTCCAAAAGATGTTGAAGTCCTAACCCCTGATACCTGTGAAGGTGATCTTATTTGGAAAAGGGTCTTTGCAGATGGTCAGGTTAAGATGAAATCATCAGAGTGAGTCCCAATCCAATGATGATGGATTAAAAAGGGGGAAAATTAGACAGAGAAATAGACATGTGTAAAGGGAAAACAAGGTAAAGACTCAGGGAGAATGCCATCTTCAAACCAAGGAACACTTGAGGTTACCAGAAGCCAGGAGAGAGTCATGGGCCAGATTTTCCCTCACAACCGTCAGAAGGAACCAAGTCTGCCGACATCTTGATTTTAGACTTCTGGTCTCCAGAACTTTCAGACAATCAATTTCTGTTGTTTAAGCTGCCCAGTTTGTTTGCAGTAGTTTGTTACAGCAGCCCTGGGAAACTTGAACAGTTGCCAACACTCTGGACATCAGTGTTATGCGTGCCTGAGTTCTGAAGTGGGAGCAGTCCTTGGCACGTTGCAGTGTTAGTAACAGAACCCCATGATGTTTGTGGGATGAAGGAGCCTTCACATTCTAGTTTTGAACAATGCTGGCTCAAGTTTCTCTGCTACAGAGTTCTACTAACTAGACAATGGACTCATCCTTTCTTCTAATTATGTCCACACACCTCACTTCAATGAAACACCCAGTCATGCAAGGCTACCTTGAAGCTAACTGTATCCAGAAACTGACAAAAAGAGAGGGCTTTGCACATGCTTAGAAAACACTTTGAATCTGAGGTGACCTAGAAACCAGGTATATTTATGGAGTTGAGTCTTAAGATAGGCTAGGACTGTTCTGGGGCTTATGACCGCTCTTGCATCGTCAGTTTGAAGAGTTTGTTTAAGGAAGTAAGGTTTTAAAATCCATGAACAGTCCTGCCTATGGAGAAGGAAGAAGGTATCACAAAGTGAGAATAAGGATTCTTTATGTCACAATACTGCTTAGCGTAAACACTAATAAGCAATTCTTTTAAGATAGAAGAGAAATGAGGATGGATTCACATAATTGTAGATTGATGTTTGCTGGTACTACATGTTTCTCTATTATCTTTGGATTTTGTCCAGCCTTTCAAAGGCAGAGGATTTGTCTTATTCATCTCTGTAATCTCAGCACCAAGCAGAATGGACAATGCTGGGGATTGAATGTGTGTTTAGAGCTGGGGGGAGGGGGGTTGGTATATGAAATTGGCTTGTATAATCCTCTTGCTGTATTCCTGCAAGTTGTGGGTGTTAGCTATATTCTTCCTCCATCAATAGAGCAGTAGAAGAGGAGGAATCCATTGTCTCACTCATGCCAACAACTAAATTGTCATCAGAGTTTGAATTGCAAAATCTTTATTTCAGGTCAGAGATAGGAAATAAAGAAACAACTTGATTTCTGCTGAACTCCAGGTAAGTACTCAGGGCTTGAAGTTGAGTAAGGTCATCGTTGAATGAAAACTGAAGGCAAGATGAAAGCCCTTCAATGCTTGCAACTTTTGCTTTTTGGATGGTATATGATAAGTTTATGCCCGTTGAGGAAACCACACAGTTTAGTGCAAAAGACCCAGACTTCCATTCCCTGCTTGCAAATCATACTATACAACTCTGAGGATTCATGACAAGCATGTAGTAGGTGCTCAGTAAATATATTTGGAATAAAATTCCATGCTTTATGATAGAAACAGGTTTCCAAAAGGGAATATACCAGGGCTTCAGTGAAACGTCTTTCAGAAGAGGAGAACCATCTCTTAGAAGGTACTCTTCTCCTCTCCCCCATCTCCCTCCCCTTCCTTCTCTTTTCCTTCTTCTTTTTTTTTTTTTTTTACTGTTTATTTGTGAGCCTCTAACTTACTTTCCCAGGGCTATAACTCCAGCCCCAAGGAGGAGATGCAGTGGTGGGGACTCTGGGCAGCTCCGTCTGCTGGGTTTAGTGTTTGTGGGGTCCTCAGTAGCAAAGGTGACAAACATCCATGGTGTGATGAGGATCACTTTGCTTCTCCTACTCTCCATTTCCCTGTGGGGTGAAATCTCTCTGAGGGACTCCCTCTTGGTGCTGAGCTGCTCTATACTAGGGGTGGCGTGAAGCAGGTAAAATCTTTCCTATCCTTTTCTATGCAACCATCTTCAATTTTTGAGCTCAGCTGTATATCTGCTGCTTCTTTATTGTAGTCTAGAGCTTTCCCAGAGCTATTTTCATTTTTTGTTTTTGTAAGGGAGACAAGCATTGGGACCTCCTAGCCCACCATCTTTTTGACGTCCATCTGAGGTCTTTTCAAGACAGACCCTTCTGTACATCAGAAGCACTCACCTCAGGAACATCTCTCCAGTTTGAGGGAAAACTGAGTAACACAAGAACCCTACATCCAAGCAATTTCCCTCAACAGCAGTCTAAAGAGTTGAGAGCCATTCCAGCCAAGCTAGAAGGAATTCTAGCCCTAATGTGATTCTGAAACTCTAGACTGTTTTGTATTGTATAGACTCTTCCAGATTGTCAGCCCTGTCAAGTCACCCTGGGGCCAGACTCCCATCTGTTGTCAAAAAATCTATTATAATTTCTTGTGGGGTTTCAGAGAGCAGAGACTATCCATCACTTACTTGGACAAATGGCACCACACATGACACCTCTTATAAGGGATACAACAAATATTTGCTTGATGACATAATGGCTAGTGAGTTTTCGATTCTGCTATTAACTCTGAAATTTAGGCAACTTTGAAAATCACTCTGAGCTTAACTTTCCTGACAACAACCATATAGGATCATGGCAAAGATCAAATGAGAGAGTGGATATCAAAGCCCCAAGCACATGATTGATACATATTAGGCATTACAGATCTCCTTCTTTCTTTCTTTCTTTCTCCTTCCATCTCTCTCCTTCTAGATCCTCCCTCCTCCTGTACATTTACCTGTCACTGCCACCTCGAAACTAAGCATAGGACCTACATTCTTTTCTTCTTTCTTTATTCCTCCCTCAACTACTTCCTTCTTTCTCAACCTTTTCTCCTTTAGCCTCTTTCTTTAGCATCTTTATTCTTCCCTTCTACTCAGCACTCAACCCAACTTGTACCTGGCTTCTCTGCCTTTCTCTGAAAGTTTTGCTTGAACACCTAGTCCCTCTAGCCTACCAAAAGACAGGCGATGGAGACTGGGCTCTTTAGCTCTAAATAGTAGTTTTCAAATGTCTGCGGGAAAAAGACTCTTTATGAAGCTTGTCATCTGCTCCCTAGTGAGACAAAAGGGCTTCCCAAGCCCATGCAACCCACGTGCTGAAATATTAATAGGAAAAGACAGTGAGGCAAGGGCATGGCAGTTTGGGTGTGAGACCAGCATGTCTTCTGGAGCTCTCTTCTGTGGAGCCCTACAGGAGGGATGACATTCAGCCTGACTCTACCCGGAGGTGCAGATGGCTGCTAAGCCTATTTAAGGGAGCAGACAAGGAAGGGGGTGGGAGAACAGAACCGCAGTTCCTTTCTATGGCATCAAGATGCCAAGATCGAAGACAATTAAATATGGATAAATTGAAGGAAGACACACAGGGAGACAGTTTGAGCCTTATTAAAATGCATTGAAAAACTATATTTTTTTTTTGGGAAAAGGAGGAAAACTTATTCTGATTTGTTTTTAAGTTACAAAAAAAAAATCCCTCTCAGGATTGGCATCTCCTAAATAGGGTCAGTAGGGGCATGCGTATGTAAAAATAAATCCAATAGGACTTTCCACAGTATTTTCCTTAAAAAAAAGATGCCAATACATTTGTAATACTGCCAAGTTCCAGAGGAACAGATTGAAATACTCAGGATTAAAAATTCAAAAAATTTTTTCCATTGAAATGGCATTTTAATTTCCTTCCCTTGACTACCCCAGGGTGGGGAGGGATCACTGCCTTTCAGTGGTTTCTTCTTGTCACTTTTTTTCCCCCTAGTGGTGGGTTCTGGTTTCATTCAAGAAATACAAATATTTACGTAGATTAGATTAGAAATCAGAGGATGCTTCTACTCTTTAGCACAAGAGACAGATTTTAAAAGTACAGTGATGTTATGGAAGAGAATTACTAGATTCTAGAGAAAGACAATTTAGTCTTTTTTGATGAAGTAATGCTCAAGCTCTGATCTGAAGGATGAGTGTAATTTTGCTGTGGAAAAAACAAAAACAAAACAAGCCTGGACTAAGGTAGAAGAGGACACAGAAAATTCAAGGTATTAAAAGATATCTAGTACAGACGAAGTATAAAACACAAAGGGATAGAATGGCACTTGACAATGCTGTACAATAAGTCATATCACTTGGGCTTCTTAGACTTTATCTTAAGGACAAAGGGAATGAAGGTGTTTAAAGACAAGGTTTTGTTCTGGGGGATTTTTGTATGGATATGACATAATATTTGCATAAAGTTGGAAGAATGATTGGGGAAATAAGGGGAGGAGATAGAGTAGTAAGAGAGGAAGTGAGGATACCAATTAGGAGGCTATTATAATATTAGAGAAAATAGATAACAGTATTTTACCTAAATTGCTAGTAACGGACCTGAATTACAGATTTTGTCCCAAGTCCTCTGGAAAAATGCTCAACTACTGTCAGAAATAATTTTTATCTAGGTATTAATGCACACAATTTTAAAATGCATAATTGCAAAACAATTCAATGTGGTTTAATAAAGAATTTTCAGAAGTCCAAAAAAAAAAAAAGATTAGAAATCAGTTTGGGATTTTCCAGTAAAATCCCAAGATGGAAGCAGTGTCCATATGTGCAGATGACGAACTATTAGCTCAGTGTAGTTTATTATTTCTGATAATGCATTCAGGGCTGGGCAAAGCCCATCTTCTCAGTCTCATTCATATGCAATAAATGAGTCTTGCTTTAAAAAATGTATGCTATTTTATTTTTGGCCCTTTCTTCACCATTATAAAGTTTACTAGCTCATCATTATAGTATAATGCTTAAGAGCTTAAGCTCAAAACCTGGATTTCCTTTTGGGTTCTATTCTATCCATCATTTATTAGTTGAGTGACTTTGGGTAAATTACCTCAATGCTTTAAGCCTTGGCATATTCATCCATAGGATGGGAATGTTAATCCCTGTCCCTGACAACAGTGAGAATGGAATGGGGTCAGCATGTAAAGCACTAAGCAAACTGTGTCTGGCAGGCATGCAAGGAGTCAATGTTATGTTAACTAGTATTACTTCTGCTGCCTGAAGAGTTTGTATGACACCAACATAATAACTTCTGATATTTTCATAGCCCTTTGCAAATTTCGAAGCATTTCCACTTACATCATGTCATGCATCCTGTGAGGCTGATAGGGCAAGAATAACCTAATCTCCCTTAGCATATCATATTTAGACACTAACCCAAACTCATGCAGTTGGAAAGTATTAGGTCGGGCTTGAACCTTGGTGTTTTTTCAGTCCACTGCTATGTTATGAAATATTAATCATATGTTTATGTTTAAACATAATCATATGTTTAAAATTTAGTGAGTCCTTACAATGCACCAAGCATTATTCTATGTGATGTACATTAATGATATCATTTAATTCTTACAATATTATGGTTTAGGTTCTCTTATTTCCCCATTTTACAGATGAGCAAACTGATCTTTAAACATTAATATCTAGTCTATTAACATAGTTGCTAACTTTTAGGTAAAAACACTCAGGACTACATTATGTCTGAATTTTCAGCTGTGTAACCTTGGGGAAGTTCTTTGCATTCTCACTTCCTTGTCTATAAATTGGGAACAGTAATTGAAGCCCACTTCCCAGAGTTGTGAGGATAAAATAAGAAATTCGAATGTCCTTTGGAAAAATAACATGGGGGTACTAACTATAAATATGGTAATGTCAGTTATGTGGTTGTGTGTAGCTAAAATAATCACCAATGATCTGGGTACAATTCTTTTTTTTTTTTTTTTTACTTTTTAAAATGCTGTGTTGACAATCTATAGACACAGATATGAACAGAGCTCACTAGGAACACGTCAGCCTAATCATTGCGATTATAACAACTGTGATTTTTTCAATAAATGGCTACATTAGCAACATTTCCACTGCTCAGTTAATTTGACTTTTGATGCCCAAATTGTCCACAGCCAGATCTGTGTGGATGCTGATGTTTCCAGCTCATGGCTTCTGGACTGATGACCAATAAATCCTGGACATCACTCTTTACTGGGTTAGAAGTAGTTCTAAATTCATGGAAGGCATTTTAATATTTATGCAGATAACCCATACGGAATCAGCAACCACAATTGATTTTGGCTGTTTATTCCTCAACTTGAAGTTCACTTAATGCAATTGTTTGAGGAATGGTGTCTAAGTAAACATCTGTGTGAACAGACTTAGGAGCCCCTTCACCAGTGTTGTTTACCTTAGTATTTAAAAAAAAAAATCAAACAGTGGTGAATTGAAAAACATAACTATGAGACACTGTACTCTCTTTGTCAAGATAGTTTCCAGGCTCACAGAATGTCATGTTTTCCTAAATGTGTTAACACAGGTAAAACCTGGATGTAGGCACACCCAATAAATGATCCCTTTCCTCTTCCTTCGTCTTTAGCTCCCCGCTGCCTGAATATAGAGGAGCAGAACGGCAAGAACTCTGCTACCAGGCACCTTGGTAGAACTCCTGGCTCTAACCTGTATTAGTACTGCAGACTTGATAAGTTCCCAGACTCTCTTTTCCTCATATGTAAAATGGGGCTAATAGTAGCCAGTTTGGGATTAAAGATAATGAAGATGCTATAGATAAAGTGCATACACAGTATAAAAATCATTTCATTAATTTTCGGTGAGTTCTCTACCAATTGACCCTCCTCTCTTACAATATGAAGTTCTAAACCACAGGCCTTTAGGGAAAGTGTTGTGGAAGATGGCATGATGTTAAATGTGAGGTGTTTTACACTCATTATTTTGTTTTCTCCTCACACAATTCTATGAGGTAAGTACCGTCTTTACCTTCCAGATAAGAAAATGAGCCCATAGAGAGATTAAGTCGCGTGTCCAAAGTGCCCCATCTAGTAGGTGAAAGATTCAGACTTTGAAATTAAACAAAACACCAGATTTGGAGTCAGGTGACTTTTGTTTAGATGACAGTAGTAGAGTTAATATTACCTGAGCCTTCATTATATATCAGCCCTGTCCTAGGCAATTCCAAGCACCAGCTCATCATGTTCACAATAACATTCTCCCCGTTTTACATGTGAGTAAACTGTGAGGTTACCTGTCTTGCTTCAGGTCAACAAGCAAGCAACAGAGTCAGGATCTGGCCGCAGGCAAACTGGTTCGAGAATTTCTATACGGTATTATCTGAGGCTACCTCTGTCACTCTCAGACATGACACTTCTCTGCTCTGGGCTTCAGCCTGCTAATTGGTAAAATGAGGGGATGGTTTAGATAAACCATAAAATCCCTTCCATGAGTCTATCCAATAGAGTGAATCAATGCTGCCATAATAAAAATGACATCAGGGCATGCCCTGCAGGTCAGGCCCATACTCACCGCTGAATCTGTAACATGGACTTTGTACCTTCTCCTCTGTCCCTGAGCTGTTGACACGAAGTTGAGGTTTATTGGATTCCAGAGAAGTGTGTTATCTATATGGTAGGAACTTTCTGTCCTTTGAGGCAATTCCTCCTTGTTCTCCTTGTAATTTTCTTCCCAAATTTGAACTTCCTTTCACTACAATCAGAGTCAAGATACATGTAGCAAAGGGATGGGTTATTACAAGGGTTGTGATCCTGGTTCCCAAAAGTGTAATTGTAATAGACATACTTGGCAGAAACCCTTACAATGGTTTCTTGTTCTATACAATGAGAACTATTGTAAAACAGGCCAAATTGAAGCTCCCCAAACTGCCCCTCAAGTAAATAAAAATAAGAACACATTTTGTAATGCCAGCTAGTAGTGTCACCCTCAGGATTGGTGGTCCCTAATCATATCCCTGTTTGCTTCATCAGTCTGGACCCTGCAAAATCCAAGTGGATCATGGTGGATGATAGTGGATCACCCAAACTTAACCAAATATTAGTGCCAATGACAACTATATACTGATATGGTAGCTTTCCTAGAGCTGACTAACAGAGTACTACTCAGCCATAAAAAAGAATGAAATAATGCCATTAGCAGCAACATGGATGCAACTAGAGATTATTATGCTAAGTGAAGTAAGTCAGAAAGAGAAAGACAAATACCATATGATATCACTTATATGTGGAATCTAAAATATGACACAAATGAACCTATCTACGAAGCAGAGACAGACTCACAGACATAGAGAACAGACTTGTGGTTGCCAAGGTGGGGGGATGGGGGGGATGGACTGGGAGTTTGAGGTTAGCAGATGCAAACTATTACATATAGAATGGATGGACAACAAGGTCCTACTGTATAGCACAGGGAACTATATTCAGTGTTCTGGGATAAACCATAATAGAAAAAAATATATATATATATAAAACTGAGTCACTTTGCTGTACAGCAAAAATTAACACAAAATTGTAACACAAAATTGTAAATCAGCTATACTTCAATTAAAAAATGAAAAAAAAAAATCCCGTGCAGACTTATGTACATGGTACAATGCTATTAATTAATTAATTTTCCATACTCATCAAGGAGTATGGCTAAGTGCAGTTCACATTCACAAGAGACAAGTAACAATACACATTCACGGTTTAGTGACAGCTCTGTGAACTCTATGTTCTCTGTCATAATATATTCCAAAGGGGCTTCGACTCTCTGGACAATTCAGAACGTCATATTAGTCTACAAAATTGATCTGATAAACATTAAATGGCAAGTAGTTTGGATGCTTTAGAAAGATACATGCACTACAGAAGACGGGTGATAAATCTTATGAAGATTCAAGGCCTGCCACATTGGAGATTTTAGGGACCCAGTGGTCTGGCATATGCCAGGACATCTCTTTCAAAGGGCAGGACAACATTATTTCACCTTGCTCCTTCTGCCAGTAAGAGAGAAGTATAGCACTTGATAGCACTCTTTGGATTTTGAAGCCAGTCTCTTCCACACATGGGAATTCTGTTACAACCCATTTATCAGGTGATGCAGAAGACTTCTAGCTTTTGTTGGGGATAAAGTTGAGAGTCATGTGGAGTCTCTGGCAGGACCCAATAAGAGAGTCATAGAGCAGAATCTTGTGGTTCTGGAGCAAGGTCCTGCCATCTACCACAGAACAGTATATAACATTCTAAAATTTCTCCTGATGTGCTTCTGGGTCCGGATTGAAATTGATTTTCTGACTACGTGTTATCAATTGACCATGTGAGCAGAACTGTAGATCAAGTGATGTATTATTCTGTCAAACCCACCAAGTTGTAAGGATGAGAATTCCAGAAGCAATTTGTCACTAAATAGAAGTGGTTCATCTAGGATCAGGCTTGAGAAGGCACAGTGGGATCAAGTAAGCTAGAGGGCAGGAGGTCCGGACCCAAATGTCACTTCGTATACTGTCACCTTTTCCTTAGCTCACACCTAGACCCTCATGATGGGAGTTCCACAGGATCAGGTGATGATGGAAGAAAAAGCCTGAGTTTAGTTCATGAATGGGCTGGCTTTGTATGTACAAAGTACAAGCCATACAGGGACTGTTGCTTCACTACAGCCAATGTACTATATTTGAAAGAAATGAGAGAAAGAGGAAAAAGGAATGAGAAAGAGACTGAGAGAGAGAAACAGACACACACACACACAAAGGAAGAGAGAAAATGCATGAAAATCTGAAATGTCACTTAAATGTTAGACAAACCTCCCAGTTGCCTGTATATATGCAACTGTACTGTTCCACAAGGACAATGGGCAGAGCTTTGGGCTTTGAACCTGGTTGGTTATCCATTTTCTGTGGACAGAGAAGTGGTTTGGAGCAAGGGTATACATAGACTTATGGGCAGTAGTGAATATCTTAGTTGGTCAGAGATGACCTTTGAAAAGTGCAAGATTGGTCACCTGGGGACAGTCCTAGGAAAGAGCCATATGGATAGTCCCAAGAAAGTGGGGAAAATGTGTGAGGATCTTGTGTCACATGTCATGGCCCATCAGAAAACATCCATGGTAGAAGAGGACTAAAATTCTAAGTAGACAAGCTAATACAGCCAGTAGATGTAAAGCAGCCTCTGTCGTCAACGACCCCAGTAAACAGATTAGCCATGGTGGCAGAGACGGAGGCTATGCATGGGTTCACCAAGGCTGATGTAGTTACTACCACTGCTAAATATCCAACCTGCCAGCAACAGAGACCCTGAGACTGTGTCATCCTTAAAAGAGCCAAACAAATGGCAAGTTGACAGATTAGACCTCTTCCATCTTGGAAAGATCAGTAATTCATGTTTACTGGAGTTGACAAATAATCTAGTCATAGATTTGCCTTTGCCTGCCTGCCATGCCTTGGGCTGTACCACTATCCAAGACCTCATAGAGTACTTGACCTACCAACATGGAATCCCATATAACATTGCTTGGATCCACTTTACAGCAACGGAGATGGAGCTGGGAGCACATGGCTATGGCATCCATGGGTCCTACCATCCAGAAGCTTATGGCCTAATAGAGCAAAGAAGATAAACTCTTGTTGCTATAGCTGAAGCACTAGCTTTAAGAAGACACCATAAAAAGATGGAGTGCTAACAGAATACACTTTAAACCATTAAGCATTATATATTGTCTTCCCAGTAATACATGGCTCTGAGAACTAAAGACTGGAAGTGGAAATACACCATTCATTTTGATTCCCTGTAATCAATTTAAGGATTTTTTGCAACACTTTTATACAAATTTAGGCTATGTGGTTTTAGAGGTTTTAGGTTCCAGAAGGGGATGTTTCCATCAGTAGACAGAGTAAGAATACTTCTAATCTAAAGTTGCGGCTGCCATCTGGTCACTTTGGGGTCCTCAAGCCAGCTGACCATCAGCCAAATAAAGGAGTTACCATAGTGGTGGAGGTAACTAATGCTGATGATCATGAAGTGATGGGATTGCTTATACATAATGAAGGCCAAGAGAAATATGTCTAACTATCTAACATAATTAGATAATTATGTCTAATTATCTAATTAGAGATAATTCACTTAGGCATCTCTTGGTACTTTCAGGCCCATTTGTAATCTCAAGTTGACAAATAGAGTAACCCAATAATAACATAGTAACCAAGGTTTCAGACCCGCTAGGGTTAAGACTTTGTGGCAAGCCATCAGACAAGCCCCCTACATTAGTAGAAGCACTGGCCCCAGGGGAGGGAAATCTAACATGGATTTAGAAGTTAGGGATGATGAATATCAGTTATGCCTCAGCAGCAGAAGGGGATGGAGTTCATCCCAATTAACCATCCCTTGTGAGTTTGCCAAGAAATTGACATCAATGAGAATTCTGAGAAGCTATACTCAGAAGGAGTAAACTTAATGTAAGAAACACATGAATACAAGTAATGCAAGGGGTGGACTGTAGTGGATGCCGTTCATTCCTGCCCAGGTTTTTAAAAATCAACCAGTACGCTCATTGTTGCCTGAGAATAGTTCATAGCGGTTCTCTTTTTTGGAGAATTGCCAAAGGATCACCTCTCCTTGGAGGCTATCTCTCCTTCCCTCTTTTGGGACAAAAGACTCACTGGCATAGTGATATAAAAGGTCAGCCAGACCACTTGCCTGAAGGTGGGACTAACTCTGTCATGCAGTTTGTCCTCCAGAGCTTCCCTGTGACATCAGAATGATGAAACATCCAGATGAGACTATTCAGTTTTCTCCCCCTTGTCTTATCCCCTGTCACTCACTCCCTTACCTTGAAAATTCTTCTTGAATAAATCACTTGAATACATTTTTAGGGGACACTACCTAACACACCCTATAGCTTTCACTCGTTTTGTACCCATGGTTCTTTGTACAAAAGAATGGGAAACCTTTGTGCTATAATATAAGGGGAAAAATAAAGCATGATATGATAACAATAAATTGTATAAATCTGTCTTTTCACTATTACAAACTCCAAAATTGAGGCCTCTTGACACTCACCTCTAAACTCATTTCCTTACTAGTCTCTGAGAACAATCTGGTTTAATTCTAGGATGGCTTAAAGAGACTAGTTAAGAAGTTGCTAAAGCACGTCATCACATTTCACATTTTGAGGGTTTCTTTCCATGAAGAACTGTTCTGCTTTGACCACTTCAAATAACTTTATCCCAGCCTTACTGCCCGTACTTGAGTTCCTGCTTTGTTATCTTGCCTAGTACTTAAGTTCCCTCAAGACTGAGACTTGTCATAGTTTAGATGAGCCCTGCTAGGATCTATAGTCCTGGCCCTGAATCTTATTTCAGCTGTGATGTCTTACTGCATGACACAAGACCCTACTGATGCTAACTGTTTGCTTGTCTAACTGGATCTCCCATTTCACCTCCTCTGAAACTTGCCTTTGTATCACTTTCTGGACCATCCTATCGCTACACCATATTTTTCTGGATCTTGTGTCCTACCTGCCTGCCTGGATTTCCTCCAGGTACCTTTTCCAAGGGATGGCTCATCCCTATGGGCTCTGCTTAGATTTCAGAAAACCTTGGCCTCCCCTTAGCTTTTCCACTCAGTTTCTATATGATCTTGTGAATGTTACTTAACATTTCTGTTCCCAATTTCCTCAACTAATAAATGGGACTAACAGTTTATGAAGAATAAATAAAAAAATACTCATAGAGCATCCAGAAGGGTGCCCAACAAATAGTATCATTCAATAATGGGAGTTATTTTTGTGAGTTAATTATTATAATCTGCCATGCAGATCTGTCAAGGAAATGAAAACCACTTTAGGAATTTCTAGCAGGAAGAAAGCTGATGCAGCAAGAGATAGATTTTCACAACTTGGAAGGACTTGGGGCAGGAAGATTTGGAAGGCTGCTGCTAAATTTCAGAACACACTCATGTTTAGGAATCACAGAGAAGCCACTGCCTGTGGTCTCAGCTGCCAGCCTCATGGAAGGGGTTGACTATCAGGTGTTTGCTAGGAAGTTTCTGCAAAAATGCTCTACCTCTGAATGCCCATATGCCTGCGTATAGCTGAAAAGAATGACTTTCTTTTTCTTTTATGTTTTATAAATCTTGTGAAAGTACTTCATTGGTTAAGTATAAATCTTGGAGTAAGAATCACATTGAAGGTAATAGGTCCTAGGCTTTCAGTTCTTGCAGTAGAGGGGAGCTTAAAAATGTAGGGATGGATCAACAGACAATATATACCACACTTATTTGGTGTGTTTATTATGACTGCCTTTACAGCTCTAATCTGTTAAGAATCATGTAAAGGGAAATCTGAGATGGAAGTCAGAGGATATGATAATTGGAGGTGAGCACCAGAGCTTTCCTACAGGATTCTGAGTGGATGCCTAGTTGGCTGATCTGAAGAGAGGAATGAGAAAGCTCAAAAATAGAATTTACATGATTGACTGTAATGAAGACATGCCAAAAGTCCTGTCATGGATGTTCTTGGGCAATTTATTGCTTAGTCTCTCAAAGCAGGTAAAAGAAGTCAGAAACAGATATACTTGGTGGAGGGGACATCAGCTCATGGGCTTTTACTGCTGACACTGCATCGCATTTCACCTCATCACACTTGGCTCCAGTAACAATGCTTCTCCCTGTCACATTCAGGAATGACCTCTCAGTTATGGCATTGCCTTCATGGAGATCCAGATACAAGGTATTATCACAACACCAATGCTGGGAACTAAGGATAGAAAGGCAAATTACAGGTAGCTCCTCTATTTCCAGGGGTTTTCACTGTGCCTGTCATGTAGAAAGTGCAATAGTGTGGTTTGTTAAATGAATGAAAGAACATTTAATACAACTACTATGCTTCCATGTCAAGGGCCCATACCTTCTAGGGACAGTTTATTCCACCGAGGGTTATGATTACTCAGAAGAAGACTCCAAATGTCCTTGCAAGGTTTTGGGGATAGTGATCACGAAGGTAAGGAAACATTGAGGTAGAAACTCCATGGTTCCACCCGGGCAGCCCTCCGGCAGTCTATCTTACCTGAAAAAACAGTGAAGTCAAGGTCACTGCACACATGCTGAGCAAATAAATGACTTGAGGGGCTGTCTAGGCTCTACGGAAGGAAGAACATGCCCTTTGGGAATGCTGAAAGGCTATGCTAAGTGCTCTTTGTGATACTCTAAGAGAGTAGGAGCTTAACCCAAAGGATCTTTGGGTTCCTTTTACACTTGACAGAAGATAAGTAAACAAATCTCTTTCACATTCCCTAGGGTCACAGAATTTCAGAATCAGAAGGACTCTTGGAGACTTTCTGGCCATACTCTTATCTGGTACCTGATTTTTTTTTTAAATAATTTTTAAAAAGTTACTGTCCAGCTGCTATTTGAATCCTTCCATGGAGAGGGAGCTCACTGCCTTCCTATTCATTGCATTACTTTTTAAAATTTATTTAGATCTGACATCTTCCCATAGTTATCAGTGTTTAATTTTATTACTCCATGGAACCCCCAATGTCCTCAGTTATATTTATTTATTTATTTATTTTACGGTACGTGGGCCTTTCACCATTGTGGCCTCTCCTGTTGTGGAGCACAGGCTCCAGATGCACAGGCTCAGCGGCCATGGCTCATGGGCCCAGCCGCTCCGCAGCATGTGGGATCTTCCCGGACCAGGGCACGAACCCATGTCTGCTGCATTGGCAGGCGGACTCTTAACCACTGTGCCACCAGGGAAGCCCTTCTCAGTTATTTTTCTCTCCCTTCTTATATCTTAGCTAGAGAAGATCTGTGGTCCAGTCCACTTTAACCCTCTCTTTTTTGTGGACCATGTGATTAACAAAAATCTTGGTAAAATCAAGATGGGGTTCCAGGGTTGTTTGACACCCAAGCCTGGACTCTTAACCATCACATTATAGTGTTGGGCAAACACGTGCATATGTGTGTTCACACCATCTTTCCATCAGAGTCAGGTGCTCTGAATTAAAATTTGGCCCCCAGAAACATCCTTCACATGAACCTTACGGATCAGAGGTAGTTCTTTAAAGAATTCTTAAACCCTAGGAGGGATGCTCATGTGACACTTTACCTTTCTTGCAGACTCATTAACTAGACTATCCGAGCCAGAAGGTATCTTAGTGAGTGTTAAATAAAACTCTTATTTTTTTAAAGGGGAATGTAAGGACCATAGTGTGAGGTGTTGGCCCAAGTTCTCTCAGCTAAGTAGCTGAAGAGTCAGCCCTCAACCTCAGGGCTCCAAAATCTTGCTTGTGTGAGCAGCAGTGCCTGGCACCATGCTGATCAGAGTGGGCCAATCACACATATCAAAAGATAGAAAGACAGATCTATAGTTATCTATTTATCTATCATCTATATCTATCTATCATCTATATCTATCTATCTATCTATCTATCATCTATCATCTATCTATCTGTCTTTAGGTTGGCTTTTAACCTTCTTGGGAAACCTAGACTAATCTATCAGTGTAATTTCCTGTTGTTCTTTTTATTCAATAACTCACATCATTCACAGCTATGTATGTGAACACAAATTATTGTCAAACAAAAGAACAGAGGGGGAGGAACAGATGGAGGGATCCCTGGTATTAATGGAAGACAGCTGGACCCAGGATTAGAGCTATGCTTCCTCTATAACATGAGACCAGACCCATGGTCTCAGGAACCCAGTAGGTGGCAGTGATAAGAACCATGCTGATCTGGATTCAAATCTCACTTCTAGAACTTTCTAGCTTGAATGAGTTTCCTACTCCTGCTTGGCCTTAATTTCCTTAGTTGTAAAATAAGATTTTGTAAGGATAATGAGAAGCATATACATAAAAGTGCTTTGCTTGATAACTGGGGTATAGTAAATGCTCAATAAATATAATACCCTATTATTATTATTATTATTATTATTACAGCTTATTTAACCCCTTGTTCTTTTTCCATAAAGTGGGTATGCAATAGATTTCCGTTGAATAAATGTATACAATTCACAAGCTCTTGTAGTTACGATAAGGGAAGAAAGATGGTATCTTTCATTCACAACCCTGATAATCAGAGGAAGAGGGCTCCTGGCATCAGAAATAATGAAGGCAGATCTAAACCAGGGTTTGGCAAACTCCAGCCCACTGGCCAAATCCATTCCACTGCCTGATTTTGTAAATAAAGTTTTATTGGAACACAGGCATGATTATTCATTTTCATATTGCCTATGGCTGCTTTTACACTACAATGAGAGTTGTGGCATTGCCACAGAGACCATATGGACCTTAAAGCCAGATTTGCTATCTGACTCTTTATAGAAAAAGTTTGCTAGCCCCTGATATAAACAGATATGAGCCAGTTGGGCACATGATGGAGATCTCAAAATGTCTACATCTGTGAGCAAATGTATGTGAAGGAAAAAAGAGAAACAGAGAAATTGGGCTGTATGAGTTAGTGGAGAGATTATGAACTTAAAGTCAGGAGACTTGAGTGACAGTCTCACCCTCACTAGCAGTTAGCTGAATGACCTTGGGTAACCACTTCCATCCTCTAGACCTACTTCTTTTTCTTCAAAATGAAGGAGTTGGATTAAATCAGCCCTATGGCCATTCAGTCACTAATGGTCTATGATTCTTTGGAACCTAAGGCTAGGGCAGAGAGGAGGCAAGGCTTGGACCACTACTTCCTTTATAAAATGAAACTCCTTTATCTCCTTAGGATGTAGGAAATGCTGGGAAAGGAATGATATAGAGGTGGACTTGAATTCGGAAAGAATTACAAAATATACTTACTTCCCCCCACCAAACTGAAAGTGAAGTATAAGATTTATTAATATTTTTCAAATTCTAAGGGGAGTCGAGAGGCTGCATTTTATAAAGCTATTTTTGGCTTTTGTCAAGTGCAATAACCACATGGTTCAGATATAAGAGCCAAGCACTTAAAGCATTAGGGGGAATTCCTTTCCACAGAGCATTGCTAACATGAGATTATGGCAACAGAGCTCTCAAGTTGAAAAGTTAAAAAGCCTTTTAGAAAGTTACTTGGAAGAAATAGATTTTAGTGTTTAAAAATTTATATAACTGTGTGTATGTATACACTTCTTGAGATATACATGAATGTATCATTAACTCATCCCTAGCCTGACATTTAGTAGTAGTTGAATAAATGCTTTTGAATGAATGAAAAAAATCCACTAGAGCTGCTACATTATACTACTTATTCCTTCAATTCAACACATGTTCATTTCATGGCTATTATTTGGATTTTGGGGCCTTTTCAGGGTTTACCACCTTACAGAGTGTAATGAGTTCCTTTTAGCACTCCAGATGTTATTAATAATGTTCCTTAGATGAAATCCAAGGAGGGAATCCCAGAATCACAGTTTTAGAGCTGACAGGGGCTGGACAAACCCCCTTAAATCTTAGACGTCTTCTTCCTCTGTCTCTTACCAAAGGTCCTAGGGATACTTAAAGGCAGTTAGGACTAGAACCCTTTCTTTAGATTCCTAGTTCAATGTTTTTTCTTGTATAATACCTCAACTTACATTTTAGAATTTTATAATAATATTCAAACACAGAGAATCCTTGACCATGATAAGGAATTTGGGTGTTCTTGTTAATGACAATATTCTTCATCCATTCATTCATTTCTTCAAAAAGGATTTATTAAATACACACCATAGCTGTTGAAATTTGCTAGCCACACTTATGGACCAAAAGGAATGAGACATAGTCCCTTCCCCTGACTTTGGGGTCTCCTAAAGGAAGATATGCCTGAACCTCACCTGCTGCCTCAGGCTCACCTCCAGCAATATGCCTACCATATTACATTGTACTGTCGTATTAAGACTCTATCTCTTCCATTAGTCTGCAAGATACTTGAGGGCAGAGAACATGTCTTACTAATCACTGAGCACATCCTGTCCCCTTCCCTCACCTTCCAAAAGTTATTTGAACTGCATTAACCTGATATCAATATATACTTGAAGGAGAAAGTGAATAATATGTAACTTATTGGTTTAATACATATGTTATGGACTGACTGTTTATGCCTCTCCACCCAATTCATACATTGAAGCCCTAATCCCCAATATGATGATGTTTAGAGATGGGGCCTTTGGAAGGCAATTAGAGTGAGATGAGGTCATGAGGGTGGGGCCCTGGCCTGTTGGGATTAGTGTCCTTATAAGAAGAGACCAGATCTCTCTCTCTCTCTCTCTCTCTCTCTCTCTCTCTCTCTCTCTCTCTCTCTCTCTCTCTCTCTCCTCTCTCCCTCTTTTCCTCTCATGGCACTGAGAAAAGGCCATGTGAACACATGACAAGAAGGCAGACACCTGCAAGTCAGAGAGTGTTCACCAGGATCTGACCATAATCTCAAACTTCCAGTCTCCAGAACTTGGAGAAAATAAGTTTCTGTTTTTTAAGCCACCCAATTTGTGATATTTTGGTTTGGTAGCCTGAGATGACATACAAAATGCTAAACAATTTTTTTCTTTTTTAATTATAACCATACTGAAAATCACAGTCTTCACAAAATTACAACATTCAAAACTTTGTAGGCTGTCTGGATTTTTGTGAGATTTCCTAGTGAACCAAAGCATCTCTAGTTGGTTAAGACTGAAAGTTAACAGAACGCTAGTTAAATGGAGAGACTCTACTTGGGTAAGAATCATGACTGTATTTGTTTCTTGCAGCTGCTATAACAAAGTACCATAAAGTAGGTGGCTTTAAATAAGAGAAACTGGGCTTCCCTGGTGGTGCAGTGGTTGAGAGTACGCCTGCCGATGCAGGGGACACAGGTTTGTGCCCTGGTCCGGGAAGATCCCACATGCGGTGGAGTGGCTAGGCCCATGAGCCATGGCCGCTGAGCTGAACGTCCAGAACCTGCACGTCTGGAGCCTGTGCTCCGCAACGGGAGAAGCCACAACAGTGAGAGGCCTGCATACCACACACACACACACACACACACACAAATAATAATAATAAAAAAATAAGAGAAACTTATTTTCTCACAATTTTAAAGTCCAGAAGTATGAAATCAAGTTGTTAGCTGAACTATGCTCCCTCTGTATCCTCTATGGGATGATCCTTCTTGACTCTTCCAGCTTTTGGCAACCCCAGTGACTTCAAAACTCCAACCTGTGCCTCCAACTTCTCATGGTCATCCTCTCTCTGTGTGTCTCTATATCATTTTCTCCCTGTGCATGTCTATCTCTGTGTTTCTTCTCTTCTTCTTATAAGGGCTCCAGTTATATTGGATTAGGGCTCACCCTAATTATCTTATGTTAACTTGATGACCTCTGCAAAGACTCTATTTCTAAATAAGAACACATTCACAGATATCAGGGGTTAGGACTTCGACATATATTTGGGTGGGGGGGACACATTTCAACCCATAACAGTGACCTAGTCCAAAATCGTATTTTTCCCTTCCTCATAATAATAGCATCAACTTCTACATTTTGGACCATGAATTACATACCAATCAAGCTGCTAGATATTTAATTATTTCATCTTACCTTCTCAATAAGCCAAAGAGATGGGAAATGTTAGCATTGTTAAAGCTGTCAAATTGAGAGTCAAGGAGATTGAATAACTCATACCAGGTCCTATACTAATGGTAGAGCCAGGATTTAACAAAGATCACTGATTTGTAGGTCTACATTCTCAACTAAAATGCAAGCATTTCTTCTTTTTTAAAAATACCCATGAGCCTATTAACCATTTGGAGATTCCCTATATTTAAAAATTTAAAAACTCTTTTTCTAATGTCTGCCTTGAGAATCATCCTGTCATATATTCAGCCACAACCTAACTGAGGCCACACACAGGTCTGCCGTTGTCTGGTTAGGTTCTTTAAGACTTTATTTCACCTTTTCTTTTTTTTTTTTTTTCTTTTTGTGGTATGCGGGCCTCTCACTGTTGTGGCCTCTCCCGTTGCGGAGCACAGGCTCCGGATGCGCAGGCCCAGCAGCCATGGCTCACGGGCCCAGCCGCTCCGCGGCATATGGGATCCTCCCAGACCGGGGCACGAACCCGTATCCCCTGCATCGGCAGGCGGACTCTCAACCACTGCGCCACCAGGGAGGCCCTCACCTTTTCTTTATGTCAACTCATCTGTCAGCATCCCTTCTCATCTTTCCCTTTGTCTTCATAATCCATATCATCCTTGAAGCCATTTCTAAACGCTAGGTCAGGTCCCAAGGAGGAACTCAATCATTCTTGTATAGACTCTTGTTATTTCAACCTTAGCCTGAAGTTAATTTCTGTATCAAGAGAGCCTAATTCTCATACTGCTGCGTTCAGTCTCTGCATCTTCAAAACTGACCTCAGACACGAGTTCAGTCAATTGCCCTGGATTTGAAACTCTACCATGCACTCCACTCTCTTCCTTATCCTCTTTTCTCGACCCTGAGCTCCAGCCAGAAGCACATCCATGTACCAGCCCCACTTAGCTCTGCATGGATTTTCCCAAGGCAGTTGGAGGACTCATCAAATTATTTGCAATTGTATTTCTGCATTTTGCAGCTTTTTGAAAAATTCCAGATTGATTTTCAGCTGAGCGGTGCAGCCTCAATCCTAATAAGGTTCAAGCACTGAAAAAGTACAGGGATGAACCATTGATTAAGTTGACACTGCAATCTATTTTTGCTGCCCCTGGTAGGCTGAACTGGTTGCTTGAACTTGCATTTGTTAAATGTTTCAGGCTTTTGTCTTTGTGAATAATCTTATCTGAAACCAGAGACGGTCCTGTTCTCAGTTGCTCTGTCTGGGTATCTGTCAGTACCTCTTTCTATGGATGTGAAAATGAAAGCTGAGGAAATTAAGGGTTGTGCACAGGGAATTCACCAATCTAAAAACCTAATGTCCTGCTCTGCTACTGTGCAGTCCCAACTTTAGAGCAGAGAAGGAAGACTGTGGTTGGAAAATGAACATGTCCACAGGGAAATAACACAGCAGGAGTGCACACTACTGAGTGTCAAGTTTAAGGCAGCGATGGCCTTTCCACATTAGGCAAGCGTACCTAGACAGTGACAATTCTGTTGCAAACATAAATCACTAAGATATACAATAGCAGATCCTCTTCTCTCCACTCTAATTCACCTGCTTCTCCAGCTTCTTTGAAATGATGCATTCCATGGTGAATCAGATTCTTAAAACTTACCTGCTGTGTGATCTTGGGAAAGATCTTAACTTATCTCAGCTTCAACATCCTTAACTCTAAAGTGGGTCTATTATTGATACTGCCCTCACAGGGTATTGTTATGATCAAATAAGCTAATGGATATAGTGAATCTAGCCTACAGTAAGCATTCAATACATTAATAACAATGAAGCAAGGTTTCAACTGGAAACAAATAAAAACATGTTGAAAACAATCCATTTCAACAAAGATTTTTTTTTCATTACAGTAATATTTAAATGAGTGGATGAAAAGAAGTGGTGTGGTTCCCACAATGGGAATGGGTGGGAGGGAGCAGGCCGACAATCAGAGAGACCACCCTGATGGAGTTATCAGCCAGACTCACAATGTCGCAGCAATGAGTCGTTACATCAGCAGTAACAGGATGGAAAAAATGACTGGGGAAAAGACATATTGCTCATAAGCTGTCCACCCCTCCCTGCTCTGCCTCAGCAGAGGCAGCCTCCCTGCTCTCCTTTCTTCAAAGTGATTTCTAGTTTCATAACAGTTGTTCTAAGATGGCAAACATTAGGTCTTTTGACTCTAATGCAGATGAATTTTAACCGTATGCATAGAATAAATATATACACACATCCATACACATATATTATCTTCCATGAATATTTATTGGGAGTATATAAATGATTCACACACAAATCCTTCTTATTCTAGGAGGAGAATGGAGAGATGCACTGTTCTTTGACCTGACTCCTCAACCCCATCAGAATGCAAATCATCTAACCTGGACATGTAATTGCTCCAATAACACGGGTCCTAGAGAGCTGATTCTCATGTGGAGCACAGCCATACCCCGGAAACTTTCATTGGTCTGTGCCTTCAACAACAGTCGCCCAGACATTTCTGACCAGCCCTGTGCCTGCCACCAGATTATCCTAAAAAATTACAGCCGTCCTATGTGTGCATTTTAAAATATAGATATATGTGGGGGGAAGTTGAATCAGACCCTAGAGGAAGTTGTTTCTTTAAGAGGTGGAGGCAGAAGGAGGTCTTTCAAGCAGCACTGTCCAAGAACACGTTCTGTGAAGATGGAAATGTTCTGTATCTGTGCCATCCACTATACTGGCCATTGGCCACATGTGGCTAGAGGGCACCAGAAATGTGGCAAGGGGAAAGAGGTATTGGATTTTTATTTAATGTTAACTAGTTTAAATTTAAATAGACGTTTGTGACCAGAGTCTACTGTATTGGAAAGCATAGCTTTAGAAAACACATAGCCCAACCTTCTTTTAAGGAGATAAACAGGAAATAGATGTAGAGATATGGTGAATTGGGGTGGGAGGAGCAGGAAGGAGCTAAAAACATTTTATCTTCTGACTAAAACATTCAATCTCTGAATACTCCAGATCTTTTAGCATAAGGAAAAATGGAAGATTTAACGATTACTTATCAAATTCTCAGTCGTTTACTGAGAACTTTTCTGTGTCATTTGATATCCTCATTATGCAAGCAAGTGGGGATGAAGAAATAAATAAAATTTAAAAAAAACAACACACCTTTGCCCAAAGTGTGTATATTCAGAACATCAGACAGGCACACATCAAAATAACCTTATACAGTGTTTAGTAGAAAAGAGACCATGAAAAATAACCAAAATATTATTACATTTTGAGATTAATTCTGATTGGGGTTGACAATTCTTATTCATTATGGTATTCAACAAATATAAAGTGTAACTACACGGAGTTAATACACTTTATAAAAAATTGAAATATAGTTGATATACAATATTATGTTAGTTTCAGGCATATAACATAGTGATTCAACATTTAAATACATTATGAAATGATCACCATGATAAGTCTAGTAACCATCTGTCCCATACAAAGTTATTACAGTATTATTGACAATATTACTTATACTGTATGATACATCCCTGTTACCTATTCATTTTCTAATTGGAAGTTTGCACCTCTTAATTCCTTTCACCTATTTTACCCAAAGACCCATTCTTCCCTCCCCTCTTGCAATCACCCATTTGTTCTCTGTATCCATGAGTCTGTTTTCATTTTGTTTCTCTTTTTGTTTGTTTGTTTTTTAGATTCCACATATAAGTGAAATCATACTGTATTTTTTCTCTGACTTATTTTACTTAGCATGATACACTCTAGACTCATCCATATTGTGACAAAAGGCGAGATTTAATCCTTTTTATGGCTGTGTAGTATTCTATAGTGTGTGTGTGTGTGTGTGTGTGTGTGTGTGTGTGTGTGTATGTATGCCACCTCTTCTTTGTCCATTCATCTATTGATAGACACTTAGACACTTAGGTTGTTTCCATATCTTGGCTATTGTGAATGATACTGCTTTGAACATAGAGGTTCACAGATTTTTTTTCTAATTAGTGTTTTAATTTCTTCAGGTAAAAACCCAGAAGTGAACTTGCTGGAATGTAGGGTAATTCTATTATTAATTTTTTGAGGAAACCCTTTACTGTTTTCCAAAGTGGCTGCACCAATTTACCATCCCACCAACAGTGCACAAGAGTTCCCTTTTTACCACATCCTTGTCAACACTTGTTATTTTTTGTCTTTTTCATGATAGCCATTCTGACAGGTGTGAGGAGATACCTCATTATGGTTTTGATTTGCATTTCCCTGATGACTAGTAATGTTGAGCATCTTTTCAGGAGCCTGCTGGCTATCTCTTTGTCTTCTATGGAAAAAAATGTCTATTAAGATCCTCTGCCCAGTTTTTAATCAGGTTCTTTGTTTTTATGCTATTGAGTTGTATGAATTCTTTGTATATTTTGGATATTAGCACTTTACTGGATTTTTCTTTTTCATTCAGAAGGCTGCCTTTTTGTCTTGTTGATAGTTTCCTTCTCTGTGCAAAAACTTTTTAGTTTGATGTAGTCCCATTTGTTTATTTTTGCTTTCGTTTCCCTTGACTGAGGAGGCATATCCAAAAAATATTGCTAAAACCAATGTCAAAGAGGGTACTGTCTATATTTTCTTCCAGAAGTTTTTACTGTTTAAGGTATTACATTTGTCCATCCTGAATTTATTTTTGTATCTGGTGGGAGAAAGTGGTCCAGTTTCATTCTTTTGTGTGTAGCTGTCCATTCTTTTGTGTGAGTCCGCCTTTTCCCCATTGTATATTCTTGCCTTTTTTTGTTGTAGAGTAATTGATCCTACAAGCTTGGGTTTATTTCTGGGCTCTATTCTGTTTCATTGATCTATGTGTCTGTCTTTGTGTCAGTACAATATTGCTTTGATTACTGTAGCTTCATAGTTTAGTTTGAAATCAAGGAATATGATACCTTCAGCTTTGTTCTTCTAAAGTTTACTTTGGCTATTCTGAGTCTTTTGTGGTTCCATAAAAATTTTAGGATTATTTGTTCTAGTTATGTGAAAAATGCCATTGGTATTTTTATAGGGATTGCACTAAATCTGTAGATTGCCTTGGATAGTATTGAAATGTCTACTCTGTGCCACACACTTTTATAGCATGCAGGAAAACTTGCAGAACAATGAGTAGTCTCCTGGGTCTGTCAAGATGGAGTAGCCCTAGTCCTCCCAAGTCCTTCCTCTTATGACTTAAAAATTCCTGGTGATAAAACAACAAATAAGACCAGAAAGACTCTGAAAGATGGAAAGAAGAAGGTGAGCTGCATAGGGACATTGGGGCTTGAGGAACAGCATAGTGATGAGTTTCCTAGGTTTCCTTATTGCCTCCAATATATCCCCAAAGGGGTTTTGCAGAAGCCTCCATCCTAGAACCACCAACAGGCACAGATAAAATTCTCCAAGAATGTCCTATTCTTTTTAGCCAAAGGACTAGGGAAAGAGTGTCCTAACAACAGAAAACCTTGTGGCAATATCTACTTTAGTCTAGGCAAATGCCAACAGAAAAATCCTATCACACTTCCCCCCATTTCAGCTGGCCAGCAAGGAGCTGACCTTTCATTCTACATCCTAGCCCTTACCCCGTGGAAGCTGATGTTGTGTACCAATTCCCTACTGGCTGAAGTCATCTGGATAGAGTAGGGACCTACTTTTCCATTCCCTGTTTGGCAGAAGCTGGTGGCAACACTGCAACATCCCCACCAGATAATATTGGTGGGCTGAGTGGGAAGCTGGTCTTCGATCTCTCACCCAGAAGAACCTGGCAGTACTTGAATTTCCCACCATGTTAGTGTCATTGCTGTTCATTGGTGAGCTGAGCCTCCACCCCTGACTGGCATCAATAAGGCTGACAAGGTGGTACAAGTTGAGAGTAGTAAACACTTTATTCTTCCCCATTCCCCACCCAATGTCACTCGGGGCCACTGGGGACCTAAGCCTCCACTCCCATTCTTCAGCAGCAAATTGTTATTAGTCAGCCCTCTATTTATCCTGTACTTGGTGGCTGCATGACCAGAGTCAGAACATAATCTTTACTCCTACTTGGAAACAACAAGGCAGTGTGACCTTTGGTGCCTCATTTTTAAAGGAAAGGAGTCAGTGGAGCAGAAAAGGGAGCTGAGTGTCTTCTCCTCCAACATGAAATGGAACAGTGTTAGTCAGTGCTTCTCTATTGCTGGATGGTATTGTGGGCCTCCTGACCCTCATGCTACACCTCAATAGAGGGACAAACTACTAAAAAAAGAAAAAGATTAAATAAGATCCAGAGTTTCATAATATCTAATATGTTCAGGAAATCACTTATTATACCAAGAATCAGGGAAATCACAACATGAATGACGACAGAAACCATACCAGTATGAATCAGAGGACAAAATTATCTGACAAGGATTTTAAAGCAGCTCTCATAAAAATGATTCAATGATGATATTGGAGCAGAATAAAAAATATAAAGTCTCAACAAAGAAATGAATGTTATAAAAAAAGAACCAAATGTAAATTATTGAATTGAAATATATAATAATTGAAGTAAAAAAAAAAAGAAAAACCTCATTAGATGGTCTCAAAAAGTAGAATGGAGATGAAAGGGATAGAATCAGTGAACTTGAAGATAGATCAATATAATTTACCCATTCTGAATATGAGAACAAATAGACTGACACAGGGAGGGAGAAGGGTAACCTGGGATGAAGTGAGAGAGTAGCACTGACATATATACACTACCAAATGTAAAAGAGATAGCTAGTGGGAAGCAGCTACATAGCACAGGGAGATCAGCTTGGTGCTTTGTGACCACCTAAAGGAGTGGGGTAGGGAGAGTGGGAGGGAGGCACAAGAGTGAGGAGATATGAGGATATATATATATACATATAGCTGATTCACTTTGTTATACAGCAGAAACTAACACAACATTTTAAAGCAATTATAACCCAATAAATATGTTAAAAAAAAGAACAATCTCAGGGACCTGTGAGACAATAACAAAACTGCTAACATTCATATCACTGGAGAGCCAGAGGAGAGGAAAGGATGGTACTAAAGAAGTATTTAAAGAAATAATGACCGAAAACTTCCCCAGTTTGTCAAAACACAAAAACCTTTAAAGGCACATCAAAATTAAGCTTCTCGGGGCTTTCCTGGTGGTGCAGTGGTTGAGAGTCTGCCTGCAGATGCAGGGGACACAGGTTCGTGCCCCGGTCCGGGAAGATCCCACATGCCATGGAGCAGCTGGGCCCATGAGCCATGGCCACTGAGCCTGTGCATCTGGAGCCTGTGCTCTGCAACGGGAGAAGCCACAACAGTGAGAGGCCCGCATACCGCAAAAAGAAAAAAAAAATTAAGCTTCTGTAGCTAAAGAAATGAAAGCAATCAGAGAGAAACAATGCATTACTTTTTAGGGGAACACCAGTTAGAATGACAGTAGATTTCTTATCTGGAACCATGGTGGCCAGAAGGAAGTTGTGCACCATTCTTGGAGGACTGATAGAAAAGAACTCTCATGCCTGAGTTCTATATTCAGTGAAAATATCCTTCAGGAATTAAGGGGGAAAAAAGACATTTTTTTCAGATGAAGAAAAACAAAGAGAATTATTTGGTAGAAAAGCCCTCTTTGAAGAATGGTTAAAGAAAATTCTCTAAGCAGAAAGAAAATGATAGCAGAAGAAGGCTTGAAATTTCAGAAAGAAAGAAAAACATCATATGGGTACAAATAGACAAAAATATAATAGGTCATCCTACTTCTCATGAGAGTTTCTTAAATAATAGTTGATGACTGAGGCAAAAATTATAAACATCTGCTGTGGTTTTTAATGTGAGTAGAGGAAATACTTAAGACAATTATATTTTAGAAGCAGGAAGTGTAAAGGGACCTATATGAAAATAGATTTCTACACTTTACTTGAAGTGGTAAAACATTGATACCACTATCAGAGACCACAAAAAATTATGTATGTATATTGCAATACCTAGAACAACCACTAAGGAAACTATACAAAGTTTTATACTCAAAAACACTAAAAATAAATCAAAATGGAATGAAAAAATGTCAAATAACCCATAAGAAGGTAGAAAAAAGAAAGAGGAATGAGGAACAGAGGAAACAGAGAAAACAAACAAACCAACATAGAATGGCAGGCTTAAACCATACCATATCAATAATAACCATAAATCATCGAAATTAATTAAAATACAAGATAAAAATTGCCAGGGTGGACAAAAAACAAGATCTGACAATATGCTGTCTACAACAAATTCACTTCAAATATAACAACACTGGTAGATTGAAAGTGAAAGAATGGAAAAAGTCACACCATGCAAACCATGATTAAAAAATAAATTTAGGGCCTCCCTGGTGGCGCAAGTGGTTGAGAGTCTGCCTGCCGATGCAGGGGATACGGGTTCGTGTCCCGGTCTGGGAGGATCCCATATGCCGCGGAGCGGCTGGGCCCGTGAGCCATGGCCGCTGAGCCTGCGCGTCCGGAGCCTGTGCTCCGCAACGGGGGAGGCCACAACAGTGAGAGGCCCGCATACCGCAAAAATAAATAAATAAATAAATAAATAAATAAATTTTAAAAAGCAGGAGAGGTTCTAATATAGGATAAAGTAAATTTTAAAGTAAAGAAACAGTCTCTGCTCTCAGAGAGCTTAATAATTTACTTGTTATTAGAATGTTACATTTTCAATTTTTAGGAGGAAAACTATAGCTAACTGCCACCAAAGCCAGATCATGGGCTTGGAGATACAATTAAGCAGGATTTCAAGTTAATTTCTTTTCATATATAATCAGCCCATAATGTTTATTTATAATATGTACTGAGCATTGTGCTGTGTGCTGTTGGGTGATATACCTAATAGTGTTCCAATTTCCAACAGAAGTTCCATGTGAAACATGGTGTAATGAGATTTTGAGTGGTTTTGGAGATTTAGGGAAGTGATCTTTTGAGTATCAGACACTTTCAGTTGATTTGTTAAAGCATAGATGAATAAGACAAAACAAGGCGGATATGGTTCCTGCTCTCATAGAAACTACGGTGAGGGTGATAATGCAGTAATTAAGTTGCAAAGTTGGGAAAATAGTATAATGGTGAGGTCATATTAGGGGGAGTTAGGAAAGAGATTGGTAAAAGGATTAACCATTGCCTTGATTTTATCTCTTGCTAAATTTATAGTGAAAAGTAACTATATTTAATGATGAAATTCTTATAATAACTGTTCAATCTTAGAAACAGTGATTCTTGAGAAATATGTTTAAAATTTTATCTATAATATTAAGTAAAATAAAACTATTTTCTTTCCTGCCCTGTATTTATTATGTAAAAAATATTCATGCACAGAGACTGAAAGGTAAACCAGACCTATGAAAATAGCTAATTTCCTGGGGTGATGGGATTGAGGGTGATTTGTGATTCCTTTTAAATGACCTTTATTGATATAATGTAATCTTTAGAATAAGTGGAAATTGTCAGGAAATAAGTAAGCTGAACTCAGAGAAGGAACAGAAGGCTCATGTGTTCTGCTGTCCACACGTGAGAGATCTGAAGGCTGGAGGGAGGGCAGTGGGCCTTTTCTCACCATGAGCATCGACTTCTGGCCTACTTGGGGATGTGGCTCTAATTGCTAGAGCCTGTCTTTGGCTGAGACTCATGTTTTAGAATATACTTTCCAATGCTGCATATGGATTGGCTTGGTTTTCTCTCCATTTATCAAAAAGACAGATATAATATTAAAGCTACTTCATATTTGCACTTTTCTGAGCATTTTGTGTCATTATCAGTCTTTATGAGAATGCTGTGAGGTAGGCATGGGAGGAGTTACATCTACATTTAAGAGACAAGGGAGAAAACCATAATTCGAAAGGATGCATGCACCCCGATGTTCATTGCAGCACTATTTACCAGGACATGGAAGCAACCTAAATGGACGTCGACAGAAGAATGGATAAAGAAGATGTGGTACATATATACAATGGAATATTACTCAGCCATAAAAAAGGTATGAAATAATGCCATTTGCAGCAACATGGATGGACCTAGAAACTGTCATACAGAGTTGAGTAGTCAGAAAGAGAGAGACAAATATATAATATTGCTTATATGTGGAATCTAGAAAAATGATACAGATGAACTTATTTGCAAAGCAGAAATAGAGTCACAGACGTAGAAAACAAACTTATGGATACCAAGGGAGGAAGGGGGGGTGGGATAAACTGGGAGGTTGGGATTGACATATATACACTGCTATGTATAAAATAGATAACAAATGAGAACCTACTGTATAGCACAGGGAACTCTACTCTGGGCTCTGTGGTGACCTACATGGGAAGGGAATCTAAAAAGAGTGGATATATGTATATGTATAACTGATTCACTTTGCTGTACAGCAGAAACTAATACAACATTGTAAAGCAACTACACTTCAATAAAAATTTAAAAAAAAAAAGAGGCAAAGAAATAGACAAAGACTTCACCACTTAGTACCTTTGGAACTTTTGGCCATAAACCTTCTGTGGCTCAGTTCCCTCATCTATAAAGTAGTGATGATGATACTATTAAATTATAAGGGAATTTATGCAATTAAAGAAATTACATATAAATTACTTTGAACAGAGTCTGGCATGTAGGAAGAACTCAACAAATATTAGCTATTATTATTTAATAATTTTTAATATTATTATATTACTTAACTTTCAACCCTGTTTCCTATACTTTTCTACATCCTATACTTCTTTTTTTTTTTTTTTTTTGCGGTATGCGGGCCTCTCACTGTTGTGGCCTCTCCCATTGCAGAGCACAGGCTCTGGACGTGCAGGTTCAGCGGCCATTGCTCACGGGTCTAGCCACTCCATGGCATGTGGGTTCTTCCCAGACCGGGGCACGAACCCATGTCCCCTGCATCGGCAGGCAGACTCTCAACCACTGCGCCACCAGGGAAGCCCCATCCTATACTTCTTGAGAAAATAGCGTGGTGGAGAAGGAAAAGAAAATGTGAGCATTGTATCTGAGAAAGAAAAATCCTTATTTCTAATCCTAAGTTTTTTACGAAGCTGAGAGATGTTGGAAAGTTATGAATCTAAGTTTTTTCATTTCTAAAATGAAGACAATGATGATAATATGAATGATTTCAGCTTTAGCCTCAGTTCTCTAAAATACAGAGCTTGAATAAAGGATTAATTGCTGGTGTTTTACTTGGGAAATGCCATCCTGGGGCATTGAGAATGAAAAAGGAAGTATAGCAGGTAAGAAAGAGAAATTAAAATAGATCACACGATGCAGTAGTATGCCAGCCACTCTGACATGATCTACACAGACACAGCCAGTCACCTGGCAAGTGTACAAGTTTGGCCTTGCAGGATGTCTCCAGACAAACAATACTGTGTTTCCATACTGGCCATCAGTGAGAGGAAGAGAGAGGGAATTTATCTGCATATACTGTCTGCAACTGGTCACAATTTATCCCACAGGGAATTAACTTCGGCAGCTGCTCAGAAAGTCAGATTCCATATCCTGTTGCATGGCAGTTATACTGGAGTCTGGAAGTAGAAGTGGTGGGAAGAGTTAGCAACTATAGGAAAGAGGCTAGTCAGCTTGTGAAGGCAGAACTGCCCAGATCTGCACAGCTGCCTTTGCTGCCCAGTGAGGGCAAAGCAGCCAGCAGTCCAGGGATCTGAGGAAGTCCATAAGACGTGCCTGTTATGTCCTCAGAGGCTGAATAGGGTACAGGGCTTGTCTTAGTTCTGGCTGCTATTCCTACTGGTAACAGAATAGGCAGTTACTTATTCACAGTTTTGTTACCTGTTCACAGTTTTGTAGGCTGAGAAGTCCAAGATCAAGGCTCCAGTAGATTCACTGTTTGGTAAGGTCCCATTTCCTGATTCATAGATGATGGCTGTCTTCTTGTTTGCTCACACAGCAGGAGAGGAAAGGGAGCTCCCTGGGGTCTCTAAATGGACATTAATCTCATTAATAAGAGCTCAACCTCATGAATTAATCACCTCCCAATGGCCCCACCATCACCTTGGGGGTTGGATTTCAACATATGAATTTGGGGGAGACACAAATATACAGTCTATAGGTGGGCTGTATACTAATATTAATTATTAAGTTTCATCCACCCTGAATTGAATGGTGGTGGCAACAGGGAGATGGGCTGCTCTGTGGAACTCTAGAAGGCACTTTTAAAACCACAAGAGCCTAAATGTATTAGATACTCTGAGACACAACATCATCTACCAATGTCATTCTGAAGGCAAAGCCATTGCAGCTGTTCATGTGTGATGCCTTATTTCCTTAGCAGGGGCACCTAGTGGTCTGGCACATAAAGAACAGTAGCTAGTAGTTATTAGCAGCAGCATAAACATTATATTGATATAATATTTTTTAAATGCTTATAAGTTTAGAAACCTCTATCTCCTATAATAAGATGGCCACACTAATGCATATCTTATCCCAGATGATCTACTGGCAGTGTGACATTGATACTTCTCCATAAGAAGGTAAAGTCTATGTTCCCATACCTTAAAACTTGGTTGGTGGGGGATGACTTCATAACTGCCTTACCCAATAGGATACAGTGGAAGTGATGCTGCATATTTTTCAAGAGTGGGTCATAAAATGGAAAAAATCTCCCCCTGGCTCTTCCTCTTGGCACATGCATCCTGAGAGCGTGATCTAACATTAGAAGTCTAGCTCCCCAGAAGCTGCCTGCTGGAGACATGATGTGGAAAGACCAGAGAGAGAGAGAGATGTCTGAGTTGCTGCAGCTGTTTCAGCCCCAGCAATTGGAATCTTCCAGTCCAGGTATCAGACACATAAGATAAGAAGCCTTTGAGATGACCCCAGTCCCAGCCACCATCTCTGACTGCAACCTCATGAGAGACTAGAACCACACAGCTGATCTGCACAGATTCCCAGCCTATGGAAACCATGAGTGAAAATAAATGATTACTGTTGCTTCAAGCTGCTAAGTCTTGGGGAAATTTGTTTGCAGCTATAAAAACTACAACATGTGTAGAGCCCCGAGTGCTTTGATACAAGGCTATCGTGACAGTTGTTTTAAAAGTGTTCACTTTCATTTTGTTTAAAATGTTTGACCTTAATCATTTTGTTAATAAATAACTTATTTATTGAGTGCCCACTTATTGCCCAAACTGATCTAGTTGCAAGGAGTACAAAGAAAGCAAAACTGTCCCCAATTTCATGACACTTAGAGCTCAATTGGGAGGGGAGTCTTACAAGTATATAAAGAACCACGTGCTACAGAGATGCCATACACTTTTACAAAGCTATTCTTCTCCCTTTGGGGAACTCTACATATATACACATTTATATGTATGTATACAGTATAATTTGCAAAAGTAAGATATTTTAACTGAAAGCCTTTGAAACTGTCGACTGAAAAAAAGATGCACAACCTTAAAGTTGAGGACTTTCTGAGGTATTTAAGCCTGGAAGACAGCCTCTTGGATAGCTCTGAGGGACTGCTCTGATAAGATTAGGGAGGAACCGACATATAGGAGTTTTTGCAACAAAAACCAGGTAGCTGAACATCAAAAGTTACTGTTAATTAAAGAAAACCAGACATCTCAAGTTAATGAATTCAGTGCTTTTCTATGTATGGGAAGATGCAAGAGTCTGAGCTCATTGAAATCATTCCTTTGATATGCACCTCAGCTATCTGGGACCAGTATCCTGTTGTTTCCTGTCCTGAGTCCCCTCAGGACTCACCATTGGGAGAGGGTATAGTGGTTAATCGCTTGATGGCTTCAACATCCTTTGTTTATTGATATGGCAGGAGACATTTTTTGTCCACACAACCCATGTTTCTTTCTGCTCTGGCTTCTCCTCCATTGTTCTTCCCCTCCTGTCGGGTGATGTTGGAGGTGCTATGACATTTATGGTATCTTCTCAGAGGAGCTTAAGTTGAGGATGTTTTTGGTTTGACTTTAGTGGGTCATATGAACATGGCTTCCAGTTAAGTTATTGCTAGTTGCACTGGTGTGGGAATGGTTTCCAGGAATACTCCTGCTGCCCACTGTGCTGACTCAATCAATGTCATGACACAAAACTTTGGAGCTAGGAGTTGTCTTGTGAGAAGAGCACACCCCATATAGCCAGCACCCACTGCTGGAAGTTCATGGGTAGTGAGACAGAAGCAAGGTTTAATATGCATGGAGCCAGGAGCTGGCCTGTGGAAAATTCTTCTAAATCTGAAGGATTTTAAACTGAGGATTTAATAGTAAATGAAATTGTAAACTGAGGATTCCATTCTCACTGCCACTTGGTCAAAAGAGAAGTCTTCTCCAATCAGGAGGACTCTCAATAATTCAGTGTATACAATTTAAATGCCAATGATTAAAAGTTGACAAATAGCTCAAGCATTACAAAATCCAGGAAAATAACATGATAGTTTTATTATTTAAGCATCAAATCAGCAAGAAATTAGACACTTTTGCCAATGTTTTTATGATCCACTCCTCTTCCTTAACTGGATTATCAAATAACCCTGAAGTCTATTTATTAATGCTATTAAAAATTCATCTTATCCTCTTCATAAATTATTGCCTTAGGTATGATGTGGCAAAATTATTTTTACAATTTTTCTCTCCATGTCAAAATAGTTTCTATTGATTTCAGTGCTTATCTTGTTTGCTTTCCTTTCATATTTCATTAAATTTGATTTTTCTCTGTTCTTTAATAAGTAAATATAAGACAACAAACAAGGTAAGCTTCCATGTTGATCAAATTGTGTGTAATTTCTCACTTGCTTTAAATTTTTAATGATCATGATATTTTTCTGATATAGAGAAATGAAAAAAAAACTTAATTTTGAATGCTTTTTATTAAAAGCATTAGGGTTTAGGGCTAAATACTTAATTACTGCTAGTTTTGAGATGTCTATGTGAGCAAGTCTTTGTAGCTTGTGCATTGGCAGAATGAGTCAGAAGCTTAGCATTGTGACCTGTTATTTTTCTTTTTTTTTAAAAATAATGTATCTTGAAATTAAAAAATATATATACCTAATTTTGAATGCTTTTTTTTTTATTAAAGAAGGACATCCAAATTATAGAAGCTTCAGGTCTCATACACCTGGATTCATTCCTGACTGGACAGTGGGAAGAGGTGAACAAACCTGTTGAAGCATGTCTTCTTTTGGGAATTCTGTTCCAATAGCCCAAGCCTAAGTTAAGCATTATTTTGATTTCGAGATTGTCCTGTGCTAATCTCTAGAGCTCACCACTTTGAGACAAATGCATAGTTTTTCTTTTAAAGCTTACAAAAGCTCTGTGAGGTAGTGTGATACACAATTTTATGTGTCAGTTTGTCTGGGATATGTCGCCTAGTTGTTTGGTCAAATACTAGTCTAGATGTCTCTGTAAAGGTCAGTTGACTTTAAGTAAAGGAGATTATCCTTGATAATGTGAGTGGATCTCATGCAATCAGTTGAACATTTTAAGAGTAAAAGTAAGGTTTCCTGGTGTTACAACAAAAATAATAATGAGGTTTTTCTTTCCTATTAGTAAACAAGTAAATAAGGAACATGTGAATAACTGTAGAAATAGCACACACAAGCCTGAAAGTGTTAAGCAATTTTAGCATTACTTTAACTGTTACTAATTTGTAGTGCCTGTAACTAGACTTGTCCTTCACAAAGCTAATTCCTTAATTGCTCTCTGACTCTATGTGGATTATATCCTGCACGTGGCATCCTTTTCCTCCACACTCCCCTGTATCACTACCTTGTAGCATTCTTCTTTTCAGGAAGGTCATGAGCCAATAAACTGGGAAAAGACCAGCCCCAGTTACCAAGTTGCCTGATGCCAGTGGTACTGCCTTGAGCCGTATCACCTACCCCAGACTATGAGCCCTGACTATAAGACCTCTCCCTATTCCCCAGGGTGGGGGGCAGCAGAGTTTTTGAGGCTCTAGTCTGCTGTGTTCCCTCTTTGCCTGGCAAAAGAACTAAAGCTACTCTTTCTCTTCCTCCAAAACTCTGTCTCCATATTTCTTTTCGGCATTGGTGCACAGAGAGAAATATTTTGGCAACACTGGCGATGAAGCAATTGTGTAATATAAACTGCTACCTCAAGAATGTAATATAAATTACTGTATAGCACAGGGAACTATATTCAATATCTTGTAATAACCTGTAATGGAAAAGAATCTGAAAAATAATATATGTGTGTGTGTGTGTATGTATATATATATATATATATATATATATATATATATATATACACATATAACTGAATCACTTTGCTGTACACCTGAAACTAACATAACATGGTAAATTAGCTATACTTCAATTTTTAAAAATGGTTAAAATAAATAAATAAAAAGAGTGTAATATAAAAATTCTGTCTGAGTTTCCAGGCCTCTGTACTGCCCTGTGGGTTTAAGACTTGCAAGCCTCCACAGCTATATGAGCCAATTCATTAAAATAAATCTTTCTCTATCTTTCCCTCTCAGTAAACACACACACACACACACACACATGCTCTGTTATATTATCTTGTTGGCCGTATTTCTCTGGAGTACCCTGACTGGAAAAGGTAGCACTTATCGGTATTTCATGGAAACTAGAAAAGGTTAGCAAGTAACTTAGAACATACAGCTGGTAAGTGGTGAACCAGGTTGGTGGACAGGTCTTGCTCTCCCTGCTCTGCAGCATTGACTCTTTCTGGAGTCAGAAAGCCTCCTTAGTCCGACTTTGTCTCATTGTGTTGAGTGATCTTAGAGGTTTGATACCCAGCCTCCCTCAATCCCTCTTTCCTCATGTGTCAAGTGTGGTAGCAATGGCTCTTGACTTAAATCCATCACATGAACTGTTTTGAGGTTCAATGAGACAAGTAGGTGAAGACAAAACAACTCTACAAATATAGTTCATTGTTAAGTAAGAAATGAACTTCATGACTTTTCCCAAAGAAAGAACTGCTTTTCCCTTTCCTGAGTATTAATTTCTTCCTCTTCGTTTTGCTATCTCTTTCTCCCACCTCACAGCTCCTCCTTTCCAGTGGTATTAGACTAAAATATTTGTGCTCTCATATACATTTTGTTTAGTCATCAGGACACGCTTGGTTATATAAATATTATACCCATTTCACAGATGAGGAATTGACACACAGGGGTGTCCAAAGTAATACGGCCAGATAACAATAGAGCTGGAGTATTCTTTCACTGTATCAAAATGGAGGAAAAAAATACTATAAAATTTTAATCAGTTGAACCCTGGGACCATTGCCATAAAAAAATAATCCCTTACTTTGCACGAAGAAATTTCTTTAATTCAAATCCCCTTTCTGCCCTAAAGGGAGCAAATTATAATTTCAATGATTAAGCTTTTAGAGTCAGTATTTCCATTGGAAGACTCTGTGTCTGATTCACCTGCCAGCACATAACGGAAGCTATCAAGAATTTGGTGCCCAGCTGGCTGAAACAGATTAAATTCCTGAAAGGTATTTAAATAAAATTTAAATAATTCATAATTTGCCTTCATCTGAATAACGAAGCTTCTCTAGTACAAGTGGAAAAAGTAGCAGTGAAGTCTTCAATAGAAGGTTGAGTTAGGGAGGGAAGAAAATCCGGAATCTGATTTTCTAAGGAGATCATGGCAGACAAAGGGAGTTGATATCTTGCCTTTCTAAATCTCTAAACTAACGACTCTACAAACCAGTTTAAAATTAAAGTGCACAGAGAATGCAGTTTATATTGAGACTAGAATTTGGTTACCATATTTTCAATGGGATATTGACAAACCAGAGCAAATTTTAGGATTGTGAAGACCCTGTTGTAAGAGTCACAGTTGAGGAGCTCATGATGATCAGACTGATGAAGGCTCAGAGGAAATAAGAAAACGGTTTTTCAATATTTGAAGGGTAGATGTTTACCTCCAGAGGGCCCTTGGGTAGACTATAAAGGAAAGCAGGTGAAAATCCTTTGTAACAAGGAGTGTTGTCCAAGCATGGAACAGGCTGGTTAGTGATGTGGGGCTTCTTGCGCTAAAGGTGGTGACCTCTGATGCTGATGTCTGAATTCCTGCTTTGGGGTATGCGGTGTTGGACTGCCCAAAACTTAAGGTATCTTCTATTGTTAACATTCAAAGAGAAGATGTTGATAGTAACTGTCTTTCCATTAAAAATATAGAGTCTGTCATACAGAGTGAAGTAAGTCAGAAAGAGAAAAATAAATACCGTATGCTAACACATATATATGGAATCTAAAAAAAAAAAAAAGGTTATGAAGAACCTAGGGGCAGGACAGGAATAAAGACGCAGATGTAGAGAACGGACTTGAGGACACAGGGAGGGGGAAGGGTAAGCTGGGATGAAGTGAGAGAGTGGCATGGACATATATACACTACCAAACATAAAATAGATAGCTAGTGGGAAGCAGCTGCATAGCACAGGGAGATCAGCTCGGTGCTTTGTGACCACCTAGAGGGTTGGGATAGGGAGGGTGGGAGGGAGATGCAAGAGGGAGGAGATGTGGGGATATATGTATATGTATAACTGATTCACTTTGTTATAAAGCAGAAACTTAGCCACCACTGTAAAGCAATTATACTCCAATAAAGATGTTAAAGAAAAAAATTCAATGGTTTGAATCCATTTAAGCAGAAAACCATGACTTGCTCATTCATTTTGTCTCAAGGGTAATTGGTATGTATTAAAGACCTTTTACTCATTTCTAAAAATCTTGACTCTAAGTCTCAGATTCTTTATACATAGAATGGAATAACTAATGTGCATACTTCATAAGGCTATTGTGAAGATTGGTTTGAGATGATGCACATCAAATGTTGAGTGCCTGTTACATAATAATTTCCTAAGGCGTGTTAACTGTTATTATTGTTGTTGTTATATGTAAATTTTTTCTGGCTTATAACCTTGTGAGATTGATCATGTCATCCACATTTTAGGAATAAGGTAGCAGAAGCTTCTAGGTCAAGTAAATTGCTTGAGTTCCTATAGTTGGAAAGATGTGGAAATGCAAGTGTTTGACTATGTCTTGCTGATACCAAACCCTCAAGTTTCCTTAGTATTCCATGTGGATGTAAAGTTCTTTCTTGTTTTCTCAGACATTTGCCATGAAAATGACCCTATTATTTCATTTCAATGTTTAATCTTTCTGAGTTCCAATGGAAGCAAAACTGTGACTTTGTGTTACATACATCCAGACACATATGCACTCATACACACAACCTCAGTGACTAGAGTAGAAACTGTAGGAATTAACGTGACTCTATTATTTGAAACATCATTCACTGACAGCTCCGGCAAAGCTTTTGATCATGCCAAGCTGTGTGGCTCAATGAAATCCATGTATAGAATCCTGTCTAGCTGCAGAAAGATTGCATCAGAGAAGGCTGAATGATTCAATTGCTGCTATCCTAAAGCCAGCATTCTGGGGAGAGCATTAGTATTCACAAACATCAAAAGAGTCGCTAGAATGGAAATTGACCCTGTCTTGTAATATAAACAGGTCAGCTGTTTGAGAGTTTTCAAAGACAGTTATGATGTAATAGCCTATATACAGTACTCACACTCTAATCTGTTTTAAGCTTCTCCTCTGGCATTTCTCTTTCCCAGGAATGAAATAAAAGGAAAAGTGAATAAAGATAAAGAAGAGAGCTCATCCCTTTTGCCATTTAAGAAACGGCCTATTGTCCGACCTCCATAGGGAAATGACATTGCTGGTAAATTCAATATTTACATCACTGGGGCTGTTTTCTCAGAGCCATTTTTTCCACGTGAGATATTATCATCTTGTGATTTATGATCTATGCATCTCGGCTGACATTTTTTCTGAAGTTTTCATTGTTCATAAATGTACATGACACCAGGCAAATAACTAATGCTGATCGAGTCAGCTGCAGGTGCAGCAGACATTTTAAATAAGAGCACAATTAAATGGAAACCTGAATTCTAGCCAGCAGGATGTTAACAATAATACAGTACACTGGCATGCCATTATATCGATCCCGTGGTGTCTCTATAAGCAACAACTCACAGTGCACTTGCCACCAAAAGATGGACGTGTTTCAGCAGAGCCCTCTCCCACTCAGTGCGGTAGGTTGTAGGAGGGCTTGGGTTGAGGCAGTCCATTCAGATGTAAAATGTAAGTCGAGGATGAAATTATACTCTGTTTTATCTAGGCTCTCCTTTTCTTTTAAATTTGCTGATTTCACTAGTTTCTTGACAATCCCTCCCTCCCCCAATCTCCTACAACAGTTACGGTGAGCATAAAAATTAAGAGTGAAGAATTAATTTACACTGAAAAAGATAAAATCACAGGTTTCCCCAAAGTGACTTTTTCTAAAATTTAAGGTGAAAAGCCGTCAAGAAATTACAATTGGCAGAAATGCAGACTGATTTAACTCATCGCTCTATTAAAGTTGAATATAGAGCCATATAACAGTGTGTGAGTTTTACCCAGGCCAGTCTTTTCTGGGGGCATGTTTGATCTGTAAGACTCAGACCAAATGTCATACATCTTTCAGAAACAGGTTAAGAGGTCCATGACTCTGAGTCAGGTCAAAAGCATGGTGAGTTTTTCATATGGCTGGAGGGTTTTCAGTTGTGTCTTTCACAATGCACACTGTAGATCTCTAAAATTTTTCCCACATACACTTACTTCATCATGGGTAATGAGCAAACATGTTAACATTTTTGGAAAGTCTCTCAGTATTAGGTTTCTTTCTTTCTTTCTTTCTTTCTTTCTTTCTTTCTTTCTTTCTTCCTTCCTTCCTTCCTTTCTTTCTTTCTTTCTTTCTTTCTTTCTTTCTTTCTTTCTTTCTTTCTTTCTTTCTTTTCTTTCTTTTGCTGCTCGGCATGCAGGACCATGTGGGATCTTAGTTCCCTGATCAGGGATGGAACCTGTGCCACCTGCAGTGGAAGTTTTAACCACTGGACCACCAGGGAAGTCCTTATACGGTTTCAAAAGCAGAAGTTAAATGGAAAGAAAATAGTACCTTACTATATGTATTTTTCCAATTTATGATTTTTTGCATGTGTAAAAATTAACAATCTGTTAGCCATCCTATAAAATCAGCTACACTAGAGCAGTCTATGGCCAATGAGTCCTATAGTCACTCCCCATTCTCGTAGAATCCTATTAATTTCCTCAACTGCTCACTGGCAGTTCAGACTCTCCCATCACCACCCCTGACACACATTTATGTGTGCAATGTTATTCTTGTATTCCAGCATTATGTACTCCGTCTACTCTCACAGCTCCATTTTCTACATAAAAAAGTAGAAAGAGCATCAGAATCAGAGAAACTAAAGCCTGAGTCCCAGCTCTGCTGTTTCCTCTTTGATTTTGTCCAATTACTTACCTCCTTTGAGTTTTGGGGTTTCTCATTTGTAAATAAAGAAATACTTTACAGAGTTTGAATATTAAATTAAATAATGAGTGTAAAATGCCTAGTACAATGTCTAGTGTGTAGCTGTCCCTCAATAAATGTTGGTTTGCTTTTTCCCTGTATATAGAACAGATGCAGTGAATCACTCAATGTTTCCCTTTCGTTGACATGAATTATTTGCATTTTAAAAGGGATTAAAAGGGATCCCTTGTAAATGCAAAGGAATAAAATATTGATGGTGGAATTTTAGAGAGGAGGACAGGCTGGTGTGAGAGTTATTGTGAGAGTTATTTTTAAGTCAGGAGATGTTCCAGGTCCACTAAATGTCACAGTGAGGACACCTAGTCCATCCATGTTTCTGTTAACACAGAAATAAGAACATTATTATAAGAACATAAAAGTGCACTAAATAGCGCCTCTCATATGCTCAGTGATCTAGATTTTAGGAAATTAAAGATCATTATTATTTGATTGAATTTAATTAAACAGAACCCACCACCTTAGAGCCCCTGGGCTTCTCTAAAGAGAATATGAATGCTATGATTAAATTAAGTCACAGCCAATAAAGATTCTCATCAAAAAAGAAAATGGAAAAAATTATCTGATTGAGAACTCTGAGTCAGTTACATGGCTTGGGTGTTTCATGAAAAGTTATTGAAATTTACCTGTGCTGAAATGAAGAAAAGACTGCTTAGAAAATATAACTCATTTATTTGTCCATTCATTCATCCCATATTTATCAAGCCTTTTCTCTGTGGTAGATGCTTTGCTGGACATCTTGTGAGAACTACCAGGATAAATGAGATTCATTTCCTGGCTTCCCCCCAAAACTTGGAGTAGGGACTACTTCTAAATGAATATAATCCATAGAACTTGGGATGCAGAAAAATATATCCATTTTGATCTGAAAATATCAGGAAAATATTTTTTGAATAGATAGTATTGAGTTTAGGCCACAGAGTTAAGATGATTCAACAAAAGTAGTTCAAGCGTTTTTCATTATATTCTTACCAGGTGTCAGGAGGTATCCTAAGTCCTAGAGATACAGTTTCAGAGGGAATGGGATTGTGTCTCAGCTCTGCTATTTTCTGGTTGTGAGCTGGCTGTAGTAAAAAAATTATTTAATCTTTCAAATGCTCAGTTTTTTCAACTCAGATAAAATAAGTTTTGAGCTCATAGGTGAATATCGAATGAAATAATGCACATAAAACTAATTATGTGCTCAAGAAAAGTTAGCTATTGTTATTATAACATTCCATTGAGCTCCTCTTTTCTTTTGTATTTCTCTAAACTCTCCTATCTCTGGCTGTCAGTTTCAATCTCATTAAGCAAAACTTTACTCAACAAAATCCAAGCAAAAATTTGGTAGCTTTTTAGCATCTCTTGAGAAACTCTAGATTAACACTTTGCTTCTGTATTCACAGTGTATCATGATCTGTTTCTAACCATTTTATTATTTGTACTGTCCAGTTTCTGGATAAACCAGATTCTAGGATGTTGTGAAAATGTTCCCTGGGCTCTGCTGCCTTTGTGTCTTTACATATCTTTGAGGGAAAGGTCTTCACCTTTCCTTCGATTAGAATTCTTATTTCCTGAAATAGTATTCAAGACCCAGCTGAAATGTCACCTCTTCTGTTAAGCCCTCCCTGATTGTCCCAGGTAATTACCCTTCTTTGAATATAATATTGATCATGTTAAGACACTGCTGAAGAACTTTGTTGGCTTTTCATTCCCTGATGAATCAAGTCTAAACATTTTAGCATGACATGAACTTTAAAATCAAGTTATCCATATGATTTCCCAAACATGCCATGTACTTTTGTGTCTTTCTTTTTTTTTTTTTTTTCTTTTTGCGGTATGCGGGCCTCTCACTGTTGTGGCCTCTCCCGTTGCGGAGCACAGGCTCCGGATGCGCAGGCCCAGCGGCCATGGCTCATGGGCCCAGCCGCTCCGCGGCATATGGGATCCTCCCAGACCGGGGCACGAACCCGTATCCCCTGCATCGGCAGGCGGACTCTTAACCACTGCGCCACCAGGGAGGCCCCTTTTGTGTCTTTCTTATGCTATCTTCTCCACATGGAATTTCCTAAACTGCTTTAAAATCTTTGGCTTTTTTAGTGGCCAGATCTGTGAAGCCTTTCTGGGTCGTTACAATAGAATTAATCTCATCCATCCTTACAGCATCTCGTTTACATTCTATTACAGCACTCAGTGACATCTCAACACACACAGCTAGCTGTATGTTACTACCTTGCTTCAAAGAGTATGAATTCCTTAAGACACAGACTAATTTTTATTTATCATTAAATGACCCATTTGTATCATAGTGCCTGTCATGTACTAGGACTCAGTAAATGTTAACTGAATGGCGTAGTGAGCACAGAATATCCCAGGGACAGAAGAATGGCTCTCAATGTGGTGCTCATTTTGCCGGATTCAGTAAGTGGCTCATTTAGGGTTCTGTGCTTCATTTCAGTGTTACAAGCAAGTAGAAGGAACTCCTCTTGGATTTCTTCATCTCAGAATTAGGGATCTTGTTAGATTGCTTATATAAATCATTTTGTTTGCAATGGGCTTTAAAACCAGAAACCTTGAGGGAGCCATGGGGTGACTGACACCAGTTGGCCTGACTGGTCCCTTGAGGTATGATGAGCACTGGAGAACACTTCTGTAACTAAGCAGATTCTTGCATTTGGGCTCAATGTCCAGGCATCAGTTCCACACTCTAGGTTCAGTCGTTGCCTTTGTGAGGACTAAATAGCTATGTGTCTGGCACTGGGCCTGGAATATTATAGTTTCTCAGTAAAAATGAGATTGATTTCTCTTTCCCTCCACTCAACAAATTTAGGACTGGTTATGTATTTAATAGAATATGTAATTAAAGAAATAGACTCCATCTTCTAAAATCTGTATGAAATCTTGAAACACAGTAGTTATGATGTGTTGATGTCATAGTTCGGGTCTGCTCTATGTGCTCAAGCATCCTCTGCATACCACTTAAGGCCTACTTCTCAAGGTCAAGGGCTAGATTGCATTCTGGCTTCTGAATAGTGGCACTCAAACTACCAGGCAATCACAGCTTGGTGCCTTCTCTTTCTTGGATACATTTTAGATGGGAGCAAGTTCCCTGCTTGGTTTTCTTAAGGATGTGTGGTACTCTTTCGTGTTTGCTAATCAGCTGCTCTGATCTATTATTCTGCACTTGAGGTGAGAAGAGAGTCTAACGCAGCACTTCTGTCTTTTCTATCTGGTCCATGATGCTTTGCGGAGAGCGAGGATGGGGATAATGATGGGAAGGGAGAACGGGGAATAATAATAGTAATGTTAATGACACAGTTGGTAAGAGATAAAACTACCATTAAAATCTAGACCAAAACACGCTCTGTATTTTGGTTGCATTAATCCTGAAACAGGGAATACAATTCAAGTCATTATTTTCCATATAGTGAGCTTCTCATTAACAGTGACATGCAACTGGTAACTACTTTTGGAGGAGAGACAAGGAAACTTCATGATTAGTTTTCTCTCCACTCTGAGATTCTGTATTTTTATGAAAAGATGACCACAAATCCCATGAGCCCCTACATCTCCAGACATCATTGAGCCCACAGGTGTGATAAGGATGCCAGAGCTCCAGGTGGTATCATGGAGCTGCCCAAGGGGCTGCAAAATCCATTGCCCATGATGTCTACCCGTGGTCATTATCTTGGCTATGGAAATTTCCAAATCCACTTATATTCTCTATGGGTGAAAGGACTGAACATTCTGGGCCCAGATAAGGACCTTGGGGAAAAGATTCTATTTCTTTTAACTTCCCTTCCCGGCAGGTTTCAGCTGACAAGGATGTGAGGTGGAGGATGAAAGGAGCGCTCTGCTTCCTGAGAAAGAATGAAGTTTGGAAGGATCCTAGTGTCCTTTAAATTTTAATCTTTAAAGCTCTCTTCACTGATGTAGTTAACGAAAACTAAGATAGAAACATCAAAAGATTAGGGTTGGTTTGAAATTGAGAGTAGAGTGCTTTTTCTCAAAATACAGTCTTCCTGGTAATTCTGAAAGGATTTGAGCATTGATGTCACAAGAAAATAAAACAGGCAGTCTCACTGTAGGCAAAGGTACTCTCATTGTAGGCCAAAAATTGCAAGCAAAATGTTATGATTTTTGATCAAATAACATAATATACTCCATTTTTAGCTTTCTGTTCGATCTAATCTGATCTTGTGACATCCCTAGTCCTGGTCATAATGGGTAATATCACTGAAGATGTGAACTCTTTAGGAAAGCAAATGAATACTTTTTATACTTTTCTATAAATAGCAGTGAGAGAAGTCTTGAAGAATCTGCAATCCTAAGGGTCAGGCAAAGTCACCTTCAGAAGCAGTGAAATCCTTAAATGAATTTGTAATCATTCAGCTACCTATTCAAAGATAACAGCAATACTTTTAAGATGCAGGACCAAGAACGATGTAATCAATAATGAATAATAAAGTTAGTGGATTTCATCACTGAAGAAAGTAAAGCACTTTAAATATCTTTTTAAAAATAATAACTTTAATGAGATATAATTCACATAAAACAAAATTCACCATTTTAAGGTGTACAATTCCTTGGGTTTTGGTGTATTTACAAAGTTGTGCAACCATCAGCACTATCTAATTTTAGAACATTTTCATCACCCCCAAAAGAAACACATACCCATTTTGAGTCATTCCTTTTTAACTGCCCCAAACCCCTAGCAAACATGAATCTACTTTCTGTCTTTGGATTTACCTATTCTGGACATTTCATATAAATGGAGTCATGCTATACATGGCCTTTTGTGTCTGTTTTTTTTCAATTAGCATAATGTTTTCAAGGTTCATGAACGTTGTAGCATATATAGTACATTTTCTCTTTATATGGTTAAAAATATTTCATTGTGTGGATCTACGATATTTTAAAAATCCATTCATAAGTTGATAGAAATCTTTTTTTTTTTCCTTCTACTTTTTGGCTATTTGAGTTGAGCTGCTGTGGACATATATGTACGAGGTTTTGTGTAGACCTAAGTTTTCAAGTCTCTTGGATATATACCTAGGAGTGAAATTACTGGGTCACATAATAACTCTGTTTAACTTTTGAGAAACTGACAAACTGTTTTTTGAAGTGGCTGCACCATTTTACATATACACATAATGTCTTTTTTAAAAATAAATTTATTCATTTTATTTATTTATTTTTGGCTGCCTTGGGTCTTCGTTGTTGCGTACAGGCTTTTCTCTAGTTGCGACGAGTGGGGGCTACTCTTCCTTGTGGTGCACAGGCTTCTCATTGCGGGGGCTTCTCATTGTGGAGCATGGGCTCTGGGCATGTGGGCTTCAGTAGTTGTGGCTCACGAGCTCTAGAGCACAGGCTCAGTAGTTGTGGCATACAGGCTCAGTAGTTGTGGCACACGGGCTCTAGGTGCTCAGGTTTCAGTAGTTGTGGCATGCGGGCTCAGTAGCTGTGGCTCGTGGGATCTAGAGTGTGGACTCAGTAGTTGTGGCGCACAGGCTTAGTTGCTCTGCAGAATGTGGGATCTCCCCAGAGCAGGGCTAGAACCTGTGTCCCCTGCATGGGCATGTGGATTCTTAATCCCTGAGCCACCAGGGAAGCCCCCATAATGTCTTTTCAGTCTCCAGTGTAGATGAAGTTTATTCTGCCCTGGAGACCATGTTGTCCTAGAATTGCATTTGTTAAAAAGTCCATCACATTTGAGGGTATTAAATCTCGCCATTTGGCTTTCTTCCTTCTGCCTTGGCAGAGTGCCCCTGTAACATTTATAGGCAGTCCGATTATACTGAGAAAGGGCCTCAGCCAGCGAGTGAGACAAGGCCCTGGGCTACTGCATGTCACTCAACCTTGAAATTATTGCCCGCATTCTTCCTCCACTGGGAAGTCTCTGATTCTCTTGATCACATTTGCACTACCTAATTTCAATCACAATAAGAAGATATAAGTGAGTGTCTACTTTGTGCCATGTACCATATTTATTCCTGGAGAGAGTAAGACATCAACACTACCATTCAATGGTTTCACAGTTCCCCACAGGCACTGATAAGTGCTTCAATAGTTATGCAAAAGAATATATATCTTTCAAAGGCAGAATGATGTAAAGCAGAGTTTTTCAATTTCAGCTATTGGTATTTTGGGCCTGATAAATCTTTGTTGTGAGTTGCTGTCCTAAGCACTGTAGGATATTCATCAGTATCTCTGGCCTCTACTCACTATAGTCAATAGTACCCCACCAACTGTGATATCTACAAGTGTCTCCAGATACTGCCCAATATTTCCCTGGGGCAAAATTGCCCTTGGCTGGGGCTTCCCTGGTGGGGCAGTGGTTGAGAATCCACCTGCTGATGTAGGGGACACGGGTTCATGCCCCTGTCTGGGAAGATCCCACATGCCACGGAGTGGCTGGGACCGTGAGCCATGGCCGCTGAGCCTGCTTGTCCGGATCCTGTGCTCCGCAACGGGAGAGGCCACAGCAGTGAGAGGCCCGCATACTGCAAAAAAAAAAAAAAAAAAAAAAAAAAAAAATTGCCTTTGGCTGATATCCACTGGTTGAAAATTTAGAGCATGCGCTTAGGTAGGATCCAGGTTTCAGGACAGTGGAGAGGTAGCTAAATCTTTCTGATCCTTATCTTCAAAAATGGAACTAATAATAGCTACCTTATAGCGTTGTTGTATGGACTAAATAAGACAAAGCATATAAAACCCCCTAACAAAGGGCCTGGTGCCCTTTTCTCCTGTACTGTGATGAGGGCAATTCAAGAAAGTTTGCATCTCAGTTAGAAGATATTGGAGAGGACGGCTCTGGGTTTTTTTTTTTTTTTTTCCTCTCATTTTTTCACTTTTGTTAAACTTGAATTTTAAAATGGTAAACTAGGAGAAGGGAAAAGGAATGAACAAGTGGGATTTTATTGAGTATCCTTGTGTAAATGAATGGGTGGAATGCTGGATGGTTATGGAACCAGACACCTGATCATTGGTGTGTTCACTCATCCATTATTTGTTCATTAGAAATATTTACTGAGTGTCTGGCCCGGATCCCTTTTTGTCCTTCTGCTCTCTAGTCATTGGGTCGGTTCTTTGACATCCCATGCTCCTTCCTGTCTCAAGGATTTTCCCTATTTTCTTTCCCCTGCCTGGGACACTCATCCTAGTTCACTCCTGTTCATTGTTGAGACTGCAGTTCAAATTTAGTGTTTTCAGAGCTACATCCACTGACACTCCCACATCCACTCCATCCCAGATTAAAGCAGAGTGCCCAAAGCCAACACTCAAAGCCCCTGGATTATTTTATTAGTTTAGTTCTTGTGGACCCCACTAAACTCTAAGTCCTATCAGGGAGGCAGTTTTGTCCATTTTTCTCACCACTTCTCAGCACCTGAGTATTTGGTAAATATTTTCAGACTAATTGTCTGCTGACTGGCTGATTGAATGAATGAACAAGTGTTAGACACTGTCTATGTTTTCTCTAGCTTTCCTAAAAAATGATGGACTTGATGGTGACTCTGACCTGTGTCAGGAGTGATGATCACTTGCTGGCCAGGTTGTCTAAGGCTGACCAGTGAGTGTCCTCTGATGATAAGAGTGAAGGTGAGATAGTCCTGGGAGAGGATGGGCAGGGGGGTCCAGCCGTCTACTAAAGTTGGGCCTGAAATCTTCCTAAGGCAGAGCTGCCGTCTTTACCTTAGGGCACTGCAGTGACTTTGGCTATGGAATAAAAATCCTTCCTTTGCTCCCCACTTGACACATGCACTCTTTTTTTCCCACCAGTTGAAGATAAAATCCTACTTCACCATCTTTCATTTTTTTGACCTAGGAAGCAGTGATCCTTAATTCTTGAACATGATTTTCTATGCAAAATAACTCTCCATAGTCTAGTCAGAAGTTAAGTTAGCTTTTTGCTTCTTTTGGCTTATTAGTAATAGGCATGATCATTGGGATGGCCAAATATGTTAATATATTAATATATTAATATACATAGAATTTATTCTCTAAGCCTATAAGAAGTAAGTTTAAAATATGCATATTTGTTATACAGTCCCTGGGCTGCTGAGAAGAATGGCTTTTTTTTTTTTTTTACATAAATGGGAGCAAACAGCCTTCATCAGGGTTTGCAAAGTGCACAATGAAATGTTAACCTCTCACCTCCTATGAATGAATGCCTTGCTCGGCTCGGACTGAGGGTTCTGCTGATTTGTGCAGACACTTTTGGGTTCACCAAAGAGAGGAGTCTAGCTTGTTCCTCTGGTGAATATGAAGCAAGGTCTTGTTCCCAACATTGTTGCTGACTACCAGCTCTGAACATACATCTTGTTGCACCAGATTGGAGGCCAATGGTGCAACATAACGCAGCACCTTGCAAAGCGAAACAATGAATCTCTAGCATGAATATTTATATGTTATTTTGGAAATCTGCTCCTTTTTCCTGTGGCAGAGGCTGGAGAGCAAGACTGATAATCAGCCTAGAGTTGAGAAGTGAGGAGGGAGAGGAGAGATGGAGAGAGGGGTGATGTATATGTCCCTCCATCCATTTCCTTGATTGCTGATGCAATTTGGATGAATGGGTATATTTTCCACCCCTTTCCTGGAGGCCTGTGAGTCTTCTGTAAGTGAATCTTCATTTAGTTTAATTGTGAATTCTGAGGAGGCCACTTTCAGCATCTTGTATTAGAGGCATCATCTGCGGATGAGATTTTTCATTTCTCTGTTTACAGCAAACTGGAATCAGACTTGTTTTGTTATTTACAGCACTTGTTTGTACAGTGGTCTCAATAATTAAACCAAAATGTCACCAGATCCATATGCCTTTCCATATCTTATTTCCGTGTCAAAAGGTTTATCCCATAGGAAGCACCTCAGTTTCAGTCAAGTTCTGATTTTGCTTTGGGGAAAGAAGACACAGAAAAACAACTTGTCTTTTCAAATGTTTTACTTAAACTATAGGACAATTAAATTTATTTATCTACAACCATGCCACATAAGTAATGAGATGATTAAAATATTCTTAATGAATTTTCATTTTCCAACTGTTTGACTTGATGTAGCAATACATATTTATGATTTTAATTATTGTTTTGGCCTCAGAAAGTGTCTGTTTTATAAAGATAAGCAGGGTTCATGAGACAGTTGATATGTTGACTTGTTGACTTCTTGATTTTTTTCCTTAGACTATTAGCAATTAAAATAGTATGCTGTGGTGGAGAAGTAGTTTAACAAATTTATTTCACATGTTAAAACCTTTAAAAAATAGAATGCTAAGGTTTCTTTTCATTTTACAGTAATCTTTAAGCCCATGGGGTCTGGTAAGCATAGCATAATCCATGTAGCATGTAGAGGTGATTAACTTGTAAAATGGGGGAAGAGTCTTATGTGCCACCTCCCCTTTCTTTAACTCATTCTCATCTTGGTAGATGAGCAGGGACTCTGAGAGGTGGAGGCTAATCTCACTATCAGTGCTCTGGCACTTTTTTTTCCCCCAGCGACTCAATTCATCAGTTATCCATCTCTCCTGTTTCTTCAAGCTCTGCCACTTCTTTTCTCTTGGTTGAAAATATACTCATGTCCTTCCATGAGTATAAAACAAAAGCATAAGAAAATCCTTCCTTTACATTATAGCACTATTTCTCTATCTCTTGGCTTTTATTTTTCCCTTAACTTCTAAGTTGTATTTTCTTTCATGCTTACTTATTCTTCAACCTCAGGCAATCTGCCTTTTACCCCATTTCTTCATGGAAAAGGCCCTCCCTTTTCTCCACACCCTCTCCAGCATTTTTTTAAACATCTTTATTGGAGTATAATTGCTTCACAATACCAGCATTTATTATTTGTAGTCTTTTTGAGGTTGGCCATCTATATATCTTCTTTGGAGAAATGTCTTTTTAGGTTTTCTGCCCATTTTTTGATTGGGTTGTTTGGTTTTTTGTTATTGAGTTATATGAGTTGTTTGTATATTTTGGAAATTAAGCCCTTCTCAGTTGCATCATTTGCAAATATATTCTCCCATTCCATAGGTTGTCTTTTCATCTGGTTTATGGTTTCCTTTTCTGTGCAAAAGCTTATAAGTTTGATTAGGTCCCATTTGTCTATTTTTGCTCATTTCCACCTTAGGTCATCTTTACCACTCTAGATCAAGCTTCAGTAACCAACTCTGGATTATTGCATTAAGTATTCACAAAAGTCTACTTTTTGATCCAGCCTATTCTCTACAAAATTGACAAAATAATATTTCTAAAGCACACATTCTTCAAAATATCTTATCACTTTGAGGGAACAACTTAAGCTCATTAGTAAGAACACTGTTCATGAATGCCTGATGCTGTTTTCTACAGCCATTACTTAAATGATGCCTGGTAGTGACTGTCTATTTTGAATTCTATGTGTTTCTGAGAATTCCTCATATCCTCTTTTGTCTTTGTGGCTTTACAATAAAATCTATACCTATAATGAATGCCCTCCCACTCATTATACACCTGCATAATTCCTGCTTGTATTTCAAAATTCTGTCACCTTGTGGGAATGTAAAATGTTGCAGCCTCAAAGGAGAACATTTGGCGGATCCTCAAAATGTTAAATGTAGAATTACCAGGTGGCTAAGCAATTCCACTCCCAGGTATATACTCAAAAGAACTGAAAACTGGGACTCAAACATACTTGCACAGGAATGTTCATTGCAGCATTATTCATAATACCTAGAAGGTGGAAACAACCCAAGAGTCCATCAGCAGATGAATGGACAAACTAAATACGATATGTACATATAATGGAATATTATTCAGCCATAAAAAGGAATGAAGTTGTGATACATGCTGCAGCATGGATGAGTTTTGAAAACATTATGCTAAGTGAAATAAGCTAGCCATGGGAGGACAAATGTTGTATGTATATTTCTAGATATAAAATATCTAGAATAAGCAAATTCATAAAAAGAGAAAGTGAATTAGAATTTACCAGGGGCTGGGGGAGGAGGAAATGGGAATTTATTGCTTAATGAGTACAGAGTTTCTGTTTGGGTTGATAAAAAAATTGGAAATAAATAGTGGTTGATGATGGTTGTACAACATTGTGAATATAATGAATGCCACTGAATTGTACTAAAGTTAATTTCCTAGAAACTCTCATTTATTGCTGGTGGAAATGCAAAATGGTATATCAACTTTAGAAGACAGTTCGACAGTTTCCTACAAAAGTCAACATACTCTTACCATATGATCCAGCAATAGCATTCCTTGACTCAAGTGAGTTAAAAACTTGTGTTCATGCAAAAATCTGCACATGAATGTCAAGAGCAGCTTTATTCATATTTGCCCAAACTTGGAAGCAACCTGGATAATTAAACTGTGGTACATTCAGATAATGGAATATTATTCATCACTAAAAACGTTGAGTTATCAAGCCATGAAAAAATATAGAAGAAACTTAAATGCATGCTACTAAGCAAAAGAACAAAACTGCAAAGGCTACATACTCTATGATTCCAATTATAGGACATTCTGGAAAAGAGAAAACTATAAAGACAGTAAAAGGATCAGTGGTTGCTAGGGGTTATAGAGGAAAGTGTGATGAATAGGCAGGCATAGAGGATTTTTAACTACCATATAAGATACTATGATGATGGATACATGTCATTATACATTGGTCAAAACCTATAGAATGTACAACACCAAGAGTGAACTCCAGTGTAAACTATGGATTTTGGGTGACAATGATGTGTCAGTGTAGGTTCATAAATTATAATAAATGAACTACTCTGGTTTGGGATTTTGATGGTGAGGGAGGCTTTGCATATGTGGGGGGCAGAGAGTATTTGGGAAATTCCTATACTTCTGCTCAATATTGATGTGAACCTGAAACTGAAAAATTAAGTCTACTGAAAAATGATTTCCTCATTTCAGCCTCCACTCTATGCATCTAAACTAGCTCCTTCTCTCCAACAAGAACCTCTTCAGTTTTCTGCTTGTCCGGAGAAATAAACCAGCAAAACCTTGCTCTCTGTGTCTTTAACCCAGCTACTACTAACCTATCTCTACTGGTTTATCTCACTCCCTGCTCCTTAAGCAAGTATCTTAGAAGTGTGAGTCTCTATACACTTGTTAGTTTCACTTCCTCCTTTCCCTTTGAATCCTCAGTCACCAACAGTGCGGTTTCCATTCTTACTGAACTGACAATGCAGTCAACAATGACTTTATGTTGTCAAACATAATAGGCATATTTTGGTCCTTATCTCATTTGACCTCTTGCCAGCATTGGCACTTTGTACTGATCTTCTAGAACATTTTTTGTCTTGGCTTTTGCGGTACCTTCTTTCCCCCACATCCCTGACTCTTCCTCCACAATGTCCTTCAAAAACACTCCTCTGCTTCCCTCTAATGTTGATGCTCCGGCCCCAGGCTCTGTTTATAACCCACCTTTCTTTACACTACCTATTTTGCCTGAATTAACAACAACTTGAGCATGGTTTTTAAAGAATTCCTATATACAAATTATTCTTAGGTCTACATCTTTTCCTCTGATTTCTCCTCTTAGCTCAAGACTTCAGCTTCTTCCTGATGAAGACCATCTGGAGGCTCCATATTTACCCTGAATTCAACACATTTAAAACTGATTTCACTGTCTGCTCCTCTGACCCCAGCCTCTTCACCTTCCTGCATTCACTGTCTCCTAACTTCTCAGTGTCCCTCTCTAACTTGTAGGCTTTGTGTGCTGGTTGGGTCGATATGTGATCATGTCTAGAACAGGACCTGGCAAATATTTACATCTCAAGAAATGTGTGCAATTATTACTACTGTTATTCTTGTCTCAGCTAGTGATATCACTGAACCACAAACTCTAGCCAGAATATTGAAAGTCGTCACAAGTTTCACCATCTTCCCCAAGCCTTTCCTTCTCCTCCATAACAAAATAACTACAAGATCTGGCCTCTGCCTACTTGTCCATCCTTCACTCCTACCACTCCCTGCAACATGAATTTTGTTCTAGCAGGCTCAGATAGTTAAGAATTTAAAAAATTCTGTCTCTCTCTCTCTCTATCTCGTGCAGTTCCCTATGCCTAGAGACATCTTCCTTTCTTTCTTTACCTGCTTCATTTTATGTTGCTTCTTGAAGCTTCATGTCCTTCAAGAATCTTCATTGTCTCTCATTCCTTAGAATGATTTGGATGTTTATTCTCTGATTTAGCAAAGTGTCCTATGTTTTCTTGTATCACACACAGCATTTTACATAGGACTGTGAGTTTCAAGGACTATGCATTATTTATCTTTAGCTTCATTTCACTCAGCAAAGTGCCTGGCATATACTGTATACTCAATAAATATTGGTTGAATTAAACTAAACTGTTGATTTAGTTTAAACATTGAATGATAACAACCTCAAAACCTTGTGCTGTGTCTCTTCATATGTTTCAGAACCCAACTCTTTTAAGTTATAGAACCACAGATAAATCCCCATTAAATTTTCTTTGTGTTAGATTCTATGTGTATTTTGAAAATAAGGAGGAGGTTTTTTCAAATGCTGATCTTTCCAATTTTTTTCTTTCTAATGTTTTATTAAAGTATAGTTCATTTACAATATTTCTATTTTTTAAAGTATCTTTATTGAAGTATAATTGCTTTACAATGCTGTGTTAATTTCTGCTGTACAACAAAGGGAATCAGCTATATGTATACATATATCCCCATATCCCCTCCCTCTTAAGCCTCCCTCCCACCGCCTTATCCCACCCCTCTAGGTTGTCACAAAGCATCAAGCTAATCTAGGTGTGCTATGCAGCAGCTTCTCACTAGCCATCCATTTCACATTTGGTAGTGTATATATGTCAATGCTACTCTCTCACTTCATCCCAGCTTCCCCTTCCCCTACTGTGTCCTCAAGTCCGCTCTCTATGTCTGCGTCTTTATTCCAGTCCTGCCCCTAGGTTCATCGGTACCGTGTTTTAGATTCCATACATGTGCGTTAGCATATGGTATTTGTTTTTCTTTCTGACTTACTTCACTCTGTAGGACAGTCTCTAAGTCCACCTACCTCACTACAAATAACTCAAATTCATTCCTTTTTATGGCTCTGCATAATATTCCATTGTATATATGTGCCACATCTTCTTTATCCATTCATCTGCCAATGGACATTTAGGTTGTTTCCATATCCTTGCTACTGTAAATAGTGCTGCAATGAATATTGTGGTTCATGTCTATTTTTGAATTATGGTTTTCTCAGGGTATATGCCCAGTAGTGGGATTGTTGGGTCATATGGTAGTTCTGTTTTTAGTTTTTTAAGGAACCTCCATACTATTCTCCATAGTGGCTGTACCAATTTACATTCCCACCAGCAGTTCAGGAGGGTTCCCTTTCCTCCACACCCTCTCCAGCATTTATTGTTTGTAGATTTTTTGCATATGGCCATTCTGACTGGTGTGAGTTGATACCTCATTGTAGTTTTGATTTGCATTTCTCTAATGATTAGTGATGTTGAGAATCTTTTTATGCGTTTGTTGGATATCTGTATGTTTTCTTTGGAGAAATGTCTATTTAGATCTTCTGCCCATTTTTGGATTGCATTGTTTGTTTTTTTGATATTGAGCTGCATGAGCTGCTTGTATATTTTGGAGATTAATCCTTTGCCAGTTGCTTCATTTTGCAAATATTTTCTCCCATTCTGAGGTTGCCATTTTGTCCTGTTTATGGTTTTCTTTGCTGTGCAAAAGCTGTTAAGTTTCATTGAGTCCCATTTGTTGATTTTTATTTTTATTTCCATTACTTTAGGAGATGGGTCAAAAGGATCTTGCTGTGATTTATGTCATAGAGTGTTCTGCTTATGTTTTCCTCTAAGAGTTTTATGGTGTCAGGCCTTATATTTAGGTTTTTAATCCATTTTGAGTTTATTTTTGTGTATGGTGTTAGGGAGTGTTCTAATTTCATTCTTTTACATGTGGTTGTCCAGTTTTCCCAGCACCACTTATTGAAGAGTCTTTTCTCCATTGTATATTCTTGCCTCCTTTGTCAAAGATAAGTTGACCATATGTGTGTGGGTTTATCTCTGGGCTTTCTATACTGTTACATTGATCTGTATTTCTGTTTTTGTGCCAGTACCATATTGTCTTGATTTCTGCAGCTTTGTAATATATTCTGAAGTCAGGGAGCCTGATTCCTCCAGCTCTGTTTTTCTTTCTCAAGATTGCTTTGGTTATTCAGGGTCTATTGTGTTTCCCTAGAAATTGTAAAATTTTTTGTTCTAGGTCTGTGAAAAATGTCATTGGTAGTTTGATAGGGGTTGCACTGAGTCTGTAGATTGCTTTGGGTAGTATAGTCATTTTCACATTGTTGATTCTTCCAATCCAAGAACATGGTATATATCTCCATCTGTTTGTATCGTCTTTGATTTCTTTCATCAGTGTCTTATAGTTTTCTACATACAGGTCTTTTGTTTTCTTAGGTAGGTTTATTCCTGGGTATTTTACTCTTTGTCTCGCAATGGTAAATGAGGGTGTTTCCTTAGTTTCTCTTTCTGATTTTTCATTGCTAGTGTATAGGAATGAGAGAGATTTCTGTGCATTAATTTTGTATCCTGCTATTTTACCAAATTAACTGATTAGCCCTAGTAGTTTTCTGGTGGCATCTTTAGGATTTTCCATGTATAGTACCATGTTATCTGCAAACAGTGAAAGATTTACTTCTTTTCCAGTTTGGATTCCTTTTATTTCTTTTTCTTCTCTGACTGCTGTGGCTATAAATTACAAAACTATGTTGAATAATCATGGTGAGCATGGACACCCCTGTCTTGTTCCTGATCTTAGAGGAAATGCTATCAGTTTTCACCATTGAGAATGATGTTGGCTGTAGGTTTGTCATATATGGCTTTTATTACGTTGAGAAAGATTCCCTCTATGCCCACTTTCTGGAGAGTTTTTATCATAAATGGGTGTTGAATTTTGTCAAAAGCTTTTTCTGCATCTATTGAGATGATCATATGGTTTTTCTCCTTCAATTTTTTAATATGGTGTATCACATTGATTGATTTGTGTATATGGAAGAATCCTTGCATTCCTGGGATAAACCCCACTTGATCATGGTGTATGATCCTTTTAATGTGTTGTTGGATTCGGTTTGCTAGTATTTTGTTGAGGATTTTTGCATCTATATTCATCAGTGATATTGGCTTGTAATTTTCTTTTTTTTTTTTCCCCTACATGGGCCTCTCACTGTTGTGGCCTCTCCCATTGTGGAGCACAGGCTCCTGACCCGCAGGCTCAGCTGCCATGGCTCACGGGCCCAGCCACTCTGCGGCATGTGGGATCTTCCCGGACTGGGGCACGAACCCGTGTCCCCTGCATCAGCAGGCGGACTCTCAACCACTCTGCCACCAGGGAAGCCCTGTAATTTTCTTTTTTTGTGTGACATCTTTGTCTGGTTTTGGTATCAGGGTGATGGTGGCCTTATAGAGTGAGTTTGGTAGTGTTCCTCCCTCTGCCTTATTTTATAATATTTTTGTATAGCAAAGTGATTTAGTTTTATACATATATATATATTCTTTCTCATATTCTTTTCTATTATGGTTTATTACAAGATATCAAGTATAGTTCCCTGTGCTATATGGTAGGATGTTATGGTTTATCTATTTTTTTAATACATCTTTTTTGGAGCATAAAAATACATATTTAACCTTGTGCAAAATTCGACTGGTTCTAGAACAGAGTACCCAGAATCCTTATTTTCATTAATAAGTACTATTGGTTGTGGATTCTTTATGAAATATTTTTTATTTTACCTGAAAAATTGGTTTGCTTTTTTTCCCTAATTACAAACTATAGGAAAGTTCAATATGGTAATATTAGAAAGCATGGGAATTTATAGAGAAAGAAAACAAAAAATATCTATAATTCTACCACAAAGGTAACTAAAATGTTAAATTTTAGTGTGTTATCTATCAAGATTTTCCATAGTTATTCTCTACAAAAATGCCATAATTTAATAATTGTTTTGAGGTCTGTTTTATTTTTATCTTATCAATATAAGAAAAAACATTTTTTTCTGGGTCAATGAAGATTTGCCTGTAATGCTATTTTTAAATTTCTGCTTTTTTTTTCAATAAAGTATTTTTATTGTATGGATATATTTCTTTACTATTAAACATTAAAGTTGTTTCTAAAAATTGCAATACAAATATAATGCACATCTTTGTTGTATCATCTATTTAGATATTCTTTGTGTGGTAGAGTATTTATATACCTATATAAGAATAAAGTTTAACCATACAAATATATTTTAGAATGTTCTCTTTTTTATATGGATGTGTCTCTTGGAACACTGACCAAATAGGGCCCACAGTGATTCATATATTCCAGTTCTGTAGCTGAGAGGAAAATAATACTTCCTTGAAGATTCCTGGTGCTGATTTGTAAGTGATGCATTTATGTAGGATTACTAAGGCATGTAACTTTATGTTCCTCAAGGTTTTACCTATAAAATGGAACTAATAATACTTGCCTGCAACTTTTGTGGAAGATAAGAGAGTGTATTAAATCACAGAGGAGAATGATGCCACATAGAGTTTTCATGGTTATCGGTTTTTAATTTTTCTCATTGTTCTTCTGTATTGTATTTTTTTTTCTGTATTTTTACTGCCCTACCCATCTTATGAATGAATGATGACTCTTAAGTATAATTTCCTTTCAGGTTGTGTGTGTCCTGTGGGCTTCTTTCTTTTTAATAAGCAATATTTTGTGTTACACAGAAATACATAATAAATATATTTCTAAATTACAGTTCAAAATGAGCTATCATTTCAAAGTGAACCTGAAAATATGGGAAGTCTCTGAAGTGGAGGAAAAGATGAAATGGATGGATTAAATGAGATGTGGCCACTGCAGGGGACATTCTACTTCATACAAGTCCCAGAAATTTCAATGAAATCACTACATAATTTACGCATGTTCATAAATAATCCATCTCATCCTTTTTCTTTAAGGATTCAGTTTTCAAGTGCATACACTAAGCAATCCTGGTGACCCACCTCCAGCATGAGATGGGGAAAATATATTTCAAGTTTAAAAAACGACATCATGGGTTTTGGTTAATGGAATATTTGCCAGTTTCTTTATCGAGGTCAAAGGGACATTAGCAAATGTACACCCTTTAATCATTTATTAATGCACCATGCGCTGCGCCTGTTAAAATAATTTTAACATTCAGGAGTTGGCTTATGAGAATGGAAGAAGCTTGAGAGGATGGTTGGACTGTATTTTGAAAAGTGCTATTACTGTCCTGGCTGAACTGTGCTACATAATCCTTGCCCTTGCTATAATTAGGCACAGGTATCACTATTACAATTCCAGTTTTATTAGTGGGATAAAAAGTAGCAGAGGAGCTAAAGGGTAATGTTTTTTTCCTCGAATGATTCAGAGTCTGCACAAGAAGAGGGAACATTAGGGTCTGATGATGAATTCTAGCGTCTCAGCAATGAGGACTGCACTCCAAGCTTCAGAAGTAACTTCAAGTATTAAAGAGCAGAGATTTCCCTTCATTGATAGATGAGGGTCTTGCCTTAGTCAGGATAGGAGCCTCGCATGTGCCTAAAAAATGGGGATTAGGGCTTCCCTGGTGGCGCACTGTTTGAGAGTCCACCTGCCGATGCAGGGGACATGGGTTCGTGCCCTGGTCCGGGAAGATCCCACATGCCACGGAGCGGCTGGGCCCGTGAGCCATGGCCACTGAGCCTGCGGGTCCGTAGCCTGTGCTCCACAACGGGAGAGGCCACAACAGTGAGAGGTCCGTGTACAGCAAAAAAAAAAAAAAAAAAAAAAGGGGGATTAGCCCTGTGGAGACCAGACATGCTCATCCTTATCTTCCCTGAAAATTATACCACGGGCGAAGAGACTATTCATCATCAGTGAAAACACAATTCTCTTCCATATTCTCACACACAGGATTGGTCTCCCAAATGTGCACATCTGGAAATCTTATCTAGGCCCATGTAATGACCAGTGTTTAAGCATAATCTGTGTGTAAGTGAATTCAGCTGAGAGGGAGTTTACCTTTTGGCTTTTGGTGTCTGAAGCCTTAGCCCTACTGAGTTTTATTCCATTAAGTTTTATCATCTGCACAAGAAAATTAATAGTAGCTGGACAAGAGACTCTAAACTATTGATTTTACAAAGAATGTGGCCATGCTTCTTGCAATAACATTGTATAGAATGGATAGCACCACTGGATAGCTCAGTAGCATTCAAGGCTCTGAGCAAGCTTTTGTGGTCTTTTGGACTACAGTGTCTTCTGATTTCATGGGTGTGTGTCCATAAGGAAGGGTGGGTATTTCACAAGGGCCTAGAATTTGTGTTCTCTGTGTATTATGGGCAAAGAGTTGTCCAACTGTCTTGTGTAGGTTATCTCAATTAATCCCTACAGAGTCCTTGGAGGGGCATTATTGCCCAGATTTATAGATGATAAACCTGATGATCAAAGGATGAAGTGACCTGCCTAGGAAGTGGTATGGAAGATATTGAAGACCACTTATATGACTTCATGAGTTTCCCTTACAATTTCTTTCACAAAATTGTCTGTGGAACTCAAGAGTTCACCAATGGGCACTGACATTTTTTTTTTTCTGGTACGTGGGCCTCTCACTGTTGTGGCCTCTCCCATTGCAGAGCACAGGCTCTGGACGCACAGGCTCAGTGGCCGTGGCTCACGGGCCCAGCTGCTCCATGGCATGTGGGATCCTCCCGGACCGGGGAACGAACCCGTGTCCCCTGAATCGGCAGGCGGTCTCCCAACCACTGCGCCACCAGGGAAGCCCTTGACATTTTTTTTTTAATCCACTAGTTGGTTCTCTACATCTGTGAGTCTGCTCCTTCTTTGTTATATTCACTAGTTTTATTTTTTAGATTCCACATATAAGGCAGATCTGAGATTAAACTGTGGCTCTGCCAGGTCTCAGCTCTATGACCATGGCAAGTTGTTTAACCTGCCTGAACTTGCTCCTTTGTGTATAAAGTGGAGATGTTTGTAGTTCCTTATAGGAATTACACGATTATTTTAAAGGTCAAATAAAAGAGTGATGGTAATGCACTAGCACAGTGCCTGGCAATGTTTCTGTTGATTAATTTTATTTGTAATACTATTTCAAGTGGTTCTAGAAAATGTTTACAAAAATGTTAAACAAAACTAGCAGAAGGTGGTGTCCTCTACTGTTGAAACTTTATAAAAATATGAACGACTGCAAATGAAGGCAGAATAGTTTAGCCATGCAGACCTTGCCTTTAGAGTCTGACAAGTCTGAATTCAAAACTTGGTCCAGCTTATCTCTGTGATTTTGGAGATTTTTTTTTCCTGACCACTATAAGCCTCAGTTTTCCCATTTTTGAAATGGAGTTAATTATAGTTCTAGTGTCTTCAGGGTGCTCTAAAGGTTAAATGAGATAGGTCCTACAAGGTCTTAGCCCAGTGCCTGACACATATAAGAGATCAATACATATAAAATACTGCTAGGAAATAAATATAGATGTGACAGTGTGATGAGACTACCAGCATTTTAATGTAAACAGAATTTATCTAATATCATCTTTACATGTTATCTCAGTATAAAAGTGGGAACCCCTCTCCTGAATCAGTGCAACCAAAGTCTGCCCTTAGAATTAGGATCCAATATGATACTTATCACAAACGAACCTATCTATGAAACAGAAACAACCTCACAGACATAGAGAGCAGGCTTGTGGTTGCCAAGGGGGGCAGTGAAGGAGAGATGGATTGGGAGTTTGGAGTTAGCAGATGCAAACTATTATATATAGAATGGATCAACAGCAAGGTCCTACTGTATAGCATAGGGAACTATATTCAATATCCTGTGATAAAATATAATGGAAAAAATATGAAAAAGAACGTATATATGTATAAGTGAATCACTTTGCTATACAGCAGAAATTAACACAACATTCTAAATCAACTAAACTTCAATAAAAAATAAAAAGAAAACAAATAAAAATTTCAAAAGGTATTTATGATTTCAATATTTACACCCGTGACTCTTGTGATCATTTTTAACGGCCTGAAAATATCCGGGAAAGTCTATCTTGTGACAACTCCAGACAGAAGATGACAAATCAAAGGAAACAAAAAGAGGAGGTGAGTTGTTCTTTGTACATATGGAAACATGATTGGTATTTGGGAATATGCTTTTCCAGATGAGGAAGTTGAATTATAAAGAGAACCTCATTCTACTCCCTGTGGGAAGAGGGAAAACAGGACCATCCTTGCGAATGGAAAAGTGAAGGCATCAGGGTGATGATCCCAGTAATGTCATCACTATCAATTAGACCCACTGAGGTCCCACGAGATGCACACGTGGCTTTAAGCCTCCAAGCCTATCACATGGAATCCATGTGTCAGAGCCAGGAGTGACCCTAACAAACACCTTGTCAATCCTTCTCATTTACAGAGTGCTGAAGTGAATTGCCCCTTTATGTAGCTGATAAGTGGAGTAACCACTGCTTAAACTTTCTCTCACAGCTTCTAGTCTAGCTCCCTTCCGGCTCTGCAGGGACCTCCCACCTCCAAGTAGTTTTGACGAAATTCCTTAGGAGGGTGGGCACAATCCATAAAGAAATTAAGATAGTGTGGGAACCTAGGACAATTCCTTATCCTCTCTGAATTTCAGCTGCCTCAACTGCACTGGGTGAAAGGATTCAATGAGAAAATGTTCATAACATCAGCTACATAACAATAAAAATTAGCAAAAATTGGTCACTTACTATGGGCCAGTTATTACTCTAACTGCTGTCTTACATAAATATCTCATTTAATCTTCACAACCACCCTGCAAAATAGATATTGTCATTATTCCCATATTATAGATATTCCAACCAAAGCTTAAAGAGGTAAAATAAATTTCTCAGTGTCATATACAATTAGAAGGTAGTGGAGTGAAATTTTATAGAGGTTCTGACTCCAAAATCCACATTGCCAATTACTCTGAAATTCTGCCTCTGTAGTTGGTACTCCATACATGGAAGCCACACTGTCATGACTCGTTTCAAGCAAAGATATTTGACAATCTAAATGATAATGGCATTGCTTTACGGTAAGGGCTTTGTCAGTATCTCTGAAACAATCAAGACAGGATAGTGATGTTTCTCGCACTTAACCAGAGGAGTCTCCCTGGTTGTTTAGGTTGTTAATGTTGTTTGTAGTGACTCAGTAATGACCAAAATGGCTCTGGATGAGTGGGGAGAAGACTCCCAAATTAAGGAGCATACTAGCAAGGGATGCTTCCCCCTTCAGAAGGGAAAACGACAAAAGACACTAATGTTTGTGAGGTGCCGGGTATAGGCCAAGTACCTTGCCATTAGATTTGTATAGTTTGCTCAATTAAATCTTTCCATAACCCATGAAGGTACATGCAATTGTTCTGTTTCATTGATAAGTCACTTAAACCCAGAGAAGTGGAGTAACATGCCCAAGGTCATATGACAAAGTAAATGTGAGAGGTAAGATTTAAATTTAAGTCTGTCGGTCACCAAGGTTTATTTTTATATTTTTATTTTCATATTTTACCTCTCTTAACCACATAGAGACTAACGCACACTTCTCAGTGCCCACACACATCTCTCCCCACACACACAGACCCTGCACGTCAGCCCCCCTGACTGTGTCCCGCATCACCTTTCACATCGGGTGGGTCCCATGGTGAGTCCTGTGCTTCTTCACCATGATAATTAAATTGATTCTTAGAAACTGACGAGGCTGGAGAGACAATATGTGCTAATGGAGGTTCTGAATCACTGCACTAACGCACTACATCATTGATTCATCTACGCTGATCTGTAATCTACGTGTTCGTTGAGAGAAAGTGGAGACTCCTTGTAATAATACCTAGACAAGCTTGCAGAGCGTACTCCACTGGGCATTTAAATTCTGAGGAAAGCATCAAGGCTGCCCTTGAACAAGTGTTGCAGCTGAGCCCTGGGAGAATTACAAGAAGACACAGAATTCACCCAGAAGACTCTGGGTGTCCCTAGGAGGTAAATAAGAGCTTCTCCATTGGAGTCCAGGACTTACTCTCAGACCCACCCTCTGGCCTCAGATCATCAGACTGAGAAAGACTTGCCTTGTCATTTGCATTGAGGTATATGGAGTTATGTTGCTGTCATTCATTTACTTGTTTAATCATTCATTCCTTTGTTTAATGAACATTGAGACTCTATTGTATGAATACACTGTGTGTGAAAACACTGTGTTAGGTGCTCAGCACACACCTACCAGTGAACTAGACAAACCCAGGATTTGTGTTCGGATCTATCCATTGAGATACAATGTTTCACCACATTTTTATCTGTCCTGACTCATGTGATGATAATCTTAGGCATACAATGATTGTTATTGCTCTAATTCATCATATAATTAGAGTTACTCTAGTGTGTTACAACATTCCGGGCAAGGAAGGATAACAAATCAGTACACATGGTTCATCTATCAGCCAACCTCTTTCGTATACCTCATATTGCAGGGTCCTCTATTAAGTGATTGGGTCACTCAAAGCCACTTGGCTGACTTTTCTACTGCAGCCAATTTTATCACCTGACCATGTCTATCCTCTGAAGCAGGCATTGGAACTCCCCTTCCCAGAAACTCAGACACTGTTCAGACGCAGTTTGATATTTACACCCTTATTAGGCCATGTGGTGGGACAGAAATCAGACATACCTGAGTATGCATCTTGGGCCCATCACATGTAGCTGGTGATGAAGGACAATCCCTTAGCCACAGGCATTACTTCTTCTGTAAAAGAGTGTAGCAAACACTGCCTCTGAGGGGAGGTGGGATGAACTGGGAGATTGGGATTGATATATATACACTACTATGTATAAAATGGATAACTAATGAGAACTTACTATATAGCACAGGGAACTCTACTCAGTGTTCTGTGGTGACTTAAATGGGAAGGAAATCCAAAAAAGAGGGGATATATGTATACGTATAGCTGACTCACATTGCTGTACAGCAGAAACTAACACAACATTGTAAAGCAACTATACTCTAATAAAAAGTTAATTAAAGAAAAAAAAGAGGGTAGCAAACTCTGCCTCTGAGGTCAGCTGGCAGGATTAAATGAGATAAACGAAGTAAATGTTTATTCCCCACACCTCAAGTAATTACTTAGTTTCACATCAGTTCTTTTGCTACCCAGGAAAGCATGTCTGGAAATATTTGACTCATGGTACAAAAATCTTCCTAAAGGGGGCCTAGGTTATTCTTCACCCTCGTGAGTAGAGAGGGAATGGTTATCCTGATCCCAATGTACTGTACACATTTAACTCTGTCCACTAGACCGGGAATCCTGGAGGGCCGGAGTCACAGAGAATTTGTTCTTGTATCTCTAGCTCAGTTCTGGCCTGCCATGGTGTAGGCACTTCCTAAATTCTTGTTAAATTAAATGATGTCTTAATCTCGGGACCCCATTGCTATATGCTTAGCACCTCAATGACTTAAGCTTTATGATGGCATTTGAATCTCTTCACCATCAGGTTAGATCTTATCTCCTGAGTCTCTTTCATTTCCAGAGCTGTTATATTTTTTAAAAATAATAATTTAGAAAGACTTTGTGTTAAGAATGTCATTTCGAACTGCTTGACTGTCTTGGGATATAGTCATTTGATTATGCAGCTAAGAGTGATACTGTGACATCCTGCAGCTTTCTGGGAAAACCCATAAGGCTCATGCTTGAGTATAACATCAGGTTTGCCACAACTGGAACTCTGCCTGTGTCAGCAGAGTTTCCTTAATGAGAAGGTGATTGGAACTGAAATGTCTACATTATTTTGTTTACTTGAGGTCTGTGTGACCGTTTCTTCATGCTTCATTCAGTCACATTAAACCCTTCCTGTAAAGCATCTTATTCAACACAGAGTTTTTAAATTTAGTGAATTCTAAGTGCCAGGAAATAAACATTGTTCCATTATTCCTATTTGAGGGGTAAAAAAACTGAGGCTGAGGTTAACATGAGTATAGGTCAAAGATAAGCCCAAGAGTCAATACAACACTGTTTTTGATTAACAAGGGGAAAGGTCTGTGTAAATTAGTGAAAAGTCTGAATATGTAGTATAAAAGTACAAGATTATTATTTCCAGTGACATAAAATTATACAAAGAAAATCTTCCTTGGTATGTTCTACATGGCATATTATTTGATAATAAGAAAGAGGGATTTAAAATTAATTTGATTTTATGCAACAGTGATCATATAACTGAGAGCAGTCACTGAAATCATAAGCTAAACTACTGAGTTTTCCTCTATCTCATAGAAATTAAAAATTGGGGAGAAATTGTTGATTAATAGTGATAACAGATATTTAAATAATACAAAGAAATTATTATGGTTGTCTTAGGCTGAACGCTAAAGATTACATGACTCCAGTCTTGGTCCAGGTTTGTTTCTTTGGTGTGAAGCCTCTGGGAGAGGTCTATGTACAAAGACGTGTAGCAGGGCATACTACCCTTTATTACTCAGGACTTTGGTTCAATAACTTAAACAGGAGCATAAGGAAGGCTGCTTTTTTCCAGGTTATTTAGGATTAAATTTTTTCAGAAAGAAAACAGTGAGACGTATTCTTGTTACTTTTTCCAAGCCCAAAGAATTTTCTTTCTTCTTAGTGGAAGAAGAGACCATCCAAAACAAATTAGAGACACCAAGTGCAGTTAGAGACAGATCGAGAGAGGTGTTTTCCCTGGAGTGCAGAGCTGAACTGGCTCAGGCCCATTCCCTCAGCGTTCTGAGGAGAGAGAGAGAGAGAGAAAGAATGAATAAGAACAAAAGCTAATAAACCCCGGATATTCTTTCCACTCAGATACAATGGAAAAACTAAAGAAGAGGATGCAGTCAAACTAGGAACAAAGATCATGTAATTCTACTAAGTTGTTAGCACAACTTCTTATGCCCGATGCAGAGTGAGGCCAAACAAACCAAAATGTCAGAGTTTGGAGCAGACAAAGGTTTATTGCAGGGCCATGCAAGGAGACAGGTGGCTCAGGCCCAAAAAGCCCCCAAGCTCCCCAAAGGGTTTTGGCAAAGCATTTTTAAAGGCCAGGTGAGGGTGGGGGGGGGGTGTCGCAGGGTATGTGATAAGCTAGTGCACAGTTCTCTGATTGGTTGATGGTGAGGGAGCAATGCGGTGTCACAGGGGTTAACATTATCAGTCCTTAAGCTCCAGGAGGCCTGGGACTATGTGCTCATGGTCATCAAGTAGTTAAAATTTTCCATTTCGTGGGGGGTTTTCACATCTGTAAAACAACTCAGGAAATGTGTATCAAATACTGTTATCTTGGTATTTCAGAGAGGAGCTAAAGCAGAGGATATGGGGAAGGGCCTGCCCTGGGAAGACCCTCAGAGGGTCCTGCTCAGTTACAATTCCTCCCTTTTCCTTGATACTCCTCAATCTTGAGGAGAACAAGTTTTGAATAAGAAAAGGAATAAAGGTTCAGAGAAGGAGGTTAATCATAAACTTGACGGAGGTACCCACAGGGTCTTGCTCAATTACAAAGTGACTGCATTTAAGGACTCAGTGCCAAAAAACAAAACTAAACATGTTGTAAAACTTGATTTAACTACCGTGGCTGGGTCTCCTTCCTCTTGGGATGCAATAAGGGAAAGGCACATAGAATTCCTCCTGAAGGCCGCTGCTAGAACAACTTTCATATATTTTCTCAGCAGGTGGTGGTGGGGGGATATTATTAGACCCATTTTACAGATGATTAAGCTGAGTTTCAATGAATTTAGGAAATTTGCCCAATTCACAGAGTCAGTAAACCATGGAGATTCTAACACAAGTCTGTCTGACTCCAAAACTTCTAAAACCAGATCTGACAACAATTCCAGTGCCACCAATTATTCATTGCATGACCTCCAGCAAACCAGAAATAAAAACTTGTTGGATGAATTAATTCCCAGATGAAGCTCTCTGGTTTCCTAGCCTGAGAATAAGTAATCCCTATTTCTTAGGGTTGCTGTAAAGATAAATGAGACAGCTAAATGATAAGCTACAGATGATAAGACTCTTAAAGGACTGAAATAAATTCTTACTGATTTAAAAAGAGGAGCTAGGACATGTTTTTCTTAATCTATAAGCTTTGAGGTAGGTGGCAGAAGGAACAAGTGTTCTTTTACTGTCTATTGTCAAAAATCTAATGAGGAGTAAGACTGAGCAGTCCTCTTTGAGTTGAAAGTGACCGCTTTGATATTCTTATGTTCACATACAATGGATGCTTTTAAAGTGCTTTCAAGCACTTAGTTCCCTGAAGAAATAGAAAAATTCTTCCTCGTTATCTTATGCATCTTATGCATGTGATTATTTTACCTGCCTGCTTCCTTTCTTTACTAAGTACAAAGATTCCAATTCAAAGGTGAATAATCCCATTTTTCAAAATAAGTAAAGAATCAGTGAATTTTTGCTTCTTCTGCAAATACAAATCAACTCAGATACCTGATGAAGTGCCACAGACCATCTGAGTTACTCTGAAGCTCAGGTCGATCTGAAGCAAGGCTTCTGGTTTATGAAACCCCCGTGCAGTACTTGGCAAGGATTAGTGTATTTACTTTGAAATTTTTCAGTAAGATTTGGAGCCTTTTTGAAATTGCTAGCTTCTCTGTGTTTAAATCATTACTAAATTTGAAGAGATTTGTCAGAACCACTCAAAAATATGTATGACTTCATTAAGGCTTGCCTAGATAATTCAACCCAGGAGTCTCAACATATATTCTATATGTTGAGACTCTACACCAACACCTCCCCCTTTTTTATAGGTCAATACTTCACTTTTTCCTTCACCCACCACATATAATCCCAACAAAGCCCCTTGTATTTTCTTTGCCTAACTGTCTCTGAGCAAACTAATAATATATCTTAGTCCTAAGAAGAATTTCATTTTAATCAAAATATTCTCCTTTTGTTCTTGCCATACTTCTTATATCTCTTGAAAGGACTTATTTTATCTTCACTTTTTCTTATCTTCTACTCCAAGAGACACCTCCATTTTCACAGCTAAACTTTGAGAAAACACAGAAAAATTAACACATTTTATTTGGATCCAACTGATAACAACACCAACAGAATTGATCCTCAGGTGCTAATCTGCTCTTCTCTCCTTTTTTTAATCAGCATCATCATTCATCTATGTCACCCAAGGTGGGAGAACTGCCTTTGAGAGTACATTTGGTCTGCAGACTTGATAAGAGAACTTTATAACTTGCTATCCTGATTCCCATATTTTATTCATGATTTTGATACTCCTAGTCATTATTTCCAGTAATCTTCCATTCAAAGGCTGCGGGTTAATGTACATGATAAGGTTTTCTGCCAATAGCCCTAACAATTGACTGGCACGGCTGGAGACAGTCTCTGGCAAACAGTATTAGGCTCTCGGTTAGAGAGGCAATTGTATTTACAGACTAATTCAAAGGGCCCTAAAGTATTTGAGGGAAGGCTCTCAACCAAATTACATTTCTACAATGTGAATTTTAAGGATCAGAATTAAGCTCATTTTAAACACTGTAGTTCATAACCTTATTTTTGTAACATGGATCTGAATTCATTTTATTGAGATAACTGGAACATTCTTTTATGTAAAACATTGAACTATAATTAAAGCTGGACTGGAAGAGTTATATTAGACTCAATTATGTCAGTAATTGTCTGTGTGACCTTAATTAATTAAATTAATTTCTTTGGTTCTTGGTTTTCAGATGATGGTTTGAATTCTTTGATAATAGATGACCAACAAGTACTATGGAGTGAGTGTGTTAGAATGTAAAATCCTCTGTGCAGCCAAAATTTTATTTGGCAATCATCCAAATAAAATTGTCTGCTCTCTATTCCTGTTCTCATTCTTTTAGTTCAGATCACTCTCATTGCTCTCCAAGATTATGTCAAATGTTGCCTAACTGTTTTCCTACTTCTGATCTTGCCCCTCTGTTAGTGTCTTTTTCACAACACAACAAGAATGATCTTTCTGAAACACACATTTGATTGTCATTTTCAAGATTAAGGTTTTTGCCATAGACTGAACTTTTTTGTCCCCCACCCCCCCTTGTATGTTGAAGTCCTAACTCCGATGTGATGTTATTTGGAGCTGCAGTCTCTGGGCAGTGATAAGGGCATGAAGGTGGAGCCTTCAGGAATGGGATTAGTGCCCTTGTCAAAGGGACCCCAGAGAGCTCCATCACCCCTTCTGCCACGTGAAGTTACAGAGAGAAGATGATCATCTATGAAACAGGAAGTGGGTCCTCGCCCAACATCAAATCTCTTCCCAGCCTCTAGAACTGTGAAAAATAAATGTTTCTTGTTTAAGCCATTCAGTCTATGGCTTAGACAGTTCCTCTGTTGCCCTTACAATAAACTGCAGGTTCTTGGCCATCTCTTAGAACTGGCTCCAGTTTACTTCTTCAGCTTCATTTCCTCAATATTCCTTTCCTCTTCGAACACTTTGAGCTTCTAGGGCTTTTCAGATGTTCTTTCACCTCTTTGCCTATGATGTTCTTTCTCTGTAAAACACTAGTCTCTCCTCCCTGACAAGCTGGCACTTCCTACTCATCCTTCAGATCATAACTCGCAAGTCAGTTTCTTTAAGAGGCCTTTGCTGACATCCTGAATTTAGTGTTCTTATGACCCTCTGTTCCTCACCTATCTCAGCAGTTTTAAAATTGTAGTATAATAGCCAATTTATTTGTCTGTAACTGTCCCTAGACTGTAAGCTGTACTGAGGGACAGGAACTACATCTGTCTTGATCACTGTGGAATCACAATGATCTAGCAAAGTGCCTGGAATATTATATATGTTTGTTAAATGTATTAAAAAATGCAGTAGATGAAAGGATGCTGTTAGGTTCTTTCATTCTTTTTCTATAGAACATGGAGGCAAATGTGTTACTAAGCACTGTTTTCAATTTTGTATCCCTATCTGATGTAAAATGCACTTTATAACATACAGAGAAAACAGGAAACAAGAGAGAGAGAAGGGAGAAATATGTAAGTGTTAAGAGGTGGCAACAAATGAATGATTTCTTTCTTACTAATTACCATGCAGGCACACTAAGCTAAAAATGGTATGGCCTTGATTAACCTCATATACCTTAAATTGTATTAATAGGCTCTCTGGAGTGCCAAATGAATAGTATTATGCTCTTCTGGGAACAAAATAGTCTCTTTCTAATAATGAACTAGCTGTGAGACATTAGGATCTGTGAAGAAAGATATTTAGAAAAAAATAAAGCAGAGATTAAACCAAAACTTAATTTTCTTTTGTTGAATATGTTCAGAGAAGAAAGTCAAAAACATAGTTTCAGATGGCATATGCAGATTGCTTAATAGGTTTATGACATGGTACAGAAATCCATGTGAGGATGAGCATGAAGTGATGCTTAAATTATCTTTCAGTAGCTTGAACTGTGTTTTTTGTCCATAAATATTTCTGGAGTGGTTGATTCTCTGGCTTAATATTTTGAAGTTAGAGCCAAAAAGATTGACTGATTAATGGGATGTGGGTGTCAGAGAAAAAATTAGTCAAAGATGTCTGTAAGTTCTGGCCTCAGCAAATGGACAGATGGCATTGCTAACTGCGGGGAGAAAGAAGACTGAAGATAAAATAGATTTTGGGGAGAAGATCAGAAATTCAGCTGCAGTCATGTTAAGACACATGCAAACAGCAATGTTGAGTAGGCAGGGGATAGATGAATCAGGATTTTGGGAAAGAAATCTGTGCCTTGAATACAGTTTTGTACTTGTTTGAGACACATAGGCATGCACATGATACCTACAGCTCTGAGACTGGTAAGATCACTAAAGGAGCGAGTGTAGATAGAGAAGGAGAGAGGAACAAGGATGGAGATTGGAACACTCCAATATTAAGGGTAAGGGAAGAGGAGGAACCAGCAAGGGAGAATGAGAAGGGGGGACACGCGAGGGAGAAGGAATACCAGGAGAGAGTGGTATCCAGGAATCCAAGTGAAGACAGTGTATTTAGGAGGAGCAAGTGATCATCTGTGCTTAATACTGTTGGTAGAACCACAAGATGAAGGCTGAGAATTGACCATTATGTTATCAATGTGGAAGTCACTGGTGACTTTGAAAAGAATAAGGGAGGACAGAGCAAGATCCCGAGTAGAGTGGGTTGAAAAGAGATTGGGAAAAAAGGAATTTCAGACTGAGAGTGTATACCACTTTCTTTTTTTTTTTTTTTTTTTTTTTGCGGTACGCAGGCCTGTCACTGTTGTGGCCTCTCCCATTGCAGAGCACAGGCTCTGGCTCACAGGCCCAGCCGCTCCACAGCATGTGGGATCTTCCCAGACTGGGGCACAAACCCGTGTCCCCTGCATCGGCAGGCAGACTCTCAACCACTGCGCCACCAGGGAAGCCCAGTATACCACTTTCTATAATCCAGGTAGCATATATTTAAAAGTATTTTTGACCCAATTCTTAATGATCCTTTTCTGAGTTTGTACATATTAAATGTTCCATGGAACTAGAGTCGCTTTGTTTTCCAATGAAAAAACTTCCCTAGTAACAAAAACACAATCTACGTGAGCAGCAGTGAGGAAGCATATGGGTTTTAATGATTGCTAAGAATACCACAACCCACCTACAAGCTTGCTGGTTAGAGGGATTTTATTTTAAATGACATTTGCCATGAACATATCTGCAGAAATATATCAAGTGTCTTCATGAAGATTGTAGGTCTCTTGGTTTCCCTAGTCTATGTCCATTGAAATCTGGTATCTAACCACTTTGTTCTTTGTCAGTTCAGCTCTTTTAGCACCTTGCACATTAAATAAAAGGCTCCTCTTTGCTTATTGAGCTTAGAGAGGACATTATGGACCAGTATAGGAATGGAAAAATAGTCTGAGTTTTTATTAGCTGTTGTAGCTGTTCTCAAACAGGCACACTTTTTGATTAGCCCGTTCTTTGTACCATGATCACAAAGTTTGAAGATTCTATTTGACCCAGGGTGAGGATTTTGTTCTTAGATTAGTGTTTTAGGTATCTGTTATAGCTCTAAGTAGCTGTTATAGAAAATGGCCTGGAATTAGTCTGCAGTCCCCATTTCTACTTCATAGGGTCCTTGGAAGGACATTAAACCCATGAATGCCTCTATGAGTATTAACTGTGGTCTCTCCCCCATGTGTGTCTAGTCCGTTTAGTGGACTATCTTGTGACTCACTCCCATTCCATGCCAAAATGGCAGCTTGCTCTACTCATTCTCAAGAAGAGGATCTCAGCAGGGAAATGGAAAAAAGTCCTTTTCCTTCCCCCAGGTACCCTACTCTAATTAAAGACCAGAGCAGTTAAAGATACCTCTGTTGAGAACCTTATTACAGTGACCAATTCATCTTTGTATCTAGGTCTTTTTTTGTCATCAAGTTCATAAGCAAAAGAACACAGGGATGCATATGTAAGTCAGAATACAATATGCTAAAAACTGTGATAGAGTTTGTTTGTGAAAATGTTATGGGGACATAAAGGGCAGTAAAAAACTGCTGTTAGACATTTGAACTAAATATTCAAGCAAGACTAGGAGTTGACCAGCTGGACAAGAGGCACAGTGGCACATGTGACAGTGACCAGCAGCCAGCATGAACAGAACAGAGGCTTGGAGGTGGTAGTGAACATATTCGTTAGAGTAAAGGTAACATGTGCAGTGTGGCTGGAATACTGGGTGTGTAGGATGAATGTGTGCAGCAGTGAGACTTGTCATCTTATTCCTGGATTAATACTGAACTAGACTCATGTCTGGTTAAGACTTGTCACTTCATGAAACATTTTGTCCTCAGTTAACTATTTTGGTCATTTGTTTAATAAGAGGCTAATCAATTTTGAGTGTCAGTCAGTAAAGAAGATAGAATCCATAAGTTCTATGGGTCAGGCAGGATGAGAGGGCACTACACCTGAGACTTGGGAGGTGAGATTCTTCTTGGCATATTCTGTAAGATGGCAGCCTGCTTCCACCTCCCAGGGTTGCTCCCTGCCTCTGTGACCATGACTGCATGTTTAATTTAAATAGGAAGAGTGACAGATGACCTCTTTTTAACATTCTTTGAAGCTGAATACAGCCTCTGTACCCTGACACCAAATTAAATCTCGGAGACAGAGTTTTGGGTGAAGTAGAAAAGAATAGCTTTATTGCTTTGCCAGGCAAAGGGGGCCACAGCAGGCTAATACCCTCAGAACTGTGTGTCCTGACCTGGAGGGGGTAGTGGAAAGTTTTATAGTAATGGTTCAAAGAGGGTGTGATCAGCTCATGGACATTCTTCGGATTGGTTGGTGGTGGGGTAAGTGGGCATCAGCATTTTCAACCTTCTGATTTCAACTGGTCTGGGATCTATGTGCCTGTGGGCAGCATACCGTCAACTTCTCCCACCTGGTGGGGATTTCAGTATCTGCAAAACAGCTCAAAGATATGATTGTGTGTCGCTTGAGGGGGAACCAGGACCCTGCCCCAAGGCTGCACTACTATTTCTTGACCATTCTTCCCTTGTCTCTGTATGCCCTCCCTTCCTTGATTAGCAATTGTTTGAACCTCTCCATTGGAACTCAGGGAAGGTCAGGGAGGCTGGATGAAGCCTATTTCCTATAATCAAGAAATAGGGGGGCTTCCCTGCTGGCACAGTGGTTGAGAATCTGCCTGCTAATGCAGGGGACATGGGTTCGAGCCCTTGTCTGGGAAGATCCCACATGCCGTGGAGCAGCTAGGCCCATGAGCCACAACTACTGAGCCTGCGCGTCTGGAGCCTGTGTTCCGCAACAAGAGAGGCCATGATAGTGATAGGCCCGTGTACCATGATGAAGAGTGGCCCCTGCTTGCCACAACTAGAAAAAGCCCTCGCACAGAAATGAAGACCCAACACAGCCAAAAATAAATAAATAAATTAATTAATTAATTAATTAATTTTTTTAAAAAAAGAAAGAAATAGGGGACATAGAAAGGCTTTGTGTCCAGGAGCCACATAGACTCCTGCTCAGTTTCACCTTTGCTCAGTTCCAATGGGAGAAGTTCCCCATATGGCAGTATGTCTTCCCACAGGCTATCTACCTTTAACTCTGCCTGGGTAGATTCCCTTATGGCAGAACCTACTGTTTCTCTGACCTGGCTCTGTCCCTCCACTCACATAGCACATCTCCTCTCCTTGGTCATCAGAGAGCAAGTGGGAATAGGGTTCCAAGGCTATGAAATTTTTGATTCAACTTCCTGCTTATTTCTTAGCACAGAATTGTAGAAACTTCTGCCTTATCTTCCAAAATAACCTTCTGTCTCATTCTAAGTCTCACCTTCTTTTATTAAAACATATTTTGTGTTATCATTAAATTGTATTTTAGAAGGATCTGACAAAAATGAGTAATAACTAAGAGAAGATTCTCCTTTGCTTATATTTCCAGAGACTATATGATTTTAAAAATATTTGTTAGCTTTCTGGAAAATGAGTCAGTCAATGTGATTATCTTGGAATGTAGCTTTTATCTGTGGTTTAAAATTCATAATATAATTAGGTCATGGTTTCCTATGTTGATATTTGCTTCATGGTAATTCTGATAGCTGATAGTTTAATTGAATTTTCATGTGTCTGAAACAGATGCTATAAGCTAACTCCCCCATCAAAGCACAAATGTTAGTAATGCAAATTTAGCGGAGAACACTCCCTCATTGTTCATTCCTACATTACAGGGCTATAGCTGATTTAACAGTTGACTCATTTAACCACAAACATTGACATTAATCATAGGAGTTGTGTGTTTAATTATAAGTGGCCACCAAAAGAGACATTTCAAAAAAAGATTCAAGCCAAGAGTGTGATATAAACTGCTTTTTAAAATTGTTTTCCTTACGCAGGGCTAGGGAAAGAAAATGACTAGGTTTTCATGATCCTATGCTCTTTTTTAAAAAAATGTCAATGTGTCAAAAATTATTTTGCTTTTTCTCTTGATTAATATCAGAGCATACTGTGTGCATTTTTGGTTTAATGACTGAAATTTGGGGGGGAAACAGATGCACGCATCAAGAGAACCTAAAATAACATTACCATGAGTTCTATTATAACATACGAAACATCTAAAATTTATAGTAATTACATACAAACTTATAAATAATGGAAGAGACTTAATCACGTTGACCTTGCTCCATCATAAATAACAAGGTTGCTTTAAACTCAATCTAATTGCTCCCTCATTATACAGAAACTTTTCTAATCCTTTCCAGCCATGGAAACCTGTGTAACCATCTACAGTGCTCCTTTGGGTGGATGGATTTCTTTTTGAGAAATTATTCTTCGGTTATACTTTTTTCCTTGCACTCTCCTCTGTTCTTTGTGTGTTATCTCCCACTGCAATCTCTATCTTACTGATACAAGTGATTCTCCATGTGTTTGTCACAGGAGCTCTGGGCTCTTGGGAGGGCCTATCCATGCAGAGAGTTAGTCAACACTTGCTGCCTTTAAACAGAGGTACACAGAAGTGCAAAGTTTCAGTATTAAAATTGCCACTGCTGTGTAGAAAATTACGTGAATGATTTTTCCCCCAATGTTGTTATATAATGTGTTTTGAGAAAGAGTATATTTAAGTGATGTGAGAATGATATGTACTTTTAAAAAAATAAAATGATGTGTTTGGGGGGCATAATATAATATTAAAGGGGCATAGTAAAATTCTATTACATTATTTATACAATAAGAAGAATAAACATAGGAAGAAAGAGCAAAATTTTTTTAAAATGTGGGTAGAATAAGGGTGTTCCCCATGTCTCCAGTCAAACACTTGGAATATATGACCAGAATATGCTAGATGGAGAAATATTTTTTCTTAAAATTGTATGTATAAAAATGTAATAGTGAAGAAAAAATCTGACTCCATATTAGATCCATTTCTTTCACTTTAATCTTTGTATTCTATTGCTTTTGCTTTGACTTAAGAATGTTGCCTATAGCTTAAAATATACAGGATAGCCCATTCTCAAGGCTCTGACTTTTAAGGGTATAACACTTTTCCATTCACATAAAGATAAAAGTTGCAGAACAGACAATAACATTTGTCTTATTGAAGGTTTACAGGAACATCGTGACCTGACCTACGTGAACAGCTACAAGAACAAAGGATTCTGACACCAAGAAGTTCAAAACAACCAACCATGCCCCTCTGTCACCTTGCCTTTAAAAATGCTTTTGCACTCCTTTGGAGAGTGTGGGATTTTGGGGGGCATGAGCTACCCATCTCCTTGCATGGTGCCGCAGTAAACCTTTCTCTGCTCCAAACTCTGATGTTTCAGTATTGTTTGGCCTCACTGTGCATTGGGCACACGAAGTTGCATTCGGTAACAACATGCAGACAACAGCACATGCATAAACACATACATATACACGTGTTTGTTTGTGTATATATGTAAAATAAACCCTGGGCATTAAAAAATGACAGTGAGTAATTTTTGGAGAGATGTGAAACAATAAAAATTTTAATATTTTTCTATTTTAAATATTTCTTCAATATGGTTATGTCACATTAGAATGATACATAAACTTTAAAAACCTGACAACTTATTTGGACTGAATTGCACTGTGCACATATTTGGTTCCAACAAGGTGGACATCAGAAGTCTTACACTACATGGTGTGATGCCCACACCTATGCTCTGGAGGAGGAATCACTAAGAACTAATTAGAAAACTCCCCTTTGTTTGCTGCATGTAGCACAGCACAGGGGGGAACATAAAGAAAGCAATGGCACAATCATCATAAAAGATTGCTGTTCTGGTCTTAACGGTTAGTGTTTTTCATCCATGTGACTTGGGCATGAATAAATAATGGATACAGATATGCTGTTTTTCGCTCTTTATGACTTTGGTGTGAGCATGCTATTCTCATCAGTGGGATAAATGGATAAATTCTTGGAACACAGGTTGCAGAATAAACCATGAGAGTTGGATCCATGTTAGTTTTCCCTGTTCTTCCTGCCAGCTTGTAAGGTTTGTCCTGTAAATGTTCCCGGGGCTTACTACTAGCTACTGAATACATATTTCTGGTTAACGGCAAAATTAATCAATAAGCTAATGGAAAACAAATCAGCTTAGCAATAAAGTTGAAAAATAATCACAGCATCATAGAGGAAACCTGCAAGGTGACTTCACAGTAAGAGTGATGGCAAAATTGCTGGGATGTGAGTCGAATTTACACTGCAAATGACTGTCACAGGGCTCTAGCACCGAGTGCCAAATGATGGTGCTATGATGGCTGTGCAAAAACACATTTGTGCATTCCTGTTACAGACAAGAATGCCAAGAGCCTTTGGAAAGTAGAGCCTCTGAGTACTTTGTCGTGCGCTCTTTCAGAGTACGAGGAGTGTTCTTGTTCGTCATGGACTCGCACTGTTTAAATAGAGCAGACATCATCTTATTGGCAGGTGGCTTCCTGAGCATCTAAGGAAGATGATGAAAAAAATAGCTACATTTTTACCTGTTTCCTATGTGCCAGGCATTGTGTTAATCAGTTTAATATGCCTTGTTTCCTGACCTCAAATCCCTATGAGCTCTTTGGCACCAGCTATCTCATTACCTCCGGACTGACTTTCTGTCCTAGACATATACTTTATTCTTATTATTTGACTGATAGGCCTGACTTTCTGGGTCTCCTTCTCAGTTCTTATGTCTCACATGATTTCCCTGTCCTGTGCCTAATACTCCCAAGGTATGTATAATGATAACGATAGGAAAGACTTTTCAGATCCTTACTATGTGCCAGTAGGTGTTATTCTTCTCTCTCTCGTTCTCTCTTTCTCTCATCTCCCTCTAATATCTCTATCATAAGTGCCCTTCAGCGAAAAACCATGTGAACCCAGAAGTTGAACAAATTGAGTTTATTACTAGTTACCTAGAGGGAGAACACATGAGAACAGGAGAAGGGAACTGTGGGGTGCCTCAATAATAGGGTGTTAGAAAGTACTTAATAAAGGATTTAGGATCTAATTGAGGGATTTGGGAGGAAGGTCTAAGGAAGCAGGAATTTCTTTTAAATTGGATGCTGTCAAAAAGCGGGGACAATTTTATGATGGAGTATCTCATTAAATCTTATATACAGAGAGGGGAGATTAGAGCCAGAATCAAGCTGTAAAGAAGTAGCAGTTCTCATTCTAGCCAAGGGGGATGGTGTTTAGCATTTTATAGGCAGCACAGTGACCTTGCTTTTGTCTGTTCTTAGACAAAATTATGAAGTGGCTTTGCTTTGTCTTACTTTATCATTGTCTCAGAGTAACTTTGTCTGATGTTGGTATTCTGTGAGATTTTTTATCTCCAACAGGAGAATAATATGGCCTGGCTGTGAGCGTCTGGCCAGCTTCCACATGTTAAGGACTGTTCTTTTTTTTATTTTTGAATTATCTATCTATCTATATCTATCTATCTATCTGTCTATCTATCTATCTATCATCTATCTCTAACTACCAATCATCTATCTATCTATGCTCTTTTAATAATCACAACAGTGCTCTGGGATAGGTGTTATATTTATTTCCATTTTACAGATGGTGAAACTAACAGAGAGAAGTAATGTGTTTAAAGTCTTCCTGCTAATATATAAAGACCTGGGATTCAGACTCAGGCAGTCTGATACCATAGTCCATGCTATTCATCACTCTCCTGTACTGGTTGACCATGAACCCATGTATTAGATAGTCCATCCTTCCATCACAGGTAGCCTGAACCTTTCTATAATGATCTTCCACACTGTTGCCTCAGTGCAGGAATGATAGAATATTGAGCTAGTTTGGAGGAAGGAATGTTCCTGACATGCTGCTGACATGGGCAGCAGATGATGGGCAGAGATTTTTTGTGAAGAAGAGGTTTAAGGGAATCTAAGTTTCATCTTGAGGATAAGCACCTCATTCACCCAGCCTTAGCCCTGAATGGGCTGAGCAAATCAGGGGCTGTCAATAACAGACATCTGGAAAGGGAGCTGCACCAGCCTGTGCTTCCTCACCTCCTGGGAGGAGAAGAGTGTCTGAGGACAGGAAGACAGATGCACTCATCTGGCCAGGAGGAAGAATGAGAAAAAAGTAAAGACAGCATGAAAAGCTGGAGCAGGGAGAAGGGTAGGGGACATGGAATGAGAAAGAGGGGAAGCAGGCTCTGGTCCTTGCCTTACTTCCCTTGGGTTCTAAGAGTGAGAGAGTCCCCAGGGTGCAGAAGCAGGGGAAGAAGAGGTGACTAGAGCATCCCTTGTGTTCTGATACTAGTTTGGCCCATTGATGTATTTGCCCAATAGAGGCTGATTGCTATGTTCCTATAGAAGATCCTTCCCCCTGGGAGCATGGGTCTGTCCGCATCCTTGGGGCAGAGGAGATAATGTGGATAGAGGAATAAAGAGAAGGCCCACGTTTTGTAGGAGACTAACAACAGGAAGGACAAAAATCACACACTCATGATGTCTGCCCTGAGCATTAATCTAAAAATCCAAATAGAGTAAAAACTCCTAACATCAGAACTTCCAGTTTATCAGATTAGACAAAATGGAAAGTCAGAACAGAAAGAAACAACCAGAATCTTAATTAAATAGAAATAAGTGACACACAGCACATGTTGATAATAATTTGGGGTTTAACTTTTTTTATTTTTCTTTTTTCTTTCCTTCATTCATCACATATTTATTCAGAGTCTACAATGTTTCAGGCACAGTGCCAAGCCCAGGGATACAATGACTAATGAGTCAGTCAGGATCTCTGCCGGTCACAAAGTAGGCCCCAGACACTAGGTCATACCATTGATTCAGACAAGAATGTATTCTGAGAACATCCATGAATTGGGGTTTTAATGTGTTAGATTTCCACCAATCAGGCTGCTGCATGAGAGCCAGCTTACCTAGTTGGAAGAAATGTAATTTGAATTTTGAATCTCTGTATTTCCACACTGGGTCGCTGATGTTTCTTGCTTTTTCAGGAAGCAGAGAAAAGCCTGGCTCTCCATGCTTACCCAGGATTCCTACATGATTAGGTGGATTGAATTTGCATGTCTGATCTTATCTGCCTTTGCTTTCTGTCTCCTTTCTATAATTTAGGAGCTGAAATCTCAGTTGGGTCAGTGCTTCATCAGGTGCCTGGCAGAATGCAGTTGCTCAAGAAATGAAACTAGGATATTGTCAAGGTAAAGCGACCTCTGAACCCAGGTGAATAGCACTTCCTAAGTGCTGCATATCGTTGCTCACTCTCTTCTTCCTTTCTAACTCTCCCCATGGGAGGATGGGTTAGCTGACAGGTCCCAACCTTTCCCACCTGAATTGAGTCTTCTAAATAGCCACATACAGTATTCCTCCAAGCCTCCAGAGATGGTCAATAAGTCCAGTCACAAAAGAGTATTCAGGGATTTTGTTTCTCAGTCAAAAGAAAATAGGGGAAAAAAGTCTCTCTGATACTATCACTCTTTTAGCTTTAATTTCTCATTAGAGAGATATTTCAAAAAGTCTAAAGAAAGCTTTCAATAGCCAGACATCTTGTGAATACAAGCTATTGTGCTGCTAAAGTGTCTGTTCGTGTCAGAAAACATGGGGTCTGGGTGCGTTTGTCCTGTTGATCCACTTTAGATATCTTTTCATTGTCTCTGAGAAACCTTTCATCACAGGCCTTTTACCTTCCCCTTCTCAGCGGAGTTACAGAGCAGTTAGGCTTAGTGTGTAGCTCATTTTCTGATGCAAATGAGTCATCTGCTTCAGTTTTAATTTTTTGTCCTTTCTAAGTTGACAGTTGAGAAATCCTGAAGGACACCAACTCCTGGAGTTGGACTGTGAGATTTCTGAGAAAAAACCCTCACCCTCAGCAAATCAAAACCAAAACCAAAATCAAAACCCCACCACACACACACACACACACACACACACACACACACACACACACAAATCAACAAACAAAAAACCAAAAAAACAAAAAGCAGAGGAACAAGAACAAACACAAATCCCAATTAAAAAAAATTAAAACCTGTATAAAGCAATTTTCATCCTCTATCTCAGACAAAAATATTCATGAAACCTTATGCAACCTACTTTGTAAATTTACATCTGCTTTAAAATAGGGGGATAAGGACATGTTCTTATAATGCCTGAGATTGCAACTAAAAAGTATCTGGATAGTAAGGGTAGCATAGTTGTAGAAAATTGACAATTTATTAGCCATCTATGCAAGTAACAACTGTAGCTGTTTGGAGTTAACAAAGAAATGGACTTCCATATTTTTTTATTGGGTTTTAATGGACAGTCATCTTTTGATGAGTGAGAATGAGATACTCCTGGATTGTCACTAGATGCCACAGGAGACAATGTGGTGTCACTCCTCCTGCTTATTCCTATACCGTCTAGTCTCTAATCTGATCAAAGTTCCAAATACTGTTTCAAATCTGATTATGTCTGTTATAAATGATCTCAGCAGAAGGTAGACTGACCTCATGAATTGGATCCTATGAGGTTTGAGTCCAAGATTTCCTGGCCAAAGATTTACTTGCTCCCAAATATCAAGTTGGGAACCCACCATTTTCAATGATTTATTTGGAATCATTTAATGACTCCCTTGCATTATCTTTACCTTCACAGTAGAGATTCAGCTTTTTGTGGGCTTGTTAATAGCTGTATTTCTAGATCTAAGCATGGTGTGGGCTGCATAGTTGTTGCTCAAGAGTTATTTATTTATGTATTTACTTTTATTTTTAATCAGTAGTTATTTGTGAAAAAATAAGAATAAATGAACGGTGTGTGTATGTTAATCCCAAGCTCCTAATTTATCCCTCCCTTCCATGTTTCCCCTTTGCTAACCATAAGTTTGTCTTCTAAATCTGTTTTGTAAATAAGTTCATTTATGTCATTTTTAAAAATTAAATTCCACATATGAGTGATATCACATGATATTTGTGTTTCTCTCTCTGACTTACTTCACTTAGTATGATAATCTCTGTCCATCCATGTTGTTGCAAATGGCAGTAACATACACACTACTATATACTCTTGACTAGTCTATATAAAATAACAAACAAGGGCCAACTGTATAGCACAGGGAACTCTATTCAATATTCTGTGGTAACCTACATGGGAAAAGAATCTGAAAAAGAATGAATATATGTATAAGAATAATGGAATCACTTTGCTATACACCTGAAACTAACAAAACATTGTAAATCAACTATACTCCAATAAAATTTAAAAAAAAGAGTGAATGAAGGAATAAATGAATCTGAAAAGTTTTGAGTCTTTGAATTCCTCATAGGAATACAGATAGAGTCTTTTCTTGAGCAGATATGAGGCAATTTTTTCAGGTGCTATGAAATGAGATAATACAGGAAAGTTTCTGGCACACAGCATGTGGTCCACAAAGGCTAGCTCTCTTCCCAGCACATACTCTGGTGATGGTTTGGATGAATTCTTAAGAGAGTAGGATCTTGAAAAATATGGGGGAGGATAGGCCTTGAGTGCTGGAAGGGCAGAGAGGGCTGTTGTAAAGGATGAGGGAAGGTACAGAAACCACACTTTTTCAAACCCACAATTTTCCTTACTCTGGGCCTGAAGCACTACCTGAATTGCCAATATTCCCTCCTACTTAGGGATCCTGACTCAATAACCTACCTTTGTTAAAATTCCACTCAGTGATGCCAGGATTTCTTGAGTAATAATAATGTTTAAATTTCTATTTGTGACCTTACATCACATACAAAAATTAACTCAAAATGAAGCAAAGACATAAATGTAAGACCTAAAACTACAAAACTCTTAGAAAGAAACAGGGGCAAAACTTCATTGCATTGGATTTGGCGGTGATTTCTTGGATATGACATCAAAAGCACTGGCAATAAAACAACAAAAATAAATTGGACTAGATCAAAATTTCTATTTGTGGCTGGTCTAAATGTCACCAAAATTTCCTCTTTCTTATGTGAGACTGACTAACAGCTGGGGTTTGTGCCTTGTAAGGATGGGTGGATTCACTTACACATTTTGTCCTGTGTTAAGTACACAATGGAAAAGTACATCTGAACAACACTTGTTCCCACAAGTCTTATAGTTGACTGAAATTATTCCCTCTCAGCACCACAAGGTTGCAGTATCATTGTATTTTCTGTTTTTGGTTGTTTTGGGGGTGTTTGTTAGGTTTTGGTTTCTGGCAACAGAAACCCATTTTGGCTAATTTAAACAAAGAGGTTGCTTAATGAAAGTGTCTGAGTTGATTCACAGAACCAAAGGAATATTTGAGGAGCCACCGTGGGAAGGGTTTGGAAACAAGAGAGCTCTTGGGAAATCAAGTAGCAAGAGTTAACCTCAGTCTCATCAGATAACACTGTGGACCAGTCAGCTCCAGTCACCTTTTCAAGTCCTTTGTCTTATGCTCAAGGTCGTATTGGCCAAGCTTGAATCATTAACCCCTATTCTTCCCTTCAAGAAAGAAATAATATCTTTATTTAGGACCCACCAAAACTGCATGGAGTTCAAGAGCCCATTTTATCAAAGGAAATAGGGTGCTCTTTCCAGAGAAAGGGAGCTTGTTATGCAGCAAACGCACAAACACGACAAACAAATAACCAACCAACCCAAGTCCACATACTGTGAATTTGCAATTATCACCCCTTCATGGGGGAAAACTGAGATCCAAGAACTAGATACGAAGGGAATGTAAGGAGAGGTAAAGCTGCCATTGAAGTCACTCTTTCTCTCCCTGAATTGTATTCCTATGTCAGTCTCCCTAGGGCATACTGCAACACTTGAGGCTGTTGGAGTTTAAAAAGAAAAACTTGTTTCTCATTACGGAACAGTCATTTAGCCTTTAATTATGTTTGAGTGTCCTGTTTCAGGTTTACGTCCATATTTGTCAAACAGAAATGATGAGTTCCAAGTGTATCAATAACTGTGATCCTATCCTGTCATCTGTGCTGATGAACAGAACCACACAAAAGCTCACACGCTCACAGTATATTTTCACATATGCTTTCTCAGTCTGTTCTCATCAACAATCTGGGAAGAGAGAGATGTATCATTCCCATTTTACAGATGAAATGAGGCTCAAATTAGCCATATCTTCAAGCAAAATCACAGAACAAGTCAAGTAAATGATAAGGCCCAGTCTTCTGCTTCTAAACTGTAATAGGAAGCACTTGCTCAAGTCGGGATCATATTTTCTACTGCTTTATTACTACTTTTAAAAATTTCTGATAACATGTTGCACAATGTTGGATATAAAGAAGTTATTCTGAATAAATGCAGAGGGCAGAACAGACTTTCTCCTCTCCCAGTGTTTGTTTTTTTCCCTTTCTCATTCACCTTTTTCTTCACTCCTCTTATACCTTGCTCTGCTTTTAGTCAGTTTCTCTCTCATCTCCAATTTATTTTACATTCACTCATGTCCTTTAAGTACTGGAGGGTATAATGATATCTCTATGTGCATAGCACCTTGTTATTGATGAAGAAATTTACTTATATCAGCTTATCTGATTCCTCTGATTCTCTTAACAATTCTGCGAAGTAGTTATTTTTATTCTCAGTTTCCAGATGAGGCAAACAAAGACTCAGAGAGCTTAAGTTTCTACTTTAACTTCGTATAGCTGGTGAGACCTGGAACCAGGTGTGTAACTGAGATTTGAATCCAGATGTTTTTAAACTCCACACTCTGTTCTCTTCCTATTGCTCACAGTGTCTCCCATCAGCTCATCAAAATGCAAGACAGGACATACCAGAGACTGAAATCTTTGCAGCCTCATTCACCTGTCCCCCAGCTGCCTGCTAGTCAGGATATTTTCTCATTGGGAAATTATTAGATCGTATATACATAATAATGAATGGAAGACAAATGTTTCATGCCCACAAACAATAATATTGCCTAAATATTTCCTAAATTTATTTCTTTAGTCTATTTTTATCATGCAACAGTTCTTTGTGCTATGAAAATATGCAGCCTATTATTTTTATTGCACTTGATTTGATTCAGATTTGCTTTGCTGAGGACTTACTGCAAATCGAATAAATGACACTTGGAACAGTTGAACAGTGGACAGATATCCACTTAGTGATGTTATAGAAAGTAGTCATTTTTCATGACTGGAGTTGGGTTTGATTATCCCAAAGGTTCCTTCCACAAGCTTTACTGAGGTTGTCTTGGGCCAGGTATATACAGATTAGGAAAAGAAATAAGTTGTAGATAGTAAAAAAGGTACTTTAAAAAATGATTTAATTTGGTTACTGGTAATCTATATAGAGTGGATATATCAGCATAAAGAATAAGAGTTTTGGAGTGAAATAGACATTACTTTAGTGGCCCTGGGGAAGCATTTAATCTCTATGAGCCTTAATTTCTCAACTGCAAGTTGGGAATGATACTAATATCCCTTTCAGAACAATTGTGTAGTTAGAGATAATTCCTACAAAGGTCTGCTACCTGGCATATGTTAGGCATATATATTGGTATATAACAAACACAAAATGGTTAAGTAGTTAAACTACAGAAACCATACTGTTTTCACGCCTAGATATTCTTAAGCATTAACTCTTTCACAAAACTTTCCTTTCATAAAACCAAATTCTTTGTTATTTCTTTCTGGGTACACACTTAGACAGAGCTGGCTTCATGAGTGTGCAGCCTGTGAAGTTGCATCAGACACCATGCTCAGAGGGCCCTGTGCTCAGTTAATGATCTGCTGTCGCTGTCTTAAAAATTCTTAATAATTTTATTTTTGATCTTGTGTTTTGTAAGTCAAGTCCAATGGGAAAATAGAGCATGTGTAAAAGCAGGGGAACTACACATAATATGCATGTCTCCTGTTCTCTGCTGTCCCATTTGCATACGGTTTTTGCAATATCTCATGAGCACAGAATTCTGGTGCACCCACCATGTGTGGTGGTCTTGAGTCTATATTGAGACTCAAGGTGAGTGCAAGGTCAATATATTACATGTATGAATAAAGAAGTCACTGACAACCTTGAGAGACCACCTTGAGAGACACTTTGAACCTGAGCTTGCTTTGAAAACAGAAGCCAACGATGGTCTAAGAAACACAAACAAGCAAGAAACACTATCATATCCTTTCTTACTTCCTTATGTGAGCCAACCACTTACTTTGAAAAAGATGACATAGAGAAAAAGGGAAAGATGGGGTAACCCATAGTTCCTTTTCCTTGCAGTTCTTTCTTACTCATCAGAAAGCTGAAGGTAGAGAGTGTTGGCAGAATGTACCAAGAAGTGAAATAAAAAGGAGATGAATTCATTTTGTGCACTGTTTCCACTGTTCTGGTAAGAACAAAATATGCATACATGCACACATGTGCCAGCTACCAAAAACAAATTGTGAATTTCAGTGATTCCACATATGGATTAAATACTCATACTTGCATATAAAGCTGGCATTGTACAGTACAAAGATGAATGGCAAAATTCATGCTAATAATCTAAAATTTTTATTCTTTCCTTAGAAAGACACTCAATATCAAATTAAAAACCACTATGACAAATTGAGAGAGAGGGAGACCACAGAAGAAAAGTAAAAGCTTTATATTTTGGTATCTTTAACAGCACTTTGTTCCTGTTTTTTCAAAAAGGATCCCCATCTTTTCATTTTGAATATGGTCCTGTTAATTATATAATCAGTTCTGTGGCTAGAATCCATTTCCCAATCTCGATTGTAATTAGGTATAGCTATGAGACTGAGTTCCTGCCAATAGAATATGCAAGAAAGAGATGTGTGCTGCTTCCAAGTTAATAAAACTGTTAATGCACACATGAAACCCTTCCTTTTCCAATAATGGCATATCAAAGTCCTAGGTGACCTAGGAAACAGGAAAGCACATATGCAAGATGACAAAGCCTCTATGTGCTTGGATTCCTAAATGGCTGTGTGGTAACAAGTCGTCCAACTGATCTGGACACATTTTGGACAGTATACAGAGTATACATGAAAAATAAACACACTAATTCGTGCTTTAGCCCATGTACAATGGGTCTAGGTGTTGACTTATAGAAACCATCTTGCTTACAATGCTTTTACCTCTCTCTAAACTCTTACACCATTTTTTTGCCCCTACCATAAAGTTGATAAGTACTGCATAAAATCTTCTATTATTATTTGATTTTTATATTTCTCTTCTCCCCAGTTAAAGTAGCTTAGGACTAGACTATCTCTGGTGCTCTAACTATATAGTTTTGGCACTCACCATTCCTGTTCCTCCCAATCCAATATCCTACTGCTCTTCTATATTGATGACATCAAGTTAATGTGACTTGATGAGTAGGAAATGGCAAGCAGTACGAATCCCTCTGTAAGGCACCAGAGCGTGGAAGATAAAACTTACGTTTCAGGGGTTTGTGCATTGGTAAAATAGTTTAGGGCAAGACAGGATATTTCTTTTCAAGATAAAGTTATTGGTCCTGCACATTTAACCATTAGGGATAAATTACAGAAGTTTAGAGCATTTTTTTTTGATTTTAGAAACAGCATATACCATACTTGAAAATATTGTTCCACCTTATTTATAAAGTGACTCTTAGAAGGCTACCAGTTTTGAGTCAGACCCAGAGCAAGAGACAGCTTTACAACAAGGTAAGAGCAATTCTGCCTTTTGGACCACGAGACCTAGTAGATCCAATGGTGCTAAAGTTATTTGCAATCAGGAATAAGCAATAAATGTACTTTTAAAATTAAAACAAACATACAAACAAAAAAGTTAAAAGCCCAAAACAAAACTTGGGCCTGATTCATGAATAAGTTAGCTTAATATGTTAGTAAGAGCTAAAAAGAGAATGTTCTGCCCCAACTCAGAGGTGAAAGACAAGGTGAAGGGAAATTTTTCTAGTAGTCAGAGATCTGAAGAGGTAACTGCTCATTGACTTTCTGTGGAGGGTTGTCAGAGGTAAGGATAATGATATACATACTCCTGGGAAGTGACAAATGGCTCAGCCGGTTGATCTCAAGCCTGGAAGGAGTAATTTTGGAAGATAAAAGTCAAGCTGGCCTGGGAAAGAAGGAAGTGGATGGACCTAGAGGAGTAGACATAAAATGTGTGGATCTCTGTGTCTCATGTAATACCCATTAGACTGTGGCAGGCATATGCTAAGATGGTCCCAATGATCTTTGTCTGTTGTTATCCATGCCCTGAGTAATCTCCTCCTCTTTATTGTGGGGTGACCTAGCTACTATAACTAGCCAATGTATTGTAGCAAAGATGATGCAATGTTACTTCTGGATTTTGTTACCTAAGATAGTTACTCCCATCTTGCTGGCAGTTTCTCTTCCCCCACCTCTCTCTATCTCTCTATCTCTATCTCTCTTACTGACTTTGGTGAAACAAAGCACCATAGTTAGGAGACCCCTGTGGCAAGAAACTGAAGGCAGTCTCTAACCAACAGCCAGCAGGGAACTGAGACCCTCAGTGTAACAGCCTGCAAGGAATTGAACTCTGCCAACAACCCCTTGAGTTCAGAAGCAGATACTTCCCCAGTTGAGACTTCAGATAAGATAGATTCTAGACCTTGCAGAAACCTTGTTGCAGCTTTGTGAGATACTTGAAGCAGAGAGCCCATAAAATCAGTGTCTGGATACTTAACTCACAAAAACTGAAATAATAAACATGTTTTTTTGTTTGTTTGTTTTTGTTTTTACCTTGTTAGTCAGGTTTATTCCCAAGTATGTTCTTGTTTTGATGCAACTTTATTTTTTATTTCATTTTTTAATGGTGGATTTTCTTTTAAATTAATTTTTATTGGAGTATAGTTGCTACATGTATTGTTTTAAATTGCTAAGTTTGGAGCTAATTTTTTATTCAACAGTCAATAACTAATACAGAGAGCATATATCACAGAAGAAACATTGAAAAGCCAGGTGAGTAGATGACTCACCCAGGTAACACCAGCCAGTTTCTGTCCTCAACCACCCAAAATTGCACAATAGGTCATGACAGGGTAGGGTGGCACAGATGGCGAATATGCAGGAGCTCCACAGTATGGGCTCCCTCCCACTATAGCTGACCTTGATTCTCCTGGTGCTGAATGTGTGACCTGTCACAACAGAGGCAACGCTGACGCTTCAGTATGGTATTGTGCCATAGGTGAGATCAATATTGTATGATAGTTCATTTTTCATTCAGTCATTCAACAAGTAATAACGGAATTCCTCCTAAAAAATCTGATACTTTTCTAGGTATGATGGATAGAGAGAACAAAACCAACAATGAGAAAATTAATTACTTCACATGATTATTTTAAATAATGTATAATCATTCATTTAAAACAGGGTTCCAGTAAAGAAGACTAAAGTTAGTTTAGTTTCTTATTATGGAGATCTATAACACTGGTTAGGATCCACTTCCTTCTTTGTAAAGAGAAACTGTTTTGGTTTACATTTTGTAAGGATCAGCCATTTAAAGCCTTATTCCTTCTATGAAATCACATTTATGGCATTGTTACCATATAGATTATAATGCTTCTCTTAACATATATCATGCAATTATTTTATACCAAAGAATACAGTTATAGCAATATATGATCATTTCTAATTTCATCTGTTTCTGATACCTTATAAAATGTTATTGTTCAAATATGTTCCCCAAATATCTAGATTCCACAATTTGTGACTCTGTGGGAAAAAGTCCATTTGTCTCCAACCCAGTGCATGTACATATGCCATGTTCACATTTAATTCATGTAAAAAAATGACATTTTAAAATGTGAAAAAAAAAAGAGAACAAATAGCTACTTGAGCCATCTGAGCTTAGAGGCTGAATTACAAGCCCATGCCTTGCAACCAAGGTTTTTAAGTCAAAGTCTATGAGCAATTTCTACAAAACTCAACTAATAGCAAGGCTAATTATTAAGTATGCCTCCTACTTATATTCATCCTTTGTTCTCTGTAACTTTGCTGTTAAAATGTTTTGGCCTCTTCACTTTTGTTGACAGATTGGCCCCATAATTGGAATCACTTTCCTAAAGGCATCACAGAATTGATATTCCCCCAATTTAATTAAGCAACTATGAAAACCCAGTAGCTCTCATTAAGGAGGAATACAAATATAATTATTTGAAAGGAAAGAATTTAGGAGAATGGATAGAGTATGTTTTTTCATATTAATGCAGACTTCTCTGGAATGCTGTGCTATTGATTTATTCTGTTTGGTAAAGAGCAATCTTTCTTCTTTTGTGACCATTTTACTAAGCAAAACCTTTTTGAAACTGTCGAGGTGTGCAGGTATTATTTCTGATACCAAAGCTGAAGAATTTAACTTTCAAAGCCTCATGTTAGAGGTCAAAGGCTGTCTATGTAATTCTAGAGCTGAAAATAGATACTAGGACTCTCGTTCTTCACTGTATCCATCAGTCACATTGCTTGCACCCTATATTTATTCACCATGAATTCCCATTGACCTATGCACTGTACAAAACATACATCAAAATGGGACCCTGCTCTCAAGGAACTCTTGGCAGCAGGCAGAATCTATATCAAATGAATTGCAGGCGTGATTTTCCATATCATCTAGGTCCTCGGGCTGTGTTCCTCATTTTTACATTTTTGTGCTTAAGGAGGAAAATAGCAACTTCAAATCCTTTTAGGAATAGAATATTAAAATTTATTTTTAGAAAGCTAACATTAATAGTGAGCCTGGAGAAAAGCCAATTTACCACTTTTTCTTTCAGTAACGATTAATACCTATTATTCACAAAACACTATGCCAGAGATAAACAAAATGTGAACTCTTCCCTCAAGAAAATTTTGGGCAAGTCAACAACCTGGTACAATAAAAGACAAGATAATGTTAGCTCTGTAACAGAATCCCTATCCAGAAGCTCTGGAAACACAGAGAAATGGCAGATGAATTAGAGACCCATAGAATGGGACCTAGATAGTTGTGCCCATGTTTTCACTGCTAGAGATGCAATTTATTATCATTTTTTTTTCTTTGCCTCTCCTAACATTTTGGAAAAAAAATGTTTATCAAACAGAATCATTTACACGCGATTAATGAATGCAGTGTCATTGTCTGGCAGTCAGAAATACAGTTAAGAAAGCTTGTTTGTAGGATGGGGAAATATTTGAAAGCCAGGGAGAAGTGGAGAGTGGAACAATGGAAGACAATAAAGTCATGAGAGAAAGAGAGAGAAAGAGAATTAAGGAGACAAGTACCCTGGGAAATGAGAGGGATTTTAGACAATGATTGGGGGTGGGGTATAAAGACCTCTGACTGTTTTTCCCTGGGGAAAGATGAGAAGACGGTGGAAAGAGGGGAATGTGCTGTCAGGGTGAGGGTAGGGAGGCAGGAGGGGTGAAAGTAAGGAGGGACGTTCCTGCCAGGGGAGGGAAAGGAAGTTGAAGAGTTTAGAGGTGTGTGGCCACAATCTTCTCAGGCAGGAGGCACTTCTATTTGAGGAAATGAAGGAGGGAGGGTGTAAACTAGGGATTCAAACCAGGTGAAAAAGGTCCAGGAAAGCTGTTGAGAGCACTTGGTACAAGGACATTTAGGGTAAAGAAAAGGGATCAGTGGACTCCATTAGAATCCAGCAGGGATGGGATATTGTTATTCTGGAGCCAGTCAACTGAGTACTTTGATTTTTTGCTGACAGCCCTGAGCATTCTGGGAATAAGACTGGAAGGTCAGCTGACTGGGGGGCCTGGGGAAGCAGTGGTTGCTGAATGCATAGGGCATAAGTGCATTTAAGGTGTATGCAGATAATCATGGGTCTTGGGGCCCAAGCAAGTTCTTGAGAGGTGCAGCGTAAGGAAGAGAGTTGATCAGTTGGGATGACAGGAAGCGACAAGGAATAGGAATTCACATGGTGGCAAAGGTTGGGTTCAGTGAGTAGAAGTAGGAGAACAGGAGGCTGGGGGTATTTACAGCAGGCATTTTCTGTCTGATAGGGTAATGTGTGGGTGGCCAGTGGGAATTAAAGGGGGAGATCTCTGAAGTTCAACAGAGAGATACTAGGATGAGACAAGGATGAGACTAGGATGTCTTTGGAGGGTCATTTACAGGGATGATGAAGTTGCTCAGGGAGCTGGAAAGATAGAGAAAGAAATGGTTATCTTCTTTCTACTGCAGAGTGATCTGGCAGAAATATCTTAAGACCAGGCCTGTGACTTCAGATAAGGGCTCGCTTTCTTTCTTTCTTTCTTTCTTTCTTTCTTTCTTTCTTTCTTTCTTTCTTTCTTTCTTTCTCCCTTCCTCCCTTCCTTCCTTCCTTCCTTCCTTCCTTCCTTCCTTCCTTCCTCCCTCTCTGCCTTCCTTTTTCTTTCTTTCTTTGAAAACATTTTATTTTAGAATAGCTTTAAATTTTCAGAAAAGTTGGAAACATAGTACAGAGTTCCCATATACCTTAACATGAAATTTCCCCTAATATCTTACAGTAGCAAGATAAGTTTTTCACAATTAATGGACCAATCTTGATGCATTATGATTAGTAAAAGACCATACTTTACTTAGATTTCCTTAGTTTGTACCTTATGTCATTTTTTCTCTTCCAGGATTCTATGTAGGACTCCACATTACATTTACTTATTCTGTCTCCTTAAGCTCCTCTTGACTGTGACACTTTCTCTGACTTTTCTTGTTTTTAGTGATCGTGACAGTTTTGAGGCACTACTGGTCAGGTATTTTGTAAAATGTCCCTCTATTTGGAGTTGTCTAATGTTTTTTCAAGATTAGAGAGAGGGTATGGGTTTTTGCAAGGAGGACCACACAAGTAAAGTGCCATCCTCATGACTTCATATCAAGGGTACATGCTATACATATGACTTACCTCTGTCAATGTTGACTTGATCATCTACCTCAGGTGGTGTCTGCCAGGTTTCTATTCTGTAAAGTTCTTCTTTCCTTACTTTTTCCTTCCTGAACTCTTTGGAAGGAAGTCTCTATGGGTAGCTCAGCTCACTGGGAATTATGCTTTACCTTTCTGAGGGCAGAGCATCTGTATAAGTTATTTGGAATTCTTCTGCACAAAGAATCTGTCTACTATCTATATTATTCACCAATTCTTTTGACTTTGGATTTTTTTTTTTTTTTGAGGAGGAACACACTGGTGAATCTGGCTTTAAGGTAGACCCAAAGCAAGAGCAGAGATTGCCCAAGGGACTTGCCTCATCCAAATAGCAGTAGATTCTTCCTCCTTCCCTGTCCAGTTCTTAGGTTATGAGATTTCTATATCTGTTTTGCCATATTTTTGCTATGAGAGTAAGGTGAAATAAATAGAAATTGAAAAATCACTAAAATATACAACATTAAATATATATAAATAAATATTTTTAAAATGCTGATCTGAAAACCAGAAAATTCAGAGGTATAAAATACTGATAGATCACAGTAAAAACATTCTGAAAATTTTCAGCTCCTCCTTCATTTGAACCATGTCATTTGCTATCAATTTCCCCAAACATCTCCCTAACATCAGACTCTCATGAGGGTATAGAAGTGTCATTCATTCAAACAAGCAACAAATATTGATTGAGTGCCTACTATATGGCAGGAACCAGTTAAGTGGCTAGTGATCCAATGATGAACAAGACACGGAATGTTGATGGAGTTTCCATTTCAGTGTTTGCTGGTGGTGTTGAGTGGGGGAAGCAGTCAACAACTAAAGAGACAAATGGATGGGATAATACAGATTGTTAATTATCACTATGGCCTGTACATTAATGTCTTCCCTAGCATAATGTCTAGTGTGTAGTAGGTACTCAATAATTATCTGCTGACCAAAATATATAAATATATATCTGTTTCTGACTTACTTCACTCTTTATGACAGTCTCTAGGTCCGTCCACATCTCTTCAAATGGTACAATTTTGTTCCTTTTTATTCCTGAGTAATATTCCATTGTATATATGTACCACATCTTCTTTATCCATTCCTCTGTTGAAGAACATTTAGGTGGCTTCCATGTCTTGGCTGTTGTAAATAGTGCTGCAATGAACATTGGGGTGCATGTATCTTTTGAAGTAAGTCAGAAAGAGAAAAGCAAATACCATATATTAACACATATATGTGGAATCTAGAAAAATGGTATAGATGATCTTACTTGCAAAGCAGAAATAGAGACACAGATGTAGAGAACAAACATATGGATACCAAGGGGGAGGGGGAGTGGAATGAATTAGGAGATTGGGATTGACATATATATACTACTATGTATGAAATAAATAACTAATGAGAACCTACTGTACAACACAAGGAACTCTACTCAGTGCTTTGTGGTGACCTAAATGGGAAGGAAATCCAAAAAAGAGGGGGTATATATATACGTATGGCTGATTCACATTGTTATGCAGCAGAAATTGACACAGCAGTGTAAAGCAACTGTACTCCAATTAAAAAAAAATAAAACAAAATGCAAAAAAAGGTACATATCAGGAAACTCATTTCCTCAGGGTTTAACACTCTTTTTCTCCAACTGGTAACTCAGTTGAACTAATGTATTTTTTCTCAAACACATATTTCAACATGTTTGGTTAATGCTGGACCAGAGGAAGACACTGAAATGGAACATTGATAAAGCCAATGGGGAGCTGTTTGGGGTTCAGAAACTTGGGGTCACATTTTAGCTTTCACTTACTATGGCACCTCCTCTCTTTGAATTCAAGGTCCATATTTCAAGCAAGTGAGGTAATACAGTGCTTAATAATAAGTAAAGGGAATTATAAACTTCTTTTAAGACAGCTAATTCTGAATTGTTTGAACATCATTCGGGTCATTATTTAATCAAACACAAGCTTACCAAAGACTCAATTCAACTGCATCAACAACTTAGTCAGATGAATTATTTGCTTAAATGCTTGCTAAGTATGAGTGTAAAAATAAAACCTTAAGGGACCTCTTGAAGGGATAAGATATTTTATAAGGACAGGATTCTTGATAAAGAATGTAATTCAAAAAAAAAAATCTCCATGGGCTCAAATCATAACTATTTTCTAAAACTTTAACTCAATATAATACTCTACAGGCTAAAGATCCCACTTCCTTTGCACTATAATTTGGCTGTTTGATTTTTACAAAAACAATAATTGGCTATAAAGGATGATATGTAGTAGAATTTAATCTAGTATTTGCTTAATTAACAATTTAAAGATAATACAGCATGAGGATAATTGAAAAAATAATTCTAATTTTTGTAAAGATAACCTCCTATTTTTTATCTTTATATAGATTAGTCTTACAACACTATGTTTCAGTACACTCTGAATTCTGAGGGAGGAGGGAGCAGCAAGAGTATGGCTCATGGAACTGGGAATCAGGTAACATCAGCTCTTCCAATAATAAGCTATGTTGCCTTAGGAGAATGAAAAAGTTAACTTCTCTGACTCTCTTCTCCAAAGCTATAAATTTTTTTTTTTTTTTTTCTTTTTGCAGTATGCGGGCCTCTCACTGTTGTGGCCTCTCCCGTTGCGGAGCACAGGCTCCGGACGCACAGGCCCAGCGGCCATGGCTCACGGGCCCAGCCGCTCCGCGGCATATGGGATCCTCCCAGACCGGGGCACGAACCCGTATCCCCTGCATCGGCAGGCGGACTCTCAACCACTGCGCCACCAGGGAGGCCCTCCAAAGCTATAAATTTTGAGGGTTGGAAAAGGTGATATACTTTCCTTCTAATATTGGATGATCTTTTTTTTTTTTTTTTTTTTTTTTTTTTTTTTTTTTTTTTTTGCTGTACGCGGGCCTCTCACTGCTGTGGCCTCTCCCGTTGCGGAGCACAGGCTCCGGACACACAGGCTCCGCGGCCATGGCTCGCGGGCCCAGCCGCTCCGCGGCATGTGGGATCTTCCGGGATCGGGGCACGAACCCGTGTCCCCTGCATCGGCAGGCGGACTCCCAACCACTGCGCCACCATGGAAGCCCTGGATGATCTTTTTGATGCCTGATTTTAATGTTTTAATTGGGTAAATAGGCAAAAACCATTTATTTGGTATACAAGTAGAATTCATGATAACTTAAACACTATATGGTATTACTCATTGTGTGTCCTGTATCAATGGTACTTAAAATATTCTGACTTAATTTAAGATTTTTCCTTCTCAAATGATATGCCTGCAATTTGTCTTCTGGCTACTAAATACCAATTTCAGTTGAGATTTCTCATTTTTAGAATTCCTATGAATTAGTTATCATTCTCCTAATAAATTATTAGAAAGTAAAATAATGGTTCAGAAATATAAAAACAAATCTAAAGTATCTATATAAATTCTCTAGTTTAGCATTTCCCTGAATTACACAGGATGAGATTTTTGCTGCAGGCTATGAAGGAAAAACTGATTTGGGAATTGCCATTCCACTGTGAAGAACTAGCACATTAGGCAAAATCCATGAAACAGTTATGTTTAGACATTGGACCAGAAAGAGGCTATGTAGGCTGTGACCACTGAGAGAAGGGAACACCTGAGGTGTGCACTGTGATTACTTTGGCTTTCTGCCTAGAGGCAATTTACAGGCTACTGTGTAGCAAGGGAGAATTCAGGTAGAACATTGCATCTTCCTGACTTGTGAAATAAAAATTTACTGGATGGACTTAATAGAAGATTAGATTCTACTGAAGAAAAGATTGCTGAACCGGAAAGCATTGTAATAGAAAACCTACAAAGTGCAGCATAGAGAGAAAAAAGAATGAAAAAATTTTAAGAGCACTTCAGTAACCTGGTGGACAATAGCAAGGAATTTACCTTTGCCAATATGTAATTGAAATCTAAGGAGAAGGGGAACAGTAAAAATTTTAGAAAAAATAGTTTAAAAATTTCCATATTTGAAGAGAACTTTTACAGTATTTTATACACAAATCCATGAATTTCAATGAATTCCAAGCAGAGTATACTCCAGAAAACCAAACAAAGACAAATTATATAGAGGAGAAAAAAAGATAAAAATGTCCTCAGATTTTACCCAAAATCAGGGAAGTCAGAAAACAATAGAAAGACATATTGAAAATGATTAAAGAAAAAAAATTCAACCTAGAAACCTATATCCAGTGAAACTGTATTTCAAAAATGAAGGCAAAATGAAAACTTTTTCAGATAACCAAGCCTGAGAGAATCTATTGCTGGCAGATCTGCATTATAAAAAATATTAAAGGAAGTTCTTCAGACCAATGTAAAACAATATCAGATGGAAGAGTAGATCTATAGAAAAAAAAAGAAATAGAAACAGTAAGTATTAGGGATTTTTCTTTTTATTTCTTTAAAAAATAATTCACTGTTTAATGCAAATATAGTAATATATCATAGGGTTTATGACAAAAGTAGAACTAAATTATGTGTCAAGAATAACACAAAGAACAGGAGGGGGGAAAATGAACATTTTTATATTATATGTGAAGTGGCAGAATATTTGATAAATTTAGGGTATAAACTCTAGAACTCCTGCTTTAAAAAAAGGGATGTATGGCTAATAAACTAATAGTACAGATGAAATGTAATTTAAAAATACACTTAATCCAAAAGAAGACAGAAAATAGATAATAATAGATGCAATAACAGAAAGCAAATAACAGTATTATAAATTGAAATCAACCATATTGATAATTACCTTAACTATATATTGTATAGTTAAGCACTTTTAAATGTAACACTTTTAAATGTAACATTTATTATTAATGTTATTAAATGTTATATAATGTTATATAAATGTTATTAAATGTAACATTTAAGGCAGAGATTATCAGACTGGATAAAAAAATACCCATCCAATTAAATATGAATCTGCATATAAAAGTAAATTAATGAAAAGCAAACAGGAATCAAAAGAAAGTAGGGGGCCTCCCTGGTGGCGCAAGTGGTTGAGAGTCCGCCTGCCGATGCAGGGGATACGGGTTCGTGCCCCGGTCTGGGAGGATCCCATATGCCGCGGAGCGGCTGGGCCCGTGAGCCATGGCCGCTGGGCCTGCGCGTCCGGAGCCTGCGCGTCCGGAGCCTGTGCTCCGCAACGGGGGAGGCCACAACAGTGAGAGGCCCGCATACCGCAAAAAAAAAAAAAAAAAAAAAAAAAAGAAAGTAGGAATAGCTATATTAGTATCAGGCCAAGTGTTCTCCAAAATAGAGAATATTACTTATGATAACAAGGGAACTTTGCTAACGATTAAGAGGTTAAATCATTATGAAGAACTAACAAGTTTCAATAAAAGGAGATGTTGTAAGTATTTGGAAAAGGAAACAATGGTTATTATTAGACTTATGGGTTCACCAATAATAAATCATCCATGGTAGAATCATTTCCTTCTTTGGTGAGTTAAGTACATACTGTACATGTTTAAATTTCAACATGATGTTGGAGTCCCCTATAACAGTGGTCCCAAACTGTTTTGCCAACAGGGACTAGTTTCGTGGAAAACAATTTTTCCACACACCGGGGTGGGGGAATGGTTTTGGGGTGATTCAAGTGCATTACATTTATTGTGCACTTTATTTCTATTATTATTACATTGTAATATATAAATAAATAATTATACAACTCACTGTAATGCTGACAGGAGATGAAGCTCAGGTGGTAATGCGAGCGATGGGGAGTGGCTGTAAATACAGATGAAGCTTCGCTCACTAGCCTGCTGCTCACCTCCTGCTGTGCAGCCCGGTGGTTGGATACCCCAGCCTATGACAGCTTTGAATAAGTGAATAGGTGGAACAGTTAGAGGATGCTTTAGTATAAATAGAGTAATTCATAGGATGTCCAAGGGCTAGATTCAGAGGGTCAATGTTTATTTGAATAGTGATATTTCTAGAGACATAGGACCCTTCATTTGACCTTGTGTGTGCGTGTGTAGTTTATGCTTGTTTTTTTTACACTTCAAACAATGTCATGTTGTTTTTTTAGACAAGTTCTTACATTTTTGGAAAACATTTTAAACAAGGACATGTGATTCAAATATGATATTTTATTTTATTTTTTATTTTTTTAATAAATTTATTTATTTATTAATTTATTTATGGCTGCATTGGGTCTTCATTGCTACACGTGGTCTTTCTCTAGTTGCGGCAAGCAGGGGCTACTCTTTGTTGTGGTGCGTGGGCTTCTCATTGTGGTGGCTTCTCTTGTTGCAGAGCACAGTCTCTAGGTGCACTGGCTCAGTAGTTGTGGCTCATGGGCTCTAGAGTGCAGGCTCAGCAGTGGCTCACGGGCTTCATTGCTCTGTGGCATGTGGGATCTCGCTGGACCAGGGCTCAAACCTGTGTCCCCTTCATTAGCAGGTGGATTTTTAATTACTGTGCCACCAGGGAGGTCCTTGATATTTTAAATAATGTCATGCTGACCAGAATTTTATATGGTTCAAAGTTGAGAAGGGTAGTTAAAATATTTGATTCTTGAAGTGTTATCCATAAGGAATTCAAGTGACTCTGAAATAATAGATGGACATTTGAAAGAAATAAAAGTAAATAGGTAAAGGTAAATTTATGCCACTGGTTTCACAATAAAAATAATTGTAATAGTGAAATATGACATAAAAGTGCTTAAGGATTTTAAGGTGATTCTAAATGAAATATAGATTAACGATTGGCATGCCTTGCCAAAATACCAACATTTATAATGGTTATAGTTTATTGAATATCTATTATATGCCAAGCATTATTAGGGACTTTGCATACATTTGCCTGTAAAGTTTATGTACACCATTAATTTTAAGGTTAATTTTTGCCATATTATAAATTGAAATTTTAAGCTCAGGGAGATGAAATAATTTGCTCACACAGCTAATAAGAGTAGGGACTAAGATGAATGATCCCAGATCCTTTTTTCCACAAGGTTCTTACTCTTTTTCTCTTTCTGCCTCATTAGTGTGATTGTAGGGTTCATTAAGGTGGAAAAAATAATTAAAATAACGGATGTAATAAGCACAGTTTAATCTAAACTGAGTTCCATTTTGAGTTTTCCCTTTGATTGAGAACACCACAATTTAAGAGGAAAGCTGGAGTACTTATAGAGTACAGGTAATCAGATGGAGAAGAGATTTGAATTTATTTTATATGAGGAACAGTCCAAAGAACTAAGAGTTTTTGACCTGGAAAGCAGAGCCCATAGTAGCTCAATATTGGGAGGACTGTTATTTGAAAAAGATGTTTACATTTTTTCTCTGTGACTCTACAGAGTGGAACTAGGACTAGTAAATTAAAGAGTCATGAAGCCAGCCTGGCATAACATAAGTTAGAATTTTCCAGCGGAGCTGTCAGCAAGTATACTGAAATCTCTGTGTGGTGGTGAGCTGACTCGCACTGGAGGTATTCAAGTAGACGGTAGCTGATCACTTAGTTGGAAATCAGTGTAGAATCACTGGTAGTTTCAGCAGACTTTTAAAATTCCTTTCAATTCTTGGAGTCTTTAATGTTATAGAAACTGCAATATATTTAAGGGGTGGTTGTTAGCATACATTTCTTTTCTTTCTTTTTTTTTTCAGTTGGTAACATCCCTTTTTTATTCCTTGGTAAGGGTTTAAAAAATTCAAGAAGAGACACATTTTTTTTTTTTTTTAGTCTTACACAGGAAATTTCCTTCCAAAAGTCTCCTGAGAGGCATATACCATACACAGGAATCCATCTTCATCCTTCTCACTTTCATACACTTCACAAATCAGTGTGGACACACTCACCATGCTATGTCCATTCACTAACAGGAAGAAGGCTTGATTAACGTTGAGCTGTAAGCGCCTTCTAATTATCTTGATGAGCTCACTCACGTTGACATGATCAGGCACCAAGAACTTTGCTTTATCCAGGACCGGAAGCTGCTTCTCACCTTTGTATCGTTCTATTATTACCGGGATTTTGGTAGGATGCTTCTCTCAGGTAAGTAGGCCATCTTCTACTCTTTGTTCGAAGGTTCGGTGCTGTTTGAAGGTTTTCTCCGACGGCATGGCAGGGCAGGCTAGGCGGGGGCAGTGAGGTTGAGGGTCCCGGAGGCTCCAGGTGGTGGCTGCTACAGCCAGCACACATTTCTTAAAAGGTAATTTTATTGAATACTTTCATTATGAAACCAGATTCAAACAGAAACAAGCAACAACACACCTACAAGTTAAAGCAGGCAAGTACTCGTTTGTAAGGAGAGAACAAGATTTATGTATAATTCCATCCACTGTTTTAAACATTTGCCAAACAATAATTATTTACTTTTGGACAAAGATCCCTGGTGTGTATTTTCGACATTCTTTAAGGGAGCTGACTACTAAATGTTTTCATCTCCATCTACATCATGTCTTAAGTCTTGGCAAAGGAAGAAGCCAGGGGAACCTTTACTCTATAGAAGGTGAATGTTCTTGGCTGTGATGGCGGTAACTCTGCAGTTACATGGGGCTCATTCTTTCCATCTCATACATTGAAAAGACCTCCCAGGAAGAGCTGTCAAGACATCCGTGGTCCACGGGGCCTCCTCAAGCTACACTAGGAGGCTTTGTGGACAGCATGCTGGGCCTTCATGCAGCACTTGCAAAAGATAAGGCATATTCTATCATCCCCCCTCTCATTCCCCCAAAAACTTCCTTTGCCAGTTTTCTTTACTGATCTATACTTAATAATAAATAATGGCCATCTGAGTAAAAGTGTCCTGAAAGTCCCTTTTTGTATTTTATAACCTTAATACTCAAAGTGTGGTCTCTGGACCAGCATCAACATCACCAGGAATTTGTTAGAAATGCAGGTTCTTGTGCCTCACAACAGACCTACTCAACCAGAATCCACATTTTAATAAAATTCCCAAGTGATTTACATACACATTAAAATTTGAGAAGCACTCTTAGACTACTTGCTCATTATCTTACACATTTTATAAGCATACTATATGGCTTAGTACTTTCTCACATTGTTCTAATATCACTTTGTATCTCTTAGTTTCAGGACGGTAAGATTTCTGGAACTATTGCCTAAACTCAAATCTTCAACTAATTCTTTACTCTCGATCCTCATAACCCAATTGCCCACCAATTATATAACTTTAAATCCTTCCTTCTTATTGCCCCCCTGCAACCTGCTACAACAGACCTGGATAAACCTCCATCATCTCCATCTGGACTGTAATTATATCCTCTTGCTAGATTTTTTCTGCTTTCATTCGTTCTCCAAACTGTGGGCAAAGGTAATTTTTATTGAAATGTATTCTTGCTCCAGGGCAATGTCCTAACTTATTAGTTTGCATTCAAATTCTTCTCTAATTGGTCTTCAGTAACCTTTTAACTTCTGCTATTGACACATTTCTATCAAACATGTTAATTCTAACTATAAGCTACTACTGGCCATTTGTGCATTTCCATTTTCCTGAAAGCCCATCCTCACATTTCTTCCCAGACTTATCATGAAAATAAAGCCCTCTACAGTTTTCTGAGGAAGAATGAATAGCTTCTTCCTTTGGTAACATCACACAGTTTACATGCCTGTGTCATGTTCCAGTTTTATTCATTTTCTTATCTTCATACACTGTTAGATTATGATGCTTGTATGGCAGGGATAAGGGAGGCATTTAGTGCATGGCTTAAAAAAACTAAGTTCTAGAGTGAAAAACTATGTCAAATTCATTCCCTCCTTACTACCATGTAACCCTAGGTCAATTAACCCTCTAAGCCTCAGTTTCCTTATCTATAATATGGGGTAATTACACCTATATACATGGATTTTGTGAGGATTAAAATAAAATGTGAAGGTTTAGTTCATATGATGTTTAGTTCATAATAATAATTCAGTTTTGTTCTAGAAGGACACAGTATATTGGGTGGTAATCAAGGCAGGGGCAGTGACGTACCATGGAAAGTGATATGAATGCAAATTTTGGAATTAGAAGACAAGGGTGAGGCTTCACCATAGGGGAAATTAAAAAGCCCAATAACTAGAACTAAGATGTAGGACTAGAGGATTCACAGTGACTGGTCTTGATGCTGAGTTCCCTGGACTGGAGCTTCTGTGGATTGACTCTAGTGGCCCCAAGAAGGTGGGCACAGGTGATGCAGAGATAGAGAACAAATTGTGTCCCTATGACGTGACCTGTAGTCACCTGTATAAAGTGTGAGGTCATGCTTTCCATTTTGTTTCTGCTGTCCTTCCTGATGACACCCAGCATTTTGTGGGTCTTGGCACGTGAGATTCTTCCTCCCTCCCTGCCTTCCTTCCTTCCTTCCTCTCTTCCTCCTTTCTCTCCCTCCCTCACTCTCTTTCTTCTTTCTTCTTTTCTGGTCTTCATTCTCTCAGCTGAAAATGTCAGAAAGATCTAGCAGAGTCAGTTTAGTGACAGTGAATATTTGTTCCATATACACTCAGTTAAAACCAACAGACAGCACACACAGATGGAGACAATTGTCTGTCATTATCAGCACTGACAGATTTGAACTAATATCCTAGACTGGAAAGTGACCTGCCACTTTCTATGAGTCATATACAGTGATTCTGATTGAAGAAGACAGTACAAAATTAGAGACATAGTCCATATAATAATAAAAAAAAATCTTGAATCTTAATTTCTAACATGTATCCTAAAAAAGGCTTCATTCTTGGAGTACTGACTTATCATCCAACAAATTCTTATTCACTTTAAAGGGAAGTAGGAAGTGAGAAAGACGTGCCTTTCCTAGGTTGTACCCTGGGTACCTAGGGCTCAGACAGACTTCAGGATTTTAGGGTGGGAGAGCACAGATCTGTAGACTTAGACTTCTGATCTATTTGGAGCCCAGTCACAGACTGAGCCCAGTAGCAGGGTAGTCATAGCCATGTACCAGGGTGTTTTCATAAGTGTGCTGCCACATTTTAATTAATACACATTAATTTTTGCTACAACAGAGCCTATATCCTGTTTTATGAAGTTGGGGAATATGGTATAGGATTGAGTACAATCTGCTGCAAGAAAAAAGAGACAGAGTGTGAGGCCAAGCTGATGCCAGAAGAGTGGCTTTGACTGGATCACATGAGAACTTGGCCTTGTGAGTATGAGATGAACACAGTTATGGCAGTGAACAACTTCAATTGTACAGGAACATGGTGCTGATAGGCAGATGACAACATGGATAAATTATGTGATAACTGTGGATATTTTTATGCTACAGAAGTCACTGGGTTGTATTTTTTTTTGGTTTACAGGACTAATATCTTAAGCCTATGTCTCATTCAAGTTTGACCTACAGTTCTAGAATTTAAGTGTGCTGGAAAAGCAAAACAAACACACAAACAAACTGCAACAGTGCTGTTACTGCTTTCTATTCTTTTCTCAAATTTATAAAAAGTATGGGAAAAAGTTTAATTTTTACTGCATAGCTACTATGTGCCAAGTTGTATCAGGAATTTTACCCATCTTGTTTCATTAAATTCTCAAAATGATTAAGGTAGAGATTAACAATTCTATTTTATAGATAAGGAGGCCAAAGTTTCAAGGGGTTGAATAAGATATTTAAGATCACAAAGCAAGTTCTAAGATAAATTTTAAATACAGGTCACTTGGAATGTACACATACACACAAACACACATATATGTATATTTTTTCTATTTGTTTTTATGGCTTTTAGATTACAGGACCCACAATTTCAAGATACTCTGAGACAGACACAGGCCTGGACTCTGTTACTGTCCTCACTACCAACTCTGTGATATTAAACAAATACGCTTAACCCTTCAGGGACTCAGTTTTCTAATCTGTAAAATTAGAGGACTTGGACCATTTGCTTTATGTAACCCTTTCATGAACTAATCTCTGTGTCCACACAAAGTTTATGTATAAGAACTTCCACTTAAAATTCTACTTGGGGACAAAATAATTAGAATAGGTAGAGACTTGACTAGAACTAAGGAAAAACTTCAGGGAGCAGAGTTCATGGCTTAATTGGCTTTGAACTAGCCAGTCTAGTTGGAGTATCGTGGGCTTCATAGTGGATGAGTAGAAATGGGGAAAGGTCAATTAGGAGTAACTACTGCTGAGGCAGTGTTGGATTTGGTAGAGTAGAAAGAGCATTGAATAACAGATACCTAAGTTTGAATCCTGATTTGATCAATTACTAGTTATATAACCTGAGCATAGTTCTGACTCTTAGTTTCCTGCTCTGTACATTGGGAGTGATTGTGGAGCTCTTGTGAGAATGGAATGAGGTCCTGGGAATGAGTCACCTAGCACATGACATAGAACATGGTTGGTACTCCATGAGTGCCAGCTTCCTCCTTTCTCTTCTATATGTGTGACACTGGCACAAACTCTGCACGATAAACACCTGAGCCATGTCAGCATAAAATTCCCCAGGCAATATCTCTGGACCATCAAACAATTCTAGGAAGATCAGAATTGTGGAAAAGAGTCTAGACTGACTCCATTACCACCTCCTGTTCCAGAAGCACCACACCATTCCTTTCCCTGATCTTTCTATTTTCTAACAGTCTCTGAGCAATCCCTTTTGCATTTTTTGAGGAAAGTTTGATGTGTGAGGACATGGAGGCCTGGCCACACACCATGGATATTTGATTTTCCTTCTCCCTCCTTCTCCCACCCTCTTCTCTTGAAGAAGCCTTAATCAGAGCTGTTGCCAGGTGATGAGGTCTCCACATTCTTTCCAACAGCTGCTATTTATGTATGGTGTCTGATGGTGTTTTAATGCCTGGTTCAATATTTACCTGTGAGGACTTTACTTAACTCTCCTTAGTCACAGAATTGAGCTGTCCAGATACTACTACATTGGGGATTGCTATGAAGTATCCCCAAAGCTGACCACTCAGTATTCACTCATCTTTCCAGAAACGTTCTTCCAGGTAGCATAGCAGGCTCTGAAATGAAGTCTGCGGCCATTTTTTCCCTGGACTCTTGGAGCTGTGAACAGTAGGAACATGGTGAATTAATTAAAAGAAGCACATCACAAGTGTGTGGGTAACTGAAAGTTAGAAACAAGGGGATAGAGTGTTTTATTTGCCTCACTATACGCTCTGATGAGTCAAGAGAAGAAGTAAAACAAAACTCTTGACTCAAACTCTTCAGCTGCAATGCCCACTTGAAAAGTCATATTTGTGCAGAACCCTGCAATAAATATGGTGTTTTCAGATCCGTTACTTCATACCAGTAGCTCCATGTGTCAGCACATGGCTGGTGTTATTATTCCCATTTACAGATGGAAATGCAGGCCTAGAGCAGTTGGGTAACTTGTCAAGCCATTTCAAACGCTTTGCAGAATGAAATGGGAAGTAATTAAGCAAAATAATACATATGTAGAAAGAAACACGTACGATCACTTAACAACCAGATTTATGATAGGACTGTTACCATCAACCCATTCTATGGATGAGAAAACATGGCTAACAATTCTGTCTTAATTTGCCCAATTATATCAAATACTTTTCAGAATGATGGAGAGGATGCATTTGTACGGTGTTAAAATAAAATGACTGTGGTAGGAAGTATGTCATGGAGTTGGGGGCACGGACACGGGTTCGGATAAGCCTGTCTTTGAATCTTTGTTCCCCTAGGGAAGTAACTTAACTCTTCTGGTTTTGACCCTAGTTGCTCATCACTCTGTAGCTCAGTTTCCTAATTTTTAAAATGGGCATGAATAATTTCTAATTAGCACTGTTTTAAGAATTGAAGTCAATATGGTGTCTGGTATATCGAGTCTGGGAGAGACTCAAGGCTGGCTCACACAATGGAGATTCGTTCTCAGTGTTTGCAGTTCCAGAAAGGTGCTCACACCATTTCGGTTTGTCTCTATTTTTGGCTGAGCCTCTGGGAATTGAGGAGAGAGAGGAACTGGCTTGAAGCAAACCACCACTGCATGCACAGAATTGTGGCTTGCTGGCCAGGTCTGTGTCCTCTGTAATTACCATGACATCTCAATATGTTTTCATGTCTCAGGTAGTCTTGCTTGTATCACATTTGCATTTGAAAATTACAGCTCCGGAACCATAAATGCTGAAAGGTCTCCAGGTAACTTGATGCCGTTTGGAGCAACGAGCTCACCTTCAAAATGCTGCCAGGAAGATTCACTTTTTACAACACTTTTTATAGGAATTCCTGTGGAGGAGAATACTCAGGAGAAGAATTTGGCCTCGCGGTTTGAAGCACATCTGGTTGTTTGAGTTGTAAAAAGTAGTCCATAACAATGGAGAAAATGAGGTAAATGTGAAATTCGAGCCGGACCAAGTCAGGAGAAACGCAAATTGCAGACAGCTTTGTTTATCTTTCAAAACATCCTGCTGGTTCATAAATTAGATTGAGATTCCTTAAATTAATCAAAATGAAAAACCAGTGGTGTCCCAATGGAGCTATGTTGATATAATTAATTATTTTATTCAGAGGATACTTACCAATTTGTGGATTTTCTGGGACTCTTGCTTTTCCCTCTTACATCCAATTGTTTATGTTTTTGTCAGTTCTCTTTCTGCCTAACGCTGTATTCCGTAATGTGTGGGTAGAGAAGGCAGAAGGGACCCAGGAAATGAACTATTAGTATAATCCAATAGCTTAGTCTCAGCATTAGGTATGCACTTATGAGATATTTACTAGATGAAGGAAATCTGCTACTTATGGGCAGTTCTGAATTAATTAGTTTCTGGGGTTGCCATGAAGTTTGTTAATCCATTTTATTTTCACTCTCTATGTAGGTAACTGATTGAGCCATCAGAAGTCATATTTAGAGGTTTTTCTTTGGGCTCTTTGTATTTTCATGATAGCCCATGGGTTAGAGAAAATATTCAGATTTGGAATTTTGTGAAAATTAAATTGTAACCAAACCAGTAGAGACATCCAATTATCCTAGTCAGAAGAAGCTTCTGGTTGCTCTGAACTCTTAAATAACAGTGCATATTTGTGTGTCTCCCTGTGGCAATTACCATATGTCTTGCATTATACTGCTTTGGATACAGTCCATCTTCCCCACTAGACTGCAGTGCAGGCACCCTGAAGGCATCTCTGTACTCATCTTTGTTGTAATCAGAGCAGTCCAGTAAGACTATCATGTTAGCCACATTGGTAACTTACCATTTTCTAGTGGCCACACTAATTAAAATAAAAACAGAAAAACAGATGAAATTAACTTTAATAATATATTTACTTAAGCCAATACATCCAAATTATTATCATTGTAATATGTAGGTGATATACGAAACTATTAGGGATGTCTCACACTCTCAAAAATTCGAAGTCTTGAATATCTCATATGTATTTTACACTTGTGGTACATTTCAATTCAGGCAAATCAGATTTTAAGTGCTCAATAGCTACATGTGGCTTACTTACTGGCTTGCATACTGGACAGGCCAAATCTAGACCACTTCACTGTGGGAGGTTATACAGTGCTCTGCTAACAGACTGGATCGTGTGGGTTCAAATCCCAGCTCTACTGATTCTCTAAGCCTCAACTTCCTTTCCACGTGTAATAGCAATAATGAGACTACTTGGCACATGGTCTGTATTCAGAAGGCATTTGCTCAATGAATCAAAGTATTTTTCATAGAGCATTGCTTGAGGGTTGAATGAGATAGGGTAAAGCCCTTAGCACAGGGTATGGCACGTGAAATCTCTTCGATAAAAATTAGCAATTATGGTTACTAAGATAGTGTCTAGACACTAAAATCGATTCAGTAGATATATCCCTGCCTCATATCTGTTAGTCAAACTTTTAGCCATTCTTTATACATGTCTCACAGAGGATCCCGGTGAAGCCTTCATCCCTTCTGACCAAATCCATAGGAATTGTTTCTTCTGCTGTTCCCTCACAAAACAGGGTTCATCCTTTTAAAGTTCCTTATCGCATTATAACTTAAGGATTGTTCTGTTTTCATTTTCCTGCAGATTGTAAGATCCCACATGCAGAGGCATTGTCTTTTTATCTAGGGATCCCCTGTGATGCGCCACACATTAATTGGCATATAGTAAGTGCTTAGTGCATTTTTAATATACAATAAGTAAACAAATCCATTTCTTTGTAGCATGAGAGGTTGAGCTCTTTTCCAGAAGGAAGCTTGATTGATTGTTCTTCTGGTCTGAGCTGTTCTTACAAATAAATAAATATGCTGTCAGCCTTGAGTTTCCTCTCAAACATTTATTGAGCTGATAGAGATTTCTTGAGATATTAAACCTCATAACTGGTTTTAATATGACAGTTATGGACCCGAGGAGAGGATAAAGTGTCCATGATTGCTAGGTGATGGAAACTTTGTAAAAAGCCACTGAAACTAATATAGCTGACACGTTTAAACTGAAGATAATATGTTCCTTTTTCATTGTGGGTCACAGCTGTGTAGGGCACTAGCTAGTTCATGAAGGGTGTATAGTTACCCAGGATTTAAACTTACATAAACTCCAAATCTGCAGCTGCCAATCACAGAACATTCCCTGTATTGGTCAGAGTGGAGCTGTCAGCAAGGTCTCCTTTTGCTCCTAGGGTTTGGCCCTTAAGGCCACATCTGTATTGGCCCCAAGAAGATTCTCTTTCTGGGGCTAATGTTATTCCTTTACTTCCATCAGATAATGTGGTGGTGGGGCTGAAGTCCTGATCGCTGGTGTTAGTTCAACCAGTTTTATGTATGGTAAGCTTGTGTGGAAGATATTAACTTTTGCTTGTTCTTGCTGTATGTTAAACCTGCTCTTGACTTTCATGCCCATTTTCCCTGTCCTCCTGTACAGTTAAAGTGGAGGTAAATAGTGCAATCAACAAGTGTTTACTTATTCCACTGATATTGATGTCACTGTGTTAGGCACTGGGGCACAGACATGAATAAGTGGCCTGTTCTCTCCTATGTGACAGGAGAGATGGACAAACCTACAATTGCAAGAGAGTACTGTAAGGGCAGTGGCAGACGTTTGTACAGATCAGTATGGAAGTATAGAGTAAGGACAATTAAGAGTTGCTGTGCATTCGATAAAAGTTAAAACAGAAAAATCATTGGGCTCTATCTCTTCTTGACCAGGTGACCGTAAGTAAGGTGTGATTACACAGCATTCTGAATGCTTCCTTTCATAACATCCTCATAAGCGTAGCCGTAAGTTACATGAAAGTAGAGCCCATATCTGTCTGGCTTACTGCTCCTACCCTTGACATTACTTGACATATGTCAGACACTCAAAAACTATTAGACCAAGTGAAGAAACCAAGGAATATAGAGATTTGATTACATAAAAATTAAAATAAATAAGAAAACCTTTTGTGCCATTACAAATCACTGTAGAAAAAAAATGATTTCAATATGGTAGAATAAAAACCTTTCTACTTTTTTGCTCTACTCGTAAATCACCTGCAAAACAAGAACTAAAGGCAAAGCACAAACACCATCTTCAATGAAACTGTATGACAAATGGAAGAATAGTAAGTTAATGGCACAGAGCAAAATGAAAATTAAATGCCTCCAGACTATGGCATCAATGGGAGACATTCTGATTTAACCCGTTAACTTCAATAAGGCCCTGGAACTGGAAGCACCAAGCATAAGTTATGGATAAAGTGTGTGTGTGTGTGTGTGTGTGTGTGTGTAGTGGGGGAGGGTTACGGAGGGACTTACTGGAAACAGAGGATTTGCTTGAAGTCTTTTTAAGGAGCAATTAGATCCCTAGATGCTGACTGTCTACCCAGAATAAGCTAGCGACTCTGGTAGAATAGAGCCAGAGAGGCTAGAGGGAATGGCAGGTATGGAGAAATGGGGAGCTGAGGCCTAGGACAGCATATAGATGGACTAAGTACAGGCCTTCTTGTTGAGCAGTGCCCAATTCCAGAGCTTAGCAGCCAGGCTGATACTTCTCAAGGAAGAGTTGAGAGGGACCATCCCTGGAAAACTGGCACCACTACAGAGAAAATCCTAGTAGGGACTGACTTTTGTCCACACTCACTGAGCAGAGCAGCTGGCCACCTGATCACTTCTCATTGACAAACACTAGTTGACAGGCCTTGCTTCACCTCCATCCCCAGAACCTCCAGTCAGCAGTTTTGTGTTGCACTCAAAAAAATGTAGACTAGCAAGGGTCATTGGCATTTGAGGAAGCCTCTAACATGACACAAGGAGGTTAAGATAGTAAATAAATAACTAGATATATGGATAGGTAGATAATAAGAGGGAGATTTAGAGTAACAGAAAATGAAGGAAGAATACAATATTTAAAAACAAATAAAATTACCATTAATATCTTTTTTTAAATAAATTTATTTGTTTATTTATTTATTTATTTTTGGCTGTGTTGGGTCTTCGTTGCTCTGCGCGGGCTTTCTCTAGTTGCGGCGAGTGGGGGCTTCTCTTGTTGCGGAGCACTGGCTCTATGCACGTGGGCTTCAGTAGTTGTGGCTGGCAGGCTCTAGAGCACAGGCTCAGTAGTTGTGGTGCACAGGCTTAGTTGCTCTGCGGCATGTGGGATCTTCCTGGGCCAGGGCTCGAACCCAGGTCCCCTGCATTGGCAGGTAGATTCTTAACCACTGCACCACCAGGGAATTTCCAAATTTACCATTAATATCTTTGAAGAGTCCTGAAAATATATTGCATTCATGAAACAAAAAGAGGATACTGCAAAAAAAATAAAAAAATAGACCATTTAGCAAACAAAAAAAGAACTAAAATTTTTAAAAAATTGTTTTAAATTAACATTTTAAATTAAAATGAATGGTCAGTTATTTACTCAACAAACACATATTGAGTGCATATTATGTGCCTGGCATGGGTCTGGGCACTGATGGAATGAAAGGCCTTGCTGTCTGGTAGCTTGCATTCCAGCTGGCAGAGACAGATAATAAGAAAATACATTTACAAATAAAACATAGAGGCTATCAGCTGGACGATAAGTGCATTGGAGAAGTAAGATAGGGTAAGGGAGAAAGCACCAGAAGTGAGGGGTTACTCTTTTACAAAGAGTGGTCAGGGAAGTTCTTACTGCTCAGGCAAAGTTTGTGCAGAGATCTGAAGTAACTCGGTTGAAGAGCCACGAGGATATCTGAGGGGAGAGCATTTCAGGGAGAAGGAAAAGCTACTGCAAAGGCCCTGAGGTGAGACCATGCTTGGATTGCTAGGCAAGGAGACCAAGTGGAGATGGAGGTGATAGCACCTTGGTGACCTCAGAGGTGACACTGGCCAGATCATATAAAGTACACCTATCAGACCCAATGACCCATACTGTAGCAAATGTTTTGTAATGCCTCCTATAACTTTCCTGTAACTAAATTCATCAATAATATGACCTACTTATACACATAATTTCAAAAAAACTTATGTAATTCCCTAATAGTAAAATATGTGAGAAATTTCTAAAAATAGAAATTTTTAGTGTATGATTACATCAGAAGACATAATGAAGTGGTCAGATGCTTCACCTTTAGTCAGAATATCCATAACCATAACATGAATATGTAGCTTGATACAGATGTGATATAATAGTGACTCAAATATCATGAATGACATTGCCATTGATGACATGGTTTTGTGAAAAGAGCGATTCTTGATAAAGTTCCAAATAAAGTGATGTATAATGTCCAGAGAAAATACCAGAAAGCCATGCAGGAAGCAAGGAAACTCTTACTGTGTGGGTTGTCCATGCATTGCAAAACATTCAGTAGCCCTGTACTGCTCACTAGATAGAGGAGAATGCCACTCGTGGTGAGAGCAAAAACACCCTGGAGAAATTTACAAAAGGACGGCTTCATTGCTTTACAGCCCCATTGAGAAACACTGGCTGAAAGCCTCGAAAGCCATTTTAAAAGTTTTGCCATTTACTAGGGACTGATATAGAGAGCCACTGGAAGATTTTCATCAGGAAAATAATATGATATGACTCATGTTTTAAAAAGAAGACTGCACTGACAATAGGCTATAGAAAGGAAGGACAGAAACAGAAGTTTTGTTAGGAGGGTCTGTAATCAGCCAGGGCAGCTGCCTCTCAGGGTGTCGGTGAGAAGTAGCTGGATTCTGGATATGTTTTTTATGTAGCAGGATTTTCTGATGAATTGCCTGTGAAAATGATAAAAAGGGATGAGTTAAGAATAACAAAATTAGGCTGTAGGCTTTCTGAGGGGGTCTTAGAACACATTGTCCATGACTCTTTTGTCCTGCTTTGTTGTCATGGAAGTTAATCATAAATTGTCAGGTTTTGCAAAGATATACCATTTGTTTGTCACTCGTCTGCTAAGTTATAATTCCTTCACTTTTGCCATTCACTTGTCACCCAGAGCCATCCATGGAGACCAGACCTTTGACTAGAATATTAAAATGAGTACTCATCTAGAGTTCCTTTAATGAAGGTATAGGCATGGTCCAAAACTGCAAATCTTATTAACCTGAACATCATAATGTCACTGTACTACCTGATCATCTTACCCCTGCACATCTAGGAAACTGGAGAAGGAGGTGAAATGAGGGTTCTAACCCCCAGGGGAATAGGGTCAAAGCAACACAAAACCTCTGCTTTACGTGAACTGTATCCTTCAAGCCTAGAGGCTAATCACTAAAAACAGAAGTCAAATTGGGGTTGACATATACACACCACTATATAAAAAATATATAACTATTTATAACTATCTATTATAAATAGATAAGGACCTATTGTACAACACAGGGAACTGTACTTAATACTCTGCAATGACCTATATGGGAAAAGAATCTAAAAAAGAATGGATATATGTATATGTATAACTGATTCATTTTGCTGTACAGCAGAAACCAACACAACATTGTAAATCAACTACACTCCAATAAAAATTTAAAAAAATAAAAAGAATAAAACTATTGTAGGGTAGTTAATGTTCTAAAACTCTTACATCTTACAGCAGTAGGGAATCAATGTGTCCTAGTGGCTGGATGAAAGAATCAGGGAGTGAATCTAAAATGACCTTCAGTGGGTAATAAACTTCCTTTAAATCACATGTCTATAAAATTCATGTGAATTTTGAATTCTACTCCATATTATTTCTATGCTTTCTTACAAACAAAAAGTAATGTTATAAATTATTTGCTATAAAGTAAAATTTATGTATTATTTTTGTTTTGTGGCTTCCTGTACCCTCACGTATGCTGCAAGGGTAACCAAAGGGCATATGTATTAGATTGGATCAAAAAGGGGTTACAGACAAGCAGAGGAACTGAGGAATGTCCGATGAAGGCATTATTTTAAATAGGGCAGGCAGAGTTAAGGAAAACCAACATAGAACAGTGAGGTACTGCAGTGGGTTGAATGGTAACTTCTCCAAAATATATGCCCATGTCCCAATCTCTGGAACTGTGAATATCGCCTCATATATCAGGAGTGACAGTAACCTTATAAGGTAACAGATGTGATTATGTTAAGGATCTTGAGATGAGGAGATTATCTGGGATTATTCAGACCTAAATGCCTTCTCAAGTGTCCTTGTAAGAAAGAGACAACACAGAAGGGAGATAACAGAAGAGGAGGAGGCAATGTGAAGATGGAGGTGGAGATCGGAGTGATGAGGCCATAAGCCAAGGAATGTGGACAGCCACCAGAAGCTCAAAAAGGCAAGGACTGGATTTTCCCCTAGAGCCTCTGGAGTATAACCCTGCTGGAACCGTGATTTCAGACTCTGACCTTTGAAACTGAGAGAATAAGTGTCTGTTTTTTTTTGTTTTTTTTTTTGCGGTATGCAGACCTCTCACTGTCGTGGCCTCTCCCGTTGCGGAGCACAGGCTCCGGATGCGCAGGCTCAGCGGCCATGGCTCACGGGCCCAGCCGCTCCTCGGCATGTGGGATCTTCCCAGACTGGGGCACGAACCCGTGTCCCCTGCATCGGCAGGCAGACTCTCAATCACTGCACCACCAGGGAAGTCCCAATGTCTGTTGTTTTAAGCCACCTGATTTTGTGCTAATATTGGGAAGCCACAAGAAGGTAATGCAGCCACCTTTGTGCCAGCAATCAAGTGAAGCCATTTGCATCACTGGGTCAGCAGTGTCAGGGGACGGAGTGGCTGCCAGCACTTGGAGAGGGCTGCAGCTGCAGCTCCAGCTGGAGCCAGAGGAGAGAGCCACTAGGCAAGTGCTGAGGCATCGGGCAGAGGAACGGTCTGACAGGAAGGAAGCCAGGGATGTAATACCCTGGCCTCTGCCTCCCTTCATTTTCTGATTCATTTTCCATGATGGCCGTTGAATACAGTTGGAAGCTTGGCATCAGAAGAGACTGGTTGATACAATCCGTAGAAATCAGCTTCCCTGGAGAGAGCAGAGTGGAGCAGGATAGTCGAGGAGGAAGAGAGAATATCCAGCATCATATTTGTACCTCAGTTCGGTCACTTCAGGATGGTGAAGATGTTATTGGCTTATGAGTCAGGAGGCTTGAATTCTAGTCTTTCTGTCACGAGCTGTCTGTGTACTTAGTTATCTCTGGGTTCCATTTTCTGATCTATTAAAAAATGACTTTTTTTTTAACATTTTGGAAGTTGAAGATGTCTCAGAAGTCATAAGCCACACTGAGGCTTAAGAAGGAGAAAGAGACTTACATATGGCACGTGACTATTCAGGTCAAAGCAGGGACCCCATCTCACACGTGGGAGTGCTTGCCATGCTTTTCTAGACTTTGTGGAAGAATCTATTGCCACACACTGAGAGAAGCAGGAAGTGCTACACAAATAGAAGGTGAGTGACAGAACATTCCCTGTTGGAGTGCAGGCTTTAATTTTCTGGGAGATACTGTGGGATGTTGTTTCTCTTCCTTGCACTTACAATTCCCTGTTCTCCCTGCCCCATCCTCCACCCCATCCTACCTCAGGCCTCTGAGAATCAATCAAACATCTGTTCCTTAGGGATGCCTTTCCTGACCAACCAAAGTAAACCTGTTTTTAAAATAATCTGGGCCACCTATGTGCTTTGTACATTTCTCTATTATTTCACTCATTGCACTGTATTTCAGTTATTACACTGCATGTTTGACTCTGCCCTTTGACAGAAATCCCCTCAAGAGCAAGGAAAGTGTTGTGTTTCTCCTTATTTTCAATTCGTAGCACAGTGCTTGGCACCTAATGGATCTTTAATATTACTTATTTAATGAATATATGGAGTTGCAAAGAAATGCATGAAATTCTGTAAAAGGATGACTTTGCCAGAATCTAGATATACCCAAATTTTGTACTATGTGCCTAGATTCACTCTAGGATTCAAAAATAGTTTAGTCAAAACTTGTTCATTCAGAAATTTTTTTTTAAAAAAGAGGGAATTCCCTGGTGGTCCAGTGGTTAGGACTCCACACTTTCACTGCTGGGGCCCACGTTCGATCCCTGGTTGGTGAACTAAGATCCTTCAAGTGGCACGGTGTGGTCAAAGAAATAAAAAATTTAAAAAAAAACCCAACATGTTAATTCTGGATGGCTCCTTGACTGTCCTAATGTTTTCCATCCACCTGAGTGATCCCGTAGCTTCTTGGACAAACATCAATCTAGAATATACCATGGTGTAAAAATTATCTCTTGTGTGTGTCCCCCAATATATTGGGAGCCCCTGAGGATGTAAACTATGTCTTGTTATATTCCTAGCACATATCACAATGTCTGCCACAGAATAATCAATTAAAGTTTATTAAAATTAACTGAAGGTCTACCTAATTGACTTAATTTTATTATTCCTTTGGCAATTGCCACAGTATGTAAGCAATGGATGGATAGATTTTTACCAATTTTTGGATGGTATGTGTGGAAATGTATGATATAAATTTTAAAGAAGTATGTAGCATATGCAAGATTTATTTTTGCAGGAGTCCCAGGGAGCAAACTCAAAGAGCCATTCTCTGGAGTGGCTGAAACTGAGTAACATTGAAGAGCACATGGGACTTTGGATGCAGAGAGACACGGCATATGTATGAGAAAACACGCAGTGCTTTCAAACAGAGCCCCAAAGCAAAAGTCACTGGGGTAGGTGCTTTTTTTTTTTTTTTTTTTTTTGCGGGCCTCTCACTGTTGTGGCCTCTCCCATTGTGGAGCACAGGCTCCAGACGAGCAGGCTCAGTGGCCATGGCTCACGGGTACAGCAGCTCTGCAGCATGTGGGATCTTCCCGGGCTGGGGCACGAACCCGTGTCCCCTGCATTGGCAGGTGGACTCTCAACCACTGTGCCACCAGGGAAGCCCCAAGGGGTAGGTGCTTTAAATAGTCAGCATTGATTTGTGTCCAGGCTGTTTCTCACTTGGGCATTCCTGTGTTGCCTGCTCTGGGACGAGTAACAGCAGGGATTTTTAACTACAGGTAATGATTCTCTCCAGCAACAGGAGACAGCCAGCTAATCGTCATGATGCCAACTGCTTTACAAGTACCTTCTTGTATATGAGTCCATTTGCTCCTCCCAATAACTCTGTGAGGAAGTTATTGTATCCTCAATTTATATGAGGAAGCTAAAGCTCAGAAAGCTTAAGTGACTTGCCGGAGCCCACAGGACTAACAGATCATCAGCTGGAATGCACACCACCATCTCCTGATGACAAAGATAAAGATTGTTTCACTAAATCACACTCCCTTCTCTGATAAAAGTTGGTAAAGAATGTCAGTCTTCCCATGGAGTCAGTGCTCTGATGGATCCCAGTCTTTCTCCCTCCACTGATGGATTCACTTGTTAACGAGGGAGAAGCCTGAGTAACTCAGGGCTTAATCTCCTGCCTGACTGCTCCGAGGTTTCTGATGGAGCTCTCTGTCTCTTAGCAAGTTTTTAATTTAGTCCTATGATGGAGACTAATGACACAGTTAGAAATTCAGATAGAACCTCAAAGAGAAGCTTTTCTGAATGTGTCTGAGTCCTTAAGTTTTTCCCTGTCCATATCTGTTTTAAACAATGAACAGGAACTAGAGTGAACCCAGGAGAGGGTTAGATGCTTAATGGCAAGTGATGGAAATGAGAGGACCTATCGCACTCTGTCAGGAAATGTGCCTTCTACCCTCAGCTCTAGCCAGGGTTGGGTGTTTATCAATTGCCTCCTGGTTCTGATCTCTCTGACAAGGCAACTGTCATTCAATCTCATCTGCCACCAATTTCATTCCTCCTGCCAAATACATCTTGAGTGATGTTGAATGACTCCAAATAGTAATTTTCCATTGATCTATTTGGCAATGTGGTAGAAGGAGGAATGAGATGGTGGGCAAAGGTGATCAGCAAGTAGAATCTGAGAAGACTAGGAAGAAATCTGCTCTGTTTGGGTCTCTGCAAGTGAATTAACTGAGAATTTTGCCACTGCCAAATTTCAGCTGGCCTGGGATTTTGATCTTTGTTATCTGGCTTAGCTCTTTTTCGGAACAAAGTGGGATGACTGTTGACACTTCAGTGTGAATGTGATGCTACACCATATGATGCCATATACTGTAATAAAAATGACCCGTGGAACTCGTGCCTTCCTGGCATTAGCTGGTGGCTACCAGCTTGGACTTCAAAGACAGAGACCCAAATTCAAATCTGTACTTTCCCATTTTATAGCTGTGGGACTTTGGAAAATCATTTATCTCTGTGAGTCTCAGTGTCTTCATGAATAAAATAATAGTGTTTCCCATGTACAGTTGAGAAGACTAAATGGTTAACAATGTGGCCATGCTTAGTTAACATCCATAAGTGCTCATTCATACTAGCCTTTAACATGTTACAGTCTCAACACTGGCTACATGTTACAATTACCTGGGGAGCTTTTAAAAATCCCAATGCCCAGGCCACACCCCAAATCAATTAAATCTGAATCTCTGGTGTTAGATATCAGTCATGTTTAAAATCTCCCTTGGTGATTCTAATGTGTGGCCAAGGATGAGAACTAGTGTTAAAATCTATTATTAGCCCAAAACATTTCATCTTGTGCAGATTGTATCTGGATAAAAATGAATGATGGAATGGAGTTAAATTCTACTTAAGACCAATCATGCCTGGTGCTTTTCACGATATTCCCATTTTATGGGTGAGCAAACCGAGGGGTTCAGGATGTTAAAGTAGTATATGATAGAGCTAGAATTCCAATTCAGGGACTCTAAATGTGAATCAATGCAGTTTCTGCTTCACGTGGTCCCCATACTATTTTGAGGCTAGTCTTATGGACTGGTGTTTGGATTATTTCAGAATTTGCTCTTCTTGTTAAGTTTTGGAATAAGCCCTGCAGGAAGCAAGCAGGTAAACATTATAAAGTATTTGCTGTTCTTTTCCCCATTGTCACACAGCTAAGAGGAGATTACAGCTGATAGTGGGTGTTTATTTGATTGAGTAGAGGCCTGGGAGTCAGATGTCTGTACAGATTCTGCTCCTATTATGTATGACCCAGATGATCTTAGGCAGGTCACTTAGCATCTCTGAGCCTTCCACTCTTCAGCTATAAAAGGGCAATAGATGATGCCCACGCAAACTCTTTCACACAGGTGTTTATAGCAGCTTTATTAATAATTGTCAAAACTTGGAAGCAATGAAGATGTCCTTTAGTAGGTGAATAGATAAATAAATTGTGGTACATCCAGACAATGGCATATTATTCCACACTAAAAAGAAATGAACTATCAAGCAGTGATAAGACACGGAAGAAACTTAAATGTATATTACTAAGCAATAGAACTAATCTGAAAAGGCTACATACCATATGATTCCAGCTATATGCCATTCTGGAAAAGGCAGAACTATGGAGACAGTAAAAATATCAGTAGTTGCTAAGGGTTGGGGGCCAAAGAGGGATGAATAGTGAAGCAGAGAGCAATGAAACTACTTTGTATGACACTATAATGGTGGCTACATGTCATTATACATTTGTCCAAACCCATAGAATGGACACCACCAGGAGTGAACCCCGAGTAAACTATGGACTCTGGGTGATAGTGAATTGTCGATCTAGGTTCATCAGTTGTAGCAAAGGTACCACTCTGGTGGGGATGTTGATAACGGGGGAGGCTATGCATGTGTTGGGACAGGGGGAATATGGAAATCTCTGTACGCTCTGCTCAATACTTCTGTGAACCCGAAGCAGTTCTAAAAAATAAAGTCTATTAAAGAAAAAGGTAACAGACTTTAAAATTCAGATGATTTCTTCTTTATTTTTTAATGGTGAAATTAGCAAAGCAAGTTGAAACCTCATGCAGGACTCTTCATAACCCCCTTCACACCTTTCCCCAAACAAACTCCAGGCAAGCCAGACACAAACCAAAGAGACACTGAGAGGTAGAGTCTTCCCTGATCATCATAGTCTAGGTTAGGTTTCCAATGTTGCAGAAGAAAAAGTTTATTGATGAGAAAGAAGAGCAGTGGTCAGTGTTGGGGCCCTGCAAGTGCTCCACCATGGAGCTGCCCAACTCGTGACCTGGATTAATTACAGGTATGGAAATTGACCTCCTCTGTTCTTGCAGCAGCCAGAATGTGCTTAGGATGGCCAGAGCCACAGGCCATCCCCTTTGGCACAAAGAACCTAGTCCATACCCCAGGGTGATGGGATATGATCCCCGTCTTTGTGGGTCATGTGAAGAAGCTAGGAGAGATACTGTTTTTGTTTTTCTTAACCCCTCGCTCACCTCCACTGAGGTCTGTTCTGGTTGCCAGGCACTAAGGAGGTTCTAGAAAGAATATTCACCATAACACTGTCACCTGTTGTAGCCACAGGATCCTGGCAATTTGAGATGAATGTGCAGTGGCTTTGGGAGCCATGGAGGGTCCACTGAGGGCTGATAGGCTTAGTGTGATGTTGATCCTGGAGACCCTGAGCCGGTGGTGGCAGTGCCGCCAAGGTAGCTTAGTCCAGGCTCAGGTCTCCAAAGAATGCTGGGGAAGATGGTGATTGTATAGTCACAGTGGGGGTTTTGTGCTTAGAGCTTTAAATTGCTATGCAAGAGAGACAAGGAATTGACCACTGGAGTAACTGACCTTCTAAAGGAAAACTCAAATTTTTGATATGTTCAGCCATAAACATTCTCCAAAGAAAATTTGGAGACCTCAAGTCAACTGTACTAGGAGTTAGACTGGGAAAAAACTCTCAGATCTAGCAAACATAAAGACCATTAATAAAGAGCCTGAAAACTAAACCTCTTTACTTTGCCTTAAAATACATTCTTAGAGAAAATCATGGGAAGAAGAGAAATCTAATGTTTACCACAAGTTTGGCTTGTGACTAATATTACAGGTGAGACTCTTCCCTTAGTGGACTCACTATCTGCAGCAAAATATCTTTAGAAACCCATCACAATTGGGGCTTCCCTGGTGGCGCAGTGCTTGAGAGTCTGCCTGCTGATGCAGGGGACACGGGTTCGTGCCCCTGTCCAGGAAGATCCCACATGCCGCGGAGCGGTGGGGCCCGTGAACCATGGCCGCTGAGCCTGCGTGCCCGGAGCCTGTGCTCCGCAATGGAAGACCATCACAAGAATGGAGACCTGGTTTGGACAGCATTAACAGAGGCTTTGGAAGAAAGTTTCAATCTTCAGAGAATATAAGGTACTTTCAAAAGAATCTGAAAAATGGCAGGAAGAGTAGGCCAATTTTTTAAAGAGGGGGATAAAGTGTCAGAAAACCCTAAACTGTCTTGAGTAAGTTCTTCATAATGAAGAAATTCGGATCAAGCCTCTAGGTGAACCTTGCTGAAGGTAAGCAGGTGGGCTGCTACCTGGGGCCCCTCCAGTCTGACCGACCTCATCCTCGGTCAGCAGGTCCTCACTAGAGCAAGACAGAGCTGGTCTCGGTGATCTTCACGCAGGAAGCTCTGCAGCTTTCTTTGATTTAACCCTCCCATGGGAGAGAGGAGCAGCTGGCATGGGCTCTTGTCCCCCACAATGTCCTCCCATCAGAGATCAGATGCTGAAGAGGGTCCCAGGAGGAAGGTCCTGAATAGTGAATATCCTGCCTCCCCCTTATTCTGGCAAGTGAAAAAGAAGATCCCCAGAGTCCTCTCCTCCAGGGATGACCAAAGTCATCCCTGGCCCAGCACTATCCTCCACTGGCGATAAGGAATGTCCCAACACCAACCACAGATTTGTTCCTGTACAACACAACCTGGACACACAAGCAGATCATATCCGAGTTGACCTGCCTTCCATTGAGTCACTTTGAAGATCAAACAACAAGATGTTTTTTTATCTCTCTACCAAACATTCTTTTGTGCTTTTAAGTATTATTCTATTAAGGGACTATGCAATGGCTCAATTGGAAACATGATGGGTTATAATTGTTAGTATAATATATTAGAGCTGTAGAATATAATAGGAATTTTATAGGTCAATAGATTTCATTTTACTTAATTCACAGATAGTATAATTAGAGGATATTTGCTGTCATTAACTAAAATAAACCAGACACACAGTATATTCGTTCCTGTTTACCATGCCCCCTGCTCCCTCATCATAAGATCAACATTAGTCAGCGTTTTACATGAAAAGTTGCCCCAGTGGAAACATTTCAAACTCAAGGTTCATTTCTATGGAACAAGGGCTCATTACCCTCTGGTTATAAGATTAATATTATTTACCATTATAAAATATGATTAATTAAGAAAACCAAAAAGCTTTGGAAAAAGGATAATAAACCTACGTTTCTGAAATTACTTTTGCTTCTCTTTGGGTCATGTATATGAAAAGTTAATTATCCAGTATCACTGAGTTATTGTGGAAAGAAGTAGATTGAAAATACATTGTAGAATGCCACACTATTGTCTCTTTCTTTGATGATCTATCCCCTCCCTGTATTTACTGGTGAAAATATAGTCCAGAGAAGTGTTAACTTGACCAGCAAGATAGTAGGTTCTTGTCAGGGGTGGGAATGTATCCCGGATTTCCAAATCCCAGTCGTGTTCTTTTTTGTCTAAATGATGGTCTTTATTCTCCCTCCATCAAGGTTCCTGCTAGTCATAAAATGTGCTGTACTTAATATCAAAATTAGCAACTAGAAAATTACTTCAATCACAGTGGGCATATACATTTGTACAAATGGAGGATTCAGCATCAACTGTTTTGTTTAGGGCACTCACAGAGTATCAGCCTTTTGGAGGCCTGAATCATTCTGTTACACTTACAGTTTATTGTAATCACTATATTATTTGGTTTATATCTGGGTTATATAATTAATAGTTAGACTGAGTTGGGAAGAAAATATTTAAGCTAATGCTTATTTGTACCCAAGCTTAGAACTTTGACTGTTACTTGAGACCTGAATTGGAAGGCTTGTAGAATATTTAATTTTAGGATTTGGGAATTTAAAATAAAGTCATTTTATTTTTTCAGCTTACTGTGTCTGCAAGGTCAATGATTGTTACTGAGCACTGCAGTGTCTGATAATCCCCATGGCTTGGCAGAGAATTCACTCCAGGGTGCATACCCATGCATACTTTCAGAAGTAAATAGCTTGGCATGGATTCCTGTTTGTGTGATGGGTGTCCGGGGATCTGAATTATTTCAGTGCCTGTATGGAGGCTGAATGACTATTATACATACTATTATCCAGAGTCACTGTTCATCAAGCACATTGCAGTGTATCAAAAGGGACAGAAGCTTTGTGCTGAAGTGCAGTGGGGAAAGTCATATAAAAGACCCTGAAAAGTCAGTAACATGAGTAGGAACTGATAGAATGAGATTCAGTTTTGGTAAATGCAACCTGATATGTATGGGGCAAAATCATGTGAAATACAGATATTAAATGGGTTAGAAAAACCTGGAAAAGACTGCTGGTGAAAAGGATCTTGGAGTCTTATTAGCAGATGATAAATTAGATTTGGATTTGTAATGGGCAAGCAAAATAAGCTCATGCTATTTTTGGCTAAAGAGACTAACTTAAGTACCACATTATTCTAGATATAAATCTAGTAACTTGAAAAAAAGCTGTTATTCTTATCCTACTATTCCTTTTTCGCCAATTTATGCAACCCACCTCCCCCAGATTTTTCTGTGGTATTGGAAAAGTTACTAGTTTGGTGGGAGACAGGTCTGCAGAGCGTGAGATTTTATTTCTGGGACATCTCATTGCACAGCTCTGTATATCATTCAGTGCGATAGGAATGACATGATGATTAACAAAACTGGAAGAAAAAAAGTAGATTAATCTTTTCTGGAGTAAGTAATTTCCATTTCCCTACCGATTAGAGGTGAAGAAATAATCTTATTCTGGGTAAGAACAGATCAATTTCTGTAGGAGAAACTCAATGTGAGGCCACCAGCGTTACACATACATCTGAATGCCAGCTGGCGATTAAAGTAGATTCAGGTTTCTGTGTATGTGGCCAAGACCAAAGATCTGAAAATGGTTGGTCTAGTGTTCTTACCTGTCTTAAGGAATTAATGACTGGATTTAAAAAGTTGAGAACCCAAATTCTGATCTGATTTTAAAAATGCAAGTAATTCATTTGTCAGCTGCACCCTGACATCTATAGACTGGTTTTGATAATGAATTACTTACAAATGTTTCTTTATTGGGTCCCTTCTAGTGTATGTATGTGCAATAATAAATATAGAAATTGTTCTCCAGAGTCTGAAGGACTGGCAGATATAACTAAGTGTAAGAATTCTGAACAAAGTTTCCATAAGAGGGTAAAAGATAATGAAGCAGTTACATACTGAATCTTCCCAAGGATTTCTATTTTTTCAAGAAAAGTGACCACAGAGGTCAAGTTTTAGGTGATTAAAAAAAATAAATCCCCAGAAAAATATGTGAGTAGGAGAATCACCATCACAGTAAAATAACTTTTCTTCCCCCTTCACTACTGTATTTTATGGCATACTTATAGTGCACTTATTTATTACTCTATTTATTGTGTGTTTTTCACATATAGTGTTACACTAGACACTATGGAATACAGAAAAGTATAAAACCTAGTTTTTATGCCCTGGAAGAAAAAAGAAAGAGTGATAAAATGATGTACTGACCTGTGGAAATTGCTGGTGTGTATTAACACTCTGACCTTAGCAAGTTATTAACCACTCCAAGATCCAGTTTCTTCATCTGTAAATGGAATAAGAACATATGCCAAATAAGATTTTTGTTAGAATTAATTTAATGATTGTTTATATGCCCATACAGTACCTGATACCTAGGTAAGCATTTGATGAATTTTAAATCTCTTCTCTCTTGGGGTTTCCAAAGGGGAAGGGTGCTGGGAGGGATAAATTAGGAGTTTGGGATTAACAGATCACACTACTATATATTAATATAAAATGGATAAACAACAGGATTTACTGTATAACACAGGGAACTACATTCAATATTTTATAATAACCTATAAGGGAAAAGAATCTGAAAAAGAATATATATGTGTAAATAAATAACTGAATCACTTTGTTATACATCTGAAACTAACACAATATTGTATGTCAACTGTACTTCAATAAAAATTGTCTTCTCTCTTTTAAATGATGGTATGTGGCAGTATGTGGTAATTACAGAAAGTGCTTAAGAAGGGAAAGGTTTGAAGTAGTGAGAAAAGATTTTGCAAAGATATGAGACTTCACAAAGGGAAAGATGAGCTCAGTATCAATGTACTGTTTGAATAGATCTTTAAAATAAGTGAGGACTCCAGTGACTAGACACTGACACTCTCTCATATATAGGCCAATGTAGCTTTGTGAAGGAAAAAAGGCAGGTGTGGAGAATGTAGTGTAGAGCCTGAAAGCCTGTGCTTTGGTATCAGAAAGAGCTATGTTCCCATCTGGCTCCATCAATTACTTGCTGTGTGATCTTGGGAAAGTTACCTAACTTCTCTGAGCATTAGTTGCCTTGCCTATAAAATGGAATAATGGTATCACCCTCAAAGGGAGTCTGTGAGGAGTAAAACAATTAATTGTATGGAAGGTGCTCAGAACAGTGCCTGGCATTACCTCTAAAATAATTCACACATGTAACATCTCTGAACTCAGAACACACCTTGTAACCAATGACATGTCTACATTTCCAGCTCTAATAGCTGGAGTATCCTAGAAAACACGGCCTGAAGCCAAGATTATACACTGATGTTTTTGTGTGGGGAGGGCAAGGGTGAGAGGTAAAGATTGCAGTCCAAAAGAGTGACAGAAAGAAGGAAGTGAGTCAGGAACAGAGAGAAGCAAAGGAAACTCAGGAGATGCATTACCAGGCTGACCACAGCTTCACAAGAAACCCAGCCAGTTCTAAGTCAGAAAGGATGTGTCTGGAAAAGCCATATGGAACTACTGTGTCTCAGAACATTTTGATGTGTGTGGGGGAATGGTGAAAAACTTCCATAATGTCTCCTGTCTCTCATTGGTCAGAGTTTGGTTTAATTGCCCTCACTTCTGGGTTATGTTATGTGACCTCCTTACTGGGGCAGAGAGACCCTGCAAAGATCTGGGTAGATTGGACCTGAGTGTTGGAGCTGGAGAGGGCCCTACCACAGTGAACATGGTGGAGGTCAGGCCAAGGCTGGGTGTTCATATGTTGGAAGGCTGACCACTTTCTGGCCTTCCTGCCCTCCTAGGCCTTGGTGGCCATGTCTTTATATCCAGGACAAGGAGCCCCCACTTGGAAAACTGGTGAGACTGAGTAAACTGATGAAGAATGCAGCTGGGTCCAGTATAGAGGAACAAACATTAATCTAAGATGGTATCTCAGATTGACTTAAATGCCATAATGTTAGCACCAACTTCTTGGGGTTAAACAGTAAATGAGCTTAGCACCAAGTCTTACACACCGCAAGTGCTTACTCAATTTTTTTTTTTTCTTTTTGCCTTAGCGGGCCTCTCACTGTTGTGGCCTCTCACATTGCAGAGCACAGGCTCTGGATGCGCAGACTCAGCGACCATAGCTCACGGGCCCAGCCATTCCGCGGCATGTGGGATCTTCCCGGACCGGGGCACGAACCCGTGTCCCCTGTATTGGCAGGTGGACTCTCAACCACTGAGCCACCAGGGAAGCCCGCTTACTCAATTTTAACTCATGTTACTAACATTGTGGCTCTTATTCTCAGAAACCTATGGAGACAGAAAAAGGTTAAAATAAGGTGATAGAAAAAAATAAGGCTTTAGGACTGATGAAAAGGCTGTGACAGGAAAGCAAAGGCAGACCATTTTGCTCTTTAACTTGTACTGTCCTTATTTCCTGCCCTGGATGGATAATCACAGTGCATCAAAGAGATCTGTGATCTATGAAGATGACATTAAGTGCAGAAAGGCCTGATATTAAAAACCTTTGTGGGTATAGAGTTTTTCCAAATTCTTTTCAAGCCATTTTCTGAATATTTCTTCAATTAAAAAAAAATATTGAAGTATAGTTGCTTTACAATGTTGTTAATTATTGCTGTACAACAAAGTGATTCAGTTATATATATATATATATATATATATATATATATATATATATATATATATAAAACATCTTTATTAGAGTATAATTGCTTTACAATGGTGTGTCAGATTCTGCTTTATAACAAAGTGAATCAGTTATACATACACATATGTCCCCATATGTCTTCCCACTTGCGTCTCCTCCCTCTCACCCTCCCTATACCACCCCTCTAGGTGGTCACAAAGCACCGAGCTGATCTCCCTGTGCTATGTGGTTGCTTCCCACTAGATATCTATTTTGTGTTTGGTAGTGTATATATGTCCATGCCACTGTCTCACTTTGTCACAGCTTACCCTTCACTCTCCTCGTATCCTCAAGTGCATTCTCTAGTAGGTCTGTGTCTTTATTCCCATCTTGCCCCTAGGCTCTTCTGACCATTTACTTTTTTTTTTTTTTTAGATTCCATATATATGTGTTAGCATACGGTATTTGTTTTTCTCTTTCTGACTTACTTCACTCTGTATGACAGTCTCTAGGTCCATCCACCTCACTATAAATAACTCATTCGTTCCTTTTTATGGCTGAGTAATATTCCATTATATATATGTGCCACATCTTCTTTATCCATTCATCTGTTGATGGACACTTAGGTTGCTACCATGTCCTGGCTATTGTAAATAGAGCTGCAATGAACATTTTGGTACATGACTCTTTTTGAATTATGGTTTTCTAAGGGTATATGCCCAGTAGTGGGATTGCTGGGTCATACGGTAGTTCTATTTTTAGTTTTTTTTTTTTCCATATTTTTTATTAGTTTCTGCTTTATAACAAAGTGAATCAGTCATAAATATACATCTGTTCCCACATCCCCTCCCTCATGCATCTCCCTCCCTCCCACCCTCCCCATCCCTCCCCTCCAGGCAGTCACAAAGCACCGAGCTGATCTCCCTGTGCTCTGCGGCTGCTCCCTACTATCTATCTACCCTACGTTTGGTAGTGTATATATGTCCATGCCTCTCTTTCGCTTTGTCACAGCTTACCCTTCCCCCTCCCCATATCCTCAAGTCCATTCTCAAGTAGGTCTGTGTCTTTATTCCCGTTTTACCCCTAGGTTCTTCATGACATTTTTTTTTCTTATATTCCATATATATGTGTTAGCATACGGTATTTGTCTTTCTCTTTCTGACTTACTTCACTCTGTATGACAGACTCTAGGTCTATCCACCTCATTACAAATAGCTCAGTTTCGTTTCTTTTTATGGCTGAGTAATATTCCATTGTATATATGTGCCACATCTTCTTTATCCATTCATCCGATGATGGACACTTAGGTTGTTTCCAGCTCCGGGCTATTGTGAATAGAGCTGCAATGAACATTTTGGTACATGTCTCTTTTTGAATTATGGTTTTCTCAGGGTATATGCCTAGTAGTGGGATTGCTGGATCATATGGTAGTTCTATTTTTAGTTTTTTAAGGAACCTCCATACCATTCTCCATAGTGGCTGTACCAATTCACATTCCCACCAGCAGTGCAAGAGTGTTCCCTTTTCTCCACACCCTCTCCAGCATTTATTGTTTCTAGATTTCTTGATGATGACCATTCTGACTGGTGTGAGATGATATCTCATTGTAGTTTTGATTTGCATTTCTCTAATGATTAATGATGTTGAGCATTCTTTCATGTGTTTGTTGGCAGTCTGTGTATCTTCTTTGGAGAAATGCCTATTTAAGTCTTCTGCCCATTTTTGGATTGGGTTGTTTGTTTTTTTGCTATTGAGCTGCATGAGCTGTTTATAAATTTTGGAGATTAATCCTTTGTCAGTTGCTTCATTTGCAAATATTTTCTCCCATTCTGAGGGTTGTCTTTTGGTCTTGTTTATGGTTTCCTTTGCTGTGCAAAAGCTTTGAAGTTTCATTAGGTCCCATGTGTTTATCTTTGTTTTTATTTCCATTTCTCTAGGAGGTGGGTCCAAAAGGATCTTGCTGTGATTTATGTCATAGAGTGTTCTACCTATGTTTTCCTCTAAGAGTTTGATAGTTTCTGGCCTTACATTTAAGTCTTTAATCCATTTTGAGCTTATTTTTGTGTATGGTGTTAGGGAATGATCTAATCTCATACTTTTACATGTCCCTGTCCAGTTTTCCCAGCACCACTTATTGAAGAGGCTGTCCTTTCTCCACTGTACATTCCTGCCTCCTTTATCAAAGATAAGTTGGCCATATGTGCGTGGGTTTATCTCTGGGCTTTCTATCCTGATCCACTGATCTATCTTTCTGTTTTTATGCCAGTACCACACTGTCTTAATTACTGTAGCTTTGTAGTATAGTCTGAAGTCAGGGAGCCTGATTCCTCCAGCTCCTTTTTTCGTTCTCAAGATTGCTTTGGCTATTCGGGGTCTTTTGTTTTTCCAAACAAATTTTGAAATTTTTTGTTCTCATTCTGTGAAAAATGCCAGTGGTAGTTTGATAGGGATTGCATTGAATCTGTAGATTGCTTTGGGTAGTAGAGTCATTTTCACAATATTGATTCTTCCAATCCAGGAGCATGGTATATCTCTCCATCTATTTGTATCATCTTTAATTTCTTTCATCAGTGTCTTATAATTTTCTGCATACAGGTCTTTTGTCTCCTTAGGTAGGTTTATTCCTAGATATTTTATTCTTTTTGTTGCAATGGTAAATGGGAGTGTTTTCTTGATTTCATTTTCAGATTTTTCATCATTAGTGTACAGGAATGCCAGAGATTTCTGTACATTAATTTTGTAACCTGCTACTTTACCAAATTCATTGATTAGCTCTAGTAGTTTTTCGGTAGCATCTTTAGGATTCTCTATGTATAGTATCATGTCATCTGCAAACAATGACAGCTTTACTTCTTCTTTTCCGATTTGGATTCCTTTTATTTCCTTTTCTTCTCGGATTGCTGTGGCTAAAACTTCCAAAACTAGGTTGAATAAGAGTGGTGAGAGTGGGCAACCTTGTCTTGTTCCTGATCTTAGTGGAAATGGTTTCAGTTTTTCACCATTGAGGACAATGTTGGCTGTGGATTTGTCATATATGGCCTTTATTATGTTGAGCAAATATCCCTCTATGCCTACTTTCTGCAGGGTTTTTATCATAAATGGGTGTTGAATTTTGTCGAAAGCTTTCTCTGCATCTATTGAGATGATCATATGGTTTTTCTCCTTCAACTTGTTAATATGGTGTATCACATTGATTGATTTGCGTATATTGAAGAATCCTTGCATTCCTGGAATAAACCCCATTTGATCATGGTGTATGATCCTTTTAATGTGCTGTTGGATTCTGTTTGCTAGTATTTTGTTGAGGATTTTTGCATCTATGTTCATCAGTGATATTTTCCTGTAGTTTTCTTTCTTTGTGACATCCTTGCCTGGTTTTGGTATCAAGGTGATGGTGGCCTCGTAGAATGAGTTTGGGAGTGTTCCTTCCTCTGAAATTGTTTGGAAGAGTTTGTGAAGGATGGGTGTTAGCTCTTCTCTAAATGTTTGATAGAATTCGCCTGTGAAGCCATCTGGTCCTGGGCTTTTGTTTGATGGAAGATTTTTAATCACAGTTTCAATTTCAGTGCTTGTGATTGGTCTATTCATATTTTCTATTTCTTCCTGAGTCAGTCTTGGCAGGTTGTGCATTTCTAAGAATTTGTCCATTTCTTCCAGGTTGTCCATTTTATTGGTATAGAGTTGCTTGTAGTAATCTCTCATGATCTTTTGTATTTCTGCAGTGTCAGTTGTTACTTCTCCTTTTTCATTTCTAATTCTATTGATTTGAGTCTTCTCCCTTCTTTTCTTGATGAGTCTGGCTAATGGTTTGTCAATTTTGTTTATCTTCTCAAAGAACCAGCTTTTAGTTTGGTTGATCTTTGCTATCGTTTCCTTCATTTCTTTTTCATTTATTTCTGATCTGATCTTTATGATTTCTTTCCTTCTGCTAGCTTTGGGGGTTTTTTGTTCTTCTTTCTCTAATTGCTTTTGGTGCAGGGTCAGGTTGTTTACTCGAAATGTTTCCTGTTTCTTAAGGTGGGATTGTATTGCTATAAACTTCCCCCTTAGAACTGCTTTTGCTGCATCCCATAGGTTTTGGGTCGTCGTGTCTCCATTGTCATTTGTTTCTAGGTATTTTTAAATTTCCTCTCTGATTTCTTCAGTGATCACTTCGTTATTGAGTAGTGTATTGTTTAGCCTCCATGTGTTTGTATTTTTTACAGATCTTTTCCTGTAATTGATGTCTAGTCTCATAGCATTGTGGTCGGAAAAGATACTTGATACAATTTCAATTTTCTTAAATTTACCAAGGCTTGATTTGTGACCCAAGATATGATCTATCCTGAAGAATGTTCCATGAGCACTTGAGAAGAAACTGTATTCTGGTTTTTTTGGACAGAATTTCCTATAAATTTCAATTAAGTCCATCTTGTTTAATGTGTCATTTAAAGCTTGTGTTTCCTTATTTATTTTCATTTTGGATGATCTGTCCATTGGTGAAATAGGGTGTTAACGTCCCCTACTATGATTGTGTTACTGTCGATTTCCCCTTTTATGGCTGTTAGTATTTGCCTTATGCATTGAGTTTCTCCTATGTTGGGTGCATAAATATTTACAATTGTTATATCTTCCTCTTGGATTGATCCCTTGATCATTATGTAGTGTCCTTCTTTGTCTCTTGTAATAGTCTTTGTTTTAAAGTCTATTTTGTCTCTTATAAGAATTGCTAGTCCAGCTTTCTTTTGGTTTCCATTTGCATGGAATATCTTTTTCCATCCCCTCACTTTCAGGCAGTATGTGTCCCTAGGTCTGGTGTGGGTCTCTTGTAGACAGCATATATACGGGCCTTGTATCCATTCATCCAGTCTATGTCTTTTGGTTGGAGCATTTAATCCATTTACATTTAAGGTAATTATTTATATGTATGTTCCGATTACCATTTTCTTAATTGTTTTTGGTTTATTATTGTAGGTCTTTTCCTTCTCTTGTATTTCCTGCCTAGATAATTTCCTTTAGCATTTGTTGTAAGGCTGGATTGGTGGTGCTGAATTCTCTTAGCTTTTCCTTGTCTGTTGAGCTTTTAATTTCTATGACAAATCTGAATGAGATCCTGGCTGGGTAGAGAAATCTTGGTTGTAGGTTTTTCCCCTTTATCACTTTAAATATGTCCTGCCACTCCCTTCTGGCTTGCAGAGTTTCTGCCTAAAGATCGGCTGTTAGCCTTATGGGGATTCCCTTATGTGTTACTTGTTGTTCTTCCCTTGCTGCTTTTATATGTTTTCTTTGAATTTAATTTTTGATAGTTTGATTAATATGTGTCTTGGAGTGTTTCTCCTTGGATTTATCCTGCATGGGACTCTCTGTGCTTCGTGGACTTGATTAACTATTTCCTTTACCATATTAGGGACGTTTTCAACTATAATCTCTTAAAATATTTTCTCAGTCCCTTTCTTTTTCTCTTCTTCTTCTGGGACCCCTATAATTCGAATGTTGGTGCATTTAATGTTGTCCCAGTGGTCTCTGAGACTGTCCTTAATTTTTTTCATTCTTTTCTCTTTATTCTGCTCTGCGATAGTTATTTCCACTATTTTATGTTGCAGGTCACTTATTCGTTCTTCTGCCTCAGTTATGCTGCTATTGATCCCTTCTAGAGAATTTTTAATTTCATTTATTGTGTTGTTCATCTCTGTTTTTTTGCTCTTTATTTCTTCTAGGTCCTTGTTAAACGTTTCTTGTATTTTTTCCATTCTATTTCCAAGATTTTGGATCATCTTTACTACATTATTCTGAACTCTTTTTCAGGTAGACTGACTATTTCCTTTTCATTTGTTAGGTCTGGTTGTTTTTTGCCTTGTTCCTTCATCTGTTGTGTGTTTCTCTTTCTTCTCATTTTGTTTTACTTACTGTGTTTGGGGTCTCCTTTTTGCAGGCTGCAGGTTCGTAGTTCCCATTGATTTTGGTGTCTTCCCCCATTGGCTAAGGTTGGTTCAGTGGGTTGTGTAGGCTTCCTGGTGGAGGGAGCTAGTGCCTGTGTTGCGGTAGATGGGGCTGGATATTTTCTTTCTGGTGGGCAGTTCCACGTCTGATGGTGTGTTTTGGGGTGTCTGTGGCCTTATTATGATTTTAGGCAGCCTCTGTAATAATGGATGGGGTTGTGTTCCTGTCTTGCTAGTTGTTTGACTTAGGGTGTCCTGCACTGTAGCTTGCTGGTCTTTGCGTGGAGCTGGATCTTGGTGTTGAGATGGAGATCTCTGGAAGATTTTCGCTGTTTGATATTACATGGAGCTGGGAGGTCTCTTGTGGGCCAGTGTCCTGAACTTGGCTCTCCCACTTCAGTGGCACAGCCCTTACCCCTGGCTGGAGCACCAAGAGCCTGTCCTCCACACCGTTCAGAATAAAAGGGAGAAGGAATAAAAAAAGAACGAACAAAGAAGATAAAATAAAATAAAATAAAATAAAGTAAAATAAAATAAAAAATAAATAATTATTAAGAAAAAAATGTTAAGTAATAAATAAAACAAAACAAAATGGACAGACGGAACCCTAGGACAAATGGTAAAAGCGAAGCTATCCAGACAAAATCACACACAGAAGCATACACATACACACTCACAAAAAGAGAAAAAGGGAAAAAATATATATACATATTGTTGCTCCCAAAGTCTACCTCCTCAATTTGGGATGATTTGTTGTCTGTTCTGGTATTCCATAGATGCAGGGTACATCAAGTTGATTGTGGAGATTTAATCTGCTGCTCCTGAGGCTGCTGGGAGAGATTTCCCTTTCTCTTCTTTGTTTGCACAGCTCCTGGGGTTCAGCTTTTGATTTAGACCCGCCTCTGCATGTAGGTCGCCTGAGGGCATCTGTTCTTCACTCAGACAGGACAGGGTTAAAGGAGCCGCTGATTCAGGGGCTCTGGCTCACTCAGGCCGTGGGGAGGGAGGGGTACGGAGGGCAGGGTGAGCCTGTGGCAGCAGAGGCCAGCATGACGTTGCACCAGCCTGAGATGTGCCATGCGTTCTCCTGGGGAAGTTGTCCCTGGATCATGGGACCCTGACAGTGGCGGGCTGCAAAGGCTCCCCGCAAGGGAGGTGTGGATAGTGACCTGTGCTTGCACACAGGGTTCTTGGTGGCAGCAGCAGCAGCCTTAGCATCTCATGCCCGTCTCTGGGGTCCACGCTGAAAGCAGCGGCTCGCGCCCGTCTCTGGAGCTCCTTTAAGCAGCGCTCTTAATCCCCTCTCCTCACGCACCAGGAAACAGAGGCAAGAAAAAGTCTCTTGCCTCTTCGGCAGCTCCAGACTTTTCCCGGACTCCCTCCTGGCTAGCTGTGGTGCACTAACTCCTTCAGGCTGTGTTCACGCCGCCAACCACAGTCCTCTCCCTGGGATCCGACCGAAGCCGGAGCCTCAGCTCCCAGCCCCGCCCACCCCGGTGTGGGAGTTGACAAGCCTCTCGGGCTGGTGAGTGCAGGTCGGCACCAATCCTGTGTGCGGGAATCTCTCCGCTTTGCCCTCTGCACCCCTGTTGCTGAGCTCTCCTCCATGGCCCCAAAGCTTTCCCACTCCGCCAGCTGCAGTCTCTGCCCACAAAGTGGGTTCTAGTGTGTGGAAACCTTTCCTCCTTCACAGCTCCCTCCCACTGGTGCAGGTCCCATCCCTATTCTTTTGTCTCTGTTTTTTCTTTTTTCTTTTGCCCTACCGAGGTACATGGGGAGTTTCTTGCCTTTTGGGAGGTCTGAGGTCTTATGCCAGCGATCAGTAGGTGTTCTGTAGGAGTTGTTCCACGTGTAGATGTATTTCTGATGTATTTGTGGGGAGGAAGGTGATCTCCGCATCTTACTCTTCCGCCATCTTGAAGCTCCTCCTATATATATATATATATATATATATATATATATATATATATATATATATATATATATATATATATATATATATGGTATTTTCATATTCTTTTCCATTATGGTTTATCACAGGATATTGAATACAGTTCCCTGTGCTATACATTAGGACTTTGTTGTTTATCCATCCTATATATAGTAGTCTATTTCTTTAATTTGGATAGCATAAAACATATGATAATGAGTTGCTTCTTACATAGACTGAATATTAAAAACTAAGAATAAGCACTTAAAGGTTTTGCTATCCATACAAACTTAAGTATCTGTCATATTATTTGCAAGTGACATGTAATTCTTTATGCAAACATATTTCAAAATATCATTCCATGGCTACAAGGCAAAAATTCTGAATCTTGTTCCCAACTCACTTGGAAAAGTCAGTCCCCACTGTCTGCCTTACAGCACAAGTGCCAGGTAATTTAGAATGGCTCCTTTTCCTTTATTATCAGTTGTCAGGGTTTTTTTGTGTGTGTGCACACACGTGTGTGTGTGAAATAATATTTAATTCAAGCTTAAGGCTCAAATATCATACAGATGCCAATTAGGAGTGGGGCACAATAAAAAATTAATAGAGGAGCCAAAGCAGAATCCAGTGACTGAAGGTACCACTGACAGGTGCCACTGAGCAAACTTTACTTCACACTCTAGTTGGATAAAGTGCCTTTGGTTGCACTGCTGACTTATCATTTCTAAAAAGAAATTATTCTGAACCCCTCTTTAAAATATGTAAATGTTATGCCCTTGGTGGGAAAGAATACAAAGAGAATTGTTGGTCATATGCTTTTATTAAAAAATTTCAACAATTCCTTATATCCCTTAGGGTAAAAGGCAAACTCTGTAGCAAGGTGCTATGGACCGAATTGTGTCCCCTGCACCCAAGAATTCATATATCGGAGTCCTAACCCCCGGTGTGACTGCATTTGGATATAGGATCTTTAGGAGGTAATTAAAATCAAATGAGGTCATAAAGGTTGGACTCTCACCTATTAAGACTGATATAAGAAGAGACACCAGACCTGGCTCCAAATGAACCCTATTTTACCCACACTTTGATCTTAGACTTCTCAGCTTCCAGACTGTAAGAAATAAATTTCAGTTATTTAAGCCACTCAGTCTGTGGTATATTTCGTTGTGACAGCCCTTGCAGACTAATACAGATTCTGGTATCAAGAAGTGGGCTGTTGCTGTAATTACAAATGTAGAAAGGGCTTTGGGGCTGGATGATGGACAGAGGCTGGAGGAGTTCTGAAGTGTATGCAAGAAAAAGCCTAGATTGCCATGAACAGAATGTTGGTATAAATGTGGATGTTAAAGGTCATGCTGGAGAGACCTCAGACAGAAATGAGGAACAGGTTATTCAAAACTAGAGGAAAGGTGATTCTTGTTACAAAGTGGTAAAGAACTTGGTTGAATTGTGTTCTAGTATTTTGTGGAAGGTAGAACTTGCAGACCATGAAACCAAATATTTAGCTGAAGAAATTTCTAAGCAGAGTGTTGAAGGGGCAGTTTGGTTCCTCCTGACTGCTTTAGTAAAATGTGAGAGGAGAGATATGAATTGAAGAAAGAATTGTTAAGCAAAAGAGAACCAAAATGGAAAGATCTGCAAAACTATCAGCTTATCCGGATTGTGAAAAAATGAAGAAGCTTGTTCTGGAGAGAATACCAACAATGTAGCTGGATAATCACTCCATAAAGTAGTTACCCATAGTGTTAGTCAGCCCTCTCAGCAGAAGTCAAGGATAAAAATGGGATGATACCAGCAGAGAAACTGCTGGTATGGACTAAAGGTTACAGAGAAAGTGGGACAAAATGAAGGAAAGCTGTCAGACTTCTTGGATTGTGCAGGACCAGGCAATATGCCTATTCCACTGTGAACACAGACTATTCTCCAAAGAGAGGGAGGAAGGACCCTAAAGTTAATTCAGAGATCATCAGAGCTGCCACTTCCACCACAGACCCATGTGGAAACAGATGTAAAACAATAAACAAGGGTGTTTCCATCTTAATTTCAGAGGGCAAAGCCATCACAGAGAGCTGCAGGGGGGTGGTGCTGTCATCCCAGTGGGCCTGGAAGGAGGAACATTGAGCCAAAGAGGATTATTCTCAAACCTTAAGATCTAGTGGGATTTGCCTTGCTAGGTTTTGGGTTTGCTTGGAGCCTGTCACCCCTTTCTTCTTTCTTCTTTCTCCCTTTTGGAGTGGGAATGTCTATCCTATGCCTGTCTCATCGTAGTGTTTTGAAAGCACAGAACTTGTCTGGTTTCACAGGTTCACAATGGAGAAGAACTATACCTGAGGATGAGTTGTACCTTCAGTCTCACCCACACCTGAGTTAGATCATATTTAGATAAGACTTTGGACTTTAGACTTTACAGTTGATGCTGAAATGAGTTAAAACTTTGTGGGTAGTCAGGATGGAATGAATGAATTTTGCATGCAATAAGGACATAAATTTCAGGGGGTACAGCCAGGGGCAGAATGTTATGGACCTAATTGTGTCCCCCATACATTCATATGTTGAAGTCCTGTACCTCAACAAGTGGGACCTTATTCTGACCAAATTGTTGTACTTATAAGAAGGGAAAGACACTAGAGCACTCTCTCTCTGCATGCTCATGCACTGAGGAAAGGCTATATCGGCACAACATGAGAAGGTGGACATTGGCAAACCAGGAAGAGAGCCTTCACCAGACAGAACCTGACCATGCTGGTATCCTAGTCTTGGACTTCCAGCTTCCAGAACTGTGAGAAAATAAACTTCTGTTGTTTTAGCCACCAGTCTAGGGTATTTTGTATGGCAGTCCTTGCTGACGAATGCAGATTGGACCATTCAAAGCCTGGATACTTCTGTAGTCTTTTAAATGTATCCTTTCACCCTCAACCATTCACCCCAAACCCCACTTCCAGGAAGCTGGATTCATCCATGCTACTCCTTTTTTGTTTTAGCTCATTCTCACCTATTATGAAAGGCACATCTAAAATGGAGCTTGCGTTAGAACCTTTCCCTCATCATTCCAGGCAGAGTGCTGGTATCATGCCTCCATGTTCCCTTTGAACTTTATACATAACTTAAATATTAACCACTTTTTCACACAATTATACAATTATTCATTCAAATATTTGACTCATTGGACTGACCCTGAAGGTAAAACTTCATTCTATTGGTATTTAAATTCCTTGGACCCATGGGATTTATGGGAAGCATGGTTCAGGGGTTAAGGTCTGGGACTTCAGACTCAGCACCTATAGATCTCTCACTTATTAACTCAGACAAAATACTCAACCTTTCTTAGTTTCTTCATCTGTCAAATGGGGATGATAGCAAGGTCAATTGTGACTGGAGGGCTTGTTAAAACACAGATGGCTGGACCACACCAGAATTACTGGTTTAGTAGGTCTGGAGGAGGTAGGGTACAGGAATTACATTCCTAATATGTTCCCAGGCAACTCTATGCTATTGGTCAAGGTATCTACTGTGAGAATCATGGCAGTTTGAGAGTCACAACAAAGCGACTCCTATATTCATTTATTTATTAATTCATTTACATATTTATTAAGTATCTTTGTAAGTCAGATTCTAGGTAGGTGTTAGGGATGCAGGAGTAAATAAGTCAAAGTTTATTTTCTTAAAGACCATACAAACCTCTGTTGGAAACAGATGTAAAACAATAAAACCATCCAAAATAACTTCAGATGGTGATCAACCTGAGGGTGAGATGGTAGAGAACTTCATGAAGGGTCTTTGATTGGATTGGTGAGTAAAGGCCTCTCTGAGGAGGTGATATTTGATTTGAGACCTGAGGGTAGGAAAGAATCTACTATGTTGAGAATGTGGAAGAGAGGTTTCTAGGCAGAGGGGAAAGTAAGTATAAAGTCTCAGAGCAGGAAAGAGCCTGGTTTGTTCAAGGAACAGAAAGGAACCCTACTGTGCTTAGGGACAGTATGTGCAAAGAGAAGGTGAGCTGAAGTAAGATAGGAGCCAGACCACCTACTGACTTACAAATGGTAAGCTGCTTGGATTTTATTCAGAGTACAACTGGTTTAAGCATAAGAGGGGTGTCATCTATTTTACATTTTAAAAGATGATTGGCTGCTATGTGAAGAGTTGTAGGGAGTAGGACAAAAGCTCTCATTGGGTTTTGCAAAAGTTCAGGGAAGAAATGGATGTGGTTGACATTAGCATAATGGAACTGTATATGAAGAGCAGTGGACAAGATTTGAAAATAGAGATGGTAGGACTTGGTGATGGATTAGTGTGGGGATGAGAGGAAGAGAGTGATCAGTAGAAATTAGGTTTTCAATAAAAGAAGTATAAATGATTGAAATGCCATCAAAAATGCCTATTGGTTCCATGCATGACATTTAGTTTATTACAAATTGTAAATTATCATGGATAGCATATCTATTCACCCCGTCCCCACCCCCAGGTAGAAAACTGCTGACTAAAGCTGCCAAGGTATTTCAGGCCTTATATCTGAGGAAATGGGCACATACATCATCGGGCGCATGGACTGATGCACTCTTTAAAGACAGTTATGATGGACTCTGGATGAACACATTTCTACCCTGAATTCTTGATTGTGTAGCAAATCAAGCTCCAACAGTAAGGACAGCAAGTCATTTGGAGGAGAAAGTGGGCTGAGTAGTGACCTGGGCTTTTTCTTCTACCCAAATCTTTGTATGTCCCCTTAATAAGCCCTGTTCTTTAGTCTTCTTAAAATTCCCTTTATGAACTTAAGAAAAGTAATGAAAAAACAGTCGCAACCGAAGTGTCCAGCAGCAGGAGATAGGTTAAACACATTTCGGCACATGCATGCAGTGGAATGCTATTGAAACTAGATGCTGTTTGACATGGGATCAAATGCAATTTCTTTTCTTGTTGTGTCTGCCCCTACCCTTCTTCCATTACAACTAAGCTTTCAGCTGGAGCTTATGGCTCTTGGAAAGAAAATAGAGACATCAGACATCATTGCTTTGAGTTTCATCAATTCCATTTTAAAATTAGTAGTTAGACTTTCAACTCAGATGCATAGGATTTTACATATAAAAAAGACAATACCTAGAGGCTTGACTATAGGGAAAATCAAAGAATAGCCAAGAGGAGGATGTGATATAAAGATTTTTGCTACTTATTAAAGGGAAAATTACTTCATAAAATTGTGAGCAGGCAGAATAAAACTAAGGGAGAGAAGAAGATAAGGTAAAAAAAAAAATTAGGGACACCCAAATGTCATGCTTCCTTTTTACATTTGAATCGTCATGGAGAAAAAAAAGAGATTTGAGATTTGGAGAATTCAAGGAACATCAGGGCTGATACCCTAAATCCTTAGGCATAGTCTGGGGAGGATGCAAGTTTCTCAGAAGTATTCCCAGTTCAACACGGCCCTTTTTTCAACAAGCCATCAGAATGATAAATGAACAGTGGCTGTGGGAGGTGCCTAGGCATGTAGAACTTAGGAAATTTCAGTCTTGAACACTCCAGTGTGGAATTAACAGCTGAGAATTCTCAGGCTCTCTAAGCAAGATGCAGAAGTGCTAAGAGGGCCAATGGAATTGAAGAATTTGGGATTCAGGACTAGAAGAGCATAACAATGTGTCGAGAGTGGAGCTAGGGGCAAGGTCCATAGCCACCATCAGTGGGTCATAGCATGACTCCTAAAAGGCCAAACGGCACCAGCCATACCAAGGAGATACTGATGAAGGGCAACTAGTGATTAGTTAGGCTAAGCCGTACTTTAGTGAACACTTCAAGGATCCAAATGATATCATGAAGCCCAGATGCCCCTCATATAATGCTGTGAGAGCCATCATTTCACTGAGACATCATTTTGGGAAGGAGCGTCCAAGGAAGGTGGGGAGAAACCCTGAGAGATAGAGGAATTACCATTTACTGAGTGTTTTAAACAGGAAGACAGGGATACTTTCACTTGGCAAATTTAATGTTTAATCCTCAGTGGGAATAAGAGCTCAACAATACAAAGAGATTTGCAATGGAAAATAAAAGAAGACTTTTTGATATTTATTGCTATATTTAATAATTTTGTACATCTATGTAAACCTTTAATTTAGCTACATTTACATTATGTAATCATTTTTTAAAATGCTGGAACAGAACACTTATTGATATGTGGCCATTTTGTCAACATTAAAGTTTATAATGAAAAGAAGGCCATGGAATGTTTTTATAGTGTGAAAAGTATGTGGAAAGAAATAGTACAAAATATATACATACATCAAAGGTTAAAACATGACCTGTGGATGATAGTATTATGAGTAATTTTTCCTTTGTGATTCTCTTAGTTTTACCTACATTTAAAAGGAGACATTTAAAATCAATTCTATTGAAATACAATTTACTTATAATGAAGTGCAGGGATTTTAGGTACACAGTTCAGTCAGTTTTTACAAATGTATAAATCCATGAAAACATAACCCTTATCAATGTCATACAGTATTCACATGTGTCCCTTTGGATTTGAAATATACTTTCTGCCCCAAGCAAACACTGATCTGATTTCTATCACCATAGACTTGACAGTATTTGTGTTTGGCTTCTTTGGGTCAAAATAATGTCTATGAAATTTATCCATGATGTTTCGTATACCAGAAATTTATTTTAAAAGTTTGTAACTAATATTCAATTATATAGTTTATCTATTCACCGAGTAAATGATATTTGGATTGTTTCTAGCTTTTAAATTCATTTAAATTAGTTTCTCTGGAGACTACTATATGAAATCTTAAATTATTACAGCCTTCTTAGAAATTATATTGAAATATATTACATGCCACTTCAAAAATCATATTTCACAAATGTATAAATGTTGTGAATCTTGTAATAGTTTAATTTCATTTGCTCCATTCTTTGTGCTGTGGTTTCCATATATTGTAATTATTTATAGATTATAGATGGATATTACAATGCTATTATTTTTGTTTCATACCTTCATTTTCCCTTTAAAGAAATGAAAATAAGAAAAATACTATTTTTTATACATCTTTATTAAAGTATAATTGCCTTACAATGGTGTGTTAGTTTCTGCTTTATAACAAAGTGAATCAGCTATACATACACATATACGTATATCCCCATATCCACTCCCTCTTGCTTCTCCCTCCCATGCTCCCTAACCCACCCCTCTAGGCGGTCACAAATCACAAAGCTGATATGCCTGTGCTATGTGGCTGCTTCCCACTAGTTATCTATTTTACATTTGGTAGTGTATATATGTCCATGCCATTCTCTCACTTCGTCCCAGCTTACCCTCACCCCTCCCTGTGTCCTCAAGTCCATTCTCTACATCTGCATCTTTATTCCTGTCCTGCCCCTATGTTCTTCAGAAACGTTTTTTTTAGATTCCATATGTATGTGTTAGCATAAGGTATTTGTTTTTCTCTTTCTGACCTACTCCACTCTGTATGACAGACTCTAGATCCATCCACCTCACTACAAATAACTCAATTTCATTTCACTTTATGGCTGAGTAATATTCCATCATATATATATGCCACATTTTCTTTATCCATTCATCTGTCGATGGACACATAGGTTGATTCCATGTCCTGACTATTATAAATAGAGCTGCAGTGAACATTGTGGTACATGACTATTTTTGAATTATGGTTTTCTCAGGGTATATGCCCAGTAGTGGGATTGCTGGGTTGTATGGTAGTTTTATTTTTAGTTTTCTAAGGAAAATCCATACTGTTCTCCATAGTGGCTGTATCAATTTAGAGTCCTACCAACAGTGCAAGAGAGTTCCCTTTTCTCCACACCCTCTCCAGCATTTATTGTTTGTAGATTTTTTAATGATGGCCATTCTGGCCAGTGTGAGGTGGCAACTCATTGTAGTTTTTATTTGCATTTCTCAACTGAGTACTATTTTTTTCTATAAATTTATTTATTTATTTATTTTTAGCTGTGTTGGATCTTCATTGCTGCATGCGGGCTTTCTCTAGTTAGGATGAGCAGGGGCTACTCTTTGTTGCAGTGCATGGGCTTCTCATTGCAGTGGCTTCTCTTGTGGAGCACGGGCTCTAGGAACATGGGCTTCAGTAGTTGTGGCACGTGGGCTCAGTAGTTGTGGCTCATGGGCTCTAGAGTGCAGGCTCAGTAGTTGTGGTGAAAGGGCTTCATTGCTCCGTGGCATGTGGGATCTTCCTGGACCAGGGCTTGAACCCATGTCCCTTGCATTGGCAGGTGGATTCTTAACCACTGTGCCACGAGGGAAGCCCCTGAGTATTATTTTTGGTGATAGGAATATACATAATCATTATTAAAATTCACTGTGTATGCCACTTTGTTATATGGGAGCCTTGAGTTGCAAGGTAGAAAATTCATTATTAGTTCAGAGATGTGGGTCTACAGCACATAGTCAGAGGTCAAACACTGACCTCTGTGTTGTGACTGACTGACTGACTGACAATTTTTTTCATAGTTGATGAGAATTTTGTTTCCAAATTCAGATTCTTTCTCTGTTATCCCCATATTACACAATCATCTTCACAAAGTGACAGAGATTTTCACATGCACAATTCAGGATCAAGCAGGAAATGGCCAGTCTGTGTTGTCACCTGTAACAGGAACATTGATTTTATTTTGTTCATGGTGAAAGGTTAAGAAAAAAAATAAAAGGGAAAAGAGAAATGTTGTATTAAACTTTTTAAACTGCCAATCTGTATGAATCAAATAATCCTTCCCTTATCCCCACTTGCTCTTTCCCTTTAAGTCTTTTCTTCATTATATATATTTATTTCTTCTTTTGATTTGTCTTTAATGTTAAGCATTGGATACACATACAGACTTTGCTTTATTTCTCCTTCCTTTTTATACTCTATTCTATCTTTAACCACTAGATCAAAGATATAACTAAAGACATTTTAAAACATCTAAATCAGTTTCTAAGTCAACTGTAAAATGGTCTTCCTTTTGACAAGTTATTTGAAGGATCCATCTATTTAAGCCTCTAAGTCAGATCTGGAGGAGCAATGCCCGAAAAAAGAAAATTGTCTGTTTATTTTAAAATGTTAAATCAAGCAATTCTTAACTATGCAGTTGGTTTTCAATATGACTTTCATAACACAGTACATCTATGTGTGTTGCTGCTGTTGTTTTTGGGCTGTTTCCCTTTTGAAAAGTTATAGAGAATTTTGCTCTTTTTGAATTTATTGATTATGGTTTCATGTTATAATACTTTGGATAGTTCCCCATAAGTCTCTTGGCAAAGGGGCATCAAAAAACAGAAGTTTGAGTTACTAATTTTAATTTTTTTCATTTTAATATAATTATTTTGCCTCTGGTTCCTTAGCATACTACCCATTTTGGTATTTTCCCCCATTCCTGGAAGAAAAATAACACTAGGGTCTGTCAACTGACACACCAGCAAACCTTCGTGTCCTGAAATGTTCCTGGAAAAATCTATTCATGGTACGTTGACTCAGCACTGCCCCACTGACCATTCAGCTGCACAACTAAATTCTTCTCTCAGATACACATTTACACAGCTCCTGTTCACAGTCATATCAAGTTTTAAATGGTGCTGAAATTTCTGATACTGTAAGAAACAGTGGAAAGTGAACCGAACGTGGAATCAGATAAACCTGGATTCTTGGCTCCATTGCTTGCAAGCTCTGTAGCCCCTGTAAACCACAGATTCCTCACTAGTAACCTTCAAATCATAAATATCATTCATATGTCCCACGTAGATAATGTACCTTGCAGCATTTATGAGCCAACATAGGAGCTCTTAGCAAGTGTATCTTATTTGTATTTTTTTTTTTTTTTTTTTTTTTTTTTTGCGGTATGCGGGCCTCTCACTGTTGTGGCCTCTCCCCTTGTGGAGCACAGGCTACGGACCCGCAGGCTCAGCGGTCATGGCTTACGGGCCCAGCCACTCCACAGCATGTGGGATCTTCTCAGACTGGGACGCGAACCTGTGTCCCCTGCATCGGTAGGCGGACTCTCAACCACTGTGCCACCAGGGAAGCCCCGTATTTGTAATTCTTTATAAATACTAGTCACTTAACTTCAGGAAGCCTGGAGGTAATAGATTCTCTTTTCACCAGAGTTGATTTATCAAACAATTAAATGCTTTTTTTGTTTTTTTGTAATTAATTCATCTTGTCTTGAGGAGAGAGTCCACACCACCCTTTAGGTAGTTGGAGCCAGTGGACTATCCCATATTGACCAAGTGACTGGGAGCAAAACTTTTCTGGCTAACTTGGCAATGGACATTTCTCAAAGGAAAACAAAAATGGTTTGTTTTGCAAAAGTCTAAATTATTTACTCTCTGCTGTAGATCTCATTCAAAGCTCACATCTTACTAGGTTTTTGTTAAGCTGTTTTTAAAGATAAACCACAGGCCCTGTAGCCAGAGAGAAACTGAATAAAAATCCCAACGTTTCTACTTCCTAGCTGCATGCTATCACTCAAGTTGCCTATTCTTTATGAATCTCATCTTTATTACTCATTAAATGCGAATAAAATGACCTACCTTTTAGGGTGTTTTTCATAATTAAATGAGGTAGCCTATGTAAAAATGTTCACCATTGACTGCCATCAAATATTAACTGCCTTTCCACTTCTCCCTTCTGCCTCTGATCTATGCTACTGAATAATGACTTGAAAGATCTCCTGGATTTTAGAAGCCAACATGTTCAATCTTATGACCAAAAAAGTATATCTTGTACTTTGGTCATTTGTGTTGGTCTAACAATCCATACAATTTCTGAATCTGAATTTTACCTTAAAGTTTTAGCATGAAAACCTATATGTGACTGAATTGTATAAGTAGAATAATTTAAACCATTTGGCATTTCTCTTAATATTATTAAATGGAATACTTTCATTGATTGCAAACTGTGAAGCCCACCATGATTTTGATCACACACTTGGGATAATTCATGTCATATCTAGAATTTTACTCATGTATCAAGATGCCCCTATGTGACATGTATGACATCAGAGGCCCAAAGTTTTTGGATCAGTGATGAGGAGAAAATGAAAAAAAACCTAGATTGATATTAGGGCACCTCCCTGCCTGGCTCCAATTAGGCTTTGTTATTTAGAGCATAATATCAAATACCTTGGTAAATGTACAGATCTGAGATTATTGTGTAAGTGTCTTTGGGGTTCCAAGGGACTAAACTGTGTAAATCATTCTAGAAGGAAGTGAATTTTAGTGTGGGAAATAAGTACATAAAAGACAGGTTTTGTGATGAAAAGAGAGAAAAGCTTTTTTCATTTCCCTAGGTCTGAGAGACAGTTTAGTGTAGGTACAAAGCCATAGAGATGACCTGAGCCTTTCTGGCAATGGGGATGGGAAACTGTGCTTGGTTCCAGGGAAGCAGCCAAGATGGCTCAGGGAGATGGCCCTTAAAGAACATTGGGAATTGTCTGGGCTCCTACAGCTTATTGTAAATCATTCTGTGTCTTGCTTGTTGCCCTTCCATCATCCCCTGGACCATCTATTAACCTTCATCAAGAGTAATGGAATGAGCTTTTGTATTTTGTGAGAGATTGAAAAGAAGGGCATGTTCTGTACTTGGAACAATATAAGAAAGTAATAGCTATATTGGCTCTCCTGAGTCTAGAGTGGTGATTGCAGCTATGGTAACCAGCAAGGATAGCTGTATACATTGAAGCAGTGAGCTCTCAGAGGTTGCTGGCAGCAAAAGCAATCAATGGTGGCCCATCAGGAGGGGAAGAACTGGGTTGAAAGAACACAAAGACATTTTTTCTGGAGATGGTGCCCTGGACATCACTGACAAAACTGTGAATATACAAGGGTCTAATTACCAGCAAGGAAGGCAATGGAAGCTTTTATTTTTGGAACTTGAATTATACACTGACTAAATAGAATTTATTCATAGGCTGTTTTGAATTAACATTTTAACATTTATAATAAGGATTCAGAAAAAATTAAATTATTCAGATTCAGTTATGAAAATATAGTTAATATATTGTATGTTAATCTTCGAAGTGGAGTATTTTAAACAAGATCATAAAGATTTGTAATCCTTGCCACTAGGAAAAATAAATATTTTCCAGATTGGGAAATTGAAAAAAAAAACGGGTTGGAGTGGGAAGAAGAGACTGAAGGAATGGAATGACAGGACTTTTATGTCTACACGAGGAGCATGTGGCCATGTTGGGGGAGGAGATTTCAGAGCAGCTCTTTGGTGAAGGTCATAGAATACAGTTTGTAAAGATATTTGATCTAAAGAGAAGGTACAGACTTGAAGCATTTGAGCCGCATAATTACTATCACTTTAAAAAAGCAAAAATTGTTCATTATCTTTTAATCAGCTTATCTTCTTGTCTCTGTGATGGTACTTCTCCAGCAAGGATGTACTGCTATATATGGATTATTTTCCTTTCTTTCCAACAGAGCTTGAAATAAACATTTGTGTTAGCATTCTTGTACGCACTAAAGCATTGGGAAGTTAGCCACATTTTACATCTAGGATTTAACATTAAACCAACAGACAATTACAAAGACTACCTAAAGTTCCACATTGTTACTTAAGAAAATATCTCACTAGGTTAAACCTCTGATTTTATTGGCTCTCTTCTAGGTACAGAACCACTCAAAAGGCTGAAGAATATTAAGGATACCATAACATTTTAGCTTCGGAAGTTATCTTAAATGTCATCTTGTCTGATCCTCTTAACAATTCAAGGATCTTTTCTGTATGATCTCTAATGTTTCTTCTGTTTAAATGTCCTACTTCTTATTCCTTATAAGTAATACCATTTGGAACAACTCAAGAAGTTTTGAACTTTCTGAGGTTTAAGCTATTAATCTTAAAATTACACATAGAGAAGGCCCTGATAAACTTTACCACCCTCTTTCCCCCTTTAGAGACTCAGCAGTCTCCTCTGATCAACAATGAACTTCCCTCCTTTTTCATGGGAGGTTAAGCCCAGTGACATTTAAGATCTCCGCCTGCTCAAAATCTCTCTCGTTTGGAAGCCTATAGTTGAGAGGCATGCAGAAACTTTGATGTCACCAGATCTCTCTCTAGCTATGTGAGCAGATCACCGATGTTGGGAGATCCTCACTTGTTATTGAGAGATCCAGAGCTCTTTCTTTACTATGGGATTCTCTGTTTGGGATGCTTCCTCAATTGTCTCTCTGTGGTTGGTCAGAATTAATGTGAATGGAGAGAAACCATCAACCATAATGTAGCTAGACACACACTTTAAGTGCTCAGGGATGCAGCTGAATGTGAACTGTAAGCTCTGATTCATAGTAGTGGTCCTGGCACAAGCAACAGAACACCCCAAGACCTTCTGTAAAATGAGGAAAACTACAACAGGATTTAATCAGGCAGGATGTTGAAATATTGTACTCATGGTTGGGTCCTCTTCTCCCATCTGTGTAGTATCTCCACATCTCTGCTGCTTCCTTGGACCTGGTGGGTTCTTAGTCTACTTAGCAGGATGTGATGTTAACCCTTAGATAGTTTGGTAGAGATGACTTTCAGAGTTTTGTGTCAACAGTATGTTCTGCAGCTATTCACTGAATACCTATTGCCTTCTGGCATAATGCCAGAGGCTTCACCAGCTTTGTCTTACAGGTTTTTTCAACACTAACCTGTAAAGTAGGTATTATTACCTTCAGTTTACAGATAAACTGAGACACTGAGAAGGTTAAGTAATGGGCTCAAATCACACGGCTAGTAAGTGACACAGTTGTATTTGAACACAAGTCCCTGTATTAGTTTCTAGAGCTGCTATAACCAATTACATAAACTTAGGGCTTAAAAGAACAAAATTTACTACCTTATAGTACTATAGGTCAGAAATCCAACATGGTCCCCACTGGGCTAAAATCAAGGTACCCATAGAGTATTTTTTCTTTCTGGATGCTCTTTGGGTGAATTGGTTTCCTTGCCTTTTCCAGCTTCTAGAACCCACCTGCATTCCTTGACTTGTGGCCCTCTTTTTCCATCTTTAGAGCTAGCAACATGGAATCTCACTGACTCTGCTTCCATTATCACATCTCTTTCTCTCCACAGCTGGGAAAGTTTCTCAGATTTTAGGGACCTATCTAAGAGGATTGGGCCTAGGAGAATCTCTGCATCTCAAGCGTCTTAACCACATCTGCAAGTCACTTTGCCATGTAACATATCATATTAACAAGTTCCTGAGATTAGGACATAAACATCTGGGGGATATTATTCTGCCTAGCACCCCTCCTTTTGATGCTATTTCCATAAATCTATTGTTCCAGACTAGCCTTGCTTCATAAATTTTGTGACATTTCCAGCATCTAACCTATTCCTGACAAATGGTGAACACTCAATAAATATTTTTGAGCAAATGAATAAATATACTAACATACCAGAATTTGGAGGCGTCGTTTCCCTGCACACAAATGGACTAATAATGATTGATTCAAGGGGTAATTGTTTGTAACATCATTCTAGACTCTTAAATTGGAGGATAAAGGTTAATCAGTTTTCCCAGAGGAGCAGAGATGCTTACTCGGTGCGCAGTTGGAGCAATACGATGTGCTTTTGCCGCACAACCCTGGCTAATTAGTTGACAGTATTGCTAACGCATGTATTATTGGGAATATTATGAATGCAACTGATCTCTGCTTTAAGTGTGATCCCTTTGGTCTGGAATCCTTCTGGGAAAATAATATTCAGAAATTTCAAGTAAGCTAAAAAAATTCAAAAGAAAGAGTTGATTAAGTTTTCCTTATAAGTTTTTTTTTTTTAACCTGGTTCGACTGGAGACTGGGTATATGCAATTAGTCAGGATGCCAGAAAATAAGCCCCTTACGGATGCACATTAATTGGAGTCAGTGGGAATACTACAGGAATGCTTCTCTGAATTAAACACTTGGTGTTATCTAGCATGAGAGGGGGAAGATTTAAGTCTGACAATTTGGTGAAAAATAATTGTTCCTGGTATTAAGCTTCACTGGACAGGGGGGCAGAGTGGGAACTCTGGAGGAGATGGGTGAACAAAGGTGGGCTAGCTGGCACATTGTGAAGACCAATCTGAATACTGAGACTTGAGGATGGGCTTGGAGCCAGTAAGCTCCCAGGATAGTGGTACAAGAAACTGCGATCGTTACTAAACCAATTTTTAGACAAAGTGTGCAATTAGATCATGGATCATCAGGGTACATAACAAAATAATACCTTGACTAGGTTTTGGGATCTTTATGCGGTTAAAGAATCCTGTTTAAACAGGGAGTGAAAGATGGCACAATGCCTTTGGCAGGCTTTCAAAATGACCAGTATCTCTCTTTGGCTTGCCTCTAGTCTCCCTAGAGACAGGTAGCTATAGACATTACATGAACCCAAATGGGCAGCTGAGCAAGGCAAGCAAACTATAAAGGGGAAACGGTGTGCCTTTAATGAAAAACTGAAAAACTGAGGGTGTAAATGTGGGCTTCCCCAAACAGAGAAAAATATATGCATTTCTCAGCGGTACTGAAAAATAACTGTGAACATAAGAGCAATGTCACTTCAAATTACTTACTGCTTGAGTTAGGAGAGGCAAATGTTTTATTAATAAACAGGTGGTTAGAGCATTATTTGTTCCCACCTATCAGAGTCTAGGAGGGCAGGGGAGGCCAAGCTGAAAGTTCTGACAAGAGAAATGATTTACTGATTTCGTGTGAGTGACAGATTGGTGATGAAAAGGGACTCGACTGTGCAGCGTCAGGGGGCAGCCGAAGGGAGGTGGTCAGAGCTCTGGGAGCCCCAGCTTTGCTGAGATGGAGAGCTTGCTCACAGGAGCGAGATCCTGTCCTGCCTGGATTGATTAATGTGGACGTAATCAATCCCTCCTTGGGGAGAAAGGGAGAGAGAGAGACAGAGAGAGACAGACAAAGAAAGACGGAGAGGGAAAGAGATGGAGAGGGGAGGACGGGAGGAGGAAGGGACTGGGAAAGATATATGCTTCATTTGGTGTAGCGTGTAATTTAGGAACTGCACACTCATCCATCACAAGCTGGCTAATAGCTAATCAATGATTGCAAAGCCCTCGGAAGGTAGTATGTTTTATACAAATGCTAAATAACCAAAATGCTGGAATTTGGTCAAATCTAGCCTGCCAGGGAAAAGCTGGGAAGGTAATTGGCTTGGGGAAGGGCGAGGGTTACTCTAGGACCCTCACTGTATAAACCACAACCGGAGATCACCATGTGGGTGGCGGGAGGTGGTGTTGAAGAGCTCAGGGGAAGCTTAACTGAGGTGTAATTAGGGGTACTGCACTCTAGGAGGCAACTCCCCACTCTCCTGGATTCCTGGCCACTGTTTTCAAACTGGCCTGTTCCAGGGACAAGTTCACAGTACTCGTTGGTTTGTATGAATGAAACTTCCGGGTTAGAGGCTGCACTGGTTGTGATTTATCAGTGTAGAGCCATCACAACAAAGTCATTGTAAAGACATCCCGCATTTACTACCAACACAAACCCTCCTTCCTTTTGCAAAGGCTTTGGCTTTCCACAGACACCTGCCCCTTCCCCTAGGAACAAGACCTCACAGTCTGGTAATTCTTTACCCTGTGACAGCTCTTTGAAGAGAAAAACTTAACACACTTTTGATTCCCAAAACTCCGTTTGCCATTTTAAGATCTTTGGTAGTTCTCTACCTATATCGTTGTTACCGTAATCATTTTGTTTATTTTTTAGGAAGAGAGATATAACTCCTCCTCTTTAGGAAATTTAATTACCAGGGTATTAATCTGTCAATTTCAGGCTGCTCAATGAAGTCCTACTGCAAAAACAGCTGTAGCCAACAATATTGCAACAGTGTATTCTTAAGCAAACAGCAACGTCTCTGGAATGTGCCTGCATAAATATTAATTAGGAAGAGAAACAAGACAGCAATGAAACTGTTTCTATTAATTATTTTGGCTCCTTTTCAAATTTTTCAGTTTATCTGACTTTCTTTTTCAGAAGCTCTCGGAATAATCTGTTTTGGCCTATTTATGCACAGAAGGTGTCTGAAAGTCAGGGACTAAATTTACTGGTAAGTCCTCCTTAGAAGAATTTTTTTTTCTTCTTTGCTAATCTGGGCCCATGGTGAAGGCAGAGAGGAGTTATTTTCACTTCCCCTGTTTTGGCCAGATGGTTCTTGTGGACAAGCTGTTGGGAGATTCCCAGGACTTCTTGTCTCTTATTGGGCTTCTTCCCAGTAACTGTTGACTCAAAACTTCCCAGTGTCTTGTGGTGCTCAAGAGCTCAGATAGTTTGCACTGAAAAGACAAAAATAAATACAGTGCCAATGCAGAAGATTCTTAGTCATTCAGATGAATTTACCTGGGAATATCCATTCTCTGTAGCACAGTCAACACCCAGAAGCAGAACACAGCATTCTCGGAGCAGCTAAATGAGTGTCCAGAGAGAATTTCCCAGTTAATTTAACATTTTATTTGGCAAAGTTCTAGCCAGTTTGATTATTTTTCTATTTTTTTTCCAATCTGTCTATTTATTTATTTATTTGAGCCCAGAGAAAATTAGAAGTAAGATGTGAAGAAGGTAAGTACAGTGCAACTGCTAGAGATGTGTAAAGACAGGAGCCGGAAGTGATCCCTGATGCCGGATTAAGAGAGATTAGAGTAAGTAGATGCAGCAGCAGGTCTGAAAGCAGTGGCTAAACCACTGAGAATAATGAAGACAGAGACCCGCACATCCCCTCCACCGTCAGAGACCTCACCAGAAAATATTCCATCTTCTGAACCACAGCCTTGTATCATCAAGAACAGAATCAATTTAATTTACAAAAGAAGAATCACAAATGGCCGATAAACAAAGGAAGAGACGTTTGCCACAGGTAATCAAATAAATGCAAATTAACCTTGAAACCCTGAAACCCTAACCCATATCTATGTATCTGTCAAATTGGCAAAGCTTTAAAAACCAAATGACAGCCAGTGTTGCCAAAGGGGTAAAGAAGCAGGCGTTCTCAGCTGTCTTGGGCAGAGTTGTGAACTGGTACAAACTTTCTAACGGACACTTTGATTGTGGACGGAAAAAGCTTTAAAATGTGTACACCCTTTGGCCCAGTGTTTCTAAATATAAGACTTTGTTCCCTAAACCATTGTGTGCTCATATTGTGTCAGGAGTTTCTCTAAGCTATGTCATGGCATTGCTGCCTCGGCAACCCTTTTGTTTGGCCAAGTGGCCAGTGGGGGCCTTAAAATGACACTAGCCCCTTTTTGCAAGCTTGTACCCTAAATCACAGCCCAGAGAGCCACAAGCAAATGTAAGTTCCTGTGACCTACAGTCTTCCCCACCTCCCAGGGCCTTGCCCTGGAGCACCCCTTAGGTAAGACCTCCTGTGGAGCTAACACAAACACCTTTCTTTTTGGTTTGAATTGGTGAATCCTGCCTTAGTTTGAGAACCCCGAGTCACTTCATCCATGGATCCCAGTAAAAGCAGGTGCCCCAGGTCCTGCCTCTCTCTTTGCCTTCACCCTGCCTCAATTTCCCTGTGTAATCTTTTAGGTGTGCCCTGTACTTCCTCCAGGACATGTGAGTAATAATCTTCTTGGTTTCAAGTTCTCTTGTGGTCTTTTGTTGAACCTCAGTTCACCATCCAGCAGCCTGTGCTCCACTTAACAAATGTGGATTTAACAAAATTATAACATAAGAATTTAACTTCAAAGATTGTTAGCGGAGAATTTTTTGTTGCAAAAGAAAAATATTCTAATATTCTAAAAACCAGTTACGACCTAGCCAGGTAAAATAATACAAAGTAGTCACTAAATATGATATAGAAACTCTTTGCTGATATGGAAAGATTTTCCTGATAAATTAAGCAGAAAAAACAAAAAAAGTTACAGAAAATTTACTGGTATATCTCTAGTTTTGCTTAAAAACACATAGAAAATAGAAAAACATATATCAAAATACTACTAATAATCTTTGAGTACTAGATTTGACTGGGTTTTACATTTTTAATGTTCTTTTTTATTCTTTTCCTTTTTGACAAAACATATAATACTTATGTGTTAACATGGAATAAAAGTTTAAAAAATAATAAAAATTGGTCAATAAATTCTACATATTTTATAAGGAAACTATTAAAAAGACAGACTCCAGTTATATGCACATATTGTACTTTAAAAATAATAGGAAATGGTGCAGCACATTTTAGAACTATCTCCTTTTTATGATTTGCTCATTTATTCATTTATCTGTTTTCTAGCAATACTTTCTGAGCACCTACTATGGGCTAGGCACTCAGTATGCAACAGTGAACAAAAAAATATTCTCCCTTCTAGGGATCTGATATACAGCATAGTGATTATAGTTATTAATGATGTGTTATATACTTGAAAGTTGCTGAGAGAGTAGATCTTAAATCTTCTCATCACAAAAAAATGGTAATTATGTGACATGTTGGAGGTGTTAGCTAACGTTATGATGCTAATTATTTTGCAAAATATAAGTGTATCCAATCAACACGTTGTACACCTTGAATTTACACAATATTGTGTGTCAAGTGTATCTCAATAAATCTGGGGAAAAAAAGTAAGTCCTGCCTTAGTGAAGCTTACAGTTGACATGGGGAGATGGACAATCCTGTAATTACACATAACAAAAATTGCAACCTTGACAAGTGTAAATGAGAGAGACATCAAACCTATCAGAGAGAATTAGGATGGGTGCAGAGAGCCTTTGGAGGGAGGGGACCAGAGAGCATGATGGATTGAGGGAAGGTAAAGTGCAGCAAATAAGGGGCTGTTAATGCAGGGTGTGGTTCCATAGGTAGGTGTGGGTGATGGATGGTACAGGCCTTGAAGTCCATTCTAAGTTTTGTCTTAATCCCTTGCAGTGGAGCAAAATTTGCCAGCCCAAAATATCTCTTTGGCATATGGATTATTTCAGGCTGAAAACAATTGAGGTCAAAAAGATTCAGGAAGAAACTTTGACCTTGCTCTAACTGCCTGAAAGAATATAGATAGAGGGCCTGTTCACTGACTAGAGCTATCACAAGCAATATCTGCAAAGTATACTAGCTAGATGTGGTGGAGGAAAATTCCAGGAAGAGCTTAGAGATCAGAGTCCACTCTGTGTCCCATTGTCTCTATGTGGCCCAGCAAACATTTATTTACCAAACATTTGCTTTTCCATCTCCCTGTGCATTACCTTCGTCCCCTTTGAAATACCAAACCACTACCCCCAACATCCTTTTTTGTCTTTAGCTGAAGATGGTATTTAAGGTGAGGTTTCCTGCCATATTGGCAAGTTGCTTAATTCTCCTGGGTCTCTCCCATGTACACTTGTTATTAAATTTTTGTTTGATTTTCTCCTGTTAATCTGTCTCATGTCAAATTAATTCTATGCCAGCCAGAGGAACCTAGAAGGGTAGAGGAAAATTTCTCTCTCCCCAACACCCTCTTAAGAGTAATGGGAAGCTTTCAATGTTTTCAGGCTTTGATGTGAATATTTTGTTTGAAAAGGTAATTGTGACTCTTGTGAAAGACACATGAGAGAAAGGCCTGAATGGGTGCAGACATAAAAATTATAATGTTGTAAAAATAAGGGAAGCAGAAAAGTAGAAGAGGAGGTTGCCTTGAAACATATGGTGAGCACAGTAGAGATTGAGAAAGGGAATCCTATTTGAATGTTATTCAAGAAGTGAGTTTGGTATGGAGGTTCCTTAAATAACTTAAAATAGAGCTACCATATCATCAAGCAATCCTACTCCTGGGCATATATCCAAAAGATAAAAACTCTAATTCAAAAAGATACCTACTCCCTAGTGTTCATAGCAGCACTATTTACAATAGCCACAACATGGAAGCAACCTAAATGTCCATCAACAGAGGAATGGATAAAGAAGATGTGGCACATATATACAGTGGGATATTACTCAGCCACAAGAAAGAATGAAATAATGCCATTTTCAGCAACATGGATGGGCCTACAGATTATCATACTAACTAAAGTAAGTCAGACAAAGACAAATACCATATGATGTCATTTATATGTGGAATCTAAAAAAATGATACAGATAAACTTATTTACAAAACAGAAATAAAGGCACAGACATAGAAAAAAAAACTTATGGTTACCAAAGGGGAAAGGAAGGGAAAGGGATAAATTAGGAGTTTGGAATTAAAATATACATGCTGCTATATATAAAACAATAAAGACCTACTGTATAGCATAGGAAACCATATTCAATATCTTGTAATAACCTATAATGGAAAAGAATCTGAAAAAGAATGTATATATAAAACTGAATCGCTTTGCCATACACATGAAACTAACATAACATTGTAAATCAATTACAATAAATAAAAAAGAAGCGAGTTTGGTGATACAGTTGATGTAGAGCTAATGGAGAGGAGAGTCAAAGATAACTACTGTTTTGCCTGTACCATGACTGACAGGATGCTGGTACCATCTCTTGAAGTAAGAAACAAGGGCCAGCAGCCAAGGTTGGGGGCAGGGTGCAATCTGGTAATGATCTGATTTTGGACATGTTGGTCTGAAATGTATTTGAGACCTCCAAGAGGACATGTCAAATGATAGGTGATAATCCTTGTGAGAAATTAAGAGAAAAGGAAGCATTACAGAACTTTCTCAAATCTGGCCATTTATTGTCACCCAACCCTGAACCAAAAATCTGTCCTATTTTTTTCTTTATTTTCCTCAGAATAACTCTTCCCATAGAGTTCATGTATTTTGAGGGAGACTTGGCAGCATCTCATAAAGTAAGGTCATCACACATGACCTGAAGTTTAGTTTGATGCAAAAACTGGGATCCACAGTTGATGATGGCCACCACCATGGGAGGTGATGGAGAGACCCATATTCTGGGTGTTTCATTGTGTGTTGCTACTATCATCTCCTTTGAGAGCAGGTGGTGTATTTACACCTTCCTTTGTTTTTGAATAATGCCAAACACGGAGTTGTCATTTCAGTTTGTAGCTGGCCAAAGCTAGCTCAATAAATAAATCAATAGATAACTGGCTGAATCAATGTGTGAATTCAATGTATTTCTTCAGTACGCATTGCTTGGGTATGTGTGCCACACACTTGTTGGTTGTAACTGGTGTTTCTGAAGAAGAGATGATGGCGAGGACCTAGAATTCTTGGCTGGTTCCAGTCACTGCCTTGCTGCCTTGCTTGCTTCTTGCTCACAGGTCTGGCCAGGGCACACTCAATTGCTACTAGAGTTTAGCCACTAAGCCTAGTTGGCCTGGGCCAGAGGACCTCTCTTGTTCTATCAGCAGAAAAGTAGTCTGAAGGCATGCTCTAGCTGTCCTTTCATCATTTCCCTCAGCCTGCAGTGACAGGAAAGTGCAAGGGAAGAGTCCACTTTCACAGAGTGAAATCAAGAACACAGCCAATGGCGAGAAACGTGGTAAATGAAAAATAAGTAACTTAAGCAGTCGATTCACACATACAAAAGGAAACATCTATAAATATACAAAAATGGACCAAAATAAATGATTATAAGAGTTACATTTTTATCAGATTTACAAGAATTCAAAGAACTGATCCCAATTAATACTGACCAGGGTACTGGGAAAGAGACACACTTACCCACTGTTGATGTAAATTGGTACAACTATTTTTTCGGGGGGGTGGTGCAGAATTCAGCAACATATGCTCTTGGCTCCAGCAGTATTACTTCTGTATATTTACCATCCTTTTAGTAATACCTAAGATTTTTGATCTCTGACCATGTGCCAGGTGCTAGTTTATGCTCTTTACAGGTATTAAGCTGTTTATTTTTCACAAAACTCTATGAGATAGTTCCTATTCATATCCAGTTGAAGAGGTGGGGAAATTGAGTCCTAGTAAAGGTAAGAAATTGTCCAAGTCCATGCTGCTAATGAACTACGGATCATTACAGACAGTTCATTACAGGTACTTACCTGTACCTGTCTTTATTGTCTTCTTGTACAGATAGGCCAAAGGCACGGTGTTGAAGAGTTCAGGCTCTCTGCAAACTGCCCCACTGTCTCTTTGAACCTAACTATAGACCCATCACAAGAATAGCAGGAGCACCCTCATTCCACTGGACTTATAAGTGGGATTCAAAAATAGGCAGATGTTCTATGTCTGAGCACAGAAATTTTGACACACCTCTGTGTCTTCCTCTCTGATTTACCTGACACTGTTCTGCATAAGTTTCCAGGGTACCTGGAACTTCTCTGTGCATCTTTATCAAATGCTAGCTCCAGGGGTGGGTGTGGAAGCAGGTCCCTGCTTCTGTTTCCCAGGTGAGAAGCTAGGCTGAGACTAGCCCTTGGATGTTCTTAAATAACAGGCTGCATTATTTTACTCTTTGCTTTGCAATAATAATTATGATGAAGACGACGATGATGATCATATACAAATTATAACAAATAAGAGAGCCAGTTTATGACTTCTAACTAGGCACTAAGAACATATATATATATAATCTCAATTAATCCTCACAAAATCCCATGAGATAAACACTAATATTATCTCCATTTTGTAGAGAAGACTTGAGCAACAGGGTGACATTATTTGACTGATGCTTTAAGAAGTTTTGTCTGGGAGCCTAAGTGTGAAGTCACAGTCAAGACAGAAAGTAAGAAAAGTCTGGATTGGACTGGTTTGAGAATGAGGTAAGGAAAGGGGACAGATGTGGCCAAAATCGTGGAAGTAACATCCATAGGACTTAGTCACTAACAAAATATGGGTGACTTGTGGGAGCCGGTCACCATTAAGCTTCTTGGGCTTTTAAACCTAGGGAACTGGAGGGATAAGACTGATTTATATTTATAGACTAAACTCTACCAGCTAGTTGTATTGGTACCCTTGAGCTGGTAGGGGTTGGGGATATGCCAAACTACTCACCAGAGGCAGGTTATGATGGGCCAGTCATTTGATTACTGAAAGGCTTAAAATGGACTTGTTCTTAGGTGAGAAGAAAATGAGTTCAAAATTACTCTGATCTACTTTCAGAAAGAAAATACCATGATCTCTATTTTAATATTAGGATCAAAAGAAAGGAATATGATGATTGTTGTGAATTTACAGTGTTAGGTAAATTTATGTAGTTCATAGTAAATATTTATTAACCTGAGTTGGAATTATTTTCCAGTTATCATATATAGATGAGAGAAGTAAGTTGCTCCTGGTCACATGGATGGTAAATGTAAGAGCCATCTTCTGACTATAATTTCAGTGCACTTCAGACCACCAAGAAGCCCAACATTGCTTTTTCCTACATTTTTTCTTTTCTACTTAAAAAAAAGTTTATAAAGACTGAGCACTCATCCTAGTTTCTCCAGCAGTCTCGTTCTTGTTCAGTGGTCCCACTCTAACATACACCAAACTTCTATGAATCTTCTGGTCTGTGACTCACATAACTCTTATCACTGGGCCCTGGCACAGTCCAGTAATACTTGCCTCTGAGGCATTTCATCTTCTTATTTACCACCTTCAGGCCCTGGTCTTGGAAAAATAATATAAAATAGTTTGCTTTTGGTGTCCTTGTTGTTGTCTACCTCTTCCGTTTCATTAACCATGTCCATCATTTCCCTGATGCCCTTCAGATGCTCAGATATCTGCACTGGGGGCAAATCATTTTTATTTTATTTTACATTCTATCTATTCTTTTCTATTCTATCTTCTCCATAAAATGTATTTATCCGTGTATCATTCTTTCAGAGCATAGAGAGCTGAATAGTTAATTTGGTATAGGATTATGATGACTGTTTTCTTTTCCTATTAAAATTTGCCCATATTACTCACAGTTCTCCAGAGAAATGTAACCAAAGGGATATGTGTGTGCATGTATATATGTATATATACACATATATATGTATGTATATGTTTATATATGATTTGTTATAAGGAATTGGTTCATGCAATTATGAAGCTGAAAGTCCAAATCTTCAGGGTTCCTTGGCAGTCTGGAGACCCAGGGAAGCCAGTGGTGCAGCTGTAGTTTGAAGGATTACAGGTAAAGACCCAGGTTACCCATGCTGCAGATGAAGTCTGAAGGAAGTCTGCTGGGAAATTCCCTTTTGCTCTTGGACTTTTTGTTCTATTCAGACCTTCAACTGATTGGATGAGGCCCACCCATGCTCTGGAGGGCAATCAGCTTAGTCAAAATTAACTGATGTAAATGTTCATCTCATTCAAAAAACCCTCCAAGTTGATTCATAATATTAACCATCATATTCTCTTACTAGTTATTCCTGCATAATGCATTTCAAATGGAATAATAGGTGACCTATTGGCAAGTCAAGAAGAGGGGTTTGAGGAAGAGGTTTTTCCACCATCCCGTCCCCACCTGCTCGCCATTATAATTAGCTAATTTTCCTTCAGTTTCATGAGAATGAGCTGTTTGGAGTCACTTTACTACAGCATCTGTAATCTAAGGGTGTCATTTATTTTATTTTTAAAAGAGTGTGTTTGTCATCCAGTGCCAAATTCACATGAATTTTTTGAATTCCATTAGCTCAGCAAACATGTGAGCTGCTGAGGCTACTGAAGACAGAGAGTGGTTTTCCATTTGCTTCCTCATTTATTTCCTCAATCCCCAGAACTATCATTGTGTAGGTCATAATCTAACTTTTTTTGATGTCTCTCTGTATCCCTAGAACTTGGAAATGTTTGCCTGCATTGGGTGTGCCACTTTTGTGACTGGGCTTATAAATAATACATCACAGTGGCAGCTTCTGTGTGCACACATAGAGAAAATACATAAACAAATAAGAGAAAAAATTCACTGACTTGTAATTCTTATCTAGCTGTATTCTCCAGTTAATTATGTAGAATCAAATTAGACACATGCATTGTACAGAAGCCTGGACACCTCCCCTTGAGCTCAGAAGCCTCTTGAACATTGGACATCTATTTCTGTATGGGACCAAGCTGTACAAACTTAGACCTGAGGTGTTGTTCCTCAGATTTATAGATGTTGCTGCTGTTGCCAGAGGTTTTGGTATTCTTACTAATATCTGTATCATATGTTTGGGGGCCTAAATAGATGTTTAACAAAGTTACAAACCTTGAATGTTGGAAGAATGTCCAGCAGGACAGAATTCCAAACTCATATGCCTATATGGAGCCAGAATGGTAATACATATGTATGGTGAAAGAAGAACTTGGCAAATTGGAGAGCTTATGCTTCCTCTAACAGAGGCAGTCACTATTCAAGTAGACCTATAGAGAAATGAGAGCCCACTATGTCCAGTTCTTCATGCTTTTAAAAATATATGGACTTATATGTGATCTGTTCAAATGGAATGATAGGTAGAGGGTCAGTGACATTTAAAAATGAATGAGGATATAATGTTACTTAGATGACTGGATTTTTATAAGGGAAAATAGTAAAGATCCCTAGCTTATTCTGTTCACCAAAATAAATTATAGATACCTAAATATTATTAGGTTTTAAAATTCATAGAAGTACAAGAAATCATTATAGATGAAGATTTATATGACCCAAAGGGAAAGAATTTTCCAAGAACTATATCAAAGTCAGAACCAGAAAGCATGAAGAAATTGATGGATAGATTTGACTACTAAAACACTAAAGCTTAAAAATAACTTTTTGACAAAAAATATATCCTTAAGAAAATTATGAATTGATGGTAAACTATTTTTGACATATAGGAGTGAGAAAAGGTTAATATCCTATTACATGGCAAAGTATTTACAAGTATTTGACCTAAAGAAAAATACTTTCAGAATAATGGGCAAAGGATATAAAGAAGAAGTTCAGAAAAATGCAAAAATGTTTAGGCTCACTAGTAATATAAGTTTCAAATTAAAATGTAATATAATTATTCCCCAACAAAATTGGAAATATTTTAAAATGATAAGTAGGAAGCTGAGCTAGTGAGAAATTACAAATCACATACGTTGTTGATGGGGAATGCAGTTGAGAAAAATATTTGGAAGGCAATTTGGCCAAACGTATTGAAAGACTTAAAAACATGCTTGCTGTTTAATGTGAGAATTTTGCTTTTCAGATCTACCTAAGATAGATATATATTTCAATCTCTCTCTACCTCTCACTGCCTCTGTCTTTGTCTCTTCTCTCTCTCTCTCTCTCTCCTTCTCCCTTTCTCTTACTCACTAGAATATAAGGTTCATGAGGTCAAGGGACTCTTGTCTATTTAATTCCCTATGCTTTTACTTGAGCCTAGAAAACTGCCTCTCATGTAGTATGTAATTAATAAATGTTTGTTGAACGGATTGTTATTCTTTTTTTATTTACCAAGGACCTTGGCATCTTAGAGTGTGTCTAGGGAAGAATGACTAGGATGTTGAGGAATTTGAAATTAGATCATGTAAAAGCAAGAGAAAAGAACAGTTGGAGGAGTTGCCAGAAAAGGATCTGATAACTGGCTTCAAACGTTGGAAGGAATATTATGTAGAAGAGTGATTTGACTCATTCTGTACAACTTCTAAGAGAAGAAATAGATCAGTGGATGAAATAAATAGAAAGGCAACATGAGGGCTCTATTTAAAGAACTTTCAAACAGCTAGAGTTTTCCAGAATGGATTTAACTACCTTGGGAAGAAACAATTCACTATGGCTTAAAATATTCAAGCAGAAGTTCTTATAGAAAAATCCATAATGTAGAATAAGACCTTGACTAGATAACTGCAGATTTCCTCTGCTAAGAAGACTCACCTTTTCTTCTCTAACATCACATTCTATACCTTCTCTCTTTTCAAAACTAAATTACTCCTTCTTACTTTTCAGATGCCTTGCTAATTGTTACCTCTCTCTAAAATGCTTTCCCGACTACACATTGCAACATAGTGTTGTTTGTTTATGCCTCTTAAAGACATCTCACTTCCCCTTCATGTCACTTAGAGTTCATCATAATTTTCCTTTTGCCTGACTGTCCTCCACTAGGATGCAAGCTTTATGGAGGCAGAAACTAGTTCTACCTACGTTGGTTTTTTAACTGAAGTATCGTTGATTTGCAATGTTGTATTAGTTTCAGGTGTACAAAGTGATTCATATATATATCTATATACATACTCTTTTTCAGATTCTTTTCCATCATAGGTTATTATAAGATATTGAATATAGTTCTCCAGGCTATGCAGTAGGTATAGTTGTTGTTTATCTATTTTATATATAGTATTGTATATCTGTTAAACCCAAACTCCTAATTTATCCCTCCCCCCATCTTTCTATCTTGTTCCTCTTTTTATACCTATTGTCTAGTACAGTGTCTGGTATATAGTAAGATCGAATTCATCTTAATGAGGCATGTACAAAGGTTGAAATAACTTTATATTTAATTTCTTTGGGAACCAGGAGTTATTAAATCATGGATGCACATCTATTTTTTCCCTCATTTGTATTCACAGTTTCCAATACCTCCTGGTTCTGTTCATCTTGTGGGTGCATTGGCCTATGCATACACCTTAGGGGTTGTAACCAGAGGACTCACAATGGCCTTGCACCATCTTTGCTCCTGCAGGCCTCCAACCATCCCACATGGATCCACTTAGTCAGTATGTGCAGGTGCAGTGCAGCCCTACTTGTTGGCCTAAGTCTTTTATCAGGGAGATTATGGAAAGCTTAGTAAAATTCTCCAGAGTTTCAGCATGCTCAGCTTTGATGCAAGCCTTTCTCAGATGTTGACTCAAATTCTGGAAAAAGACCCTTTTGTTTTTCCAAATTGGAATTAGGTTTTTTTTTTTAATTAAGAATGTCAAATATAATTATTATAAGAAATTCAGCTAAAACAGGGATATAGTAAAATCAGCCACAATCTACCTGAATATGACGTTTATTAACATTTTAGTATATATCTTTCCAGATTTTAAGAAAATAAGCATTTTATGACAAAATACTATCACAGTATAGAAACTATCTTATAACATACTTTTCCATGTGATATATTGAGAAATCCTCACCAGGTTAATAAATATATATTTATACTATCCTTTTATCATGCCTGTATAACGTTCCACCCTATGAGTATTCTATAGTTTAAACAATTTTCTGTTTTAGGATATTTGGGTTCTTTCAATTTGTCACATTTAAGAGCAGTGATACAATAAAACTTCTTGGTTGCATATCTAATTGCATATAATCAATTATTACATTAACCAAAATTCAAAGGTAAAAACCTAGAATTAGGATTACTGGATCACAAGATGCCTACAGTATTTTAGCTTTGGTATATATTATTGTCAAATTGCACTCTAGAAAGTAGTAATTTCCACAGGTCCAGTTAGCATAATTCCATTGATGGGATTGGCCAACTTGATGTTTTATGGATTTTAAGTTAAAGTTCATTTCAAACTACATGATGGGGAACAGGACAGTTGATAGAGCCCTGAGACAAGATAGTAAATATGTACTGTTATCCTTGCCATGTGTAGGAAAACTGTTCCTGATTGTTTCTTAAAGCTGATAGGAATGAGGAAAAAGTGCATTTATTAAGTTAAAAGTTACACATAAAGTCCCAAAGCCTGCATTGGTTTATTGACTAAAAATTTTGCATTTAAACACACACTTGTAATTTGCATCACCTATTGAATAAAATATCCAGCTTTCCCTTAGTTGAACAGACCCAGGTGTATGAACTGGCTTAGATCTAGAAATTGTGCTATATAGGTTATGGATCCTCACTACTGATGCTTAAATTAGATTTCTGTCCACCAGACCTCTATGTGCCCAACTGTATCTTAGTGGGCTGTTTATCTATTTTATTTCTGGAAAACTTGTGAAAAATTAACTTTTGCCACAGAACCCTATGAGTCAAAACATTCTGATTGTCAATTCTCCACGTTTTATTGTGGCAACTTCATTCATCTTTACTCTGAGAGTTAAGTGCAGCTATTTGGTTTACCACTCTAGCATTCCATTATTCCCTTTGAAGTTAGGGACCGTCCAGTGTAGCAGTCACCACCACCTTGTCCAGTCTACAGAGGACCACTACATAAAGCTCTTCAGGAAAACTGGCACTCCCTCTCCCCTAATATTAAAAATAATATTTTTCATAATAAGAAAGAAGTATCTTCTGAATTTTCCAATCAGATATAGTTTAGTGGGTGGATGAGAACAAAATGATTCATTCCATTGTTCCCCTTTCCTTAAGTCATCTGTCTTTGTTCTAAAATATACCTGGGATTTTGTTTTAATCACGTATGATAAGATGACAGATATGAGACAACTCATGAGAAAACTGCCTTGAAAGAAGGTTTATTTTTCACAGCTCCCAAGAGAATGGGACATGCCATGCCATGTAGGGTCATATGATGAAGCACCTGGGTTACTCAGGAGACAGAGGAGAAAAGGGAAACATAGCCAGAGGCTTTATGTATTTTTTGAGAGAAGAAATAGACAAGGTAGGGTAGGTATGCTGAGTAAACTTAGGCTTGGAGGCTCTGGGTTATTGGGGTGATTCCTAGTTGTCAGGTACCTAGCTTTGGGGTGATTTTGGGCAGGGGGAATATTGGCTTGATGTGTGAGAGTTTGATAGAGGAAGTGGTTGGGGGGTATGTCCTCTGATTGGCTGGTTTGCATATCAAAAGTGTGCTTGAAGGCAGATTTTTTGTTGTTTCTAGGAATTACTTAACGTTGGGAAGGACAATGTCTTCCTGGGTCTGCAAGACTCTAAGATGTCAAAGCATCAAAAATATAAAAAATATGATTAGTGCATTCATTGTCCTCTATAATACACCAGGAAAATTATAGCATTTTGAACTCATTAACTGTAGACCACCTAGCAGTTAACTAATGCCAATCCTATACATTTGAGCCAACATTAGGTGAAAATACACATCTCAATGAATTTGGGCTAATTGTGGCTTTGATTTGTTTGCCATTTAATGACCTTAGAATCCACTCCCATAAAATCCAGACTTATGGTGATACAGAATGACATGGTTCTATAAATTTTTCTGTTTATAGGCTATCTCATCCCAGAGAAGACCAGATATTTCTCAGTCTGGACTCTATTGAAATTTAGTTATTAATTATGGACCTGAAGGTAATAAAGGATGCTGTGTAGGGGCCCTTAGACAAATTGACATCAGTTGGTGAGGCATTGTCCCAGACTTCATCACTGAACAGCTTTTATGCAGGGGAATCTCAGGTCCTTAATCCTGTCAGGGAAGGGAGTCTCTTTTGCTAATAAAATTGATTCAAGAAGATTTAGGATTTCACAGTTCTCAGCCTCAGTGTTTTACTTTTTTCCAACCAGTGTATAAGAGATTTGGTGGAGTTCAGCTCTAAATTGAAATGCTATTTTTCACCTTTTACAATTAGGTCCCAGATTATCAGTAATGCTGCTCTGTGACCACATACAGGAGATGAGGGAATTATTCTATGCTGCCATTAGGCTTTATGATTTTCCTCACTGTGTTCTTAATTGCATACCTTTTAATTTCTTATTTTCTCTATTCCTTTGTCTCTCTAGGGCCATAAGAGGAAAGTAGGTGACTTCATAATCTCTGTGATCATCATAGCACTAAGTGTTATAGGCCACTTGATATCCCAATTTGCCCTCTACTTGCATTTCATCCCATGGCACTACTAGAGATAATTTCAGTAATTTTGTTGCCTCCAATATTGTGGATTACTCAAGTTTCATTTGCCTTCAACTGGAGGTTTTCTATGTGCTCTTCAATTATGTATACAACCCAATCTCAAAATACCATATTTTGGGTCTGTTTTGTGGGATCATGATCCCAATTACTATACCAGTTAGAAGTCTAACAGGAGATAAATGACAAACCAAAATAAGCACCTTAAAATGACATCCTAAAATAAATGATCTAAAATTGGGTAATTTTAGAAGATTTTGATAAAGAGATGATTGATAAAAATACAGGCCTAGTGTAGGGAAATTGCAAGGGATAAAGCGGTTCACAGAGCTAGCCATAGTGGAGGATGTTACCATTTCTAGCTCTGAAGGATAAGGGGTGGGAACAATTATCAGAACCTGGAGACAAAAAACTCTGGAAAAGGACTATTTAACAGAATCTGGAACCTTTGGTTATGGGACATAGCCAACTGCCAGGGCTACTCATAAGAGCAGGAAAATAAATAGCTTGATCTCTTCATCCTTTGTTTTGTTCTCCTGTAGCTGCCCCTCATGGATTGAACTTAACAAAAAGACAAAGTGACTCACTGATATAATCCTTACAAATCAGCCTCCTGGAGCACAGAGGACTTCCCTTGGGTGGGCTGTGGATATGCAAAGGCTCAGTTTGTGCCTTGTGGTATATTCTAGCTTGATTTGGGCTAGACTTGCTCTCTAAAAGGGTTGAAATCTATGACCTGACTTCAACAATCCATCCATTTAGTGCTGTCACCTAGAGAGAGGCTGGAGGGACAGGAAATGGGGCCAGCTCCTGGTGGGGAGTGCATCAAAGAGCAATTCCTGGTGAGTTAGGGAATTTACTCTATGTTCTGGTATTTAGGACAGAGTTTTAGTCATTACAGCAGGGCTGGCAAACTTTACACAAAGTGTCACATAATAAATATTTTAGGTCTTGCAGGTCATATGGTCTTTATCACAACTACTTAACTCTCATTATAGTTCAAAAGCAGCCATAGGCAATACTTAAGCAAATGGATGTGAACAGTTTCTTATAAAACCTTATTTACAGATTAGGTTGAGGACAGCATTTGGCTCAGGGGCCATAGTTTCCAGACTCTTACTCTGTAGAAGCTGGAATCAGAAAGAGGAAATTGAATTAGAAGCTCATTATATAGCCTGAACCAACCCAGCAATAATTGGTGAATGCTGTGAATTAATCAGCAATTTCATGCTCAGGCAAACTGACCTATAGCAGTAAGTCTATGACTACAAGATTAATTTCTGATCCCCCTAGCTGTAGGATTGATGATGCTGAAATGCTGTTTTTCTAGTTGTGTTTGGTTCAGGAACCCAGCGGAACCAAGCCTATAGGTAGGAGGCACCCTTGACTTTTGAGAAACATAAAGATGTCAGCTACCCTGTTCCAACGGACTCCTAAGACATCTGCATGAGCCTCACTTTCCTACCAGACCCTCCCCCATACTTTCTTGCACTTAAGCTTCACCTATTGCTTTGAATTTCAATCCCTTGCTTATTCCTGGGTCTCAGAAAAGATCTGCACTTATCCTGTCCAGTGGGCCTACTCTCCAGATTCTAGCTTTTCTTTATCTGGCCAGTTCTGATTAGGCAGGACATAGATTAAGATTGCTTCATTTCCAGCTAGTATATTTGTACATTTTTCATTTACTTTCACTGCTAAAGCTTTGGTTGTGTTTTACTGGTTATTTTTAAAATTGACCTGAACTTCATGCCTATATTTTTAATCCATTAGAAGTTTTAACTAGATATTCAGGAATGGAATCCATTTGGATCTCCAGATTTATTGGCCCTTGAATCACACATAGCAAAAACCAGAACATTGGAGGGCTCTCATCTGGATTTTGAGCTACTTCCTTGCGGTTTCAGCATAGAGAAGACCCAGTTCAGGGATTTTAGCTCCAGATTCATACACTTGACTGTATAGAGCTCTGGATTTCTTCCAAAAGTTCTGACACTTGAAAAATTATGCACTTTTCTTTTATAGTGGCAGGAATGGCTTTCCATGCACATAACAACTTTCCCTATTTCCCCACCTATTAACCTTTCTGACCAAGGGTGTGCATTTCAGTGAAAGGGGTTGACTTGAGAGTGTGGTCACATGCAGAGCCATGATAACTGGCCCATGCAGGAAGAATTGAGCTTTGTTTGTGCCTTAATAATTGGACTAGGCAGAATAGTGAGTCACCTGAAGTAATCTCAGAAACAGACCTGCTTACCACCTGTCTAGTCTAGTGGCTGTTTGCCATTTGTAAGGCAGGATGTGAAAACCAGCAGCAGTGGCTGCTAACTCAACCCTTCTGGAGGGCATCCAGAGAAGCTGGAGGGGATCACAGAGTTAGGGTGGAAGTTCCATTGGATTTCTCTCAAGACACCCAGCTGGGATTATGGCTTCCCATAATTCTGACCACCACGGAAGAGTTAGAACAGTGACAGAGAGGAAGTACCTCTGCTTGGGGCCCTAGACAGGTACATGTATTCTGTGGAGCTTCTGAAGGCCTGAACTTGGGCAAGTTTACAAATTAGAAAGAGTCTATGATGGAGGAACACGAAATTAGGATTCCAGTCCTAGCTTTGCCTTAATTGCTATGTAAGTGAGGTCTAATCATTCAGCCTTTTCTGGGAGTTGGTTTCCTTATCTGTAAAGTAAGGATAATTAGTCCTGTCCTATCTCACTCAAAGAGATGATAAGTACTAAACGAGAACATTAATGAATGTGAAAGAACTTCAGAAATTGTATAAAGTAAAGGAAAAAAAACATTATTATGGCTGCTGCTAATAAAATCAACTGACTCACTAGCAACACAGTGATCTCTGTACCAAACACGAACTCCTCATCCAGGCTTGCAAATTCTTCTTTCAACTGGACTTGACCTTACTGAGAGATTGATAAGCTAAGCTATTCTCACAGTATTTCTTTCTGCAGCACATTTTGCTCATTCCCACCTATGCGTTTTCTATATTTTGTTTGTAGTTTTCTTCTACCTCTTTTTTTCAGCTCCCTCCTCATCCTCCACCCTGCTTCTTAAAGCTAGTTCTATAAGGGCTCCCCACTCAGCTCCCTTCTCAATCAGAATAGTCCTTTGAAGATCACTTCTACTCTTGTGTCATAAACTATCATCTATAGGCAATAAGTTCTCATTTTACAGTAAATGACAACACCACCCTCCCATTGGAAGTTAGACAAGGTGTAATATTTTCCTTGTCTTCATCCTTTCTCTCATCCTCCTATTTTCTTAGACATCAAGTCCTGAGCATCTATCTCTGGAATCTCTGTATCATTGCCACTGCTTTACTTTGGGCCCAAACCTCTTATAACTTGGATTATTGTCACAGCTTACTGATTAGATTCCCTGTTTCCAGTCTGTTTTCCTGCCAATATATCTTACACTCTTGTGTCAAACTGATGTTTCTAACACAAATCTGATCATGCCATTTCCCTGCTTTGAGTGCTTCAGTAACTCACACTTTTCAGAATTAAGTTCAAACATAACACAGTAGCACACAACTTTCATCATGATCTGGCCCCCACCTATCTCTTTCCCTGCTGGTATTAATCCTTTTAGGTTGAACTCATGTAAGAATTTGAGGCACCAGAAAAATTCGTAGGTAAAGATTTGCAAACAAATGATGATTTGCTCTTGGAGCTCATCCCTGCCACCCTTATGGGTCACCACGTTTGTGGTCCCTCTTCAGCTTTCCTCCCTGCCATTCCTCACCCAGACACTTGGCTCTGGTCATGCAGACATTCTTGGAGTTTTTCAGTGATGTGTGGCTTTTGGTGCCTTTGTGCCTTCATACTTTGTGTCTCTGCCACCGGGAATTCCCTTCTTACTGTTTTTGTCCCACTAAAGACAACTTGTCCTTCAAAACTTAGCTCAAAAATTACTAGCCCTATGACATCTTTTCTGATTCTTCATCTGATTTATCCATTCCTATCTTGTGGTTCCAGAATAGCCTGAATAGTCTTCTGTCCCACCTTCCCTCAACAGTTTTAATCCATTGTGTGTTTACTTGCTAGATGATTTGAAGGCAGAGATCTTGTCTTAACTGACTATGCATTTGCAGCTTGAAGCATGTTAATGTTCTAGATAAAATGTTTGCTAAATGAAATTGAGGTGTTCTTATCTAGAATACTCTTCTCCCTCCCTCACCAGCATATATCTTATAATTCTCTTAAAGTTAATCCGAAGACAATCTCTGTATATAATCTTGCCTTATTATTCCATCATCACGAATGATCTTCTCTTTGAATTTCTTTATAGCTAGTGTGTGATTTTTAGCATTGTATCCTAATTTAGAGGTGGCTTTGAAATATACCATCCCCCAACCATCATTATTCTTTAAGTATAAAATGCAATGCAGGGTAAAGTATCTTGGGAAAAGAGTCAGAAGACCTTGCTCTAGTTTTACTCTTCTATGAACTAAATGTGTGGCCCTGGGCAAAATATTGATTTTTTTCCCCCTTGGTTTACATTTTCTTATTTTGAAAATGAGGGAATCTGTATAATCTCTAGGGTACCTTCTTGTTAAAAGAGTACATGCCACTGATGTCTTTAATTCTTTCACTTATCATTTCTCATATATTTCACTTTTCCAATCCCACTGCAGTTTTTGAATGTAGGAGATATTTTGTGCTTCAATCCCTTTTGGCTATGTGTCACTGACTACACGTCTATATCTATACCTACATAAAATGAGAATTTAGTAAACTGTAAGCTTCTAAACTCTGGAGACTGTGTGAAAGAATAATGTGACAAAGGGTTAATATAATCAGTTTTTTTACAACTTCAAATCTCTAGATTACTCCATGAGTTATGTGTGGTTAATGTATCCCAATGATACATCCCTATAACCAGGCCTATCCTTTAGAAGGAGGGTTAGATTTGAATCTTAAAACTTTTTGAAGTAGGAATTTCCTTCCATGCTGGGAAAAGATGTATGCTGATTCAAAGAGGGAAAAAGTGCTCTAAGAGACCCTTAAAGGGCTTCAAAGGAATTTTTGGAATCCAAACTTTGCCAAGAAAATTAAGCAAAAATAAATCATAAAAAAATAATTGATTTTTTCTTCTTAATCTAAGGGAAGAGGTGCTGCTATACAGAGTATAATTTAGGGTTTCACCAGACTATGACTTTTTTACTGGTGGTCAGAGACATTTTTCTGATTTCAAGAAAAGACCAAAGGTTAATGGCCTCAGTAATAGCGATGACATTTGTTACCGTCATATTGGCTTTAAAAAAAAAATAAATCTGTGTTCATCCAGCACAGGTGCTCTTCATCACCTTTCATCTAAGCTTTTGAAAATCAGCAGCCTCCTCCCTCAGCAATGGCCGTATGTATAGAGGACACAAGCCTGGGTTACAGAGCTCAAAAGAATTGCAGTTGAAGCAATTCTGTAGAGCTGAATATTGGGTCCTAAACACCAAATATTTGGGTCTCCTAAAGAATAAATACAGTTTTTCCTTGACTAATTCAGATCAACTCTGTTGTTGAACCTGCAACAATCACTAAACACTTAATCCGCCTCAATCAGCTGTTTCTTCTCTGTTGGTCAACTTAAGTGGGAAATGACCTTGTTTTTCTAATTAAAGGAGTCACAGTGACAGTAACCACACATTTATTGTAAGATTTGCATGTGTAATTATTTGTTTACTTTTATATCTCTACCAATACCATATTCAAAGTTGACACCTAGAGCAGATCAATCTTGAACACTCCCCTCCTCTATACAACAACACTATCTCTTGTAATGATTATTATTTCCTGTGGTACTTGGTATGCTACACTATGAGTTCCTTTAGTCAGAGATTATGTCTTATTTATCTTTGAATCTCCAAGGTTTAGGATTTTGCCTGATTTTTTAGTAGGTGCTCAAGAATTGCTTACGAATTGAATAGATGAATCAATAAAAGGATCATCCTCTGTAGCATGGCCAAGTTTGATTACTAAGTGACTTAGCATGCTAGAGATGATACACTGCATTAAATAGAGGTCTGCATTTTCCTTGATATGCCTAGAGAATTCTTTAAAGGAGTTATATAGTTCTACCAGAGAAAGCCTATGGACTTGACAATAGGTTCATATATTCCCATGTCAAGTCTGATCTCTTCAACTCCTTCAAAACTATAGCTCCTGGCATTTCAAGTTCTACAGCTTTAGGCCCAAAGTGGGTCAGTTGCCTGAACTGTCACAGTTAATTTGTCCATACTATTGAAACTCTGTGCTGGATGTCAGAAATCACACAATTATGTCTCTTACCCTCCAATTGTTACTCAATTTTCATTTTTCACACTCATTTTGCAAGCACTGAAGTACAAATTAAATAGTAATCAGGGGGTAAAAACACACAACGACACGATTCTTCAGTCACACAATACCAGTTGCTGCACAGAAATTCTCAGTAAAGATGTCAAACCAAACACCACCATTCAAATAATTTGAGTGCTCTGTCACTCTGAGGGTGATCCATTTTAAACTAACCTTTCTGCTAGGACTTCTGTTTATCTATGGCTACAAAAGCAAGTAAGTAAGCAAGAATATCAGCGTTCTTTTAAAAAGTAACTCCTTTGACAGTTTCACAACTTTACCCTGAAAAGCAGTAGATTCATATCAATGACTAAGATCTGAATTTGTTTCCCAAATGATCGAGCATTTTTCCACCCCGCAAGTGTAATAGAGGATTCATTTGTCCAATTAGTAATACCTTAAGGAATATCAGGCCTTAAGAGGCAGGCAATATGTTGTCTTACAATATGCTTTGGAAATTCTTCAAAGTAGAACCAGGCTGGTGGGAGGAGTGTGATCTCTGTGATTTCCCATGATTTGGGATGGGGAGGCGATATTTTCCCTCTTGTTTTGTGCCCTGGCAGTTCAGAATCTCGGTCAGATAATGATGTACAGAAGAAATTCCAGTGACCTAGAATAATTCCTTTTTTTTTCTTTCCTTTTGACATTTGCTGGGTTCTATTATTTGTATTTGCTTAGCACGCTGCTAGGGCAACTTTGCATGAATTAGATAATTGACTTTAATTCTCACAATAACCCTGGGAGGTGGCTTTGATTTCTCTTCCTTTACACATGAGGCAAAGGAGATGTTCAGGTAATTAGCCAATATTTAAAATCAGATTTTCTTATTATTTCATGTACAGTATTCTTTTTTTGTTTTGTTTTGTTTTTTTGTTTATTGCAGTACACGGGCCTCTCACTGTTGTGACCTCTCCCGCTGCGGAGCACAGGCTCCGGACACGCAGGCTCAGTGGCCATGGCTCACGGGCCCACCCGCTCCGCAGTATGTGGGATCTTCCCAGACTGGGGCACGAACCCGCGTCCCCTGCATCGGCAGGCAGACTCTCAACCACTGCGTGACCAGGGAAGCCCCTACAGTATTCTTTTTATAATATGATAGTGAGAACAGTTGGGAGGTGGTCAATGGCCACTGAGTGACTTTTTCCTTTCTAGGCTCTTTGTTTGCCAATCTTCCTTCAAACATGAGTTTTAACCAAATTGACCATTTTCCAGTTTGTCAAGCTTGCCACGTCTTCTCTCACATCTCCTGACTTTGCACAGGTTATCCTCAGAGATCACTATTTCCTTTCTCAGTGCCTGACAGAATTCTCCCTACTGGAGTCCTCATAAAGGTTTTTACCACCTCTGGGAAGTCTGCAGTTTCCCTTAGCTCCTGGCACTTCTACAATTATAGCTCTGATTACACTGTGTGCTAAAGCCCTGCTTATTGTACTGCCCATAGCTGTAAATCTTGTGAAGCAGGGAGGGGCCACGTGCAGCACCCAGCATAGTGCCTGGAGCCTAATAGGTGCTCAGTGCAGACCATTGATTAACTGTGGTTGAGTCTGATTGTAATTTCCCTGCTTCCTCTTTAAAACCCTTAGTCTAGAATATGCAAGGAACACTAACAGTGGTGGTCTCTGAAGTGTGGGACTAGAAACCAGGTGGGATGGGAACACGCTTTTCTTTGTACACCTTTGGTGTAACTAATTTACTATGTGCATGAATAAACTTGTAAATAAAGGCAAAAAGTATTAAAAAGAAAAACAAAAACCCTGGCAAGTTGATTTTGAAAGGCTGTACTTTTTCCATGTTGTCTTTATCGAAACTCTTTCTATGTGTTGGCAAACCAAGAGCTATCAACAGGATCACCAATGGAGCCAGTGGTGAAATATTGGTACAGGAGCAGGAATCTTCTGTTTAGCTCACTCAGTAGCCCTGGCTGTGAACCACAATCTGCTGCTACTGGACGTAGCATAGAAAACCAGAACTCATCAGGAAAAACTCTCACATGCAAGGCTTAGGAAAGAGCCATGCCAATGTATTTGTCTGATCTATAAAAAACTTTAATTTTCCCCAATATATATTATACACCATAAATCACTTGGAGTTTGAGGAAAACTGAGATATTTTGGCTGAAATGTAATAGGAACTTCTCTTTTGATAAGAAAACAATATAAATACACTAGATATTAATCAGCCCCAATAAATAATCCAGGAGATTCTTAAGGTAGAAAACAAAGTTTTTCAAGGCTATAAATCCATAAGGAAATAGACTGTTAGAGAATATACTGAACCAATTGGGAGGCAAACTCCATTAAAGGAAAATTAAATTAAAATCTTGGAATGACTTCAAAGTGCCCTTGTTTTGGGGGAAAATATGGAGACCTGCAAGTGGAAATGGTACGTAGATTAGTTGATCATAAATATGATCTGTTAATAAAGGAGCAGAAGTTAAAGTTATCTTAATTCAACAAATGGTTATTAAGTTCCCACTCAGGGAATGGAGTGCTCTCTTATGTACTGCAAGGTGTATAGGATGTAAGGCCAAGTCCTTCCATTAAGGGAATTTACGATCTAAAATGGCGGCGATGACAAGACAACTATTAAAATAACCACAATGACCAAAAAAATTGAATTATCACTGAGGGGTGTACACAACATACTAAAAAGTAGAGTTGGGGGACCTCACACAGTAGAAGGCCAAGGAGAGACTTCATTCACGGCAGTTGGGGCTTGGTGTCTGCAGTGGAGCAGGGAGCATTCTAGAAAGAAGGAATAATCAAGAACAGAGAGTTGGTGTTAGGAGCAAATGAGGTAAGACTGTCAAGGATAAAGATAAAAGATAAAAATCATTATTCCTATTGTTGGGAGGATTTCAGATGGAGAAACTAAGCTGTGCTTTACAACCAGAATTCAGTCATGTGTTTCTTGCTACATTTTGGTTCCTGAAATATATTTCTGTGAGTGCCTAAAGTGTTATCTGGAAAAGAACATGTTCTAAAGGAAGAACATGTTGAGGAATGAAAGCCACTACTTGCCAATGGTAAGAGTACAACTTCTGAAGTCAGACCTGGACTTGAATCTTGACTCCTTCACCCTGGTGAACTCTGCAATTTCTCTCAGTGATGGAGATAATAATTGATGGAAAGTATATAAAGTGCTTAATAGAATACCTGGCAACTATCACAAGTTCAATAAATTATGACTATTATTATTACTTTTATTATTATCATTATTTTTATGCTTGGTTTCAGGGCCGTAGGCCAGGGTCAGGGTGCAAAGTATTGGTCAGTTATATTTTCTGGTAATACAATGCCATAGAGTCATGCCTGAGACCTAGGGAGAGATGTGACAATAGTACAATAGGTGAAAATTAGAAGAGTGAATTCTCGAGGTGTACAAAGAGCATGAGGTAGCACAGTGTTGTAGCCCATGGGACAGACTGATGGGACGCTTAAGGATGAAGGTTATTGGAACCTACTGAACATGGCGCCCAGCCATCAGAGCCACTGATCACACTACACTTGGAACAAGGAGAATGACACAATGTGGTGGCACCTTTGTCATAGACATATGTAGCTTCTACAACAGTGTCACTTCAGAGATTAAGAAGGGAAGGGAAGGAAAATGGTGAAAGGCATTGTGTTGCTAAGGGGAGAACTCATGAGGTGATATGTCTGTCACCTCTCTGAGGACTTTGGGAACTTAGGGAGAAATTAGAGGAGGCTGGGCTACGAGGCAGTGACTACTATTTATTGATTGTTTTTTGCCTCTTGTTCCCCTGCACCTCCTCCCTTCCCCAAGCTGATGTGATGTAGGGCAACACCAGTTACACTGAAAGAGGAACAGAACTAGGCTTGGGAAGATGGCAACCTGCAGGGGGATGGCAACCTGCAGGGGGATGGCTTGGGGAGAAGCTGGAGCAGAGAGATTCCTCTGATACTTCAAGCTGTGTTCTCTACCCCAGAGTGTGGGCAAGACAGTTCATGATCAGAAGGAAAGAAAACATTAGATATGCAAGATCTATTTCTCTAGCAAAAATAAGGAAAAAAACTCAACTCACATAACACTTAGGTTCTATGAGGCCTCTCCCGTTGCAGAGCACAGGCTCCAGATGTGCAGGCTCCGGATGCGCAGGCTCAGCAGCCATGGCTCATGGGCCTAGCAGCTCCGTGGCATGTGGGATCTTCCCGGACCAGGGCACAAACCCGTGTCCCCTGCATTGGCAGGCAGACTCTCAACACTGCGCCACCAGGGAAGCCCTTAGGTTCTACTTGATACCCGCTTCTTGACTTCATTTCTCATATTAAAGGGCAAGAATCCTAATTAAGGCCTACCACGTTAACTATTAATCACTTTTAATTGGGTTTGGATAATACCATCTTGTGGTTCAGTAGATGAGTCTTTGGTTTGTTACACTTCATGGCAATTAAAGGCTTTAGACAACTTGTTATTTTAGCTGCTTAATAATGTGTTGCTACTTCAATATTTAATATTCAGCAGCACATGCTTTTGGTGACCATATAGTATTATTCCAATGCACCCCTTGATTTCTCGGCCCCTATTCTCCTTAGATAGTTATAAATTGGGTTTTCATTTCAACCTGCAGGTGACTTTGAAAACATATTGCCATATGGTGCTAAAAACATAATACAGCACCGCTTGTTTGCCAGATGTTGTTCTCCTCTGCTAGGCAGTGATTCAGATGCTCTGGGATGATTTTGTAAAATGAATCTTGCTAAATGAGAGAGTTTTCATCGTCACATCCCATCTCATTATTATTAGCTGGGTATTTCAAACATACGAGAAAAATGAACAATTTGAAAGGAATCCATTAGATAGGCAAATAACAGTATTTTCTGCTGCCCAGGTGCCTGCCAGCCTTGTTTGTGACAGTATCCCCATTTCACAGAGTGGGAACTAGAGTCATAGAAAACTGATTCCACAGGGCAACTTGGATGTAGATGGGCACTGTCAAGTGTTCTTTCAAGGCACTGGGATTTCAAACTGCTTTGTATGTTGTGTGAGCAGAGACAAGTCCAGCCGTTCTCTAACTGAAGAGCCAGTTGTTTTGCGGCATGATTCAAGAAGGGCCAGGAAGGTCTATGCAACAGTGTCTACATTTCCACCATTATTGATTTGGTATTTGAAGTAAGGAAATTTTTCTCCAGAATTTCTCTTTAAAATTGTCCTATATTACAAGGGTGGGGCACAGTTTGTAGTGTGCAAGGGTTAAAACTCAGTCACCTGCATTTGGTTTCCTTTTTCCTATACCTGTCTTCACCTTGGTATCCTTAGTACCAGCTGAGCACTCAGTGAATATTCATTGAATGAGTAACTGAATGAATGAATGCATGAACAAAAGAACGTGACCGGCCTCCACAGGAAGAGCACTGGTGAAGAATGTGTGCCTTGGCATATGTATAGAGTAGAGAGATGCTTGGGATGGGAGGACAGTAAAATGGCAAGTCAATTCACTACCTAAAATGCCTTAGAATTCCAGGGCATGTTTTGGCAGAAAGACTGCTTGCTGCTGGCTGTCATCTCTGTAGAGTTACAGAGTGCAGCTTTATGAACGATACATGTACCCCCAATGCTGTGTACAATACAGCCATTTCCTCATTGGGATGGGCCTTTCTACCATTAGTAGATGAGAAGGTTTTCTCCAGAATGCTCTGTACTGGTCATGGTATAGTATCAGTTTTTTACCCAGCCCAGGGTCAAGGTAGAGTCTGTCCAGTTACACTGTTATTGATGGAGCTGCCAGTCTGGCGGCCAACAAATCCATCACTGGTTTTCTGTCAGATGCTTGCCCTCAGGTTTTGGCAGTTGGATCACAAGTCTTTTCCTGGCAAAAATACCAGATTCTTATAAAAGTACCTTTAACAGGGATAACCCTGGAAATTGGAATATATTTGAAATCATTAGAGCAGGACCTGGATTCATAGTCAGGCTTTGGTATTCATGAGCACAAAGGAAAACATCAGATACTGGTGGATTTATGATAGTCCAGAAGGAAAGCTTAATTCAATAGGGCAAAAAGGTAAAGCTGAAAGAAAAAACTGTTCTTCTTTTGAGTCCTTGGAGAGGACTATAGGACAAAATTTAAATTTTCACTGTGTGAATTCAAAGTATGGTGAGAAAATGTTTAAATGTTCTATTATAGAGGCTGGAAATTATAAGGTTTGAAATTGTTGGTGGGTTACACAAGTAATTCAACTTCTTTCAGTTCACTTTAGAAGGAAATAGGCAAAACTTCATATCAACAAGTATTTGATATATACTTGCTATGATAATAGTTGTTTGAGCATTAATTACCTGCTAAGCATAGTGCTAAATGCATTTTGTTTGTCATTTCTCTTCATTCTCATTACAGCCCTATGATGGTATAGGCATATCTTGTTTTATTCCACTTCATAGATATTATCTTTGTTACAAATTGAAGGTTTGTGGCAACCCTGTCAAGAGCAAGTTTATTGGCACCATTTTCCCAGTAACATTTGTTCACTTTGTATCTTTGTGTCACATTTTGGTAATTCTCCCAATATTTCAAACTTTTTCATTATTATTAAATTTGTCATGGTGATCTATGATCACTATGTGATCTGTGACCTTCGATGCTATTGTTGTTTTGGGGCACCAAGAACTGTGTCGGTATATGACAGCGAACGTAATCGATAAATACTGTGTGTGTTCTGATTGGCTGTTCCCTCATCTTTCTCCCTCTCCTAAGGCCTCCTTGTTTCCTGAGACACAACAATATTGAATTTAGACCAATTAATAACCCGACAATGGCCTCTAAGTATTTAAGTGAAAGGAAGAGTCACATGTATCTCACTTTAAATCAAAAGCTAGAAATGAGGGCTTCCCTGGTGGCGCAGTGGTTGGGAGTCCACCTGCCGATTCAGGGGACACGGGCTCGTGCCCCGGTCCAGAAAGATCCCATGTGCTGAGGAGCGGCTGGGCCCGTGAGCCATGGCCACTGAGCCTGCGCGTCCGGAGCCTGTGCTCCGCAACGGGAGAGGCCACAACAGTGAGAGGCCCGCGTACCGCAAAAAAAAAAAAAAAAAAAAAGGCTAAAAATGATTAAGCTTCGTGAGGAAGGCATGTCAAAAGCTGAGATAGCCCCCAAACTAGGTCTCTTATGCCAAACAGTTAGCCAAGTTGTAATTGCAAAGTGAAAGTTATTGAAGAAAATTAAAAGTGTTATTCCAGTGAACACATGAATGATAAGAGAGTGAAATAGCCTTATTGCTGACATGGAGAAAGTTTTAGTGGTCTGGAGAGAAGGTCAAACCAGTCACAACATTCTCTTAAGCCAAAACCTAATCCAGAGCAAGGCCCACTCTCTTCAGTTCTATGAAGGCTGAGAGAGGTAAGGAAGCTGCAGAAGAAAGGTTTGAAGCTAGCAGAGATTGGCTTGAAAGGCTTAAGGAAAGAAGTTATCTCCATGATGGTAAAGTGCAAAGTGAAGCAGCAAGTAGTGATGTAGAAAGCAGCAGCAAGTTATCCAGAGATCTAGCTAAGATAATTACTGAAGGTGGCTCCACTAAACAACAGATTTTCAGTGTAGACAAAACAGCCTTATATTGGAAGAAGATGCCATGTAGGACTTTCATAACTAGAGAGAAGAAGTCAATGCCTGGTTTCAAAGATTCAAAGGATAGGCTGGCTCTCCCGTTAGGAGCTAATGCAGCTGATGGCTTGAAGTTGAAGCCAATGCTCATTTACCATTCTGAAAATCCTGGAGCCTTTAAGATTTATACTGAATATACTCTGCCCGTGCTCTATAAATAGAACTACAAAGCATGGAAGACAGGCCATCTATTTACAGCATAGTTTACTGGATATTTTAAGCCCACTGTTGAGAACTACTGCTCAGAAAAAAAGATTACTTTCAAAATATTACTGCTTATTGACAATGCACCTGGTCACCCAAGAGCTCTGATGAAGATGTACAGTGAGATTCATGTTGTTTTCATGCCTGCTAGCACAACAACCATTCTATAGCCCATGGATCGAGGAGTAGTTTTGACTTTCAAGTCATTATTTAAGAAAGACATTTCATAAGGCTATAGCTGCCTTAGATCATGATTTCTCTGGTGGATCTAGGTAAAATCAATTGAAAAACTTCTGGAAAGGATTCACTATTCTGATGCCATTAAGAACATTCATGATTCACAGGAAGAGGTTAATATATCACTATTAACAGGAGTTTGGAAGTTAATTCCAATCTTCCTAGATGATGTGAGGGGTCTGAGACTTTGGTGGAAGAAGTAACTGCAGATGTGGTGGAAACAGCAAGAGAACTAAAATTAGAAGTGGAGCCTGAAGATGTGAACTCAATTGCTGCAGTCTCATGATAAAGCTTCAGCAGATGAGCAAAGAAAGTGGTTTCTTGAGATGGAATCTACTCCTGGTGAAAAGGCTGTGAAAATTGTTGAAATGACAATAAAGAATTGAGAATATTACATAAATTTAGTCGATAAAGCAGTGGCATGTTTTGAGAGGATTGATTCCTATTTTGACAGTTCTTTGCAAGTAGTAGACTATCAAACAGCATTGCATGCTACAGAGAAATCATTCTTGAAAAGAGTCAATGAATGCAGCAAACTTCTTTATTGTCTTACTTTAAGAAACTGCCACAGCCCACTCAACCCTCAGCAACCATGACCCTGATCAGTCAGCAGCCATCGACACTGAGACAATACTTTGTAATGGCAAAAAGATTACAACTTGCTGAAGGGTCAGATGATGGTTAGCATTTTTTTTTTAGCAATAAAGGACTTCTTATTTAAGGTATGTACGTTGTCTATTTAGACATAACACTATTGCATACGTGATAGACAACAGTCTAAACATAACTTTTACACACACTGGGAAACCAAAAAAAATGATTTGCTTTATTGCTATAATCTTTTTATTGCAGTTGTCTGGAACCAAACCTGAATTATCTCCAAGGTCTGCCTGTGTTATTGTATCCATTTTACAGGTCAAGAAACAGGCTTAAAGAACCAGGTTTAAGACTTGGCTTAGGTCACACGGCTAATAGGTGTAAATAGCAGAGTCTTAAGAATAAATTTAGGCTTTAAAACGGGCTCTACTCTATACACTTACCCTCAACCCCTTTGCTAGCCACTGTGGGAAAGTGGGAGATGCTGTGATACCCACATATATCCCCTGTCCCAGGCCTGTGCACTCTACCCCTAGCTGCTGTGTGAGCTGCTCATGGCTTGCAGTTGCTCCATCCCCTTCTCCTGGCTACCTTGACCAGCGTTACTTGTCCCTTTCCACCACTGTGGCTCACAACAGGTTGATGCTTCAAGGCAGGCAACTTTGTGCTGTGGTTTATGTTCTATAGAGCCTTAGACCTATGCATGGGACCAAGAATGCACTTGACTGGGACCACATACCACTTTCCTATCCCATTCTCTTCCCTCCCTTACAAGCCCATCCTTAAGAACACTTTGTTAATAAATCACATTCAGCTAAATCCCCATCTCAGGCTCTGCTTCTAGGCAACCTGACCAATGAAGAGCTTCTTTCTCTAAAAGTCATACAATCTTAATGCAAGGAAGAACTTTCAAAATAGCCAGTGTCATTTAAAGATGGAATAAATGGTCTGGGTCAATGCTGAGTTCCCTCTTTCAGGAAGTATACATATATCCGTGATCATTTGGGCAGGGAATTGTGTAGAGACTTCAGGCATGAACCAGAAGGAGGTACTAGATCAATTGTAACTCCAAGATTCAATCTTTCCATGAGCTGAGACTTGCTGCTAATAATTTTTATATGTGTTTTGTACCTTATATTTTCTACAGAAATAGTATTGCCTCGTGGTTTAGAATACAAATGCCATAGACTGACTTCTTGGGTTCTAACCCTAGCTCTGTTGTTTATGCATAGTATAACCTTGGACAAGTTTCTTTACCACTCTTAGTTTCCTTTTCTGAAAAATGGAGATGTAATTGTACCTATCATGTGGATTAAATGAGCTGCTAACATGTGAAACGCTTAGAACAATACCTGGCATATAGCAAGTGCTCAATAAATATTTGCTACTGTTTTATATCTCTCTGTATGTGTGAAACAACTCACCAATGCCTGTTATATTGAATAGTGAATATGTTTGGTTTGCACTATAAGTGATTTCCCTCTTTTTCCTTTCCACCATGTTGTAAATTCCTTGATTAAAAGGAGCTCTGTCTTTGTAAAAAATTAAGATATAATTTACATACCATAAAATTTATTCTTTTAAAGTGTATACTTGTGTGGCTTTTATGATATTCACAAGGTTATGCAACCCTCTCTACTATATAATTCCATAACATTTTCCCCACCCCAAACAGAAACTTATGCCTATTAAGAGTCTCTTCAGGGCTTCCCAGGTGGCGCAGTGGTTGAGAGTCCGCCTGCCGATGCAGGGTACATGGGTTCGTGTCCCGGTCCTGGAGAATCCCACATGCAGCAGAGTGGCTGGGGCAGTGAGCCATGGCCTCTGAGCCTGCACGTCCGGAGCCTGTGCTCCACAACGGGAGAGGCCCGCATACTGAAAAAAAAAAAAAAAAAAGACTCACTTCACATTGCCCCCTCCTTCCAGTCCCTGGCAACAACAATTCCACATTCTGTATCCATGGATTTGACTATTCTGTATATTTTGTATAAATGGAATCACAATAAGTGGGCCTTTGTGACAGACTTTTATTGTTTAGCATAATATTTTCAAGGTTCATTCATATCATAACATGTATCAGTACTTCATTCCTCTTAATGGCCAAATAGTATTCCATGTTTATATTCATTGGTTGGTGGACATTCATTCTACTCATTGGTTGGTGGACATTTCCCCCCCACTTTTTGGCTATTATGAATAATGCTACTAAGAACCATGTGAGTATGTTTTCGTGTAAATATGTGTTTTCAGTTCTATTGGGTATATGCCCAGAAATGGAATTGTAGGATCATATGATAACTTTATGTTTAACTTTTTGAGGAACTGTCAAACTGTTTTCCAAGATGGCTACACCATTTTACATTCCCACCAACAAATATGATGGTTCTAATTCTCCACATCCTTGCCAACAATTTTTATTGTCCATCTTTTTGATTATAGTTATCCTAGTGGTTATAAAGCAGTATCCCACTGAGGTTTTGATTTGCATTTCTGCGATGACTTATAATGTTAAGAATCTTTTTGTATGCTACTGACCATTTGTATATCTTCTATGGAGAAATGTCTATTCAAATCTTTGCTCATTTTTTTATTTTTTTATTTTTTTTATTAGTTTCTGCTTTATAACAAAGTGAATCAGTCATACATATACATCTGTTCCCACATCCCTTCCCTCATGCATCTCCCTCCCTCTCACGCTCCCCATCCCACCCCTCCAGGCAGTCACAAAGCACCGAGCTGATCTCCCTGTGCTCTGCTCATTTTTAATTGGGATATTTGTCGTTTTATTGTTGAGTTGTAATAGTTCATTATGTATTTGAATATTCGGCCTTATCAGATATATGATTTGCAAATATTTTCTTCCATTAATTGTCTTATCATTTTATGATAGAGTTCTTTGAAAAACAGAAGTTTTAAACTTTGATGAAGTTCACTTTATCTATTTATCTTGTACTTTTATGTCATATATTATGCTTGTACTTTAGGTGTTATATCTAATAAACCATTGCCAATACATGAAGATTTACACTTATGTGTTATTCTAACTTTGTCTCTTTTGACTTAGGATCCTTAGTGAAAAGCATGATGTCTGGAACCTAGTAGATTCTCAAAAAATGTTGGTCGAATTAATGACTGGGTACATTCAAATGGCTGGCTAGACTGTGTGTGCATGGGTTGCAGTATTTTATTATCTCTGCATTTCCACCCAGCGTTTGGCATTGCATTTGCACTGTAGGTAGTACTTCAAGTTTCCTTGACACTTGCTCGATGAAATCAATAAGCCTTATGATAGTCTCACTACAAACTTGTGATTGAGGCCAGGGAGGTATTATTAGTCCATTTAATAGATGAGAAAACTGAGAACCAGAGATTAAATGAATTACTCAAGGCCACATAACTAGTGGTAGAGCTCTCTCCTCAGGGCTCCCCCATTTGGCTCAGATATGTGGGCTCCTTTCTCTATGCTTAGCAGTCACCATGGTTTCCTGGCTGTTTTTTCCTTCAGTCACACTTTTATGACTGTCTCTGAGACTTCTAAATGAATACCTAGCCCTGTGTGCATTGAGTACACTGAAACTCGATAAATATTCAAACAAATAATCCCCAAAACATTTTAGTCCTTATTCTCGCGCTCTTTTCTCTTTGCCTTTGGCAATATTTGCTTCATTTCTTTTCTCTTCATGGACAAACTCGACTTAAGACCTGCAAAGCTTGTTCTCTGAGCACCACCAGTATTCTGTTGCCTGTGCCACACAATTCACCGTTTAATTGCTATATGGGATACCCTAGGTTGTTCTTCAGTTATTTTGAATATGAGGTTCTTTTCTACTCAGTTTAACTGTAAGGTCCTTGAGCACAGAGATTATACCTCACCTGCTTTTCACATCTCTCCACAGTACTGGCAAAATGTTTCTATTATTCTCCAATTTAGATTACTTAATTTGTTTTATATTCCCATCCTCTCTGTCTACTTATTTACTGAACATTGTTCAGTTTGTCCACCACCTTCTCCAGGAAGCCTTTGCCAAGCGTTGCCTTCTTCTGAATGCACATGAGGCCTGGTTTGAATAGCTCATGTGTCACTTATTCCACACTACCTTGTGTCATGTATATTTACAATCATGCCTTATTTTTCTCACTACTCCTACTCAATTCTAATGTTCTTGAGAGGAGTTATTATTTATTATCCAGTTTTATGCTTTTGTGTTTCCAACAAAATCAGTGGCTTCCTCATACAAGGGCTCAAAACAAACATATTCTTCTTGAGACTCCTTAAAGTTGGGGAAACTGGATAGGGTTTGGACTCAAGACCCAAGTTGAATTTCCATCTCTGCTATTGTGTGATCCCTGACAAGTTACTTCTTTTTAATGGACCTCAGATTCCTCATCTATAATAATCCTTAGCTCAAATGAGAGCTGGGAAGTTTAAATAGCTATACATATGGCATAATGCAAAGTTTATTAATGTTAATGATAGTTGTTTTTGTTACCACTCTGAAATAACAGACAAGACTTGAGTTCATCATCAATAAACATATATTGCATTGAAGTATCTTGTTCTTACAAAGCCAGTAACGGATGCTGAAAATCAGATGAAAAGAAAGAAAACTATCTCAGGATGTTCCCAGGCATAGGTTCAGTGCTCAAACATGTGCATTTTGATGGTGGGCATAACCAGCTCTGTGTCTTTTTATATAATTCAGTTTGCAAGTCTGCCACTTGCTTCTTATTCCATTGTTGACCAATATAGTGCAGCAACAGAGGAGGAAAACGTCTCTATGCAGTACAGTTTCCAGCTCACTGTTGGCGTTCAATGAATGTTAATATTAGATACCTAAAATAGAGCAGGTTCTATTGTAAGGAGAAAAAGCATTTAACAAAAGTCAGCCTTTCTCTCTACTTGTTAACATGCAGACACCCTTATTAAAGAATTGCTACTAAAATGAGTTCAGTACCTTGAATGTTTTCTGCGGAGAGTGAGCGTACTTTAAAACGTTGCATGGGGTGCTTAGCACAGAGCCTCACTGATAATGCTATGGAGCCTGATTACATTCAGTTCATCATCCACATTAAAAGCGAAACTAATAGGTACTCAGCACTCTCTTAGGTGCTGCCAGGCAAGCCTAGTAATTGATCTTCCATTGAGTATGTATTTAAGAAAGGAGAACTGCATTACTTTTTGTTATTGTTATTTTTTTAACCAGTAAATGAGAGAGTGGAACAGATCCAATGTAAATGGAAGGCAGTCCTGTCAGCCTTTCATCCAGTGCTGTGCCTCTGCATCATTCTTCATGTGGCCTTGGTGAGCAATCACTGTAGATACCTTTGTAGCATCTTTATCCACTTCCACATCCAGGGTCTTTCACTGCAGAATGGGAGCAGGATAGACATGTAATGATAAGTGGTATAGTAAAGATGTTTCTGTGTGAGCTCCAGAAATAGGAAATTCAGTGAATGCAGTTACTTCTAGCATGCAAAAAGTCTCAGCTAATCTGTGGCAGACAAATTTGACAAAACATGATGAGATATTTATATATCTCAGCTATATGTTAGGAATTAAGAAGCTGCCTTCTTAGTGATTATTTTGAAAACCCCAGGTCCAATCTAAAATATTCAGAGAACATCCAAAGGTAACAAAACACTGTTGTAGTAGGAGATGGGCATTCATTCTTTCAGGCTTTCAGTCACAAACATTTCTAAAATACCTACTACATACTGGGTACTTGGAATACAGGCATGATGCTATCCTTTCATAAGGAATTTACAGCTTATGGTTAATAAGCAAAAAAAAAAAAACGTTTCTACCTTCAGGGATTTACAATCTAAGACAGAATACAAGTGGAAAAATACAAAAGAGAGAGAACAGCTAAATGATACAGGTGATGAAAAATGCAAACAACATTTTTCTTAACCTTTTTTGGGTACAAAGATCTCTTTGAGGCTCCAATAAAATACAAGGATAATTATATTTACTAGAAAAGAGAACATGAGCACTTACACATAAAAATTCAAAAACAACTTCAGGGAAACACAAACTCATTGATGACACCAAGATAAGGAGCTCATGTGATACGTGTCTAGATAAATCATATTTCATAGAAAATACTTTCTCCAAGGTAGGCTGTGTGGATGAATTAGGACTTGAAGAAAGGGAAGGAGAGAGAACATAAAATGAGATGATTTTTGTATTTTTTATGATTTATAAAGGATTATTACATTGCTAAAGCAAAAAAATTTGATAGGGTGGAGACTTTGGAGACAGGGATTCTGGCTGGGTCAACTTGCTTGAGCAAAAGCAGAGACTTGAGGGATAAGCTTGGTGTGTGGGTACTAATTTACCAACCTGGGATGGAGATTCATGATTGGAGGTATTGAGATGCAAGGTTAGATGGATAGTGAGATATGAATTTGAGAGTCATTGCTGGCCTTTGTATAGGGACTCATTACAGAATTAAAAAACCCCAAAGAAATATCTGAGCTGATTGAGTCCAACCTCTAGACATCCCAAAACCTCTGGCAAGTGTTAATTTAGTCTATGCTTGAACATATTAGTGGGTGAATCACAATGGGATGTGCAAACTATTCCATTGTTGAATGGCTCTAATTGATAAAAATTACTTCTTCATACCAAGATTAATTAAAAAAAAACTTCCACCTCCCATCCCATGTATAGAAACATGATTTTTGTTCTCTGGAAACACAAAATAAAGCTAATCCTTTATTCACTTGACAGTCCTTCAATTTCTTAAATGTCATATTCCCCTTAAATATTCTCCTTACAGACTAAGCATCATCAGGCTTCAGTCTTTTCTGGTGAATACGATATTTAAGAAGATTAATTTGGGGCTTCCCTGGTGGCGCAGTGGTTGAGAGTCCGCCTGCCGATGCAGGGGACACGGGTTCGTGCCCCAGTCCGGGAAGATCCCACATGCCGCAGAGCGGCTAGGCCAGGAGCCATGGCTGATGGGCCTGTGCTTCCGGAGCCTGTGCTCCGCAATGGGAGAGACCACAACAGTGAGAGGCCCGTGTACCACAAAAAAAAAAAAAAAAAAAAAAAAAGAAGATTAGTTTGGCAATCCTGTGTGAGACAGATTAGATCAGGAAGAAAACTACATTTGGGGAGACTAGCTGGAATGTTATTGGAAAGGTGATGGTTAAAGAAAAGTAGAAAGGAAATGAAAAATAAAGTTCTGGATGGAAGAATTGACAATACTAAGGGACACGTGGTTATTGGAAATGAAGAAAAGATGTGATTCAAAGATATTTCAGAGTTCTGGCCTGGATACTGGAAGACTGATCTTACTGTAGCCGTCACTTTTCAGAAGGAAGGTTTGACATCTTTCTTCTTAATAGGAGGTGTTATGGTGTAGTGGTTAAGAACGTGAGCTCTTAGTGGAAGAATGAATGGGGAGGTTCGTATTCTGGATTTAACACTTATGTTATGTGACATTGGGCAAATTACTTGACATATTTGTATCTCGATGTTATCATCTATAAAATATAATATTATAATACATGTAAAGGTTTTAGCTTCACTGGCAGAGAAGAAGCTCTAAATAACAACAATCTATTAATACTCTCATGGGTTTAATTGGAGGTAGGTGAAGTCCAAATTGAGAACTTCAAAACAAACTATCTGGGAAGAAGACAAGCAGTATGTGGTCAGGTCATCATGTTAGGGTAGGAGGAGATATTGCAGATGGAAATGAGGTTAGAACACACAAAAGAACAGAGTCAGTTCCAAGGTCAGAAGCAGTGGAGGTCAGACCATAGAAATATAGGTAATTTGCTACTTTTTCAAGATACATGGCAGAAACAGATCATGTTTGAAGAGGCATTCCTATAGTCCAGGAAAGTAGGCCTTACATTTTAAATACCTGTCTCGCCATGCACTGTTTTTCTTCAGCTGACTCTGGTTTACGGGTTAACCCTTATATACACAGATTACCTATTTCTCCACGGTGAGGAAGTTAAGGTCACGCGGTTGAGGATGTCAAAATCCAGGCAATGGGCAAACACACAAATAGAGGTGTTTTACGAGCAGTTAGAACTCAGCTAGAGATGTAGCTGATGGCAAGGAGACGTCAATTTATAGGTGTTGGTGGATGCATGGGAATGATCGAGCTTACCATGTGTTAACCCATTTAGGTGTCAGTATCTCCCAGAACTTCTCTCCTTGTTTTGGTGTCTGCCCATCATGAAAGAATCTCTTCCTATCCTATCCTTAGAAATTATAAGGTGATTTGCAATCCAAGTTTATAAAGTACATGCAAGTTCGGATAGAGCAATACAGATGGTTTTAATCAAGGGCAAGTCAATTGCCTTTCTGAGCTTGTTCCTTCATCTGTAAAATGAGAATAATAACAACACCTACTTCGTGGAGTTATTTTAAGGATCACATGAGACAACATTTACACAGTTTCCTTACATAGCATCTGGCACTTGGAGGCCCCCAAATAAAAGTTAGTTTTAGTGGATGATGACTATCATCAATTACTTATTGAAACCCATATTGTGAAAATATATATGGAGTAAGCTATGATGGAGAAGCTATTAGCTGGGTCTAATTTACTTATTTTTTAATATGATTTTTATTTAGTCTATCTAATTTTTCCGTCAGTGTTTCTGGAAACCAGGCACACGTCATCAGAGGTGTTTTCTTTTGTTGTTGTTGTTCTTTTTTTCTTTTTTTTTTTTTTTTTGCAGTATGCGGGCCTCTCACTGCTGTGGCCTCTCCCGTTGCGGAGCACAGGCTCTGGATGCGCAGGCCCAGCGGCCATGGCTCACGGGCCCAGCCGCTCCGCGGCATATGGGATCCTCCCAGACCGGGGCACGAACCCGTATCCCCTGCATCGGCAGGCGGACTCTCAACCACTGCGCCACCAGGGAGGCCTTCTTTTTTTTTTAAATGCCCCTGGCTCCAAATGCTTGGCCTGAAAAAATCATTCCATATGTTTATTCACCTTGAGAAGCTGAGTTTGCCGTGTCCAATTTCCCTGTTTACTCTTCCCATGCTAATGTTGCTGAGCATGTGAAAATATCGTTCTTTATCATTCCAACTAGGTCTTGGGTTTAATTGCAGATTATGAGAAATGAACTGAATGTCTGAGCATTTTGGAGGCTGGTGAGACTGATTCATTCAGAATGGTTAAAGGCATTTTATTCCTCTGGGGAAAAAAATAAGCCTGGTGTAGCTCATTTGTGCTACATGAAAGATGAAGTGTGGCTAGAGTCAAATGATGGGACCCAGACCTCGTTCACTCACATTGATTCATTAGGACTTGTGTCAACTTCCCCCAAGAGGTGCACACATGCTCAGATGCTCAGAGGATGGAGAGGACATATGTGACCTCTCAGGAAGAGAAGTTGGCATAGAGCATTGTCCTTTGAGCTGGTTGAGGAGTGATGAGGTTGTGTGAATTACCTAGCAGCCATTCTCTCATGCCTCTTTCCTGTGCATCCCAGGGGCTGTGCTTGGTAGCAGCATCTCTCCCCTACAGGGGGATTAGGACACTGTGAGAAAGTTGCACTTGGCAGACAATTTAAAATACATTGGTTTAAATTCATACCTAGTCTCCTTCCTGAATAGGGGTACTGAGGAAAACTAAGGAGACAGGGAAAATATGGAAGCATTTAAAGAAAACCTTGTTTATGAATTCACTATAGGAATTCTAAATGTATAAAATAAGGGTTAGACATTTCAATGGGACAAATGATACTTCTAATAAGAGCAAGTGAAAATTCAAATTCACTCATTCACTTATTCAGTCTTTCATGCAACAAACATTCCTTGAACTCTTATCTTACTAGGCACTGTGCGAGTCACAGAAAATAAAATAACAAACAAGACAAAAGACAGTCTTTGCCGGGAGTCAAAAGGCTCACACTCTAGTGTGGAAGACAGGATTGAGGGCAAGTGATTAAATATAAGGTGAAGGACTCTATGACTGAGGGGAGCCCAGGTACATGGAACACTGAACAGCAGAGGAAAGAAAGTTAAGTCATTCTGAGGAATAGTTCAGAGGGTCTTTCATGAGAAAGTGGTAGAGAAACAAGGACTGGAAAGAGGAAGAGGAGGTAGCCAGTTGACGGAGGGAGAGAAAGGACTTTCAGGTGCATGGAACTGCCATGTGCAAAGACTCAGGGCTGTCAGGACCACAGAAGTGAAGCGAACTGCAGTGTGTTTACATCAAAGGGTGTGACGGGCAAACTATGAGAGATGTTTCTGGTGGAGGCAGCAGCTAGTTGAAGTTTTTCTCATTAAAGTCTTTGGGGAAAGATAGCTTTTATTTATGGTACAAGTGGCCCTCAGAAAGTCCCTCCAAACCAGCTAAGCCAAGCACATGGCATATAAGAATGATGAGACATTCGTTACAATCGATGGTGAATCTAGATCATCTAAAAAATCCCAAAGTCCCTTTTACTCTCTTAGTAATATGTGTTTTACATGTTCAAGATCAAAGCTTCATCTCCTCATTTTATTCCCATTCATACATCAGCATCTGTGATTCCCAACAATGATAGCTGGGGGAAAATACAGAAACTTGGTGAGACCAGGGATGATGATTGGTCCTTATTCAATGAAAGGATGGCCTTGATTAGAAGTTAAAGTTGATACTTTTGTGCCTGCTTTTGGCTCTAGTTTCTCAGCCACATGGTCACATAGGAAACTCAGCACAAATACAAACATGGTGCTCAAGACTGAGTCACAGAGTGTGATTTCTTTCTGCTTTACTGCAGTCTCACAGCATTGCTGCAGTGTCTGCGACCTGATTTAGAGTGTTTGTGAAAAATGTTAGGTCCACAGTCACTGGGGATTGGCTCAGGGAAATAGTGTATATCAGAGGGGGAAATCCATAATTGGCATAAAAAAGGCATTGACAAGTGTACAGATAACTCTGCTACATGCACATACAGATAATTGAGATACTTAACTTTTTTGTTGGTAACTCCAGGAATATCTAAGATAATACTCTCTAGTTGGCCTTATCTATTCAGATGGTCATGAACTTGAGTGTGGTGTGCTGCAACTCAGGTAGGTCAGGGAGGCCTAAAAAAGATAGGTATGATTCCCCAAAATGGGAAGTTTGTGGGCCTTCAGGCCATAAAAATTTCCAAAATGTTTTTCTGTATTATTTTTCACTTTTGCTTCAGATCCATAGTACTCAAAATTCACCAGCTTTGACACATTTAATGTGAAATGTCATAAACTTCGCTACTTAATTTAAACGGTTCAATTTAAATATATACAACAAAGCCTCATTATTCACAGATTTTGTATTTGAAAATTCGCCTACTAGGTAATTTATTTGTAATCCTCAGATCAATACTCACAGCATTGTCATGGTCATTTGAAGCTAAATGCAGAGCGATGAAAAATTTGAGTTGCCTGCCATGTGTGCTCCTAGACGAGGTCAGACAACACATCTCTGCCTTCTTTTTTCATTTCTCATACTGTAAACAAATATCCTCTCTGCAGTCTAGTTAGTGGTACTTTTTCATATTTTTTGTGCTTTTCGTTGGTGATTTCCCTATTTAAAATGGCCCCCAAACGTAATACTGACATGCTGTCTACTATTCTAAATGCAAGAAAGCTGTGATATGCCTTAAGGAGAAAATGCTCCTGTTAGATAAATTTCCTTCAGGCATGAGTTATAGTGCTGTTGGCTGTGAGTTCACTGTTACTGAATTAACAAGAATATTAAATAAGGTATCTTTAAACAGAAGTACACATGAAGCAAGGTTTTGTATTGATTGGCTGATGAAAACATTGTGACCAGAAACTCACAGGAACCAAATCCTGTGTTTTCCCTGGGAGTAACGGTTCAATATTCACTAATTCAGCATTTGCAGTGACTTTGTAGAATGTAACCATCTTGAGTAGTGTGAATCAACTGTACATGCATATATATATGTGTGTATATATATATGTGTGTGTATATATATATATATATATATATATACACACATAAATAGGTATACTCACATACTCATATTACAGATACATAAAGCAAAAGTGAGTGAGTACAAATGTAATGTTAGCCACTGGTGGCTCGAGATTCCAGACATATGAGTGCTCACTGTACCATACTTAACAATTTTTTTTAGGTTTGAAAGCTGGTCACCTACCTCTCTGGGCCTTGATTTCCTCAAAGAAGGGAGATTAAGTTGCCTCAGGAACCTCTTCCAGCTCCACTATTCTGTCATTTTAAATGAGCCCCAAACAGGAGCCATTTAATTTAGATATTCAGTAGAGATTTAGTCATAGAATCCAGTCCAATGCTAACTTTATGATACTAAAGTATAGAGTTTAAAAAATAAGCTGCCACTAAAATGATAACTTGATTGACAAATACTCAAGGAATGGAGTTCGTCTATACAAAGTCAGGCATATTAAACAAACAAATAAAAACTTTCAAATAATATAGGAAGCATCTAGGGACAAGATAACCTTGTCATTTGAATAGTTTCTATCTGTTCCCATTTCTGATTAAGTCAAAAAAGGCTTATCATAGACAAAATTGGTCATTAGGAAAGATGTGTTGTGTATCCATAACCTTCTTTAATTAATTAATTTATTAATTTATTTTATTTTTTATTTTTGGCTGTGTTAGGTCTTCGTTTCTGTTCGAGGGCTTTCTCTAATTGTGGTGAGTGGGGGACACTCTTCATAGCAGTGCACAAGCCTCTCACTGTCGCGGCCTCTCTTGCTTCCAAGCACAAGCTCCAGATGCACAGGCTTAGTAGTTGTGGCTCACAGGCCTAGTTGCTCCGCGGCATGTGGGATCTTCCCAGACCAGGGCTCGAACCCGTGTCCCCTGCATTGGCAGGCAGATTCTCAACCACCACGCCACCAGGGAAGCCCCATAGCCTTTTCTTTAAGTGTCCTGTAGGCACCATTGTGTAATAGAAGGAGCATGGGGTTTGGAATAAGTCAAGCCTCAATTCAAAAATTCTGGTTTCTCCAATAGCCTATTTGTGTGATCTTAACAGAATGACATTTCTTCTCTGAGCCCCAGTTTCCTTATCTGTAAAAAATGGTGATAACATTTTCCTGCAAGGAGAAGATTATATGAAATAAATTTGTAAAAACACCTGGCAGCAAGAGGGGTTTAAAAATGTTAGTTTTCCTTTTTTTTCAGTCCATAATAAACCATTATTTTCTAGAAAGACTTATAACGTACTAGTTAAGAGCACAGTCTTTAGAGTTAGACTACCAGAGTTCAGATCCCTGATCTGCCATTTACAAGCTGGGTGCTTAAAGTAAGTCATTTAACCTCTCTGTGCCTCAATGTCTTTGTCTGCAAAATAGGGATAATAATAGCACCTACCCCATAGAGCTGCTGTATGGATTGAAATATTAATATTTATATAAGTTACTTACAATATTAGGAGTCACATTAGTGTTTGTGGCTGTTATTATTATTTCTAAGAATGGCAAGGAAGCAAAATTTTAGAGTAAAAGAGAGTCCTGAATTGCATAAAGACTTAGCGTGAAGGTAACTCTACAGGTAAACCTGATTTTGTACTTTTAGACTGACCAGAGGAAGGACTGATCCTTAGTCATTGATTGCTTGCTTGCACTGTACTTTACTAAAGTGCAATGACTGTATTTTAAAACCTTCACCCTTGATTTCAAATGTTGGAATGCATTGTTAGTTCTTCCATGTTACTTCTGGTAGCGTTTTTGAAATGTATACTTTTTATTCATAATAATGGCTACTTTTGTTGAGCAGTTCCTAGGTGTCAGGTCTGGAATGTAGCCCTACTTGTTAGCTAATGGGTTAATCTGTGTTATGGATGCTGAGAAGGCACAGGCTCCTGGATCAGAGATAATGAACTTTTTATTGCTCGTGGTACAGCAAGCATCATGAGCATCAGCAAATGTGGTGGTTCTCCTTGCCCTTCCTCATGTCTTGCAGAGATGATTCAATAAGGGTCACATGGATGCTTTGCCATACTCAGATTTCATTGCAGCCAAGGAACATCACATTTGGGGAACTCACCATTTTGTAGCTAACAATAAACAAGCGGTCTCTTAATCCCAGAGGGAGACATTTCTTCTTCCTTCAAGGTTGCTCCCTGCAAAAATTGAAACAACTCTGAGAAATGCTTGGGTAAAGAGCATTTGGTCTTTGCATTCTTGGTACATCCAGCAAGAGGTGCAGGGTTCAGGGCTCTTGGAAGATTGCCTTTCCCAACACTGGGTTCCAGGAACAATGTCAAATACTTTAATTGGGACAATGTTTCCTGGTAGATCAGTTTTTAGCTAATATTCTATGTATATCTTACTCATTTTAGTAGGGTTGCCTCTGGGCAGTATTATAAATTGGGTCCATTTTTTTGTGCTTCCCATCTTCTTGTGGAAACCAGTTTTCCTTGAGCAATCCTTCGACATTCAAGACTCACATTTTTAATGGTTTTGACCTGATCTTTTAAAAAACTTTTTATTTATTTAAATTTTTTTTTTCATTTTTTGGCCATGCCCCATGGCACGTGGGACCTTATTCCCTGACCAGGGATCGAACCCATGCTTCCTGTAGTGGAAACATGGAATCTTAACCACTGGACTGCCAGGGAAGTCCCCTAACCTGATCTTTGACTGCCCTTTTTCCTGCCCCCATGCCATGTTCAGCTCATTTCTTTTTCCTCTTTGTCCTGAAACAAAATTTACCCATTTTGTGGCCAGTCTCTTAGAACTCTTCTCTCTTGTAAGACAGTCACTGAGAAACAAATGGAAATTAAAATATGTTAATGTATAGAAGGGTGACTCACCAGAGAACATAAAATTTTAAGAGAGACCTTTTGAAGACATGCTGCTTCAACCAAGGAATAATCTGAATTGTGGGAATTTGGGGTTTCAAGATTATATATACAACTCTGTATGCTTCCTCTGTGCATGGTGAGCCCTGGGTCTAAAGGACAAATTTAGTTTTGATTTTATATGGAGCCTTGATTTTGTGTTCTCTGAGAAGGAAAAAAGATATTTTGAGGTATGGATTTAAATGCCATTTCCTTTTCACTCCCTATCGTCTGAGGGTTTATGAGATGAAGTTTTTGATCTTAGAGAAAGCTATGAGCGGTTGTGACTAACTCTTTATAAGTCTTCATAATATCAGGAGTTGCTCTCCTACTAATAAGCAAACCATTACCCAAACCATATTCTTTAATGGAGGCCTGCCAAAGGGATTTCATGGAACCGCATTAGAACGTGGAAAATAAAGCTTTCTTAGGCCACAAAGCAGCCACTCCATGAACTAACGCTTCTACTGGCACCTGCATTTGGGGTCTGTAATGTTTTGCTAACTGTGCTTTCAAGACCCAAGTGATTTGAAAAGAAGTGACTGAGTTCATAAAAAAGGGGAGACTGTAAACCAGCATAAATGTCAGTTTTTATGTTGATATTTACATTTATCCCATGGAGAGACTGAATTGTGTAGTAATGTGATTCAATATTTGGGGTCAAATATTTTGGTAACATTTACAGATCAATAAATTAGACACATTCCATCTTAAGTGATCAAAAATAGCTTTGTTTCCCAATGTGAGGCCAACTTAAATTTTCCAGCAGGGAATGTTCCCTGCAGAATTGCTAATTGTATGGATGCTATAATAGTATTACATTTTAACAACTGTGTTAGATTTTCAAGCATCTCAGAGGTTATAAATTAGTCATTAAAATTCATTCCTGTTGGCAATTGGGTCTGCAGAGCCTTTATCCGGAAAAGCACACTTGTAATATTTATGTGATTTCCATTTAACACAACTGTTTGAATTACTTGCACTACTCTAGCTTTTGTAATGTGCTCCCTTTCCTATGCTTCTCCTACAAGCTCTTACTGTATTAACCTGATAAGGGTGAGATTCCCTACATTAGAAAACTGTTTCTCTCTTCCCCCCACCACCCCGTGACTTTTAGCAAGGACTCATGTGATAAAGGCATGTTGCTTAGAATGATAGAGGGGAGGCCAGTTTTATACTGCTCACATGAAAGAAACAAATAGAGAAAGATATAAGCTGTGTGTACTTTATCACAAGGGAATAGCAGATAGAAATCTGGTACCATTTATTTCCAGGTCCTTAAAAAATAATAGACCAGGTGGTCACCAGGGAGCTGGCTGTACTTCCCAAGACATTGATTTGTCTCACTCTTCTGGTCCATCTTGGTTTTCTTTCCTGACTGTGACTTACCATTTCTATCTTGTCTAATAGTCATTTCTTCCCTCATTTCCCCTTAGAGTGGATGCTGCTGAGAGCAGGACCCATCCATGTGTAGTCTCTCCCTCTTCGTCCTAAGCATCTAAGTCAATCCCCAGCAGTTAAAAGATGCACCATAATGTGTAGAGTGTTAATGTTCTTATGGATTTGTTTTATTTCACTTAAACTTGAGGATTTAGCTCTGGGAAGACCTTGACACTTTAATTCCAGTCTATTTGATTAAGTTGGAGACAGCTGAAATGAACATTTATGAATTACCTACTTAGCAATTATAAAAGGTGGAAAATGTGATGTGGTCTCTGCCCTTTGAATAATTCGAAATAGTAGCGTGGGAGATAAGAAAATTAAGAGAAATAAGATATTATAAATGTTATAAACTAAAACTAATAAATTTAAAAGGATCACACCCAACTTGTATGACCTGGAATATATTCATGGAATATTTGATGTATGGCTTTCAAAATGAAGTGGGATACAGTAGAAATCACTTGAGATAACTTGGGAGAAAAGGTTTTTGATTATGGGAGTGACATGATGACATGTTAGGAAGCTTAATTTGGATGTGGTATGAGGATAGATTTGAGAAAGTTTGAATTAGAATGCAGTGTGACTAGAAGAAAGGAGATAGATTAGGAAGCTTTTGATACAGTTTAAGTGAGAGGTAGGTCCTTCTAGTGATCTTATGGAAGCAGAATTAGCAGGACTTGGTAAGGAAAGGAGTTTAATGTGACTCTGATTTTGAGCCTGCATGGCTTGGAAAGAAGAGTTGATGACATTAACAGAAATAGGGAAAGCAGGATGATGAATGCCATAGGAAGCAAGAGGAGAAAGATGGTGATGTTGGATGTCAGTGTTTTTAGGTGTTTTGGACACTGTGAAACCTCCTGGGTCTAGTAAGTAGGGAGTTGTAATAAAGTAGGGTAGATAAGGCTAACAAAGGAGATGCCATTAGTCTGACAGACAAAGAATCCTGTTAGTTGCCAGCTCTGTGACCTAAGGCAAGTTATTATCCGACCCCCTCTGTTTTTCATTTTCCTTGTAGGTATAAGAAAGAACTGGCTTTTGTAGAAGCTAGATAAACAGATTGATTAATTCCTGGCAAGTATGAAGTGATTTGGAAACTGTTGAGAGATTCCTTGTGGCCCAAGGGAGTTTGCCCTGGATTCTCTACTTACTTTGGATCAACACTGTTATCTCCTTATGGTCCCTCCCCAAACGTGGAGATTTGCTGCCACTGTGGTCATCAAGGCTGCTCAAGTTGATGCTCATAGATGCCACCAGGGCCTCTGCCTTCTGAATCATGAATACACTTGGTGAAAAGGAGGCCTTTACAAGATGTATGCTGTCAGCTTTGCAAAAGCCTACTTCCATTAAAAAAAGGCCCAATCCACTTGATCCATTGTTTTTTACCCCTTTCCCACCTTTCAATAAAAATATAAAACACCCTTATAATTTCCATGGAGAAATATGGGAGCAATCACAGATTATCTCCTCTGATTTTATGAGAAGTTACTCACTGTAGTAGTTGAGTCCTCAGTTCCCCTTTTAAGCACCTACATTGTAATTCAACAACATTTGATTGGATAGAGTGAGGTTGTCAATATTCAGTCAAAGTTAACTCAAAATAGAGATAACAAATGATAAAAAATGTTGTTCAGATGACTCCTGCAACTGATGAAAACATTTGACTTTCTGCTTGAGATATTTTCTTATATAATTAGAAATGTATAAGTTTGGTATTTATAGCTGGGAATATTTCCCTGCTGGTTTTCAGTTCATTTTGTTTCTCATTAACCTTTATAAATATTCTAGTCGGAAATACCCTTTTATTTAGGATACAGTGCTGTCTTAGCTAGAGAATGAAATAATGTTTTAATATTACTGTTATTTTCCTCTATCAACCATCCTGAGAGAACCAGAGAGAAAGGCAATGTGGCATTCTTGGAAGAATTTTGGAGTTACAAAAACCTGGAATTCCATTCTGGCTCTGTGATTTAATAGTTGTGTGACCTAAGGCAAATGATTACACAGTTTTTCCTGGTTTTTATTTTTTCATTGATGTGATAGGGTAATACCTGGACATCCCAGTGTTATTGAGAGGATCAAGTGGGATAATGGTGACATTTGTCCTAAGTTCTCTAAAGCCTGGGGTTCTAGAGTTATACTCCATGGGCCCAAATTCTGATTATACTCTGGTCAAGATAATTTACTTCTCTAAAATCCTTTCCTCATCCATAAAATTAGGGTTTAATAGTGTCTATTTTATAAGTTAATTATGATGGTGAATGAGCAAAGCTGTTAAAAACATAATGACTGGATAATATTAAATATGCAGTAAATATTAGCCATTTCAATTAGTGCATAGTAAGTGCTCAGTAAACAGAAGCTTCTCTCATTTTTCTCCTTCATTTAGGCACTTAAATAATCCTTCAGGGTTTCTCTTTCATATGTTAAGCAAAACAACTCTTAGAATATTGGAGAAAACAATCTTTACCTCTGTGCTGCTAATCTATAAAACAGGATTATTTGCTGATCTTACCTAGCGCCTTCCTTTGAGTGTAAGCCTTGGGAACTCCAAGCTGAAGGAAAGGCTCCTTTCTTTAAAGTAGCCATAAATGTGTGTTGTCTTCTAGTTATTGAAATTGTAAGCTACCCTGCCTATCCCCAATCTATTGTCCTAGCTTCAAAGACATTTTAAAACACCCTCTGAGTGCTATCTTTCTTCTTAGTTATCCTTTGCCTCACTTCTCCCTTTCTTATGAGAAAATTTCTCAGGCTCCTCAAGACACTGATTTCTCTTATGACAACTTTGAAACTTGTAGGTTTCTGCAGAGGCTATTTTCTTTGGGTTAAAAAGCACTTTAGTTAGTAATGCAGCAGAATTTAAAGTCTAAGAAATAAATAACCAGTCTGCAGTTTCCTAAATCCCCCCTAAATAAGATATATAAATTAGGCAGGAAATAACAAAATGCTTCACAATTTTCCAGAAGTCAGAACGTCGAAGAATGATCAGAGGCCCTAGCACAGTTCAGGATGAGCTATTCCATGCTTATCTACTCATCTGCTCAATCATCTCTCACTTTTCAGTTACTCGGTATCTAATGTAGGAAGGTTGTTGTTAGAGCATTAATACTATACCAGCAACAGTAATTGTTAGGGGCTGAATTGTGTTCTCCCCAAATTCATCATGTTGAAGCTCTAACACTCAGCGCTGCAGAATGTGACTGTATTTGGAGACATAGCCTTCAAAGAGGTAACTAAATTAAAATGAGGCTGTTAGCATAGGCCCTAATCAAATCTGACTTGTGTCTTTATAAGAAGAGAAAATTTGGCAACACAGAGACACTGAGGTGCTCATGCACAGAGAAATGACCATGTGAAGACACAGTGTGAAGATGGCTGTCTGAAAGTCAAGGAGAGAGGCCTCAGTAGAAACTTACCTGCTGACACCTAGATCTTGTCCAAAACTGTAATAAAATAAATTTCTTTTGTTTAAACTACCCAGTCAGTCTGTGATATTTTGTTTAGTATCCTTAGCAAACTAATAGAGTAATATAAATTTGTATTGCATTAAAAATTCTATAAATTTCATATTTTTTTCATATACATGGTAAAGCATAATGGTCAAAAGCACTGACTTTGAAACCAGACTTTCTGGGTTCAAATCTATCACCTGTGTTGCCTTAGGCAAGTTACCTAACTGCTTTGTTCAGTTTCTTCATCTTTAAAATGGAAATGATAATAATATTGTCTACTTTATAAAATTGCTATCTGCATTAAATGAATTAATGTTTGTAAATTAATACTGCTCAGCACATAGTAATTTCTAAAAAGTTATTTCTTAACTTAATAAAATAGAATGCATGCTTTAGTTCATTTTATTCCTCTTAAATATTGTGAGCTAGGGGGAGAGAAGGTAAGGGATATAATATTTACTGAGTATTTATTATGCAGTAGATGACGTGGTGACAATTGAACCCACATTTGCACATAGGAGATTAAATTATTGCCAACGTTTACATACTGCTAAACAATGGTGACCTTGGACCATTCTCCCATCTTAAATCTAAATCTACTGATTTTTATTTTTTCAGCACTGACCGTCTATACGCCTGGAGGGGTGGGATGGGGAGGGTGGGAGGGAGGGAGACGCAGGAGGGAGGGGATGTGGGAACAGATGTATATGTATGACTGATTCACTTTGTTGTAAAGCAGAGACTAATAAAAAAAAACAGAATCTAAATAAATATGAAAAGGATCTAAATAAAATGAAAAGGGTAGTCATCAAATTAAGTATTGTATCAGTCAAAGCTCAACCGGGGAAGCAGAAACAGTAATGAATATACACACATACCTATATATCTACATATAGATATATAGTGAATCTATCTATCTATGTCTCTATCATCTATCTAACAATACACTATTTTATGTAATTAATTTTGAGGACTAATCATATTCAAAGTCCATAGAACAGACAGGAATGGAAGATCATGAATAGACTAAAACCCAATGGACATAAGCTAGAGTTTGTTATCCACAGGTTGGAGTGTCTATTTGTCTGTCTGTCTCTCAGAGAGCAATGCACTCTTTTAAAGGACTTCCAACTGATAAGTGAGGCCCACCAGGACAATGTCTCATTTAAAGTCAGCTGTTTAGGGGCTTTAATTACATCGGCAAAATATCTTCACAGCAGCACATAGAATTTGATTAGACAATGGGGAGGAGGTATGTGTATGTTACAAAACGAGTGCTACCTTCCATTCTCTGACTCTCTTGAAAAATTATCTCTTGGAGATCACCCTATCTGGAAACATACTGGAAGGGGGATTCTAAGGAATACAGTTTAGCTTAGTCAACTTGAGACACCGCAAAGCCATTGCAAGTATTTTTTTTTTTTTAAAGACTGTCATTTACTATGTCTGGAACTGGGCACATTTTAACATGGGCTTCTTTTTATTTCACTCTCACAATAGCCCTTGAAATATTATTACCATTTATGAATGAGAAAATAAAGGCTCCAATGGTTAAATAACTAGCCCAAGTCACAAATCAAGCTAGTGAGAGAATTAAAATTAGAGGTCAGAGCTGACCCTGAAGACTATCATGTTTAAGAACAGTAGGTTATAACCTCAAACTACCTTCTTAAGTTCTGATGGAACTTAGGGTAGAGGAGAAATCAATGCTGGTTGGGCTCTCTCAGCTGAGCTGCATTTTGAGCAGGTTGGAAACATGAACTAGCAGAGGAGAATCTACAGTTTTTAGCCCCCTCACCAGGACCAGATTATAGGATCTTTCAATTTTCCTCTGGGGATAGCTGTGCATTTACAAGAAATTAAGAATTACTATTTTCCAGAGGGTGTGTGTTTGTGTGTGTGTAATACACTGTTCTAAGAAAGGGAGCTCTTAGTTTTATATTTTGGATATCTCCTCAATAAGTCATATAATACCTTTTCATAATTCTGATAGATCATGTGATACCTGAAGTTATGCTATTTATGAAATAAAATTAAAATGTCCATAGTTCCATATTTATATATTTGTTAATGACTTGGGCCACTTGTAAATTGGTAAGTAAGTTCACTGCCCTTATAATAATTTTCATTATTTTGGATTTTACTTTGTGCTAAGAATGCTACTTAGAATCTTTGTACACCCTACCTCATTTAAACCTCACAACAACCCTGTGAAGTTGTTCAAGTGTGAATGGTATCTGGCTAACTCCAAAGCCCAGATGCCTAATAACTAAGCAAGCAAAATCCCCACAGAATGTTTTAGTGATAGTCAATTTATTAAAGTTATAAAGTTGTCTTACTGTAAAAAAAAATTCAAGGATTTAAGAAGACAATTTTTATAAAAAATTCTTGTATTGATTTTAAGTCAATCAACTCAAGTAAAGTGTTGCAAATGAATGATCCCTAATCTTCTGAAATACTGTTTCAAAGTTCTAAATGTCTTGTCTTTGTGAATTTCACTTTTTACTGTTCTTTGGTGAGAATAGCTCAGCCCACAAAGCCAGCCTCGCTGAACTCTGCCATAAATTCTAGTCCCATTTTCTACTGATCCCTCATGATCAATTCTAATTCTGTAAGAATCTCTTCAAATACCCATTTGTTGACATATAATGGAAATTCAGGAAAATAACATTTTTAATGGGAGAATATTCCACAGATATAACATCATTTGGTGCAATTACAAATGCCAGTTAACTTTGGTGGTAATAACCTGACACCCTTGACTGTCAGGGCAGAATGTATGCTAGTATCTGTAAACAGAACACATTAATTAGAACCTTGTTTCAGTTCTATAGTTAGGAAGTAACCATTTGTCAATTTCAGAATAATCCTATGCTTTCATAATGGCTATATAAAAATATATGAAAATACTAAGGGAGGCTGGTATTCTTTGAGAAAATTAGGGCCATGCGATTGGTATGTGCTTATGGAATTCTGGCATATCACATCTCAGTGATAAGCTATAATGGCTATAATAAGCCACAGAAAATTCAGTCCAAATTTCAAAATGAGGTTCTAGCTAACAATAGAAGTTTAAAGATTAATCTAATTAATGAATGTGCTTGCAGTATTTTAAGTGTATTCATTTAAGTTCAGTCATATATTATGAAGCATTTAAATCATTTTAGACATGCACTCAGAAACCACATTCATTGTACTTAATAGCTGAAGACTATATTTTTACATGGAGAGTACAGTTTACAGCAGAGCTGTGTGTTGCAGAGTCACCAGGAGTCTTCTGGATATTAATAATTTGAACACATACTTCTAAAACTCTAAATCCCTGGGAGAAAAGGCATAATTTGGTTTTAGTGTGAATAAGGTAACTCTAGGAGCAAAAACAAAAATGAGAGAGAAAAAAGAAAGAAAACTGAAGCACACTGATAAATGAGAAATAATACTGAAGCTGTGAAGCTGGGCGACTCAGCCCAGATTCTAGGCTTATATTTTCATGGCAACGTGATTTGATTTTTCTTTTTCTTCATCAGCATACGTTTGCATCCACACAAAGTAATGTCAATCAATGGTCTCTTTCATAGTGTGATTTTTTTTTAAGAAAAAGCATGCACTTACATATTACCTTCTAAAGTAATAAAAAGATCAACAGCAACAATATTCTCTCTATAAGTAACTTTATTAATGAAATGGATGCAAACTTTGGTGCAGTCTTAAAGGAACATGACACATACACACACAGACACACACCACATACACTCACATAAACAAAACTCCTGAGACTGCCACTGTGTTTAGGCTCGGATGTTACTTTTCTATGAAAGGTACACAGATAAAGTGCTTATTAACTCTTCATAAAGCCTTTACTCATGGTATACAGATTGACCAGGACAAGAAAAGCACAGAACAAGCACCCTGGATGGGCTGGTTTTATTGTTTTCAGTGAGGCATTGATCAACAACTGTCAGCTTCTGGGGAGAGAGAAAGAGAGGGAGGGAGAAGGATGGGGGAGGGAGTAGGAGAGAAAAATCAGGGACTCACACTTGCACTGAAATTGCTATTTACCTCCTAAAATAGAATTCTCACCTAGACCTCATATAAGTATCATGAGATTATCTGGGAATCTGGCTTTAATTAATGGGCTTGGATATTGCTGGCTCAATGGCATGAAAGCAACTGTTTCTGTGAGCTGTTTATTACCTAAGCTGTGTTGTACTGAAATGAGAATGGTCAGAAAGGAACGACCCAGCCAGGGATTCTGGGTAAAACTAGGCTGCCATAGCCCACATTTCACTCTGATTATTCAAATGATAATGTGCAGGGAGGTGAGGGGGCAAAGGGTGTCAAGATGACCCTCATGCCTAGAAGAAAAGATCCAGTGAATGCGTGGTATTTTCCAGAGAATAGTCACACCATTTTTCAGGAGGGAGAATGAAACAAAGCAGATGAGAAAATGTCTCCATTTGGGGAATCATTATGGAATCTAGTTGCGAGACAGTTCATTCGCTTCTCCTCTTTTGTTTGCTTGCTCAATATTCACAGAGGGAAGTAGGAAAGGAAAGCACACAATAGGACTGGTTCCCTGAAAACCCATTTTCCCCCTCCTCCTCCGCTTTCAATGTAAGCTCTATCCCATTTTCAGTGATACTAAATAAAATACATTGAGGGTCTACTATTGGTGAGACAGCGTGCCCCCTAAGTGACATGTACAAAGCTGATTGATACATGAGTCATGTTCAGGAAAGATCATTGGGAATGAAATCAAGCCTGGGATTTGAATTCCAGGTCCTATTACCAGTTTCATGACTTTGAGTGATTTACGTGATTTCTCTGAGCCTCAATTTCCTGATCTGTAAAATAGAGATCATAATAGCTGACATTATCATCATCTTTGACATTGTCATAATTTCTTATAGAATTTTAAGAATCCTGAAAGCAAATATATGTAAAGAGATTTTATAAAATTAAAAGGGCTATATAAGGCTACTCATTATCATTACTATTTTAAAACCACTTTTGTCTCATCTCATGTGCTATTTGACTAGTTGCTCCTCCATCAGTCAGCCCTTCCTGGGACTTTACAACCCTATCCACAGATGCAGTGAGCTAAAAATGCAAAACCTAAAAAGTATCCTTTTTGGAAGTCTTTCTATTTTGCTAGACAATTCTCTATCTCTCTCACCTGGGATAATTGTACATTACTTGTGAAGATTACCAGTTGATATTGCTTTTGGCCTAAATACAAGAAAATGTGGGGATAAAAAGAACCCTTCTATTGGCAGCTGAATGTCAACTCATAAGTCTAGTCTAATTTAATGTAAAGTGTTAGAATAATGACTTTCTCAAATAATAGTCCTGAAGTGTCTGTTGAGAGAGAAGGTTATTAGGTAAGCTACCACATAACACAGACCATATGAATTTTATGCTGGTTGTTTTAAGTGGGCTTTTTTTTCTCACAGTAGTTAATAAGCTAGTAAAAAATGAAGGTAATCTTTTGAAACACTGAACACTCTGGCTGAGAGGTTTTATTTCCTGGTATGGGAGACCCTCATACACCAATATCTGGACTGATAGCATCTGTTCTGCCAGAGTTATTTTGGTGATTTAACAAAAGTAAGGCATTAGATGCTTCAGTATAATGGTTAAGAAACTGGACAGACAGATCTGGGTTCAAGGACAATTCAGGCACTCCATAGATATATAATTACTTTTAGCCTGAATCTACTATAATAGTACTTTCATCAAGACTTCTTGAGAAGACAAAATGTGAAAATGTGTAAAAAAACATTGGCAAAATTTATCATAAATTCTGAAATTAGTTATCTATTGCATATTAGTTATCTATTGTGTAACAAACTATTTCAAAATTTAGTGGCTTAAAAAATAAACATTTATAATTACACAGTTTCCATAGACTGGAAATTCTAGAACAGCTTATCTGGATGGTTCTGTCTTGGGTCTTTAATGAGATTACACTTATGATGTTGGCCAGGGTTGCAGGCATCTGAAGACTTGACTGTGGCTGGAAAATCCAGTTCCAAGATGGCTCACTCACATGGTCATTGGCATGAGGCTTTAGTTCCTTTACTGGCTGTTGGCAGGGGGCCTCAGTTCCTTGCCACATGGGCTTCTCCAGAGGGCTGCTTGAGTGTCCTCACAACATGGCAGCTGGCTTCTGCCAGAGTAAGTGATCCAAAAGAGAACAAGATGTTAGCCACTGTGTCTTTGATGACCTAGCCTTAGAAGTCATACTCTACCATTTCCATAACATCCTAGTGTTTACAAAATCAGCCCTATTCAGCGTATAGGACAATGGCTACACAAGAGTAAGAATACTATGAGGCAGAGATCATTGGGGACCACCTTTGAGACAAGCTACCACATCTGATAAAAGTAAGAAGCTATTTTGTATAGTGTATTCAGAATGTCCCTGAAGCAGAATGTCCCTCTGCTCCAAACACTGAAAAGAGGTCTGAGGGCTACTGTGTGTGACAGTGATAAAGAGGAACTCAAAGAAAGATGCAGGAAAAAAAAAGAGACTTCTCATAAATACTGGTGGAATTAGACCTTCATAATTCTTTTGTTCTGAATTTAATATTTAATTAAAATTTCCTTGTTCTCTCTAGGGAGCTGAGGTCATAACCTAAATAATCAGGTTTTTCCTGGCCTAAAAAATAACAATTTCTTAAAATATCCAAAAGGAAATCCTGATAATTTTTTTAAAACTCTCTTCAACCTAGAAAAAAGAGAATTATTACGTTTAAACAAATATCTGCATTCATTGAGTGGGTTTGGTCACATTCCTTTGAAGCTAAATCATACATGGTAGAATGTAAAGCCAGTCCACAAGTGTTTTACCTAAAGGTGTTTTGAAGTGTCTTCCTTATCAACTCTGTTGTTATTTTTCTCTGTTATAGTATTATAATGAGTCTTTATAATATTTTATTTTGGGTGATGGTGGATGATAGGGATTAACCAGGGAGCCACGGGCCTCAAGCAGGCCTCCTGGGACAAGAATGAGAAATCAAATGTACTGATGTAAATGGTGTTTCTTTTCTATTTATCATTGCATTAGCTAAAGATTCATACATTTAGTATCCTATGGATCATCAGTGGCTGGAACATGCAGGCCTCAACTCACTCCACCATTTTCTAGCTTTGAGACCTTGAGCAAATTACTAACCTCTTTTCACCTCAGCTTTCTCATCTGTACAATGTGAATGTTAATAGTATCTATCTTTTAGGGTTTTGTAAGGATTCAATGAGTTAATATGGGTAAAGTATTTAGAACAGTGCCTAGTATATGCTAATCATCACATATTAGTTATTATTATTATCTGACTAAAAAGCATCTACATGTATTCATATCTATCTCTCTCCCTCTCTCTCCTTCCCTTCCTCCCTCCCTGTGTGAATGTGTGTATGTGTGTGTGTGTGTGTGAAATTTGTGGTCTTTTAGCCAATTCCTTAAGCAAGATTTATATTCTTAACCTTAATAAGGGTCACTAGGGAGAAAATTTCATCCATTCACTCTTCTCCTGTTCAACAAATCTATTTTAAGTCTTTACTAAATGCTAAAAACTGTAGAAGGGGAAGGTCCTGAAGTAAAATCATATATATATGTGTGTGTGTGTGTGTGTGTGTGTGTGTGTGTACACACACACACACACACATAAACATAAATGGAAATTTATATAAGGAGATTAAAATCCAGTAAGACAGACAGGCATATTTATAAATAACTCTAAACCAGTACACATATCACAGTATTATAAGGGTAAAAAAGAAGCTTAAACAAAATGCAGTGGTTCTTTGAAATAGATATGAATACATGTAGATGTTTTTTAGTCAATTCCAAAACAGGACTATTGGGGCAGGCACCATACAGAGGGATGAATTTAAACTGGGCTTTAAAGATGAGTTGGTTCAGGCAGACAAAAGAGGTCAAAAAAGGGAGAAAGGCACTCCAGAGAGAGGGCATAGCAAGAAAAACTTATGCAAGAGAGAAAATGCCCACTATCTGAGGTGAGTGGGGAATATGTCAGCATCCCTAGAACATGGGCTTGAAGGTCATGAGTGAAGTTGGATGAAACGACTGCATGCTGAGGACTTGGGATATTGGCCTATAGACATCCAGAACTATGCACATGTCCATTACCAGTGTTTGAAGGTGTATTTAACTCTTTTTCCTTTGAGCCATTTATTTATTCGTTTGAATGATTTGTTTCCCTGGAAAACTGGGAAAACACCATGTGAAAAGCCACACATACAAAAAAAATATCTGTGAAATTAGTGTAACCATCTACTTGGGATATGCTTGGAAACCAATTTGTGCAAAATACAATGTGTGCCTTCTTTGAGATTTGAGTTTATCAGAACTGGCTTCCCTGAGGCTCAAAGGATCCATGTATGCAAGAATGATGGATTTCTTTGGAGTGGGAGGCTGGCCCCAAGCATGATGTTCTCAAACAAGGAGTGCTGGAGTTGGTGGAAGGGGCAAAGGGAGGGAGGATATGAAACGGTTATGAGCAAAGGCTTTGGAGACAGGACTCATATTACAGAGTAGATCTGCTATTTCCTCTCTATGTGATTTAAAGCAAATTACTTATTCTCTTATTTAAAACTCTTCCTCTATAAAATTATAATAATGAAGCCCTATTTATTGTATTGTTTTGAGGATTTATAGGTATAATTCATGTAAAGCACTTGGCACTTGGCACAGAGTAAGTGCTCAATAAGTGAAGAATGATTTTTTTTTTTTTTTTTTTTTGGTGGTACGCGGGCTTCTCACTGCTGTGGCCTCTCCCGTTGCGGAGCACAGGCTCCGGATGCGCAGGCTCAGCGGCCATGGCGCACGGACCCAGCCGCTCCGCAGCATGTGGGATCTTCCCAAACCAGGGCACGAACCCGTGTCCCCTGCATCGGCAGGCGGACTCTCAACCACTGCGCCACCAGGGAAGCCCAAGAATGATTTTTGATGTTGTTGATGTGTTGCTGTTAATCTCATAGGTAATGTTCAAGACGGAGAGAGAGAAGAGTCCAAGCACAACAAAAGGATTGGTTGAGACTGAGGCTTTTGAGCTGTTATCATGTAGGACATCCTTGTGTTGAGGGTCCCCTGCCCCATTTTTCTATAAATGGACAATGAGGGTTAATTTGGAGGGTCTACCAGGTCATCCCACTTTTGTGATATAAAAACAGTCTTTTTTTTAACATCTTTATTGGAGTATAATTACTTTACAATGGTGTGTTAGTTTCTGATTTATAACAAAGTGAATCAGCTATACATATACATATATCCCCATATCTCCTCCCTCTTGCGTCTCCCTCCAACCCTCCATATCTCACCCCTGTAGGGGGTCACAAAGCACCGAGCTGATCTCCCTGTACTATGCTGCTGTTTCCCACTAGCTATCTATTTTACATTTGGTAGTGTATATATATATGTTCATGCCACTCTCTCACTTCGTTCCAGCTTACCCTTCTCCCTCCCTATGTCCTCAAGTCCATTCTCTACATCTGCATCTTTATTCTTGTCCTTCCCCTAGGTTCTTCAGCACCATTTTTTTTTTTAGATTCCATATATATGTGTTAGCATATGGTATTTGTTTTTCTCTTTCTGACTTACTTCACTCTGTATGACAGACTCTAGGTCCATCCACCTCACTACAAATAACTCAATTTCGTTTCTTTTTATGACTGAGTAATATTCCATTGTATATATGTGTCACATCTTCTTTACCCATTCATCTGTCGACGGACACTTAGGTTGCTTCCATGTCCTGGCTATTGTAAATAAATCTGCAATGAACATTGTTGTACATGACTCTTAAAAACAGCCTTTTTATCTATGGAGAGATTATTTTCTTTGAGAGTGCATCAGTGGGAGTGATACTTATAATGAGTGAGAAAGAAGGGGTCTCTGTCCAGCCAATCAGAAGAGCTGAATGAACCCTGGGGTTTTATGGAGTGTTACTTGTATTTTCTTCTTCCCAGCTTCTGAAGCACGAGTTAATGTACCTTCTCTGCACTTCCGCTGCACTCTTGACAATACAGAGTAGTATGTAAGAGCAGAGACTCAGAAGTTAGGCCTTTCTATGCCTCCAGTTTCTCATCTATAAAATGTGATACTTTTGTATAGCTTAACTGCATTGATCTATGTAAAACCCTTATAACAATAACTGGAACATATGCTCTAGAATTGTTAGGCATTATTTTAAATGATCACCACCATGTACTGTAATCGTGAGCTTGATTGTTTATACAGACTGTTAGACTCTAAGCTGATTTATTGTGAAGAACGTACCAAAACAAGATTTACATTCCTAGAGAAACTATAGGAAATTGAAAACTCAGGGTTCACTGTGGCAAGTAGTGGAGAAGGCCTATTGTCCTTCAAAAGGGAGAAGCAGTCCTTGTCTTGGAGGTGGACTGCCATGACTGAGAGAGGACCTGAGCCTGACATGCTCTAATGTCAAGTCATACCCAAGGCCTGATGTTAGTTCTTCAGCCAGTGGGTCCATGCCAAGTGCATCAGTGGTGACCAGGCCAGAGCCAGACAGAGCAGGGACAGTATTGGCTGAAACTCCTTGGACCCCTGACAAGGGAAATGTGGGATTGAGCAGAGAGTGTAAGAAAAAGCCTGGGAAGTGAGGTGGCTGAGAAAGGAGGAAGCTACTGAAAATATTTCACACACCCCTGTCCCCTCCCCCTGCCCCACCACTGTTTCCCATCCAGCCAGTTCATAATGGCAGCAACAGATGTGTGATGCCTTAAGGTACCACACTTTATAAGCCGTTGAGGCTTTTGAAAGTTATTCTTGGAATAATGGCTGTGTGTATTCTAGATTCTAGGAAGTCTGAGTCAAAGTGGCTCTGAGAATCATAGTCTATAGAAATAATTTATCTTCTGGGAAAGGTTCCATTTTTTACTATCAACCCCATCATTAGCCCCAGGGTCATCAAAAAACTGCATTTCAATTTTGCCCTTTTAATACTCAGAGTTGGCACTGACACAAGGTCGCTGTGCCACCGAAGCACTGAGAAGTTGGATTTAAACTTGATCCTTTTTTCTTACATTTCAACATGTGATCTGAAGGCTAAGGGATAACATTGTCTGCATTGTCTGTGAAATTGTTCATATTAAACACTTATTTCCAGCTCTTTCTTCCTTTCATCCACCTTATTTCATTGTTTTAGCCATTGGATTTTTTATTGGTTTCTGATATAACTCATCATAGTAAATTGGGGAATAAAGAACTAGAAAAAGAAAAATTTTAAGTTTATCACCATTCAATACACAGAGAGATAACTAAACAAATGCAAATTATCATATTTCTAGCTTTTTTGCTAGAAAAACATTCTTGGGGCTTCCCTGGTGACACAGTGGTTGAGAGTCCGCCTGCCAATGCAGGGGACACGGGTTCGTGCCCCAGTCCGGGAAGATCCCACATGCCGCGGAGCGGCTGGGACCATGAGCCATAGCCGCTGGGCTTGCGCGTCCAGAGCCTGTGCTCCGCCACGGGAGAGGCCACAACAGTGAGAGGCCCGCGTACTGAAAAAAAAAAAAATTCTTGGACATACCCTCTGGTGTGTATACGTATACGCAAGAAGTTCTCTAGAGTAGAGCAAGAAATTCTATGAAGCGGTATTGCTGGATATTAGGATATTCAGAACTTTAGTAGATAATGCTGGATTCCACTGTGATTGAAATCATTTATGCTCTCCCCAGAAATCTGAGGTTTCTATTGTTCCTAATCCTCAACACTTGGCTTTTCAGACATAATTTGTTTACAATCTGACAAATAGTTTTTACAATATTTACTTTAAAAAATTGTTAGTGTGTTTTTATGTTTGATTTTTGTATGCCTTCCTTTGTGTTTTGAAACTGGTAGCCTTTGTGCATTTTGGGCATTATGTTTTTTAAATTGATGGTAACCAGCCTCCAAGTTGAGCTCTGAAAATTCCTGCTTCCAAATATCTAAGATGTAGTCTCCTTCTATATTGTTTCAGGGTTTTTCTGTGTGATGGATAGAATATGACAGAAGTGATGGCATGTGATCTCCAAGGCTTGGTTATAGAACAGAGTCTATGCCTTTCTGTCTCTCTTAGATTACTCTCTGTAGGGGAAGCCAGCTGCCGTGTTGTGAGGAAACTCAAGCAGTCTTACGGAGAGACTCACATGGTAAAGAACTGAGGCCTTCTGTCAACAATCACGTGAATGGGCCATCTTGGCAGTGAATCCTCAGCCTCAGTCAAGGCTTCAAGTGACTGCAGCCCTAGGCAACATCTTGACTGCAACCTCATGAGAGGCCTTGAGCCAGAGCCACCCAGCTAAGCTGCTCCTGAATTCTGGACCCATAGAAACTGAGATAATAAATGTTTGTTGCTTGAGCTGCTACATTTTGAATAATTTAACAGCAATAGGTAACTAATACAATATTGATTTATAAAAGCATCTCATATAAATGGTATATAAAAGTATTAAAAAGTTCTTACCAATCATATATATTATAAAAATTTTATCAGTTTCTCATTGAATTGTACTCTTTATACAAAATATATTTTGCCTTTTTAACTGAATTTTCTCTGGAATTCTGGTAGATTTTGATATATTAAACCGTATTTTTCTGTTTGTTTTTCTAAAATGTCTTTACCAAAACTTATCATTATAAACTTTTGTTGATTTTTGTTATCTTTAACAACACATGATCAGGTTGCTTGGACCTAGTTTCAGATTATTTGCCTCATAATTACGGTGTTTAACCTATTTTCATCTATTTTAAACAAATGTCTTTTATTTTATTTTTAAATTTTGATTTATGCTTTCCATTTTTTTGTGTGTTTCCTTATTTACACATTTATTTTACTTAAATATATTTTTTAGACTGTGGATCCTACATATCTGTATAAAAAAGTTCTACTTCAAAGATGTGCTTGTAAAGTAATACTTGAACCAACATATTTTAATTACAAACATTAAGAAAACACAATGTCAAATTCATTGATCTTTAAGGTATGGGTCACAACACATTAGCGGGTCATAAAACAAATTTAGTGCAGTGCATTTCAAGTCTTTAGCTGTGGCCCACATTAAAAACTCATTTTACCTCACAATCAAATATACCAAGATGTTGGATAAGAAATGTATATGTTTGTGCTGGATAGTAATGAAAAATGTGCATGTTATTGTGGGTTATAGTCAGAACAATTTAAAAAAACATTAGTCTGGTCTATTTAACTTTTCTTTATAAAAATGAGGAAGTTAATGAGTCTTATTTTTATCAACATTCCCCTAACCACTTCCTAATTATTATTGTTAATAACATAAGATTTTATTTACTTATTTTTCTTTTTAAAAAACAGCTTTATTGAGGTACAATTTACGCACCATAAAATTCACCATTTTAAGTGTACCATCTGGTGATTTTCAGTACATTTCTAGATTTGTGGAATCATCTCAGTCCAGCTTTGGAACACAGCCATAGGTAGAGCAATTATTACTAATACTTATTTTTATGTGATGCATCTCCCAATTTTTTAAAATCTGTATTTCTAATTTGTAATCATATTTCTATCAAATGTATATTTTTGTTATATTTAATTGCTTTAAATGTTTACCACTATATTATTGTTCGCATAATAATGTTGTTACTGAATTTTCAAATTAGATCCTCATTCAGGTTCACTATAGAGCTTCTCAGAGTAACTTATTGAGGAAAGTATTATTATTTTAATATTATTAAACCTGGGAACTAAAGAAGTATGACTTGAGCAACTGAATTAAATATATATATATATATACACACATATATATTTTTGAACAACTTTTAATCAACAAATATTTAGGAATACCAATTACTTGTCAAACATTGTTGTAGGCTCTGAGAATGCAAAAAGAATGTGACATCTGACTGTGAGTGGTTCAGAAAACAATTGGGTTGGATCCCATATACAGAACTTAATACAATAATGTTGAAGAGGGTGATGATATCAACTAAGTCTCATCAAGCACTTAATGTGTGTGCCTGATGCTGTTCAAAGCTCTCTAAGAGTATCAAGATAATTTAATGTTCAGAAAACCCTAAAATGTGGGTGCTATTACTATCCCTATTTTATATTTAATGAAATAAAGGCCCAGATAGTTAGGTAATTTACTCAAGTTGAGTAGACAAATAGAAGAACAGTTGGGATTCCATGCCAGGTATTCTAGCTCCATAACCTGTATTTTTAACTGATACTTAATTCAATATGATAGGGTTTAGGTTTAAAATTCTTTCAGGATTTATTTCTACATTTTTTTTTTACTAAAAAAACTAATGGATGTCTTTTAATTACAATATTGTGCATTGAGCTAACAGAAACTGCCTTATTATGGATATAAAGAAATGCTAAATTCAACATGACAAAAAAAAAAAAAGAAAGAAAGAAAGCATCTGAGTTCAAAAGAAATAAGTGGAAATTCTCACATGCTAGAAACAAAGAAGGAATTTAAAACCAGACAAATTCTAAAGTTGGACGTGTAGAAACTCTGGGAGAGCCTTGTGTAGAGCAGAGCTGAGGCCCTGGAAAAGCTGCTCTTATAAAAAAAGGAGATGAGAAGAAGACCTTCTATCAGCCAATGTGAAGCTGTGGAGAGTGTGACTTTTTGGTTCTGAAGGAGAAGAAAATCAATTGTAATCCATGAGCAATCCTAGATTCAAGTCTCTCTCAAGTATGGATGTAGATACCAATTCCTGCACTAATGGTGTTGTGGAATTAATGTATTTCTGGTGAACCAGAGAAAGCCTCAGAGGTCCTGGAAGGAGCAAACATGAAGCCCACTGCAAGGGTGCTCTCAGGACCAAGAACAGATGGACTGTGCACAATGACAGACCTTGTGGTGCAGGTAAGCTCATACTAAAAATTACTAACCACATGCTTCACTAGAACTGGAGGATGAACAGTCCCCCAATTTTGGATAAGAGGAAAATATGAAGGACTTTAAAACCTATGTTGAAAATAATTTTTAAAAGACTTGAAATAATACAAATCAAAATGGAAAAACAGGTTACTATGAAAAATTCCAAATGGAGTGGAAAAAAATGACAAAACTATATCAAACAATCTATAGATGAATTTATATTATGTGGATTATATCTCAATAAGCTGTTATTGAAAGATATAGACAGAGAAAAATTGAAAAAGAATACAGAATGGTTTACATAACATAGTAGACACAACTGAAGAGAGTCAATAAAATATGAGATTTATATGAAGAAATTAAGCAGTATGGAGCACAAAGGGAAAAGGGAAAAAAATGAAAGATTAAAAGACATGGAGAATTTATGTTCCATTTTGCCAAAAATATTAGTATATCACCTACTATGTACACAGCATTTTTCTCTCTGCTGGGAAATATAAACAGAGAGCAAGACGGATATAAGAATACTTGTCCTCACTGGAGTGTGCATTTTATGTAGAAAACAAGAACGATAATAAAGAACTTTGGTAAATAAAATACACAGCATTTCAGATAACAATAACTATCCTGGGGGGGGGGGGTGTATATGCTAACAAGTGTGGACGGGGTTCCAGTGTGGTGATCCAATTTCAGTTGAGTGGTCAAGAAGATCTTTACTGAGAACCGACACTGGAGCAAACCCCTGAGGAGGGAAGTGAATGATGCAGGACCTCCGGTAATAGCTTTCTATGCAAAGGGGAAGGTATGGGAGCATCCTTGGCAGGTTGGAAGAACAGGAAGGTAGACAGTGGGTTTGGGATGGACTGAAGGGCAGGGCAATGGGTTAAGAAGCTGTACAGGTGGGGGTGGGGTGGGGAGGGTCTTTTAGGACCTTAAAGGACTTTAAGGACTTTCACTTTTACTTGGAGTGAAATGGGAAGCCACTGGAGGGTTTTGAGTAGACATTACATGATCTGAAAAGTATTTCTACCAGGACTATTCTGGTCACTGTTCTGAGAATAAGCTGTAGGGAAAAAATGGGGAAATAAAGAGATCAATGAGAAGGCAATTGCAAAAACATAAGAGAAAAATGATGATGATTTGGACCAGGGTGTAGAAGCAGAAGTACAGAAAAGTAACCAGATTCTGGATGTATTTTTAAGGTAGAGCCAAAATTTGCATCCAGAGTTGTTGTGAATGTTATAGAAAGAGACGGTAGGATGATTAAGGCTCATACAACACTAATAGGAATTCTACAAGGAGAGAGGAGAGAGAATGAGGAAGAAGCAATATTCAGCAAGATTTTGGCTAAGAATTTTCCAGTATAGATGATAGAAATAGTAATCCTCAGATTAAAGAATTGTACCAAAGCCTGAAGGGAATAAATAAAATAAGGTAGTAAAACTGTAGAACACCAAAACAAAGAGAATATAGTTTAAGCAATCAAAGAGAAAAAGCTGTTAAGTAACAAAACAATGACAATGAAGCTGGGACCTGAATTCCAGCAGCAAAATAGATGCTTGAAGAGCATGGACTAATATCTTCAAAGTGCTGATGGAATTATGACTGTAAATCTGGATTCCATGCAAGACCAAAGAAATAAAGTGTGAAATAAAGATATTTTCAGACATAAATGACTAAAATTATACCACTCAATGAACTTTACTGAAAGAGCCTACTAAAGATATACTTTAGGAAAAAATAAAAATCAGGATAAAGTTTAGAATACTATAGGCCCCCCCACCAAATTCAGAAACATGCTATTAAAACTAAATAAGCCCTAATTGAAATAACAACAACAACAATGGCAACTGATGTGACATAATTAAAAATTAGATGGACATACCATGTCAAGAGAATATTTTAAGGAAAAGAACAGGAAATTACAGTCATTAAGTAGAAGAAAGGCAGGTACGAAAGTAAGAGCAAAGATTAATAAGAGAAAACAAGCATATAAGAAAAAGGATTAGTAAGCCAGAGCTTAATTCTATGAAAAACTCATAAAATTGGTAAACTCTTTGTAAGATGTATCATGAAATAAAAAAGGGCCCCCAAAATCAATATCAGGAATTAAAGACATCACTCTAGATTTATATTGTAAGAAGTTATTATGAACAAGTTATACCATAATTTGTGAAAATGTAGACAAAATGGATGAATTACTAAGAAAACATAGCTTTAAATTGATAAAAGGAGAAACAGATACCTTGAATAGTCTAAGAATTCTCAAAGAACTTGAATTTAAAATTAAAATATTTTCCATACAAAAATCCAGGTCCACAGTAGTTCGCCTGCTGAATTCTATAAAATATTTAGGGAAGAAATAATGCTAATCTCACACACAAACTTTTCCAGAGAGTAGAAAATATGAAGTATCCCAAATGGCTTTAGGAGGTTGGCATACTCTTGAAACCTGTCTTAGTCTGTTCGGGCTGCTATAACAAAATAAGTTAGACTGGATAACTTATAAACAACAGAAATGTATTTCTTACAATTCTAGAGACTGAAATTGAGATCAGGGTGCCAGCATGGCTGGTTGAGGGTCCTCTTCTGGATCACAGATTTCTATTTGAATCTTCACATGCTCACTGGAACAAAGCAGCTGTCTGGAGTCTCTTTCATAAGTGCATAAATCTCATTCATGATATGCCCTCATGGCCTAATCATCTCCCAAAGGACCCAGCTACCCATGTCACACTGAGCTTTAGGCACTAACATCAGCTTGGGCACATCACATTGGGTGTTAGGCTTTCAACATATATATATTTTGAGGGGACACAATCATTCAGACCTTAGCAATACCCAACTCAAAGCTACAATAAGAAAGAAAAATAACAGACCAGTCTCACAAATGTAGATATAAAAATTATAAACAAAGTAGGCTGAATCCAGCTATACATAAAAAGAAGATTTCTCAAGACTAATATGAATTTATTCCAGGAAAGCAAGGTTGGCAACATTTAAAAACAAATCAATTTAAATAGTTTTGTGATGTATGTAAGTCAAATCATTATGCTATACACCTTAAACTTCTTTAGTGCTTTCTGTCAATTATATCTCAATAAAGTTGGGAGAGAAAAAAATAAAAACAAATCAATTTAAGACATCATATTAATATAATAAAAGATACATGTCTTATAAAAATCTTAATAGAGGCAGAAAAAGCATGTGCTAAAATTCCATATTTACTCCCTGGAAATAAAATAGGAAAATTTTTAGAGTGGAAGAAATGTTTAAGCTGATATCTGAAAAAATAACTAGGAAAGTTTTCTAGGTGAAGAAATATGTGTGTACACCCATATGCGCATGTGTGTGTGTGTGTGTGTGTGTGTGTGTGTGTTGGAAAGTGGGGGTGGAGGGAAATAGAATGCAAGGATGGCCACAAAGTCATCTGAGAGATTCAGTTTTTGGAAAACTGTAAGTGGTTTTCTTTGAGGGACTACGTCACAGAGGTTAGGAATAGTCTCTGGGTTTTCCTAGGTGAGCATTAATATCCTGGCTATATGAAATATTCAACTTCACTAAACCTGACTTTTCTCATCTGAAACATGGGTGGGGTTATCAACTGTAGCAGCTACCTCATAGATAGCTGGATTTACACAGAAGCTCATTAAGCTCATTTACAAGGGTTCCTTCTAAGGCCCTGCCCTGAGAGGGACTTGAGCAATATATATAAAAGGGTCTACATTTTTGTGGGTTGCAGAGAAGAAACAATGTTTAAAATGCATGGCACCTGGTGTCAGACTGGAATCTTACCATTTGGACATTAAAGGAACTCAGTCCAGGTTTTCCCAAATGTGATAGCAATTCTACAAATTTTGCTGACATTACTACTGATGAGTCCTGGAGTTGTGAAAAATAGATTTCCTCAATTATTAATAATAAAAACAAATTGTTTTGTTTTGTTTTGTTTTTTGTGGTACGCGGGCCTCTCAGTGTTGTGGCCTCTCCCGTTGTGGAACACAGGCTCCGGACGCGCAGGCTCAGTGGCCATGACTCACGGGCCCAGCCGCTCCGCAGCATGTGGGATCCTCCTGGACCGGGGCACGAACCCATGTCCCCTGCATCGGCAGGCGGACTCTCAACCACTGCACCACCAGGGAAGCCCATAAAAACAAATTTTAATCAACCATGTTAGAGGAATGACTAAATTATCACTCTAACATCACCATCAAGAATGCTTTTACAAAATTATTGTCATTTGAATAGGTGATCAAAGAGCATGAACCCAAAACATCAAGGATAAAGGTATGAGAGATGTGTGATGAAGGTATTTAGGAAAAATAAGTATGTTTTCTGGATTTTGTCATACCCTTGATACTTGCAAATTTTTTCAAAATTTGTAATTTGTTGTGATTTCCTTTTGCATTCAAAAATAAATATTGACCTTGTACTGAATTTTGGATTTGGAAAATCATCGAGCCTGGAACACTGAAAACACTAAATGAACACCAAGTTTGCTGTTGCTGTAACATCATCAGATGTTGATTTCCCCAAATATGACAGTCTGTGAAGTGAATGTTTGTGCCATAACTTAGGTGTTAGAAAAAGTGGTCCCTAGTAAAAGGTAGCAGAGACTCCTTATTCAGCTGAGGAGTGATTTACCAGCACAGTGTCAAGGAGGAGGGAAATTTTCCCTTTTGAGTTCTTGTGGTTGGACTAATAATAAAATCGACATGAGACAAATTAACAGGAGAAAAGGACAATAATTTTAATTCATGTGCATGGAGGTCTCATGCTGATTTTATGCTTTTTAGACAAAGAAACAATAAATCTGTGATGAATTGACAGGACAAAGAATCTTAGATTTTGGATGCTGAATTAGCGAAAACTAAGGAGAATTTGGGCTTGGGGTAGTAATTTAGCGAAGTAGCAGGGTGTGTTTATACAGGCTTTTCAGCTCTGAATCCCTTATCTCTAGTGATAAGGGTGTCCTTCTACTTCCAGCTGCAAGGAGGGCACATTTCACTTGAGAGATTTATTTCCTCCTTTCAAGAGACAGAAGGGAAGATCGGAGTATCCGTTTTGCCTGGGCTGTTTCTTTCTTTCTTTTTTTTTAACATCTTTATTGAAGTATAATTGTTTTACAATGGTGTGTTTGTTTCTGCTGTATAACAAAGTGAATCAGCTCTATGTATACATATATCCCCATATCCCCTCCTTTTTGAGTAAGAAAACATAAAGATCAGATCAGAAATAAATGAAAAAGAAATGAAGGAAACGATAGTAAAGATCAATAAAACTAAAAGCTGGTTCTTTGAGAAGACCAACAAAATTGATAAACCATCAGCCAGACTCATCAAGAAAAAAAAAGGGAGAAGACTCGAACCTCGGCTGTTTCTTAAGTAACTTTAATTCAAAATAATCAATATGCCACTGTGGCATATTTGGGGGTGGCCGACCCTGATCCCCAGCAACAGAAACTGCCTGATTACTTGGCAACGATAATAAAGAAAGGGCTGTGGTATCAGACTGGAGGTTGGACTACCTCATCATGCATGTCAGTTCCAACGCTCTGATGTCACGATGATGCACGTTACAACTACACCTTCTCTTGGTCTGGAGAATCATCTCTGGAACAGAGTTCTAGAGCCCTGAGGGTTTTAGAAATGGTGAGAGAAACCTCTTCTCTCCACAGGGAACAGTGTTCAGCCAGGGAAGGACAGCTTCGGGATGAGTTTAAACTGTGTCACAAGAGGAAGATGGAAAAATGCCCGAGTTAAGCTTTGTTTATAATTCTGCAAAGTGCACACACCCATTCTTACACGATCAGAACTGATTCGATCATTCCTTAAATGGCACTCGGTGGCAGTATTTAATTTTTTTCAGCTAAATACTCATCTAACAAATTATGGAGGCATTTCACATATATAAATAAATCACAGACCTCTGTGAAGTGAACAGAGAGCTCACCATGAACCTGAGCTTGTTTCAGTTTCAGCTGTGGGTTTCACGTGGCTGTTCTATTTTTTTCCTCCTGCAGGTACATGCCACCAAGAGAAATGTTTTTCACTTGATAATGAATTTCTGTCATCCCACAAGCAGTTAGTTTGATCAGAAATTAAAGTTAAATATAGATTCAAAGGGAAAGAAAGTGTAATATTTAAACTTGGAAGGGTACATTTGCCTTTCAGCAACCTGCAAAATGGCAAAGGAGCACTGCATCCTATCCATTGCATCAGAGAGAGTTGCTTCTCAGAAATAGGTTGGACATTGCTTTGTTTTGATCAATTTGGGTCATTTATTTTCTTCCTTTGGCCTCTGCCATGTTTCTTCTTTGATGAATGTGTATTCTGTAAGGCTCCTATCTGCATACTCTGGCTGCAATGAAATGTGTGTGTGTGTGTGTGTGTGTGTGTGTGTGTGTGTATTTGAAGTCTTTCATACTAGAAATCTGTGAGAGGCTAACATATATAAGAGAGAAAGGTGAGATGAGAGTGAGATTCCTGGCAGCCTAGGGGATATTTTCCATATGCTCTAGTTTCCACTAGGACCTTTCTTCCTGGCATGTATTTCCCACATCATAAAAATAAAAATTCCACCTTTGTTAAGCTCACTCTATCATCGACTCCCTGAGTGTGTCAACGCAAATCTAGGACAACCCATTGATTCACAGTCGCTAATTATGCCTGTCAAGTCGCACTGAAAAATTCCGACTGGTATTTTGGCAGAAACTTGACTGGATCACTTTGCATGATGGGTAACGTTGTGGTTTGTTTTCACCAACTTCAGTTGCCCATACTTGCCATTTTTCTAAGATAACATTTATTCATTTATCAAATTTACTAAGGTGTTTAAGTGTCTAATAACTGTGCTAGGCACCATGGGAGATATAAAGATATGTGAGATGTAATTTCTTCTCTCAGGAAGCTCATCCCAGTGAGACAGACGCATAAATGCTTATTATATACAATTGGATGCAGGCCAGTAGGCATGGGGTCTAGCTGGGACACATTTTACATGATGTAAGAAAATCTCATAATTGGCATAGGTCTAGACCCACAACATGTGTGAGAAGTATAGCTTAATTTTTTTTTCTGTAACTTGACGTTTTTTTTTTTTGTTGTTGTTGTTGTTTTTAAGGTGCCACCCCATTGGAGGGTATGGAAGATTTATTTCTCAATTTGGGAATCATCTTTCAATATTTTCCCTGGATTTCATTACATCCCAGGGAATTTATTTTGTAACAAAGCATTAGAAGTTTGGGCGCATTGGGTCCTCCCTGTCATGTAATAATGTGGGCATTCTCTAAGATCCCTATTATTCCCAGCAGAGCTGGGACAGAAGTACAGTCAAGAGTCCCTTGGAGACATGTATTGTTTCTATGCACATGGGCCTTCAAGCCCAGCCATCAGCTGTACCACATTTCAGCCCTTCTCGGGAGCATGAAAGTCATTCTCCTGTACCATGTTCTTGGTATTGCAAAGTCTGTGAGGTTCTCTAAGGCCCCACCTATCAAGACCTATCTAGGTACGATGGAGTAATTTCTCCTCTAGAGTCAGGCTTCCTTCCTGAAGATCAGCCCAGGATATGGGGCCCAATTTTCTGCATCACAGGTCACCTGCTAGAGCTCATCCCAGATCCTCCCCTTGGGATACACAAAATCACCCCTGTGGCTGCCCTTTCATCTCTGCCTTCCCTTTCCTTTCAATAGAATATCCTTGAGAGTAAAGGCTGGGGCAGGATGGCTTGTTCTTATGATTATTTTTTGCCTAGTTTGTGGTCTTAGCTGTATGTTCTTTATATTTTCCCAAGTGCATGAGCTTATAATGCATAAAAATAAAGAGGGACTGCCTCTCCCTCTTGCTCTCTCTTTCTTTGTGGGTCTGTCATATCCATTTCCTAAGTCCTTGGGCACAGAAAACCTGGCTATTAGAATGGGGAGAAGGGCCAAATGGAAAAAAAGAAAAAAAAATCAGAAAAATTTAGTTTTATATTATTATACTACCACAACATTTATTTTCAGTAGAAGATCATTTTAGACATATAGAGTTGGAAATCATTTCAAGAGCTCAACTACTATAGCTTCTCTCCAAATACTGAGATCTTTTCTACACATGTGTAATGGGTTGTGGCAGGAATTTGTATATTTTCTTGACTGGGAAGTTTCTATGTTGGGATTGAGGCTTTCCTGTTTATGATGGTTTAGTGTGGTTCTACATGTTGCTGCCCGATTGAACTTTACATAGACCTCATCATATAATCCCTCTGCTTACAAATGCCCTTTGGTTCTCATGTTTTTTCAGGATCTCATTATCTTACTTGGGTGAATACAGCTAATTTAGAATTGGTCCCTTAGATTCCGCCCTTTTCTCTGCTAACTCTTTTAAACTCTGCTGCTAGAGTAAGCTGTCTATTCCTTATCTCATATTCAAGGCTTCCCATGAAGTCCTCTATGGTTTAGTCCCTGTTTGGTAAAGGGTTAACTAGGCAGCCTTGAGGTACTCAAACCCTATACATTCTAAATAAAGGGCAGTGTCTTGGAGCTACCTCTAAGCCTTTGGAATATCCTGCCTGACAAGAGAGTTTTTGTATACTTGGGGACCTTGGGACAGTACAGATAGTCTATGCTAATCATGTGATTTATGGTGTGTGCCTTGGGTCATGCTGTGTCATCACTTTGACTTCTGGATGGGCTGCAGAACAAGTAACTAAGGCCGGTCAGACAGACACTCCAGGCCTATGTGACTGACTCCCAGTAAAACCATGGACATCAAGGCTTAAGTGAGCTTTCCTAGTTGGTAATATTGAATACTTCATACCTGTTGTCACACAGTATTGCTGGGAGAATTGAGTGCTCTCCCTGGGACTCCACTGGAAGAGGACAGTGAGGACAAGAGTACAAGAGGAAGATTGTACTTTGTCTCTCCTGGACTCTGCCCTGCACACTTGTTACCTTTGCTGATTTTACTTTGTACCCTTTTTGCTGCAATAAACTGAAATCATGAGTATAATAACTTGTGTGACTTCTGCTAGTCCTTCTAGCAAACCACTGAACCTGAAGGTGGCTTGGGGATCCCTAACAATCCCCAACTGTCTTTCCAGCCTTGACTCTCACACCTCCCTCTAGATAGTCGACTTTTCACCCGAATGGAACAGTTTCCTTTTTAGCATGCTTGCTCTGGGCTTTCCTACACTGAAGTATTTGTTTAATCCTGTTTCTTCTCCATAGAACCCATATGATGCTTCCAGTGAGTGAGTGAAGGCAGAAGAATCACAAGATAGCCTATTTCAAATTCTAGGCCACTCTGCATCCTTAGACTTCTGAATTATGGTAGATTCGCTCTTAGACTTGTTGGTATTCAGAACTCAGTTTACATATTAACTTAAGGTGTCCTAGTCAAGCTCCCAAACCTCTACCAATTTCCCTATAATATTTTAAATTCAAAGTCTCTTCCTGCTTTCTTTTTCTTACAATGTATCACCTGAACAGATGTGAGTTCTGTCTAAGTAACTGCCAGTTGTTTTGATCTTCAGATTTGCAAATAACCTTCTTCCAACATCATAAGGAATTTTGTCATTCTCATCTCAGATCCATACACATAACAACTATTTTTAAATGCTAGAAGTTTTAGATGATTTGAAGAGCATTAAAGTCTCAGACCTAGCAACCTCTCTGGCTATGCAAATCTGAAGCCTGTATGTGCTATTCCCCTGGGCAACAAAATACATGCATAAATCTTTGCATAGATTCTTTCTGGTGAATAGAATCTTAAGAATTCCCTGTACAACTATGAATAATTGAGACTGAAAATTTTTATACTTTATTAAAATGTATCTTCATAGGAGAGATGTACAATTTTCTCTTCTGGGAAATCCCAGTTGTTGGTAACAAGATATAATAACAACATATCAAAGGCAAACAAATAAGTAATTTACATTCCTAAGTAGCAGAGCCTGGAAATGTGCAGGTTTACATTGGAAATTCTTTAAGATCTTACATAAGGAAACTGCATAAATTATCAGTTCCTTTGTAGAAGTGGTGAGTGAAGGCATGAGGGCATTACAGATAAAAGAGTGGTTAGTTGGCCTCTTACTGCTGAGGTCTGAGATAAAATAGGGCTTCTCTCCTTTAGTTAATGCTGCTGGCAGAACAGACTTTCATTGCTCCAAGGCAGCTTTTGTTTATCAGGAGTAGCCCTAGTTCAGGTGAAATTTGGAAGCAGTTAAGTAAAAATGCATCTGGTTTTCAGTGGCACTGCAAACCTAAACATGGCTCTCAGCGGCCTGACCTTGGATTTTATAATAAGAAGTTTCTTAGTCTCCTCTCCCCTGGAGGACCATTTCTATGATCTCCACTCTCCTTGCCCACTTACATTACTTAGGAAATAGAATTTTTTAGAGAAATCTCATTTCCTCCCTCAAATCTTCCCTAAAGATTTGAAGCTTGTGTGATAGTTTTGGATCTAGGAGTCAGGAGACATTGTTTTGAGACTTGGCTCTGCCATTTAGAGCTATGTGACCTCAGGCAAATCATTCAAATACTGATCCTCAGTGTCCTCATCTGTGAAATGGGGGATAATAACTAACCAGCCTACTGCACAGAGCTATTGTGAAGATCAGCTGTAAGAATGGATATGAATTACTCTTAGATAGTAAGCCATATGTAAATGTAAGGTTTGCCTTTTCTCTCTCTTTCTTTCTTCCTTTCTCTCTCTCTCTTTTCCTTCCTCCCTCCCACCTTCTCTCTCCCCTTCTTTCTTTTTTCTTTCTTTCTTTTCTCTTTCTTTCTTCCTTCCTTTCTTTCTTTTCCTTTCTTCCTTCCTTCCCTCCTTCCTACCTCCCCTTTTTCCTTCCTTCCTCCCTCCCTCCCTCCTTCTTTCTTTCTTCTTTTTTTGGAATTTTTGTATTTTATTTTATTTTTTTATACAGCAGGTTCTTATTAGTTATCTATTTTATACATATTAGTGTATATATGTCAATCCCAATCCCTCAATTCAACCCACTACTACCACCCCCCCCATCACTTTCCCCCCTTGGTGTCCATACTTTTGCTCTCTATATCTGTGTCTCTATTTCTATCCTGCAAACTGGTTTATCTGTACCATTTCTCTAGGTTCCACATATATGTGTTAGTATATGACATTTGTTTTTCTCCTTCTGACCCACTTCACTCTGTATGACAGTCGCTAGATCCATCCATGTCTCTACAAATGACCCAATTTTGTTCCTTTTTATGGCTGAGTAATATTCCATTGTATATATGTACCACATCTTCTTTGTCCATTCGTCTGTTGATGGGCACTTAGGTTGCTTCCATGACCTGGCTATTGTAAATAGTGCTGCAGTGAACATTGGGGTGCATGTGTCTTTTTGAATTATGGTTTTCTCAGGGTATATGCCCAGTAGTGGGATTGCTGGGTCATATGGTAATTCTATTTTTAGTTTTTTAAGGAAACTCCACACTGTTCTCCATAGTGACTCTATCAATTTACATTCCCACCAACAGTGCAAGAGGGTTCCATTTTCTCCACACTCTCTCCAACATTTGTTGTTTGTAGATTTTCTGATGATGCCCATTCTAACTGGTATGAGGTGATACCTCATTGTAGTTTTGATTTGCATGTCTCTAATAATTAGTGATGTTGAGCAGCTTTTCATGTGCCTCTTGGCCATCTGTATGTCTTCTTTGGAGAAATGTCTAGTTAGGTCTTCTGCCCATTTTTTGATTGGGTTGTTTGTTTTTTTTTAATATTGAGCTGCATGAGCTATTTATATATTTCAGAGGTTAATCCTTTGTCTGTTGATTTGTTTGCAAATATTTCCTCCCATTCTGAGGGTTGCCTTTTTGTCTTGTTTGTAGTTTCATTTGCTTTGCAAACGCTTTTAAGTTTCCTTAGGTCCCATTTGTTTATTTTTGTTTTTATTTCCATTACTCTAGGAGGTGGATCAAAAAAGATCTTGCTGTGATTTATGTCAAAGAGTGTTCTTCCTATGTTTTCCTCTTAGAGTTTTATAGTGTCCAGTCTTACATTTAGGTCTCTAATCCATTTTGAGTTTATTTTTGTGTAGCTCTTCCTTTCTTTCTTTCTCTTTCTTTCCTTCTTTCCTTCTTTCTTTCTTTCTTTTTTCTTTCTTTCTCTCTTTCTCTCTTCTCTTTCTCTCTTCCTCTCTTTCTCTCTTCCTCTCTTTCTCTCTCTCTCTCTCTTTCTTTCTTTCTTTCTCTCTTTCTCTTTCCTTCTTTCTTTCCTGAATATTATCAAACACCTTCTTCATGACCCAATATGTACAATGGTGTATTCACATGCTACATGTGAGGATGCTGTTAATATATTTTTGTCATCTCTGCCCATCCATGAACCTGCTGTGCTTGTGCTGCTTGCAGACAGGTTCTGTGCTGCTTTTGCAAAACCAGAGGTGTGGGACCAAGAGGTGTCATGCCTGAGAAAGGTGGGAAAGATCTCTCAGAGGAATTCTAGTTCACAGGACTCAAGTAGCATTTAACCTGGAGCTTTCAAAGTGCACTTCTCAGAGAACATTTACCTTCATGGGGTTAACTTGACTATTTTGGGTGTTTTCTATTTTTAGATTTTTCTTCCAAATAACTTTTATTTTGACAGATTAAATCTGGAAAGAAACAACAGCTCTGGGACCAAATAGAAGACTGTATTTCTGATTGGAGATAGTGTACGTGTGAGGAAATATAAAGTTGAAAAGACAGGGCATTTCCTCAAGCCATTTATAGTCTAGTTATGAAACAAATATGCAATTAAACAAGGCAAAAAGGTAATCACTATAGAGGGACCATATGTACCATGTGTGGGGTGAGGATGGGGCTAGAGGTGGGGACTCCTTTTGTAAGGAGTAAGGCTCCTTTTGTATTTCTTCTAACTAGAGAAGGGATACAGGAAAGGCTTTATGGGGGAGGAAGATTGGAATAAAGACATACAAATGCTTAGTCTGGAATGGTCAATAAAAATTCCTTGGGTGGAGAATCCCTCCTCTGTAGAAAATTTGATGAAGCAAAGGTAATAGTGAAAGAAGAGATTGAACTGAATTCTTCCCTTTGATTGTGGAGAGGAAGCAAATAGGCAAGGGCTCTCAGAACTGGCAAGGACAGAGCTAGAAAGGGATGGGGGCTATACTGTTCCTGGGACCATTGTCAAGGGAAAGTTTGTTGTCTTGTCCTTCTAAAGAAATGTCCTCTGCTTTCTTACACTGATAAGTCTCTTGGTGCCTTGAGCTAAAGTAGCACAGAGAACATCTTATATACGTGAATACGGAGAAAGAGTATGTGTGTGTGTGTGTGTGTGTGTTTATGTGTTTAGGCTTAGCGTGGCACAGGCAGGAGTGGCACTTAAAAATGCCATTTGCAAAACAATTTGCTACTCAAAGATATTTATTAAGTACTAACTGTATACAAGGTATGATGATAGGCTCTAGGGAATACTCTAATATTTGAGGCAGACAGGATCTGTGTCTCGATTGAAATTATAGTCTAGAATTCATGGAATATTGGCAATTGTCTGGTGGGCTTGGGTAAGAGTTACATTTTTATTAAAAAATGCCATTTCTTTGCACTGAGATGGAGCATTAAGAATTTAGGTTAAGTCATCAACGTGATCAACACAGCAAGCTGCACCAGGATGCATAATGATTAAGGCCACAGGGAAAGCTTAAAATGCCATTGTTTAATTGTGCACATAGACTTCTCAAGCCTCAGATACGATAAGAAAGCAAAGTGGAGGCAGGCTCTAATATGATGGGACAAATCACATTCTGTGGGAATCCAGGAGCTCCTCAGAGACTGGCATCTGCCCTTGCACAGCTGCTTAGTGTTAGGCTGCTGGGAGGAATGTGGAGGTGGATGTGGGCGGTGATACAGGGGAGAGGAATAAGGACCCAGAGAGAGTCATGAAAACTTTCTCACATGAGCAGTTGTATGGAGGAAGCCTGCCATAGAGGTTTCTGTAGCTTTTTGGTCAGGTGAGGTGGGTGTTTCTTGGTCAAATTGTTCTATTAAAACATGGAGTTATGTGTTGTCTAGGCTGAAAGAGAGGGGGCTCCTTAGCTGTTTTTATATTAAATCAGAGAGATGGAAAGAGAGAACAAAAGCAAAAGACAGATGTCACTGGGCCTTCCATTTAATTTATAGTCTCAGAGTGTTGCAGGCACTGTGGGCCCCTGGCCATGGCAATTAGAGCTGTGAGTTTTATAATTTTCCTGTGCTAGTTATTGTGTGTTATCCTCTGTATATTTTTCTATAGTTATTGTGCTAAAACTCTTAAAACAAAGAAATGTATATTTTGCTTCAGAGACAATGAAGAAATTAAATCACCTCCTGTAACCACAGTTACCCCCTGTATGGTCAAGTCACTCATGATGGCTGTTCTCTTGCTCTGTGTACATCCCTTGCTCTACCAGTGCCTGTCACACCTACACCCTACTCACATGATTGACCTTTCTGCATACTTGCCCCAGGGCCCAGCTAGTGCTTGTTCTTACCAAAGGGGCAGTAAGGGACGTGTCTGTCTGCTGGTTTCCCTGGTAAGCAATGAGCCCGCCTGACATCAATTCCCCTGTAACTGATAATCTCCCCTTCCCCTTGGGAACAGAGATTTCCATCACATCCTGCCCTCCATGTGGTGCACATGATGAGGTGCTGCTCCAGGACCCTGCCTCAGACATGTACAGTCCCCCATCCATTAAGCCATTGATGTCTCTGTTGCTGACTCTGGGGATTCTTTCTTCAGTCTTGAAACTGGGCAAGTACAGGACTTGTAGGCTTGTGAGGTGCAGCCCAACACCCCCTTCCTTGAGGGGAAAAAAAAGGAACAGAATGGGTACTGGTCACAGTGAGAAGAAGGGCAATTGTGTTGTATCCTTGGGTTTTTCACATGAAAGAATTTGAATTAGGCTCAGACTCTGGGCTGAGCCTGTATGAAAACCCTGAAGTTGGTATGAGACTTGTTCCAGATTATATTTTCTTTCTTCTTTAACAGTTTTGCATATTTGTATGCTTACAGTTTTGCTCTACGCTGTCAGCATACCAGATCTATCGTGTGCTTTTCTCTGTTGTATTCTGTGCTCCAGGGAGACTGATGCTTCAGATCATTATGCAGCCTCCTCTGCTGGGATTATTGCAGGCAGTAGCAGATCTTGGTGTGTGAGAGGAAAGAGGTCAAAGTATTTAGTCCCTACTTCCACCTCCTTTGTGCTCCGGTCCACATTCTGTGATGGTGACACGTTCCTCTAGGATTACAACTCCTGCCAGATGGCTCTGCTCCAAGGCTCCATGTTTCATGGGGCCTCGTTAATGCAATTTCCTCCTCTTGCCTTTTCAAATGTAGGGGTCATGATGGCTTCTCACTTCTCACTCTTGCTTGTTTCTGTGTTCTCCACCTGCCTACCAGTTCCCTTCGTTTTGCTCAAGCCTCTATAGATTATCCCTTCATTAAAGTCTGAGTGGGATTCTGTTTCTTACCAGGACCCTGAAAAATACAGTTTGGAAGTCATTTAAATGCAGGCACTGTGCATAGTGTTTCAAAACCTTTTTTTTTTTTTTTTTTTTTCCTTTCAGGGCTTAATCAAAGAAGAAGTCCAGTTAGTTCTACTCTAAAATGTAATTTAAACCCATCACATTTTTTTTTCCATTTCTAATGCTATACCCTAGTCCAAGGAGTATTAACTCATCTGGATTCTGCCATAGCCAGTAGCCTTCACCTTGTCCCTCTGCTTCTTCTCTTAGACCAGATAGTCTACTATCTACATAGAAGCCAGAGTGATCCTTGAAAAATTCAAAATCAGAGCATGTCACTTTCAGCTCAAAAGTCTCAAATGGCTTCACACTGCATTCAAACAAAATCCAAAGTTGTTATCTTGGGCAACAAAACTCTACATGATCTGGTTATCTCCTAGATCTGATCTTATTTATCTCCTAGTGTTTACCTATCTCTCCTCCTTCTTGTCACCAAGCCCTTGTCACTCTGTCACATATTCTCCCTTGAACATGACAAACTTGCTTCACTTTTAGGCAATATCTGCACATGGTGTTTCATCTGATGCAGACCCTGCCATAGTTGGTTCTGTCCGGTCATTCAGATCTTGGCTCAGACTTTCTCAGAGTCTTCCTCTAGCCTCTCTAATATATATGACTTGGTTCTTCTCAAGTCATCCTCTAACAAATCATGTCATTTTGTTTCTTCATGGAACTCATCTGCATCTGAAATTATCATTTTCATTTACTCACTTCCTTGCTTACAGTCTGACTCTCTAACGAGAAGTGAAGATCTCATACCTTGCCTGTCTTGCTTCCCACTGTCTCTGAAGCGTGCAGGAGTGCCCAGCCCACGGCATGGGCTCAATTCATCTGCTCACACACATATAAACACCCAGAAAGGAAAGATATACTGATCAGCTTTCTTCTAAATGCGTTCCATGGATTATTTAATATAATCCGCACAACAACCTCATTCATCAGGCACTTTTATTACCCTGTTTTACAAATGAAGAAACTGAAACAGAGTTAAGTTAGACAACTTGCCAAAGGATATACCCAATTAGGAAGTAGCCAAGCCAGAATTTGAAATCTGGCCATCTGGCTCTTAGGCCCATGCTCTTAGCTGTTGAACTATACAGGATCCTAACATTTGTTCAATAAGTTAATGAACACTTCCCGTCAGCTTCTTCCGTTTCTCACTCAGATTTTAGAAAGAAAGAAGTTATCTAATTTTTAAATGTGGGAGAGTGCCCAACCCCATGCTGAGGGGTTTTCTATCCCTGATAAAGGATTCTCTGAGCCCTGAACAGGCAGAGAAGCACAAATCTCTTTCTTGAATACAAACCCTTTGGTAGAAGTTCCCAAAGAGCCTCAGAGGTGCTGAACCTCTGGACTGCCAAAAATGTGTTCTGGAACTTCACTGCAGGGATAGATTTTTTCCAGTTTTGCATCATTAATTAATTCAGAATACACTGCATATCTGTTGCACTCAACACTTGGGATTCAGAGATGAACAAGACAAGGTCCCAGCTCTCTATGAGCTTATACGCTAGTGAAACATCAACTCTACTTCAGAACATACATTCTACTTGTTCAACTATTTTTTCTTGAATCAATTAAAAATGAGAAAATAGACCAGATGTTATCTGACTTGATGCTGAGCCTGGATTGATGATGCAACCTTGTCAGAAGGTCGAAGCTGGTTTCGGGTTCACACCCTCCAAAGAGCTGTGTGTACATTCTCCTCTACATCTGTGACAATGCTGCTTTCACAGCTCTCTGGATGACCACGTTAAGGTTGCTGCCCATTTGGAAGTACTTGCCAACTTTTCAAAACCGCCTTTTCTTCCCTGAGGCTTACTGCCCTTTTGACAAGCAACACCCCAGCACAGGAGTTTTCTCATTAGAGCACATGTTGTTCCTATGCTCATCATCATCTTCACTGTCCCTTGTCACCAGATGAGATTACCAATATCAATCCATCTCTCTTTCTTGAAATTCAGTCACTCCCATCCATTGATTGTTTCTGTCCATGGCTTCCATTTGCCCCCCTGTTTGTCTATTTCACTCTATTGTTTGTCTATTTCACTCTATTACCCAAGCACCTGAAAACCAAACTCGGTCTAGCCCATGGCAGCTCCACATAGGGATCACCTTGCAGCCATGTCTGGCCATGAAACTTAAAATGCAGCCAAGAAATGCACCCTGTTTTTTATTCTGCTTCCCCGAACCGTAAGCTTATGTTGAAGTATCTAATATCACCTTCCTGTTCTTTTTCTTTTATTTTCTTTTTCTTTCGTGACGGTTTTTACTTTCCAGGTTTCTCCCTGGAAATTGAAATAGCTGTGATTCAGGTCCCTTTCCTCCAGCTGTATTAGCTTTCAGGCCTCCATGCTGAGGCTCATTTGGTAATTTCCTGCCCATATTTCTGAGCTCTGTAGCCCCTTTATGTTACTTGCCTATCCTTTGTGGTTTTGCTATGCCTTTCGTTTCAGCTTGATCTGCAGATTTAATTAGTGTGCTTCATGTCCTTCCATTTGAAAGAACACATAAGATCATGGCAATTCTCTGCAACAGCAGGTGGATAGTAGAAACAAGGAAGGAGAGAGGTTGGACCATAAATAGCTCTCTGCAAAATAAGGAGTGAGGGGGAGTGAGAGAAGATGTGGATTACATGACCCAACAGCTGGGAATGTGACCTTCTTATAGAAAATACCTCCCAAATTTGCCAGGCTCTTCTTACAGATGGTGTGGTAGCACCTATTGATACAATTTCAGAAGCAGAAGTGCAAAGGGTGAGTGAGGTGGAGCAGTGAGATTTCAGTTCAGGAAAGGGCCTAGGAGGATGCAGCCTCAACTATGAATGATTCTTACAATACATTCTCTAGGAATAAACCTCACATCTGTCTTAGGTCAGGTTTCTGCTCTTACCCTACGTTTCTATTTTTACCTTCTACTCACCCTTCCATCTACCAGTGCTCCATCCTCACTGGTCTACTCTTAACGTGAATACACACTCACACCTCTGTACCATCTTTTATGCTATTTCTTCTAAAACATCCTGTTTCCTTCTACTTTGCTGGTTGAAATCTCACTTAGCCTTTAAGATCCAGCCTAAATGCTTTGTCTTCTAAGAGTCCCCTCAAAGCTTCTTGCCTGAACTAATCTCAAAACACATTGGTCATCTTCATTTTACCACACTTTCATTCTACTTTGTGTGAAGCCTAAATCTTAGCACCTAGAAAAAGGCTTAGCATGCATGTGTGTTCACGTGTGTGTATGTAATAATTAGATAGATCCATGAATGAAATAAATGAACATCTCTAATCAGCAAAGCTTATACATACCGTAATCTGTTTGACTGGAAAACTGGGTTATCTCGTGGGTTTGCCAACCATAGTATCTAGATTTTCTGAGAAAATCCTATTGCAGAAAGTTTTCCATTTTTCCTCTAAGTGTATTTATTTATTTATTTATTTATTTATTTATTTATTGCGGTACGCGGGCCTCTCACTGTTGTGGCCTCTCCTGCTGTGGAGCACAGGCTCCGGACGCGCAGGCTCAGCGGCCATGGCTCACGGGCCCAGCCGCTCCATGGCACGTGGGATCCTCCCGGACCAGGGCACGAACCCAGGTCCCCCGCATCGGCAGGCAGACTCTCAACCACTGCGCCACCAGGGAAGCCCACCTATAAGTTTATTTTTACACATGATTATCGACTTAACAATATGGTCTATCTCTTTCATGGTCTCTAAACTGCATCACTTAGTCATCTCTGAAATAGGCTTTAAGAGCATTGTAATGAGTGGTGGATTATCCTGAGTATCCCAATGCAGGTTCATCTGAGATTTCCTTGTGGTTTTCCCCAAACCTGGCTGCTTGCCTTAACATCTACACATCATGCCCTCCTCCCTTCACTTTCCCTGCCTCCCCTGGTTTCCCACTGCTGGAGTGGAAGGAGAGAGAGGTATGTCCCTTTGCTAACTTTGTCTGAAGTGACGGAGTTGATCCATGAGTTGCTGTGCCTGTCCAGGAAAGCCAGTTTGATTGTCCTCCTGTGGCTGGGCTGACAGCATGCTGCTTTTTATGAACTGAATTGTGAAACACTCTTTGGAGCTCAGTTTTGCCTGTTTATGGTGGATTCCAGCTATATTTTTTATGTCTGCTGTTGTTATATCATTGCCATTGGTATTAATCTCTGGCTAGTTTAATGGCTGTGGATTTATAATGACTTTACATCATAAACATAAAAAAGAGGGAAAGCCATAGAGCAAACTTTAGATAGTGAGGAGACCCAGATGAAAGGTTGAAGATATTGGAGGCTAATAAGATTTACATAGCTTAACAAGTCTAGCTCGTAGACAGTTGTACTCATGAATAAGGGAGCCCTGTTTGGATTGTAACATTTTCCATACTTGTGGAAGATGAAATAAGTTTTTTGCCCTAGCAGCAGAAACGTCCATTCCTGAGATATGAATACTGTTTTGTTACACTTGGAAGAAAACACAAAACAGCATAGATTGAGGGGCCCTCTTTGCCTGAGTATCTATTTGATTTTTAATACCAGTGAATACCAGGTTAAAAGAGTCCTTTTAAAAAAAATTTCCACGTGGACCTACAATTCCAGCTTAGGACAGTGGCCACAATCTTAGAACTCCACGTTCTGTGATATTCATAGCAAAGCATGCACTCCAGATTCCTCCACGGTTGACAGACACTGTAATTTTCTTGGCACATATGTTTTGCCTAAATGTGAATGCATTTGTCAAAGCAGGAAGATACCTGTGATGGGTGCCATGAAAATAATTAGAGAGATAATCCCCCTTTGATAAGTGAGCCATTAAAAAAATTAAAATTTAAAATATATCCAGACTTCAATCTAATTAACATATTTTTATTGAAATACTTTAAAATGCTTTTCTGAAAAATTGGAATAGACAAATAAACCTTAGTGAGGAAGGAGACATTTTCTGTACCTCCGTATTTATTTTCTCCTGATGAGATGGCCCAGTTGTTAAGACCTTCATTTATGGAAAAGATATTTCTTATCATAGGAGGAATTAAAAACAGGGTTGAGGTCCTTAAGAGCCTTAAGACAAGGTTTTCAACTGCCTGCAACTCCTATTAATTCTTTAAGCCTCAGATTTGTCTCTTCTTCCATAAAGCCTTTATGATCAGTTCCATCTTCTTTGCCACCCCCAGGCAGAGCTGATTACTCTCTTTGTCATACAGTTGTCTCTTTTTCATTCCTTTTTTATGGTGCTTTTTCATGCTGTAGAACAATAATTCGATTATGTTTCTATGAGACTGTGAGCTCCATGGGGTGGCATCATCACCATCATTTCACTTTCATCATCACCTCACCATAGCTAACATTTTTGAGTGCTTACGAGGAGCCAGCCATTTTACTAAGCAATTATATGAATTAACTCATTTCATTCTCACAATGATTCTGTGAGATAGGTACTTAGGTAATTAAAAAATTCTCATTTTAGGGTAAGGGAACGGAGACACAGAGCAGTTTAGTGTATGTTATTCACCTTTATAATCTCATTGCTTAGTACTCTGTTGGCACAGAGCAGGCACTTGATCTTTATAGAATGAGTATTTTTCTAGATAATCTCTACCAGTTTATTGTTTAGGTATAAAATGATCTATGAGGTTGAATATAAATGCCATTACTTAGAAATGTTCTCTCCTGCTTGTTCAATTCAAATTTAACTCAACAAACACATTTCATTTCAATACTGGTTGATTTTGCTTCTTGTTGACAAGAGGGTCTAAAAGTTCCCTAGGAGATGCACGTGTGAAATGGTATTGACTTTAGGGGCGCTATCAAGGTCAACAGTTTCAGGACTATGGACTCTATTGCATGTAAACTGTCCTCCCAATTTACCCCAACCACTTTTGTATTCATGTCTGTGACCCTGCTCACTGATTATTTGATTTGTTCATTAAACAAACCCTTAGTGCTAGGCCCGAATATACAAAAGTGAATATAACAAAAGCATAGCTACTCTCACATACAGTTTAATGGCTATAGGTAGATAAGGAGAGGATAGAAGTAGATAAATACCATCAGAAAGGTTAACAAAGAAACAAAAAGAAGATACCTATTTTTATCTAATGAGAGTTCAGAGAAGGCTTCTTTCTAGATTAAGACCTGAAAAATAAGTGGACAAGGAATAAAGAGATGGTAGGAAGAGTATTCCAGGAATAGGCATATGCAAATATCTTGAGGAGGAACATGTTTGGGGATATGCAGACAGTTCAGTATGACTTGAACATATGGTGTGATTACGGATGAGGATACAGACAGAAACAGAGGCCAGATCCGAAAGCTCTTGAATGTCATAACTTTGAGTTTCAACAACCTAAAGACAAAGAAGATATATCAAAGTGTTGTAAGGAGAGAGCAAAGGCAAGATTTTTTTCTTTATCACATTGTTTCTTTTCTTTTTATTATTTGTTTATTTATTTATTTTTTTTACAGATATATGCATCTATTCTTTTTCAAACTGTTTTCCCATTTAGGTTATTACGGAATATTGAGCAGAGCTCCCTGTGCAATACGGTAGGTCCTTGTGGGTTATCTATTTTAAATATAGCTGTGTGTACATGTCAATCTCAAACTCCCATTCTATCCCTCCCCCTACCCTTCCCCCCATAACCATAAATTCATTTTATAAGTCTGTGTGTCTTTCTGTTTTGTAAATAGCTTCATTTGTATCATTTTCTTTAAGATTCCGCATATAAGTGATGTCATATGCTACTTGTTTTCCTCTGTCTGACTTAACTTCACTTAGTATGATAATCTTCAGGTCCATCCATGTTGTTTCAAATGACATTATTGCATTCTTTTTAATGGCGGAGTAATAGTCCATGATATTGGCTTGGGCAAAATGTTCGTTTGAGTTTTTCCATAAGACCTTATGGAAAAACCCAAACCAACTCTGTGGCCAACCCTATATATATGTACCACATCTTCTTTATCCATTCAACTGTCGATGGGCATTTAGTTTGCTTCCATGTCTTGGCTATTGTAAACAGCATGGCAATAAACATTCGGGTGAATGTATGCTTTCAAACCACATTTTTCTCTGGATATATGCCCAGATGTGGGATTGCTGGATCATATGACAGCTCTATTTTTAGTTTTTTGAGGAACCTCCATACTGCTCTCCATAGTTGCTGTACCAATTTACACTCCCACCAACAGTGTAGGAGGGTTCCCTTTTCTCCACATCCTCTCCAGCATTTATTATTTGTAGATTTTTTGATGATGATCATTCTGAGTGGTGTGAGGTGATACCTCATTGCAGTTTTGATTTGCATTTTTCTAATAATTAGCAATGTTGAACAGCTTTTCATGTGCCTCTTGGCCATCTGTATGTCTTCCTTGTAGAAATGTCTATTTAGGTCTTCTGCCCATTTTTGGATTGGGTTGTTTGTTTTTGTTATATTGAGCCACATGAGCTGTTTGTAAAATTTGGGCAAATTTTAATTTAGAATATGCTAGCTACAAACAATATATAAATGTTTCATTCCACAAGTACTTATACAGCACTTAGTATGCATCAAGACACAGTAGTATTCGATACTTGGATGGAATCGAAGGGTACTATTGTGGAGGCAGGGAGATCAGCTGAGAATGAGGCTGCTAGCATAAATATTGAGGAGATAGAAACAAAAGAAGTGAGACATTTTTAGTCAGTCTATTTTCCCAATATTCCCCCCTAATTACTAACTACAGAAAAATTACTGAAGTAAGAGGTTATCCTTCAGTATACCTAGACTTACCATTAGCTTAGGCTTTTCCCACCATGTTTGTTTATTTAACAGACACCCACTAAATAGCCTGGCAAATGGTTCAGTGGGAAAAATAAGTGCTTTGGAAGCAGACAGATATGGGTTGAAATTACAGCTCTGCTACTTTTTAACTGAGTAGATGTTAACACCTGTCTCATGTAGGTTCTTAAGATATGCAATCCTATTCCCTTTTATTCCTTCCTAGAAATCTCACCTTGACATGGTTTCTAGTTCTGTTTTCATGGTAAATTAGAGATATTGTAGGCTAGTGCCATCAAAAAAAGGTCAAGACTAGAGAACAAGGGCCAAGAATGAATTATAACTTGGGCATTTAGAGATATAGTTCTTTGAAGGGCAAGTTCTTTGGTCAAAATTTTTGCCTCAGAAAGTACCAAAATAGTGTATCTGAATGCTACCTTTTCTGTTGTTTGGTAGATCATCGTAATAGGAATTTATTTAGTTTAATCAACTTTATGCCACTGTCTTCCAGGTAGTGTGCTAAGTACTTTACTTAAGTCAACTCATTCAATCTTCACCATAAACACATGAGGTAATTTTTAATTGTTCATTTTACAGATGAGAAAGCTGAAGCTTAGAGAGGTAGAGGGATGTGCCCCCTAAACCACTGAGGAAGCTGAATCTCACCTAAGCTCATCAAGCTCTAGAGCCCTGTTCCTTCCAGGACACCCTGTGTCCTTTCCCTTGTAAGCAACATTCAAGGCACGGAAAGGAAACTTGACAAAGTAAGGTAATATCCCTCCCTGCCCTTAGGAAATGCATAATATAGTATAATACACAAATAGCTATGCTAAGAACACATTTATAGGTGTCATTGTGTGTCACCTGACACAGACTGATCTTGCTGATGAGGATACCAGTCTAACCTTTCCTTATCCTGCCTTATTCCTACAAACTTAACAGTGAGACCCTGCCATCTATGCAGTTGGGCTTTTTGCAAGACAATGGAGGTGTGAGGTGTTCCAAAAAGGGCATCATGTACTGGCTGTCTCAACTGAGGACTGGAATCAATGCCACTGTAGCAACTGAGGCAGCAGCATAGCTCGGAAGGAGTTAACTTCTCAGACTGAACAGGGTTCTGTACAGTGAACCTGAAGGACTAGGCTGAACCGTGACTCCAGATCAACTTTCAGACTCTACTGAAATGAATAGTCTATGGGCAGTTCAGCTCCTGCAGTAGCCCCTGTGGGAAGTTTGGCCAGCCTGGTTTGGTTGACCAAGCCATATAATTAGCCAGGGATGTGCAGAAGTAAATATTATTGAAGGAGAACTAAAACCATTACCCACGGTTGCACCTACCCTGAAAATGGCAGAAACTGCTCCTGGAATGGCTAAACTAGACCAAAATATGATCAGCCAGTAACTCTAGATGAGAATTTAAAGTTAAAAAGAGATTCAATTTCTGTCTGTAGGATTGGTCAATTTTTAGGTAAAGGTTGTCTCTTCCAACCTCTGGTTTACATTAGAAGAGATTTTCCCTGAATACTTCTGGCTGTTCTCCCCAGCCCTTTATTCCCTCAGCACCCTGGGGAGGAACAGTGCCTAATCTGATTAGCAGATTTGTGAAGAATAAAGCTCAGCTCATCAACTTCCCTTGGGAACAAGTGCCCAGGGAAGAGGGTTTCTTCATTGCCCCGAGTTCTGCAAATCTCACCTGCATGCACCTGGGACTCTGAGGGGGCGGGGTAGAGAGGAATAAGTCTGACCTATTCTGAGGTTTTAAGTAGCCTTAGCTCTCTTACTAGCTTACATCTTCCACCTCAGTCACTATTAGTCATTAGGGATATTTGACCTCTGTCTTTCACTCACTTCTCAGTTTGTTCAGAACTCAGGTAGGGAAGAGGGTCATTAATTATTCTGGCCTGCTCAGAAGCCCCAACACCCACCCCCCCCACAAGAAAGTAACAATGTAATAAATCAGATTATTAAATTGAGTGCAAGAGGGAAAGTAGAGGAGTACAGGGGCACAGGTGGTCTTTATTTCCACTCAGCCTAGAATCTCTGGACGGGGCCAAGCCTGCTGCAGGTGGGTTTATCTCAGACATGTGGAAAAGCTCCCTGACTCCATTGGATACATGACCAGAGGAAGGGATTACCAAAAAACATTGTGGAACTATTTCCCCACTGACGTCCTTAAAAAGTCACATATGTGCAGGGGGAATTAAGCCTAGGTAGTCATCATAACCATGAATAAAATTGGCTGAGCTGGTGAGCCCCTCAGAAAGCCTACACTGCTTCTGGTGACAGCTGTGGCAGCTGCACCGACTTCCTCTGGCCAACAGAGCACTTGTTACTTGTAGCCTAGTTTAGTAGCTGCGGTAAAGAAGTGAATTAGAACCCTAGTGTTACTGAATCTCACATTCATTTCAAAGACGTTCAAAGAATCCTAGACAGTAATCTGGAATTAATTTTTTTTTTTTCAGTACGTGGGCCTCTCACTGTTGTGGCCTCTCCCGTTGCGGAGCACAGGCTCCGGACGCGCAGGCTCAACAGCCATGGCTCACGGGCCCAGCCGCTCCGTGGCATGTGGGATCTTCCTAGACCGGGGCACGAACCCGTGTCCCCTGCATCGGCAGGCGGACCCCCCAAACACTGCGCCACCAGGGAAGCCCTGGAATTAATTTTATCTTATTGTTTTCTTCTCCCCCACCTCGTTATTTACCAACATCCTCACTCAGCTAGTTGAGATCTGTGCTTTAGCTCGTTCATATATTTTCTTCCAATATATTGTAAATAGAGCCTGGACTGCAAGGATTTTAAAGACCTCCATAGAGGTGAAAATAGAAGAAAGCAAGGTTGAGATCAGGTGTTAATGACCACTCATGAGGCTTGTTAGATTGTGGGGAAAGGGTAGAATGGTAGCTGAAAAGGAGAGAGTTTTCGGTACCCAGGATTAGTGGCAGACATTCAGTGGAGACTCTGGGGCTCCCTGGTCTGGTGGCAGAAATGGTATGTAGCCAGATATGGGGTTTAGAAACATGGGAGCAACATGAATGTGGCTCTAAGAATTCTTCCTGGTCTTTCCTGATGCCCTGTTATGTTTTATTGGACGAGGTACCCATGGAGCGGTTTTATCCTGGGGCTCTTGAAGGTAACATTGATTTTTTAAAAAAAGTAATTATTGTATACACTCATTCTGTTATTCAACAGACACAGCCCTCAGCAAAGGGGAGAGGAAGGAAAAATTGCTGACGTACATGGGCACCACAGAGGAGGGCACAGTGTCCTGCCTGCATGCTTTGCACTTTGTAAATACTTACTGCTCTGGGGTTAACATTCTGTGATTCAATAGATTGAATTAAATTAAACCAACTTGAATTTTCAGCGTGATGGGGGGGTACATAAGAATAAGGGATGCCCTCACAGTTCAGGCAATGAAAGACATCACATTATTTTATTGTTGGGAGTAACACAAATTTCTCTAATCCTTCAGTGAGCAAATGGCTCTCTGAGAGAGGTAGAGGGGGCAGGCAATGGTTTCCAGGAGAAGAGATTTGCAGGAATTCACTAGTGAAGACATGAAAATGTCAAAACACAACTGAAGCATTAAAACATATCCAAAGGCATGGATTTGTAAAAGTGCCTTCTTTAAGAAAATGCCACAGTATACATATCTCCTAGAACTAATCGTTATTGGAATATGAAAAATAGCCCCTAGTTATAAATTCAAGAGTTACTATTTATAATGGCATTGGAGGGCCCTGTACATCCTGACAACTAGCCAAATCTTCCTTTAGAAATTTTATGAAGAATTGACATAAAGGAAGAGGGATAGATTGCCTCCTTCTCACTCCTATAAGTAAAAAAGTTAATAAAGGTCATTTAGCCAAGCTACCTACTTGAAAAGTGGATTTCCCAAAAGACGTTCAACTGGTAGACTATCCAGGACTCCACCAGCTCATATGACTTCTTCTAGGTGAACTAGGGAACCCCTTTTGGGAAGGGACATACTTCGTGTTTCCATTGAGTGGTTCAACACGTCCCTCTGCCACAGGGCATGGCTTGGGGAGTGAGGATGTGGATGTTAGTCTTCAGCCCCATCTGTCCCTGTGGGTAAACACTCTCATGCAGTGACCATTCAACACAGCTGTATGGAAACCCAGTAGAGGGCAAACCACACACTGATTTATGTATCCAAACACCAGGTAGAGATTCAGATTCATTGTTGGAGGCAACTGCAGCTATGGGGTCTGTTAGGGTTAGGAGGGACAACATACAGCTGAAATGACTGTATTCTGATTCCTTAGACTATCACCCTGGATAATTTCTTCCTTCTACTGGTCACTGAGAGTCTCCAGTGTTTCTGCCAGGATTCTCCTTGGCCTGACCCAATTCAGTTATCCTCAGCAAAGCTCCAAGGAGGGCAGAGAGAGGCTCTTGGTGCCTTTCTATAAATTCAGAAGAGATTATGCCATTCTTGGCTGACTCACTTCTCTCTTCAAGCTCTGGGCATTCTTGTCAATAAAGTGAAGAGTTTACACAAAGAATTTTCAAGGCCCCTTCCAGCTCCAAAGTCTGAGCTAAGCAAAGACACATTTTCTCTGATTACTTACTTATATGAAAACTCCCAAATAAAATATAAACTGCCCAGAAAAACACTGGCACATTTGTTAACAATATTTTATTTGTTGGGAAATGTGGCAGAGCGTTTTGCTTGTTGTACATTTTTTAAAGTAAACTCTAGTTTACTCCAAAAATACAATTTCTATTTTTTGCTTTAATTTATAGGAATTCAAACTAAAAAGAAAAAAAGCATAAATTATTTAATTTCCAGTCAATCCTCAGAAGAACCCACAGTTAACATAGCATGTATAAACATTTCTGTAGCTTTTCAGGAGGTAATGTTGATGCTAGCCAAAATGAATGTGTGGCAAGCTTTCAGCCTATGAGTCATCTGTTAGAAAGTTCTGTAATAATAAGTACTAGTTTTTAAATTGCCAGTCATTCTTTCAAAGTGGTTATTTAAGGAAAATAGAGACATTGCCATATCAAAATTCAGCAAAATATACATTTTAAAATTTCAGATAAACCATAGAAGATTGGTCAAATGAATGAGGACCAATTTTAGAGTGAAGAGCCCCCAGAAAGGCAGCTTTCTGATAACAGTAATATGAAAAAAATATATATATTTCTCTCATCCTAGAAAGTTCAATTTACTGTGCTCTGGGTAAAGTCCACAATGCTTAAAAAAAAAATCTCGTCAAAAGAACACATTTTCAGAGGAATACACTGGGATGCTGAACTCCAAATTGTGCTTGTCTAAACAGAATTTTGGAGTGATAAAGATATTCCAGAAATACCAGAGGCTACAGATATTTCACACTGTTTAAGAACATTAACATGTACTTTTCAGAAAAGTAAAACAATCTAGATGAATTAGTATCAAATATAATAAATTATTTACTAGAGGTTCTACTCCCTCAGTCCAATTTCAAGAAAATATCTACAGTATACCCAGGAGGACCTGGAAAGTGTCTCTCTAAGCAACCATGGTGAATTAATTACATTCTTCCAGCCATAACAAAATTAAGGAAAAAGAGAAACTAAAGCAAAAGGAATTAAGAGGAGAATACATTTAGCTCAAAATATTCAAACTGCGTTTTTAGTTTCAAGTAGCATTTCTTGGAAAACTGAAAATAAGAATAGTTTCATGTGAGAGTAAAAAATGGTAGCTATCTGTGCAGATAAACCAGATCCTCAGATATTGAGAATCCTTGGTCTTCATACATTTGGGAGTTGAGGATATAGGCGTGGGCCACAGAGAGATTGGTACTTCTGCTCAGAAGGATCTCCATCTTTCTCTGATTTCTCCCTCCATCCTGAGCAACTTTCCCTTCTGTCTGCCTCTGTCACCTGCAATGTTCCTCTTCTTGCTTTTCATCCAAATAGCCCAGCTCACTGTCTTGGTTCTCTGATGGCTCTTCTCTGGTTTTCGTATCCAAGGGATCTAGAAGGAAAAAAAAAAAAACTGATATGGATTGTGGATGACCAAAAATCTGTGTTTATCTTACGTTCTATCTTTCAATGTTCTTGGTTCCAAGGGGAAAATGTCTGTCCCTCAGAGAGGACTTTTCTGGCCACCATGCCTAAAATAGTCTCCCATTCCCCTTACAATCAGGGTCCTAGTGAGCAAAACAGAGTGAGAGTTGAGCAGAGAGCCCCGAGGCCCAGTCCCCAACCCGATGGCCTTGCAGAGAGAGCGTGAGGAAGAAAGAACCCCAACACCCTCTTCTTCAGCTCTCACATCTCCTGCCAGAGCTTTCCCATTGGCAAAACCCAAACTGGATGAAGCATGTGGCAAAGGTTCAGAGTGTATCTGGAGGGAAGAGAGAAGACCTCCCCACATCCACTTCACTCTCTGTCTCTTTATCTCATGTTATTCTTTTCAGAGCCTCTGAGGTTACATTTGATGCTAATTTTTTGCTTGTTGGTTGATTATTTTTGTGGTAGGAAGAAAGCTTTATGGAAACAGGGAGTTTATTTATTTATTTATTTATTATTTTTCAGTCTTTTCCCATTTAGGTTGTTACATAATGCTGAGCAGAGTTCCCTGTGCTATACAGTAGGTCCTTGTTGGTTATCCATTGTAAATATAGTAGTGTGTACATGTCAGTCCCAAACACCCTAACTATCCCTCTCCCACCCTCCCCCCCATAACAATAAATTCATTCTCTCTCTCTGTAAGTCTGTTTCTGTTTTGTGAATAAGTTCATTTGTATCTTTTTTAAAGATTCTGCATATAAGCTATATCAAACAATATTTCTCTTTCTCTGCCTGACTTACTTCACTCAGTATGACAATCTCCAGGTCCATCCATGTTGCTGCAAATGACATTATTTCATTCTTTTTAATGGCTGAGGAATATTCCATTGTATATATGTACCACATCTTCTTTATCCATTCCTCTGCTGATGGACATTTAGGTTGCTTCCATGTCTTGGCTATTGTGAACAGTGCTGCAGTGAACACTGGGGTGCATGTATACTTTCAGACCGTGTTTTAAAAATCTGATCATCTCAATAGATGTAGGAAAAGCTTTTGACAAAATTCAACATCATTTATGATAAAAACTCTCTTAAAGTGAGCATGGAGGGAACATAACTCAACATAACAAAGGCAATATATGGCAAACCTACAGCTAACATCATACTCCACAGTGAAAAGCTGGAAGAATTTCCTCTAAGATCAGAAACAAGACAAGGATGTCGACTCTCGCCACTTTTATTCAACATAGTTTTGGGAGTTCTAGCTACAGCAATCAGAAAAGAAAAATAAATAAAAGGAATCTAAAAGAAAAGTAAAACTGTCACTATTTGCAGATGACATGATACTTTACATAGAAAATCCTAAAGACGCTACCAGAAAATTGCTAGAGCTCATCAATGAATTTGGTAAAGTTGCAGGTTACAGAATTAATACACAGAAATCTGTTGCAATGAAAGATCAGAAAGATAAATTCAAGAAGCAATCCCATTTACCATTGCATCAAAAAGAATAAAATACCTAGGAATGAACCTACCTAGGGAGACAAGAGACCTGTACTCCAAAAACTATAAGATGCTGATGAAAGAAATCGAAGATGACACAAACAGATGGAAAGATATACCATGTTCTCGGATTGGAAGAATCAATATTGTCAAAATGACTCTACTACCCAAGGAAATCTACGGACTCAATGCAATCCTTATCAATTTACCAATGGCATTTTTCACAGAACTGTGACAAAAAAATCTTAAAATTTGCAGGGAGTTTATTTTGGTTTCTCTGTAGTTTTCTAGAATGTTGCTTGACACATAGTATGCACTCATGAAGTATTTGTGAAGGAAAGGAAAAAAGAAAGAAATGTAAAAAAAAAGGAAAGTAGAAAAAAAAGAAGGAAAATATAAATAAAGGAAGAAAATAAGAAAATTTCCATTTCTGTAGACTCTCAGGAAAATCTGTTTTACCCTTCCTGGTGGTGTGTGCGATGATTTTATGCAGTAAGTGGATAACCACTTTTAACTTATTATGTATTTATTTTAATTATTATTAGATGATTTTTTCCCTCATGATGGGTCTTGAGTAGGTATTTAAGTATAAGAAATGAACTTATGGAAAAATATTAGGTATATATTATTAAAAGTAAACAATGCTATGTAAATAAATGAAGCTTGGGAAAAAGGTAGAGTGAAATGTTCTCCATAACTCCAGGTTTTTATTTTTTATTTTTAAAATTTATTTTATTGAAGTATAGTTGATTTACAATGTTGTGTTAATTTCTACTCTATAGCAAAGTGATTCAGTTATACATACATATATATATTCTTTTTCATATTCGCTTATCTCCATGTTTTTATAAGCAACAATAAAATGCACGACTCTGTATCTTCATAACGTTTAAAGCTGTTCAAATATGTTTCACACCTACTATGTGCTCTCACAACACTATCTGCCAGAGGGCTTAAAAGGCATTGTCCAGGGTCCTGGATCAGTTGGTGTTAGATTTGGGAATATGGCTCAGGTGTTCTGATGTACAAATAGTTCTCCCATGTTGTGCTTAGCATGGTGCTACCTACATGGATGAGCAGTGAGTGTGCCATGTCCATTTCTCCAGGATGGGAGCACTAAGTGCACAAGCTGGATTGCCCTGGCTCAGCCCCATCTCCCCAGTCATTAGAAGTGACATTGGCAAGTTACTGGTTTTCTCTGTGTCTCAGTTTCTTCATCTGTAACACAGTATAATGATAACTCCTCTTCTGTTGGGTTGTTACAAGGACTGCACAAATTGACATGCGCACCTAGAAAATTGTCTGGGACATAGTGTGTTGATTTTCTAGTGTGAGAATATTTATAATCAGCTGAATTCTAGCCTACTTCTTTCTAGTCTTTTCCTCTCCCTGCTATGTGTTCAGAGAAAGGCTCAAGTAGCATAACCTGAACCAAAAATATATTCATTTGAGGTGCTCAGCATTGATTTATATCCACTGGAGTACAGACAAATGCATTTTAAGAATTGAACTCTAAGTGAGTGGACATTTCATAGATGTTGGAGATGGCAAGAGAATCTACTGAAATGAGACAAAATGTGCATGCCATAGCTATCAGCTGTGAGATAATACAAAAAATATATATCTTGATGTGAGACATAAAGTACTTCTATTAATAATAAGGGTGCCTGAATTTTCACTTCTTCCACTGGGGGCATGCACTTGAATTTATTTACCATATGGAACATTCTCCCATGTGCCATGTACCTGGTGTTGGTTGAGCTTGCTTAAACCTTGTTGTATTACATATAGTTAAGTCATTTTTATAAATTTGCCTAAAGTTATACACCCTTATATTTAATCTCTGAACAGTGTTCCTACCTAGCAGGATTGTTATGGCTCTCCTCTCACTGTTTTAATAAATACCAATTTATTTACAATTCTTACTTCTTCTCTTCCTACTACCTTTAGTCAACATTGAGATGAAGGTACTGAATACAGCCAATTAACAAACACAGAGTCTTCAGCTTTGGAATTTACTCAATGATCCTATGAGTTCCCTCATATTTTTTTCAGCTAGTTTTTTTAGAGTGGACAGTATGAATAGGAAGCAGGGGATTTGGCTTGACATATGAGCCCCCATGCACTCTTTATCCCAATTCAAGGGGATGGATCCAGAATGATGATGGCTTCACTTCTGCTGGAAGGAAAAAAGAGATAAAGTACCAAGCAAGCAAGCAAGCAAACAAACAAACAGGAGTTCAAAGTGTCAACCAGGTTGTCCTGAAAGAGACTGATCTTATGCTGAGCAGGGACTGTCTAGGTCTGATTGGACTGCAGAGTGGTGGTGTCTTCAAAGAATGACAGTATCAGAATTGTTGAGGGTTTGGATACCAACTACAATTCCTTTTGGAAAGAGTTTAGATGAAAAAGGCCCTGGTGGCCTCTTAAGATTATAGATAATGTCTCTATTTTATTGATGATATTCTATCCTATAGGATATTCTATTCTATTTTTTTATTGGGGTGTTAATGTGAGAATTTGTTCCATTTGGGTAAGTGCAATTGGATGCTTTTGCAAAAAGAGAAATATATAGAATTTAATCAGTTGATCATCTCTTGTTTATTATTTTATAGCAAAAAATTTCTGTTTTTTTACCTATATGGTAAAAAACATCTTGATTTATCAAAATTCCTTGTGAACTCAGTGAGTGAAGGACTTAAAAGAATAACCCTAATAAGTCTTAAAAGAATAACCCTAGTAAGTCTCAAGCCTTAACACATCCCTAAGTGTGAAGATGGAGAAGGTTAACAAGATGCCAAACCAGAGGACCAGCCTGGACTTTGGGCTTGATTGGGTTAGTGGAGTCAGAGATTTTGAGCAAACATGACCTAGACCATGCTGAGGATCAGCACCAGAACTACCTAACCAAGTGGGATTGGCTGGACCATCAGGAGTTGGACAGATATAGGACTGAGGGGAAAACTAGTCAAGAATTTGACCAGTAATAGAGCTTGAATTTTCTCATATTCTTAGTGGGAATAATGATAGTATATATTTCATAGGGTTGTTGTGAGCGTTGATTAGCATAAAAAATATAAAGCTCTTAGCAAAGTGCCTGCAACTCAACAACAGCAGCTTTGCTTTTGCTTTTATAATAATATAATAATAAGTATTATTATGACTGAGGCAGCACAGAGGAGGAAAAGGTCTTACTGTGATGAAGTATTCCAATAATTATTTTGTAACTTATTTAACAATCATATATAATCTAACCTTGAATGTCTGAGGGAGACTTGGGCAAAGGGGAGAGGATTTTCTAAAAGTTTATTTTCTACAGCACCATAGGTGAGTTGGGAGTGAAGAAGCAGACAGGATAACAGATGAAGAAATTTCAATGAGACAGAAAAATGCAGCTCTGAGAGCTTCTCCAATTTTATACTAGGGATGACCTGCATTTCTTCTCAAATTATTATTTTAATCACATGCAGTGATCTCCAAATGGTCTCATTAAAAAAAAGATGCTACTTGGCATATTCCTCTTACAAAGTATAAAGTGAGTTAAGTTTCAGATCTGGTCTTTTGGTTATTTTTGTTCATGAACAAGAGATAGTGACTGTTGCTCTAAACTGGGTATCTGTAGAATGACTTAAATAAGCATATCCTTGTCAAAATGCAGAGCTTCCAGAAGCCAACAGCCCCAAGTTGAATAAAACCTTGATGATGTTGTTTGTAATGATATCCACTGAAAAGGGCTGCTGTTATTGGTTGAACTATGATCTCTCAAAACTGGTTTGTAGAAGTCCCAATCCTCAGGATCTCAGCATGTCACCACATTTGGAGATAAGGTCTTTAAGGAAGTGACTAAGTTAAAATGAATTTTATCTTTAGGGTGAGGTCCTATAGTCCCATAAGAGTGGTGTCCTTATAAGAAGAGGCAGAGACACACACAGAGAAAAGGCCAGGTGAGGACATAGCGAAAATGTGGCCACCTTCAGGGCTGGGAGAGAGGGCTCAGGAGAAACCAAACCTGTTGGCACCTTGATCTTGGACTTCCAGCCTTTGGAACTGTGAGCAAGTAAATTTCTGTTGTTTTGCTTTGTTATTGTAGCAAATGAATACACCTGCCTTGCTCTAGGATCTTCAACCTGATCTTTCACATTATACGGAACTCAAAGTTCAAGAAATATGAAGAATAGGGCTCAGAGTCCACCTCTCTGTTCAGGTTTTATAGTAACAAGCATGCTGAAGCAGCCAACTTGTCTGTGGGTAACACAGGTTAAATATTTGAGTGATCCTCCTGGTTAGAGCCAGGCTGTGGTCAACAAGATGACACTACAAGGTAATCCCAACCCATAGAAATATGCTCAGGAAATATGATATAGCTGTTTGGAAATACCCTTGACTTTGCTGTCACTGATAAAGATATGCACGTACACACAAGTATACGCAGATGTCCACATCTTTAAGGAAATAAAAAACTCAAACAAGCCTCACTCACTGAAACATCCTGGAGTCATGAGGAGTTACTATTCATCAGAAACAAGAGGAAGTATGAGAAAACCACCAAGAATACATGGAATCAATCTCTCTCTGTCTCTTTTAAGTTTTCTCTGTTTTCACTGGACTAATGCTGTTACAGCTGGACATACTACTGTCAGATACTACTTAGAGCTGCAATCATGTTTTCATAAAGCCTTAGGAGTGATCTGAAGAAGCTTCCTGTACAGCCTAACATTAAGGAAAAAAAAAAAAGTCAGTGAGGCTAGGAATTCCAACAGTTTTTCTATCTTCCTGGAAAAGCCACCCAGTGGCTTGTGAAGCCTACATTTCTCTCTCTACCCAGTCACCAGTGTGGTCATGACTGTGATGGCCCCCTGGCCAGCTCTCTTTTGGCCATGAGACACTCACTGTCACTGGGGAGAGACACTGTTTCCATCATACTGTCCTGGCGGCTCTCTTTTGGCCATGCAACACCCACTGTCCCTGGGGAGAGACACTGTTTCCATCATGCTAAGTCAAGCAGGGCTGTCCATCCACAGTCTGGCTGGAAGTGCATCTGGTCCTGGAAAAGATCGTGGCACTTCATCATCCGTTTCATTGCCAGTAATGTGGTGAAAAACATAGTTGGCTCCTCTCTTAAATCACAGAAATCACAGGCAGCACCAGTTAATAGGGAATCCACATGTCAGCTCCTCCAGGCTGTGTGCTAAGGGAAGCCAGAAACAGCTCCGCTTCTCAATTAGGTGAGAGTGAGTTTGGTCCGAAGGGTGTACAAGCACCTCTTTCTTCCACCCCGACACCCGCCCACCTGCCCTGCTTCTCTCATTAACGTGTGCCTGCAATTAAGACATGATGCTCTCAAGATACAAGTGTTCCTTCATGCCGAGGATGTCTGTGCCTTTTCCTCCCCTTGTGGAAATCCTCCTGCCAATTTGAAAAATCCAGAAATAAAGCTGTCAGTTTAAGCACATTAAATCGTGAAATGATGAGAACAAAGTCACTAACAGACCCTGTCTCCCAACAACGAACCTCCAGAGGGATATTTTCCTGTCAGGGAAGCTCTCTCTGAAAGTGTCCACCTTTGAAAATATTTTGCACTCTTGAGAGAGGCATTAAATTTTATTAAGTCTAAATGAAGTTTGTTTTACTTTTATGTGTTTTAATCTATATTTGAATGCCATGGGAGCTGTTATGGATGGACACATCTCAGTCCCATTTGAGTGTGAGCAAACGATGCAGCTTATTGAACCAGATTCTTAAACATTATCCATTAACATGTTGAAGGCATCTGAGGAGTAAAACCATCCAGCAGATATTTATGAATGTGAGGCTCTGTAGCTGAGATGTCCAAGCACAGCAGATCTATGGAGGGAGAACTTAAATCAGAAGAGATGAATAAGTGTCTGGTGAGCCTGAAATAAATGAACAAGTGTATAAAGAACATAAAAAAGGTAGAGGGAGAACAGGGAAGGGACAAATAAAAGGAAGATTATGACTTATAGCAGATATGCAGGTGATCATATTTTCTTTATAAAGAGTCTTGCTTCCAAGGAGTTTAAGCTGAATGTTTGATTAGTGATTTATTTAATAAATATGTGTAGCGTACCTATGAAGTGCCTGGCATTCATTCACTTGGCCTTTGGGACATAATGGTATACTCCCCGTTTTTTGTAGATATCACTGTTGGCTGGGGGAGTGAGACTCTGGCTTCACTCTAAAAACTATGAAGATGTGAAGAAAAGTACTCTGGGGAAAAAAAAGAACCTTAGATGAAGCTGGGGGTTGGGCTCAGGTATTGGGGATATTGGAGATTACCACTTTCTAAGTGGTACAGTGAGATCTTAAGGAAAGAAGAACATAAAGAAGAGGATAGTTTTGGGGTGCGGCATGATGCGGAGGAAAGTGGTGGGGCAGGAGCATGGTTCTGAATGGGGTGGAGGGTACAGCGCATGTAATCTGACAGCGCTGGGGATGGTGGAAAGCCCTACATAACAGGAGCATGTGATGATATGCAGAGAAGGTGGAGGGGCTGAAGCTCGGGAGATGAATCAGCCTGGCCCAGGCTAAGGCATTTGTCCTGTAGTATCTTAAAGTCATGGTAAGCTCACTGAAGCTGCTAAGCAGACACAATCAGCTTTGTTTTCCTGCAAGACCATATTCTGCTAAGGGGAACAGGCTGAAGCAGGCAAGTGGCACCAAATGGAAGATTTTACGATAGTTTGAATCAACTTAACACCTTTGGCTTTTCCTTCCTCACTGAGCAACACAGGTCTGCAATTATACATTCTCTGAGCCCTCAGAAAATCCTTCCAGTTTCTGCCTTTAGTTTTGACCCTGCCTGCTCTCTCTAAAGCATCTGCTTCCACGCTTTAACGTGTGTCATGTCTCTCTGTCCTCAGGGCAGTGGCGGTGCAAGTAGAGAGGAGAGCAAGATTTGAGAGACATGTTTGAGGCGTAGTCAATGTATGTGTTTATTAACTTAGTCTACCCAGTCCACACACTGACTAAAATTTGAGAGTTGCTTTGGTAACCTACCTTTATTTTTTCTTTCCTGTTTCTTTTTAAATTTTTTTATTAAAATATAATTAATTTACAATGTTGTGTTAGTTTCAGCAAAGTGATTCAGATAGATATATATATATATATATATATATAGATATATATATATATTCTTTTTCATATTATTTTCCATTGTAGGTTATTACAAGATATTTAGTTCCCTCCCTGTGCTATACATAGAGTAGGACCTTGTTGGTTATCTATTTTATATATAGTAGTGTGTATATGTTATATAATTATAGGACTATGTTACATAGTTATAATTATATGTTATAGTCTACATATAAGCAATATCATATGATATTTGTCTTTTCCTGTCTGACTTACTTCACTTAGTATGATAATCTGTAGGTCCATCCATGTTGCTGCAAATGGCATTATTTCATTCTTTTTTATGGCTGAGTAATATTCCACTGTATATATGTACATCTCCTTTATCTATTCATCTGTCAATGGACATTTAGGTTGCTTCCATGTCTTGGCTATTGTAAATAGTGCTGCTATGAACATTTGGGTGTGTGTATCTTTTTGAATTAGATTTTTATCTGTATATCAATTCAAGAATTCTAGCTTTTGCTCCCTCCTCAAACTACTTTCTCCCCTAAGGTTTCTACAAGGATCATGTTAATGTGATCTTCACTTAAAGAGGTCTTTACAGTGTGAAAGGAGCAACTTCTATTACCTAAAGGTAAAATAAATATCTACCAGGTACAGATCAAAATGCTTTGCATGAATTAAGTCATTTAAGCCCACAGCGTTAGGTACTTCATGCATATTATCTCTTTAAAAAACACACCTTATGGTATACATATTATTGTTCACATTTTATAGATTTGGAAGTTGAGGTCCTTTGCAATTTCAAGCATATGGGAAAGACCTGTTATGTTGGGAACCTTGTTTATTGTCCTCAATCACTCTACAGACAGCAAACTTCTATCAGCTTCATAGAGCTATAGAATTCTAGATTCTCAGAATGAGAGGAATTTTGTAGGTAATTTTTCCAGCCCCACAGGCAAAACTTCCATATGTATTCTGGACCTAGAGTACATCTATTCCTTTAGGCATTCACTCACTGCCCACATTGCTGATTCTTTGTCTAGATAGTCCCACTGTTAAAGGTGCTTTGCCTATCCTGTAATCTTTCTATACTTGGTTTCAGCACTTTTAGAGACAGGGAATTCACTACATTCCTGAAGCAGCCTATTCTGTTGTATATTTAGTTTGTGAGATTTTTTTTTCTTTTTTTCTTTTTTTTTGGCCTCATAGTGTGGCATGCAGGATCTTACTTCCCTGACCAGGGATTGAACCCATGCCCCCTGCAGTGGAAGCTTGGAGTCCTAACCACTAGAACATCAGGGAAGTCCCCTGTGAGATTTCTTATATTGAGCCCAAATCTATTTCCCTCCAACCTCCAATCACTGATCATAAATTTATCTCATGAGACCATCTAGAATAAGTATAATCTTTCTTCCACAGGACAGTCCTTCAGTTATTTGAAGAACCTTTTTTCTTGGATAAATTTCCACTCCCTTCCACCAAGTTTCTTCTTCCTTGGCTCTACATCCTTTGTTCTTTATGTGGCCCAGTTTCAAACCTCCTTAGTACTCAGTGGCTGTTCTCAGGTTGTTCATACTTGAACACATCCCACGACATCTTCATGAGCCTTTACATGCAATGCCCAGTACTCTGTGCAAGTCTCCAAGCCTGCTCTGTTTCTGGGAAGAGCAGAGAGCAGTTATCCCTCACTTCTCCCTCACCTTTTCATTTGCAATTACACCCTTGTGCTGGTGTCCGTATCCTCTGCAAGACAGCAAGAAGGTCAAAGACCATGAACCAATTTTGCTTTCAGTAGTATCTACAGCAGAGTCCCTGGCATGAATAAGTGCGCAATAAATGCTTGTGGAATGAATAGTGCACTGCTGTTAAAATACCGAAGGAGAGCATGCCGGGTTTTCTAAACAGCACTGAACTAGAAGTAACTTTGGAGACTCACTAGCCTTGTCAGCCCATTTTCAGGAAAGAAAACTGAGACCAGAGAAGTCATTTGTTTAAGGTCACACAGCTGAGCTAAGAGCAGAACTCGGGCCCACTGACTCCCACTTCAGTGCCAGTGAGTGAAAGGGCCACCCCAGGTCTCAGTGGGGTATGGTGCTGGTGGCGGTGGGCATGAAACAGACATTTACAATCTCTGAGGACCAGGAATCTTGGGACTCTGGGCAAACCACGATGAAGTAGCCTTTGCAGCCCAGGCCTCACTTCCAGGTCAGGAGCTAACTCAATGGGACAGAGCTGTGTTCAAGACAGCTTTCGGCCCCAGCTGTGGATTCAGGGCATTTCCAGGGCCTGCCTAAAGGTCAAATATTGATTTAGCATCACTCCTCTAAGATCTCCTCAGCTGCACTGGGAAAGGATTGACAAATAAGAAACCGCCAGTGATCTACCCAGAGAATTATTCGAGGGAAATGAAATGAAGTGTTGGCAGTACAATGAAATAAATTACGTTTTTCATCTGCTGCAGCTCACCTAGAGGAAGGAAGCCGAGGCCATTACCATTCTTAGCAAACAAAGCAAAACTGGATGTCAGTTACTGCTTTCCTCTGTACGTGCTGTTCATAGATGTGTCTGGCCTGATCATAGTAGAATTACGGCTCTCATACTATAAACAACACTGATCCATAGCCTCCCTCTGAGACTATGAGGAGGGGATTCTGCAATAGTATTTTACAGCTTGAAACAATGTATAATATAAGCCCCTAATCGAATGGTAATGGTCTACTTTGTCACCTTGAGCTACACAAGTGTCAATAACATCGTGAGTGACGCTTACCTTGATTAAGCTCTGTGGCTATGCATGACTTCATTCATTCCTCACAATAGTGATTACCCCCATTTCACAGGTGGGGGAATCGAGGTTCAGAGGGTGCTAATTTTGAAATCATATCTCCCTAATGCTAGAGCCAGTGTTCTTAACCCTGTGCTCGCATAATGCACTGGGAAAATAAATGTTAATCTAGCTGTGGGTCTCCTGTTTTAGGCAGAAACTTTCTCTTCCAGGAGACATTTCTTTCTGCTTTGAATGTCTTTACAACCCCGTTGCCTCTGCAACTTTACTCTGCTTCTACTCATCCTTCTGGAGTCCATGAAGGTGCCCCTACTTCCAAGAAGCCCTCTCTGGCCTCTCCCTCTCATCTGACTTTGCACAGCCCCTCCATCACATTTCTGCCATTGAATTAATGATTCTGCTTGCTTAATATCTTGTTTCCCCCACTGCTAGACCATGGACCCTTTGAGGTCAAAGGCCATTACTTAGTGAGCCTGTGTCCCCAGTGCCTGGCATAAGTAAGTGTTCATTTATTATATGAAAGACAACTCCAGAATACCTGATAATTAGTAGGTGCGTGCTTTCTAATCACAAGATGGTGGGAGGTGGTTTAAAAGATTACCTTCCTCTAGGGTGGAGGCTTTGCTTTCATCAGTATCCCCAGCAGAGCACCTGGCCGGAGTAGACATGCAATCAAGTGAATGTAACAGAACCAGAAAAATCCTACCAAAAATATACTCAACTACACAAAAGAAAAGACCAAGCTCAAGAGGGAATGAAGAAGGTCATTCAAGGTGGCCAAGCACAGTAGGAACCATTTGGGATTCTGGAGTGAGAGAGAGGCCTGGGTTCAACCCCAGCTCTGTCACTGCCTGGCACTTGATCTAGCAATTAAGTCGCTGAAACTCAGTTTCTTCATCTGAAAATGGTGTTAAAGGTCAGTTGTGAGAATTATTTACAATACTATGTATACGAATCTTAGCAAAAAGCTCAGCATGTTTGCACAAATAAATATAGCTGCCTACTCCACTCTTTTCCAACAGATTTGCCAAGGTCCTGAAATACACTTTTCCTGAAAAATATTGCTAATCTGATATGTAGGTGGGGGTGAGTAGGTATCCATGATTCCACATCAATAGTATATAAATTGTGGAACTAATTTTTCAGGTTGAATTCTAGGCGTATGAAAAATCTTCTTCCACATGCTGTTCTCAAGTAGAGCCAATTACTTGCACATAGCGCATTTTATAAGTTATATTTTATGGCAATTTTTATATTGTGTTTTCTTTCTATGTTGTGAGTTACTTAGGGCAGAAATTGTCTCTAATTCACCTTTCCTTGGGATTTGGGCGTAGTACAATGCCCGGCATACAATAGATACTTTTTATTTTTAGCACTGATCACAACTGTTCTTGAAAGGTTTTTTAAAATGTAATTATGTTTTACATATGTTTTTCCTAAGAAGTTGTGAGAATCAGAAAGCGTTAAGAGAGTAAAGGAAACTGCCCAACTATTGGTACTTATTTAATTGTACTACTGTCAATACTAGGACCTCTGCAAAATAGCACATTTTGAGCCATGGGACTTTGGAGGCAACTACCCCCCCTCCATGTCTACCACTGCTCACACTCTGGGAAGGGCTGTTCTAGGTTGTGGGTCACAGAGGTGATGGCAGGGAGTCCCACGGACTGTGCAGTCACTCACCACTATTTCCCCAATGTCTCCCATGGTGTCAAGTATGCAGCAAATGCTCAGAAAGTATTGATATTGAATGCTTCAATCACCAGAGAGGGAAATAAGAGTTATGGGAAAGAATCCCACAGAACGTGTTTCCCAGCTATAGGTAGGTGTGACACTTACCTCCTTTATAGGTGGTTCTGACTTCAGGGTTCATGAGGGTCACCTGGAAAAGTTGGTAAGATGCAGCTGGAGGTCTGGTGAGGATTGAGGAGAAAACTCTAGGTGCTGATAGAAATTCTATTCTGGCAGGAGAGCATGCGTGCTATTCCAGGGCAACTCCAGCAGAGCTGCAGAGCTTGGATGTGAGTCCAGCAGGCTTATGATGGGTCATCTGGGGAGGCAGTCTCAGAACCCAGGCAGGAGGAAAAACATCAAGCAGCCTTTAAATGTGGTGTGGTCCCTAATCATTGGATTGAACATGAGGAAAAATTTGGGTCTGTGGGAGATGGATTGACTGGAACAAATTTGGACTTCTGTTTTAGAGGCATGGTCTTGCCGAGAACCTTAATAAGTCAGAGTTCAGAAACAAGAACTAGCACTTGAGATGGGGTCTGATGAGCTACATCTTTTTCTTTATGACACAGACACAGCTCAAGCATCTCCCCACTGCAGCTTGCTTCTGCCTCTTACATTGTAGTCATCACACTGCACTGCACTAGTCTATTTATAGTTCTGTCTCCCTCACTCTATGGTGAACAGCTTGATAGTATGGGCCATGATTTGTTGTTGTTGTTATTATAATTTGTCTTCTTGCCCATAGTATTTATCTCAGAGCCTGGCATATGATATCTGTTTACTGAATGATGACATAAGTGGATTGGTGGGTGGATTTGTGAATGATTTCTTTTCCTTTCCTCCCCCAATGCCCCATTAGGAGAGAGGTATTTACATCCCTCTTGAAGGAAAGCAGGGCACTCCTAGGAGCTGAAGCAGCTTTGAATGTGCGTGTGTGAATTAAATGGTCTCAGTTGTGGAAAAAGGCAAACCAAAGAGGCAGGGGCCAGAAGAAGAAAAACTTTGAACAACTAGTCTTTCATCATCGGTCATTGACATCTTGGTGTGGCTGAATCTGTTATTATTTTTTATCAACGCAGCTTATCAGAGGGTGAGGAAGGTGGGAAGGTGGAAGAAAAAGTTTACATTAATTGTATATTTTTTGCATTTTTCATATTTTTTATTCATATGTTCAAATTTAAACCTTACAAAACTTTTATAAAACATTTATTATTGCCCCTTTAAAAAAGCAGAAACTGAATAATTAAGATCACAGTGGTACTCCAGGGCAGTCTAGAGCTGGAGGAAGTCACTGGTGAGTGCTCACCCTAACTTGGGACCCTGGGAGTAGAAGAAGGAGATTATGAGCTCATTGGATGCCTGGGGAGAGGGAGGTCTGGTCTCATATATCACTTCAGTACCTTTGACACACACAACAGGACCACCAAGACATGGCAAACCTTCTAGGAGAGATTTCATCAATTCTTATTTGTTTCTCACTGATAATTCTGTGTGTTCCCCATGGCTTCTGTGTAGTTTTTTTATACTAATTAATCAAATTATCAGCCATAGGAAAAATGACATTTATGCAGTTGGCACTTGGTACTAGGGGCACAAGAATAATAAAAATATAATTACTTTTTGTTGAGTAACTGGAACAATGCTACCATTTTCCTCGTATTCTCTTAATTCCTCCTCAAGTGAACCCTATGAAGTAGGTTTTATTATCACCTCCAACTGGCAGATGAAGAAAAGAAGGCTCAAAAGGTTAACTAACTTAGCTCTACCACTTTCAAGTTCTGACCTTGGATGATTCTTTTTGACTTCATCACCCGTATCCTTTGTATTATAGCATGCATGGATCAGGGGTTCATTTGGGGAGGTATATTATAAATGTATAATTAAATATAATAACTGACATAAGTGCTTTAATAGATGTTACAAAAGCTGGTAGAGCTAGTCAATTCTTTAGCCAGAGAAGGTGGTAGTATGGTGGAGGGGATGTTCAAATTGAGCCTTAAATGAGGAATAGTTTGTTAAAAAAGTTGCTTTTTTGCCTTGTGTATTAAAATCACTTAAAATTTCAACAAACAGGTGGAATGAAAAATGTGTCCAATGTATGCAGCATCCATTTGCCCTAATGCCCATCACCTCCTATGCTTCCTTGGGACTTGCCTTCTTTCTATCACAATACTATTGGTTGCTACGCCTGGGTTCATGTTCATGGTTAAACTGATGGTCCATCTGTTCCCAATGGAAAGAACAAATATTCTGCTGTAAGCCTTGAATATAGAACTGTCACATAGTTAAGGCAGAACTGTCAAACATCTTCTCTTCCAAAGGCCAGAGAACATTTTTAGCAATGTGTTCATTTGTCTCTGTTGCTCATTCAGGGCTATGCTATAATCAAGAATATTTCAGGAGATGTCCTGCTGGTGCTGGAGGAGTTTGTGCATAGATTTAAGTAATAAATTGGCAATCATTACACGTATGAGAAGAACATTCAATATCCTAGGGTGAAATTTATAATTGACTCTTTAGGTAGCACATCTTTACAAGTTTTATTTCCCTTTCCTTTTCATTACATCTTTTTACTAATCTGTCTTCTTCTAAGTTACCAAAAACACACTTTTAAAAAACTGTTCTTTTTGGTTTCTTTTCTCAGTTTTTCTTTTCTTAATTATTGCCCTGGATAGTGTTGCAGTTGTCTGTCCTGGGTTCTTTGGAAGCTGTCCATTGTGTTAGCTTAGGAATTTGGAGTCTTAAACCTTGTTTGAATTGTAGCTCCACAACTTACCACCATGCAAAACCTTTTAATACAATTTTTCCCATTTGTAAAATGGGGTGATGATAGCATTGATCTCTTTGAGTTGGTGTGACAACAAATGAAATAATGCTTGTAGAAGGCTGAGTACTATTCCTGGTACATAGGGAGATCTCCAGAAAATATTGGTTATTATGATGTTTTCTAGCACAGTTCTTGGTACATAGCAGACACTTGAATTTGTTTGTTAAGTGGCGGAAGAAGACACAAGTCATGGGGAAAATGAATGACTTATTTAAGGACCCACAGTTAGTGGCAGAGCTGAACTGTGGTCCACCTCTTTCCAACCAAGGGTATTTCTTTTTCTAGTAGACTAATCTGTTTTTTTTTTCTTTTAAAACTGCCATTTGTCCACATTTTAATCTATGAAAAGAGGTTTGTGTTATTTCTATTTTTTATTTGTATTTATTTATGTTTCTAAATGCCTCTTACTCCCAAAAAATTGTTTCATAAAAAGCCATAAAATATAGATTAACCATCACATAACAGGTACTGAAAAATGATAATCCAAAAACTAAGCAAGAGGGGATAGGCAATTATATCTATATCCAAAGCCATAGTATCAATACAAGGCCAGAGACAGTGCTTGAACTCAGAGCATGGCTCTGTATGGCCCAGCAGTCAGGTGCATGCGCACATGTGGCCAAAGGTGATCCTCAAGTTTTGAGCCCCCAGAGGTCCACATGGAGCTCCTTCTAGAAGTCTAGTGAAGCCTCTGTCACTGGTATTTCCACAATCCCTCTTGACACATCTAAAACGTCAAAGTCAAAGACTGGGCAGCTATCAGACAGTCCCTCAACTCCTGAGACCTGGGTTAGCAGAGATAGATGTAGATCCACATATTTAGTTTTCACTGGAGGAGCTTATAGGTGAAAATGCAGCTGGGCCACAGCACCATAAGCTCATGTTCCTTCCAGCTGCTCAGGAAAAACGTCGAGTTGGAAAGTAGTCTGAGTCCAATGTTCCAGCTGGACACATCCTTTAGACAGGCTGCAGATGGTCTGTGGTTTAGCCTGTTAGATCAATCACTGCTTGGTCTTTACAAAGTGATGGTCCAACCAAAGACACCTTTATTACTATTCGTTATAACTACACTTTACCCTCCAGACTTCAACATAATCACAGATAATTAGAAGCTAGCAGGGTGGTGTGCATATTCTGTGATTCGGTTAAGTGTCCTGCAGACTGCAAAGTGGACCTCCCTAATTTTAAGCCATTGCCTGCATTAATTGACATTGCCCAAGAAGGAAGGAAGTCTCCAGCCACCGTGAGAAAGAACATGCATTTTCCATTTTATATGACATGAAGAGAAAATGCTATCTTTGTGAATTTTCTCCTGCTCTGGAGGATATATGATGAAATTATTCAGAATCCAGAGGGTGCAACCTAATGTCAGAAAGCTGTTCTATTTGATTACGTCTTCACAGGGCCACTTTTTCAAATATTGTGGCCAAGCTATATCTGCTTCTGAATGCTTCTGAAACAAAACTATTTTCAAAAGCTGAAAAAACATCAATCATCTATACATTGGTTTATCCAGTGATCCATACATACAAAAAAGACTTACTTCAGTCTACTATACGCTAAAGAGTTTGGTCATCATCACAGTCACATAAAGTTGAGACACTGTGGTCCCTAAAGTCAAAGAACTTAAAGAAATATATACCCTTTATTTTGGAAGGAAATTCAATGTTTTTTTAGTCTTGCTATCTTTATAAGAAGTCTGGTAGGTCAAATTTGATTTGCTGAAAAATATTTTTAAAGGCTAAGTAATTATAAGGTGTTAAAAGATGTAAAAGTAAAGTGCTATGGATTCTCAGGTTGTGGAAAAGCTACTTTGAGATAGAGGTTATCAGGGAAGATTTCACAACGGAAGTGGCATTTATTTGGTTCTTACGAGATGGTCTAGTGGGCTGAATGGTGGACCCAAAAGATGTGTCCATTGCTAATCTCTAGAACCTTATATGGCAAACATATGTTAAAAGAGTAAACATTACCTTATATGGAAAAATTTGTGATTACGTGAAAGATTTTGAGAGAAAGAGTTTATCCTGGATTATCAGGGTGGATACTCCTCAATCCAATAAAAAGAATCCTTTTAAGAATGAGGCAGAACCTAGAGATTGTCATACAGAGTGAAGTAAGTCAGAAAGAGAAAGACAAATGTTGCATAATATCGCTTATGTGTGGAATCTAGAAAAATGGTACAGATGACTTATTTACAAAGCAGAAATAGAGTCACAGATGTAGAAAACAAACTTACGGTCACCAAGGGGGGAAGGGGGTGTGGGATGAATTGGGAGATTGGGACCGACATACATACACTACTATATACAAAATAGATAACTAATGAGAACCTACTGTATAGTACAGGAAACTCTGTGCTTTGTGGTGATCTAAGTGGGAAGGAAATCTAAAATTGAGTGGACATGTGTATATGTATAACTGATTCACTTTGCTGTACAGCAGAAACTAACACAACATTATAAAGCAACTATACTCCAATAAAAATTTTAAAAAATGCTGTAGAGAAAGATTCGACAGATAGAAGAGGAAGAGGCAATATGACCAAAGAGGTGGAGACTGGAGTGATGTGAACACAAGCCAAGGGATGTGGAAGCCACCAGAAGCTGGAAGATGCCCCTTTACAGCCTCCACAGGGAATGCAGCCCTGCTGACACCTTGATTTTAGACCTTGGGCCTCCAGAACGGCATCAGAATAAAGTTCAGTTGTTTTAAGTCACCTAGTTTGTGATAATAATCTGTTACACAGCCATAGGAAACCAGTACAAATAGGTAGGATTTTATGAGGTTAGAGAAAAAGGGCAACTAAGTGAAGGAACAATGTAAACAAATAAATGGAGACAGAGGATGTTTGGGATCCAGGAAGGGTTTGGTGTGATTGGACAGATAAATGTGTCTGGAGCACAAATAAATTATCCAACATTTATTGAGCGCTGTTAGGCACCATGCCTTGTGCCCAGTGCTCTCCATGTCACTTCTCATTTATTCTCGCAGCTACCCTGTGAGACAGGCCTTTTCTCATCTCCATTTTACAGATAAAGAAACAGGCAAACAGTTGAATCATATGCCCAAGCTCACAGAGTTAGGAAGCATTTGAACTGGAATTCTGACCCTATCTGTCTAGGCTCTAAACCTCTATGTCATCTGCTCTACTTAGTAATAAAAGGATGGGCTTCCTCTGCTCTTTACTTCACCTTATACTCATCTATCAGAGCACTTATCACAACTCTTTATAATTTGGTTTAATTTGCCTGTTTCTCCTACTAGACTATAAGGTCTTTGAGAGAAGAGAACATATTTCCTGATTGCCAGTGATTCCCCAGGCATGATACAGTGAATTGTAAGTATTTACTGAATTGATGACAATTGTTAAGCTCTGTAAAAGGATGCAGTACAAGGACCAGAAAGCGTTGCTGTGTATCTCTTAATTTGAATGAGGTCAGGAAATATTAAGGCACTCTTCTACCCTGTCTCTGTATCACAGAAGGATTTTCTTCTCCTTGAAGAAAACATTTGAGATGTGTGCAGGCAGAGGATAGGTGCAATCTGGTAATCTCCAAAAGAAAGAGTTACTCTTAAGACCAGGTCCTGTGCATCCAATGAGCACCACTGGCAGAGTCTAACTTCTTTCTGCTTCTGTGTAGATCCCCACAAAAGAAGGACCGATTACAATCCTGCTCATAGATGCTTCTGAGACATTTGAAGGAAACCAGAAGCACCATAGATGGCATCATTGTTTTGTCCCTTGGAAGAATGATCCCTAATGGGAGTTTTTTTTTTTAAAAAGAAGCCAGTCCCTCTTTGCTTCAAAGCCAGGGTTTCCCAAGGAGTAGATTTCCAGTTCTTACAACTCCCAGTTAGAACAGAACTATAGATGCCACTCCTACTGTGGAATGCAGCTTTTGCTTTAGAAGACAGAGGCTGAATGAAGCCTGTACTGGGTGGTGCTGGACCGTGGAAAGGGCTGTGGTCAGAGGCAGCAGAAGTGGAAACATACCCTGGAGAAGGCCTGCTGGCCTGAGCATGGTAATAGAATCATGTAAACCATAAAGGCAGCTACATAATAAGAGAGTAGCAAACCACACAGTATGAGAAAAGGTATGGGAGGATTAGAAGTGAAGCACTTGTGAAAGAGACGAGGAGAGGAAAGGGTGCAGAGAGGAAAGAAGCTTCTTGTAAGGATTTGCATGGAGGGCAACAAATCCCTAAAAGAAATGTTTGTATTATAAACCTGATGACCTTGTGCCCACACACATGCACACATGCACATTATCACAGAGAACACAGGAGAGAAAAGAAGAGAAATTAACCAATTATGATGATGGTTCTCACTCTGATTTATCTACTTTCATACCCAGAAACCTCCAATGTTTCCCCCATAAAGAAAAAACAAAATTTAATCTACATCCTCCCAACTTTCTGCATTCCAACTCTTATCTACATTTTGTGTGCTATGCTTTCCTGCCTCAATCAGGGCCTGTGTATGCAGCTTATACTTCCCTAAGCAGAACACTTTCACTTTCCCTACTTCCCTACCTCGGTATCTTCACTCACGGAATCTTCTCAACATGGATATTCAGTTTTATTTCTTCCTCTCAGAACTTCCCTCCCATCTCAACACTTTAAGGCCAAACAGAAGCTAACATCATTGATTCACTTATTCTTTCATGTATTGGACCAATATTTGTTGAGAACTTTTTCTGATAGCACAGAAAACACCATCTCTTTCTGTTATGTTTTTAAACATCTTTATTGGAGCATAATTGCTTTACAATGTTATGTTAGTTTCTGCTGTATAACAAAGTGAATCACCTATATGTATACATATATCCCCATATCCCCTCCCTCTTGCATCTCCCTCCCACCCTCCCTATCCTACCCCTCCAGGGGGTCACAAAGCACCGAGCTGATCTCCCTGTGCTATGCGGCTGCTTCCCACTAGCTATCTATTTTACATTTGGTAGTGTATATATGTCCATGCCACTCTCTCACTTCATCCCAGCTTACCCTTCCCCCTCCCCATATCCTCAAGTCCATTCTCTACGTCTGTGTTTTTATTCCTGTCCTGCCCCTACGTTCTTTCTGTTATTTTTGTATTTGTAGCCCTTGCCCTTCTGCACCAACGGTGGCAGTTTCTTCTTTGTAAATCCTGAGTGCCTTGTGTATACCAGTTCTCACAGGGTTTTTGAATAAACAATTCCCTGGCTAGAAGTGAGAAAACTTTGCCAATTAAAATAAAACTCACTAAGGATGTTTGCTGGTGAGTTGACACATTTAATTTCACTGTTTAGTAAAATTTGCTAAGATGTATCACACTGTGGGATGGGCACTACCGAGAAAGTCCTTTCTATTCCAGGATCTCACTGCCATTTCCCTAGTAAACACCATCTCTCACCCCACTTACTGCAGCAGCCTCCCAGGGATCTCGCTGCCTTAGTCATGCAGCCTTGAATCTATTTTCCATCCTCCAGTCACAGCAATCATTCTTAAACACAGATCTGATTGTGCTCATCCCTGCTTAAAGCCCTCTGATGGCTGACTCTGACTTAGAAGACACTGCAGGGTCTCCTCACAGCTCGAGTCTTCAGCGAAAATACTCATTTTCTTGCCAATCAACACACCCCTGCTGTTCCTTCTGTCTGGAATAATGCTCCCCTCGCCCCATCATCATGCATCCCATTCCCCTGGTTAACTCTTATTTCTCTTTTATATGACTATTCCCCTCCCTCCTGCCTCGGTCTGCGATTTTGTTTATATAGCATTCTACCTATCCTCAACTGTGGCATGTTTTACGCCATTTTTAATTGTCTGCTTATTTTTACCTAAACCCCATGAAACTTAGGATTTATAAAAGGACAAGCATCCTGTCTGTCTTGTTTACCAACTAACACAGGGGTCTGAGACAAGGTAGCAGTCAATGGGGAGTTTCAACACTGAGTTTAGTAGAGCCTCCTTAGGGAAACTAACAGGACACTTATTCTATAAAATGTTCTTGAATAAGAGTGGCACTTTCTCATTTAATATCACTAAACTGGTTACTTAGAGAAAATGGAATAACCTTTCTTGAGTCTGTGTATCTTCACCTAAACGACTAAGAGATGGAGGAAATGCCCTTCAAGAAGGAATGTTTCGCCTGTTTCCTGGGACCACTCTCAGGCCTAACCTGCCTTGCAAGAGCTGTGATTATCAAGTTACAACCCTTAATAAAAGAAGAATAATCTGTATTTGTTGAGTGCTTTCAATGTGACAGCCACCCTTTTTTTTTTTTTTTTTTTTAATGCGGTATGCAGGCCTCTCACCGTTGCGGCTTCTCCCGCCGCGGAGCACAGGCTCCAGACGTGCCCGCCCAGCGGCCATGGCTCACAGGCCCAGGCACTCCGCGGCACGTGGGATCCTCCCGGACCGCGGCACAAACCCGTGTCCCCTGCATCGGCAGGCGGACTCCCAAGCACTGCGCCACTAGGGAAGCCCTGACAGCCACTTTTAATACATATTTTTAATACTCAGAACTAGCCTGAAAGGCAGTATCATCATTATTCTTTTATATGAAGAAGCTGGGCCCAGAGGTAAGTCACTTGCACATGGATTCTAGTGTTAGTAAGTCACAGAGCCAGAATTCAACTAGAGCTGTTTCTTATTCTAGAATGAGACTTTGCTCTTTGGATTTCACCACGTGGTCTTTCTAAGGGCTTCCCTATACATGCAGGCTGAGAATGGAGTACAGACTGGGAAAATCTGGCTAGGTAGACTCAATGAACTGTAGGTTTCTCCTAGTAACAGAATGCTGGGAAAATAAGTCTATTTCTTTCCATTGCTCCTGTTCAAAAATAAATCAGCTCTTTTCATTTGTGAGTCCACAGTTTGGATAAGGATAAAGAATAGATGGTTTTTGGAAAAGTTTTAAAAGCAGGTGAAAGTCTTCTACTTCAGAATCTATATTTACCCACGTCCATTTAGCAACTAGCTCTGAAAAGGGATGAAAGGCCCGTTAGTACTGCAGAAAATGCCACTGCTAACAGCTGTTCACTACAGGCCACAGCACCAAAACATCATCAAGTGTCTGGATGATTAAAATGAATCCTTGCCTCTCTGACCCATGACAGATTCGGTCATCCAAGAGACAGCTCCTGAGATACATCTCAACCAGCTGCATGAAAAACCAGATCTTCATCATTGCACTGTTACCAAATGGAAAACTTCCTATTATTACAAGGTGTATTATGCTAAATGACTGATCTTTTTTTTACTGATTCATAGTGATTTAGTTAGGAAGTCATGAGTACGTAATCCTGGCTGATCTTGTGATCCTTGGAAATGACAGCTCAAGGCAGCAGCTGCCTTCGTGGAAGAGTAAAATGAAGACAGCAGTGCCTCTTCTGTTGCGTTATTCATACAAGTGAACCCATTCACTGAGCCATGTAGGACTCCTATTAACTCAGTGCTTAGGAACAAGAGTTGAGGATCAAAGTCTTAGCAAAAGCGCAAGTGTGGGGCTCCCGTGGTGGTGCAGTGGTTGAGAGTCCATCTGCCGATGCAGGGGACACGGGTTCGTGCCCTGGTCCGGGAAGATCCCACATGCCATGGAGCAGCTGGGCCCGTGAGCCATGGCCGCTGAGCCTGCACATCCGGAGCCTGTGCTCCACAATGGGAGAGGCCACAACACTGAGAGGCCCACGTACCGCAAAAAAAAAAAAAAAAAAAAAAAAGCGCAAGTGTGAGGTTATGTGAAAATGTCAATAAGTTTTAGGTATTTTTTTCCCCACAGCTTAAGGCTTTAAATTCTGAATTTGAGAAAGACAGGGCGATGTCCATGAAAATTTCATTTCCCCTGGTCTCTAAGGCTAGGTACTACACCTCACCTCAAAAATATCTGTGGTTTGGGTAAATGAGTGTCTAAACCACTCAGCTCATTTAGGGAAACATCTAGAATCTTACCATTCTTATTTCTTTAACTTTCAATAGACGATTCATTCAGGTGGCTCATATAGTTTTGTTTTTATTAACATCTTTATTGGAGTATAATTGCTTTACAATGTTGTGTTAGTTTCTGTTGTATAACAAAGTGAATCAGCTATACGTATACATATATCCCCATATCCCCTCCCTCTTGCATCTCCCTCCCTCCCACCCTCCCTATCCCACCCCTCTAGGGGGTCACAAAGCACCGAGCTGATCTCCCTGTGCTATGCAGCTGCTTCCTACTAGTTATTTATTTCACATTTGGTAGTGTATATACGTCCATGCAACTCTCACTTCATCCCAGCTTACCCTTCCTCCCCTCCATGTCCTCATGTCCATTCTCTACATCTGCGACTTTATTCCTGTCCTGCCCCTAGGTTCTTCAGAACCACTTTTTTTTTTTTTTTTAGATTCCATATATATGTGTTAGCATACGGTATTTGTTTTTCTCTTCCTGACTTACTTCACTCTGTATGACAGACTCTAGGTCAATCCACCTCACTACAAATAAATCAACTTCATTTCTTTTTATGGCTGAGTAATATTCCATTGTATATATGTGCCACATCTTCTTTATCCATTCATCTGTCAGTGGACACTTAAGTTGCTTCCATGTTTGGCTATTGTAAGCAGTGCTGCAGTGAACATTGTGGTACATGACTCATTTTGAATTATGATTTTCTCAGAGTATATGCCCAGTTGTGGGATTGCTGGGTCATATGGTAGTTCTATTTTTAGTTTTTTAAGGAATGTCCATACTGACCTCCATAGTGGCTGTATCAATTTATACTCACCAACACTGCAAGAGGGATCCTTTTTCTCCAAACCCTCTCCAGCATTTATTGTTTGTAGAATTTTTAATAAGGGCCATACTGACCAGTGTGAGGTGATACCTCATTTTGGTTTTGATATGCATTTCTCTAATGATTGGTAATGTTAAGCATTCTTTCATGTGTTTGTTGGCAATCTGTATATCTTCATTGGAAAAATGTCCATTTAGGTCTTCTGCCCATTTTTGGATTGGGTTTTTTGTTTTTTTGATATTGAGCTGCATGAGCTGCCTGTATATTTTGGAGATTACTCTTTTGTCAGTTGCTTTGTTTGCAAATATTTTCTCCCATTCTGAGGGCTGCCTTTTCATCTTGTTTATGGTTTCCTTTGCTGAGCAAAACTTTTAAGTTTCATTATGTCCTATGTGTTTATTTTTGTTTTCATTTCCATTTCTCTAGGAGGTGGGTCAAAAAGGATCTTGCAGTGATTTATGTCATAGAGTGTTCTGCCTATGTTTTCCTCTATGAGTTTGATAGTGTCTGGCCTTAAATTTAGGTCTTTAATCCATTTTGAGTTTATTTTGTATATGGTGCTAGGGAGTGTTCTAATTTCATTCTTTTACATGTAGTTGTCCAGTTTTCCCAGTACCACTTATTGAAGAGGCTGTCTTTTCTGCACCATATAGTCTTTCCTCCTTTATCAAAGATAAGGTGGCCATATGTGCGTGGGTTTATCTCTGAGCTTTCTATCCTGTTCCATTGATCTATATTTGTGTTTTTGTGCCAGTACACTATTGTCTTGATGACTGTAGCTTTGTAGTATAGTCTGAAGTCAGGGACCTGACTCCTCCAGCTCCGTTTTTCTTTCTTAAGATTGCTTTGGCTATTTGGGGTCTTTTGTGTTTCCATACAAATTGTGAAATGTTTTGTTCTAGTTCTGTGAAAAATTCTATTGGTAGTTTGATAGGGATTGCATTGAATCTGTAGATTGCTTTGCGTAGTAGGGTCATTTTCACAATGTTGATTCTTCCACTTCAAGGACATGGTATATCTCTCCATCTGTTTTCATCATTTTTAATCTCTTTCATCAGTGTTTTATAGTTTTCTGCATACAGGTGTTTTCTCTCCTCAGGTAGGTTTATTCCTAGGTATTTTATTCTTTTGGTTGCAGTGGTAAATGGGAATGTGTCCTTAATTTCTCCTTCTGACTTTTCATCAGTAGTTATAGGAATGCAAGAGATTTCTTTGCATTAATTTTATATCCTGCTACTTTACCAAATTCATTGATTAGCTCTAGTAGTTTTCTGGTAACATCTTTGGGATTCTCTGTGTATAGTATCATGTCATCTGCAAACAGTGACAGTTTTAGTTCTTCTTTTCTGTTTTGGTTTCATTTTATTTCTTTTTCTTCTCTGATTGCTGAGGCTAAAACTTCCAAAACTATGTTGAATAATAGTGATGAGAGTGAGCAACCATGTCTTGTTCTGGATCTTAGAGGAAATGGTTTGTTTTTCACCACTGAGAACAGTGTTGGTTGTGGTTTTTCACATATGGCCTTTAATATGTTGAGGTAAGTTCTTTCTATGCCTACTTTCTGGAGGGTTTTTATCATAAAAGTGTGTCGAATTTTGTCAAAAGTTTTTTTCTGCATTTATTGGGATGATCATATGGTTGTTCTCCTTCAATTTGTTAATATGGTTTATCACATTGATTGATTTGTGTACATTGAAGAATCCTGCATTCGGGGGATAAACCCCTCTTGATCATGGAGTATGATCCTTTTAATGTGTTGTTGGATTCTGTTTGCTAGTATTTGGTTGAGGATTTTTATATGTATGCTCATGTGTGATATTGGCCTGTAGTGTTTTTTTGTGTGTGACATCTTTTTCTGTTTTCAGTATCAGGGTGATGGTGGCCTCATAGAATGAGCTGAGGAGTGTTCCTACCTCTGCTATATTTTGGAAGAGTTTGAGAAGCATAGGTATTAGCTCTTCTCTAAATGTTTGATAGAATTTGCCTGTGAAGCCGTCTCATCATGGGCTTTTGTTTGTTGTAAGATTTTTAATCAAAGTTTCAATTTCAGGGCTTCCCTGGTGGTGCAGTGGTTGACAGTCCACCTGCCGATGCAGGGGACACAGGTTCGTGCCCCGGTCCAGGAGGATCCCACTTGCCATGGAGCAGCTGGGCCTGTGAGCCATGGCCACTGAGCCTGCGTGTCCAGAGCCTGTGCTCTGCACGGGAGAGGCCACAATGGTGAGAGGCCTGTGTACCAAAAAAAAAAAAAAAAAAAAAAAAAAAAAAATTTCAATTTCAGTGCTTGGGATTGGTCTGTTTATATTTTCTATTTCTTCCTGTTTCAGTCTTGGAAGATTGTGCTTTTCTAAGAATTTGTCCATTTCTTCCAGGTTGTCTATTTTATTGGCATATAGTTGTTTGTAGTAATCTCTCATGATCCTTTGTATTTCTGCAGTGTTGGTTTTTACTTCTCCTTTTTCATTTCTAATTATATTGATTTGAGTATTCTCCCTTTTTTGCTTGATGAGTCTGGTTAGTGGTTTATCAATTTTGTTTATTTTCTCAAAAAAAACACAGCTTTTGGTTTTATTGATCTTAGCTATTGTTTCCTTCATTTCTTTGTCATTTATTTCTGATATGATCTTTCTGATTTCTTTCCTTCTGCTAAGTTTGGGAGATTTTTGTTCTTCTTTCTCTAATTGCTTTAGGTGTAATGTTAGTTTGTTTATTTGAGATGTTTCTTGTTTCTTGAGGTAGGATTGTATGGCTATAATCTTCCCTCTTAGAACTGCTTGTGCTGCATCCCACAGGTTTTGGGTCATTGTGTTTTCATTGTCATTTTTTTCTAGATATATTTTGATTTCCTCTTTGATTTTTTCAGTGATCTCTTGGTTATTTTGTAGTGTATTGTTTAGCCTCCATGTATTTGTATTTTTTACAGATTTTTTTCCTGTAATTCATATCTAGTCTCATAGCACTGTGGTTGGAAAAGATACTTGATACAATTTCAATTTTCTTAAATTTCCCAAGGTTTGATTTGTGACCCAAGTTATGATCAATCCTAGAGAATGTTCAATGAGCACTTGAGAAGAAAGTGTATTCTGTCTTTTTTGGATGAAATGTCCTATAAATATAAATTTAATCCATCTTGTTTAATGTTTCACTTAAAGCTTGTGTTTCTTTATTTATTTTCACTTTGGATGATCTGTCCTTTGGTGACAAAGAGGTGTTAAAGTCCCCAATCTGATTGTGTTACTGTCGATTTCCCTTTTTATGGGTGTTAGCATTTGCCTTAAGTATTGAAGTACTCCTGTGTTGGGTGCATAAAAATTTATAGTTGCTATATCTTCTTCTTAGATTGATCTCTTGATCATTATGTACTGTTCTTTTTTGTCTCTTGTAATAGGCTTTCTTTTAAAATCTATTTTGTCTGATATTAGAATTGCTACTCCAGCTTTCTTTTGATTTCCATTTGCATGGAATATCTTTTTCCATCCCCTCACTTTTGGTCTGTATGTGTCCCTAGGTATGAAATGGGTCTCTTGTAGACAGCATCTATATGGGTCTTGTTTTTGTATCCATTCTGCCAGTCTATGTCTTTTGGTTGGAGCATTTAATCCATTTACAGTTAAGGTAGTTATCTATATTTGTGTTCCTATTACCATTTTCTTAATTGTTTTGGGTTTGTTATTGTCGATCTTTTCCTTCTCTTGTGTTTCCTGCTTAGAGAAGTTCCTTAAGGATTTGTTGTAAAGCTGGTTTTGTTGGTGCTGAATTCTCTAAGCTTTTGCTTGTCTGTAAGGTTTTTAATTTCTCTGTCGAATCTGAATGAGATCCTTGCTAGGTAGAGTAATCTTGGTTGTAGGTTTCATCACTTTAAATATGTTCTGGGGGCTTCCCTGGTGGCTCAGTGGTTGAGAGTCCACCTGCTGATGCAGGGGACATGGGTTCATTCCCCGGTCTGGGAAGAACCCACATGCCATATAGCGGCTGGGCCCGTGAGCCATGGCTGCTGAGCCTGCGCATCTGGAGCCTGTGCTCCACAATGGGAGAGGCCACAACAGTGAGAGACCCGCGTACCACAAAAAAAAAAAAAAGACTAAAAACTAAATATGTTCTGCCACTCCCTTCTGTCTTGCAGAGTTTCTGCTGAAAGATCAGCTGTTAACCTTATGGGGATTCCATTGTATGTTATTTATTGCTTTTCCCTTACTGCTTTTAATATTTTTTCTTTGTATTTAATTTTTGGTAGTTTGGTTAACATGTGTCTTGTCATGTTTCTCCTTGGATTTATCCTGGATGGGACTCTCTGAACTTCCTGGATTTGATTGACTATTTCCTTTCCCATATTAGGGAAGTTTTCAACTATAATCCTTCAAATATTTTCTCAGTCCATTTCTTTTTCTCTTCTTCTTCTGGGACCCCTATAATTCGAACGTTGGTGCATTTAATCTTGTTCCAGAGGTCTCTGAGGCAGTCCTCAATTCTTTTCATTATTTTTTCTTTCTCCTTCTCTGCAATAGTTATTTCCACTATTTTATCTTCCAGGTCACTTATCCGTTCTTCTGCCTCAGTTATTCTGCTATTGATTCCTTCTAGAGAATTTTAAATTTAATTTATTGTGTTATTCATCATTGTTTGTTTGCTGTTTATTTGTTCTTGGTCCTTGTTAAATGTTTTTTTTTTTTGTATTTTCTCCGCTCTATTTCCAAGATTTTGGGTCATCTTTACTATCATTACTCTGAATTGTTTTTCAGGTAGACTGCCTATTTCCTCTTCATTTGTTTTGTCTTGTGGTTTTTACTTTGCTCCTTCATCTGTTGTGTGTTTCTCTGTGTTCTCATTTTGTTAAACTTACTGTGTTTGGGGTTTCCATTTCCAGGCTGCAGGTTCGTAGTTCCCATTGTTTTTGGTATCTGCACCCAGTGGGTAAGGTTTTTTCAGTGCGTTGTGTAGGCTTCCTGGTGTAGGGGGACTGGTGCCTGTTTTCTGGTGCATGAGGCTGGATCTTGTCTTTCTGGTGTCCAGGACTGTGCCCGGTGGTGTGTTTTGGGGTGGCTGTGAACTTATTATTATTTTAGGCAGCCTCTCTTCTAATGGGTGGGGATATGTTCCTGTCTTGCTAGTTGTTTGGCATAGGGTGTCCAGCACTATAGGTTGCTGGTCATTGAATGTATCTGAGTCTTATCATTGAGATCAAGATCTCTGAGAGAGCTTTTGCCATTTGATATTACATGGGGCCAGGAGGTCTCTGGTGGACCAATGTCCTGAACTCAGCTCTCCCACCTCAGAGGCTCAGGCCTGACAGCTGGCTAGAGCACCAAGACTCTGTCTGCCACATGGCTTAGAAGAAAAGGGAGAAAAAAAAAGGAAAGAAAGGAAAAGAAAATAAATTAAAGTTATTAAAATAAAAAATTTACAAATATTAAAAATTAAAAAGTAGTAAAGAAAGAAAGAAAGAAAGAGCAACTACACCAAAAAACAAATCCACCAATGATAACAAGCGCTAAAAACTCGACTAAAAAACAACCAACCAAACAAACAAACAAACAAAAAAAAACAGACAGACAGAACCCTAGTACAAATGGTAAATCAAAGCTTTTGGGAAATCTGAGGTCTTCTGCCAGCGTTCTGCAGGTGTTCTGTAGGAGATGTTCCACATGTAGATGTATTTCTGATGTACTTGTGGGGAAGAAGGTGATCTCGATGTCCTACTCCTCTGCCATCTTGAAGTTATCCCCATATAGTTTTAAAATGGGAAGAAATTATGTTACAGTCTCCCTCCAATCTGTCACTCACCTTTCCAATTCCCACACACTGCCACATACGGAGCCACTGTTTTAGATTCTTGTGCATTTCTGAATTGCTGTATGAATATACAAAGATATAAGAGATCTTTCCCTGCCTTTACTCATATTATAAAAAATAGCATATTGTACACACTGTTCTGCACTTTGGTCTTTTCTTCTTCATCTTTTTTTTTTTTTTTTTTTTTTTTTGGTGGTACGTGGGCCTCTCACTGTTGTGGCCTCTCCCATTGCGGAGCATGCGCAGGCTCAGTGACCATGGCTCATGGGCCCAGCTGCTCTGCGGCACGTGGGATTTTCTCAGACCAGGGAACGAACCAGTGTCCCCTGTTTCGGCAGGCAGACTCTCAACCACTGCGCCACCAGGGAAGCCCTCTTCTTCATCTTAATAATGTATCTTGGAAATCATTCTATACCAGTGTGTGGAGAGCTCCTCATTTTGTATTATAGCTGCTTAGTGTTTCATTTTAGTGCTTAGTATTTCATAATTTATTGAACAAGTCCCAGCTGATGGACAATGGGACTCTTATTTTTTGATATTGCAAGTTATGTTGCAAATTTGTACATATTTGGACAGGAATATCTGTATAGAATGTTTACAAAATTGATATTGTTAGATCAAAATATCTATTTATGTGTAGTTCTGATAGCTGTTGTCAAGTTACCCTTCATAGGCATTTTACCAGTGAATGTTCTCACAAGAAATGTACAAGGGTTCTTGCTTCCTCCAGCATCTTCAAGAGTATATTACTAAGCAATCTACAGATTCAATGCAGTCTCTATCAAAATTTCAATAATATTTTTCACAGAGCTAGAACAAATAATTCTAAAATTTATATGGAATCACAGAAGATCCTAAAGCTATTTTGAGAAAGAAGAACAAAACTGAAGGTATCATCCTCACTGACTTCAAATTATTCCAAAAAGCTACACTAATCAAAACAGTATGGTGTTGGCATAAAAATAGACCCACAGATCAGTGGAACAGAACTGCTAGCACAGAAATAAATCCATGCATATATGGACAATTTATGACAAAGGAGCCAGAAATATACAATGGATAAAGAACAGCCTCCTCAATAAATGGTTTTGGGAAAACTGGACAGCCACATGCAAAAGAATGAAACTAGATCACTGTGTTACACCATACAAAAAAATTAACTCAGAATGGATTAAAGGCTTGGATGTAAGACCTGAAACCATAAAATTTTTAGAAGAAAACATGGGTCATTATCTCATTGACGTCAGGCTTAGCAACTTTTTTTGTGGATCTGTCTCCAAAAGCAAGGGAAACAAAAATAAAATAAACAAATGTGACTACACTAAAATTAAAGGCTTCTGCACAGTGAAGGCAACCATCATTCAGACAAAAAGGCAACCTACTGAGTGGGGGAAGATATTTGCAAATCATTATTTCCAATAAGAGGTTGATGTCTAAAATGTATAAGGAACTCATACAACAAACTCATACTCTACAACAAAAAAAGCAACTCAATTTAAAAAGTGGACAGAGAACCTGAATAGGTATTTTTCCAGAGAAGATATACAGATGGTTAGGATGAATTAGAAAAGATGTTCAACCTCACTAATTATTTGGAAAATGCAAATCAAAACCACTACAAGATATCACCTCACAGCTGTTAGAATAGCTATTATCAAAAAGACAAGAAATAACAAGTATTGGAGAAGATGTGTAGAAAAGAGAACCCTTGCATACTGTTGATGGGAATATAAATTGGTGCAGCCACTGTGGAAAACAGCATGGAGATTTCTCAATAAAATTAAAAATGGAACAACCATATGGTCCAGCTATTCCACTTCTGAGTATTTATCTGAAGAATACAAAAACACTAACTTGAAAAGATATTCCCATACCCATGTTCACTGAAGCATTATATTTATACATATATACATATAGATAGATAGATAATGGTATCTTACTCAGCCATAGAAAAGAATTAAATCTTGCCATTTGCAACAACATGGATGGACCCTGAGGGTATTATATCAGGTGAACTAAATCAGAGCGAAAACACAAATGCCATATGATTTACTCATGTGGAAACTAAACAAAACAAAAGCAAACTCCTAGATACAGAGAACAGATTGTTTTTATCAGAGGGGAAGATTAGGGGAGGGCAAAATGGGTGAAGGGGGTCAATTGTATGGTGACAAATGGTAACTAGACCTTTGGAGGTGATCACTTTGTAGAGTATATAGATATCAAATTATCATAGTGTACACATGAGACATATAATGTCATATACCAATAAAAAGAGTTTATTATTAAAATTTGTTCATATTCTTGCCATTTTGATAAGTGAAATTTAGATCTTAATGTAATTTTCATTTGTATCATTTTTATTACGAGTGAAGAGCATCTTTTTATTACTTACAGACATTTTTATTTTTTTCTGTAAATTAAGTGTTCATATCCTTTGCCTATTTTTTCCAAATTTTTGGTCTTTTTTATAAGTTTTTAGAAGCTTCTTGTATATTGGCAATGTTAGTGCTTTGTAATATCATGCAAGTTACACACATTTTGCCCAGTTTTTCTTTCTTCTTTCCTCCCTCCCTCCCTCCCTCCTCCCTCCCTCCCTTCTCTTCCTTCCTTCCTTCCTTCCTTCCTTCCTTCTTTCCTTATGATTCTTTTTGGCCACTTAGAAGTTTTATTGTGTACTAAAATTTGTTTTTAATAACTTCTGGATTTCTAATCACGATTAGGAAGAATTTTCCTCTGCAAGATACACATATTCTTCCAAGGTTTTCTTTTTTTCCAGTTCCTTTGGGATTTCAATTTTACATTTAAATCTTTGATCCAACTGGAGTTTATTTTATTGTATGAATAAATGTATTTAACTTATTCTTTCCTGCTAAGGCTATTCAGTTTTTTCCATACCATTTATTGAATAGTCCTTTCTTTACCAATGTGATTTGACAGGACATCTTAAACACTTATGTATTTGAGTTCATTTTCAGTCTTTTAATTCTCTCCAATTTGTCTTTTCATGTGCCAAAATTATACTGTTCTTATTATTGTGGGTTGACAATTTAATGGGATTTATTGTTGGACTACAGCCCTCACATTGCTCTTCTTTTTCAGTTCCAGTATTTTTGTTTATTTATTTAATTCTAAAGAACTGTACCTTCAACTTGTCTAATTCCTCTCCCTTCCTATCCCAATGATAACAATAACAAAAAAAAAGAAGAAAAATTTTGTTGGGATCTTGTTAAATGTGTAAGATACTTTGGGGGAAATTAACACCTTCATGATTTTAATCATGAATCCATTCCAAGAAATGTTCTTTGCCTTTGTTTTTCTTCTTTTGTGTACTTTAATGGTAACTTAAAGTTTTCTTTACATAGGTTTTGCACATTACTCATTATCTTTTTTTTCTCTAATGTTGTTGTTTTTGTTGCTATTTTAAGTGGGATCTTTCTTTTGTTATTTTTCTAGCAGATTTTTTGTATAGATGACATCTATTGATTGATTTTTGTATATTATTATTGTTTTTACTCTTTAAGCTTTCTGAAAACTCTGAATATTTGTAGTTTTTCAGATGATTTTCTTGGGTTATTTTCTAAGTACACCATTATATCATCTGGTTATAATTCCTTTTACTTACCTAAATGCCTTGTCTAGTTCCTCCAGTTCAATATTAAATGAGACTGATGATAGGCATTCTTGTTTTCTTTCTCGAGAATTGTGTTAGTTTTATCTCATAGATTCTGATATATATCAATTTCATTAATTTTCTAGAGATTCTTTAATTTTGGTTTTATTTCTACTTTGAATCAAAAGTTTAAAATGGAGAGTTTTATATATCAATGTCTTTTAATGTTATTATTTTAAAATTTTTCATACATTTGTTTTTCAGTTTTATGAATTTGGAAACATTTCTGTGTTTGTGTAACTACCACCACAATCAGGATATAGAAAAGTGATCATACCCAAACATTCTCTTATATTACCCTTTTATAGTGACAACTCCCACCTACCCTTAACCTGTAGATATCACTGATCTGTTTTCCATCACTATTTTTTAACTTTTCTTATAATGTCAAATAAATGAAATCCTAGAGTATTAACTCTTTGAAACTGGCTTCTCTCCCTAAGCATAATGTCTTTGAGATTCATCCAGGCTGTTGCCTGTATCACTAGTTTGTTCCTTTTTACAGCTGAATAGTATTCCATTGCATCAATTTAACAAAGTTCATTTATCCATTCCCTTGCAGGACAGTTTGGTTTTTTGAAGGTTTTTGATATTACAAATAAATCTGCTAAGAATATTGGAGTATAGACTTTGTGTGTGAATATCACTTTGCATTTATCAAGGGCAAATACCCAGGAGGGGAACTGTTGGGTTATATGGTGAGTATATGTTTAACTTTGTAAGAAATTCCCTGCATTAATTAAGGTTCTCAAGAGAACAGTACCAATAGGTTGTGTGTGTATATACACACTCACACACATGTGTATATATACAAATGTATGTTTGTATATGTACACATGTATTCATGTATATTTATGTATACATGCACATATGTATATGACTATTTTATCTGTCTATCTATCTATCTAGAAATTTATTTAAAATAATTGGCTCATGGCTCATATGATTATAGAGGCTTGGTGAATAAAAAATCTGATGGGATAAGACCGCAGACTGGAGACACATGAAAGAATTGCAGTTTGAGTCCAAAGACAGTCAGCTGGAAGCTTCTTTTTTGCTCTGGGAAGGTTAGTCATTTGACTAATTGGATGAGGCCCACCTACAATCTGTTTTATTCAAAGTCTACCAACTTGAACATTAATCTTGTTCATATAGCACCCTCAAAGAAATATCTAGAATAATGTTTAACCAAATATTTGGGCACTGTGGCCTAGCCAAGTTGAAGTATGAAATTAACCATCATGCTGCCACTCAGCATTTTGGCTGTGTCATTTTACATCCTCACCAATAATGTGCGAAAGTTCTAATTGTTCTTCATTCTTTTCAGCACTTAGTATTTTTTATATTCTTGGCCATTCTAATAAGGATTTAATGATTAACACAATGGTTTTTAATTTGTATTACCCTATTAGCTAATGACATTGAAATTTTTGAGTGCTTATTTGTCATTCTTACATCCTCTTTTGTGAAGTTCATGACCTTTGCCTATTTTGTATTAGATTATTTATTTTCTTATTACTGAGTTTTAGAAATTCTTTATATTCTGGATGATGTCCATTGTTGGATATGTGATTTGCAAATATTTTCACCTAGTCTGTATCTTCCCATTCTTTTGTATCTTCAGCAGACCAAAAATTTTAAATTTTGGTGAAGACCAGTTTATCACTTTTTTTATTTTTATAGACTGTAATTTTAGTGTCATTTTAAAGAACTCTTTGCCTAACTCCAAGTCTCAAATATTTCCTCTTATGTTTTTTCCTAAAAGTTGTAGTTTTATATTTTACATTTAGAACTATAATTTGAGTTAACCTTTATAAACTGTGTGAGGCTTAGGTGAAATTTCATTTGTTTCATACATGGATGACCCATTGTTTCAACATCATTTATTGAACAAAATTATAAGCTGAAGTGAAGCTTTTTCTGTCCTGAACTCCAGCCAGTTTCCTCTTGCAAATCTATTGCTTATAAAATGAATGGAAAGATGAGAATGCCATCACAGATGTGTTTTTATTTCTGAGGGCAACAAATATTCAACATTGACAATGGAGGTGAAGGGTGGCATTTCAGAACTCTATATTCCTTTAGAGTGTGATGTTCAGAAAGGTGAAAGTTTGCCCCATAGAAGAGTTGCCATTTCCATAGCATTGTATTTATTCAGACCTTTTGAAGTACCCCAAGGTGAAGGTCAATGTCAGACTTTTATTCTTTTTCCCAAGAATGAATCAAAGACAGAAAACTGGATTTGCTTCTTCCACCTGACTCGCAACCACTGCGCCACTAGCGAACCCCCCACATATTTCATGTTTGAATTAAGTTTGCTAAAAGCAGCAAACTTTGTAAAACACTTTTTCTCATTGTGTCAGTTGTTATGACATTTCCTTACAGGCAATTTGGAAAGACTTGGAAAGTGTCCTACTGCTCATGGGTGAAGATGGTGTAGAAGACGTGTGACTTAGAAGAATGTAAGCAACACGAAGAGATGGCCAGAGGGAGCCACAGTTGCTCACAGCTGCCTGAGATATTGTTGCTCCCAGTGACTGATAAGAAAATATTGGTTAACAATTTTGTTTTTTACTTTTTTAATACTTGGGTTTAAAAATTTTCAGAGATGGGATTAAATTAGAGGATAAGGGACAACATTCATTAAAGAGGCTAATGGCTGCCAATGAGAGCAGTGGAATAATCTTGATCTCCTCAAGTACCATTCATTGGTTAAAATTCAAAATATTTAATATAGTCAATATAGTATGGGATAGAGAACCTCCTTGAGTCCCTCATTTCCTCTCCTGTCCCTTTACAATGTACATGCTATACTCTTGTGGTACTGAAGTTCTTTACCCACCCCAAAATGATCCCTCTGCCTAGATTACTCCTCCAATGTTTATTTCCTTTCATTTGTAAGACTAATTCCTGTAATGATGGTGGGAATTTTATTAATCAGAAATTAATTTTATTAACTAGTATTGAATTAATTAATTCATCTCACTTAGCAAGAGAGGTACCATACTTCACAGAGTTTAACACAAACTTTTTCCAGGCTGGACCAGTCATGGATCCACTGGAGCAACCCAGCATGGCTGGTCATGGAGTGGAAATTGCCTTGGACTTTCAGGTCATGTTGGAGAATGGAGTGTAACTTAAGACACACACAGAGATGCAGTGAGAGCTTGATGTGGAAACGATTTTTTAAAGGTTTTTATAGCCCTGTAGCTACTGTAAGGTTGCAAAGTTGAGAAGAGGAGTATAGTATATTTTGAGATGTGTGTTGTGCATAATGAATTAGACCATGTTAATGTTCTTTGAGAGATGTTAGTAAAGATTGTACCTCATTTTTAATTACTTTTGGTTGATGGGCTGTACTATTATTATGTCTGATTGTGATTCCATGAGGAAACTGGACCGTGCCAAGTTCCAATTTATGCTTAGATTATACTCTTATGCATTATTCATGCTTCAACTAAGTCACATTCTTTAAGAAGATTTTTTTTTGACCTCTGAGTTTGGATTAAGTTCATCTCCTGTACTCCATGCTTCCTATCATAGCATTTATCAAGTTATATTGTGAATGTTCCTTTAATTGTCTGGGTTTCCTCCAGTAAGCTATAGTATCTAGACCCTGTGACTATTTTGTTAACCATTGTATTTCAACACTTTGTATCTAGAGTGGCATATGATATGCACTCTAAATATCCAGAGAAGGAAAAAAAGTAGGGAAAGGAAGTGAATACATCATAGTTAAGTCAGATAGCCATCACTTGGGATTGAAAGTCTTTTCTTTCTGGCTGCTATACAGGTGATCATTCAGTAAATATGTATTGCATCTTTATTATGTGCAAAAGGTGTTCTGCACACTGGGATAGAGCAGAGGTTGAAACCACCAAGTCCTTTCCCTAAAAAGCACACACTAGATATTGAATGAGATAAGGTTAAAAGTTAATTGGATTCCTATTTTGTTGTTCAAAGTAAGCATTTTTTCATGGACTATGTATAGTTTGTAGGATATTATTTTTCAAATTATTTTTAATACTTGACAAGCATCTATAAATATTCCTGCATCATCCAAGAGAAACCTCAGCAATGTCTTGGTGACAGTACTCAGGCCAAGGGAGGATCGTGAAAGGAAATAAAAATCTTCTCTAGGAAGACTCTAAAAGCTAATTTCTTAACCTTGATGAAGTTTTCTCCAAAGCCTTTAAGGGAGTTAAAAAGAAAATTCTTCAGGAGGATGGGTATGTGCAATTTACATCCAGCTACCAGAAGAAATTGGAGAAAAGCCTGGAGGAGGTGAGGACAATAGGAATTGTGAGATGCCTTAAAGAATCTAAGAGCCACAGATGAAGAAATGTATTCATTATCACATCTTGGCTATGGATTTCTTAATTCAGAAGAAGTATGAATTTTTAATCTTATACTGACTGCAGTCAACTCAGGTTCATAACTCCTGCAGTTGGGGAGTGTCTCACATTCATTTATCTGTCCACCATGCTTTATACCTGGTAGTCTCCCTCATGTCTTGGATCATTGAAGAAAGTACAAAGCAGATAATTCAAAACAAGAAATAATCAGAGGATTATTGATTTTTTTTGCCTTTGGTGTTTGTACTTTCCTTATTTTTCTCAAAGCACTTTCAGATAGGTTTCTATTCCCATAAATGCAGCTTGATGTAGTGCAAAATTGAACTCATGTTTCCTGACTGCTTCCTATGTAACTGTGAATTTATACACCTTAACACTGTTAATCTTCAAATCAGTCTTCTGTAGTAAATTTTGTATATTAGCCTCGTTTTTGTAGATGAAGAAACTTAGCCTCAGGGAGGAAGAATGACTTGCTCAAGAATATACAGTTAGCAAGACCTAGAGCCACATTGCAATGTCTGGTTTGAAAGCTGGTGATGGTCCTGATGCTGCAGCACCAGTAGACACACACTGAAACTCCAATTGAGGTTTACCAGCAGGCATGCAAACCATTCTACTTCTCTGAATCTGTTTTTTTGTTTATTTGTTTGTTTAATGGGTATAATAACATCCCTTTGATCAGTAATATATGTTAATTATTGACAGATTAATAAAAATCATCCTCCTTACATAATCCTCATTACGACCTTAAAACAGGCATTAACAACCCCATTTTATAGATGAGGAAACTACATTTCAGAGCAATAGCACACAGGCCACATAGGTGGGAATTCCAGAGCTGAGATTTGAATCCACTTATGTTTGACTCAAGCTAGTTCTTGTTTCACTACACCAGGGGACCAGATGGTGCAAATTTTTGGCTTTGTAGTCCATGGTCTGTTTTGCAACTACTCAACATGGCTGGGTTCAAGTAAAATTTATTTATAGACACTGAATTTCATGTATTAGACTCATGTTATAAAATATTATTCTTCTTTTGATTTTTCCGACCTTTAATAATATAAACACCATTCCCCAACCTCAGCCAAGTGATCAAAGTCAGTATCAATGAAAAGTTATATTAATACATGTTAGTACCCTTGATATGATGTGATGTTGGAAGTCAACTGTATAACTGGAGACTCTCTGGATTAACTTCCATGAAGAATATAATGCTTACTACATTATGTCATAAAATAGGCTAATTTAAAACTTGCATATATATTATTAAAACTCAAGAGTAATGCAGGGGCACCACTGGGAAACTCAGGGTGTGGTAGTGGCTGATATGTGGTGGCTTGAGGACAGGAAGACAAGAGCCAAAAAGAGTATGCTGTGTGGCTGACAGGGTCTTGGTGCTTTGGCCAGGTGTCAGGCCTGAGCCGCTTAAGTGGGAGAGCCGGGTTCAGGACATTGTCCACCAGAGACCTCCTGGACCCATGTAATATCAAATATCAAACAGCAAAAGCTCTCCCAGAGATCTCCATCTTAACGCTAAGACCCAGCTCCACTCAACGAACAACAAACTACAGTGTGGACATCCTATGCCAAACAACTAGCAAGACAGGAACACAACACCACACATTGGCAGACAGGCTGCCTAAAATCCTACTAACTTCACAGAAACCCCAAAACACACCATCAGATGTGGCTCTGCCCACCAGAAAGACAAGAGCCAGCCCGACCTACCAGAACACAGGAACCAGTCCACACTACCGGGAAGCCTACACAAGCCTGAACCAACTTTACCCACTGGGGGCAGACACCAAAAACAATGCAAACTACAAACTTGCAGCCTGTGAAAAAGACACCCCAAACCAGTAACGTAAGCAAAATGAGAAGACAGAGAAATACACAGCAGATGAAAGAGAAAAGTAAAAACCCACCAGACCAAATAAATGAAAAGGAAATAGGCAGGCTACCTGAAAAAGAATTCAGAATAATGATAGTAAAGATGATCCAAAATTTTGAAAGTAGAATGGAGAAAATACAAAAAAACTTTAAAAAAGGAAGTAGAAGAACTAAAGAGCCATCAAACAATGATGAAGAACACAATAAATGAAATTTAAAATTCCCTAGAAAGAATAAATAGCAGAAACTGAGGCAGAAAAACGGATAAGTGACCTGGAAGATAAAATAGAGGAAATAACTACCAAAGAGTAGAATAAAGAAAAAAGAATGAAAAGAATTGAGAACAGGCTCGGAGATATCTGGGACAACATTAAACATACCAACATTCGAATTATAGGGGTCCCAGAACAAGAAGAGAAAAAGAAAGGGACTGAGAAAATATAAGAAGGATTACAGTTGAAAACTTCCCTAATATGTAAAGGAAATAGTCAATCAAATCCAGGAAGCACAGAGAGACCCATACAGGATAAATCCAAGGAGAAACATGCCAAGACACCTATTAATCAAACTATCAAAAATTAAATACAGGGCCTTCCTGGTGGCGCAGTGGTTGAGAGTCCGCCTGCCGATGCAGGGGATACGGGTTCGTGCCCCGGTCTGGGAGGATCCCATATGCCGCGGAGCGGCTGGGCCCGTGAGCCATGGCCGCTGAGCCTGCGCGTCCGGAGCCTGTGCTCCGCAACGGGAGAGGCCACAACAGTGAGAGGCCCGCGTACCGCAAAAAAAAAAAAAAAAAAAAAAAATTAAATACAGAGAAAAATATTAAAAGCAGTAAGGGAAAAGCAACAAATAACATACAAGGGAATCCCCATAAGGTTAACAGCTGATTTCTCAGCAGAAACTCTGCAAGCCAGAAGCGTGTGACAGGACATATTTAAAGTGATGAAAGGTAAAAACCTACAACCAATATTACTTTACCCAGCAAAGATCTCATTCAGATTCGACAGAGAAATTAAAACCTTTACAGACAAGCAAAAGCTTAGAGAATTCAGCACCAACAAACCAGCTTTACAACAAATGCTAAAGGAACTTCTCCAGGCAAGAAACACAAGAGAAGGGAAAGACTTACAATACTAAACCCAAAACAATTAAGAAAATGGTAATAAGAACATACATATCAATAACTACCTTAAATGTAAATGGATTAAATGCTCCAACCAAAAGACATAGACTGGCAGAATGGATAGTAAAACAAGACCCATATATATGCTGTCTACAAGAGACCCACTTCATACCTAGGGGCACATACAGACTGAAAGTGAGGGGATGGAAAAAGATATTCCATGCAAATGGAAATCAAAAGAAAGCTGGAGTAGCAATTCTTATATCAGACAAAATAGACTTTAAAAGAAAGACTATTACAAGAGGCAAAGAAGGACAGTACATAATGATCAAAGGATCAGTCCAAGAAGAAGATACAACAATTGTAAATATTTATGCACCCAACATAGGAGCACCTCAATACATAAGTCAAGTGCTAACAACCATAAAAGGGGAAATCAACAGTAACACAGTCATAGTAGGGGATCACTTTCACCGATGGACAGATCATCCAAAATGAAAATAAATAAGGAAACAGAAGCTTTAAGTGATGCATTAAACAAGATGGGCTTAACTGAAATTTATAGGACATTCCATCCAAAAACAACATGATACACTGTCTTCTCAAGTGCTCACAGAACATTCTTCAGGATAGATCATATCTTGGGTCACAAATCAAAGCTTGCAAAATTTAATAAAATTGAAATCGTATCAAGTACAACGCTAAAAGAATAGATACCAATTACAGGGAAAAAAACTATAAAAAAATACAAACACATAGAGGTTACACAATACACTACTAAAAAACCAAGAGATCAATGAAGAAATCAGAGGAAATCAAAAATACCTAGAAACAGAGGGCCCGGAGGAAGATGTCGGAAGAGTAAGATGCGGAGATCACCTTCCTCCTCACAGATACATCAGAAATTCATCTACATGTGGAACAACTCCTACAGAACACCTACTGAACGCTGACAGAAGACCTCAGACCCCCCAAAAGGCAAGAAACTCCCCACATACCTGGGTAGGGTAAAAGAAAAAAATAATAAACAGAGACAATAGGATAGGGGCGGGACCTGCACCAGTGGGAGGGAGCCGTGAAGGAGGAAAGGTTTCCACACACTACAAGCCCCTTCGCGGGCAGAGACTGCAGGTGGCGGAGGGGGAAAGCTTCGGAGTAGCAGAGGAGAGCACAGCAACAGGGGTGTGGAGGGCAAAGCGGAGAGATTCCATCACAGAGGATCGGTGCCCTCAGGCACACACCAGCCCGAGAGGCTTGTCTGCTTGGCCGCCGGGGCAGGTGGGGCTGGGAGCTGAGGCTCCGGTATCCGCTTTCAGTCGGAGGGTAGGGACAGGACTAGGGCTGGCGGCAGGAAGAGAGCCTGAAGGGGTTAGTGCACCACGGCTAGCCCGGAGGGAGTCCAGGGAAAGGGTCTGGAGCTGCCGAAGAGGCAAGAGACTTTTTTCCCTTTTGTTTCCTGGTGCGCGAGGAGAGGGCATTAAGAGGGCTGCTTGGGGAAGCACCAGAGACAGGCGCGGACTTCGGAGACGGACGTGGGATGCTGGGGCTGCTGCTGCCGCCGCCGCTGCGGGGCCTGTGTGCGAGCGCAGGTCACTGTCCGCCCCGCCTTCCGGGGGGCCTGTGCACCCCGCCACTACCGGGGTCCCGGGACCTGGGGACGGCTTTCCCGGGAAAGCGCACGGAGCGCCTCGGGCTGCTGCAATGTCACACTGGCCTCTGCCACTGCAGGCCCGCCCCACACTGCGCGCCCCTCCCTCCCCTCTGCCTGAGTGAGCCAGAGCCCCCGAATCAGTGGCTCCTTTAAACTCGTCCTGTCTGAGCAAAGAACTGACGCCCTCCAGCGACCTACGTGCAGAGGCGGGGCCAGGTCCAAGGCTGAGACCCAGGAGCTGTGAGAGCAGAGACAGGGAAATCTCTCTGTGCAGCCTCGGAGGCAGCGGATTAGCCCATTTGATGTGCCCTGCATCTGTGGAGTGCATAAATGGACAGCGAATCATCCCAAATTGAGGAAGTGGACTTTGAGGACAAGATTTAAGACTTTCCCCCCTTTTCCTCTTTTTACAACGAATTATCCCAAATTAAGGAGGTGGACTTAGAGAGCAAGATTTCACACTTCTCGCCCTTTTCCTCTTTTTACAACGAATTATCCCAAATTGAGGAGGTGGACATGGAGAGCAAGATTTTTGATTTTTCCTCCTGCTCTCTTTTGGTGAATGTGTATGTGTAATCTTCTGTGTAAGATTCTCTCTGTATAGCTTTGCTTCCACCATATGTCCCAGGGTTCTATCTGTCCGTTTTTTTTTCAATAATTACTTTTTAATTTTAATAACACTACTATAGTTCATACTTTATTCTATTTTACTTTACCTGCTCTTTCTTTTTTCCTACCTTCCCTTCCTCCCTCCCTCCCTCTGCTCCTCCTTTCCGTCTTTCTTTTTCTTTCCTCCCTCCCTCCACCCTTCTTCTTTCCACTTTCTTTTTCTTTCTTTCCTCCCTCCCTCCCTCCTGTCATTCTTTCTTTCTTTCCTTCCTCCCTCCCTCCCTCCCTTCTTCCATTCACTCTTCCTTTTGCTTTCATTCCTCCCTCCCTCCTTTCTTTCTTTCTTTCCATCCTTCCTCCCTCCCTCTTTTCTTTCTTCCTTCCTTCCTTCCTTTCTTCCCTTCTTCCTTTCTTTCCATCTCTCTTTCTTTCTTCTACTAATTCTTTCTTTCTACTTTTTCTCCCTGTTATTCTGAGCCAGGTGGATGAAAGGCTCTTGGTGCTGCAGCCAGGAGTCAGTGTTGTGCCTCTGAAGTGGGAGAGCCAACTTCAGGACACGGGTCCACAAGAGACCTCCAAGCTCCACATAATATCAAGCAGTGAAAATCTCCCAGAGATCTCCATCTCAACACCAACACCCAGCTTCACTCAACGACCAGCCAGCTACAGTGCTGGACACCCTATGCCAAACAACTAGCAAGACAGGAACACAATGCCACCCATTAGCAGAGAGGCTGCCTAAAATCATAAAAAGTCCACAGACACCCCAAAACACACCACCAGATGTGGACTGGCCCACCAGAAAGACAGGATCCAGCCTCATCCACCACAACACAGGCACTAGTCCCCGCCAACAGGAAGCCTACACAACCTACTGAAACAATCTTAGCCACTGGGGACAGACACCAAAAACAACGGGAACTACGAATCTGCAGCATGCAAAAAGGAGACCCCAAACACAGTAACATAAGCAAAATGAGAAGACAGAAGAACACACAGCAGGTGAAGGAGCAAGATAAAAACCTACCAGACCTAAAAAATGAAGAGGTAATAGGCAGTCTACCTGAAAAAGAATTCAGAATAATGATAGTAAAGATGATCCAAGATTCTATTTCCAAGATCCAAAATCTTGGAAATAGAATAGACAAAATGCAAGAAACAGTTAACAAGGACCTAGAAGAACTAAAGATGAATCAAGCATCGATTTAAAACACAATAAATGAAATGAAAAATACTCTAGATGGGATCAATAGCAGAATAACTGAGGCAGAAGAATGGATAAGTGAGGTGGACGATAAAATAGTGGAAATAACTGATGCAGAGCAAAATAAAGAAAAAACAATGAAAAGAACAGAGGACAGTCTCAGAGACTTCTGGGACAACATTAAATGCACCAACATTCGAATTATAGGGGTTCCAGAAGAAGAAGAGAAAAAGAAAGGGACTGAGAAAATATTTGAAGAGATTATAGTTGAAAACTTCCCTAATATGGGAAAGGAAATAGTTAATCAAGTCGAGGAGGCACAGAGAGTCCCATACAGAATAAATCCAAGGAGAAATACGCCGACACATGTTAATCAAACTTTCAAAAATTAAACACAAAGAAATCATATTAAAAGCAGCAAGGCAAAAACAACAAATAACACACAAAGGAATCCCCATCAGGTTAACAGATGATCTCTCTGCAGAAATTCTACAAGCCAGAAGGGAGTGGCAGGACATAATTAAAGTGATGAAGGAGAGAAACCTGCAACCAAGATTACTCTACCCAGCAAGGATCTCATTCAGATTTGATGGAGAAATTAAAAATTTACAGACAAGCAAAAGCTGAGAGAGTTCAGCACCACCAAACCAGCTTTACAACAAATGCTAAAGGAAATTCTCTAGGCAAGAAACACAACAGAAGGAATATACCTACAATAACGAACCCAAAGCAATTAAGGAAATGGGAATAGGAACATACATATCAATAATTACCTTAAATGTAAATGAACTAAATGCTCCCACCAAAAGACACAGAGTGGCTGAATGGATACAAAAACAAGACCAATATATATGCTGTCTACAAGAGACCCACTTCAGACGTAGAGATACATACAGATTGAAAGTAAGGGGATGGAAAAAGATATTCCATGCAAATGGAAATCAAAAGAAAGCTGGAGTAGCAATTCTTATATCAGACAAAATAGACTTTAAAATAAAGACTATTAGAAGAGACAAAGAAGGACACTACATAACGATAAAGGGAGTGATCCAAGAAGAAGATATAACAATTGTAAATATTTATGCACCAAACATAGGAGCACCTCAATACATAAGGCAAATACTAACAGCCATAAAAGGGGAAATTGACAGTAACACAATCATAGTAGGAGACTTTAACACCACACTTTCACCAATGGACAGATCATCCAAAAAGAAAATAAATAAGGAAACACAAGCTTTAAATGATACATTAAATAAGATGGACTTAGTTGATATTTATAGGACATTCCATCCAAAAACAACAGAATACACATTTTTCTCAAGTGCTCATGGAACATTCTCCAGGATAGATCATATCTTGGGTCACAAATCAAGCCTTGGTAAATTTAAGAAAATTGAAATTGTATCAAGTATCTTTTCCGACCACAATGCTATGAGACTAGACATCAATTACAGGAAAAGATCTGTAAAAAATACAAACACATGGTGGCTAAACAATACACTACTCAATAACGGAGTGATCACTGAAGAAATCAAAGAGGAAATTAAAAAATACCTATAAACAAATGACAATGGAGACACGACAAACCAAAACCTATGGGATGCAGCAAAAGCTGTTCTAAGGGGGAAGTTTATAGCAATATAATCCCACCTTAAGAAACAGGAAACATCCCGAGTAAACAACCTGACCCTGCACCTAAAGCAATTAGAGAAAGAAGAACAAAAACATCCCAAAGTTAGCAGAAGGAAAGAAATCATAAAGATCAGATCAGAAATAAATGAAAAAGAAATGAAGGAAACGATAGCAAAGATCAACCAAACTAAAAGCTGGTTCTTTGAGAAGATAAACAAAATTGACAAACCATTAGCCAGACTCATCAAGAAAAGAAGGGAGAAGACTCAAATCAATAGAATTAGAAATGAAAAAGGAGAAGTAACAAATGACACTGCAGAAATACAAAAGATCATGAGAGATTACTACAAGCAACTCTATGCCAATAAAATGGACAACCTGGAAGTAATGGACAAATTCTTATAAATGCACAACCTGCCAAGACTGACTCAGGAAGAAATAGAAAATATGAATAGACCAATCACAAGCACTGAAATTGAAACTGTGAATAAAAATCTTCCAACAAACAAAAGCCCAGGACCAGATGGCTTCACAGGCGAATTCTATCAAACATTTAGAGAAGAGCTAACACCCATACTTCTCAAACTCTTCCAAACCATATCAGAGGAAGGAACACTCCCAAACTCATTCTACGAGGCCACCATCACCTTGATACCAAAACCAGGCAAGGATGTCACAAAGAAAGAAAACTACAGGCCAATATCACTGATGAACATAGATGCAAAAATCCTCAACAAAATACTAGCAAACAGATTCCAACAGCACATTCAAAGGATCATACACCATGATCGAGTGGGGTTTATTCCAGGAATGCAAGGATTCTTCAATATACGCTAATCAATCAATGTGATACACCATATTAACAAGTTGAAGGAGAAAAACCATATGATCATCTCAATAGATGCAGAGAAAGCTTTCGACAAAATTCAACACCCATTTATGATAAAAACTCTGCAGAAAGTAGGCATAGAGGGAACTTTCCTCAACATAATAAAGGCCACATATGGCAAACCCACTGCCAACATTGTCCTCAATGGTGAAAAACTGAAACCATTTCCACTAAGATAAGGAACAAGACAAGGCTGCCCACTCTCACCACTCTTATTCAACCTAGTTTTGGAAGTTCTAGCCACAGCAATCAGAGAAGAAAAGGAAATTAAAGGAATCCAAATTGGAAAAGAAGAAGAAAAGGTGTCACTGTTTGCAGATGACATGATACTATACATAGAGAATCCTAAAGATACTACCAGAAAACTACTAGAGCTAATCAATGAATTTGGTAAAGTAGCAGGATACAAAATTAATGCATAGAAATATCTGGCATTCCTGTACACTAATGATGAAAAATCTGAAAATGAAATCAAGAAAACACTCCCAATTACTTTTGCAACAAAAAGAATACAATATCTAGGAATAAACCAACCTAAGGAGACAAAAGACCTGTATGCAGAAAATTATAAGACACTGATGAAAGAAATTAAAGATGATACAAATAGATGGAGAGATATACCATGCTCTTGGATTGGAAGAATCAATATTGTGAAAATGACTCTACTACCCAAAGCAATCTACAGATTCAATGCAATCCCTATCAAACTACCACTGGCATTTTTCACAGAACTAGAACAAAAAATTTCAAAATTTGTTTGGAAAAACAAAAGACCCCGAATTGCCAAAGCAATCTTGAGAACGAAAAACGGAGCTGGAGGAATCTGGCTCCCTGACTTCAGACTGTACTACAAAGCTACAGTAATCAAGACTGTGTGGTACTGGCATAAAAACAGAAAGATAGATCAATGGAACAGGATAGAAAGCCTAGAGATAAACCCACGTACATATGGTCAACTTATCTTTGATAAAGGAGGCAGGAATGTACAGTGGAGAAAGGACAGTCTCTTCAATAAGTGGTGCTGGGAAAACTGGACAGGGACATGTAAAAGTATGAGATTAGATCACTCCCTAACACCATACACGAAAATAAGCTCAAAATGGATTAAAGACCTAAATGTAAGGCCAGAAATGAACAAACTCTTAGAGGAAAACATAGGCAGAACACTCTATGACATAAATCACAGCAAGATCCTTTTGGACCCACCTCCTAGAGAAACTGAAATATAAACAAAGATTAACAAATGGGACCTATTGAAACTTCAAAGCTTTTGCACAGCAAAGGAAACCATAAACAAGACCAAAAGACAACCCTCAGAATGGGAGAAAATATTTGCAAATGAAGCAACTGACAAAGGATTAATCTCCAAAATTTATAAACAGCTCATGCAGCTCAATAGCAAAAAAACAAACAACCCAATCCAAAAATGGGCAGAAGACTTAAATAGGCATTTCTCCAAAGAAGATATACAGACTGCCAGCAAACACATGGAAGAATGCTCAACATCATTAATCATTAGAGAAATGCAAATCAAAACTACAATGAGATATCATCTCACACCAATCAGAATGGCCATCATCAAGAAATCTAGAAACAATAAATGCCGGAGAGGGTGTGGAGAAAAGGGAACACTCTTGCACTGCTGGGGGGAATGTGAATTGGTATAGCCACTATGGAGAACAGTATGGAGGTTCCTTAAAAAACTAAAAATAGAACTATCATATGACCCAGCAATCCCACTACTAGGCATATACCCTGAGAACACCATAATTCAAAAAGTGTCATGTACCAAAATGTTCATTGCAGCTCTATTCACAATAGCCCGGAGCTGGAAACAACCTAAATTTCCATCATCAGATGGATGGATAAAGAAGATGTAGCACATATATAAAATGGAATATTACTCAGCCATAAAAAGAAACGAAACTGAGCTATTTGTAATGAGGTGGAGAGACCTAGAGTCTGTCATACAGAGTGAATTAAGTCAGAAAGAGAAAGACAAATACCATATGCTAACACATATATATGGAATTAAAAAAAAATATCATGAAGAACCTAGGGGTAAAACGGGAATAAAGACACAGACCTACTTGAGAATGGACTTGAGGATATGGGGAGGGGGAAGTGTAAGCTGTGACAAAGTGAAAGAGAGGCATGGACATATATACACTACCAAACGTGAGGTAGATAGATAGTGGGAAGCAGCCGCAGAGCACGTGGAGATCAGCTAGGTGCTTTGTGACCGCCTGGAGGGGTGGGATGGGGAGGGTGGGAGGGAGGGAGATGCATGAGGGAAGGGAAGTGGGAACGGATGTATATGTATGACTGATTCACTTTGTTATAAAGCAGAAACTAATAAAAAAATTTAAAAACATACCTAGAAACAAATGACAATGAAAACACAGCAACCCAAAACCTATGGGATGCAGCAAAAGCTGTTCTAGGAGGGAAGTTTATAGCAATACAATCTTACCTCAAGAAGCAAGAAACATCTCAAATAAACAACCTAACCTTACACCTGAAGCAGTTAGAGAAAGAAGAACAAAAAGGCCCCAAAGTTAACAGAAGGAAAGAAATCAGAAAGATCAGATCAGAAATAAATGATAAAGAAATGAAGGAAATGATACCAAATATAATAAAACTAAAAACTGGTTCTTTGAGAAGATAAACAAAATTGATAAGACATTAGCTAGTCTCATCAAGAAAAAAAGGAGAAGACTCAAATCAACAGAATTAGAAATGAAAAAGAAGTAACAACTGACACTACAGAAATACAAAGTGTCATAAGAGATAACTGCAAGCAACTATATGCCAATAAAATGGACAACCAGGAAGAAATGGACACATCCTTAGAAAAGCGCAACATTTTCAGACTGAACCAGGAAGAAATAGAAAATATAAAGAGACCAATCCCAAGCACTGAAATTGAGACTGTGGTTAAAAATCTTCTAACAAACTAAAGCCCAGGACCAGATGGCTTCACAGGAGAACTCTATGAAACATTTAGAGAAGAGCTAACACCTACATTTCTCAAAATGTTCCAAAATATAGCAGAGTGAGGATCGCTCCCCTACTCATTCTACAAGGCCACCATCACGTTGATACCAAAACTAGACAAAGATGTCACAAAAAGCGAACTCTACAGGCCAATATCACTGATGAACATAGGTGCAAAAATCCTAAACAAAATACTAGCAAACAGAATCCAACAGCATATTAAAAGGATCATACACCATGATCCAGTGGGGTTTATCCCAACAATGCAAGGATTCTTCAATATATGCAAATCAATTAATGTGATACACTATATTAACGAATTGAAGGAGAACAACCATATGATCATCTCAATAGATGCAGAAAAAGCTTTCGACAAAATTCAACACCCGATTATGGTAAAAACCCTCCAGAAAGTGGGCATAGAGGGAATTTACCTCAGCATAATAAAGGCTATATATGAAATATCCACAGCCAACATTTTTCTCAATGGTGAAAAACTGAAACAATTTCCACTAAGATCAGGAGCAAGACAAGGTTGCCTTCTCTCACTGTTATTACTCAACATAGTTTTGGCCATAGAACTCAGAGACAAAGAGAAATAAAAGGAATCCAAACTGGAAAAGAAGATGTAAAGCTGTCATTGTTTGCAGGTGACATGATACTATATATAGAGAATCCTATAGATGATACCAGACAACTACAGGAGCTAATCAATGAATTTGGTAAAGTTGCAGGATACAAAATTAATGCACAGAAATCTCTTGCATTCCTATACACTAATGATGAAATATCTGAAAGAGAAATTAAGGAAACACTCCCGTTTTCCACTGCAACAAAAAGAATAAAATACCTAGGAATAAACCTACTTAAGGAGAAAAAAGACATGTAGGCAGAAAACTATAAGACACTGATGAAAGAAATTAAAGATGATTCAAACAGATGGAGAGATAGATATACCAGGATTTGGATTGGAAGAATCAACATTGTGAAAATGACTATACTACCCACAGCAATCTACAGATTCAAAGCAATCCCTATCAAAATTCCAATCGCATTTTTCACAGAACTAGAAGAAAAAAATTCACAATTTGTATGGAACCACAAAAGACCCTGAATAGCCAAAGTAATCTTGAGAAAGAAAATGGAGCTGGAAGAATCGGGCTCCTGGAATTCAGACTATACTACAAAGCTACAATAATCAAGACAGTGTGGTACTAGCACAAAAACAGAAATATAGATCTATAGAACAGGATAGAAAACCCAGAGATAAACCCATGCACATATGGTCACCTTATCTTTGATAAAGGAGGCAAGAATATACAGCAAAGAAAAGACAGCATCTTCAATAAGTGGTGCTATGAAAACTGGACAAGTACATGTAAAAGTATGAAATTAGAACACTCCCTAACACCATACACAAAAATAAACTCAAAATGGATTAAAGACCTAAATTTAAGGTCAGACACTATCAAACCCTTAGAGGAAGACATAGGCAGAATGCACTCTGACATAAATCACAGCAAGATCCTTTTTGACCCACCTCCTAGAGAAATGGAAATAAAAACAAAAATAAATAAATGGGACCTAATGAAACTTAAAAGTTCTGCACAGCAAAGGAAACCATAAACAAGACCAAAAGACAACCCTAAAAATGGGAGAAAATATTTGCAAATGAAACAACTGACAAAGGATTAATCGCCAAGATTTATAAGCAGCTCAATAACAAAAAAACAACTAACCCACTCCAAAAATGGGCAGAAGACCTAAATAGACATTTCTCCAAGGAAGATATACAGACTGCCAACAAACACATGAAAGAATGCTCAACATCATTAATCATTAGAGAAATGCAAATCAAAACTACAATGAGATATCATCTCACACCAATCAGAATGGCCATCATCAAAAAATCTAGAAACAATAAATGCTGGAGAGGGTGTGGAGAAAAGGGAACGCTCTTCCACTGTTGGTGAGAATGTAAATAGATACAGCCACTCTGGAGAACAGTATGGAGGTTCCTTAAAAAAACTAAAAATAGAATTACCATATGACCCAGCAATCCCACTACTGGACATATACCCTGAGAAAACCTTAATTCAAAAAGAGTCATGTACCAAAATGTTCACTGCAGCTCTATTTACAATAGCCAGGACATGGAAGCAACCTAAGTGTCCATCATTGGGTTAATGGATAAAGAAGATGTGGCACATATATACAATGGAATATTACTCAGCATAAAAAGAAACGAAATTGAGATATTTGTAGTGAGGTGGATGGACCTAGAGTCTGTCATACAGAGTGAAGTAAGTCAGAAAGAGAAAAACAAATACTGTATGCTAACACATATATATGGAATCTAAGAAAAAAAAATGTCATGAAGAACCTAGGGGTAAGATGGGAATAAAGACACAGACCTACTAGAGAATGGACTTGAGGATATGGGGAGGGGGATGGGTAAGCTGTGACAAAGTGAGAGAGTTGCATGGATATCTATACACTACCGAAGGTAAAATAGGTAGCTAGTGGGAAGCAGCCACATAGCACAGGAGATCAGCTTGGTGGTTTGTGACCACCTAAATGTCTGGGATATGGAGGGTGGGAGTGAGGGAGATGCAAGAGAGAAGAGATATGGGAACATATGTATATGCATAACTGATTCACTTTGTTATAAAGCAGAAACTAACATACCATTATACAGCAATTATACTCCAATAAAGATATTAAAAGAAAAACAGCTCACAGATAAACCGACACACATATGGTTACCCTATCTTTGATAAAGGAGGCCTGAATATACATTGGAGAAAAGACAGACTTTTCAATAAGTTGTGCTAGGAAAACTGGGCAGCTACTTGTAAAAGAATGAAATTAGAACACTCCCTAACACCATACACAGAAATAAACTCAAAATGGATTAAAGACCTAATGTAAGACCATACACTATAAAACTCTTAGAGGAAAACCTAAACAGAACACTCTCTGACATAAATCAACAAGATTCTTTTTGACCCACCTCTTAGAGAAACAGAAATAAAAACTAAAATAAACAAATGGGACCTAATGAAACTTAAAAACTTTTGCAAACAAAGGAAACCATAAAAAAGATGAAAAGACAATCTTCCGAATGGGAGAGAATATTTATAAATGAATCAACTGACAAAGGATTAATCTCCAAAATATACAAGCCGCTCATGCCGCTGAATATCAAAAAAAGTAAAAACCCAATCAAAAAATGGGCAGAAGACCTAAATAGACATTTCTCCAAAGAAGATACACAGATTGCCAACAAACCCATGAAAGGATGCTCAACATCACTAATCTTCAGAGAAACACAAATCAAAAGTACCATGAGGTATCACCCCGCACCTGTCAGAATGGCCAGCATCAAAAAATCTACAAATAATAAATGCTTGAGATGATGTGGAGAAAAGGGAACCCTCTGGTATTGTTGGTGGGAATATAAATTGATACAGTCACTATGGAGAACAATTTGGAGTCTCCTTAAAAAACTAAAAATAGAACAACCATATGACCCAGCAATCCCACTACTGGGCATATACCTTGAGAAACCCATAATTCAAATCGAGTCATGTACCACAATGTTCATTGCAGCTTTATTTACAATAGCCAGAACATGGAACATAGACAAATGAATGGATAAAGAAGATGTGGCACATATATACAATAGAATATTACTCAACCATAAAAAGAAACGAAATTGAGTTATTTGTAGTGAGGTGGATGGACCTAGAGACTCTCATACAGAGTGAAGTAAGTCAGAAAGAGAAAAACAAATACCATATGCTAACACATATATATGGAATCTAAAAAAAAAAAAAAAGAAAGAAAAGTGGTTCTGAAGAACCTAGGGGCAGGACAGGAATAAAGAGGCAGACATAGAGAATTGACTTGAGGATATGGGGAGGGGTAAGGGTAGCTGGGATGAAGTGAGAGAGGGCATGGACATATATACCCTACCAGTTGTGAAATAGATAGCTAGTGGGAAGCAGCCGCACAGCACAGGGAGATCAGCTTGGTTCTTTGTGTCCAACTAGAGGGGTGGGATAGGGAGGGTGGGAGGGAGGCACAAGAGGGAGGAAATATGGGGATACGTGTATACGTATAGCTGATTCACTTTGTTATACAGCAGAAACTAACACACCACTGTAAAGCATCTATACTCGAAAAAAGATGTTAAAAAAAAGAGTAATGTAGCAGTTATTTAGACTCTACAATCATTTCAGGGGGAGGAAACACGCATAACTGATATTGTTTACAATTGCCAGCACATGGTGATGATTAAAAAAACAGTTCAACTTTTAGTCAGGTTCACTATTGTGCTTACATTCTCTATGGACATACAACACACCCCATAACTGACTGTATTTGGGATGGACTGTTCCCACTATACCACCCTGCCCTTGGGCCACAACTGTTCTCAGGTATTTGGCTCAGAAAAAAAAAAAAATTCTCCTCATGTTGCTTGTTATGGGCTAGTTGCATCCTCTCAAAATTCATATATTGAAGTCCTAACTCTAAGTACCTCAGAACATGACTGTATTTGGAGATAGGGTCTTTTAAGGGGTAAGTAGGTTAAAAGGAGGTCAAGGGGGTAAACCCTAATGCAATATGATTTGTATCCCAGTAAGAATAGATTAGGACACAGACACACACAGAGGGAGGGTGATATGAAGACACCAGAAGACAGCCATCTACAAACCAGGAGGCCTCAGAAGAAAACAAACTTGCTTACACCTTGACTTTGGACTTCCAACCTCAGAACTGTGAGGAATAAATTGCTGTTATTTAAGCCTCCCAATCTATAGTATTTTGTTACAGCAGCGCTAGCAAACAAATACATTCCCTGCCCCATAGAGAAGGGTTTTACTGGTAAGGTGATAAATTCAGTGTTGAATCAATTTAGTCTTCACCCTCAAAAATTTGGACCTTCTGTCCAAATTTTTGGGACAGTCCCAAAATTTCAGAACTGAATTTGGAAGATAGCAGTGAGCCAGATAAATATATCTGAAAGCCATCAGTATTTGGGTGGTAGTTGAAGCTGTGAGAATAGGTGAAATTACTCAGAGAGAGGCATAGAGTAAGAGACATAAGTCCAAGGATGGATGCCTGGGAACACCCCACAGATCTGAATAAAAGTGCACGTTTGCTCACAGATACACTTGGACCTACAAGCTGGGGTTATGCACCAGAGAGAGGACATTTTGGAGATACTAAATTTTGGAAAGAAAATCATCTGTAAATGAAAATTTTTCCTGTAATAATCCTCAAAATGAACAGTTTTCCCAACAGAGGCAATTTACCCAGGTGATCCACCTGAACAATATTTAGCATAAAAAACTGGATAGAAATGAAGTCTGAGTTGTTTCTTTCAAAGGACACATAACTGGCAAACTAAAGTTCTTGTTGAATAAAAAGGTCAACTGAAAATTTGGGTTCCTGAAACCTCACATCTTTATGTGCTGGAAGTACCATGCTTTGAATAGCTCATAATGCTGTAATTTTCATTGGTAATATAAGAAATAGAAATAGAAATAGAAATATAAAAAGCTAGTTCGAAAAGAATAGACAACTTCAAGGCTTTAGTGAGAAAGAATAAAATGTCATTGACATAAAATAAAAAAATCACAGGGCTTTTCCAATTTCAAAGTCAGCTCACTTTGTGTGTGTGTGTGTGTGTGCGCGCGCACATGCATGTGCGTGCACACAGATTTAATGTCATATTTCAGTATATCTTCATTAGAAAACAATGATTTTCTCTAAATAGGTAAAGGTTAATGTCTCTATTCTATTTAATTTGTACTGGGCTTATATATATGTAAAGTATTAATCTCTTAAAAACAATAAGCAACAAGTTTTTAAAGCAGGAAGCAAAATGTCTAAAAATCCAGGGGTAAGACTGGCCTCATTCAAGGTTTATATAAGGGCTCAAATGATGGAAACAGGATCCAGTTTATCTCCTGTTCCATCCCTCAGGCTATTTCCTCTGGGTAGCTCACTTCTCTGGTAGGCTTTCTTTCTTGGAGGCAAGATGACTACAGGTGGTCCCAGCTTTCCATTCAAGTTCAAATGTCCAAGTAAAATCCTCACTGGATCTGTTTGGATTATGTGCCCATTACGGAACCATTTTAAGTGGCCAGAGGTCATATGAAGTGCTGATTTTCCTAAGCCTGATTCATGCGCTCCACTTTGATTTGGTTTGGGTCCCATACTGTCCCTAAATTCAAGAAGGGCATATCTGCAAATAGTTAATACCAGATGAAGTGTGCATGAAGGTTGAATGGTTTAAAAAATACACACACATGCACATATATATACACACAAAATAAGGGTTTATATATGCATATATAAAATATAGAAAAGTATAATGCAGGCTAAGAAAAGAAAACTTCAAAGTGTTCCTGATGTTATTTTATTTGTGTACGTGAGAGGAACAAGTAGAAGGGGAAAAAGACAGATACTCGAGCACATTGATGTTTCAATATTTCAATTAGACTGCTTCAGGAAGTTAGATCTGTACAAGATATTATGGAAATAAAGAAATATTCAGGATTATTTTAGTGGGATGATATTTTAAAATGTTGTTCTGGAACATTTTATTTAGAACCAGCAAGCTGAGAAGCATTAAATCCTATTTGTATTTATATAGAAAATTTAATTGACTATAAGTTTTGACGACTTCAATTTAAATAATTTAGCCTAATATTATTAGATGAGTATGGTTGATTGGGATAGGGATAGTGTATTTTCCAGAAACGTGTGTGTGTGTGTGTGTGTGTGTGTGTGTGCGTCTGCATGGCCTTGGCTTAACCTAAGGCCACTGTGTAATACCATATATAACGTCCACTATGTTTTATGAGGACAATTAGTAGTATGAGGGAAGCTCCTTACACACTTTTGGATGTTTCAGGAGCTTGTACCATGTGGGATAATTCCTTCTACAAATGCTCTAGCATACAAGAAAATTGGGGAAAATTTCCCCCAGTTGTTTGTTATTTTTCTTCTGGATCTGTCTTTACCCCCCATTTTCCTCATCCTCCTTTGCATTTTGCCTTTTCCACCTCCTCTCTCCACCTTGCAGTGGTCCTTTCTCCTCTGCCTCTGGATTCTCCATCCCTTTACTAAATCTAACTCTCAAGTGTGTGCCACATTATTATTATTATTATTATTATTATTATTATTATTATTATTATTTTGTGGTATGCGGGACTTTCACTGTTCTGGCCTCTTCCATTGTGGAGCACAGGCTCCAGACGCGCAGGCTCAGCGGCCATGGCTCACGGGGCCAGCCGCTCCATGGCATGTGGGATCTTCCCGGACCGGGGTACGAACCCGTGTCCCCTGAATTGGCAGGCGGACTCTCAGCCACTGCGCCACCAAGGAAGCCCTGTGCCACATTATTTAACAGCTGAAAGGGGCCTTACAGGGATGTTTAGCCAACCCTTACATTTTACATTTGTTGAGTTGAGGGAGAGGCAGGGAGCCTGTGACCTGCCTAAGGCCATATAATCGGTTAGCATGTGACCTGGAAGAGCCCAGGGCTCCTTCCTCTAAGTCCCTCTCGTGCAAACCTTCTCTCAATCCACCCACATCATCTGACCCGCAGCCCACATACATGTGTAGCTCTGAGTTGCACTTTTGTCTGCCTTCTCCATAATTATTTCCATCTTGCCTCCCATCAGTGGACTCCCTGTTATGGCTAGCTCCACCTTTACCCTCTTCCCACCTCTCAGTTTGGACTTGATGCAGTAGTAGTAGTAATATGATAATAAAATAACATAGAGTGAGTGCTCATAATAGGCCATTTACTAAACATTTTACATCTCTAACCTCATTTAATTTTCACACAACTCTAAGTAGATGCTCTTATTTCCTTATTTTGTAAATGAGGTTTAGGGAAGTTAAGTAACCTGTCTGAAGTCACACTGGAAATAAAATTTGAGCCCAGTTCATCTGATTTCAAAGTTGGAACTCTTATCTGCAATGGTGTATTGCTTCCCATACTGATGGTTCCACATTTTGAACCATAGCACAGTGTGGCTAGCAGTCTGTTCAGTCTCATAACTAAGAAGGACTAACATTCATAACTAAATGGATGTTTACCTTGAAATGGGGACTCAGTGAGCTGTTCTCTGCTTCCATCTCAATGTTGCAATACTAACCCTAATGGGACATATTCATTTCAATCTCAGTGTTGAAGTTGGGGAAGAAAGGAAAGAAAGCATATAGAAGACTGTGGTGAAGAAAAGAGAGAAAGGGGGTAAGAATTATCAGGGTACCAAGGTGGGAAGGAGAATGGGTGTAGCAAGGAACAAAAGTCTGAACTTGATTTTCCTTGCATTTCTGGCCCAACTGATTATCTTTGTGCCACGTCACCTTTCTGTTTGTTTTCTGTTTTCTTACCCCTCTAGAATCTTAATAACACCATAAAATAAAATCCACTTGTCTAATGCAAAACATGGCTTAGTGGAAAAAAAAGTCTGAGTCATCATGAAAGCTTACCAAATCCCTGTAACAGATATTGCAGGCGGCTGGCAGTCAAGACAGGAGGACCCTCAAGTACAACTAAATTCAGGTCAATAGGAAGTATTTGTAGCTTGAACTTACAATTTACAATAAAGAGGAAATATGCCAGCTGTAAGCAGCAGAAGTCTGTAATAACCCAGTCCCAATACATTTCAAAGTTGTTTTTATTGAACTCTAGCCATCTATCTAATTTGCTCCCCAGGGCATTCTCAGAGAGTGATTTTACGATATATATTTTTAAAAAGCTGGCTGTTTTCAATAGTTTAGATTTATATTTTTCTCAGTCTATTAGGTGTCATTCAGCCATGGCATTTTTAAGCTGTCGTAGACAAATGCGTTCAGTAGGCAAATTAAAAATAGAATATTTAATACATGAAAACAGTGAGACTAAAACTGGGAATTAAATATTTTTGTATTAGATCTAGGAGTTAAAAGACAAAAGATGTTGGGAAGTTCAATAGAGCTAGAACTCGTAAAGACTACCCAAAGTTTCAGCAAAAGTTCTACATCAAATTATGATTACCCTACACTAGGCAGTTCTTTTTGGCAAAACTGAAAGAAATCAGCTCAGGAAGAAGAGGCTCTGGGCATTGAGATGTTTGGGACCCAATTCCTTCACCCATTTTGCTCTTGAGCTGAGACCATTTGCCCTGGATGCACTGATGGAGCTATTTTGGATAGCTGAGTAGAGTGGGATGCTTTGCTTCAAGGATACAGACTTCATCCCCTCGGGGGCTTCACAAAGAAGCAGTGTAGCATTGTGGTGATAAGTCTCTAAGCTCTGCTGCTTCTTAGTTATGTGAATTTAGTCAAGTTATCCAACTACTTGAGCCTCAGGTTTTTCATTTGTAAAATAAGGGTAATACTAACACTCACCTCCAGATCCATACCTGGAAAGGGCAATCCAATACTTATCCCAAGGCACAAAAATGCAAATAATGATATACAAAGTTTATCTATTTCCTATCTGATTTACATGTTTCCAGCACATTCACTCTTCTAGCAGCACAGGACAACTGAGTCTCTCACCTGGTTAGCCAGATCCTTCTAAGAATAAGCTGCTTCTGGAGAGCAGACAGTAGTATTAACACATATCTGTGAGCCGTGTCACCGGTTATGTAATTGACTTCATGGCACATTTTTGTGTTTGTTGTAAGCTCAGAACACTGGTATACCTGGTTTCAGGTTTGCCTACTCTGTGAAGTTTAAATGAAATGAGGATTCTTTTTTATTTTTACTTCAGAGCAACAGAATCTAATTCTAAACATTTTAGTTACATTTAACAAAATGCTGGCTTCAATCCACTAAATCTATTTTAAGTCCCACTCATGGGTCATGACCCCCTGTTGAAAAGTCCTGATTCTATAATGATATCCAATTACTCAAGGAAAACCGTGTGCACACAGCAGGCTCTGTAGTTACTTTCCTGGTATAAAAAGCCTTTGATGATTTCTCGGCAGAACACAGTGATCGGAAAGCATGAGATCTAGCCCATGTGCATGTACTGCATGTACTTTCTGTTCGTAAAAGGATATTGGCCGTTTAACTATGCTGGCGTCAGAGACTTTCTGTGCGACTGACTGCTAAGGAATGGGAACAGCTACTTTCCAAAGGAATGAGCAGGAAAATGGAGGCTGTTTGGGCCTCTGCTTGCTTCCTTCCTTGGCAGGCTGAAATTCTGGCCAGAAGAATGGACTGGTGAGGGTAAGGGATATATGCGTGGGGAGAAAGCAGGGAAAATGCCTGCAGTGATGGGAAGGTAAATTAAGAGTGCTCCAAGGCGTGGTTACTTCAATTATTTGTAGTTAAAGCATCATTATGAGCAATTAATGTGCAGCCATATGGCACGTCTCTAAGTCTAACCGATAACTAGATATTAATCAGTAAGGCTGCTCATTTCCCACCCAGGTGGTTGTAAGCAATGTAATCTAATTTGGGTGGCATTAGAAACTGAAACAACAAGCCAAAAAGCAGCCCCTTTCCCTAACACACACACACACACACACACACACACACACACACACACACACACACACACTCCTCCTTTCAACAATGGTCCTGGATTGTTCCATTTATTGAATAGAGTTATGAGACTGGTAGTTTGAGGTGAAATTAATATTTCCATGAGGTTCTTTGAGGCAAGCTACAGATACTAATTCTGGCTAATTTAAGCATAGAAGTGTCATTAAAAGGATGTGAAAGTAGTTGAAAAATAAAGAAAAGGGTGAAAAAGGGTAGGTGTCAGAAAAAGTAGGGTCGAGCGTGGTCCCAAAGGTCCCTGTGGAGGAAAAAGTACCAACTCTTTGTGTGTGTGTGTGAGATAGATAGATAGATAGAGAGAGAGAGAGAGAGAGAGAGAGAGAGAGAGAGAGAGAGTTGGATCACAAAATCCTGTGCATTTGTATCTGGATTGAAAGAGAATGATAAAAAATTCAATTCAGTTCAACTTGTGTTTAATTGAGTGCTAACTTTATGTCAGGGATTATTCTAGGAGCTTGTGAAACGTCAGTAAGTGAAGTAAAGTTCTCTGCCCTCATGGGGCTTACATTCAGTGTTTTTATAGATCCATCCTGAAGTGTGGTCTTAAGCAATGTTGATCATGGGGTGGTAAATTTTTTTTGATAGCATTCTTTTTTGGCAAAATATTACTTATCTTAAATGTAAGAATATCGACCTTTTGATTAGCAAAATAAATATTTGTTACAGAGGTATATACATATATATTTTTCACCTTCAGGAAGAGACAGCCTACCAATCCATCCTAATTATTGAAAAATGTACAATAAACATAAAACTGTCCTTGTGTTTGGCTAAATATTACACAAAAATAACTAAATAAACTGGTCCTAACCACCATGGAATTTATAATATAAAGTTGAGATGTTGCATAATGAGTACAGTTTGTTTAAAACTGCTCTCTATACCTAGCATAACATTTTTGGAAAACATTATTAAATGAGCTAAAGGAACTCCTCCAAGTACTTATGGAATTATACACTTAATGTAACAATGCCCAGAACATAGCTCAAAGTTTGCAAATCTGCATAACCTGAACACAGGATCCAGTGCTTTGGGAAACAAATAAACAAGTATCCCTAGCTTCAAAACTTATCTGAAGAGGAATAATCACAATTTTAAAATTCATGTAAAAATTCATTCATGTAAAAATTCTTCTTCATTAACATCAAAACAAGTGATATAATAATGAAATAACAAAAGTTAACATAAGGCAATGTGTGAATTCACAGTAAGTCATTCCAATATGATAAAAATTATATTACAAATAATCAGATTTAATTTAAATAAGTTCTTTCTCTTCCAGAAAATCATCAAGACTTTTTAAGATGTTAATGTGCAGACAGTTATTATAGTTTGGAAATTTAACTGTGTTTCTTCCTCTCCCCACTTGCCCCCTGTAAAGAGCTGAAGAGAGGAAGGAAATGAGAGCATCCTACATTTGGAAGCCTCTTTTCTTTCCTTTCTGGCTTTAGCAGAAACAGGACTCCCCATTTATTCCTTCATCATGTGGACTCACACAGAGGTTCCCAGGCGATGGCAACACCACCACTGTTGCTGCTGCTGCCACAGTGCAGACCCCTGCTGTTGAGCTGCAGGAAGACCTCTTTAACGAACTGACCTAGCTGGAGTCCATGCTGTTTTTAGCTAGTCCAGAAGAACTATTTAATATAAACTTGAGGTTTACTTGCCTCCAGAAATAGGGCAGGGTTTCTCTTAGTCAAAGGCAAATGGTGATGAATGTCATAATTAAACATCAAAACCTATCACAGTGGACTTTTCAATGAACAGCCTAGTTTTTTGTCTTAATTACATAGGATGGTGAGGGAATACCTCTTCAGAAATGGTAACCTACTTCCCAGCCACTGATTTTTTTCAGTCTATGACTTTTGCTAAGGATCTTTGGGAAGGTTGAGTATGGGCTATGAATCATTCCAAAGCCTGGGCAGCTTTAATGACCACTGGGAGCTCGGTCCATCCCAGTCATCTGGGAAGTAAGTCAAACAAAGCGTTCAGAGCAGACGTTGGTTTCTACAAAGGGAAAGGGGAGGATTATGTTTTATATTATGTTAAAATTTTTTTCTACTACTTTCAAACTAGGTTCTCAGACTATAAATTTCCTCTCAGAGAGTGACATTTCTTCTGAAGTATTTGTAGCAGGAGGAACAGACCAGAGATACTAAACACTGCTTCCTCCCACTCTTATATAAATGATGCTTTGATGTCAACTGTCTGGTCAGGAAAGATGATCTGGTATCAGGTATAGAGAGGAGTGTGCTTCTCCAGTTAGAAAAAAGCCTCAAATTTTGTGAGTCAGGCTTTTTAGCTGGAAAATCCCAGACTTATCAGCTGCCATTGACCAAGATACTTTCCTATTTTTGGTTTGGGGGTTCTCACCCATAAACCCTAGAGATCACTTTGCTTGGCACTTTGTAGCTAGACTGTGGGGATTTATTCCTGTGTTTTTTTATTGTTTTTTTTTTTTTTTTTTTGTGTGTGTGTGTGTGTGTGGTACGTGGGCCTCTCACTGTTGTGGCCTCTCCCATTGCGGAGTATAGGCTCCAGACACGCAGGCTCAGCAGCCATGGCTCACGGGCCTAGCAGCTCCGTGGCATGTGGGATCTTCCCGGACTGGGGCACAAACCCGTGTCCCCTGCATTAGCAGGCAGACTCTCAACCATTGCACCACCAGGGAAGCTCTGTTTTTTTTTTTTTAAGTTAAGAATTTTGAACCATAATGTGTCTCCTTGAAATAATAGGAAGTAAAAAAGACAGAGTAGGGTGGTAACAAAACATGGAATCAATAGTCAAAAGGCTTGAGTTTCACACTAGACATCTTGGCTGAGTAATCTTGGCAATTTTTTCACTTATCTGAGATTGCTTTTCTTATAAATGATCTTAGTAAAAACTTCCAGCACTTAGAGTTTTTGGAACGGATAGTGCATTGTGATTTAGACCCTGGTACTTATGTTGGAATGGCATTCTTTGCAAATAATTAGCTGTGTGACTAGTTACCTAATTTCTCTAAACCTCAGTTTCTTCTTAGGTAAAATAATAGGATTTTTCGAAGTAATGAGTAAGATAATCCATATAAAATTTTAGGATAGTGTTCCATATGTAGCCATTTTTGTTCTTGCAGTTATTATTGTTATAAATATTATTATGTATAAATCAAATGAATAAATGACTAAAAATATACTGCAAACTCTAAATTTCTATATGCATAATAATTATTGTATAGCAATTTGACATTTGTAGGTCAATTTAACCCATCGTAATTTGAGCCTATAGAAACCTTCTAACAAGGTAAAATTTCAGTTTTCAATGAATGGGCTTCCAAGCTCCACTCCACACTCCCAGCATTGCAAGGAGTATATTTTACTTACCCATATTATGAACATTGTTTCTATAAGAGCACCTTTTCTAGATATTTGGTTTATGCTTAAAGAAATCTTATTTTTTCCAGATAATTCCCCAATAGGATTTTATACAGGTAAAGTGCTCAATCACTACTTTATTTAATAAGCAAAAAAGTTACAACTTAAACTGTAAACCAGTGACCTCAAAGTCGAGATTTAATCACCTAAATCAAATACAGTGACACCTAACTACATGGCAATTTGAAGTAATAAAAGTGAAGTTTCTCTGTAACTGAAGTTTAACCAAACTTTTTCAATTGCTCTCAGAAGAAATGTTTCTACACTGTATAACTAACTTCATGTTTTCTGAAAAGTATAGATTAAAATGTAACATTTTTTCAATGACACAAAATGAGCATTATGTCAATTAGTAATTGCATTAAGTTCTAATAGAGTAGGTTTTGTTTTTCTTTTTTTATTGTCTATCAACTCTCACTGCTAGGGTAGGTATGCTTGCTTCTTATATCCATCTGCCTTTTACTTTACTGTTTCTAATCTGCTGAGCTATGAGAATTCAGATGACTAAAACACTTAGTCTTGTGTGTGAATGAAGAGAATATTCTCCTGTTCCACAAAATACTAAACTTTTAGTACAAGGGATTTGAGCAGTTATTTTAGGATTTAGGGGTTTCTTTTCTTTATTTCCTGATTCTCAACTGCTCTAATAATGATTGATTTTTCCAGGAAACTATAATTTCCTGGTATATAAGGAACTAAGATTTGAGGGTACAAGTATTCTCTATTAAGAAATGCAAAATTATACTTGATAAGATTTTATGTATTTCCCTAATATAATAACAACAATAATAATATCTAACATTAGTAAATGATTACTATGTGCCTTTAAAAACTTTATTTATTTATTTATTTTATTTAACTAATGCTTACATAAGACTTATTTATAGATCAAATATTCTACTATGCTATATGCAAATATTAACTTATTGAATGCCATTAAAATTTACATGAGTATACTCATTCAAAAATATTATTAATCTCAATTTGTATATGGGGAAACTGAGCCTTTGAGATGTTTTATAATTTTTTCAAGATCTCACAGCTATTGAGACGTAGAGCCAGTACCTGAAGGGAGGGATGTATGCCTCTAAGAATATGGTCTTATGTCATAAGGACTCTGGCAGACAGCCAGCAATCCAAGTAGAAGCCATTTACTCTGGGAATCTGAATCCAATAGTCTAGTGGCTCAGGACGAAAGTGGGATGAACCTCATACTGACAAAAAATGGACTCTGAGGAATTTGCTATTTAAAAAGAAAGAAAGCAAATTTTGGAAGTTGTTATTATGAGAGTGAAACATTTACATTCACCCTCTTATCCTTCATCAAGCTCTTAATCTGGACTATAGAACACCACATACGGGTTTTCTCAATGTTTTGATGCTTACCATGGATCAAGAGCACAAGCTCTGGATTCAGGTTACTTCCTTCAAATCTGGGTTCTATTGTCTGGGCTTGGGAATGTACATTTTCTGAGGGGTTTCCTCATTTTTGAATTGGTCCAAGAATAGTACCTGCCACATAGGATTATTTTGAGAGTCAAATGAAATAATAGTTCTTAGCAGAGAGCATGGCATTTATTAATTGATCAATAAATGCTTGTTAACATTACCATCATTTTGAACATGTATTTCATGGAAAGCTGGCACTACAAACAACTCAGCAAAAGCAAGACAATCGTTGTGAAATATATTTGGGAAATAATATTCTTTAATTCCTTCACAGAATGTCACAATGGATATTGTCATAGTAAAAGCATTTTAAAAGTCTTCTTTGGAAATATATTTAACTTTATTTAGCTCAATGTTTCCCAAACTTATTTGTCCATAAAAGTTGTATAGGTATGGTGTGTGCATCTGTGTGTGTGCTCACACATGCATGTGTGTATGTGTATGTGTTTGTGTGTAAAACATCTAGCTTATGGAACTAGTTTTTCTTGGAACACATTGATGGGAACTGCTGCCTGTCACTAGAATATCTGAAGGGGGAGTGACAAGAAATGTGTGGAGTGGAGACTGATGTGGCAATTCCAGATATCAATTATATCTGTTAGATTCAAATATAAGCATGCCTGCTGATGGGGAAAAGAAACTTGAAACCTAGATCCCTGAAGGTGACTTCATGTGTTACTAGGAGAAACTCTTGGGTTTGAACCTCCGAAGTTTAATCATTACAAACATCATCATCATATCATCATCACCATCAGCGTCATCACTGCCTCCTCACTACCACCATATATTCACTGGTTTAATATATGTGAAGCAAGGTGTTAAGTGATTCATTTGCATTAGTCATTTTCTCCTTACAGCCATGCTGTTAAGTATCACAACTCTAACTTTTATATAATGGAATATCGATTTAGAGAGGTTAAATTATGTGGCTAAGATAAAGGACACATAAGTATAGAACATATTCTTAAACTCTTACCTGTCCTGGAATGTAGCTTGACTCATTACTCATGAGAGTAATTGCCAGTGAGAAAGTTAGAGCAATAGCTCCCCTGGGGGTAAGCCAGGATCTGTGTGCCCAGGCCTTCTCTCTATGAATGTGAGTTTCCTCAATAGCTGTATCTTCCATGTGTAACAGACAAATGTCCTTTCAAAAGGCCCAGACTGCAGGGAACCTGAAAGCAGCAGGAGGGAGCATGGCCCACTTAATGATGGGGATCACTTGGCTTCATCTGGCACAGTCTCTTTCTTTTTAATTTCTGAACAGCAAAGCTGAAGTTAATCGTGCTACTTAACATTAGAGGCTGTTATAGATTTTCATGGGGCAATCAAAGAACCAGATTTAAACCTGGAGACTCTCACAATGCACTGTATGACAGAGAGAAAATTCTGTAGGACAGGGTCTCCACACTATGGTCTGTACAGCAAATCTGGCCTGTCACTTATTATCGCATGGCCTGTGAGTAAAAATGCTTTTAACATTTTTAAATAGTTACACAAGTACCTATATAGTATTGTCAATTTTGTTTCTTGATCCATAATGCCTAAAATATTTACTATCTTGCTTTAAATAAATAAATGAAAATTTGGTCATCCCTGATACACAATATTAATTTCATAGACTCTGCCTAATGTCTTCAATTAAATTAAAATAAGATCAAGCACCAACTTACCTTAACCATTATTACTGAAGGACAGGTGCCTTTGTCTGCAGAAAATGTTATCAATGGAAGGATATCAGAGAATCATCAATCAGTGTGTTATGGAAAGCTTAAGCTACATATTTCAAACTCTGATAACCATGATGCTTATACTTCTTCCTGACCTCTCTTCCCCATAGTTGATAGGAACTGGGGTGAACATGTGACAAGTTATGTCAATCAGACTCCTTTTCCTGGTGGATTAGGGATTTGGATTATAGTTAGCATCTAAGATATATGTCTGTATCTTTGGCACAGTTAAATACTCTTGCTCTGTGTGTCAGCCGTTTTAAGCATGCACAGAAAGATCAGAGAAAGTGGTCCCAAGGGGAGAAGGATATGAGCAGAGGGTAAAGGGAATCAAGCAGAGAGACTGAACTGCTACCTGGTTACTCCATCTCTAGTGCTTGGTTCCAGGAGCCACTGGAGCTACTTTCCAATATGGTAGTCACTCACTCCCTGTAGCTACTAAGCCTTTGAAATGGGCTAGTCTAAACTGAGTTGTACTGTGTAAAATACACACCAGATTTCAAAAACTGAGTATGCAAAAAGTAAACTATCTCACTAATATTTTATACTTATTCCATATTAAAATATTTTGGATATATTGGGTTAAAATTAATTTCACCTATTTCTTTTTACTTTTTTTAAAAAATGTGGCTATTAGAAAACTTAAAATTTTAAATTTAACATTATCTTTGGAGATCCAGCTACTCTGATTCTAAGAAATACTGCTACTTAAAAATTCCATGCCTTCACCTCATCATCTCTTTTTTTCTTTCACTAAAGATAGACCAAGTTGGTTTTAGTTAATGCAGATAAAAGATACTTAATAAAACAATAAGCCCTTTCAACATGTCCAATTTAAAGTATCTCGTGCATTGGGAAGATTTTGTCCCATGAAGCAATTTACAAAGGCTAAAGGGCTTACATGTCATTCCATAATATTGCATTAAATAATATTAAAGCTACTATATATGGGTATTTACATTAAGTCACATGCTCTGCTCCATGCTATTTAATTTAAATTAAGCAGCATCCCATTCAGAAGATAAAATGAAGGCATTGGGACTGTTGTATGATATATGCAAGGTGACACAGCTAATAAATGGTGGAGTTGGTTTTATGATAAATCCTCTGCTCTTGACCTTTAGACCATCAGTCATGAATCGATGGTGTTTGTGCCAGTGACAGGGTTGTAATGTGATCATTTAGACTTGGTGAGCATGTATAAAGCATATATTGAGTAGAGAGGGTCCTGAGACTTTCCTAGGGGAGGTAAGAGAAGTGAAAGCCTAGCTGTAAGAAGGAAAGAAGCTGCTTCTTGCTTCCTCCTCCTTTATTATGTGCTCAGATAATGTGCCAGAAACTTACATAGGATATCAAGTCCCTGCTTTTTCTATGGTGCCACTCCTGGAAAAATGGGACTTTCCCAATCTCTGCAGTAAATATTGGACTAAATTAGCCCATCAGGTGCCCTGGAGAGGTTGCAATACCTTGGGAATGTGCTGTAAGTCAGAGGAGCTTCTGTGAGCTGCAGGAGACTGCTACTCCCTTTGGTTAAAGGCTGGCCTCACAATTTCCTGTTTTCCTAGTTGCTGCCTCTGCTGTTGAACTCATGCTAGAATAGATTCCCTAGAGATGATCTCTTCCCAGTTTTCAGAGTGGGACACTGTTCTCCAAGAAAACTTAATTCACATCATATGGGGGAACAAATTACTCCCAGATAGTAGTTTATTTTCTTTGGCTCTTCATAGGATCGACCCAGTAATAAAAATCTTAATAATGAAGATAATGATGCTATAGAAATACAAAGTCTTTGGATTGTTATTCTTACAGAAGACCATTTAATAGTTCCAATTTTACTACATATTTCTATTGGCCAGGTAATTGTTTAGTTTTCCTTCATCATCTTCTTCTGTCACTGGTGTACTGAGTTTCCAGATGCTTATTCTACTCTGTGCCTAATTATCTATTGAAACAATTACATTAACTACACTATCACTTAAAAAAACAAAGGAAAAACATTTTAAAAGTAAAAGAACTGTAAGACTATATTGAGTGGTATTTTCAAATTTTTTGGAAATGCATATTGAAATTGTTAGAGGACAAACTAAAACCATCACAAAAGGGAAGCTGGAGTGGGAACTCACCTCTCTTAGTGCTAGGTAAATTGTCCCATAAAATATGCACATATCCCTTATGTTAACGTTCTTAATCTTATCTAACATAATAACATGAAATCAGGGGAGGAACCATTCCTGAAACCAGTGTGAAATTTGTAAGAAATGCCTTTAGAGCCTCCCCACATATCTGTGAAATCTGCCTTGAGCATATATCAGCAGAATATAACCCAGGAAATTTCTCAGCTACCCTAAGGAATGCCATTTAATGCTCCTTTTGCAGACCTGTCCTTCCAGAAACCATCCATTACTTTGAATTGTTCTTAGTTCCCTCCCTAGGGAAAAATATGAGACAGGGTTCTGCTTTATAACTGCTTAGAACCGTCTCCTCCAATTCTGCAGCCAGAACCCATAGATGTTTAACAAACTAAGTGGGATCAGCCCTCTGAATCCCAAATGAATGTTTCATGATGTCCGAAGTGCAATTTTGTGAGTTTCCAATTTTTCTCTTTTTCCACGTATCCGCATTCTTTCCAAGGCAGGTATGAAATAGGTGAGTTTAATCATTTTGCAGTGCTTTAAGGGATTAAAAGTTTATAAGCTCTTCTTGTAGCCTGGAGTTTCAGTCTCCTTCTCTTTCCTTCTCTTTCTCTCCTCCCTCCCCCACTGCCCCATCTCCCTCACCCTCATGCCAACCCAGGGCCTCTGAGGCAACTCAATTGCTTTCTGATTTGACTTCCTTCTGGTAAATGAGTTAAAGTGTGAGTGGAGCCTGGCTCCATATTTCCTCTCTTAAAAGTAAAATCAAACTCTTAAAAATCAGCCCACAGGAAAAAGTAACTTCAAAAACCAGGGCTCACATTCCACAAGCCTCTTGAGCTCTCATCTGCTCCCTCAACAATATCCTTTGAAGGTAAACTTTCCAAAAGGCTCCAGTGGAAATGGCAGGCAGCTCCTGAGTTGTTTTTCTGTCAGAAACAACGAGTTCTCATCACTTGTCATGGCTGTACAGCCATTTTCAGGGTTCATTTGGAAGCCTTTGGCCTCTGCTGTAAAGAGTAGGCTTTGAGAACATATAGGTGGCTGAACAAATAAATGGTGACACAGCAAGAGGGAAAATCAGAGGTTAACAGTGTCTATCTCTCTCCTCTTAAAAAAAAAAGAGAAGTGGGGGATTTTCCAGTTTTAAGATTCAACTCACATCCATGAAGTTGGGAACTGTGGATAATTTAAAGAAATCAGTTTTTGTTTCTTTGTTGTTTCTGTTTTCATGGGTGTGGTTAGCATCTTAGAGATTTATATTGTTTATTTCCTCTCTTCTCCCATCTCTTTGCTGAATTACATGCAGCTTCTACATTGCTTACTTTGCTTTTTAGTTTTTTGAACATATGACCTATCTTGGATCATAAATTTCTGCTAGTGAATCCAATGATGCTTTGATATCTACAGATTGTTTAACCTAATTAAAAGAAAGTCTGCAGACCTTGCTGTTTGAGTTTTTTGAAGAAAACAAATTTATGGTTACTAAAGGGGAAAGGGGCGGGGAGGGATAAATTGGGAATTTGGGATTAACAGCTCCACTCTACTATATATAAGGTAGATAAACAACAAAGATCTACTGTATAGCACAGGGAACTATACTCGATATCTTGTAAGAACCTATAATGGAAAAGAATCTGAGAAATAATAGATAGATATATATGTATAACCTAATCACTTTGCTGTGCACCTGAAGCATTGTAAATCAACAGTACTTCAATAAAAACAATAGTGCCATTCACCTTGGAGTGAACTCCACTGCCCACCTGGGCACACGGGGGTAACATTTCCCCATCACTGCCCAGAGAGCCTTACTTCAGCCCTGCCTCCTACTTACAACATTCTTGGCTTGAAGCTCCCTCCTCCCATGACTCAAAACACCACCTAAAAGTGTGTCTTTTCACATAGATCTTTCTCAATAAATATTTATTGACTTGGCTGATAAAAGAATTAGTTTCATAAAAAGAATTAGTTTCATAGGAACTTGCTCCTCACAGATAACGTATCTGCACTTTACTGGATCCTTCCACACCTCGGTCTCATGGGGTGATTTATAGTGAGACCTTTATGGCCCACAAGAGACCACTGAGAGAATATCTTTGAGGCTTGAAGAGGCCTTTTCATGGTCTGCAAAATGTTGCTGAAAGAAAGTTTCCAATTCTTTTTCTGCCAAAACATTGTTCTATTTTTGGAATTCACCATTACCTTTATCATCAAAGTTCAAAGTTTATGACCTGACTACTTGTGTGGTTTGATTTTAATGAACTAAACATGAGAAAAAATATTATTCATGTAGTTTTGTATCAAACTCTCAAGACACTTTCATCAGCTGTACCCATTGCCATTGTGTAGCTCAATATGGCTAACTCTCCAGTGATAAGGGAGTGAAACTCAAACACATTAAATCCCAGTCTCAAGTCAGATTCCTTATAATATAAGGTTGGCAGAACAGACCAATGAGTGTCCTGTGATTGGGAGAGTGCTAAATTGCTAAATCAGTTACCTATGTGCGGTAGGTATATTGGATAAAAGGGATAATACACAGAAGTTCTGAAACAGAAGGAATAAAACGACAAAGAAAGAGGCACATATTGCTGTCGGGGTGGGGGTGTGTTTGTGTGAAAGAGAGACAGTAGATACCATACAGTGTGATTCTAAGATGCATTTCTTTTCAAATTTTAAAATCTCAGAAGTTGGTATATGTCAGAAGATCACTGTGTCAGAAAAATTAGCGGCAGTTTTCCTTACTTAGGGGTACATCAAATTATTGACAAGTCTTTCAATGGAACAGAGTAGAAAACCCTGGACGAGGGTGATGGTAAGAGCAATGGTGGCCCAGTTGGGTTCAAGACAGAGGCCTATGTGATAAGTGAGCCATCCTTGTTACCTGAGAGGCTCAAAGCACTTTGCTAACCCTGTTGCCAAATCTGATTTCCCTTTACACCATAGCAGAGATGGTACTGTCCACAAAAATATATTCTCTGTCTTTCAGTAATGAAACGTTGTTGCAGGGAAGTGACAACTCAGGAGGAGATCATACCTCCCAGGGCCCTTTCCACTCCCTCCTTGCATTCAGAGGTGACCATGTGTGTTTTTTTTTTTTTTTTTTCCCTTGGAATACAAGCAGAATTGATGATAATCTCATCCAGGAAATAATATTTAAGAAGCAGGTGTATCTTCTTTACACCCCTCTTTTTCCTTTTATCTGTTGGATGCAAAGAATGCTAATGGAACCCTAGAAGATCAGAGAGTCAGGTGATGTGAAGATTATGGCATCAAAAACACCAAGTGGAGAAAAGACACCTGCCAGCCAGGAACACCTGCCTTGGACAGTCATGCGAGAGAGAAATAAACTTCTGTATTTGAGACATTATATATGTGGATCTGTTTGTTACAGCAGCTGGTGTTATGCTAATAAACTCACATTACTTCAAGATACCAAATGCAAGATATTAAAAGTTAGATGAAGATGGGAATTGAAGAGGAGGCTTGTTGTTTTACAATGTTAGCCAAAAGAAAGAAAGAGGAACATTGATGAGGTCCTGATATGTCTAAAAACATTTGAAAGTCAGTCCTAAAATAGAAAAGATGAGAATTTCTGGGAGTCCACAGGGTCTACCTATGAACAGTGTGGAACGGAGAGAGGCTGGTTTCAGGCTAATTTACTAAACATATTCTAATCATTTGCTGTATTCTAAATGGCCTTGCCAAATCACAAATCCCTGGTACTAATCTTCTTTAGGCAGAAGTTGGATGAGCATCTAAGGGCACTCAGGCTTCAGGCTGGATGCAGAGCAGATTATCTCTAAGGCAGCACACCTCTCTGAGTGTCCACATGAGGATATTGTGCATGTGAAAGTGACATTTAGCTATGGTGGAAGCAGATGTTAGAAGTGAGGCAGTCCTGATAACAAAGACCAAAATATTCTGTATGGACATATGCTGATAGACAAGCAAAGGAAATGAATAGTTTCACATTTTTCTCAGCTAGATGGGTTTGGAAAAGACAATGAAAACTTAATGTTAATAGGGAAACATTCAGTCAACCCACATTTACTGAGCACTTAGTATGTGTCTGACACCATCTTTTGCAAGTACAGGGCATGACTCCGGTTCTCAAGGATGTTATGATCTATTAGGAGAGACAGGGTGTATTCACTTTTGAATATTCATAATTATATACTGTAAGATCACCAGGACAAGTGGAACAAGACAGAAAGACAACATACTAGGGAGAAATAAGCCCAGCACTTGGAGTCACAAGTGCAACATTCAAGGTCCATTTCTGCCTCTTATTGGCTATGAGATCTTTAGTAATACATTAATCTTTCTTTAAAAAAAAACCTTTTTTTTTGCTTTATAACAAATTTAATGATTTATACATATACATATGTTCCCATATCCCCTCCCTTTTGCGTCTCCCTCCCACCCTCCCTATCCCACCCCTCCAGGCGGTCACAAAGCACCGAGCTGATCTCCCTGTGCTATGCGGCTGCTTCCCACTAGCTATCTACCTTATGTTTGGTAGTGTATATATGTCCATGCCGCTCTTTCACTTTGTCACAGCTTACCCTTCCCCCTTCCCATATCCTCAAATCCATTGTCTAGTAGGTCTGTGTCTTTATTCCTGTCTTACCCCTCTGTTCGTCATTACATTTTTTTCCCTAAATTCCATATATATGTGTCAGCATACAGTATTTATCTTTCTCTTTCTGACATACTTCACTGTGTATGACAGAATCTAGGTCCATCCACCTCATTACAAATAGCTCAATTTCATTTCTTTTTATGGCTGAGTAACATGCCATTGTATATATGTGCCACATCTTCTTTATCCATTCATCTGATGATGGATACTTAGGTTGTTTTCATCTCCGGGCTATTGTAAATAGGGCTGCTATGAACATTTTCATACATGACTTTTTTGAATTATGGTTTTCTCAGGGTATATGTCCAGTAGTGGGATTGCTGGGTCATATGGTAGTTCTATTTGTAGTTTTTTAAGGAACCTCCATACCGTTCTCCATAGTGGCTGTACCAATTCACATTCCCACCAGCAGTGCAAGAGTGTTCCCTTTTTTCCACACCCTCTCCAGCATTTATTGTTTCTAGATTTTTTTGATGATGGCCATTCTGACTGGTGTGAGATGATATCTCATTGTAGTTTTGATTTGCATTTCTCTAATGAGTAAAGATGTTGCGCATCCTTTCATGTGTTTGTTGGCAGTCTGTATATCTTCCTTGGAGAAATGTCTATTTGGGTCTTCTGCCCATTTTTGCATTGGATTGTTTGTTTTTTTGCTATTGAGCTGCATGAGCTGTTTATAAATTTTGGAGATTAATCCTTTGTCAATTGCTTCATTTGCAAATATTTTCTCCCATTCTGAGGGTTGTCTTAGGTCGCGTTAGTGGTTTCCTTTGCTGTGCAAAAGCTTTTACGTTTCATTAGGTCCCATGTGTTTATTTTTGTCTTTATTTCCATTTCTCTAGGAGGTGGGTCAAAAAGGATATTGCTGTGATTTATGTCATAGAGTGTTCTGCCTATGTTTTCCTCTAAGAGTTTGAGAGTGTCTGGCCTTACATTTAGGTCTTTAATCCATTTTGAGCTTATTTTTGTGTATGGAATTAGGGAGTGATCTAATCTCATACTTTTACATGTCCCTGTCCAGTTTTCCCAGCACCACTTATTGAAGAGACTGTCCTTTCTCCACGGTACATTCCTGCCTCCTTTATGAAAGATAAGGTGACCATATGTGCATGGGTTTATCTCTGGGCTTTCTATCCTGTTCCATTGATCTATCTTTCTGTTTTTGTGGCAGTACCATACTGTCTTAATTACTGTAGCTTTGTAGTATAGTCTGAAGTCAGGGAGCCTGATTCCTCCAGCTCCATTTTTCGTTCTCAAGATTGCTTTGGCTATTCGGGGTCTTTGTGTTTCCATACAAATTTTGAAATTTTTTGTTCTAGTTCTGTGAAAAATGCCAGTGGTAGTTTGATAGGGATTGCATTGAATCTGTAGATTGCTTTGGGTAGTAGAGTCATTTTCACAATGTTTATTCTTCCAATCCAAGAACATGGTACATCTCTCCATCTATTTGTATCATCTTTCATTTCTTTCATCAGTGGCTTATAATTTTCTGCATACAGGTCTTTTGTCTCCTTAGGTAGGTTTATTCCTAGATATTTTATTCTTTTTGGTGCAAAGGTAAATGGGAGTGTTTTCTTGATTTCATTTTCAGATTTTTCATCATTAGTGTACAGGAATGCCAGAGATTTCTATGCATTAATTTTGTATCCTGCTACTTTACCAAATTCATTGATTAGCTCTAGTAGTTTTCTGGTAGCATCTTTAGGATTCTCTATGTATAGTATCATGTCATCTGCAAACAGTGACAGCTTTACTTCTTCTTTTCCAATTTGGATTCCTTTTATTTCCTTTTCTTCTCTGATTGCTGTGGCTAAAACTTCCAAAACTAGGTTGAATAAGAGTGGTGAGAGTGGGCAGCCTTGTCTTGTTCCTTATCTTAGTGGAAATGGTTTCAGTTTTTCACCATTGAGGACAATGTTGGCTGTGGGTTGGTCATATATGGCCTTTATTATGTTGAGGAAAGTTCCCTCTATGCCTAATTTCTGCAGGGTTTTTATCATAAATGGGTGTTGAATTTTGTCAAAGGCTTTCTCTGCATCTATTGAGATGATCATATGGTTTTTCTCTTTCAATTTGTTAATATGTTGTATCACGTTGATTGATTTGCATATATTGAAGAATCCTTGCATTTCTGGAATAAACCCCACTTGATCATGGTGTATGATCCTTTGAATGTGCTGTTGGATTCTGTTTGCTAGTATTTTGTTGAGGATTTTTGCATCTATGCTCATCAGTGACATTGGCCTGTAGTTTTCTTTCTTTGTGACACCCTTGTCTGGTTTTGGTATCAAGGTGATGGTGGCCTTGTAGAATGAGTTTGGGAGTGTTCCTCCCTCTGCTATATTTTGGAAGAGTTTGAGAATGATAGGTGTTAGCTCTTCTCTAAATGCTTGATAGAAATCGCCTGTGAAGCCATCTGGTCCTGGGCTTTTGTTTGTTGGAAGATTTTTTATCACAGTTTCAATTTCAGTGCTTGTGATTCATCTGTTCATATTTTCTATTTCTTCCTGATTCAGTCTTGGCAGGTTGTGCATTTCTAAGAATTTATCCATTTCTTCCAGGTTGTCCATTTTATTGGCATAGAGTTGCTTGTAGTAATCTCTCATGATCTTTTGTATTTCTGCAGTGTCAGTTGTTACTTCTCCTTTTTCATTTCTAATTCTATTGATGTGAGTCTTCTCCCTTCTTTTCTTGATGAGTCTGGCTAATGGTTTATCAATTTTGTTAATCTTCTCAAAGAAACAGCTTTTAATTTTTTTGATCTTTGCTATCGTTTCCTTCATTTCTTTTTCATTTATTTCTGATCTGATTTTTATGATTTCTTTCCTTCTGCTAACTTTGGGATGTTTTTGTTCTTCTTTTTCTAATTGCTTTAGGTGCAAGGTTAGTTTGTTTATTTGAGATATTTCCTGTTTCTTAAGGTAGGATTTCATTGCTATAAACTTCCCTCTTAGAACTGCTTTTGCTGCATCCCATAGGTTTGGGTCGTTGTGTCTCCATTGTCATTTGTTTCTAGGTACTTTTTAATTTCCTTTCTGATTTCTTCAGTGATCACTTCAATATTAAGTAGTGTATTATTTAGTCTCCATGTGTTTGTATTTTTTACAGCTCTTTTCCTGTAATTGATATCTAGTCTCATAGCATTGTGGTCAGAAAAGATACTTGATACAATTTCAATTTTCTTAAATTTACCAAGGCTTGATTTGTGACCCAAGATATGATCTATCCTGTAGAATGTTCCATGAGCACTTGAGAAAAATGTCTATTCTGTTGTTTTCAGATGGAATGTGCTATAAATGTCAATTAAGTCCATCTTGTTTAATGTATCATTTAAATCTTGTGTTTCCTTATTTATTTTCATTTTGGATGATCTGTCCATTGGTGAAAGTGGGGTGTTAAAGTCCCCTACTATGAGTGTGTTACTGTCGATTTCTCCTTTTATGGCTGTTAGTATTTGCCTTACGTATTGAGGTGCTCATATGTTGGGTGCATAAATATTTACAATTGTTATATCTTCTTCTTGGATCGATCACTTGGTCATTATGTAGTGTCCTTCTTTGTCTCTTCTAGTAGTTTTTATTTTAAAGACGATTTTGTCTGATATGAGAATTGCTACTCCAGCTTTCTTTTGATTTCCATTTGCATGGAATATATTTTTCCATCCCCTCACTTTCAGTCTGTATGTGCCCCTACGTCTGAAGTGGGTCTCTTGTAGACAGCATATATATGGGTCTTGTTTTTGTATCTGTTCAGCCAATCTGTGTCTTTTGGTGGGAGCATTAAGTCCATTTACATTTAATGTAATTATCAATATGTATGCTCCTATTCCCATTTTCTTAATTGTTTTGCATTCATTATTGTAGGTCTTTTCCTTCTGTTGTGTTTCTTGCCTAGAGAAGTTCCTTTAGCATTTGTTGTAAAGCTGGTTTGGTGGTGCTGAACTCTCTCAGCTTTTGCTTTTCTGTAAAGCTTTTAATTTCTCCATCAAATCTGAATGAGATTCTTGCTGGGTAGAGTAATCTTGTTTGCAGGTTTTTCTCTTTCATCACTTTAAATATGTACTGTCAGTCCCTTCTGGCTTGCAGAGTTTCTGCTGAAAGTCCAGCTGTTAACATTATGTGGATTCCCTTGTGTGTTATTTGTTGTTTTTCCCTTGCTGCTTTTAATATGATTTCTTTGTGTTTAATTTTTGACAGTTTGATCAATATATGTCTTGGCATATTTCTCCTTGGATTTGTCCTGTATGGGACTCTCTGTGCCTTCTGGACTTGATTAATTATTTTTTTCCCGTATTAGGGAAGTTTTCAACTATAATCTCTTCAAATATTTTCTCAGGGCCTCCCTGGTGGCGCAGTGGTTGAGAGTCCGCCTGCCGATGCAGGGGATACGGGTTCGTGCCCCGGTCTGGGAGGATCCCATATGCCGCGGAGCGGCTGGGCCCGTGAGCCATGGCCGCTGGGCCTGCGCATCCGGAGCCTGTGCTCCGCAACGGGAGAGGCCACAACAGTGAGAGGCCCGCATACCGCAAAAAGAAAAAAAAAAAAAAAATTTCTCAGTCCCTTTCTTTTTCTCTTCTTCTTCTGGAACCCCTATAATTCGAATGTTGGTGCGTATAATGTTGTCCCAGAGGTCTCTGAGACTGTCCTCTGTTCTTTTCATTCTTTTTTCTTTATTTTGTTCTGCATCAGTTATTTCCACTATTTTATCTTCCACCTCACTTATCAATTCTTCTGCCTCAGTTATTCTGCTATTGATCCCATCTAGAGTATTTTTCATTTCATTTATTGTGTTTTTAATCGATGCTGGATTCATCTTTAGTTCTTCTAGGTCCTTGTTAACTGTTTCTTGCATTTTGTCTATTCTATTTCCAAGATTTTGGATCTTGGAAATAGAATCTTGGATCATCTTTACTATCATTATTCTGAATTCTTTTTCAGGTAGACTGCCTATTACCTCTTCATTTGTTAGGTCTGGTGGGTTTTTATCTTGCTCCTTTACCTGCTGTGTGTTTTTCTGTCTTCTCATTTTGCTTATGTTACTGTGTTTGGGGTCTCCTTTTTGCAGGCTGCAGGTTCGTAGTTCCTGTTGTTTTTGGTGTCTGTCCCCAGTGGCTAAGGTTGGTTTAGTGGGTTGTGTAGGCTTCTTGGTGGAGGGGACTACTGCCTGTGTTCTGGTGGATGAGGCTGGATCTTGTCTTTCTGGTGGGCAGGTCCACGTCTGGTGGTGTGTTTTGGGGTGTCTGCAGACTTTTTATGATTTTAGGCCACCTCTATGCTAATGGGTGGCGTTGTGTTCCTGTCTTGCTAGTTGTTTGGCATAGGGTGTCCAGCACTATAGCTTGCTGCTCGTTGAGTGAAGCTGGGTGCTGCTGTTGAGTTTGATATTGTGTGGAGCTGGGAGGTCTCTTGTGGACCAGTGTCCTGAAGTTGGCTCTCCCACCTCAGAGGCACAGCACTGACTCCTGGCTCCTCAATTTGGGATGATTTGTTGTCTATTCATGTATTCCACAGATGCAGGGTACATCAAGTTGATTGTGGAGCTTTAATCCGCTGCTTCTGAGGCTGCTGGGAGAGATTTCCCTTTCTCTTCTTTGTTCTCACAGCTCCTGGGTCTCAGCTTTGGATTTGGCCCCGCCTCTGCGTGTAGGTCGCCAGAGGGCATCTGTTCTTCTCTCAGACAGGACAGGGTTAAAGAGCAGCCGCTTCGGGGACTCTGGCTCACTCAGGCCTGGGAGGAGGGCGGGGCACAGTGTGCGGGACGAGCCTGCAGCGGCAGAGGCTGGCGTGACGTTGCACCAGCCCGAGTCACACCGTGCGTTCTCCCAGGGAAGCCGTCCCTGGTTCCCAGGACCCTGGCAGTGACGGGCTGCACAGGCTCCCTGGAAAGGGTGCATGGACAGTGACCTGCGCTCACACACAGGCCTCTTGCTGGTGGCAGCAGCAACCCCAGCGTCCCACGCCCGTCTCTGGGCTCCGCGCTTTCAGCCGTGGCTTGCGCCCGTCTGTGCAGCTCCTTTAAGCAGCGCTCTTAATCCCCTCTCCTCACGCACCAGGAAACCAAGAAGGAAGAAAAAGTCTCTTGCCTCTTCAGCAGCTTCAGAGTTTTCCCGGACTCCCTCCCATCTAGCTGTGGCGCATTAGCCCCATTCAGGCTGATTTCTTGCACCCAGCCCCTGTCCTCTTCCTGCCCTCTGACAGAAGCCCGAGCCTCAGCTTCCAGCATTGCCCGCCCTGGCGGGAGAGCAGACAAGCCTCTCGGCTGGTGAGTGCCGGTCGGCACCGATCCTCTGTGCAGGAATCTCTCTGCTTTGCCCTACGCAGGTACGTGGGGAGTTTCTTGCCCTTTGGTTGGTCTGAGGTCTTCTGCTAACGTTCAATAGGTGTTCTGTAGGAGTTGTTCCGCGTGTAGCTGTATTTCTGGTGTATCTGTGGGGAGGAAGGTGATCTCCACATCTTACTCTTCCGCCATCTTCCCCGGAAGTCCAAAAGTTGAGTTTTTTTGTAGTGAGGTGGATGGACATAGTGTCTGTCATAGTGTGAAGTAAGTTAGAAAGAGAAAAACAAATACCATCTGCTAACACATATTATATAGAATCTAAAAAAAAGAAAAAAATGATTCTGATGAACCTAGGGGCAGGACAAGAAGATGTAGACATAGAGAATGGATTTGAGGACACAGGGAAAGGGAGGGGTAAGCTGGGATGAAGTGAGAGAATGGCATTGGCATGTATACACTACCAAATGTAAAATAGATAACTAGTGGGAAACTGCTGCATAGAACAGGGAGACCAGCTTGGTGCTTTTTGACCATCTAGAGAGGTGGGATAGGGAGGCAGACGCAAGAGGGAGGGCATTTTTGGATGTATTTTTAAGTATAGCTGATTCACTTGGTTATAAAGCAGAAATGATACATTAATCTTTAAATACATAAATCTTTAAATACATTAATCTTTCTTTAAAAAAACCTTTTTAAAAAAAACTTTTTATCAGAAACTTAATGTATACTTAAAGCTTAAAATTTGGAAATATTGGGCCTCCCTGGTGGCGCAAGTGGTTGAGAGTCCGCCTGCCGATGCAGGGGATACGGGTTCGTGCCCCGGTCTGGGAGGATCCCATATGCCGCGGAGCGGCTGGGCCCGTGAGCCATGGCCGCTGAGCCTGCGCGTCCGGAGCCTGTGCTCCGCAACGGGGGAGGCCACGACAGTGAGAGGCCCGCATACCGCAAAAAAAAAAAAAAAAAAAAAAAAAAAAAAAAAAAAATTTGGAAATATTCACAACTCTATACCATTTAGTGACCACTAACCATTGCTTCTGAACTCAGAGAGCAACAGTTAATAATTTTAGGCATTCTCTTCTAAAATATTAGGAATATATAAATCGGACTCTTTTAATACCTACAGATTTGAAAATATAATGATTCAGACCCAAAGATGAGGATTATAGGGCAGACACACATGAGGGTGAGGATGACTATAGCTAGAGAGCAGAGAGAAGATGTCCAAACAGGTAATCCTGGGCCACAATCATTTCCCCAAGGATGAAGCCTTGTGGGGAGAGTGAAGGAAAGCAGGGCCTTAACTCTATATTATAAAATAAAAAGATGAAAGAATGAATAGACCATTGGAAGACTGTTAAAAATTCAGAAGGAGAAAGAGAAAAAGAACTAAAACCCAACATTTAAAGTTTTTTCCTATGTCATACCAGTTAACCCTCACAAGAATGCACTAGGGCTGGTGCTGCATTATTGTTCCATTGTACAGATCAAAATACTGAGAAACAGCTCAGACAACTTTTGTATGCTGGAGGCTGTATTTGATACTACTTTGCAAGACTCTCAAATGCTTGTTCTTCCCTCCCCACTAACTAGATTCAGAAATATACTAAAATAGAAGGAAATATCTTCCTCCACTGTCTGCCAAAATAAATTAATCATGAGGAGAGTAAGAAAATTTGTGAACAATTTCTCTCTATCACAAGCCACTCTGTTTATCACTGTTTGCTTTGAAACTTGTACATTTTGGTATTGGCTGAAATACTCAATCTCCCTCCAATTTTCTCCTCCTGCCTAAATAAGAGTCAAGGGGAAGACAAGAGAAAATTTCAGTCAGATGAAGGAAGTAACTGGTATCTTCCTAAAAAGATACCAGCATAAAAGGGACTACTTCTTTCTTGACTTGAGAGTAGGACATAGTTGATGGGGGTGGCCAGTTGGGTCAGTGACTAGGACTTCCTGGTCTGGGAGAACTCACCTTTTGTTTTCTCTTTAGTGGCAAATTTATGTAGGCAGAACCGTAAGGTCTTCTTACATGTTGATTGGAACCAAGGTTTTCAAATTTAACACAGAAAACTAGAGAGGGCTCTGTTAAATTTGAATTTCAGATAAAAAAATGAATAAAACATTTTTTTGAATAAAACTTTTTTTAGCATATCCCAAATTTTAGTCTATGTCCCAAATTATACTAAAAGATTATCCATTATTTATCTGAAATTCATCTTTGACCAGACATCCTATTTCACTCAGCACCCCTAATTGTAACTGTTAGACACCCGCCCTAGCAACTATATCTAAAGGGAAAAGCTAAGTGTCAGGGACCTCAAGATCTACAGGCTGCCCAGGCTACACTGCCAGCCCCTACAGGGACCATGAGCTTCTAGCACAGCCTATGACTTTGTGTACAGGTTCCTCTCACTTTCTTGCTAGCTGGTCTTCTGGGCTGTTCAGCCAAAGCATCCTGATTTAAAATGTTCTCTGTGGTTCTAGTTGAAGGGAGGACATAATTGTGCTTATAATTCAGTGTAAATAATCAAATCAATCTCTTAATTGTGCTTTCTGAAAGAAATTTTCAGTTTCCATCTCTGTGAATTTTATGTTTATTCATGATTTAGAAGATACTGTATTGATGTAGGAGCTAGCAGATTAGAGGACAGAATAGTGGTGTTTATCTGTGAGACAATAGAAACAAAACATCTTGTTAATCAATCATCCTGCTAGCCATTTAGCCAGATTCTCCCTCGCAAGAATCTCTCCAGAGCCATGTCATTACTAAAAGAGAAAATAAAAGCAAACAAACGAAAAAAGGGCTTGTTATACAAGGGCTCCCATTTGCTGTTCTTTCAAGGTCACAGCTGTTTGCTAAGTGAATGAAGTTTCAGGATTTAGTTCTTCAACCTGCTTCTGCTCCCTGTTAAATTAATGAATTACTGAGAATGAGAAAGCATGTATTAACCACATAGTTCCAATGTCCATTTCTTCATTATTCAGTTACCCATCATTTTAGACAGTATGGAATTTGAGATGCTTTGGGTACATTTGGGATGTCATTTAGGAAAAGTAGGCTGCTGAGGGCACCCAACACTATATACTCTGGCTGGCAAAATATTCAGAAATTATTTTACAATATTAATTTCTAAGGAGCCCACACCATTTATATTACTGACATCCCCAAACAAGACTACCACACCTAGAGGTAGGTTCAGGATTGAACGAATTTTCTGTTGAGTTTAAATAAGATAAAGAGTACTAAGAATTAATAGTTCAATATCTCTTTACAGTTTACAAACACTTTCACATTGAGATTATCATATTTAAGCTTTTGGTATTATAGTAATAAAAAAATTGTAATGCTGCAAATAATAGTAAAAACAGGGAAGCTGATAATCAACAAGTAGTTATTCTAAGTTTAGCCCTGTACTGAGGACTGGAGTGGGTATGATTACTTACAGAAGTGAAAACAGGCTCAGAGAGGGGAATAAACATGCTCTAATTTTCAGAGCTGGAAAGGAGTGGAAACTGGATTTAAACCTAGGCACTCCCAGAGCCTCAAGTTCTGCTATGGACATTATTATTACAATAAAAACATTTGTTGGAGGGAAACATCTTTCCATGCCACGAAGGCATTTGTTGAGTAAAACTGTTTCCAGAAACATTTCCCTATTTCCTTCTGCCTTCCTTTAACAGATGTTTGTCGTTTGTGTAGGGCCTTCTCTGTGAGACTCTGGGGATGCAGAGATGAATGGGATCACTAGAAGGAAGCGCTCGGGAGCTGGGGAGTTGATGTGGAAGATCATTTTGGTGCAGACCGAGGATGCTGCAAATGGATGTGAGAGGTCAATGAGGACACGCAGAGGACAGAATGGACTCTGTTGGAGGACTGGGGAGGGAGGGAGCTCAGGAAAGGTTGATAGAAGAGTTGACATGAGCCGAGACTAGAATGAAGAAACAGTCAAGTGAGGGCAAGGGTGTTTCAAGCAAAGGGGGCAGCATGTGTTAAAGGCGTCAGCCTAGAACACAGCCCGGAATGTTGAGGATCTCCCAGTGGTTAGGTGTGAAGTGCGGCATGGAGGGTTGGGGGTTTGATGTGCAGGAGGGGACAGTCGTTGGGAAAGAGAGGGCTTGCGTGATGTGCATTAACTTTCATCTTTTAGACAATAAGGAGACCTTGCAAGACTTTAAGTGGGCAAATGACATGATTATGTTTGCATTTTGGAAAGGGTATCATGGAGAGAATAAATTTGGGATGAGGGCAAATAAAACTAAAGAAAAAAACCAGTTTTGTTGCTGCATTATTTGTTGCTAAACTTAGATTCCTTCCTCCTTAATTCAAACTGATAAGAATGCCATCCAAAGGCCTCAACTAAGGATTTATTTTAGAGCAGTTGCCTGGTTTTTCTGAGGTCCATCCTGATTTCTTATTATCAAATTTTGTTTTTGAAACTTTTGAACGCTTATGTGTCAGGTATTGTGTTGGGGGACATGATGGTTATTTGTGTCTTATAAAAAGAAGGGATGGATGTTTGGAGAGGTTAAGTAACTTACTCAAAGTCACACAGCTAATTAGTGATAAAGCTGAGTTTTAAACTGGGGGATTATAGAGCATTTTCTCTTCACGCTATTTTTAAACTGCATTATCTTGATGCTGCCTGTGGATAACAGCTTGACTTGCTTTCAATTACACTCTGGAGGCTGGAGGAGCATCTACTCCCTAAAACAATCCACCCGTAGTTACTACCTGACCGTACTTTATATGTGAAACCAAACCATTTCAAAAGTACTGAATCTTTTCTTTCTAGGTCCTAGCCAAGGTAGAGCTTCCAGCATTCACCCATGTCAACAAAAAAGTTGAAAAATATAAAACAGAGTGCAGATTTTACAGCTGAAAACGTCCTGGGAACAGTTACTTCAGTGTTTCCCAGCATGAACTCTAAGGAACGACATCATGTTGGGGGTTTAGTAGGTGCTAAGTGATAAACGGGCTTCTGGGGCCAAATGAAGGAAATATTGGATTAAAAATAGTGGAAGAGCTCTTTCCCCATATTGAGGTTTCTTAGAGCATTGAGTATATAAGAGGTTATTGTGAATCTTTAGGATTCAAGAACGTGATGTTTTTCAACCCATTTTACTTCAAACCCTTTTTCTCTGACAACAGCACTTTTGACAAGTGCTTCCCTACCTTTGTCCAAGAAGAAAACTGCAACTCAGAGAAAGCAAATGACTTAGACAACTCAGACCTTTGGCCCACCAGAACATTCTACCATATTATGCTACCAATACTATGCTCACGAGATGTCTCCTCGTGTCCATTTCAGTCCAGGTATATCTCCTCCTCTTTGGAGCAGTGCCAGAAGAACAGTGCTACATCTGGACTTCCTGAAAGTAGGCAATTCCCAAATAGCCAGAAAGCAGGAGGGTGATATCCCCAGAAGAGAGAGAAATTATTATTAGCTTTTAAATCCCGAACCAGTCAACAGTGAGTGCACTGAATCACCCAGAGTCTTGCACTGCATTTTCCAGTCAAAAAGCTTCCAAGTGGAGGCTTCTTAGAGCAATCCTGTTCATTCATTTGATTTTTAAAAGTTTCATCTCTCAGCAAGTTTAATCCGCATCCCTGGAATTCTCTGTATTTTCTTGTTATGATAAGAGTGAACAGCTGGTCCATTTTGTTGACTCTGTTGACAGTGCTCAGTTGTTTTTCCCAGCCCCCAACCCCCCTTTTTTCTCTCCAGACAGCACCTGGCTCACTTTGTCTGGCTACTGTCTGACATGTCAGCTTAAACTTCCTCAACCCCCAGCTGTTCTTCACTTTCATGGTATGGATGGTTCTTTGCATTAGACTCAAAGGTGGTTTTGCACTTCCAGAGGGCTCATTTGTTTCCACAGCAACCCATAAAATGGGGTAATTTGATGCAAGACCTGCCTACAACTTTTTTTTTTGCTAAAAGTGTTTGCATGTGTGTATAAGTACGCATGTGCACTTCTCAGCTAAGCACTACTTTTAGAGAGTCACTTCACAAAAGCCCTGAACATATTTCCAATTAACAGCAGAGTTTTGTTGGCCTTTTGGCTTTTTAAAGCAAGCATTTTCATTAGGAAATAAAAAACCTATTTTATGAATAATATTTAAACTAAAAGTTATAAAAAGAAAATAAAGAAATATTGTCTTTCATGTCAATTTTAATATGACCATATTTAACAGATTGTATCCAAAAGCTTTTTAAAAAGATAGTAATTGAAAATATGGAATACATAAAAGATACACTAGCTTATATGACTATTTTGTTTTTAACTTGGTTACTGTTTGCTTATTTTTCATGACAGATATTTATTTCAGTAATATCATTGTCATGATAAATAAGCAAAAATTTTAAAGTTAGAGTAGTAAAAATATGCTTTCTAATAGGCATTAACTAAATAGAAAATTCTGTTTTTGTTCAGCACTTTATGTAGTTTGGAACATAACAGTATTAGGCTAAGATTCTAAAAATTAGGAAATGTTTTATGATATTTTGTGTCCCTTAAGAGAAAAATCTAAATTTTTTCATATTTATATTCCTAACACAATGTCTGGAGCATAGTCAACTCTCAATAGATGGTTTTTAAAAAAATTTGTTTATTTGTCTTTTAATCAAAAAGGGAACTAAATTTTAAAATATATCTTTGTGGTAATAGATGATATAATTATTCACAATTATTCATTCCCTCTTTCCCTGTGGGTGGGTATGCTTCCTGCCCCACTGATTTTGACTTGGCTATGTGTCTAGCTTTGGATAATTGAATGTGAGAAATTTTTAAAGACATGGTAACTTTCTATGCATCCTCTTGTGTTTCCGCCCTCTTCCATGACCTTCAGCATAGGTTCTAGATGAGAAGACACACAAAATAAGTCTACGTCTACCTACAGTCTAGAGCAGAACAGCAGCCTACTTCTTGTAGCCCCCATGTAAAGTGAGCAAGAAATTAATGTTTGTTTTTGTAAATGACTGAGCATTTAGAATCGATTGTTACTGCAGCAAAAGTACATTGGTACAGAGACAAAACACATTGTGCTATGGTGTTATGTATTATACTTAATACTATGTACATATGCCTACATGTATATATACATATATACCTAGTCTATATATTATATTATTTATAGTGTTGGTATTTTGAATATGTATATATTCCTAATCATAACTCCATGAGGTATTATTTTGTATTTCATACGAGAGAAAACTGAGGATTAGAAAGTTAGGCATTTTTTCCAGAATCATACAATTCTTAATAAAAAAGTGGGACTTAGGCACATGTCACTCTGACTATCCAGCCTCTGCTTTCTCTTAATATCAAACCACAAAAATACATTATAATAGAGATTCAATTAAAGTCCCCTTCATACTTATATTTAAATTTGTTTTCATGCAGAATTAAAATATATCTTCCTTCCATTTATTTAATTCATTTTAATTCAACTTAAAAATTTATATATATATTTTAAATATATTTATTTATTTATTTAATTTTTGGCTGCTTTGGGTCTTTGCTGCTGTGCACAGGCTTTCTCTAGTCACAGTGAGTATTTGTTGTGGTGTGCAGGCTTCCCATTGCGGTGACTTCTCTTGTTGCGGAGCACGGGCTCTAGGCTCATGAGCTTCAGTAGTTGTGGCTCGAGGGCTCTAGAGTGCAGGCTCAGTAGTTGTGGCTCATGGGCTTAGTTGCTCAGTGACACGTGGGATCTTCTTGGACCAGGGCTCGAACCCGTGTCCCCTGCATTGGCAGGCGGATTCTTAACTACTGCGCCACCAAGGGAGTCCCTATATATATATTTTAATTGAAGTACAGTTGATTTACAATGTTGTATTAGCTTCAGGTGTTCAGCAAAGCAATTCGGTTATATATATATATATATATATATATATATATACACACATATATATGTATGCACATGTATATGTATTCTCTTTCATATTCTTTTCCATTATACGTTATTATGAGATATTGAATATAGTTCCCTGTGCTATACAGTAGATCGTTGCTGTTTATCTATTTTATATATAGTGGTTTGTATCTGTTATTCCCAAACTCCTGTTTTATCCCCCCCCGACCCTGTTTCAACTTAACAGATATTAACTGCTATGTGCCAGTCAGTGTGTCAATTCTTGGAGGAGCTGAGATAGATGCAGTTCTTGCCACCAAAATGCTCATCATGTAGGACAATCTCATAGTCTGACATGAACCTAAGAATCTAGTTGTTGATATACACTAAAAAGGTAATGTGACTGAATTGCCAACAGTAGAATCTCAAGGTTATCCTACTTTTTAAAACATTATAATAAGGTGATGTATTTCAACTGGTCAATTCATGTTCTTTTCTATAGCCAAAGGCACAAGTAGGATTAGCCTGTTATCAGGAGCAGTTTGACTAAACAACTATTAAAGTCACCAAATCTTTGACCTAGTTTGACTGAGAATGTATTTTAAATAATCAAGTTAAGTGTCATACTTAGGATAATTTCCTCATAGATAAAAGTCACTCAGCTAGAACTTGTTTCTGGATCAATAAAATTGCTTTTGCCTGTATTAGTCACATTATTCCACACTAAAAACAACAGCAGTTTTTTGAGCACTTGTATGTATACCTGGTCTGAGCTAATTATTGGGTATATACCCTAGAGGAACATATATCTGGAAGAGGTATGCTAAACTAAAAGAGAAACAAGTATATTGATTAAGAGAATTGGTTTAGGTGTCAGGGCTAGGATGAAATCGAGGTTATGTCACTTAGGTAGTATGTGACTCTGGACAGATTACCCTTTTTCTTAGTTTCTTCATGTGAAAAATAAGTATAATACCTGCTACACAAGATAGCTGTGAGGATTGAAAGATTTGTCATTTGCAAAACAGGTAGCATAGTGCCTGGCTCATACTTAATGTTCAAATACGAGAGCTATTATTGTAAGTGAAACGCTGAACTGAAGGCACTTAAGGGCCACTATCAATGATACAGTATGTGAGGGTATTGACCTTAGCATGTGTAAACATGTTCAGATGTGGCCACTTCATTTGCTGTGACGCCAAAGTTTTGCAGAGTAAGAGTGTGGAGAGTCCATTGGGGCCCTATGGATGTTCATGATGTATTCTCTACCCAGTTGTTTCTCCTGCCACTAAGTTTCCAGTTCTTTGACTGCTACAACACCATCAGCCAAGAACCGCATTCTTGTTCTTGTTCCACCTCCAAGTGACTGCTCTGAAAAATTAGTAGTTAACATGGGGCATATGGGAAAGGGATCCTGGCTCCGATTAATTAAGTCAAAAAGAAGACAGAGACCAAATGTGGAAAACCTCAACCTAGAAGGAGAAAATGTCATTAAGTGATTAGCATCAAAAAAGAAAGTTTAAAATCGAAACCATCTTGCCTCCTAAACATGTACAAACTTCTAAAATAGAAAGAAAAGCAAATACAGAATTGAGTTCTTGGAATGTGGTCATCATTGTTCAAAGAAGCCGACTCTCCTTTTCAGGGTAAGTGCCCACCGAGCCAGCAGGCATCTAAGTAGCCTTCTTTTCTCTCTCTTATGTGTCACTGAGCAGAGTGGTTCCTTGTAGAAGTGTGGGACTGCCGGAGAATGATCCCATTAGCGTGATTTGAAGGTCTGAGCAGAAATAACGTCTTCCTTAATTAAAATAAAACTCAAAACCTCCAAAGTTAGCACTCCCTCTGGGCAAATTGAGTATGGGGACAGCAGGGCATGGAACTATTCTATTCCACTTTTAACTCAGATTAAACATGAACCAAAACCCTTTTCTTGTGTTAACCATAGCCTAACTGTTAAAATGGGGGAATGGCTGGGAATTTTTTTTTTTTACTTCTTTATTAATTGGGGTATAGTTGCTTTAAAATGATGTGTTACTTTCTGTTGTACAATGAAGTGAATCAGCTATATGTATACATATATTCCCTCCCTCTTGGGCCTCCCTCCCACCCTCCCCAATCCCACCCATCTAGATCACCACAGAGCACCGAGCTGAGCTCCCAGCACCATACAGCAGGTTCCCACTAGCTATCTGTTTTACACATAACAGTGGACATCCTCAATCTCAGTCTCCCAGTTCATCCCCCTCTCCCCTCCCCATGTCCACACGTCTATTTTCTATGTCTGCATCTCTATTCCTGCCTTGCAAATAGGTTCATCTGCACCATTTTTCTAGATTCCACATATATGCGTTAATATATGATATTTGTTTTTCTCTTTCTGTCATACTTCACTCTGTATGACAGTCTCTACGTCTATCCATGTCTTTACAAATGACCCAATTTCCTTTTTTTTTTTTTTTTTTTCAGTACACCAGTTTCTCACTGTTGTGGCCTCTCCTGTTGTGGCGCACAGGCTCCAGACGTGCAGGCTCAGTGGCCATGGCTCACAGGCCCAGCTGCTCCGCGGCATGTGAGCTCTTCCCAGACTGGAGCAGGAACCCGTGTCCCCTGCATCAGCAGGCGGACTCTCAACCACTGTGCCACCAGGGAAGCCCGACCCAATTTCCTTTTTATGGCTGAGTAATATTCTATTGTATATATGTACCGTATCTTCTTTATCCATTCATCTGTCAATGGACATTTAGTTTGCTTCCTTGTTCTGGCTATTGTAAATTGTACTGCAATGAACATTGGGGTTCATGTGTCTTTTTTTGTTTGTTTGGTTTTGTTTTGTGGTACGTGGGCCTCTCACTGTTGTGGCCTCTCCCGTTGCAGAGCACAGACTCTGGACGTGCAGGCTCAGCGGCCATGGCTCACGGGCCCAGCCGCTCCGCGGCATGTGGGATCTTCCCGGACCACGGCACGAACCCGCGTTCCCTGCATCGGCAGGCAGACTCTCAACCACTGCGCCACCAGGGAAGCCCCATGTGTCTTTTTGAATTATGTTTTTCTCTGGGTATATGCCCAGTAGTGGGATTGCTGGGTCATATGGTAGTTCTATATTTAGATTTTTAAGAAACTCCATACTGTTCTCTATAGTGACTGTATCAGTTTACATTCCCACCAACAGTGCAAGAGGGTTGCCTTTTCTCCACACCCTCTCTAGCATTTATTATTTGTAGATATTTTGATGATGGCCATTCTGACTGGTGAGGTGACACCTCATTATAGTTTTGATTTGCATTTTTCTAATAATTAGTGATGTTGAGCATCTTTTTGTGTGTTTGTTGGCCGTCTGCATGTTTTCTTTGGAGAAATGTCTATTTAGGTCTTCCACCCATTTTTTGATTGGGTTGTTTTTTTGACATTGAGCTGCATGAGCTCTTTGTATACTTTGGAGATTAATCCTTTGTCAGTTGCTTCGTTTGCAAATACTTTCTCCCATTTTGAGGGTTGTCTTTTTGTCTTGTTTATGGTTTTCTTTGCTGTGCAAAAGCATTCAAGTTTCATTAGGTCCCATTTATTTAGTTTTGTTTTTATTTTCTTTACTCTAGAAGGTGGGTCAAAAAAGATATTGCTGTGATTTATGTCATAGACTGTTCTTCCTATGTTTTCCTCTAAGAGTTTTATAGTGTCTGGCCTTACAATTAGGTCTTTAATCCATTTTGAGTTTTTTTTTTGTGTATGGTATTAGGGAGTATTCTAATTTCATCTTTTACATGTAGCTGTCCAGTTTTCCCATCACCACTTATTGAAGAGGCTATCTTTTCTCCATTGTATATTCTTGTCTCCTTTGTCATAGATTAGTTGACCTTATGTGTGTGGGTTTATCTGTGGACTTTCTATCATTTTCCATTGATCTATATTTCTGTTTCTGTGCCAGTACCATACTGTCTTGATTACTGTAGCTTTGTAGTATAGTCTGAAGTTGGGGAGCCTGATTCCTCCAGCTCCATTTTTCTTTCTCAAGGTTACTTTGCTATTTGGGGTCTTTTGTGTTTCCATACAAATTGTAAATTTTTTTGTTCTAGTTCTGTGAAAAATGTCATTGGTAATTTGATAGGGTTTGCATTGAATCTATAGATTGCATTGTGTAGTGTAGTCATTTCCACAATACTGATTCTTCCAATCCAAGAATATGGTGTATCTTTCCATCTGTTTGTGTCGTCTTTGATTTCTTTCACCCGTGTCTTACAGTTTTCTGAGTACAAGTCTTTTACCTCCTTAGGTAGATTTATTCCTAGGTATTTTATTCTTTTTGTGGGAACTTTTAAAATAACAACCACAAAAAGCATATTAAGATGTCTTTAGTAGCAAATGATGGAAATTTTCTACTCAATTGACTTACATTTATGGAACTATATCAAGAAGTCCAGAGGAAGGCAGATCCCCAGCACTATCTGATGAGGTATTCAATGATGAAATCAAGTTTCAAACATTTTGTTCCACCATCCTTTTAAGGCTGGTACTATTTAGAGTCACCAGATGACTACACCAATTTCAGGAGCCATTTCCAGGCATGATGATGCCCAGAGGAAGAAGAGGACCTCCTTGCTCATATGCTCCTTTTAAAAAGCAAGAGAGGGCTTCCCTGGTGATGCAGTGGTTGAGAATCTGCCTGCCAATGCAGGGGACATGGGTTCAAGTCCTGGTCTGGGAAGATCCCACATGCCGTGGAGTGGCTAGGCCCGTGAGCCACAATTACTGAGCCTGCGCGTCTGGAGCCTGTGCTCTGCAACAAGAGAGGCCGCGATAGTGAGAGGCCCACGCACCGCGATGAGGAGTGGCCCCCACTTGCACAACTAGATAAAACCCTCGACAGAAACGAAGAGCCAACACAGCCATAAATAAATAAATAAATAAAATTAAAAAAAAATGCAAGAGAGTCTTTCCAGACTGCCACTGTGTCTCACTGGCCAGCAGTGCCTCACATGCCTATATATGTCATGCAATAGTAATTGGTAATGAAAATGGGACCCTGCATAATTTTCTTGGACCAATCAGGACTCAATCCCTGAAATTCCCCTGAAGTACAAGGCAGTGTGAAATAGACTGGGCTGTGGAACAAAATCAGGGTTTTCTTAGGAAGGCAGAAGGGAGGTAGGGAATGGGTATTTCATAGGCAAAGTCGAAATGCAAAATTAAAAGAAAATCTAGGTGTTAACAAAAAGCCAATGAATTCAGAGTGCCAGAAATCAGGAAAGTGTGACACTGCATGTTATAAAGTGTTTTCCTGAGCTTGAAATCTCTGTATGATTTACATAGAAGCCTAGAAAGAAGCAAAATCTTCCCTATGTGTCTCTCTTCCTCTTCCCAACTGGACATAATCTAACAAATACCATCTTAAAAAGCACCACTTAGGATACCTCTACTAATCACTTAGACTGGGAATGTTTTCTTATATGCCAAGTCTAATAAAGAGGTTGTTTGAGTCATTGTATGGAACAAGATTTTTGAATCCATCACTGAGCTCAGTGGGAAAGAGTGCATGTTACATTAGTTGTGTCTTCCAAAGGCTGCTAAGATTTAAATCAAGGACCATGTGCTAGGTTCTTGCATTCTTTTTTTATTTTTCCTTTTCCATTATGGTTTATTACAGGATATTAAATATAGTTTCCTGTGATATACAATAGGACCTGTTGTTTACCCATTCTATATATAATAGTTTGCATCTACTAATACCAAACTCCCAATCCAACCTTCTCTGCCTCCCCCACTCCCCTGCTTTGGCAACCACAAGTTCTCTATGTCTGTGAGTCTGTTCCTGTTCCTGTTTCATAGGTAAGTTCATTTGTGTCATATATGTGGACACCACATACAAGTGAAATCATATGATATTTGTCTTTCTCTTTCTGACTTACTTTGCTTAGTGTGAAAATCTCTAGGTGCATCCTTGTTGCTGCAAATGACATTATTTAATTCTCTTTTATGTCTGAGTAATATTCCATTGTATTTATATATATATATATATATATATATATACACCACATCTTCTTTATCCATTTATCTGTTGATGGACATTTAGGTTGTTTCCATGTTTTGGCTATTGTCAATATTGCTGCTATGAATAGAGGGGGGCATGTATCTTTTCGAGTTATAGTTTTGTCCAGGTATATGCCCAAGAATGGGATTGCTGGATCATATGGCAACTTTATTTTTAGTTTTTTGAGGAACCTCCATGCTGTTCTCCATAGTGGCTGCACCAATTTACATTCCCACCAGTAGTGTAGGAAGGTTTCCTATTCTCCAAAACCTCTCCAGCATCTGTTACTTGTAAACATTTTTTTTTTTTTTTTTGTGGCACGTGGGCCTCTCACTGTTATGGCTTCTCCCATTGCAGAGCACAGGCTCCGGATGCGCAGGCTCAGCGACCATGGCTCATGGGCCCAGCCACTCCACGTCATGTGGGATCTTCCCAGACTGGGGCACGAACCTGTGTCCCCTGCATCGGCAGGCAGACTCTCAACCACTGTGCCACCAGGGAAGCCCGTAAACTTTAATGATGGCCATTCTTCAGGTACTTGTCATTCTTGATAAATTCTTGGTCTACATCTAATCCAAGAGAAGTGGAAAAGTCACCATTTCTCATGATTCCTATTTTCTATCCAATGACCCATCTCTTACCAGATGATTGACACCAGGAAATGCCTTCTTTCACCAGGAACTATCACCCATAAGGATGCAGACTAGTCCTTTCAGGTCTCTACAGTACAGTAGTCACCATAGGATGACTATTCATACAACAAAATACAAATTACAAATAAGATGGCTCTCTTTTCATTACACAGTAATGAGATGGTATCTTCTGCTCAAAAATATTTTCTTCCCAACCTTATGTATTCAATTCCTTCTAAGTTTTAATTTATTCAAATATTCTCCATTGTTTTGGAGAATATTATCCAGTATTCTCTTTCTTTCTACATTAACAAATGATTCCCCAATATTCTCTTTCTTTCTACATTAACAAATGACCTCAGATGAATGAACTAGATCTGCTTCATTCAATAGCCTAGGAAGAATTTTAAGAAGTAGAGTGAAGGGTTCTGTCCAAGAATCTACTTCAGAGGTCATTGAGATTTTCTCCTGTGTTTCCTTATAGAAAAATTTTTGTTACATAATTTAGCTTTATTATTCACCCTAGATCATTTTCTGGGAATGGAATATGATCAAGGTTGTTTGTTTGTTTCTTTTTCCTTCCTTATCTACATCTAATTTTTCTAGCACTCTTTGTTCAAAATCATTTTCTTTCTCCATTTAGTTGACTGGGATACTAATGAAATCAGTTGGCCATATTCACGTGGGTCTAAATAAGGACTCTGTGATGTCCCACAATCAATTTTCTACCCTCATACAAATATACTTGATTGATTATTGTGATTTTATAGAAAGTCTTAAAATAAAGTAGTATAGTAATTTAAACTAGTTCTGTTTCTTTCAATATTAATCTAACACTTATAGGTAATGTGTAATTTTCTTATAAAATTTTAAAATTGCCCTGTCAATTTCTTCTTAAAAATCCCTGCTGTATTTTGAACTGGGATTACATTGAATTTATAGAATATATAGTGAACTGACACCTTACAATAGTCAGTCTTCCAGTTCATGAAGATGGTATATTTCTCAGTGTATTCAGGACTTCACAAAAAGCTCTAAAAAAGAAAAAAAATGATAAATTTGGTAACATCAAAATTATAACTAGTTGCTCATCAAAATACACCATTAAGGAAATGAATAGGTAAATTAGCTTAGAAAAATATATTTTCAGCTTATATATTTGGCAAAGAACTCACACAGAATATATAAAGACTTTCTATATATAAAATATCAAAGGACAAGCAACCCAATCAAAACAGGCAAGACTTGGGCTCTCTATAATGGATAGCATTAGAATGACAAAAAAAAACATGTGAAAAGCATATCATGTGTCATCAGAGGAATGTAAATTGCAATTTTGCTTTTTGGTTTTTATTGTAAGAAATAAAAACATTTGTCTACAAAAACACTTGTATAAGAATGTTCATAGCATCCTTATTCTTAATAATCCCAAGCATGAAATAGCCCTCCATCAAAAGACGAGAACATAAATAAATTATGGTATATTTGTACAATGTAATATTCTCAGCAAACTAAAGTGACAAATTACTGATACATGAAACAAAAAGAATGAATCTCAAAACCATTATGTTGAGTGCAAATACTAAGACTCAGAAAAATATATACCATATGATTCCATTGATATGAAGTTCATGAACAGGTAGAACAAATCTATGGATAGAAATTAGGACAATGATTGCCTCTTATGAGCAGATGGAGGACAGCTGATAGACAGTGGCATGTGGGAACTTTCCACTTTGGTAGAAGTAGTCTGTATCTTCATTTGGATAGTGGGTTGCTTTGATGTTTATGGTAGTCAAATATTATAGAAGAGACACAATAAATGTACATTTTATTGTATGTAAATTATAACTCAATAAAACGATGACTTTAAAAAGTCCAGACATGATAAGCAGTGAATAGTAAGGCTAACCAAACTTCCCCTCATAATTTCTTCTTTAAATTGCAAATTAATATTGGGTTGGCAAAAAGTTCTTTCAGGTTATGTTATGGAAAAACCCAAATGAACTTATTGGCCAAACCCAATAGTACCTATATACTGTTAAAAAACCTTGTTAGTTTGCAGAAATGTATTAACCAATCAAGTGATGTTGTTGATTAGAAAGTTGAATATAGAAATCTAGATTTTGGAGAAAAATTTGGGCTAGAATATAAATTTAGGAGTAGTTAGTATACAAATGACATCTAGGCTGTAGGCCTGGACAAGGTCACTAATGGAACAAATGTAGAAAGAGAAGAGAACATATCCAGTGACTGATTCTTGTGGTCATAGCATTAGAAGCCAAGGAGAAGAAGTAAAATCACCAAATGAGACTGACCAGAAACAATGATTTGAGTAGTAGGGATACTACAAAGATATAGTATTTGGGAAGCTGTAATAACGAGTGTATTAAGGAGGAAGGACTGATTAACAGTCAAATACTCCTCTAAAAATTGACCCAAAGATTTAGCTATTTGAGAATCATTTGAGTCCTTGATGAAAGTAGTTTCCAGTTGAATAGAGATAGCAGAAGTATAATTGTAGTGTGTTTAAGAGTGGATGAAGAAGACGAATTGAAGACAGTGGTTATACACAACTCTTTTAAGTTTTTTTTTTAAGACTTAGAAGAAATAGAGATAGCTTGCTCTGTATAAAAACGGAGCAAGAGAATTCAAGACTTGGGAGGATGGTTATGAAATGGAAAAGACAAGGGCCACTGTGCCTGGCTCTGAGAGTGGAAATAATGAAGAGCTCTTAGGGGTAGCATGTCTACAGGACCTTAAATAAATGATGTGTAGAACAGGGACTTATAAAGTGTGTTGGAGTGTGTCACATAAATCTTCTTTTCTATAAGACCTTCAAAAAGTCTATATTGGTTACTCATATATTTGTTGCAAACAGATTCTTTTTGAGGAAGTTAATGAGGTACTGAGTCTATGTACTAGTGCTTGCTTAACCAAGATATAGTCAATGTCAATGAATGGGTTATATTTTTATCAGGAGTCTCTTATACATTAGTGTCTTCTGGAACATATTCTAGGTGAAGAAAGTGTGTGAATAGGAGGAGCCAAAGAACAAGTTGTATCACAAACTTTCATGGAATTTACAGTCAGAAGAGATACACATGGACTTAAATAACTGTACTACATGAAAGAAAGTGCTTTGTGTCAAAAATCTAGAGTATAAATAAAGTGCTATGGGTATTCACAGGACAGAGAGCTTGATAAAGTTAGAGAAACCAACAGGAGATAGCATTTGAATTGGACCTTGAAGAAGCAGGCTTACATATGCAGAGATAAGGAACCATTTGGAGGAAGGAACAACAAGATCAGACTCAGGAAGACTTGACAGAAGGGAAGATATTTGGAGAAGACTGAGAAGATTAACTAACAGGGAACTAAGGGGAATAATGACTGATGGAACAATAGACAATAATATAGCTTGAAGGTACTGGATAAGTGACAGGAACAAAAAAGGAGGGGAAAACACAGAAAAGGAAGAGAAAGGAAGAAAGATGACCATTGTTTCTACATATTTTTTAAGGCTTTTTTAGGGCTTTCTGCTCATTTATAGCTTACAGTGGGTGTGCCAGGCACCAGGTCAGCAACTAGACATGATTGGCTTCCTTCCCATTGAACTGGGGCCACACGTTGCTGTGTTGAGGGCAACACAGGGCAGTTTCTCTGCTGGAGATAAGGCTGTAATTGAGCTATTAATGTGGCACAATGGGGGAACAAAGGATGCATTTATTACCTGAGCCCTTATGGCATATAAGTATGCATAGAAAAAAAATGGAAGCAAAAATTTAAGGTTTGTTATCATTGTCCCTAACCATTTCTTTCCCCAAGAGGAAGCACACTTGCACAGGAAAAAGGAAGTAAAACTGGCTTAGAGCAAAGCCATTAATATATGTCTAGTGTTTCCAACAGCGTTGGAATAGTTTTCCACAGAATATTAAATTGTATATGTTTTCCATAGAATATAAAATCTGTGAGATGCTCTAGGGAAAAACAATTGTTCTGTGTTTAGATAAGTTTGGCAAATGTATATCATGTCACCCCTTGGAGATTTACCATCTACATTGGCATTTTAAAGTCTGAGAAGTCCTAAACTCAATAAAAGTGCATAAGCTTGTTTAACTAAGTGCTTTCTAAACTAATTTGACCACAGAATCTATTTTTGCTTAAGACATTGACATTTCACAAAATCTGTTCTAAGGAACACACTTTACATCATGGTGATTGTACTATTAGTAGAAACTTTTGACATAAGAAAGGCTGCAAAAGTGCCAGAAGCCAGGAGAATACTGTAGAAGGGGTCTTTCATTTGAAAACATGTGCTCATGGGTCATACTATCTCATGAAGGGAGTCAGCCAGTCAACAATTCTCCACTTAATTTGTATTACACACCTAACAGTGGGTTAAGCACAGTGCATATGGCTGTGGCCTCAGTGAACAGAGGTCACTCAGAGCTTTTTCTTTTGAAGGTAAAACATTAATAATGAGAATAGTACTGATGACAATTTAACAATCACTGATAAAATTAATTTACAGCCACATGGTTTATTTGGTACTGGTTTAGAGGCTGAATCTTAATCACCTTTTATTGCTCCAGGTCTTCATTTTATCATTTACTACTTGGAAATAGGATCAGTTCCATTGTCTCAACTCTACAAATCCTGGACTTTCTATATTCTCTTTAAGTGCTGTGTGAAAAACAGCTTTTTTTTTTTCCTGAGCTCATCACTTTCCTCTCAAATAAATAATTTGTACCACCTGCCCTCATGGAGTTTGCAGTCAGATGGAAGAAATGGTACACGCAAATATAGTTGACCCTTGAACAATGTGGGTCCACGTATATGAAGAGATTTTTCAACAATAAATACTACAGTACTACATAGTCCATGGTTGGTTGAAATGAAACAGTGAATGTGGAGGAACTACAGATATGGAGGACCAACTATAAATTATACACGGATTAATCCCCATGTTGTTCAAGGGTCAACTGTAATTCATTTTTACTAACATTCTGTTTTTCAAGTTCTTTTCTTAATGTCAAAATTTACTATTAGGTAAAATATTTACTTCAAAATTATCTCAAGTGACAGTTTTACCAAATATTTCCAAATGTGCACAACTTTTATCACCATTTTTAGCTTACAAGAGCAATTTCCCTTACTAGTTCTGATGTCCATACAACATATTTGTAGATTTATATATAAATTAAGGCATTATCTCATTTCTAAATACCAATTTCCTTATCAGTCATCTTTAGCTAAGTTATGCTGTAGTAGCAAAAGGCCCCTCAAATTTTAGAGGTTTATAAACCATGTATTCCTTTCTGGCTTACACTAATGTACATCACATTTCTGTAGCTTTGCTCCACATTTTCATTATGGAACCCAGGCTGAAAGGGCAGCTTCTATCTTGGACCTGCTCTTCTCATAGATGAGGGGAATAGATAAGGCAGAACGATACTCTCAAAACTTCTGATCATTTTACTTCCAATCACATTTCATTGACTAAAGTAAAACACATGTCCAGGCCAAACTTTCATGCAGCAGTAAATATAATCTTCTTGTAAGGAAGTGCCATTTGGGGATGAGTCATAAGGAGAAGAAGGAAATATATAATCTACTATACCTGAGATAATAGTTACACAAGGAAGAACACACTTCCTTTAAACCTGAAAGGACATTAGAAGTCATTTAACACAACTAACACTTCTAATCTATAGATGAGAAAAATGAAATTCAGAAACTGTAAGTAGCATATCCAAGCTCAAATAAAATACTGGCTTCAAAATTAGAGCTGTTTCTTAGATTTTTAGATTTCTTTATTTCCCCTCCAGTTTTCTTGTACTATAATTGATGTATAATAAGCTGTATAAATCTAAATTTCATGAATTTTGACATACATATAAACTGTGAAATCATTACTACAACCAAGGTAATGACACATTCATCAACCACAAAAGTTCCTTGTGCCTCTATGTAATCCATCTCTTTCTCTCCAACACCACTATCCACAGGTAATGACTTATTTCCTTTCTGATACAATAGTTTGCATTTTCTAGAATTTTATGTAGGTGGAATCATACATTATGTATTTCTTCTTTTTGGTCTACTTTCTTTTATTCAGCATAATTATTTGAGATTCATCCATGATGATGTACATATCCATAGTCTGTTCTTTTATTACAGAACAATATTTCATTAAATGGATATATCACCCTTTGTGTATCCATTCACCTTATGATGGACATTGGACTGTTTCCACTTTTTGTGTATTACCAATAAAAAATGTATGTACAAGCTTTTATTCATTTGGGGTAAATATCTAGAAATATGGTAAATGCTAGATCATATGGTAGTTGTATAAACTTTTTAAGAAACTGCCAAACTATTTTCCAAAGTGATTTAACCATTTTATATTCCCATCAACAGTGTGTGAGAGTTCTATATGTTCCACAACCTTGTCAACACTTTATATGATCAGTCTTTTTAATTTTTGCCTTTCTTGTGTATGTGTCCTAGTATTTTACTGTGGTTTTAATTTATATTTCTCTAATGGATTTTACGTGTTTATTTGCCAACCATATTTCTTTTTTAGTGAAGGGTTTTTTCAATCTTCTTATTATTGGATGGTAGGAGTTTATTATGTTATATATTCTACATACAAATCCTTTGTTGGTATATGTTTGAAAATATTTCCCATAAACTTTAGGTTGCTTATTCATTTTTATAACAGTATCTTTTGAAAAGCAAAAGTTTTAAAATTTTAATGAATTCTAATTTACTGATTTTTTCTTTTATAGTTTGGGCTTTTTGTGCCATTTAAGGGAATTTTGCAAAATGAAGGCCCCTTATCCTTTTCTCATAGAATTTTATCTCATATTTAAGACTATGATTCATTTCTAGTTAATTTTTGTATGTGGTGTGAGGTAAGGGTTAAGGTTTATTTTATTTTATATATTTTTATACATTTTTTATCACAGTTTATTGATATTTTCTTTTCCCCATTTAATTGCCTTGGCAACTTGTCAAAATCAAATAACAATATATATTTGTCACCCTTTATACTAATACCACATTGTCTTATCACTGTAGCTTTATAAAAAATCTTGAAGTCAGATAGTATAATCCTTTAACATAGTTTTTTTTTTTTTTTTTTTTTTTTTTTTTTTTTTTGCGATACGCGGGCCTCTCACTGTTGTGGCCTCTTCCGTTGTGGAGCACAGGCTCCAGACACGCAGGCTCAGCGGCCCAGCCGCTCTGCGGCATGTGGGATCCTCCCGGACCGGGGCACAAACCCGTGTCCCCTGCATCAGCAGGTGGACTCTCAACCACTGCACCACCAGGGAAGCCCCAACATAGCTTTTTTTTTTTTTTTTCCTGAAGTCAATTTGGCTACTGTATGTCCTTTGCTTATCCATAGAAATTTAAAAATAAATTTCTATGAAAAACCTCACTGGACACATACTTTCTTTTATCTTCTTTAACATATGAATGATAGCTATATGGATTATAGTTATAACAACTGTTTTCATGTCTTTATCTACTAACTTTATAATCTGTGTCATTTTTGTATATATTTTCATAATTTCTCACTTCATTGTGGGTTGTATTTTCCTGCTTCTTTATCTGCCTAATTATTTTTTATTGGAATTGACACTGTAAATTTTACCTTTTTGGGTGCTAGATATTTTTGCATTTTTGTAAATACTCTTGATTTTTATTCTGGGATGAAGTTAAGTTACTTGGAAACACTTTGATTCTTTTATGGCTTGTTCTTAAGTCATTTTAAATAGGACAAAAGCAACCTTTTATCTAGAGATTTTTTTTTCCGAAGCATTACCCTTATGAGTATCCTCCCCTGTGTAGTACAAAGTTTTTCCCATCAAGCTGATGAGAACACAGACTACTCCAAGCCCTGTATAAGCCCCAGGGGTTATTCTACCTGTTCCTTTTAGGTGGTTCTTTACCTGGCTCAAGGTACACACTACAATCAATGCTCAGATGAAGATGTGAGAGGAACTCAGCTGATCTTTGAATCTCCCATCCTCTTGTTCTCTTCCTTGCTCTCCAGTCAGAAAGCAGAAAATCGTAGGGTCACTTAGTATGGTTTCCTTTTTGTAAGGGATCACTATCCTGAACTGCTTGTTGTTTAAAGTCTGAAAATAATTTTCATGTATTTATATATATAATTTTAGTTATATCAAGTGATAAGGTAAATCCAGTTCTTGTTACTCCCTCATAGCTAAAAAAAATAAGTTGGATTTTTAGATTTCCTGATTCAGTACTTTCTCAGCTTCATTAAGATAGATATTCATTTACCCAAATTACAGAGTTTTTAGCAGCCTATGTTATTGTCAGGAACTTAAGTATACCTGATTTGCAAATTCAACAAGGTCAACATGAGCCTTTAGATGAGGTTTATTCTTAGGAATTGATTGAAACTCGTTTAATAGTTTAATAATGAGAAGAGCACTGATAATATTAAGATCAGAATTAAATTATCAATACATTAGTACTCATTAGAATTTATGTATTACATTTTTTAGTTAAAAAAAGCCTTGTGAATTTTACTAGCAAGGTATAGTTGTGATTGTGTCAGAGAGGGCTAATGCAGTGATGCTAAGTGAGATAGTAAAGCAAAAGCTCATCAGTCCCAATTTTCCAGAACAAGAATCTTGAAGTAATTGTCTGCTGAAAAAAATAAGAAATACTATTCTAATTATTGTCAGCTCTAAGAATTTATGAAGCTTAATTGGACTGTACACCATAGACCTACAAGGCCTGTGCTTGCCCAGCTTCAAGAGTGAAGAAAGAGCCCAGAGTCAGCAACAGAAACATCGATAGTTTAATGGATGGGGAAGCTTACAAGTCTGAAGCAAGGTCCTGGAGTGACACCCCACCGTGTGTGGCACATGGCAGGTAGGACATTGTGGCATTCTTTGCTCGTGGGGTGGGGAGAAGGGGAGATTACCAGTTATAGGGGAATTGACATCTGGTGGGCTCAATACTTACCAGGGAAAAGAGTAGAGGCATACCCCTCACCTCCCCTTTGAGAATAACAATCACTACTTGGGCCTGGGGCAAGTATGAAAGTCAGTCATGTGAGTAGGGTATGGGTGAAGCAGGCACAGCTCAGGCAGGGGATGTACAGAGAGCAAGAGAACAGCCATCTTGAGTGGCCTGACCTTACAAGCTTTAATCAGAAATAATGTTTTTTTTAAGTTAAAAGTAAGAAGTGTTCCTGTGGTTAATACTTGGTTTGGAACAAATTGTTGGTCACTGTGGTGGATCGATTGTCAGAACAGCTCAATTTGTTCATTCATTCCTCTTTCCATGCCTCTCAGGAATGCTCTCACACTAACTCTGGCATTGACCGTGTGGCTTGATTTAGCCAATGGATGTTTGTATATGTAACGTTAGTGGAGACTTGAAAAGCATTTGCACGTTGGGTCCTGCTTTCTTCCTTCTCTGCCACTCTGTATAAACAACGTTGCCACTCCAGGTATAAACTTGGGTTAACCTACTGGGCATTGATAGACCACATTAAGGTCCATACTAAGGACCCCATTTAGCCTGACAGCTGTCCTGGCTGAGGTCAACTCTCTAGGCCCAAATCAGCTAGACCTATCCTAAATATCAACAGGATTGTGTGCTAAATATTTGATTGCCATTTAAACCAGTAACTTTTGGTGTTTCTTTTTTTTAATACTGCAAAGCTAATTGACATACTCTTTAGCTGGTGTGACTTCTGGTGAAATAGCTGGTGTGCTTCTTGTATTTAGTGCAAGTAATACTGGAATTATGTCTTTGTCTGAGGGCTGCAGTTTAGAAAATAACATAAACTGGGTGATTTAAACAACAAATCTTATATCTCATAGTTCTAGAGACTGGGAAGTCCAAGATCAAGGCATGGCAGATTTGATGTCTGCTGAGGGCCCACTTCTGGTTCATAGACATTTATTTTCTCACTGTGTCTTCACATTGCAGAAGGCAAGGGAGTTCTTTGGGGTCTCTTTTATAAGGGCACTAATTTCATTCGTGAGGTCTTTGCCCCTGTGATCTAATCACCTCCCAAAGACTTCACCTCCAAATATCATCACTTTGGGGCTTAGATTTCAACTTATGAATTTGGCGTATTACAAATATTTAGTCTAAAGGCAATTAATTGGGTGCTTCTAGTTGAGTTTCAGGTTTTACACTAGTAAAAGGCTGCTCAAGGCATGTGATACCCTGTTTCAGTGTCTTCTCTAAAATATAGGGAAATGGGGTTAGGCATTGTGTTTTTAATTTATTGTAATTCAATATTCTATTTAACATACTCTTGGGAGTTGATAGCCCTCTAAGCCCACCTCAGTAGTGATTAACAAATTCCTCAAATATTTCCCCAAATTCTGTTTAAATAAAAGTGGTTTCCAACAGAATATAAAATGTAATAGATTTTAGGAGTCCTAAAGTTTTGCTCCTTCTTCTGTGTATTTTACCTAAATCCATGGCAGAAACATCTAGATATTCATGGAAGCTAGAAAATTCAAAGCCATCTTTTTTACACTCTCTCTTACCATCAAATCCTATTGTTTTGCTTTAAAAGTTCCCTTTACACCTAACTGTTCCACATTAATGCCAGTCACAAACCTAAATCTGGATTAGCTGTTTCTTCACTCAAAACCTCTTTGTGGCTTCCAATGCAAAATCTAATTTGTCATTGATGTGGACATTTGTTTCTTGTCCGCATAGCATCCATTCTTACTTTTTACCTTTTGAATAGTACTCTGAATTTTCCAATAATGAGATTTGGGAGGTAAGAATGTATGCTTGGCTCTGAGAATGAGTTTCATTGGTTTAAACAAATTAGCATGTCCACAAATTCCTGCCACATTGATTGGCTCAGGGCTTGGATCATGGGCCAAGTCAAGACATTGCCAAAAGGACTCAATTCTATGACTTTAGTTGCTCTGTTAGGGAAGCAGATTTCCTCCTATTCTCCACTAAGCACATAGCCATGAAGTAAGGCCACTAAAAGGAGCCAGCCTGTGGAAACAGAGCTCAGAAAAGGGAGAGGCAAACTGGATCACAATGTCTGAACTCCAGATGGAGCATCATCTTAAACAAAGGTTGCCCTGGACTAATCCCTCAAGTGAATCAGTTTCTCTCTCCATCTCTCCCTCCTTCTCTCTCCCCCTGATTCTTTCTTCCTTTCTTCTTTTCTTTTTCTTTAGGTATTTTGGAGTAAAGCATCCTAAGTAATTACTTCTTCTTCATGGTTTTAACCCAGGCATCTTCTCATGTTTTAGTGACATCTGTTTATTAATTTCCCCCAAGCAATCTACAGTAATCAAATAATACCATAAATAATCATTTAATTACATTTTTGCAATTGGAATGAGTGCCATGAGGAAAAGTTCAGGATTCCAGTAAAATCTGCAATGGAGAGACCTGATCAAGTCTGGGTATAGAGGAAGCCTTCTCTGAGGAGGAGCCACTTCAACTGAGACCTAAAGTCCTGGGGAAATTTCCACTCCTTGTCAGTTTTGCTGGAAGAAGGGCTAGCTTTGCACCTCATGGGCCTGGAACTCAAGAGAAGTCGGACTTCAGACTGTGGATGCTAAGTTGGCAGGCCGGGAAACAGCATATCAGGAAACTCTTAGAAAGGGACATAGTACTCAGACATTTTGAAATTCTATTCTGAATAATGAGTTTTTGTCTCTGCTTATCACTCTTTTGAAACACTCTTAAGGCAAATCTCTCCTATTGCCATTTTCTTTTTGGATTTCTGCTGCTATTTGGGGTTTCAGGAGCAAGCACAACAGTCTTCAAGAGAAAGCAGAAGACAGTATGATCTCTCCCATCTCCCGTAGCTTCTTTTCACCATTCCGATTTCTCCCATGTTGTGGAGAGTTCTTCACCAGCATATAAAACTGATGGGAAAGTTCAGGTCTCAATAGGACACCCCCTTAAAACAAACTGATGGGTGGTCTTGTTCTATTATGAAGGAAACATCTGTTAACTGCTTTCAGAAGAGGGGTTTGTCTTTTGGCAGGGAACTGAGAACACAGCATCACAGACTAACTACTCTAACAAAAGATGTTGGGTTCAAAATAGAAATTTCAGCAAACTACACCACTTTTAAAAAATAGCAGTTAGCAACATCCAGTGCTGAATACAAATATGACTTCACTCTTTTAGCAAGTAGTAGTTAGCATCATCTAGTGCTGAATACAAATATGACTTCACTCTTTTAGCAAGTAGCAGTTAGCATCATCCAGTGCTGAATACAAATATGACTTCACTCAGTGACAGCTTGTGAATGTGTCAGATTCGGAGGACTTCTGTGTAAATTATATTCTAAATTGAAATATTCTGGGAACATGGATTGGATCTTTCCAGGGGATTTGCCTTAGCGATAACCATATCTGGGCTTGTGGCTTCTATTCTGCCAAATGGGGCCAAGAGCTTTCATGTCCAAATCCATTTTGGAAGTGTTTTTTAATTTCAGAATCATTTTGACTTCCAAAGTATTCTTGTAATTTCTTTCTAGACTTTGAATAAAATAACTCTAAAAGATGGGAAGATGCACTGGCTACTCTGATTCCTGTCAGTATGGCAGAAACCAATGATGAGATTTCTGATAAGAAATTTCTTTCTAGTCCTATTTTGCTTCTCTGGAAATATGGACCGAGTTGGCCTCAATATTTATATCCATTCTTTCAAGATATTCATGGTCTGCTTAGTGACATATAAAGTGGCTCACTGGAGTTGTTTATTTATATAGTGACATACATTCAAAGATTGGTGGTGGATACAAAATCTTTCGCAGAACTGCTGAGGAATGAGAACTATCTTTTGGGGGCCATTTATATACAAGAAAAGATTTATTAATCTGAAAGAAAATGCTTGAGCAAACATAATCTTGCGAGATTAATAATAGTGCATTAGACAAATAGGAAAGACATTTGCTCTTATTTCCATTCTTAGGATGGGTATTTTTAACTGGGGTAAGTAAGGAATACTTTTTCCTTACTTAACTCTTTAGATATATGTTGTGAAGCCACTTCATTCTTAAGACTGTGTAAACTAAATTAGGGGCTTGGAAGAATAAGATGGTTAAAGGGGTTTCCAAAATCCTGGTAAAATTTTTGTTGTCCCAATATCTCTTGAAACTCTTTCTCAGGTACGTGGGAGGTGTTCCTTCTCTTATCTGTTGAGTTGTGTTTTAACTCTTCCAGTGGATGAATGTGAGCTAAACCACCCAGTAGTACTGGGTTTGATGTAACAATAGGGAGCTACTAAATTCTGAATAGTGGTTTAGAAACATGTGAAACAAAATTCAGAAGGGGTTACTTGTGATTCTAGAACATTCAAATTTCATTGTAAATTCTCATTGTCCTGGGGGAAAATGTCATATTTTATAGCAGGGCAGGACTTTGTTAGAATCAGTAAAGTGGGCATATTTGAGGCCATTGTTGTCGGTCAGATTTGTTAAGTGAAGTCATCATAGCCTAGTGGCTGCTTATTTTTATTGATAGAGTCAGGTCTCTTAATTTGGACTCATTGTGGTAGGAGTTCAATACACCTTGGATGAACAAATAAGTACATGAATAGATGAATTAAAGAATGAGTTGCAAAAATACAAATTTAATTAGTGAAAGGTGTATTATAGAAGATTTTGGTATAATTGTTTCATTATAGAAGTATGAAAACTGTTCATAGAATTTCCTGTCAGCTAAAGACTTCTGATATCTGCTTTAATAAATAAATTAGAACAATTTATATTTAGTATACATTTCACACTTAAAGTTTGGTATTTTATGCAGTACTATCAAAGTACTTGAAAAGAGTTTTTTTCTCTTGAGCAAGCCAAAATCTTGCTCACAATTTATTTAGTTCATAAACATTTTTATCCCCATAAATAGTACAAAGCCTTCTTTAGTTGGAATGGTCATAAATCCCATGGATGATTTTTAATTTTTTGAAAATATCTTGTTTGAAAGGATTGTGAAGTAGGTTGGACAGGAATAGTTATCCTTTTTAGTTTAAAAGACACAGGAGCATGCAAATACATTCACAGATGTCTCTGACTCATCCATACTAGAGCCAAGGCTGGAATTCAGAATCTTTCCAAGCAAAATTGATATGTACTGTTATTTCCAACCTAATTCAACTGCCTTTAATTTTTCTGTTAACAGTACCTTTCTTCTTTGAGGACCTACTCCTCCCCAAATGCCCCCATGTGGTACCATAATGGTTCAAAATCCTTTCACACATCCTTCAAACTTGTAAGTGGGCCATTTGTAGCATTTCCCCAGCACAGTGTCAGGTGGAAGGGAAGGGTCTCATCAGAGTCCTTCTTCAGAAAGTTCCAGTCTTAGGTATTGGGCATGGTGGGGCTGTATTCCTTCCACTCTACTAGAGAAAGTAGGAGTTCGGGAGCCCACTCTCCCTGCCACATGTGTGCCTTGCCACTAGTGTGCAAGAGAAGAAGATGCAAGAAAATTATGGTGTCAGAGAATTCTTGGGTTTATTTCCTGTTCTCTTTCCTGCCTTGTGGGGTGTCGTTATGTTCTTCCTTTGATTTGTCACCATCCCTAGTTTTCTTCTGATAAATTTCCTTTCTTTCCCAGTGGCATAGATAATTAAAAGCTTGGGCTTCAGTGTCACACTGTCTCAGCTCTGATTTCAAGACATTGCTTACTACCTCTGTGGGTGTGGACAAGTGCCTTGAGTTCCCTGAGCTTTATTTCCTCATCTGTCAAAAAAAGGATAAAAATAGTACTAACCTCACAGATTGTTCTGAGAATTAAGAGCTAGTGTATGTAAAATACTGAGCTAAATGCCTAGAACACAGTAAGCTCTCAATATGTTATTTGTTACTGCTCATATCATTATTGTTTAAGCTAGCTTCTATTGGATATTTGCCACTTCCAAGGAAAGATTCTTGTTTATTCATTTAGTTTAGTCAAATATTTGCTATCGTCATTGCCTTCCATAAAAATGCTAGACATATAAGATCTCAATTAATGGGATATTCTTGTATAGCACATAATGTTGTGGAAATTAACTTCCAATGCTCTCAAATGGGAATTTCATCCAAGATCAATTAATGGCTAGCTATTCCATGATTTAAAATGAAACCATGGTATTAAAAAAAAAGACTTACTATTTTTAAGTTACTAATCTTTGATCTAACTGGAGCATTAGAATTTAGGAAAAAGTAAGCAGTGTACATAATTTTTCTAATAGGCAGAATAGGTACTTAACACCTAGCCTTTCCCTTTTAAAAGTCTGTAGATGACACACTGCAATGAAATTGTATCACACTAATAGATGTTGTCTTCACTCTGGACAGACTGTAAGGTAGTCAATGCAGACATCGTGTTTTTGTGAATTTTCCCTTTATGTCCATAGACACATGACATGTATATCACCAAAAGAGGAGGGAACAGAAATGATGGGAACATAAAACATTGAGCAGAGATGCAAAGAGAAAGAGACTTCTTTTTGACACATATTGTACAACATTTCCAAATTCTTGGAATATTTTTGTTATATTTAACTGGCAAAATAATTTTTTTAAGTCTGTAGCTCTTTTCTTTTTTTTTCTTTTCAGTGACAATACACGTCTGGGCTGACAGTACTCTGCACACCTATAGCTTTAATTACATGTCTGATATGTCTCCATCAGTCTGCTTCCGCCATTCCTATTTTTATGCTGGCTTGAAAAATCTTTAAAAATAATACTAAAAGATGGCATTTTAAATTTTATTCTGGTTCCTGGAGTTAATGATTTTATATGAAATTATCAAGGTCAAACACTTACCTACTTGACACCAACATCATCCTCCTGATTCTTGCTCTAACTGGAAATTTGGGACACATTAAAAAGGGGTCAAAGGACCAAGTTGTGGAAGCAGAATTATGATAAAGTTTGGCTAAGCTTTGGAACAGATATTCACATTTTTCTCTTAAGGGTTGTACATCAAGACATATAGAGAGCCAGAATAAAACAATAAATTATTGGTACAGAAAAGACAGGACTAAATTAATCCAGTGTGTTTATAGTAGATTCTCGGCTCTGTTTGAGGAGATAGGAATGTGTAAGAGGATGAAATCATGTGTTCAGGGAAAGGCAACAAGACCATATCACTTGTTTTCAAAGGAAACTTGTTTTTAAAGGAAAAAGGTACTTTTTTCCCTGGGTCTACTAATTTTTATGATCTATTAGAAGCTTTTGTAATGCAGTCTACTTGGGAAAGATGATTTGCTAAATTATATACGCCAGAGACAATTATTTGCCTCTAGGAATCATCAGTGCATCTAAAATTTCAAAAGTCTATTATGTTTAAAACAAGTTTAAAGTTTTTTGGTAAAATTCCAAATTGTTATTATTACTCTTCCCTTCTTTTTTTAGGAAATAGAGAGCAAAGTATTCTTTGTACCCTTTTATTAGTGCAAACTATGCTGCTTTGCAGATTCTAGTGAGGAATTTGAAGTTTTACCATAAACTTGTTTTGTGACCTTATAGAAATGACTTACTGTCTTATTCACTGTAATTGTTAGTTCCCTTGTCTATAAAGTGGAGTAATAATATCAGTCAATCATAGGATTTTTTAAAAGATTAAGATATTACCTGTGAGTGATCTGTCCTCATTATGGCACAGAGTAATTTCTTAACATAAGAAACTGGAGTTCTTTAGAAAGCTTGATTTACATAATTCCAGGAAAAAGGATTTCTCTTGAATTATATAATTTTTGGAAAAAGCATTTCTCTCACCTTGCCTTAAAATGACCTTTTTTTGAAGTGGCTCTCCTTATTGAAAAATCAAGCACTGACCCAAAATTTCAGAATCTGAAACAACAATGGTTCAGAGTATTTAGGGAAATAGATCTGCCCAGTCTCCTTTCTCTCTCTCTCTTTTTTTTAACCTGTGATGCTCCCTGAGGAGCCCTGAAGAGGGCTATTTAATGGTCTTCTTTCCTTCTGTTGGACTACTAGTGCTCAGGTTAGCTGGAGCCTGCTTCCTTTTCTGAGCACCCAATAACCAGTGTGATTCCAGACACACCTAACACGCCTTTTAAAGGTCCCAGTAGCTTACAACTCATGAAGCAGTTTTAACGGATGGTTTCTATATTTCCTTTTGGGGTCCGTGCATCGGCCGTTGTCATCAGCACTGTATTTCATTGTATTTCTATTCCTTGAGCTCTTCTTTCAGGTTTCTGCTTGTAATCGCAAGAGACTTGGTAAAAGACTGCATTGAAATGTTCAACTGCAGAGTCCTGGTTAGAATTTGGAACTTGGTTTACAATAGAAACAATGTTAGAAGCAGTTGGTTCTTAGATTACTTAAAAGTTTTTGAAGACCTTAGCACTACATTGAGTTCTCAGTTCTAAGAACCATTGGCCATTTTGTGTGAAAGAAAGATGTAGAAGAGGAAAGAAATGGCTGCTTCTTTTCTAATATAATTTCATCAATTGTAGCCAAGATTTTAATTATCAGGTTAAATGTTTCTTGACGCTATTCTACAACCCACTCTGTATCTCTCTTCTCATGTCTTTTCTTTCTGGCACCTTAAGCCTTTTTTCACTTCTGAATAAACACCCCTTCACTTTACATCACTCCAGGTTTTCTTTATTCTCTTTTTTCCATCTATTAGAATTCTCATTGCCTCAGTTAACTTGTCATTATAGAGATGGTAAGTGAAGAATGATCTAATAACATCAATTCACACTAGTATCTTTAACAACATTCCATATGTACCATGCATGGCTGTAAGCAGTTTCTATAAATTAAATCACTTAGCCCCACAGATATCCTATGAGGTAAATCTCATGATTAACATTGTTTTACAGGTGAGCAAGTGAAGATAAAGTGATATAAAATTTCTTTTTTTATGTCACATAGTTTGCAAGAGTAGAACAGAGATTCAAACCCGGGTTGTGTGACTCTAGAATCAATGTATTGTAACCATTGTTTATGCTGTATTAGAGTGAGTGGGGATAATTTCCTTGAAGAACTGTCATTTTACACATGTCCAGCACTCTGGAGAAGATGTTTTGGGACAAGTGGACCAATGTGGGATGGGTCCAGCCTGGACCTAGACATTAGGGTCAAGTCCCTTTTGGTGTTTCTGTTTTGTACCCTCCACTTTCCACTCTGTACCTTCAATTTTGCCTTGAACATAATACTCCTCTAAAAAACCCAAAGCTTTAAAAAATACTGCCATCAAGTAAGTACCTCAAATCGAGGTTTTGAAATAAATGAGATATGTAACAGTGTTGCCCAGAAACTGGATTCTTAGTTTGAAAAATGAAAGGCTTGTTCAATTCCAACATCATTACAATGCATAACCAGAATTCATTTTGTTGTGTGTCACTAATTAGGTTCAATACAAATATAAACCCATCAGCTATCTAAATGATTACTTTTATTTCCATGTGATCATAAAACAATGGCTTCACCAATTGTTTGACAATAAACAAGTAAACAAATAAACCTAAAAATTATGAGTCAGGATGAATACTTGATGTGATTGAGAATAACAAATGGACTATGGTTGCTTAGATGAGAGTGGTGGTTGGGAGATTTTAGTTTGGAGAATGACATGTAAATTGCAATCCACCCTCAAGGAACACATAGCTGGGTGTGGAACACAGACTGGGAATTAATGACATATGATTCAGCTTGATAAGAAGTACCACAAATCTATGAGCATGTTGATGAGAGAACAAAGAGGAGGGAACAATTATCTCTGCTCTGGAAAATCTTCACAGACCTCATAAATATTTGGGCTAGGACACAAAGTAAAGTAGGGGTTTGCTAGATGCAAATTATGTGTTCTTTATAATTTGCTAATGCCAGAGGGTTCATGGGACACATACAAAATATGTTTTTTAGTACATGCTGTGCTATGTCACCCAGACCATCAACACCACTCAAATGAGTCACTTTTTTAGAGATTCCTTTCATAAAGAGAGCCTGATTCAATAACTAGTCAATCTGGGGCAGGGGAGGTACAAAAAGGCCAGTTCCCTTGCTTCCGCCTGAAGGTATCTCTTAAGGGTGAAGGTGTATCCAGTTTCAGAGCTACCTGTAGAACCTATGATTAGCTAAGGCCTTGGCTGTGACTTTATGGCAGTTTAGCTTCTAACTCTGTCCAATCCTGTGTCCTTTACTCTCCTGCAGGTGCTGATCTTCAATAAACTCCTGCAGGCAAATATCCAACACAGAGTTTGTTTCCAGGGAAACTGACTTACAACAAATCTTCAATAAATACTTACTGATTGGCTGCTTGAATGAAATTTATTAGGACTAAAGAGAGCAGTGAAACATTTATTAATTATTATTACTGACAGATACAAATATTAATGGTAACGTTTCTGTGATTGAGATTCAGTAGCATTCGTTTGTAGTGTTGCATATTTTCTTGGTGTTTTAAGTAAAGTTAGGCACCCCTATTACTTGTAATGTTGATGCTTAAGGATAAAGTAAATGACTCCCATCCTGTACAGCTCCCACCCAAACTCTTGAGGAGAGTTGCATAAATGACACACTTTTCTCTGATGGATAATTTGGTTTTATGCATGATGCTGCTGAGGTATAAATGGAATTTATACTAAAGAGATCATCATGGGCCTCAAGGTTAACTCCAAACTACCAAAATTCAAGGAGGAAGAATCAGGATGCAGGTACAGATAAAGGTTAGTCATTGGTTGCAATTCTGAATCTGTATTATTCTGGATTTTTGTTTGTTTGTTTGTTTGCTTGTTATGGTTTTGGGCTGTCAAATATTTGAGTCTGTGATAGAGAAACTCCAGGTTTTACATTATTGATATCCCATTGTAACTTCTGATTTCAGAAGTTTTACACTGCCTGGAAATGTTGATGCTGATACTTTTATTTGCATAATTAGAGATGCCTCCCAAAGCATTGTTATTTGACTTTCCTTTCCAGCTTTCTGGAGATTTTGAGAGAAGATGTCTAGCCTCCCCTAGGTGTGTCTGTCAAATCCTGTTGATTGTTATTCAGTGTAAGACTGAGATGACTGATAAAATAAATGAGGAGAATAAACAGCAGAATCAGTTTTTAATTTTCTTTTTCCCTTGATTGCTCACAGTGTGTGTTTGCAAAGGCATGAAATTATGGCACCTCTTTTGTATGAGAAATGCCAAGAGCTTGTTTAGTTTGCAGTGCTAAAAAAGATGATTTTCAAGACCCATTTACCCAATAAAGGTAAAATGAAAGAGAAACATTTTAAGGAGGAAAATGAAGACAAAATGATTTCAGTTTTGCTTTTCTTAAACCTCTCTGCTGTACAGTTATCTTACGTTTCTAATGAACAACTTATAATGATAGGTAGGATATGAATTCTACTCAACCATGGCTGTTTTCTTCTTCCTCCCCTTGTTTTCTTCCCCTCTTCCTTCTCTACTTGGCTCCCTTTTCTTTCTTTTTCTTCACTTTCTTTTCCTTCTCCCCCTCCTCCTCTTCCTCCTCTTCCTCCTTTTTTGGTGATATTTTAGAACAACCAATTAGTCAGTGTTAATTATCTTAATGATCAAAGGGATTGTGGACATGCATCTTGCAAAAAAGATACCATTCATTTCCCTTCCTTTTTCCTGGCCTATGTTCAACTCAGTTCATCACTAATATGTTAATGATGAGACTAGTCTGAGCTCTGCTAGAAAATTTTTCTGGGTTCTTAATTTGGTCTTTTCTTTCCATTGTACTAAGAATCTTGATCAAGTCACTTAGCTACTAATCAATCACTTGACCATTGTTTATTTGGCACCATCCAGGTACCAGGCCTTTTTATGCTTACTGAGAAAAAGATGGTGGATGAAATAGCATGGCAGTTCCCTCATGGAAATTGTAGCCTAGAAAGCATAGTGAATGAGGAGGTAGATTAGCTATGATGAGGCTGGAGGGGTAAGCAGGGATCTGATTCTATGGTAGTTCAATGTATGTTCAGGAACTTTGACTTTATTCTAACAGGGTTGTGAGATCTTGGAAAGATTTTAAACATAAGAACAACATGATCAGATTTATGTTTTAAGTAAATGAGGAGTCTGGGCTAGATAATGAACAATGAGGAGGCATATGACCTGTAAAGATTTACAGTGAGAGAGTATGGCAGTGTAGACAGGAGTTGACAGAGGTAGAGGTGGTGTTATTGAAGATGGAGGAAAAATAAACAGATTTTAGAGATTTGAGATAATATCAATAAGACTTGTTGAAGGAGAAGGGGGATTAAAGAATAATTTATAGATTCCTGATTTGGGCATTGGGATGGATAGATGGTCCTGTCATTTGTTGAGACAGAAAATAATGAGAATTGGTTTGAAGGGGAAGGTGAATTCAGTCCTCAGCATGTTGGATTTCAGATGCCCCTGAGGCATTCAGGTGGAGATGCCAAGGCAGTCAAGTTAGAATATAGATTTGGAACTCAAAAGAAAGATCTGAACTGGATATAAATTAGAAACTCCATGATATATGGATAGTAACTGATGCTTTGGGCATAGGTGAGACCATCTTGGGAAAACCCACTGTGTGGTATTCAGAAGGAAGGAAATGTAGGGAAAGAAGAATCTAGGGCCAAAACCTGAAGGTTATGAACATTTCAGGTTTGTGTTTGTATGTGTGTGTGTTTGGGTCTCTCTCTCTGTGTATGTGTGTGTGTGTATGCACACACACACATGAACATATGAGAGAGAAGCAATAGTGTGATTTAAGAGATAAGGCTACCAACTAAAGTAAGGGAAGAACTGAGATATTCAGAGGTTTGAAGACAAATGAGGAAGTCTGAAATAGTTCTTGTAGAAAGTAGGTGAAGCATTACCTAGAGAAACACAGTAGAATTATTTAGGTATTTAGAGGACCTACTGAGGTTATTATCATAAATTTAAAGCAGTTTCATTGTACTCTGTTAAGTAATTTTCTCAAAACAACTTTTGACCTTCTAGGTAAAGGAATGATAAAACAGGTATAACCAGGGATGAGATTTTCTTTAATTTTTTTTTTTCTTGGCTGCGTTGGGTCTTCGTTGCTGTGCGGGTTTCTCTAGTTGCGGCGAGTGGGGACTGCTCTTCGTTGCAGTGAGTGGGCTTCTCATTGCGGTGGCCTCTCTTGTTGAGGAGCACAGACTCTAGTCACGAGGGCTTCAGTAGTTGCAGACTCAGTAGTTGTGGCACATGGGCCCTAGAGTGCACAGGCTTCAGTAGTTGTGGCACACATGCTCTAGAGCACAGGCTCAGTAGTTGTGGTTCATGGGCCCTAGAGTGCACAGGCTTCAGTAGTTGTGGCACACATGCTCTAGAGCGCAGGCTCAGTAGTTGTGGTGCACGGGCTTAGTTGATCCATGGCATGTGGGATCTTCCCAGACCAGGGGTCAACCCCGTGTCCCCTGCATTAGCAGGCAGATTCTTAACCACTGCACCACCAGGGAAGTCCCAGGATGGGATTTTCTACATGGGTTTTATTTTAAAAAATAGACGGGAAGGAAAGGTTAAGTTTGGCAAGAGAGTTTGAGGGTGAAGACCATGAATTCTAAACTTGGAATAAAAGGAGGCAGGAGAGATAAAATGTGTAGGCAAATGTATAAATAAAAGGAAGTGTTGATGTAATGATCCACGTGACTTTAAACAAGCAAGACAAGGAGACCATGGCCAGAAAGAAGGAGGCTTGAATTAGTGGTTTGGGTACAGAGAAACTTGGTTAATGGAAAGGAACAACTATGCCTGTATGACTGGGAGGCTGAGGTGAGTGGAGGAGAAGGTTTTAGGGAATGAGGAGGTCAACAGACCGTGAGGTGTGTGTGGATATTACAGTCACCCAAGATAACTGGGGGAATTGGTTAGTGCAGACACTAAGCCAGGAACTTTATGAATAAAGGGGAATGGCAGGAAGTAATTCTTTTGCAATAATAATAGTTCAATAATTATAAAGAAAAACAATAATATTAATAATTAAGATCTACTGATCACTCTTTTTCTGCCAGGAATTAGTTGCTTTATATGCATTGTCTCCATTAACATTTACAATAAAAGTAAGGCCATTATTATCCCAACTTTAGAGCTGAGGAAACTAAAATCATAAAGGATGTTAGATTAAAACAAAGGTCTGTCTGACTAGGAACTCACAATCTTATCTATTATTTTATACTACCTATTCGATAAACTATAACAAGGATTAATTGTGATATGTAAATGTGAAAAATGCATGTGACTGTTAAACTCTAGAGTGACTACAGATGTGAAAATGCAAGGCATTGTTAATATGATTACATTTTTGTTTTTTCTAAGCTAATTTCTCCTCTCCTGCATGCTCAAGTAATTAAACTCATGCTTGGGTGGTAAAAATCATGGCTTATTAGTCTGCAGCCAGAACATGGGCTTTGGTCAAAACAAGTAGAATGCGTAGATCCATAAAGAGAGTCAATGAGAGTGTCTGTTGTGTTCATCCCAATGGTGTGCTCACAAACTTAATTCATATGCTGACCCTTTTCCTGTGATGTAATAGAGCTGGTGATGATTACAGACCCTGAATTCCAGAGAATATTTTCTTCTTCCTGATTAAACTAGCCTGAAAGGCATAGGTAGCCTCTATGAAAAACTGAAAAACCATAAAAAGAAGACTATGCCCAAAGGCTGTAAGCACAGATGTAATGCAGAGATGGCAGATCAGGGTGGGAAGAAGTCCCAAAAGACTCCGTGGATAAGATGAATCTTAAGCTGGACCTGGGAAGGTGAGAAAGATTTGATAAGTCCTGAGAAGCAAACAGGGTTTTTAAGGCCATCAGTGAAATGGTGCTGTGTTCTCTATCATGGAGTATCTTTAGTGTATGCTTTAGTGTATGCTTACTCATTTATACCTGAAATGAGTACTGCAACAATTCCTACAGAATATTCCAGATGTTTGCTAAACTCTAGTATAGATTTAATAAATGAAAGACTGCAATTATGTATGATTATTAAACCTCAATAGACATCTTATCTACAGTGGTATCCTTAGTTTAAAATAGCATATGATAATGATATGTACAATTTTAAAAGTGGAGAATACACACGGATGAAGCCATAGGCAGGCATGGATGCCTATTCAGTCAACAGACATGGATTAAAGCAATAGGCAGTTTTTTGTCTAGAGACTCTGAAACTATTTTTTATAATTTTCCTTCAGACCATCATGTATGAGAGGAGATGTGAGAGGGAACAGAAGATGTTTTGAGAAACAAGAAAGTGCGTTCTTACCCATGATTTGCTTATTTTTAGAAGAGCTTGAGCAAGTCCTATGACCTCTATGGTCTCAGGTTCCTCATCAAGCAAATGAAAAATTAAATTAAATCTGGACCCACAATTGCATGGTTTTGATTCTGTGTGGAGTATCTCTGAGCCTCCTTTATATTGCCTCTGCCTGGAGTGATGCTGGGAGGAAGCAACCCTTATAATTGGTTTCATATAATTTTCCTGAGCTTCTGGGATATTGCACAAGGCATTTCTGAGAGAAATACCTATATACATTCCCAATGAGTAATCACACTTATTTAAGTCAACAACTTGACTAGAGTGAATTTGCCACTTGATTGACTTTCTGTACAGAAAAGATATGTTCACTGTGACACTGTTTTGCTCTTTATTGAAATATCTCTTTCATGCATATAAAGATGTATATTTGTTGTTTTATGGTGACAACTATGCAGGTATTTTCATTATGTAGTTTATTTTTAAGGGGATTACACTTTTTCAGGCAGTTTCTTCTCTTGGCAAATCATGAGTGGGCTCTCAGCTAAGGTTATTTAATTTTAGAATGTTGACAGAAAACTGCATGGTACTGTTGCCTTCTCTGTCTCTGACTCCCTATCTCTGTCTCTGTCTCTTTCTCTCTCACACACACACACACTCACACACACTCCTACCCAAATGCAAAACACAAACATGAAACCACTGAGGATGCAAGAGCTAATACGTATATGTATTTCAGCTTCACAAAGGATCTAAATTAAAATGAAATTTGCCAGGACCTTACTTCTGAACAGTTTTAATGATGATGGACACATAAATGAATATGACATTTGAAGGATTCAAGTATAAACATTCAGAGGCTTCATTCTCTGAGCTATTATTTCACGGGGATATAAAGCATGAAACCTAAAAAAAAAAGAAAAGTGTCTTTTCACCCTTGAAAGCAGGCACATAACTCCCATTAACTCCAGAGGAGGACTTAGACATGAGAATGAAGACAGACAATAGGCAAATAAGTATGCACGTTCAGTCACCAGATTAACCCAATAGCCTATGATAGACGTTTGGGAGCCTTAATAGTCTATGAGATCAATAATCGATTATAGCTCATACTGGTGACTAAATGACTTTGGGGATTGGTAATGGCATCTGAAATATTTTATACCTTTAAACCATGGCTTGTAATAAATCCTAAATTCTGAGGTATCACCACCTGGTTGCAGTAAGGGTGTCTTAGATTCAGCACATTGAAGCAAATAATGGCAAATAATAGGCACTCAATACATATTTATTGAATGAAAATATCAACAAAGAAAAAATATTCTTTACTCCATACTCAGATCGCTTCTGATCCTCACCTCTTTCAAGGCTGGGCATATTCAGGTTCTGCCCAGTACTTGGTTACTTCTTCTTCTCATCTCTGACCCAATCAATGCTCGTTATACCTACTTCTCTTCTCCTCTTACTTCAGTTATAGTGTTTCTTCTGCTAAATCACAGTAGACTTTATTTGTATTTGGACTTGCTAACCAATAGCTCTTTCTGAGGGGGAGAGGGTGTGAGGAGTTGAATCATCTTACTTTATGGAAGCAGGACATTGATAACGGCTCTTAGCCTTTGGAATGATCATTTCTAAAGTAAGGGGCAGAGGAGAGAAAAGGCCAGTGTCCCCTGTGTTTTGCATGAAATCTGGCAAATAGCAGATATTAAAATAAGGTTTGACAAATATATAAATGAAAAGAAACAGGAATTAGTTATCTATTTTACATATAGTAGTGTGTATTTGTCAATTCCAGTCTCTCAATTTAGACTGGAATAATAAAGTAATATATTTCAAATATCTATATGTGGCACAATATTAAAAATTTCATTTATGTTTCTCACTAAGTTCTGTCAAGAATACTAAAACAGGATGTCTTATCTCCATCTTCAAAGATACTAAAATTTTGAAAGAAGTTTAAGAACTTTCTCAAGAACACCTGTCTCACATATCCCTGAACGAGAATTCTATTCCAGGTCAGTCTGACACAATTTTGGTTTTGCTGCTGTTATATTGTTCTGGATTTTTCTTTTTCTCCCACTATTTTTATGTTCTGACCTTGGAACTGGGTTTGCACTGGCAGCAAGAGTCAGTATCTGAGCCTGAGTTGTACTTTCATAACATTTATGATATCAGGCCCAAACTATGTCAAGTCATAATGACAATGGCTAACATGTTTAGAGATATCAAATCCATTAGCTTATATTTATGTACTTTTAACACACATTATACCATTGGATCATTATAACAAGCCTGTGAGGTGTAATGCATGCATTTATTGTCATCATACTCTTCACAGTTGAGAAGACAAAACTGAGATCCACAGCACTGACAAACCATAATCACCCAAAATCCATAATCTACATTAGGGTTTATTTTTGATGTTGTGCATTCTATGGGTTTGAACAAATGTACAGTGGTATGTTTCCATGGTAAAAATATACAGAATATTTTCACTGCCCTAAAAATCCTCTGTCCTCTGCCTATTCATCCTTTGCTCCCCCCACCAATTCCTAAGAACCACTACTTTTTTTCTTCACATGGAAAGAGAAAATACTCTTCACAGAAAAGTACTTCTGAAAAAAGGGAGATATGAGTTATGAGGTCAATGGCGGACCTTAATTTGTCTTTAAAAGAAGAGAGATGATTATTGTTTATATGCTACAGGAAAAGAATTTGAATATACAGAAGAAAATGGGTCAATTAGTAGAGAGAGAGTCCAAAAGAAGTGATAATGTATAGAATTCATATCAGGAGGTTAAATTGCCCTTCACCAGGTGTTTACTAAAAAAAAAATAATTTCTATGCTTGTCATTTTCCAGACTTCCTTTCTCTGTCTGTCTCTCTCTCTCTCACAACACACACACACACACACATTCACACACTTGGACCTTCTATCTGCTCAGAGCATGACATTGTGTTTCCACATTGTCACATTTGCTAATAACATCAGAAGGATTATTGACCTTTTGTATCTCACTCCTCATAGGACAATGAAACAGAATTAAGCTTGTTAAAAAACACAGCTTCCTGTTTGTACTCCATTTGATTCCTGTGGTTTGAAGAAAGTGATATGTAATCCAGAGAGTCTCATTAAAGCTGCATGACAGAGAGATATCTTTTATCTATCTATCTATATCTAGAGATAGATATATTTTTTCCTTTGCACAGCAAAGGAAACCATGACCACAATGAAAAGTCAACCTACTAAATGGGAGAAAATATTTGCAAATCATATATCTGATAAGAGGATAATATCTGAAATATATTAAGATCTCATACAACTCAATAGCACAAACAAACAAACAATCCAATTTGAAAATAGGTAGAAGATCTAAATAGACATATTTCCAGAGAAGGCATACAGATGAACTACAGGTATATGAAAAATTATCAGCATCATTAATTATCAGGGAAATACAAATCAAAACCACAATGAGATATCACATCACACCTATTAGAATGGCCATTATCTGAAAGACAAGAAATAATTAGTGTTGGCAAGGATGTGGAGAAAAGGGAAACTTCATATACTGTTGGTGGGAATTTAAATTGGTGCAACCAATATGAAAAACAGTATGAAGTTTTCTCAAAAAATAAAAAATAGAACTACCTTATATTCTAACTATTCCATTTTTGGATATTTATCTAAAGAAAAAGAAACACTAATTTAAAAATATATTCCCACTCTCATTATTATAACACTGTTTACAACAGCCAAGATATGGAAACAAACTAATGGTGTATAAATCGATGAATGGATAAAGAAATAGTGGTATATATACAAGGGAATATTATTCAGCCATAAAAAAGAATGAAATCTTGCCATCTGAAATAACGTGGATGGACTTTGAAGGCATTATGTTAAGTGAAATAAGACACAAAAAATATTGTATGATCTCTCTTTTATGTAGAATCTAAACTAAACTAAACTAAACAAAAACCAAACTCACAGGTATAAAAAACAGATTGGTAGTTGCTAGAGGTAGGGGGTGAGGGGAGAGATAAGGGTAAATTTTTTTATTTCACATAAATTGAATAAAATTTTTAAAAGATTTATTAAAAATGCAAAATAGTACAGCCACTTTGGAAGACTGGCTGAAAAATGAAAGATTTACCTACCACATGATTCAGCAACCTCACTCCTAATTATTTATTCAAGAGCAATGACAGCATATGTCCACACAAAGACCTGTACATGAATGTGCATAACAACTTTATAGTAGTAAAAATGGAAAGCAGTCCAAATGCCCACCAACATATAAATATTCAAAAAAATTGTATAATTTCAATACTACTCTATAATAAAAAACAAAATAACTACTGATATATAAAATCACATGGATACATCTCAGAAATCATTATAAGTGAAAGAAGCTAAACACAAAATGCTATATACTGTGTGGTTTCTTTTATATGACATTCTACAGAAAAGAAAAACTATAGAAGTGAAACGTAGATCAGTGATTGCCTGGGGTTGGGCTTGGGAATAGGAGTTGACTATAAAGAGGAAGTGTGTGGGAATTTGGGAGATAATGGAGCTGTTCTATATGGAACTGTGGTAAAGGTACACAACTCATTGAATTGGTTAAGTCTATAGAACTATGTGTCACATTGAGTGAAGTTTACTGTATGAAAATTGTAAACTATTTACCAGATTGTGGAGAGGAACCTAAAATGAAATGCAGACTATGACAAAAGATTCTAACTCTGTTACAAGTGACTAACATAACCAACTGAAGAAAGTCAGAAACAAAGGAACCAACCTAAATAATTTTGGAAACAGTGTTTTGACTAGAAACTGAAGGTTAAAGAAAAAAAAAACTGTCCACAAATGCTGTACTCTAGTTAGTAAATTCATTTCTCAAAGGGGTATGCATTAGCAACTCTGAAATTATATGTATACTAGGGTTGAACAGAAAAGTAAATATACTATAGATAATAAGAGCTATATTTCTTAATTGTCTGATAAATAAATTGCAAATCATGATAGAGTTGAAGGTGAGAATGAACCTTGTGATGTGCTGGGTTGGAGTTATCAATAAAGCACATGGGTATTTTTAAAAATATGTATAAGATAGAGTCATAAATGAATATAGATATGTATACATGTATGCATGAGTTATTATCCATACACATAGTTTCTAGCTCTGTCCACTAAGAAAGCCTAGAAGCAGTCACTCCCCAGTAGAAATGAGCACTCCCAGTACTCTGAATTTGGTTTTTAAATACATTTCTCCATTATAAGAAATCAGGGCTCCTTGGAGAATTGATTGATTCCCTGGAAGAAGCAGAATGGAACCTTTTAAACAACTCTGGGCTAGGTAGCCCCCATCAGCCAAGGACAATCCCGAGATGGGTGCAGGTATGAAAAACAACAGTAACAACAACAAGCAACCACCAGTCTGTTCTCTATATCTATGATCTCTTTATTGTCTCCATAGTTTTGCCTTTTCATTAATGTCATATAGTTGAAATCATAAGAGTATTTAGTCATTTCAGATGAGGTTCTTTCACTTAATAATAGGCATTTAAAGAGCTTTCATGTTTTTTGTAGCTTGATAGCTCACTTTTTTTAGTGCTTTATAATATTCCTTTCTTTTTCTGGATGCACTACAATTTTTTATCCATTCACCTGCTGAAGAGCATCTTGGTTGCTTCCATGTTTTGGCAATTATGAATAAAGCTGCTATAAACATCCGTGAGCAGGTTTTTGTGCAGACATATGTTTTTAACTCCTTTGGGTAAGTACCAAGGGGCCTGATTGTTGTATCATATAGCAAACATATGTTTAGTGTTGCAAGAAACAGCCAAACTGTGTTCTAAAGTGACTGTACCATTTTGCATTCATACCAACAATGTATGAGAGTTCCTGTTGCTCTACATCCTTGCTAGCATTTGATGTTGTCAGTGTTCTAGATTTTGGCCAGCCTAATAAGTGTGTGGTGGTCAGGGCAGTTTATTTTCTTATCTGAAGTGAAATAGATAATAAGTGGTCTTCTGACATTAGTTCTTGTGTTCATTTATTACACCAGACCCTCCCACAGGGAGGTCATGGTCACTGGCAGCACTGTATCTCTTGATACCCACACTTACCACTTATTTGCACACTCCCTTTTCTTCCTTCTGTAATCCAGGTTTTGAAATAATTTCTTATTATCACATTTCTGGGAAAAGAACATAAATTAAGTAGTTAGAAGACTTTAAATAAGGCTCCAGGTCATATAAATAATAACCTGTTTGATTCATTTAAAGAAATGTAACCGTTCTAAGCCTTGGTTTTTCCATTCGTTAAATTAAAATACAATCTTTGTTCCACCCAACAGGGATGAAGCAAAGATAAAATGAGTTAAAACATGCAAATATGCCTTCAGTTACTGGAATCACCATGTCAATGTATGATATTGTCATTATTTACAAAAGGCAAGAAGAAAGAACAATGAAATGTTGTTTTAGGGGGGTACCCGGTATCAGCTCTTTGTTACAATTTAGATTTCCTGTTCTTCCAGGCAAAGCCAGGTTGTCTCAGACCCAAGCTTCTGATGATTCCCAATATCCAAGGTTTTTAAGTGCAGGGAACGTGTCTGGATCATGCTTGTGTCCTGCACTGTGTCTTGTGTATAGATGGGGACTAAGTAAGAGTGTGTGGAATGGAAGGAATTTTATTCCCTGGGGGTTAGTTCTGTTTCTGCTAAGATAAAACAAATGTTTCTCAACCAGATTCTAATCCAGGTAATGAGTGATGTAATAAAAAATGGGAAAGGGGTCGGGGGGGTACTCTATGAAATAGAAATGGAGAAAAAAATACAAAAGGAAATACTTTTGCCCTCTATGTTAACATTTCCATATTCTATATGATTCACTTGTAAAGGAATTATGACCCTAGTGCATGTTATTTTCCTACTAAGGGGACTCAAATCTCAAAACCATCCTTTTGATCCTAGAGAGTTTACAGTTTTGTCACAGTGATAGGATATGATCACATGAAACAATGAAAAATAAAAGCATGATAAATAAAAATTATTGCTTATTGTTAATTACTGATAAATACTCTATGAGCTCTTATACACATGCACACATGTATGCATACATATGCACAATTTCTAAGGTAGCTATCATAGTTACACTGGTAGATATTGTAGTTACCCTAATCACACAGATAGGAAAACAGGGTAAAAAAGATTGATTCAGCCACAGTCACATAACTAGCACATAGAAGATCTGAGATTTAAATCCAGATCTGCCTTAGAATAAATATCCAAGTTCTGCCATGGTGAATAAGTCTCTAATTTTGTGTTTCTGATGAAAACAACAACGACAGTACATGGTCTGAGCCATCAGTGAATGCTTTCAACTTAAGTGTGTCCCTAAAGGAATAATATATTTTGAATAGGCTGGTAAGAACATTTATATGTGAGGAAAGATCATAAGAACATCTTATTCAAAGAGAGAAATTTACCAGGTTGTCTAAACATTTTAGGTATTTTTTTGAATTTAAATTGTATCATTTGAGCTAACGGCTTTCTTTCTTATTTAATATGTGTCCATCCAATCATCACAATCAAGTATCACCATGCACCAGCCGGGCAGACTCCTGGGTGCTAGAAATACAGCAGTGAATAAAACAGAAAAATCACTGCCCTAAATACCAGAAAGAGACCCCACCTTGGAGATGCAGATGTGTTGGAAGTGATCAGCTGACCTGTGGAGACAGGTAGGAAACAACATCTACTTCCCTGACTCTTTACTCCTAAGAAACAGCCTTAGGACCCTTTGTCAGGGCAGGGGAGGGGGAAATTTAGAATGACACATCCTTTCATCCCCAAAACCATTTGTGGAGGGACAGAAGCAAAACACACGTGCATCTGGGGAGGGATAGAAAACCCTCCATATTTTATTCACTGTGTTAGAGCATTCCAAATAAAGTTGATCTAAGAGATGTAAAAAGGTATTGGATTCATGCCTACAGGATTCACAGGACTTATATGGACCCTCTTAACCCACAGCAACTTCTGAAGACACAGTTATATCTCAGGTGGTGTGACAACATCTTGCAGAACTGCAGTGTTATCTAATATGCTGCTTATATTCAGTGACTTATGTATGAAACCATTTCCTCCACTGCCAAAATATTAGGAAACGGGAAACAAGAGGTAGAAATGAGTGACTACTCTTTCCTAATTGATCTAATTGCAGCAGTTTTATTTCTGTCTTCATGGGATTTAAAGTTCCATTAGGAGAAGCCATTATTTCCTGGAGAAATTATAGGCAGACTTGCGAGCAGCTGCATGAGTTTTTCAGCGGCTTGTTTGCTAAGATCCTGTGTATCACTGGTGTTATACACCACTGGGACACTTGGTTGTTGCTTCCTGGAGACTCTTGAGGTTTGCAAAACCTTGTGGGGAAATTTTTGAGAATTGCCCACTTCGGTGTTGCAAGCAGCAAGGATCTTTGGTAGCTACTCTTCTGGCCTTTGTTCTCAACCCTTCCAATGGATGAATAAGCCTCCAATTCTGTATTAAGCCCCTTCTACTTGAAATACTTAGAATGGCTTCTGTTTTTCTCTCTGAATTCTACTTGATATAGGATCTTTATGATTTGGATGTGTTCACAAAGAGTGAAAACAAATAGTTAAATTGGGTAGAGGTAAGGAGATTGGGGTGAAATGGTACATGTAATGAATTGGGAAAAAGAAAATATGTGTAGGTAGTCATGAGAAGCCTAGCCCAGTGGAAGGACACCTTAATGAAATCTTTATATTGTGGATATGATAATATCTTTAGTTATATGAAAGCTAATAGCCATTTCTGCCTGGAGAGAGCTCTGAAACTTATGACACACTTTTACACACACTAACCCTCTTGGATTTTGGGAGATGTCTCATAGTGGAGAGGTGAAATGTGTACCCTCTGTCCCACTTGAGTCTACCCAATAACCTTGTCTCAACACCATAGCAACCCTGGGAGCGGCAGGGCAGGCACTATTATTTGCCCTTTATAAGTGATGAAACTGAGACTTTGAATTATTAAGTTCATTTCATTCACTTATTCATTGAACAAACGCACATAGTTCATTCACTGTGTGTCAGGCATTGTGTTAGGTACCAGGGATAAAGGAATAAACAAGACAACCATCTCCTGGCCCTCATACTTCTTTAGAAAGAAACACTGATATTAAATAAATGATTTTTAGTGTGATAAATGCTTTTAGAAAAGGGAAAGCAGAGGGTGCTATGGAGTCCTCAATTTTAGTGATACTCAGGGAAGGCCTCCCTGGGAAGCTAATACCAAAATTGTTACTGAGACCCAAAGAATGACTAAGCAGTGGTGCCTGGCTCAAACTCACACAGGCAGGAAATTAAAAAGCCTGGAATGCAATTCGGGTCCCCTGACTTCTGCTCCAATATTTCTCTTCATGACACAATGTTGGGTTTGACTACTTTCCTAACTTGGAGGAGAGAAGCAGTGCAGTATTTGTATCAATCTGTAAATAAATAACTTATCTAATCCTCTATGATTAGGTCAGTTTGGCTGTTGCTTCCTTATAAAGAGTATACATCTCAACAGAATATTTAATATCTATGTGGCCAGGCATAGGCAGTCCTAATACTTCATAAACACTCATTTCTTTTCTAGGGTATATAAAAGGACACAAAACTATTAGATTCAATTGTATGGAATTGCTAATATTTAATCATTTTGACTTTAAAAATGACAGTTTCATATGGATCTTACCTAATACTGAACTATCAAACCGAGTGCAGGGTTGGAGTGTTCTAGGTAATTCTTTCAAGTCCTTTGTCAAACACAAGGTATACATCAATAAAATACAATTGCTGTAGATAAAAACAGTGTAAGGCCCAGATAACCATGAAGTTTGGGAGAACTCACAACAGTTCAAAAGCTACCATTATATTTATGGAGAGAAAACACTTTTTAAAATTTGTCTGACTAAAAATTGATTTTACTGGGTCAATAATTTGAGAACTGAAGAACTGCAGGATATAATTGACCTTCTGGTTGAATCAATAACAAATTAACTTAAAAGCAACCTAAATTATAGTGAGGATCATGATGACACTTAGAAGTATACTTTTTAAATGTAAATTGCTTTAAAATTTTGAAATGAACCATTGTCCCTTAAAGGTTGGACAAAGTCTGAAACAAGTAAATATTTTCATTCCTAGCATTTGGTGCTAAGGTATATTTATAAGTGAATAAGTAATTTAAAGATTTTCATTGAGAAATTTCTATTTAGAAAATTTTATGTAATTATTTTATAAACACTATGGTTGCTTGTGAAGTGGAGAAACTTACTTTTACATGTTGCTGATGAAACTTGAAATTGTTAATGACTTTGAGGAGGAGAATTTGGTAATGTATACCAAAAACCAATGAATATTTTCTTCACATATTTTCAAAAGGGTTGATATCACCTCCAAATGGAAGAGAAATTGGTTGGAGAATGGGGGAGGAACCTTATTCTTTTAATATATAAAGTATACTGATACCTAAATTTCCAAATATAGAGGTTGATTAAATAAATTGTGGTGTATTCCTAAAATGGAATGATGTGCACTCACTGCAAATGTAGAAGAAATTTGTTTGGTATGGAATATGTTCATATTTTTATAATTGAAAAAATTGCATACTGTTTTCACTCTGTCAAAGTATGTGTTAGTATTTGTACATAGAACAAAATTGACTGAAATAATTCATACCAGAACACTTTAGAGTGGTTATCAATTAATGGGAAATTACAAATAATTTTTTTTTCTTTTTTCTCAACTGTGTTTTCTTTCCTTTTAATTAAATATTTATTTTTATTAATTCAATACCTGTGCATAACTGGAAATTTCAAATAATAATATATGAACTAAAAATTTTTTAAAAGATTTGCTTTCCCCACCCCCTTATTCAATTTCCCTAAGACAACTTTCAATTATTATATTTTTCTTCATAGTTACCTCCATATAACCTATCTAACTTACTATATCTTATACCTTGACTTTATTTTTTGCTGATTCTAGGCGTATTCTATTGACTCCTTATAATATATTTGGATTTATCTTTCTTGTCTTTCACTCAACAATCAGAAATACTTCACCTTCCATCAATTATATCAACATATTTATATCATTAAAATTTGAATCCTCAGTATTCTGTGTTAATTATAGTTAAAATATTTATTGTTAAACTGCATAATTTACTATGATTATTCTCTCTTTCTTATTCATATATTTTTCTTGGAGCTACTTGTCTTGTTTGTTTGTTTTATTAACTTTTCATGAGCCTAGTCTTTGAAGTTCTCTGACAGAAATATAAAACTTCTCTCTGTATGATCAGATGTAATAACATATCAGTTTTATTTTTTTCTTGCAGACATCACTTCTGGAGTCTGCCATTTTCCTGTATTAATTGTTATTCTTTGGTTGGGAATTATTCATGTCTGTTGTCTTGGAACTTCTCATTCTTGCTATCTTGGAAATTCTCTTTACTTTCTTCTACTTTAAGTAGTTATTTTTCCCTCTTTTCTCCTCAGTTTTCTGTTTGTGTTAGTGAAGTACAACATTTATTGGTTTTATTTCAAAGGACACACAGGATATGAAAACATTTAAATCTGATAATGCTGTAATTCTGTGCATATACTTGTTTAATAGTTTGGCTGGGTATAGAATTTCAGAGTTTTGAAATAATTTTTCCTCAGAAGTTTGAAGACAATACTTAAGTGTCTTTCAGCTTCCAATGTTGTTGGGGTTGAAAAATCCAATGACATCATAATTTCTGATATGTTGCCGATAATATATATATATATATATATATATGTGTGTGTGTGTGTGTGTGTGTGTGTGTGTGTGTGTATATACACACACACATATATGTGTGTGTGTGTCTGTGTGTGTGTCTCAGGAATCTTTAGAATCTTCTCTTTGTCAGTTGTATTCTGAAATTTCACAATGGTGTACCTGGTTGAGAATCTTTGTGTGTTGTTTTCATTTATTATGTTGGGTATTTTGTGCTCCTTTCATTCTGAAAAACATGTCCCAGTTACAGGAAATTTTCTTATATCTACCTCTCTGTTTCTGGAATTCTTATATGACTTAGATGGCCGAGTTGAGTCATTAATTTTCTCATCTGGCTTCCATCTCTTTTTATTATTTTCTGATTTTCAGAAGTTTTCTTCAAGTTTATCTTCCAGTCCCCTATTGACCATTTTAGATTGCACTCATAATTCTTAATTCAAGAGCTCCTTTTTAGGGCTGTGTTCCTCTTTAAAAAATAGTATATTCTTTTTACTTTATATATATATCTTTCTGAAAATATATAGAATCTTTTTTTTTTTTTTTTTTTTTTTTTTTTGGCGGTACACGGGCCTCTCACTGCTGTGGCCTCTCCCATTGTGGAGCACAGGCTCCGGACGCACAGGCCCAGCAGCCATGGCTCACAAGCCCAGCCGCTCTGCAGCATGTGGGATCCTCCCGGACCGTGGCACGAACCCACGTCCCCTGCATCAGCAGGTGGACTCCCAACCACTGCACCACCAGGGAAGCCCTATATAGAATCATTTTTGAAGTTATCTCCTACTGTGTATATTTTCTGTTTCTTACTTATTTATTTTCCTTTTGGCTTCAGTCTGTCTTTTATGTTAGAGACTTTCCTGAGCTATTTAGACAACATAGTATTTTAAATTAAAAATGAATTGCTTTAAAATAAGTTTATTGTAAGATCTCTATGCTTTGAAAGAGCTTCTTGATTCATAGGCCTCCCAGTGAATACATCGGTGGAGAACTGGATCTTTGTTGAATCACTTCTAAATGTAAGAATGTGTAATTTTTCTTGTTAGGAACCCTCCAGTTTCTTTCATAGGAGTCAGGAGTAGCCAGAGATCTTGGAGGAAATAAACTCTATTCTTTACTCGGGTGGGAGAGGGGATCTGGTTTCTAACAACTCTTTATGCAAATTTTCAATCTATTATCCTATTTATGATTTCATCATATTCCATCACATTGAGAAATAACTGGGCCCTCTAGTTCCTGAGGTTTTTTTTTTTTTTTTTTTTTAGTATTTGTGAGAAACAATTAACTTGTTTCTTGCTGGCTTCCCCACTTCTTACATACAGCAAATACAAGAAAGTTAAAAGCTAACTGTGCAATGGTTCTACTTTTTTTCTTTCAAAATTTTACCCATAAATGGAATATAAAACAAAGAAACACTAAGTGAACAAACCAAACCAAACAAAAATGAACAAATAGGTACAGAGTAGTGGTTACCAGAGGGGATGAGGATGTGGAAAGGGTAAAGGGGGTTGGTCTACTCTTAGTGATGGATGGAAACTAAACTTTTGGTATGAGAATACTGTAGTGTATAGAGAAGTTGAAATATAATGTATACATGGAACTTATATAATGTTATAAATCAATGTTATTTCAATTAAAAAAAGAAGAGAATTCACAAGGCATTTCAAGTAAAAATTAGTTAATGAAAGTTGTTGGAAGGTCTAGTAAGGTAAAGGAAAGTCACTAGTAGATTTTAAGAAATCAGGAAATTTCAGAAATCAAAAAAGTTCCAGTAATTATTTACATTGCCCACAGTATTGAAGAGGATGATACACAGAAGAGTGCCTAGGAGACATTGATAAGACTCTATTATCTACATTTTGGTAAGCCTACAAGCCTGCTTCTGTTGTCAGATGAGCAACAGCTTTTGTTTCCAAGTCTCTCTCAGATAACTCTCAGTGGTGGAACACTTAACTACACAGTGTTCCTTGTACTTCTTCAAGGAACTCCCTACTGTACAAGATTTGGAACTTAGGTTTTCATATTCAAAAACTGTTCCTGTCACAGTGTTCCAGAGGTGGTCTCCCTGTGGGACAGCAGCTTTTGATAACAAAGCTCTCAGAAGACTGATGCATCAATCAGAATACCAGACTCTTAAATTACAGTGAAAGTTATAAGTGCTCAAGAGAATAGATAATAGCACCAGACTGAGCTTTACCTTCAATCACCATAAGCAAGCTACTCAGAAAGCCAAATTATTGGTTAAGCATGAAATCAACAAGGGGAGTTAATTACAGGATTTGAATGTTTAATGGCAGGAGGCTTAGATAGTCTGATGTAACTATTGTAACAGTAAAGATATAGATATATGCTTTCCAGAAAAATCCAGTAATCAAATTGGATCCCTTGAATGGTGCCTGTAAGAGGCCCTGCCAAAATTTGGTCTCGGAAGCAGCTTAAAAGTCTTATCAAGTCTCCATCTGATTGACACATTGTTTTAATGTTAATCCATTGAGCAGGTTGATGTTAAGTAAGGTTGATGAGAAACTATTTGGCATGATTATTTTATTTCATTCTTATTTCCTCCTTTTTTAATTAAAAGGGAAAATTCTTGCTATCATCTGCATCTACAAGAGATACCAAAATGAAGTTTTGTATCTAGTATCTCACATAATATTTTATAGTAGCTTTTATGACAAAATTTAACTTTTAATTACTTATAGGTCTCCCTTAGTTTAAGCAAATATTTGATAAGGGAAATGTCTTATTCATTTTCATTTAACACATATGAATGTAAAATAAAAAGTTGATTAAATGAATGAATGAGTGGCTGAGTAATATCCAACATAAGTAGTTCCTGCCTACTAATATGTCCATATCTTAGCCTTGGAAGTTTTTCTAAATAGAAGTTGGAAGAACACTTGTTAAAGATGCTGTAGGGACAATACCATTGCCCGTATTCATGGTTAAACTTCGTAAATATTCTCAAAATGTTCAGTAATCTTAGAAACTTCAATAAGATCTAATAGTCTGTTTAGGTGGGGACAGTGGCTGACAAGGGATGGTGACATAGGGAATACCTAGTAGGAGAGAAGATGGTGTCTAATACTCCCAAACATTAAGTAATTGCTTCTTGTATTGAATTTATTTTAAACTTTTCCCGGTTTTATTGATATATAGTTGACATACAACATTTTGTATATTTAAGGTATACAATGTGATAATTTGATACAAGTATATATTGTGGTGAAATGATTACCACAATAAGGTTAGTTAATATATCCATCCTCTCATACCATCAAAAAAAATATCATTCGTTTGTCTATGTGGTAAGAACATTTAAGATCTACTCTCTTAACAACTTCCATGTATACATTAGAGTATAGTTAACTATAGTCACATGCCATACAATAGATCCCCAGAACTTATTCGTCTTACAACTGAAAGTTTGTACTCTTTTATTTTTGTAATTGAGGTGTGGTTGTTTTACAATGTTGCATTAGTTTCTACTGTACAGCAAACTGAAGTAGAATTCTATACACTATAAAACTGGTTCTCATTAATTATCTATTTTATACATATTAGTATATATATGTCAATTCCAATTTCTCAATTCATACCACCCCCACTTTCCCAGGGAATCCGTATGCTTGTTCTCTACATCTGTGTCTCTTTTTCTGCCTTGCAAACTGGTTCATCTGTACCATTTTTTCTGGATTCCACATATATACGTTAATATACAATATTTGTTTTTCTCTTTCTGACTTCTTCACTCTGTATGACAGTCTCTATGTCCATCCACATCTCTACAAATGACCCAAATTCATTCCTTTTTATGGCTGAGTAATATTCCATTGTATATATGTACCACATCTTCTTTATCCAGTAGTCTGTCGATGGGCATTTAGGTTGTTTCCATGATGTGACTATTGTAAATAATGCTGCAATGAATATTGGGGTTCATGTGTCATTTTGAATTATGGTTTTCTCTGGGTATATGGCCAGTAGTGGGACTGCTGGGTCATATGGTAATTCTATTTTTAATTTATTAAGGAACCTCGATACTGTTCTCCATAGTGGCTGTATCAATTTAAATTCCCACCAAAAATGTGTGAGGGTTCCCCTTTCTCCACACCCTCTCCAAAATTTACTGTTTGTAGATCTTTTGATGTTGGCCATTCTAACTGATGTGAGGTGATACCTCATTGTGGTTTTGATTTGCATTTCTCTAATAATTAGTGATGTTGAGCATCTTTTCATTTGTTTGTTGGCCATCTGTATATCTTCTTTGGAGAAATATCTATTTGGGTCTTCTGCCCATTTTTTGATTGGGTTGTTTGTTTTAATATTGAACTGCATGTGCTGTTCATACATTTTGGAGATAAATCCTTTGGCCATTGATTTGTTTCCAAACATTTTCTTCCATTCTGAGGGTTGTCTTTTCGTCTTGTCTATGGTTTTCTTTGCTGTGCAAAAGATATATATATATATATTTTTTTGTGGTATGTGGGCCTCTCACTGTTGTGGCCCCTCCCATTGAGGAGCACAGGCTCCGGACGTGCAGGCTCAGTGGCCATGGCTCATGGGCCCAGACACTCTGCAGCATGTGGGATCTTCCCAGACCGGGGCATGAACCCATGTCCCCTGCATCGGCAGGCAGACTCTCAACCACTGCGCCACCAGGGAAACCCTGTGCAAAAGATTTTAAGTTTCATTAGGTCCCTTTTGTTTATTTGTGTTTTTATTTCCTTTACTCTAGGAGGTGGGTCAAAAAAGATCTTGCAGTGCTTTATGTCAAAGAGTGATATTCCTATGTTTTCCTCTAAGAGTTTTATAGTGTCTGGTCTTAAATTTAGGTCTTTAATCCATTTTGAGTTTATTTTTGTCTATGGTGTTACGGAGTGTTCTAATTTCATTCTTTTACATGCAGCTGTCCAGTTTCCCCAGCACCACTTATTGAAGAGACTGTTTTTTCTCCATTGTATGCCTTTGCCTCCTTTGTCATAGATTGGGTGACCATAGGTGTGTGGGTTTATCTGTGGGCTTTCTATCCTGTTCCATTGATCTATATATCTGTTTTTGTGCCAGTACCATATTGTCTTGATTATTGTAGCTTTGTTGTATAGTCTGAAGTCAGGAAGTCCGATTCTTCCAGCTCCAATTTTTTCCCTCAATATTACTTTGGCTATTGGGGATCTTTTTTGTCTCCATGTAAATTTTAAGATATTTTGTTCTATTTCTGTGAAAAATGTCATTGATAATTTGATTAGGATTGCACTGAATCTGTAGAATGCTTTGGGTAATACATTCATTTTCACAATATTGATTCTTCCAATCCAAGAACATGGTATATCGCTCCATCTGTTTTTGTCATCTTTGAATTCTTTCATCAGTGTCTTATAGTTTTCTGAGCACAGGTCTTTTACTTCCTTAGGAAAGTTTATTCCTAGGTATTTTATTCTTTTCCTTGTAATGGGATTGTTTCTTTAATTTCTATTTCTTATCTTTCATTGTTAGTGTACAGGAATGCAAGGAATTTCTGTGCATTAATTTTGTATCCTGCAACTTTACAAAATTCATTGACTAGCTCTAGTAGTTTTCCGGGGGCATCTTTAGGATTTTCTATGTATAGTATCATATCATTTGCAAACAGTGACAGTTTTATATCTTCTGTTCCAAATTGTATTCCTTTTATTTCTTTTTCTTCTCTGATTGCCAAGGCTAAGACTTAAAAAACTATGTTGAATAATAGTGGTGAGAATGGATGCCCTTGTCTTGTCCTGATTTTAGAGGAAATGGTTTCAGTTTTTCAACATTGAGAATGATGTTTCCTGTGTGTTTGTCATATATGGGATTTATTAGGTTGAGGTAGGTTCTCTCTATTCCCACTTTCTGGAGAGTTTTATCATAAATTGCTGTTGAATTTTGTCAAAATATTTTTCTGCATCTATTGATATATGAATTTTATTCTTCAATTTGTTAATATGGTGTATCACATTTTTGATTTGTGTGTATTGAAGAATCCTTGCATCCCTGGGATAAATCCTATTTGATCATGGTGTGTGATCCACTTAAAATGTTGTTGGATTTTGTTTGTCAGTATTGTGTTAAGAATTTTTGCATCTATATTCATCAGGGATATAGGTCTGTCATTTTCTTTTTTAAATAATATCTTTGTATGGTTTTGGTATCAGGATGATGATGAACTGGCAGAATGAGCTTGGGAGTGTGCCTTCCTCTTAAACTTATGGAAGGTTTGAGAGGATGGGTATTAGTTCTTCTCTAAATATTTGATTGCATTCATCTGTGAAGCCCTAGGGTCCTGTTCTTTTGTTTCTTTGAGATTTTCAATCACAGTTTCAGTTTCAGTGTTTGTGGTTGGTCTGTTTATATTTTCTATTTCTTCCTGGTTCAGACTTGGAAAATTGTGTTTTTCTAAGAATTTGTCCATTTCTTCCAGGTTGTCCATTTTATTGGCATATAGTTGCTTGTAGTAATCTCTCATGATACTTTGTATTTCTGCAGTGTCAATTGTTACTTCTCCTTTTTCATTTCTAATTCTATTGAATTGAGTCTTCTCCCTTTTTCCCTTGATGACTCTGGCTAATGGTTTATCAATTTTGTTTATCTTCTCAAAGAACCAGCTTTCAATTTTATTTCTCTTTGCTATTGTTTCCTTCATTTCTTTTTCATTTTATATTTTTTATTAGTTTCTGCTTTATAACAAAGTGAATCAGTCATACATATACATCTGTTCCCACATCCCTTCCCTCATGCATCTCCCTCCCTCCCACCCTCCCCATACCACCCCTCCAGGCGGTCACAAAGCACCGAGCTGATCTCCCTGTGCTCTGCAGCTGCTTCCCACTATCTATCTACCTTACGTTTGGTAGTGTATATATGTCCATGCCTCTCTTTCGCTTTGTCACAACTTACCCTTCCCCCTCCCCATATCGTCAAGTCCATTCTCAAGTAGGTCTGTGTCTTTATTCCCGTTTTACCCCTAGGTTCTTCATGACACATTTTTTAAAATTCCATATATATGTGTTAGCATACGGTATTTGTCTTTCTCTTTCTGACTTACATCACTCTGTATGACAGACTCTAGGTCTATCCACTTCATTACAAATAGCTCATTTTCATTTCTTTTTATAGCTGAGTAATATGCCATTGTATATATGTGCCACATCTTCTTTATCCATTCATCAGATGATGGACGCTTAGGTTGTTTCCAGCTCCGGGCTATTGTGAATAGAGCTGCAATGAACATTTTGGTACATGTCTCTTTTTCAATTATGGTTTTCTCAGGGTATATGCCTAGTAGTGGGATTGCTGGGTCATATGATAGTGCTATTTGTAGTTTTTTAAGGAACCTCCATACCGTTCTCCATAGTGGCTGTACCAATTCACATTCCCACCAGCAGTGCAAGATTGTTCCCCTTTCTCCACACCCTCTCCAGCATTTATTTTTTCTAGATTTCTTGATGATGGCCATTCTGACTGGTGTGAGATGATATCTCATTGTAGTTTTGATTTGCATTTCTCTAATGATTAATGATGTTGGGCATTCTTTCATATGTTTGTTGGCAGTCTGTACATCTTCTTTGGAGAAATGCCTATTAAGTCTTCTGCCCATTTTTGGATTAGGTTGTTTGTTTTTTTGCTATTGAGCTGCATGAGCTGTTTATAAATTTTGGAGATTCATCCTTTGTCAGTTGCTTCATTTGCAAATATTTTCTCCCATTCTGAGGGTTGTCTTTTGGTCTTGTTTATGGTTTCCTTTGCTGTGCAAAAGCTTTGAAGTTTCATTAGGTCCCATTTGTTGATCTTTGTTTTTATTTCCATTTCTCTAGGAGGTGGGGAAAAAGGATCTTGCTGTGATTTATGTCATAGAGTGTTCTGCCTATGTTTTCCTCTAAGAGTTTGATAGTTTCTGGCCTTACATTTAGGTCTTTAATCCATTTTGAGCTTATTTTTGTGTATGGTGTTAGGGAATGATCTAATCTCAAACTTTTACATGTCCCTGTCCAGTTTTCCCAACACCACTTATTGAAGAGGCTGTCCTTTCTCCACTGTACATTCCTGCCTCCTTTATCAAAGATAAGTTGGTCATATGTGCGTGGGTTTACCTCTGGGCTTTCTATCCTGATCCACTAATCTATCTTTCTGTTTTTATGCCAGTACCACACTGTCTTAATTACTGTAGCTTTGTAGTATAGTCTGAAGTCAGGGAGCCTGATTCCTCCAGCTCCGTTTTTTGTTCTCAAGATTGCTTTGGCAATTCGGGGTCTTTTGTTTTTCCAAGCAAATTTTGAAATTTTTTTGTTCTAGTTCTGTGAAAAATTCCAGTGGTAGTTTGATAGGGATTGCATTGGATCTGTAGATTGCTTTGGGTAGTAGAGTCATTTTCACAATATTGATTCTTCCAATCCAAGAGCATGGTATATCTCTCCATCTATTTGTATCATCTTTAATTTCTTTCAGCAGTGTCTTATAATTTTCTGCATACAGGTCTTTTGTCTCCTTAGGTAGGTTTATTCCTAGATATTTTATTCTTTTTGTTGCAATGGTAAATGGGAGTGTTTTCTTGATTTCATTTTCAGATTTTTCATCATTAGTGTACAGGAATGCCAGAGATTTCTGTGCATTAATTTTGTATCCTGCTACTTTACCAAATTCATTGACTAGCTCTAGTAGTTTTCTGGTAGCATCTTTAGGATTCTCTATGTATAGTATCATGTCATCTGCAAACAGTGACACCTTTACTTCTTCTTTTCCAATTTGGATTCCTTTTATTTCCTTTTCTTCTTTGATTGCTGTAGCTAAAACTTCCAAAACTAGGTTAAATAAGAGTGGTGAGAGTGGGCAGCCTTGTCTTGTTCCTGATCTTAGTGGAAATGGTTTCAGTTTTTCACCATTGAGGACAATGTTGGCTGTCAGTTTGTCATATATGGACTTTATTATGTTGAGGAAAGTTCCCTGTATGCCTACTTTCTGCAGGGTTTTTATCATAAATGGGTGTTGAATTTTGTCGAAAGCTTTCTCTGCATCTATTGAGATGATCATATGGTTTTTCTCCTTCAACTTGTTAATATGGTGTATCACATTGATTGATTTGCGTATATTGAAGAATCCTTGCATTCCTGGAAGAAACCCCACTTGATCATTTTGTATGATCCTTTGAATGTGCTGTTGGATTCTGTTTGCTACTATTTTGTTGAGGATTTTTGCATCTATGTTCATCAGTGATATTGGCCTGTAGTTTTCTTTCTTTGTGACATCCTTGCCTCGTTTTGGTATCAAGGTGATGGTGGCCTCGTAGAATGAGTTTGGGAGTGTTCCTTCCTCTGATATTGTTTGGAAGAGTTTGAGAAGGATGGGTGTTAGCTCTTCTCTAAATGTTTGATAGAATTCGCCTGTGAAGCCGTCTGGTCCTGGGCTTTTGTTTGATGGAAGATTTTTAATCACAGTTTCAATTTCAGTGCTTGTGATTGGTTTATTCATATTTTCTATTTCTTCCTGAGACAGTCTTGGCAGGTTGTGCATTTCTAAGAATTTATCCATTTCTTCCAGGTTGTCCATTTTATTGGCATAGAGTTGCTTATAGTAATCTCTCATGATCTTTTGTATTTCTGCAGTGTCAGTTGTTACTTCTCCTTTTTCATTTCTAATTCTGTTGATTTGAGTCTTCTCCCTTCTTTTCTTGATGAGTCTGGCTAATGGTTTGTCAATTTTGTTTATCTTCTCAAAGAACCAGCTTTAATTTGGTTGATCTTTGCTATCATTCCCTTCATTTCTTTTTCATTTATTTCTGATCTGATCTTTATGATTTCTTTCCTTCTGTTAACTTTGGGGTTTTTTTGTTCTTCTTTCTCTAATTGCTTTAGGTGCAGGGTCAGGTTGTTTACTCGAGATGTTTCCTGTTTCTTAAAGTGGGATTTTATTGCTATAAACTTCCCCCTTAGAACTGCTTTTGCTGCGTCCCATAGGCTTTGGGTCGTCGTTTCTCCATTGTCATTTGTTTGTAGGTATTTTTTAATTTCCTCTTTGATTTCTTCAGTGATCACTCCGTTATTGAGTAGTGTATTGTTTAGCCACCATGTGTTTGTATTTTTTACAGATCTTTTCCTGTAATTGATGTCTAGTCTCATAGCATTGTGGTCAGAAAAGATACTTGATACACTTTCAATTTTCTTAAATTTACCAAGACTTGATTTGTGACCCAAGATATGATCTATCTTGGAGAATGTTCCATGAGCACTTGAGAAAAATGTGTATTCTGTTGTTTTGGATGGAATGTCCTATAAATATCAACTAAGTCCATCTTGTTTAATGTATCATTTAAAGCTTGTGTTTCCTTATTTATTTTCATTTTGGATGATCTGTTCATTGGTGAAAGTGGGGTGTTAAAGTCTCCTACTATGATTGTGTTACTGTCGATTTCCCCTTTTATGGCTGTTAGTATTTGCCTTATGTATTGAGGTGCTCCTATGTTGGGTGCATAAATATTTACAATTGTTATATCTTCTTCTTGGATCACTCCCTTGATCATTATGTAGTGTCCTTCTTTGTCTCTTGTAATAGTCTTTCTTTTAAAGTCTATTTTGTCTGATATAAGAATTGCTACTCCAGCTTTCTTTTGATTTCCATTGGCATGGAATATCTTTTTCCATCCCCTTACTTTCAATCTGTATGTATCTCTACGTCTGAAGTGGTTCTCTTGTAGACAGCATATATATGGGTCTTGTTTTTGTATCCATTCAGCCACTCTGTGCCTTTTGGTGGGAGCATTTAGTCCATTTACATTTAAGGTAATTATTGATATGTATGTTCCTATTCCCATTTCCTTAATTGCTTTGGGTTCTTTATTGTAGGTATATTCCTTCTGTTGTGTTTCTTGCCTAGAGAAGTTCCTTTAGCATTTGTTGTAAAGCTGGTTTGGTGGTGCTGAACTCTCTCAGCTTTTGCTTGTCTGTAAACGTTTTAATTTCTCCATCAAATCTGAATGAGATCCTTGCTGGGTAGAGTAATCTTGGTTGCAGATTTCTCTCCTTCATCACTTTAAATATGTCCTACCACTCCCTTCTGGTTTGTAGAGTTTCTGCTGAGAGATCAGCTGTTAACCTGATGGGGATTCCCTTGTGTGTTATTTGTTGTTTTTCCCTTGCTGCTTTTAATATGATTTCTTTGTGTTTAATTTTTGACAGTTTGATCTATATATGTCTTGGCGTATTTCTCCTTGGATTTATTCTGTATGGGACTCTCTGTGCCTCCTGGAGTTGAATAACTATTTCCTTTCCCATATTAGAGAAGTTTTCAACTATAATCTCTTCAAATATTTTCTCAGTCCCTTTCTTTTTCTCTTCTTCTTCTGGAACCCCTATAATTCGAATGTTGGTGCATTTAATGTTGTCCCAGAGGTCTCTGAGACTGTCCTCTGTTCTTTTCATCCTTTTTTTCTTTATTTTCCTCTGCATCAGTTATTTCCACTATTTTATCTTCCACCTCACTTATCCGTTCTTCTGCCTCAGTTATTCTGCTATTGAACCCATCTAGAGTATTTTTCATTTCATTTATTGTGTTTTTAATCGATGCTTGATTCATCTTTAGTTCTTCTAGGTCCTTGTTAACTGTTTCTTGCATTTTGTCTATTCTATTTCCAAGATTATGGATCTTGGAAATAGAATCTTGGATCAGCTTTACTATCATTATTCTGAATTGTTTTTCAGGTAGACTGCCTATTACCTCTTCATTTGTTAGGTCTGGTAGGTTTTTATCTTGCTCCTTCACCTGCTGTGTGTTTTTCTGTCTTCTCATTTTGCTTATGTTACTGTGTTTGGGGTCTCCTTTTTGCATGCTGCAGATTCGTAGTTCCCGTTGTTTTTGGTGTCTGTCCCCAGTGGCTAAGATTGTTTCAGTAGGTTGTGTAGGCTTCCTGTTGGCGGGGACTAGTGCCTGTGTTGTGGTGGATGAGGCTGGATCCTGTCTTTCTGGTGGGCCAGTCCACATCTGGTGGTGTGTTTTGGGGTGTCTGTGGACTTTTTATGATTTTAGGCAGCCTCTCTGCTAATGGGTGGCATTGTGTTCCTGTCTTGCTAGTTGTTTGGCATAGGGTGTCCAGCACTGTAGCTTGCTGGTCGTTGACTGAAGCTGGGTGCTGGTGTTGAGATGGAGATCTCTGGGAGATTTTCGCTGCTTGATATTATGTGGAGCTGGGAGGTCTCTTGTGGATCCGTGTCCTGAAGTTGGCTCTCCCACTTCAGAGGCACAGCACTGACTCCTGGCTGCAGCACCAAGAGCCTTCCATCCACCTGGCTCAGAATAACAGGGAGAAAAAGTAGAAAGAAAGAATTAGTAGAAGAAAGAAAGAGAGAGGGAAAGAAAGGAAGAATGGAATAAAGGAAGGAAGGAAGGAAGAAAGAAAGAAAGGAGGGAGGGAGGGAGGAAGGATGGAAAGAAGAAGGAAAGAAAGGAGGGAGGAATGAAAGCAAAAGGAAGAGTGAATGGAAGAAGGGAGGGAGGGAGGGAGGTACGAAAGAAAGACAGAAAGACAGGAGGGAGGGAGGGAGGAAGGAAAGAAAGAGAAAGTGGAAAGAAGAAGGGTGGGAGGGAGGGAGGGAGGAAAGAAAAAGAAAGAAGGAAAGGAAGAGCGGAGGGAGGGAGGGAGGAAGGGAAGGTAGGAAAAAAGAAAGAGCAGGTAAAGTAAAATAGAATAAAGTATGAACTATAGTAGTGTTATTAAAATTAAAAAGTAATTATTGAAAAAAAAAACGGACCGATTGTACCCTGGGACATATGGTGGAAGCAAAGCTATACAGAGAGAATCTTACACAGAAGATTACACATACACATTCACAAAAAGAGAGCAGGGGGAAAAATCAAAAATGTTGCTCTCCAAGTCCACCTCCTCAATTTGGGATAATTCTTTGTAAAAAGAGGAAAAGGGCGAGAAGTGTGAAATCTTGCTCTCTAAGTCCACCTCCTTAATTTGGGATAATTCGTTGTAAAAAGAGGAAAAGCAGGGAAAGTCTTAAATCTTGTCCTCAAAGTACACTTCCTCAATTTGGGATGATTCACTCTCCATTCATGCACTCCACAGACGCAGGGCACATCAAATGGACCGTGGAGCTTTAATCCGCTGCCTCCGAGGCTGCACAGAGAGATTTCCCTGTCTCTGCTCTCACAGCTCCCGGGTCTCAGCCTTGGACCTGGCCCCGCCTCTGCACGTAGGTCGCTGGAGGGCGTCCGTTCTTTGCTCAGACAGGACGGGTTTAAAGGAGCCGCTGATTCGGGGGCTCTGGCTCACTCAGGCAGAGGGGAGGGAGGGACATGCAGTGTGGGGCAGGCCTGCGGCCGCAGAGGCCGGCGTGACATTGCAGCAGTCCGTGGTGCTCTGTGCGCTTTCCTGGGAAAGCCGTCCCCGGGTCCTGGGACCCCGGTAGTGGTGGGGTGCACAGGCCCCCCAGAAGGTGGGGCGGACAGTGACCCGCGCTCGCACACAGGCCCCGCAGCGTCGGCGGCAGCGGCAGAGGCAGCAGCGGCAGTGGCCGCAGCAGCCCCAGTGTCCCACGCCCCTCTCCGAGGTCCACGCCTTACCTGCGGCTCGCGCCTGTCTTCGGTGCTTCCCCAAGCAGCCCTCTTAATGCCCTCTCCTCGTGCACCAGGAAACAAAAGGGAAAAAATTCTCTTGCCTCTTTGGCAGCTCCAGACCTTTTCCCTGGACTCCTTCTGGGCTAGCCATGGTGCACTAACCCCTTCAGGCTCTCTTCCTGCCACCAGCCCCAGTCCTCTCCCTGCGCTCCAACTGAAACCCTATACCCGAGCCTCTGCTCCCAGCCCCGTCTGCCCCAGCGGCCAAGCAGACAAGCCTCTCGGGCTGGTGTGTGCCTGAGGGCACCGATCCTCTGTGCCGGAATCTCTCCGCTTTGCCCTCCACACCCCTGTTGCTGTGCTCTCCTCTGCTACTCCGAAGCTTTCCCCCTCCGCCACCTGCAGTCTCCGCCCGCGAAGGGGCTTGTAGTGTATAGAAACCTTCCCTCCTTCACGTCTCCCTCCCACTGGTGCAGGTCCCGTCCCTATCCTTTTGTCTCTGTTTATTCTTTTTTTCTTTTGCCCTACCCAGGTATGTGGGGAGTTTCTTGCCTTTTGAGGGGTCTGAGGTCTTCTGTCAGCGTTCAGTAGGTGTTCTGTAGGAGTTGTTCCACGTGTAGATGAATTTCTGATGTATCTGTGAGGAGGAAGGTGATCTCCACGTCTTACTCTTCCGCCATCTTCCTCTGGGCTCCTTCATTTATTTTTGATGTGATTTTTATGATTTCTTCCTTTCGCTAACTTTGGTTTTTTTGTTCTTTCTCTAATTGCTTTAGGTGTAAGGTTAGGTTGTTTATTTGTGATGATTCTTGTTTCTTGAGGTAGGATTGTATTGCTATAAACTTCCATCTTAGAACTGCTTTTGCTGAATCCCATAGGTTTTGGTTCCCTGTGTTTTCATTGTCATTTTTTCTAAGTATTTTTTAATTTCCTCTTTGATTCTTCAGTGATCTCTTGGTTATTTAGTAGCATATTGTTTAGCCTCCATGTGTTTGTATTGTTTCCAGTTTTTTTTTCCTGTAATGGATATCTAGTTTCATAGCATTGTGGTTGGGAAAGATACTTGATACGATTTCAATTTTCTTAAATTTACCAAGGCTTGACTTGTGACCCAAGTTATGATCTATCCTGGAGAGTATTCCATGAGCACTTGAGAAGAAAGTGTATTCTGTTATTTTTTGATGGAATATCCTATAAATATCAATTAAGTCCATTTTTAAAAATGTATCATTTAACATTTTGATTTCCTTGTTTATTTTCATTTTGGATGATCTGTCCATTGGTGAAACTGGGGTGTTAAAGTCCTCTACAATTTTTGTGTTACTGTCAATTTACCCTTTTATAGCTGTTAGCATTTGCCTTATGCACTGAGGTGCTCTTATGTTGGCTGCATAAATATTTACAATTGTTATATCTTCCTCATGGATTGATCACTTGGTCATTATGTAGTGTCCTTCTTTGTCTCTTGTAGTAGTCTTTATTTTAAAGTCTATTTTGCCTGACTGAGAATTGCTACTCCAGTTTTCTTTTGATTTCCATTTGCATGGAATATCTTTTTCCATCCCCTCACTTTCAGTCTGTATGAGTCCATAGGTCTGAAGTGGGTCTCTTGTAGATAGCATATATATGGGTCTTGTTTTTCTGTACTTTCAGCCAGTCTATGTCACTTGGTTGGAGCATTTAATACATTTACATTTAAGGTAATTATCGATATGTATGTTCCTATAACTAGTTTCTTAATTGTTTTGCATTTGTTATTGTAAATCTTTTCCTCCTTTGGTGTTTCCTGCCTAGAGAAGTTCCTTTAGCATTTGTTGTAAAGCTGGTTTGGTGATGTTGAATTCTCTTAGCTTTTGCTTGTCTGTAGGTTTTGATTTCTCTGTTGAATCTGAATGAGATCCTTGCTGGGCAGAGTAAGCTTGATTGTAGGTTTTTTCCTTTCATCACTTTAAATATTTCCTGCAACTCACTTCTGGCATGCAGAGTTTCTGCTGAAAGATCAGCTGTTAACCTTATGGGGATCCCTTGTATGTTATTTGTTGCTTTTCCCTTTTTACTTTTAATATTTTTTCTTTGTATTTAATAATTGATAGTTTGATTAGTATGTGTCTGGGTGTGTTTCTCCTTGGATTTATCCTGCATGGGACTCTCAGTGCTTCCTGGACTTGATTGACTATTTCTTTTCCCATATTAGGGAAGTTTTCAACTATAATCTCTTCAAATATTTTGTCATACCCTTTCTTTTCTCTTCTTCTTCTGGGACACCTATAATTTGAATGTTGGTGGGTTTAATGTTGTTCCAGAGGTTTCTGAGACAATTCTCAATTCTTTCCATTATTTTTTTTCTTTATTCTGCTGTGTGGTGGTTTTTTCCACTATTTTATCTTCCATGTCACTTATCCATTCTTCTGCCTTAGTTATTCTGCTAATGATTCCTTCTAGAGAATTTTTAATTTCAGTTATTGTGTTGTTCATCATTGTTTGCTCTTTAGTTCTTCTAGGTTCTTGTTAAACGTTTCTTGTATTTTCTCCATTCTATTTCCAAGATTTTGGGTCATCTTTACTATCATTACTCTGAATTCCTTTTCAGGTAGACTGCCTATTTCCTCTTCATTTGTTTGGTCTGGTGGGGTTTTACCTTGCTCCTTCATCTGCTGTGTATTTCTCTTTCTTCTCATTTTGCTTAACTTACTGCGTTTGGAGTCTCCTTTTCCTAGCTGCAAGTTTGAAGTTTGCATTGTTTTTTTGGTCTGCCCCCAGTGGCTAAGGTTGGTTCAGTGAGTTGTGTAGGCTTCCTGGTGGAGGGGACTGGTGCCTGCTTTCTTGTGGATGAGTTTGGATCTTGTTTTTCTGGTGGTCAGGACTGTGTCCAGTGGTGTGTTTTGGGGTGTTTCTGACCTTATTATGATTTTAGGCAGACTCTCCACTAATTGGTGGTTTTGTGTTTCTGTCTTGCCAGTTGTTTGGCATAGGGTGTCCAGCACTGTAAGTTTCTGGTCATTGAGTGGAGCTGCATCTTAGAATTGAGATGGAGATTTCTGGAAAGGCTTTCACTGTTTGATATTACATGGGGCTGGGAGGTTTCTGGGAACCAGTGTCATGAACTTGGCTCCTCAATTCAGAGGGTCAGGCCTGACACCGGCTGGAGCACCAAGACTCTATCAGCCACACAGCTCAGAATAAAAGGGAGAAAAAAAAATAAAGAAAGAAAGAAAAAATAATAATGTTATTAAAATAAAAAGTATTATTAAAAATAAAATAATAAAAAGTAATTAAAAAAGAGAGAAAGAAAGAAGAGAGCAACAAAACCAAAAAACAAATCCACCAATGATATCAAGTACTAAAATCAAAAAAAAAAAAAGAAAAAGCAAAAAAAAAAAAAAAAAAAACCGACAGACAGAACTCTCAGACAAATAACAAAAGCAAAGGTATACAGACAAAAATCACATAGAGGCATACACATACCCACTCACAATATGAGAAAAAGGAATATATATATATATATATATATATATATATATGTATATTTTTTTAAAAAGTAAGAGAGCAACCAAATCAATAAACAAATCTGCCAATGGTAATAAGCTATAAATACTAAACTAAGATAAACATGAAACCAGAAACAAATTAAATGCAGAAAACAAACCCCAAGTCTAGATTTGCTCCCAAAGTCTACTGCCTCAATTTTGGGATGATTCATTGTCTGTTCAGGTATTCCGGAGATGAAGGGTACATCAAGTTGATGGTGGACATTTAATCTGCTGCTCTTGAGGCTGATGGGAGAAATTTCCCTTTCTCTTCTTTTTTCCCACAGCTCCTGGGATTCAGCTTTGGATTTGGGCCTGCTTCTGTGTGTAGGTCACCTGAGGGCATCTGTTCCCCACCCAGACAGGACGAGGTTAAAGTAGCTGCTGACTAGGGGGCCCTGGCTCAGTCAGGCTGGGGGAGGGAGGGGTACAGAAAGTGGGGCGAGCCTGCAGCGGCAGAGGCCAGCATGACTTTGCATCAGCCTCAGGTGCACCATGTGTTCTCCTAGGGAAGTTGTCTCTGGATCACAAGACCCTGGCAGTGGCGGGCTGCACAGACTCCTGGGAGGGGAGGTGTGAATATTGACCTGTGCTTGCACACAGGCTTCTTGGTGGCTGAGCAGCAGCCTTAGAGTTTCATGCCCGTCTCTGGTGTTTGCACTTATAGCCGTGGCTCACACCTGTCTCTGGAGCTTGTTTAGGTGGTGCTCTGAATCCCCTCTCCTTGCACACCCACAGCCAATGGTCTCTTGTCTCTTAGGCAGGTCCATACTTTTTCCTGGACTCCCTCCTGGCTAGGTGTGGCCTACTTGCATCCTTCAGGCTGTGTTCACTCAGCCATCCCCATTCCTCTCCTGGGGTTATTTTTAGGCTATTATAAAAAATGGGAAACTTTAATGTGACATGAGATGATTTATACTTTAAAAGATTTATGATTTTAAATTAGAAGTTATTAGAATTTAAATCTTGTTTGATGAGACTCTCCTAGTCACATACAGGCATACCCTTATACCCACAAATGTACATTCACTGTTCTCTGTCATCTCATAAAATTTGAACTTCCTGTTTTACTACATTGGCTTTTTTTTTTTGGCATCTACCTCCTAAACAGCTAAAAACAGCATACTCTAAATGCTGCTATCCAACCCTTTAGGTTCAGTAGCATCATCATTTATGTATGGTCAATGGTTGTTTTGACAAAAACAGAGTTCAGTAGATAGAACAGAGAACGTATGGAGTTCAAAGCTAAAAGTATTTACTATCTGGTCCTTCACAGAAATATTATACTGACTCCTGAACCAAAGTTGTAATGTCAGTTCTTGCCCTCAAGACAAGATCATGAGCAGGATAAATGGTTACAGAAACCAGGAGTGAGCTGTGTTAGTGACTGCATGCCTGAGTTGAGATGGAGTGGGCTTCAATAAGCAGATGAGTGTCCTAAAACACAATTCTACAGAAGGTTGTGCCTCAGGAGATGGTGATCTTCCAAATAGATGATAGGACACCGGAATGGTTTAGGATAATTTTTAGATGGAGTGTACAAACTCTAAGAGTGGAGGCTTAAGGGATTAGCTTAAAGAGAAAGAGGAAGTTGAAGGGCTTGAGGTCTGCAATTCAAAAGGTATCTGGGAGACTTTTGAAGATATATTTGCACATTTAAAAGGGAAAAAGGCCCAATCAAAAGAGGGTAAAAAGAAGCCAAATTAGATGATGAACGATGAATGGACTTCAGGCTGGAATTATGGTGTTGAAATTTACTAGCTGTGAGAACCTGGGCAAGTTATTTAACATCCCTGAATGCCAATGTGCCCATCTGTAAAGTGAAAACAATCACAAAATGTCCTAAGATTATGATGAGGACTAAATGATATATAAAAGATCAATGAATATTTTCCTTCACTCATCCTGCTTCCATTCGTCTCCACCTTCCTGTCTTGCATCGTATTTGCATCTCTTTGCTGTCTGTAACTTTCCCCATGTATGGGGAGGGGGTGTAGATGCTGAAGAGGTGCAGGATGCTTTATGAAATGGAGATACAAAGGAGAGAGCAAGAAAAATAGGTGCAGGTTGATCTATGGCCATTGTGGAGGAGAGGAGTGGCCTTAGAGCCCAACTATGAGACCTTTCACTTCCTTGCAGCTCAGCCTTTTCTTCTGATTGACTTTCTGCAGACTCTGCCCTGTCTTATTGCTATTTATTCCCCATTACTTACCCCAGGTATTATTCCCTGATATTGTTTGCAAGTTTCTTTACAGCAGTTGACTAGATCTATTTTAGATTGCTCCCCTCCAGGTACATCAACTCGCATCTTTCCGCAGGTTGCATCTTGTTATTGTAAGGTTTGCTGAGGATAAAATGTACCTTCTGTCCTCTCTTAGATAAATGGTTTTGTTTCTCTTTCAAGACACTGTTTGGGCCCAAGGAAGTATTTCAAATAAACAATCTTGCTATTTCTGCTGAATTTGGACAACATACAAATTTACAACTTTATCATTGGACTACAAAGGAACCAAAATAAGTTACCTGGATCCTTACTTTATTCTCTGGCAGTTGCTGCTGCATCTGCTGAGTATGGCGAATCTGGCATAGTTGCAAAGACTGCTACTTGGGTTTGATGAGATTGAGGACCAGGGGGTTAGTTTTAGAATCTAAAATTAATTTACTAATCAAATGATTACTGTTTTTAAAAACAATATTTAGAGACATCCTAAGATACAAGAAAGGAAAACATCCTCATTGTGTATTTACACAAAGTTAGAAATATGTACACAGAAGCAGCTTAATTTTTCAGTATGTTTATGGAAAAAACCAACATCAGTCTCCTTTTTCAGCTATTTACTATGGGCTAACTTCCAAAACATTTTCTTTTCCCACAAAACTCACTAAGGATTTTATTTTAAGGTCCATAAAAATAAAAGGATTTTGTTGGAAAACTTGGGGATTCTAGCTTTTTCCCTTAACATCTTATTTTACTTTATTCATTACCAGATTATATGGATGGCCCATTCACCCATTCGGTCAAATATTTTTTTCTTTAGTTCCTACTATGTGCAGGACAAAGTGAACACAGAGCTCACTTTTGAGGTGCTTGAGGTCTGGCAGAGTAGAAAGGCATTACACATATAACTCATTCTAAATATAGGGTACATATAGTAAATATGAATGCATATAACAAGGGACCTCTCCCTGACTGAAAGAAAACTTCTCTGAGTATATCGTGTTTAAGCAGAGCTTGAAGGATGAACAACTGGTGATAAGGACAGTGGCTGGGAAGCAGCTTTCCAAGCATGGGGAAGAGTAAAATGTTCACGGGACCCAATGGAAACCTGATGTCTAGTGAGGCATGGGGAGAGTAGCAAGGGAAGAGGCCAGAGAGGAATGCACAGCTATGCAAAGCAATTTGGGTTCTTATTGTTGTCATTACCTTTCATATCTGTAATGTTTTGCTACTTTTAAAGAACTTTCCCACAAAAGGCCCCTTGCTTGATGTGGATCTTGTGAGTTGTGGTGGGAAGATCAGAGGAGAGACTAGAGGGTTATGCATATTTGCAAACTAAATCTATTTACTTGAAAGGACTTCTTTGTTGCTAGATTATTCTTAATATTGAAAGCATGTTTTTCAAGAATATGTAGAACTTGGTTTAGGTACTAAATTACTGCTCTGTTCTCTATAATAACACCTAACATTTATTTCTAAGTACTTTATGTATATTAATGTACTGAATCCTCTTATCCTTACATAGAAGGTACTATTATTATTCAGCATTTTGAAGAGCAGAAAAAGGTGGCAGGTATCTGGCTCCAGAGATCTCATATTAAATTATAAGGTGATACGGCCTTAATTAAGTTTTTGGGTTTTGCTCCTATCTAAACTCCAATTCTTGTTTTTTCATTCGAATCCTTACCTGTATATCTTCATAGAAACAAAGGCTTATTTTAGGCATACCTGTAAAGTCTCAGATATTCTCTTATTTTACAGTTAAAAAAATCTTTATTAGAGTATAATTGCTTTACAAAGTTGTATTAGTTTCTGTTGTATAACAAAGTAAATCAGATATATGTATACATATATTCCCATATCCCCTACATCTTTCATCTCCCTCCCACCCTCCCTATCCCACCCCTCTAGGTGGTCACAAAGCACTGAGCTAATCTCCCTAATACAGCTGCTTCCCACTAGCTATCGATTTTATATTTGATAGTGTATATATGTCAATGCTACCCTCTCACTTTGTCCCAGCCTCCCCTTCCCCCTGCCCATATCCTCAAGTCGATTCTCTACGTCTGTGTCTTTATTCATGTCCTGATGCTAGGTTCATAAAGGCTATTTTTTTTTTAGATTCCATATATGTGTTAGCATACAGTATTTTCTTTTCTCTTCCTGACTTACTTCACTCTCTATGACAGACTCTAGGTCTATCCACCTCACTACAAATAATTCAATTTCATTTCTTTTTATGGCTGAGTAATATTCCATTAAATATATATGTTCCACAACTTCTTTATCCATTCCTCTGTTGATGGACACTTAGGTTGCTTCCATGTCCTGGCTGTTGTAAATAGTGCTGCAATGAATACTGTGGTAAATGACTCTTTTTGAATTATGGTTTTCTCAGGGTATATGCCCAGTAGTGGGATTGCTGGGCCATATGGTAATTTTATTTTTAGTTTTTTAAGGAACCTCCATACTGCTCTCTAAGGTAGCTGTATCAATTTACTTTCCCACCAACAGGCAACGAGGTTCCATTTTCTCCACACCCCCTCCGGCATTTATAGTTTGTAGATTTTTTGATAATGGCCATTCTGACTGGTGTGAAGTGATATCTCATTTTGTTTTGATTTGCATTTCTCTAATGATTAGTGATATTGTGCATCCTTTCATGTGTGTGTTGGCAATCTGTATATCTTCTTTGGAGAAATGCCTATTTAAGTCTTCTGCCATTTTTGGATTGGGTTGTTTGTTTTTTTGATATTGAGCTGCATGAGCTGCTTGTAAATTTTGGAGATATTAATCCTTTGTCAGTTGCTTCATTTACAAATATTTTCTCCCATTCTGAGGGTTATTTTTTCATCTTGTTTATGGTTTCCTTTGCTGTACAGAAGCTTTGAAGTTTCATTAGGTCCCATTTGTTTATTTTTGTTTTTATTTCCATTTCTCTAGGAGGTGGGTCAAAAAGGATCTTGCTGTGATTTATGTCAGATAGTGTTCTGCCTATTTTTTCCTCTAAGAGTTTGTTAGTGTCTGGCCTTACATTTAGGTCTTTAATCCATTTTTAGTTTATTTTTGTGTATGGTGTTAGGGAGTGTTTTAATTTCAATCTTTTATATGTATCTGTCTAGTTTTCCCAGCACCACTTATTGAAGAGGCTGTCTTTTCTCCATTGAATATTCTTGCCTCTTTTATCAAAGATAAGGTGACCATATTTACTTGGGTTTATATCTGGGTTTCCTATCCTGTTCCATGGATCTATATTTCTGTTTTTGTGCCAGTACCATACTGTCTTGATTATTATAGCTTTGTAGTATAGTCTGAAGTCAGGAAGCCTGATTCCTCCTGCTGTTTTTTATTTTTTTTTCTCAAGATTGCTTTGGCTATTCGGGGTCTTTCGTGTTTCCATACATATTGTGAAATTTTTTGTTCTAGTTCTGTGAAAAATGTCATTGACAATTTGATAGGGATTGCATTGAATATGTAGGTTGCTTTGGGTAGTATAGTCATTTTCACAACTGAAAATGTGATTCTTCTAATTCAAGAACATTATATATCTCTACATCTGTTTGTATCATCTTTAATTTTTTCATCAGTGTCTTATAATTTTCTGCATACAAGTCTTTCACCTCCTAGTTAGGGTTATTCCTAGGTATTTTATTCTTTTTGTTGCAGTGGTAAATGGGAGTGTTTCCTTAATTCTCTTTCAGATTTTTCATCATTAGTGTATAGGAATGCAAGAGATTTCTGTTCATTAATATTGTATCTTACTACTCTACCAAATTCATTGATTAGCTCTAGTAATTTTCTGCTAGGATCTTTAGGATTCTATATGTATAGTATCATGTCATCTGCAAACAGTGACAGTTTTTCTTGTTCTTTTCCGATTTGGATTCATTTTATTTCTTTTTCTTTTCTGATTGCTGTGGCTAAAACTTCCAAAGCTATGCTGAGTAATAGCAGTGACAGTGGGCAACCTTGTCTTATTCCTGATCTTAGAGGAAATGGTTTTAGTTTTTCACCATTGAGAATGGTGTTGGCTGTGGGTTTGTCATATATGGCCTTTATTACATTGAGGCAGGTTCTCTCTATGCGTATTCTCTGGAGAGTTCTTATCATAAATGCATATTGAATTTTGTCAAAAGCATTTTCTGCATATACTAAAATAATCATATGGGTTTTATTCTTCAGTTTCTGAATATTGTGTATCACATTGATTGATTTGCATATACTGAAGAATCCTTGCATTCCTGGGATAAACCCTACTTGATCATGGTGTATGATCCGTTTAATGTGCTGTTGGATTCTGTTTGCTAGTATTTTGTTCAGGATTTTTGTATCTATGTTCATTAGTGATATTGGCTGGTAGTTTTCTTTTTTTGTGACATCTTTGTCTGGTTTTGATATCAGGGTGATGGATGTCCTCAAAGAATGAGTTTGGGATTTTTCCTCCCTCTGCTATATTTTGGAAGAGTTTGAGAAAGATAGGTGTTAGCTCTTCTCTAAATGTTTGATAGTGTTCATTTGTAAAGCCATCTGGTTCTGGGCTTTTGTTTGTTGGAAGATTATTAAAAACAGTTTTAGTTTCAGTGCTTGTGATTGGGCTGTTTATATTTTCTATTTCTTCCAGGTTCAGTCTCGGAAGGTGGTGTTTTTCTAATAATTTGTCCATTTCTTACAGCGTGTCCATTTTATTGGCATTTAGTTGTTTGTAGTAATCTCTCATAATCCTTTATATTTCAGTAGTGTCAGTTGTTACTTCTCCTTTTTCGTTTCTAATTCTGTTGATCTGAGTCTTCTCCCTCTTTTTCTTGATGAGTCTGGCTCATGGTTTATCAACTTTGCTTATTTACTTAAAGAACCCAGTTTTAGTTTTATTGATGTTTGCTATTGTTTCCTTCATTTCTTACTTATCTGATTTTTATGGTTTTTATCCTTCTTCTAACTTTGGGGTTTTTTTTTGTTGTTGTTGTTCTTTCTCTATTTGTTTTAGGTGCAAGTTTTTGTTGTTTATTTGAGATGATTCTTGTTTCTTGAGTTAGAACTGTATTGCTATAAACTTCCCTTTTAGAATTGCTTTGGCTGCATCCCATAGATTTTGTGTCATAGTGTTTTCATTGTCATTTGTTTCTAGGTGGTTTTTGATTTCCTCTTTGATTTCTTCAGTGATCTCTGATCTCTTGGTTATTTAGTAGCATATTGTTTAGCCTACATGTGTTTGTATTTTTTACACTTTTTTTTTCCTGTAATTGATATCTAGTCTTGTAGTGTTGTTGTCGGAAAAGATACTTGATTTGATTTCAATTTACCAAGGCTTGATTTGTGACCCAAGGTATGATCTATCCTGGAGAATGTTCCATGAGCACTTGAGAAGACAGGGTATTCTGTTTTTTTGGATGGAATGTCCTATAAATATCAAGCCCATCTTGTCTAATGTGTCATTAAAACTTATGTTTCCTTATTTATTTTCATTTTTGTTGACCTGTCCATTGGTGAAAGTGGGGTGTTACTGTCTCTTTCCTCTTTTATGGCTCTTAGCGTTTGCTTTCTAACTGATGTGCTCCTAAGTTTGGGTGCATAAATATTTACAATTGTTATATCTTCTTCTTGGATTGATCCATTGGTCATTATGTAGTGTCCTTCTTTGTCTCTTGTAACATTCTTTATTTTAAAGTGTTTTTCATCTGATATGAGAATTGCTACTCCAGCTTTCTTTTGATTTCCATTTGCATGGAATATCTTTTCCATCCCCTCACTTTCAGTCTGTATGTGTCCCTAGGTCTGAAGTGGGTCTCTTGTAGACAGCATATATATAGGTTTTGTTTTTGTATCCATTCAGCCAGTCTGTGTCTTTTGGTTGGAGCATTTAATCCATTTACATTTAAGGTAATTATCAATATGTATGTTCCTATTATCATTTTCTTAACTGTTTTGTGTTCGTTATTGTAAATCTTTTCCTCCTCTTGTTTTTCCTGCCTAGAGTAGTTCCTTTAACATTTGCTGTAAATCTGGTTTGGTGGTGCTGAATTCTCTTAGCTTTTGCTTGTTTATAAATGTCTTAGTTTCTCTGTGGAATCTGGATGAGCCCTCTCTGAGTAGAGTAATGTTGGTTATAGGTTTTTTCCTTTCATCCCTTTAAATATGTCCTGCCACCCCCTTCTGGCTTGCAGAGTTTCTGCCAAAAGATCAGCTGTTAACCTTATGGGGATTCCCTTGTATGTTATTTGTTGCTTTTCCCTTTTTGCTTTTAATATTTTTTCTTTGTATTTAATATTTGATAGTTTGATTAATATGTGTCTTGGTGTGTTTCTCCTTGAATTTATCCTTCATGGGACTCTCTGTGCTTCCTGGATTTGACGGACCCTTTCCTTTCCCATATTAGGGAAGTTTTCAACTATAATCTCTTCAAATACTTTCTCATACTCTTTATTTTTCTCTTCTTCTTCTGGCACCCCTATAATTCGAGTGTTGGTGCATTTAATGTTGTTCCAGAGGTCTCTGAGACTGTCTTCAATTCTTTTCATTATTTTTTCTTTATTCTTCTCTGTGGTAGTTATTTCCAGTATTTTATATTCCAGATCACTTTTCTGTTCTTCTGCCTCAGTTATTCTGCTATTGATTATTTCTAGAGAAGTTTTAATTTCATTTATTGCATTGTTCATCATTGTTTGTTTGCATTTTAGTTCTTCTAGGTCCCTGTTAAATGTTTCTTGTTTTTCTCCATTGTATTGCCGAGATTTTGGATCATCTTTACTATCATTATTCTGAATTATTTTTCAGGTAGACTGCCTATTTCCTCTTCATTTGTTTGGTCTGGTGGGTTTTTACCTTGCTCCTTCATCTGCTGCATATTTCTCTGTCCTCTCATTTTGCTTAACTTACTGTGTTTGGGGTCTTCTTTTCACAGTCTACAGGTTTGCTGTTCCCATTCTTTTTGGCATCTGCCCCCAGTGGTTGAAGTTGGTTCAGTGGCTTGTGTAGTCTTCCTGGTGGAAGGGACTGGTGGCTGTGTTCTGGTTGGTGGGGCTTAATCTTGTCTTTCTTGTGGGCAGGACCTCGTCTGGTAGTGTTTTTTGGGGTGTATGTGAGTTTCGTATGATTATAGGCAGCCTCTCTGCTAATGGGTTGGGCAGTGTTCCTGTCTTGTTAGTTGTTTGTCATGGGGTATCCAGCACTAGAGCTTGCTGGCCGTTGGGTGGAGCTGGTCTTATCCTTGAGACGGCGATCTCTGGGAGACTTCTTGCCAATTGATATTACATGGGGCAGGGAGGTCTCTGGTTAACAGTGTCCTGAACTCGGCTCTCCAACCTCAGAGGCTCGGTCCTGACACCATGCCAGAGCACCAATACCCTGTCAGCCACACAGCTTAGAACAAAAGGGAGAAAATGTAGAAGAAAAAAGAAATAAAACATTACAAAATATTAAAATAAAAAAAATTTAAAAAGAAGAAAGCAACCAAACCACTGAACAAATCCACCAATGATAACAAGTGGTAAAAACTATACTAAGGTAAGCATAAAAATCAGAAACAAATCAGTTGCAGACAGCAAACCCCTAGTCTATAGTTGCTCCCAAAATCCACCTCTTCAATTTGGGATGATTTATTGTCTATTCAGGTGTTCCACTGATGCAGGTTACATCAAGTTGATTGTGGGGATTTATTCCACTGCTCCTGAGGCTCCTGGGAGAGATTTCCCTTTCTCTTCTTTGTTTGCACAGCTCTCGGGGTTCAGCTTTGCTTCTGGCCCCACCTCTCATGTAGGTCACTCTCAGGCCTCTGTTCCTGCCCAGACAGTAGGGGGTTAAAGCAGCAGCTGTTTAGGGGGCTCTTGCTCATTCAAGCCACAGGGAGGGAGGGGTACAGTATTTATAACTGGAATGTGGGATGAGCCTGTGGTGTTAGAGGCTGGCGTGATGTTGCAACAGCCTGAAGCGCATTGTGTGCTCTCCTGGGGAACTTGTTCTTGGATCACAGGACCCTGGCAGTGGTGGGCTGCACAGGCTCCCAGGGTGGAGGCGTGGGTAGTGACATGTGATTGCACACAGGATTACTGGTGGCTGCAGGAGCAGCAGCATTAACCTTACACGCCTTTCTCTTTGGTCTGAGCTGATAGCTGCAACTCACGTCCCTGTCTGGAGCTCATTTAGGCAGTTCTCTACCTTAGGTGGACAGACAGAAAGGAATGCCCTCTTTTCGTGCACCCTGAAACAATGGTTTCTTGCTTCTTTTGCAGGTCCAGGGTTTTCCCCTGACTCGCTCCTGGGTAGCTGTGGTGCACTAGCGCCCTTCAGGCCGTTTTCATGCAGACAACCTCCGTCCTCTCCCTGGGATCTGACCTCCGAAGCCTGAGCCTCAGCTCCGAACTCCCACCTGCCTCGGTGGGTTAACATACAAGCCTCTCAGGCTTGTGAGTGCTATTTGGCACTGAATCTCTGTGCGGGAATCTCTCTGCTTTGTCCTGTTCACTTCTGTTGCCATGGTCTCCTGCGTGGCTCCAAAGCTTCTCCCCCAACCCCCCCCTTCTACACCATTGAAGGGTCTTCCTAGTGTGTGGAAACTTCTCCTCCTTCACCGCTCCCTCCCAAAGGTACAGGTCCCATCCCTATTCTTTTGTCTCTGTTTTTTTTCTTTTTTCTCTCCCCCTACCCAGGTACGTGGGGATTTTCTTGCCTTTTAGGAAGTCTGAGGTCTTCTGCTAGTGTTCAGTAGGTGTTCTTCAATATGTAGATGTGTTTTTGATGTATTTGTGGGGAGGAAGGTGATATGCACCTCTTACTCCTCCACCATCTTGAAGATCACCCTAGAATACAGTTTTCAATTAACCCAAAGAAAGAGAAATTGACATATAATGGATATATGTATATATATATTCATATTAGTGTGAAGATGAACTATAGTTGATTTATCTCTTGAAGAGAAGATATATTTTTGGAAATATCAAAGTTAATTATAAGGCATCTGTACCAAATTGAAATTTGGTTATCCTGTCTTCTGAATTGTTCTTTTGTTTGTAGAACTGTAATATTCTTCTTTTGTTCCAGGGGTCTCTGTTAGAGGTAATTCAAATTTTCTATCTTGGAACTTTAGAACATACTTCTACGTGTTATAAATCATTCTTCTCACCTTCCAATGACTACTTCCAAGCCTGTCAATTTATGTACATATAAGGATCAGAAGAATATATATGTTTTTATTAAGAGTTCACCATATTAGAAAAAAGATGTGATTGAAACTATGAATTACTATGGGTCTCTGAAATTATTGAAATTGTTATTTTTGTTTATATAGTCAATCATTATTATGATCAATAGATGTTTATTAAGCAGCTATTATGTTACAGATTACTGTAAAAATATTGGAGAATTAATGATGGTCAAAATAATTATGGTCTCTCACATTATGTAAATTCAAATTCAGTAGAAAACATAGACTTCGAACAATTATAATAACCATTAAACACAAGTACACAGGAACATAAAACCCATTGAATCCATTGATATCAAGTTTTTTTTAATCTCTCACTTTCCTGTCATCCTAAACCTTAGTTATATATGAGTGAAGAGATATGTGTCCTCAGCCTGTGTCTGTTAGTGAGTATTTGTGCAACCTGATGGAAGCCAAGGAATCAGAATATTCAACACATAAGGGACTGTAATACCTCTCTGTACTTCATTTCTCTTCATTAAAAAGCAGATGGAGAGTGTGGAGGCTGGCCTAAACTAATGGTTCTCAAACTTGAGTACATCAGAATCACCTGGGAGAATGTTAAAACATAGGTTAATGGATCCACTTACCACCCCTATGGAATTTCTGATTGATTTGGTAGTCTAGGACTGCTAAGAATTTGCTTTTCGAACAAATTCTCAGGTGATGCTGTTGATGCTGGTCTTGGGATGACACTTTGTGAACCATTGGCCTAGACAATCTTGAACTGAATACTTTTATCTCTGAAATGGATTCTGAAAAGAATACTTTATCTCTAAAGTACTGTGCACTATAAGAAATCAGGTTAACTGAGGAGGCTTCCAGAAGTTAGTATTTTGGTAACTGTTTTCTTTTATGAAGTGAGTTTATTGTGAATTAAAAGAAAATACCTAGTTTTTGTTTGATTCTATTCATATTTTAAACTATTAGGAATAATTAGAGAAAGCCATATAACTCATTACCAATAATATGTACCCCTCAAATCCTTGAACCTGCAAGATGTTGAAGAGGTATTTAGGCAATCCAATGAGAGTAGGGTCAATGTAGATAAATTTACAACATGAAAAGTCTTAGGTCATAATTCATTCATGCCAGTGATAACGAGCAAAACTCAACATTTGTCAGACTCAGAGAGGAATGTCATTGAATTAAGCAAAAACATTTCCAAGTTGATGTAGAAAATGATTTTTAAAATCTTTGAGTCAGAGTATTCCCAATATCTCAATATAATTTTTGAATCTTTCTTAAAATGTATGAAAGTATATAATAGTAAAAATTGTGAAGAGGGAACAAAAATAAGTTCTTAAAATGCAAAATATACAATTTGGTTAAAGTAGTGAAAGGGAGTTACACAACTCCATAGGCTTAAGGTAAGCTATCATGATAGGTTCTAGGTAAAAGAAATTAAATATCAGTGCATGTTTATCAGAAGCATACTATGTTAAAAACAAATAATATGGTAAATCACTCTTTCTTTGGGTTCTAATTTTCTGTTTCTAAAATGAGAAGTCTGGAATTGATGACTTCTAGTATCTTTTCTGCCTTTAGATTTCTACTACTCTTTGTGCTAGGCATAAGAGCACTAATATTTATTTATTGAATTGCATCATATTTGATGGTAAGCTTGCTGGTCAGCAGCCTTTGAATGAAATGTATTTGGCCAGAAGACTGGTAATGGTGTATAGATTATTGTAAATTGCCTTCTCCTGCTGAGATAGAGACATCATCTTTGCCCTTAGTTCCTGCAGATTGAACTTTCTTCTTTCTGTTTCTGCTTAGCTATTATACGATCCAAAGATTTTGCAGAACAGATCAAAATCCAGGACAAATTTCAACTTGGATGTTTTGCTTACATGACAATGAAGAAAGCCACAGTTGTAAAAATAACTGTTTTTTTTTTTTTTGTAATTCCCAAAGAATATCATGGACTTCTGATCTCTCCATTTTAGGTGATAGGATCACCTGGAATATCTGGACATGCACATTATTTCATAAGTTGGCTTAATACAAGTTAAAGTAAATGGAGAACTTTGGCATAGTACAAATCTAGGTAGAAAAAGTCGTAAACCATAGAATTAGTGATCATCATAATCACTCACTTAAGTGAGGCAACTGGGGTTCATAAAGCTTTATTGTCTTTCTAGAACCATAATTATATGTTTTATTGGGTTGACCTACTTCACCTATGAGCCTAGATAGGCAGCAGAATCATAATACTTTAAAACACGCTAACCAAAAGTAAAATGGTATAGCTCAATTAATATCTAGAAAATACCCTTTAAGGCAAAATTAAATCCTAAGTATTGAATTACCATGAAGCTATGTTTACATAGCTAAACATATGTATTATAGTAAACACATAATTTATGTTTAAATTATACACACAAAATAATATAATTTCAAAATATAGAAACAACAGCTTGATAGATATACACAGAGAAAATGACACATCCATCACCATAATGGGAGACTTCAATATACCTTTCTCAACAACTGATAGATCAAGTAGATAAGATCATTAGTAAGAATAAGAAAAATTCAGACAAAATAACTTAATCAAAAAACATACATAGAACATTTCACCCGAGGACATTTTACACATTTTTCTTAGGTTTAATGCAAAATTACATAAGTATGCCATAAAGCAAAGTTCAACAAATATTTAAAAACTACTGTTTTAATTCTTTACTTTCTGATTTAAAAGCAATTAAATTATAAATCAATAATAAAAAGGATAACACAAAAGCATACATTGGGAGATTTAAAAAGTGTACTTTAAAATTACAGATGGATACAGAAGTTTTCTCGTAATTTTTTAAGGAACAATTAATCACAATGTTATACAAATATTTCCAGAGAATAGAAAGAGTGAGAACACTCCTCATATTTTAACAGGTTCATGAGACCTTCAAAGTAAAACCAAACAATTAGAGTGCAAGTAGGAAAAACACAGAATCGATCTCACTTAACAAACATAGATACATAATCCTAAAAAAACATTCAGCAAAAAATATATGAAAATATGCCATTATTATACTGGATTTGCACAAGGGATGCAAGAAATAGTTGAATATTAAAAAATCTGTTATTTTAATTTCCTATTTTAAAATCATCTTATCTTAATACATAGGTAAAATACTAATCAATTCAACATACATTAATGATTAAATACTCTTAAACTAGGATAAGAAGGAAAAATCTTTAACTTGTTAGGATATCTATTATAGCTCATAGCAAGAATTGTATTCAATGATGGGACATAAGAAGCATTCTCTTTAATAAAATTAGAAAGTGGCCTGCTATTACTACAACTATGCATGGTAATGGAGGAACTAGTTATTGCAGTTAGACAAGAAAAATTGAAATACAGAACTGAAAGGAAGAGATGTAGTGAAATCTATAGACAAACTTTAGAAATAGAGAGTTCAGCATTGTTCCTGGTATAAGCTCATTAAACAAAAATCAGTGACAGTTTTACACACTAGAAATAAGCAATTTATAGCTGGAAAAAAATCCCATCATATATAACAACAAAAAAGCCATAGTATTCAGGAATTCATCTAACAAGGGCACGCTAATCTATTTTGGAGAAAGTTATAAAATAGTACTGAGAGTGTTAAAGAAGACAGACAAAATGAAAAGGTGAATAATACCCATGATTGAGAATACTCAGTATGTCAAAAGATGGCAATTCTCCCAAAATTGATCTATAAATTCAATGCAGTGCAATTAAAACATCAACAGGTTTTGTTTTTGTGGAATTAGACAAACTGATGTCAAAATCAATATGGATGAGGTAAAGGTCAAGAACAAGGTTTATTTAAGACAAACAAGTAAGAGAAATGTGTCCTATCAGACATTGTGCTTATTAGACATTTTCGAATTCAAACCATGTGGTATATTTGTTCATATGTGTTTACTGATATACAAATTTATCAACAGGACAGAAGAGAGCAATGGATATATGTATACCAAGATGGGGAGAGAGCAGTAGGAGCAGTTCATCTTAGAAGTGAGGAATATTTATAACTGACATTGCTTAGAATTGCTGGTGCATGATACAAATAAAAAGGAGAATAAGCTACAGTCAGTTTTATTAGTGTTTGAAACATTTTCTATAGACAGTATTATCCTCTTACTGCCTTCTCCTAGGGAAAGCTGCAACCAACTGTCTCACTCTTGATACAACCAGTAACATAGTACATAGTATATATATATATATATATATATATATGTGTGTGTGTGTGTGTGTGTGTGTGTGTGTGTGTGTGTGTGTGTAGGAAAGTTTGGTATAAAATCAACTTGGTCTGGTGGATTCTTATCCAAAAAGGCCACTTGCAGAAAGAACTAGAAAGAGATTAGGTTTCAAATTCTTAAAGAGACAATGGGTCAATAGCAAGGAAGTCAATGTCAGCTCTTAGTCAGCTAATGAGTAAGGTGTCAGATATGGGAGACAAAGCAATCGCAACTTTGAAGGGTAGGACACGGAATGGAGTTCAGAGTCAGAACAATGTCAGAAACGAAGGTACAAAGTCCAAGACTCTCCCTGAGAACAGGACTCAGCTACACTGTGAGTTTAGTGAATAGGTAGGTTTGATTTAAAGATCTTGGGCAGGGGCAGGCAACTAACAAAATGTTTTTATCCTGAGTCAAGTGGTTTCCGTCAGAGCTTCTCAGCTTTTTTCAACAACCAACTTGCCATACTTTTGGGAATAATTAAGATGGATGCTGAAAGATTCTCACATGTTCAGATCTCTAAGAAAAAGTGGCAGTGACGTGATTTTCTGTATAGATAAGACATAGGTCACTTGTTCCCATTAGATAGAATAGGCAATAGTGAGTCAGGGCAATCATGTCAGATTGTCAGCTGGCTCTCATGGACTCTGAGACTCCACCAGTCTGCTTGTGGTCGCCTGTGTTTTCCTGACATGTTTAGTCTTCTTATTCCCAGGTAAGAGTGAGGTCAATTAGTGAACAGAATCTAAGTGAAAGCTAGAGAGAGAAAGGAAAATGTCCATTTTGTTTCTCTTTCTCTAAAGATGTCTGAGGATTATGTTGATCCCAAGAGGTGTGCCCAAGGGAACATGAATTATTGGTGAATTATCAATCAAGGTGAAGAAAGAAAATGTCAGGTAAATGTTATCTGTTTGTTGTTTACTTAGACTTTTCCCCAAGGGAAGAGGGCTATCATTGAAATGCAGTGAGTGGTTTTGCACGTCTGTAATCCCTCTCTGCTCACAACTGTCACTGTAACATTGTATTTGACATTTAAAAAGCATAGCGCTGGAGAAACATAGTGAAGGTTCTAGAAGGACTAGTGCTGCTTTGCCCTATTGACTGCCTCTACCTGAATTACCATTAATGTAACTTGTCTTTTTATCCTTTCTGCTGTGATACAAGTTTTTCCAAATTTGTGATTTTCCCCTGTGATTTATCACTAATATTTTTCTACTGTTATTTTAAGGCATGAAGACTTAAGCATGTTGTGAAGCAAGGTCATTATGTCCTTAATTCTTGGTAACATTTTGGTGGTAGCCAGGAGAGACAATTCCCTGAAGGCAGCATTCTTTATCTTATGGGCTGGGAAAAACTAGTGGCTTAAATATCTATCAGAAAAAGTGTTGTGGCCTATTTGTGGGTTCATAGATACTAGTTCTAGATCACTAAGGTAATAATTCATGAAAATATTTATTCTAGATTTATTGAACACCTATCACAAGTGAGAATTTCACTGTAGTACATATAGAAACTTGGTTTTCTGTAAATAACACACATACATGAAAAAAAGGAACTATTTTTTACAACTCGTGAAATCTGTGGAGGAAAAGTACTTAATAACTCTACTTTGTAAGCCCTATTATGAGTGGAAGATGTTTTCATAAAGAACAGATGCGTGGACTGAATGAAGCCTAGGAGAGCTGTGTCTAGCATTTCCAGGTCTGTGGCTATTACCGTGGAGGTTATCTTTATGAATTTTATTTTTTTTATTTACCTTTTTAAACATCTTTATTGGAGTATAACTGTATACATTGTTGTGTTCGTTTCTGTTTTATAACAAAGTGAATCAGCTATACTTAAAAATACGTCCCCAAATGCCCTCCCTCTTGCATCTGTTTCCCACCCTCCTTATCCCACCTCTCTAGATGGTCAAAAAGCACCAAGCTGGTCTACCTGTTCTATGCGGCTGCTTCCCACTAGCTATCTATTTTAGGTTTGCTAGTGTACACATGCCAATGCCATTCTCTCACTTCATCCCAGCTTACCCCTCCCCTTCCCTGTGTCCTCAAATCCATTCTCTACATCTGCATCTTCTTATCCTGCCCCTAGGTTCGTCAGAATCACTTTTTTTCTTTTTTTTTTAGATTCTATATAATATGTGTTAACATATGGTATTTGTTTTTCTCTTTCTAACTTACTTCACACTATGACAGACACTACGTCCATCCACCTCACTACAAAAAACTCAACTTTTTCAACTTCCGGGGAAGATGGTGGAAGAGTAAGACACGGAGATCACCTTCCTCCCCACAGATACACCAGAAATACAGCTACACGTGGAACAACTCCTACAGAACACCTACTGAATGCTAGCAGAAGACCTCAGACCCTTCAAAAGGCAAGAAACTCCCCCACATACCTGAGTAGGGCAAGAGAAAAAAGAATAAACAGAGACAAAAGGATAGGGATGGGACCTGCACCAGTGGGAGGGAGCCGTGAAGGAGGAAAGGTTTCCACACACTAGGAAGCCCCTTCGTGGGCAGAGACTGTGGGTGGCAGAGGGGGAAAGATTCTGAGTCATGGAGGAGAGCACAGCCAAAGGGTTGCGGAGGGCAAAGCAGAGAGATTTCTGCACAGAGGATTGGTGCCGACAGGCACTCATCAGCCTGAGAGGTTTGTCTGCTCACCCGCTGGGGCGGGTGGGTGGGGACTGGGAGCTGAGGCTCAGGCTTCGGTCACAGCATGGGGAGAGGACTGGGGTTGGAGGTGTGAACACAGCCTGAAGGGGCTAATGTGCCACAGCTAGCCAGGAGGGAGTCCGGGAAAAAGTCTGGACCTGCAGAAGAGGCAGGAGACTTTTTCTTCCCTCTTTGTTTCCTGGTGCTCGAGGAGAGGGGATTAAGATCGCTGCTTAAAGGAGCTCCAGAGATGGGCATGGGATGCTGGGGCTGCTGCTGCCACCGCCAAGAGGCCTGTGTGCAAATGCAGGTCACAGTCTACGCCCCCCTTCTAGGGAGCCTGTGCAGCCCATCACTGCTGGGGTCCTGGGATGCAGGGACGGCTTCCCCTGGAGAGTGCACAACCTGCCTCGGGCTGATGCAACGTCATGCCAGTCTCTGCCACTGCAGACTTGCCCCACACCCCGTGCCCCTCCCTCCACCATGGCCTGAGTGAGCCAGAGTCTCTGAAGCAGCTGCTACTTTAAACCCGTCCTGTCTGAGTGAAGAACACAGGCCCTCTGGCGATCTACATGCAGAGGCGGGGCAAAATCCAAAGCTGAGACCCTGGAGCTGTGAGAACAAAGAAGAGAAAGGGAAATCTCTCCCAGCAGCCTCAGAAGCAGTGGATTAAAGCTCCACAATCAACTTGATGTGCCCTGCATCTGTGGAATGCATGAATAGACAAAGAATCATTCCAAATTGAGGAGCCATGTGGATGAAAGGTTCTTGGTGGTGCAGCCAGGAGTCAGTGCTGTGCCTCTGAGGTTGGAGAGCCAACTTCAGGACAACGGTCCAAAAGAGACATCCCAGCTCCGCATAATATCAAATGGCAAAAATCTTCCAGTGATCTCCATCTCAACAGCTTCACTCAATGACCAGCAAGCTACGGTGCTGGACACCTTATGCCAAACAACTAGCAAGACAGGAACACAATGCCACCCATTAGAAGAGAGGCTGCCTAAAATCCTAACATGTCCACAGACACCCCAAAACACACCACCAGACGTGGACCTGCCCACAAGAAAGACAAGATCCAGCCTCATCCACCAGAACACAGGCACTAGTCCCTTCCAACAGGAAGCCTACACAACCCACTGAACCAAACTTAGCCACTGGGGACAGACATCAAAAACAATGGGAACTACGAACCTACAGCCTGCAAAAAGGAGACCCCAAACACAGTAAGATAAGCAAAATGAGAAGACAGAAAAATACACAGCAGGAGAAGGAGGAAGATAAAAACCCACCAGACCTAACAAATGAAGAGGAAATAGGCAGTCTACCTGAAAATGAATTTAGAATAATGATAGTAAAGATGATCCCAAATATTGAAAATAGAGTAGACAAAATGCAAGCAACAGTTACGAAGGACCTAGAAGAAGAAAAGATGAATCAAGCAATGATTAGAAACACAATAAATGAAATTAAAAATACTCTAGATGAGATCAATAGCAGAATAACTGAGGCAGGAGAACGGATATGTGACATGGAAGATAAAAGAGTGGAAATAACTACTGCAGAGCAGAAGAAAGAAAAAAGAATGAAAAGAACTGAGGACAGTCTCAGACACATCTGGGACAACATTAAATGCACCAACATTCGAATTATAGGGGTTCCAGAAGAAGAAGAGGAAAAGAAAGGGACTGAGAAAATATTTGAAGAGATTATAGTTGAAAACTTCCTTAATATTTGAAAAAAATAATTAATCAAGTCCAGGAGGCACAGAGAGTCCCATACAGGACAAATCCAAGGAGAAATACGCCAAGACATATATTGATCAAACTGTCAAAAATTAAATACAAAGAAAACATATTAAAAGCAGCAAGGGAAAAACAACAAATAACACACAAGGGAATCCACATAAGGTTAACAGCTGATCTTTCAGCAGAAACTCTGCAAGCCAGAAGGGACTGACAGGACATATTTAAAGTGATGAAAGAGAAAAACCTGCAAACAAGATTACTCTACCCAGCAAGGATCTCAATCAGATTTGATGGAGAAATTAAAACCTTTACAGACAAGCAAAAGCTGAGAGAGTTCAGCACCACCAAACCAGCTTTACAACAAATGCTAAAGGAACTTCTCTAGGCAAGAAACACAACAGAAGGAAAAGACCTACAAGAACGAATGCAAAACAATTAAGAAAATGGGAATAGGAACATACATAGCGATAATTACCTTAAATGTTAATGGACTAAATGCTCCCATCAAAAGACACAGATTGCCTGAATGGATACAAAAACAAGACCCATATATATGCTGTCTACAAGAGACCCACTTCAGACCTACCGACACATACAGACTAAAAGTAAGGGGATGGAAAAAGATATTCCATGCTAATGGAAACCAATAGAAAGCTGGAGTAGCAATTCTCATATCAGACAAAATAGACTTTAAAATAAAGACTACTAAAAGAGACAAAGAAGGACAGTACATAATGACCAAGGGATCGATCCAAGAAGAAGATATAACAATTGTAAATATTTATGCACCCAACATAGGAGCACCTCAATACATAAGGAAAATACTAACAGCCATAAAAGGGGAAATCGACAGTAACACATTCATAGTAGGGGACTTTAACACCCCACTTTCACCAATCATCCAAAATGAAAATAAATAAGGAAACACAAGCTTTAAAAGATACATTAAACAAGATGGACTTAATTGATATTTATAGGACATTCCATCCAAAAACAACAGAATACACATTTTTCCCAAGTGCTGATGTAACATTCTCCAGGATAGATCATATCTTGGGTCACAAATCAAACCTTGGTAAATTTAAGAAAATTGAAATTGTAGCAAGTATCTTTTCCAACCATAATGCTATGAGACTAGATATCAATTACAGGAAAAGATCTGTAAAAACTACAAACACATTGAGGCTAAACAATGCACTACTTACTAACGAAGTGATCATTGAGGAAATCAAAGAGGAAATTAAAAAAATACCTAGAAACAAATGACAATGCAGACACGATGACCCAAAACCTATGGGATGCAGCAAAAGCAGTTCTAAGAGGGAAGTTTACAGCTATACAAGCCTACCTTAAGAAACAAGAAACATCTCAAATAAACAACCTAACCTTACACCTAAAGCAATTAGAGAAAGAAGAACAATAAAACACCAGTTAGCAGAAGGAAAGAAATCATAAAGATCAGATCAAAAATAAATGAAAAAGAAATGAAGGAAACAATAGCAAAGATCAATAAAACTAAAAGCTTGTTCTTTGAGAAGATAAACAAAATTGATAAACCATTAGCCAAACTTATGAAGAAGAAAAGGGAGAAGACTCAAATCAATAGAATTAGAAATGAAAAAGGAGAAGTAACAACTGACACTGCAGAAATACAAAAGATCATGAGAGATTACTACAAGAAACTCTATGCCAATAAAATGGACAACCTGGAAGAAATGGACAAATTCTTTGAAATGCACAACCTGCCAAGACTGAATCAGGAAGAAATAGAAAATATGAACATACCAATCACAAGCACTGAAATTGAAACTGTGATTAAAAATCTTCCAACAAACAAAAGCCCAGGACCAGATGGCTTCACAGGCGAATTCTATGAAACATTTGGAGAAGAGTTAACACCTATCTTTCTCAAACTCTTCGAAAATATACCAGAGGGAGGAACACTCCCAAACTCATTCTACGAGGCCACCATCACCTTGATACCAAAACCAGGCAAGGATGTCACAAAGAAAGAAAACTACAGGCCAATATCACTGATGAACATAGATGCAAAAATCCTAAACAAAATACTAGCAAACAGAATCCAACAGCACATTCAAAGGATCATACACCATGATCAAGTGGGGTTTCTTCCAGGAATGCAAGGATTCTTCAATATACGCAAATCAATCAATGTGATACACCATATTAACAAGTTGAAGGAGAAAAACCATATGATCATCTCAATAGATGCAGCGAAACTTTTGACAAAATTCAACACCCATTTATGACAAAAACTCTGCAGAAAGTAGGCATAGAGGGATCTTTCCTCAACATAATAAAGGCCATATATGACAAACCGACAGCCAACATCGTCCTCAATGGTGAAAAACTGAAAACATTTCCACTAAGATCAGGAGCAAGACAAGGTTGTCCACTCTCACCACTCTTATTCAACATAGTTTTGGAAGTTTTAGCCACAGCAATCAGAGAAGAAAAGGAAATAAAAGGAATCCAAATTGGAAAAGAAGAAGTAAATCTGTCACTGTTTGCAGATGACATGATACTATACATAGAGAATCCTAAAGATGCTACCAGAAAACTACTAGAGCTAATCAATGAATTTGGTAAAGTAGCAGGATACAAAATTAATGCACAGAGATCTCTGGAATTCCTATATACTAATGATGAAAAATCTGAAAGTGAAATCAAGAAAACACTCCCATTTACCACTGCAACAAAAAGAATAAAATATCTAGGAATAAACCTACCTAAGGAGACAAAAGACCTGTATGCAGAAAATTATAAGACACTGATGAAAGAAATTAAAGATGATACAAATAGATGGAGAGATATACCATGTTCCTGGATTGGACGAATCAACATTGTGAAAATGACTCTACTATCCAAAGCAATCTACAGATTCAATGCAATCTCTATCCAACTACCACTAGCATTGTTCACAGAACTAGAACAAAAAATTTCACAATTTGTATGGAAACACAAAAGACCCCAAATAGCCAAAGCAATCTTGAGAATGAAAAACGGAGCTGGAGGAATTAGGCTCCCTGACTTCAGACTATACTACAAAGCTACAATAATCAAGACAGTATGGTACTGGCACAGAAACAGAAAGATAGATCAAGGGAACAGGATAGAAAGCCCAGAGATAAACCCACGCCCATATGGTCACCTTATCTTTGATAAAGGAGGCAGGAATGTACAGTGGAAAAAGGACAGCCTCTTCAATAAGTGGTGCTGGGAAAACTGGACAGGGACATGTAAAAGTATGAGATTAGATCACTCCCTAACACCATACACAAAAATAAGCTCAAAATGGATTAAAGACCTAAATGTAAGGCAACAAACTATCAAATTCTTAGAGGAAAACATAGGCGGAACACAATATGAAATAAATCACAGCAAGATCCTTTTTAACCCACCTCATAGAGAAATGGAAATAAAGACAAAAATAAACACATGGGACCCAATGAAACTTCAAAGCTTTTGCACAGCAAAGGAAACCATAAAGAAGACCAAAAGACAACCCTCAGAATGGAGAAAATGTTTTCAAATGAAGCAACTGACAAAGGATTAATCTCCAAAATTTATAAGCAGCTCATGCAGCTCAATAACCAAAAAAACAAACAACCCAATCCAAAAATGGGCAGAAGGCCTAAATTGACATTTCTCCACCAAAGATATACAGACTGCCAACAAACACATGAAATAATGCTCAACATCTTTACTCATTAGAGAAATGCAAATCAAAACTACAATGAGATATCATCTCACACCAGTCAGAATGGCCAACATCAAGAAATCTAGAAACAATAAATGCTGGAGAGGGTGTGGAAAAATGGGAACACTCTTGCACTGCTGGTGGGAACGTGAGTTGGTATAGCCACTATGGAGAACAGTATGGAGGTTCCTTAAAAAACTAAAAATAAAATTACCATATGACCCAGCAATCCCTCTACTGGGCATATACCCTGAGATAACCATAATTCAAAAAGTCATGTATCAAAATGTTCATAGCAGCCCTATTTACAATAGCCCAGAGATGGAAAAGCCTAAGTGTCCATCATCGGATGAATGCATAAAGAAGATGTGGCACATATATACAATGGAATATTACTCAGCCATAAAAAGAAATGGAATTGAGCTATTTGTAAAGAGGTGGGTAGACCTAGAGTCTGTCATACAGAGTGAAGTAAGTCAGAAAAAGAAAGACAAATACCGATGCGAACACATATATATGGAATTTAAGAAGAAAAAGAATATCATGAAAAACCTAGGGGTAAGACAGGAATAAAGACACAGACCTACTAGAGAACGTACTTGAGGATATGGGGAGGGGGAAGGGTAAGCTGTGACAAAGTGAAAGAGAGGTATCAACATATATACACTACCAATCATAAGGTAGATAGATAGTGGGAAGCAGCCGCATAGCACAGGGAGATCAGCTCAGTGCTTTGTGACCATCTGGAGGGGTGGGATAGGGAGGGTGGGAGGGAGACACAAGAGGGAGGGGATATGGGAACATATGTATATGTATAACTGATTCATTTTGTTATAAAGCAGAAACTAACACACCATTGTTAAGCAATTATACTCCAATAAAGATGTAAAAAAAACCTTTTTTCTTTTTATGGCTGAGTAATATTCCACTGTATATATGGGCCACATCTTCTTTATTTATTCATCTGATGATGGACACTTAGGTTGCTTCCATGTCATGGCTACTGTAAATAGTGCTGAAGTGAACATGTGGTACATGACTCTTTTTGAATTATGGTTTTGTCAGGGTATACGCCCAGTAGTGGGATTGCCGGGTCATATAGTAGTTCTATTTTTAGGTTTTAAAGGAACCTCCATACTGTTCTCCATAGTAGCTGTATCAAGTTACATTCCCACCAACAGTGCAAGAGTGTACTGTTTTGTCCACACCCTCTCCAACATTTGTTATTTGTAGATTTTTTAATCATGGCCATTCTGACCGGTGTGAGGTGATACTTCATTGTAGTTTTGATTTGCATTTCTCTAATGATTAGTGATGTTGAGCATCCTTTCTTGTGTTTGTTGGCAATCTTTATATCTTCTTTGGAGAAATGTCTATTTAGGCCTTCTGCCCATTTTTGGATTGGATTATATATATTTCTTTGTTATTGAGCTGCATGAGCTACTTGTATATTTTGGGGATATATCCTTTGTCTGTTGCTTCATTTGCAAATATTTCTCCCATTCTGAGGGTTGTCTTTTCATCTTGCTTATGGTTTCCTTTGCTGTGCAAAAGCTTCTATGTTTCATTAGGTCCCATTTGTTTATTTTTGTTTTTTTTCCATTTCTCTAGGAGGTGGGTCAAAAAGGATCTTGCTGTGATTTATGTCATAGAGTGTTCAGCCTATGGTTCCCTCTAAGTGCTTTATAGTGTTTGGCCTTACATTTAGATCTTTAATCCATTTTGAGTATATTTTTGTGTATGGTGTTGGGGAGTGCTCTAATTTCATTCTTTTACATGTAGCTGTACAGTTTTCACAGCACCACTTATTGAAGAGGTGGTCTTTCATATATTGTGTACTCTTGCCTCCTTTATCAAAGATAAGGTGACCATATGTACATAGGCTTATCTCTGGGCTTTCTATCCTGTTCCATGGATCTATATGTCTGTTCTTATACCAGTTCCATACCGTCTTGATTACTGTAGCTTTGCAGCATAGTCTGAAGTCTGGGAGCCTGATTCCTCCAGCTCTGTTTTACTTTCTCAAGATTGCTTTGGCTATTAGGGGTTTTTGTGTTTCCATACAAATTTTCAAATGTTTTTTTCTAGTTCTGTGAAAAATGCCATTGGTAGTTTGATAGGGATCACATTGAATCTGTAGATTGCTTTGGATAGTGTAGTCATTTTCACAATGTTGATTCGTCCAATCCAAGAACATGGCATCTCTCTGCATTTGTTTGTATCATCTTCAATTTCTTTCATCAGTGCCTTATAGCTTTCTGCATACAGGGCTTTTGTCTTCTTATGGAGGTTTATTCCTAGATATATTATTCTTTTAGTTGCAGTGGTAAATGGGAGTTTTTCCTTAATTTTGCTTTCTGATTTTTCATCATTAGTGTATAGGAATGCAAGAGATTTCTGTGCATAACTTTTGTATCCTGCTACTTAACAAATTCATTGATTAGCTCCAGTAGTTTTCTGGTAGTGGCTTTAGGATTCTCTATGTATAGTATCATGTCATCTGCAAACAGTGACAGCTTTACTTCTTTTCTGATTTGGTTACATTTTATTTCTTTTTCTTCTCTGGTTGCTGTGGCTAAAACTTCTAAAACTATGTTGAATAATAGATGTGAGAGTGGACAACCTTTTCTTGTTCCTGATGTTAGTGGAAATGGTCTCAGTTTTATGCCATTGAGAACATTGTTGGCTGTGGGACTGTCATATATGACCTTTAATTTGTTGAGGTAATTTCACTCTATGCCTACTTTCTGGAGGGTTTTTTTCATAAATAGGTGTTGAGTTTTGTCCAAAACTTTTTCTGCGTCTGTCGAGATGATCATATGGTTTTTATCCTTCAATTTATGAATATCATGTATCACATTGATTGATTTGTGTATACTGAAGAATCCTTGCATCCTTGGGATAACACTCCTCCCCCCGATTATGGTGTATGATCCTTTTAATGTGCTGTTGATTCGGTTAGTATTTTGTTGAGGATTTTTGCATCTATGTTCAGCAGTGATACTGGCCAGCAGCTTTGTTTTTTTTGTGACATCTTGCCTGGTTTTGGTTTCAGGGTGATGGTGACCTCATAGCAGGGAGTTTGGGAGTGTTCTTCCCTCTGCTATATTTTGGAAGAGCTTGAGAAGGATATGTGTTAGCTCTTCTCTAAATGTTTGATAGAATTTGCCTATCTGGTCCTGAGCTTTGGTTTGTTGGAAGATTTGTAATCGCAGTTTCAATTTCAATGCTTGTTATTGGTCTGTTTATGTTTTATATTTCTTCCTGGTTCAGTCTTGGAAGATTGTGATTTTCTAAGAATTTGTCCATTTCTTCCAGGTTGTTCATTTTATTGGCATAGAGTTGTTTGTAGTAATCTCTCATGATCCTTTGTATTTATTCAATGTCAGTTGTTACTTTTCCATTTTCATTTCTAATTCTATCAATTTGAGTCTTCTCCCATTTTTCCTTGATGAGACTGGCTAATGGTTTATCAATTTTGTTTATCTTCTCAATGAACCAGCTTTTAGTTTTATTGCTCTTTGCTATTGTTTTCTTCATTTCTTTTTCATTTATTTCTGATCTTATCTTTATGATTTCTTTCCTTCTGCTAACTTTGGGGTTTTTTTGGTCTTCCTCTAGCTGCTTTAGGTGTAAGTTAGGTTGTTTTTTTGAGATATTTCTTGTTTCTTGAGGTAGGATTATATTGCTATAAAATTCCCTCTTAGAACAGATTTTGCTGCATCCCGTAGATTTTGAGTCACTGTATTTTCATTGTCATTTGTTTGTAGGTGTTTTTTGATTTCCTCTTTGATTTCTTCAGTGATCTCTTGGTTATTTAGTAACATATTTTTCATCCTCCATGTATTTGTATTTTTCCAGTTTTTTTCTGTAATTGATATCTAGTCTCATAGCATTGTGGTCAGAAAAGATACTTGATTCTCTTTCAATTTTCTTAAATTTCCCAAGGCTTGATTTGTGACCCAAGGTATGATTTATCCTGGAGAATGTTCCATGAGCACTTGAGAAGAAAGCATATTCTGTTGTTTTTGGATGGAATGTCTTTTAAATATCAATTAAATCCATTTTGTTAATGTGTTATTTGAAGCTTGTGTTTCCTTATTTATTTTCATTTTCATTGATCTGTCCATTGGTGAAAGTGGGGTGTTGTTGTGTCTTTCTTCTCTTATGGCTCTTAGCATTTGCCTTATGTACTGAGGTGCTCCTATGTTGGGTGCATAAGTATTTACAATTGTTATATCTTCTTCTTTGATTGCTCCCTTGGTCATTATGTAGTGTCCTTCTTTGTCTCTTGTAAGAGTCTTTATTTTAAAGTCTATTTTGTCTGATATGAGAATTGCTACTCTAGCTTTCTTTTGATTTCCATTTGCATGAAATATCTTTTTGCATCCCCTCACTTTCAGTCTGTATGTGTCCCCGGGTCTGAAGTGGGTCTCCTGTAGACAGCATATATATTGGTCTTTTTTTTTTTTTTTTTTGTATCCATTCAGTCAGTGTATGTCTTTTGGTTGGAACATTTAAACCATTTACATTTCAGGTAATTATCGATATGTATCTTCCTCTTTCCATTGTCTTAATTGTTTTTGGTTTGTTTTTGTAGGTCTTTCCCTTCTCTTGTGTTTCCTGCTTAGAGAAGGTCCCTTAACATTTGTTGTAAAGCTGGTTTGGTGGTGCTCAATTCTCTTAGCTTTTGCTTGTTTGTAAAGGCTTTAATTTCTCTGTTGAATCTGAGTGAGATCCTTGCTTGGTAGAGTAATCTTGGTTGTAGGTTTTTCCCTTTCATCACTTTAACTATGTCCTGCTGCTCCCTTCTGGCTTGCAGAGTTTCTGCTGAAAGATCAGCTGTTAAATTTATGGGGATTCCCTTGTATGTTATTTGTTGCTTTTCCCTTTATGCTTTTAATATTTTTTCTTTCTATATAATTTTTGATAGTTTGATTAATATGTGTCTGGGCATGTTTCTCCTTGGATTTATCCTGTTTGGGACTCTCTGCACTTCCTGGACTTGATTGACTCTTTCCTTCCCATATTAGGGATATTTTCAACTGTAATCTCTTTAAATGTTTTCGCAGTCCCATTTTTTTCTCTTCTTCTTCTGAGACTCCTATAATTTGAATGTTGGTGCATTTAATGTTGTTCCAGAGTTCTTTAAGGGTGTCCTCAATTCTTTTCATTCTTTTTTTCTCTATTCAGCTCTGCAGTAGTTATTTCCCCTATTTTATATTCCTCTGTTGTTCATTTTCCTGCCTCAGTTATTCTGCTATTGATTATTTCTAGAGAATTTTAAATTTCATTTATTACATTGTTCATCATTGTTTGTTTCCTTTTTAGTTCTTCTATGTCCATGTTAGATATTTGTTTTTCTCCATTCTATTTCCAAGATTTTGGATCATCTTTACTATCATTATTCTTAATTCTTTTTCAGATTGACTGACTATTTCCTCTTCATTTCTTTGCTCTGGTGGGTTTTTACCTTCCTCCTTCATATGTTGTGTATTTACCTATCTTTTCATTTTGCTTATCTTACTGTGTTTTGGATCTCCTTTTCACAGGCTGCTGGTTCATAGTTCCCATTGTTTTTGGTGTCTGCCCCCAGTGGGTATGGTTGTTTCAGTGTGTTGTGTAGTCTTCCTGGTGGAGTGGACTGGTGCCTGTTTTCTGGTTGATGAGGCTGGATCTTGTGTTTCTGGTGAGCATGACTGTCTCTGGTGGTGTGTTTTAGTATGTCTGTGAACTTATGATTTTAAGCAGCCTCTCTGCTATTAGGTGGGTTTGTGTTCTTGTCTTGCTAGTTGTTTTCCATAGGGTGTCCAGTGATGTTGCTTGCTTGTCATTGAATTGAGCTGGGTCATATCATTGAGACAGAGATCTCTGAGAGATCTCTCACCGATTGATATTATGTGGGCTGTGAAATCTCTGTTGGTCCAAAGTCCTTAACTCGGGTCTCCAGCCTCAGAGGCTCAGGTCAGACACACAACTGGAGCACCAAGACCCAGTCAGCCACATGGCTCAGAAGAAAAGTGAGAAAAAAGAAAGAAAGAAAGAGAAAATAAAATAAAGTTATTAAAATAAAAAAATATTTAAAAAAACAGAAGAGAGCAACCAAAGCAATAAGAAATTCCACCAATGATAACAAGCACTAAAAACTAAACTAAGGTAAGCATAAAAATCAGAAATTAATCAGTCACATACAGCAAACCCATCTACAGTTGCTCCTAAAGTCCACCGCCTCAATTTTGGGATGATTCGTTGTCTATTCAGGTATTCCACAGATGCAGGGTACATCAAGTTGATTGTGGGGATTTAACCCACTGCTCCTGAGGCTGCTGGGAGAGATTTCCCTTTCTCTTGTTTGCTCACATCGTTTCTGGGGTTCAGCTTTGGATTTGGCCCTGCCTCTGTGTGTAGGTCACTGGAAAGCTTCTGTTCCCCACCCACACAGGAGGGGGTTAAAGGAGCCGCTGATTTCGGAGCTCTAGCTCACTCAGGATGAGGGAGGGAGGGGTAAGGAATGTGGGGTGAGCCTGCAGCAGAAGAGGCCAGCATGATGTCACAACACCCTGAGGCATGCCGTGTGTTCTCCCGGGGAAGTTTTTCCTGGATCACAGGACCCTGGCATTGGTGGGCTACACAGGCTCCCCAGAGGGGAGGTGTGGATAGTGACCTGTGGTTGAAAACAGGCTTCTTGGTGGCTGCAGCAGCAGCCTTAGAGTTTCATGCCCATCTCTGGTGTTCGCATGATAGGTGCATCTTGTGCCCACCTCTGAAGCTCCTTTAGGTGGTGCTCTGAATCTCCTCTCCTCATGCACCCCGAAACAATTGTCTCTTGCCTCTTAGACAGGTCCAGAGTTTTTCCCAGACTCCCTGACAACTAACAGTGGTGCATTAGCTCCCTTCAGGCTGTGTTCATACAGCCAATCCCAGTCCTCTTCATGGGATCTGACCTCCAAAGCCTGAGCCTCAGCTCCCAGCTCCCACCCACACTGGCGGATGATCACAGAAGCCTCTCAGGCTGATGAGTGCTGGTCGGCACTGATCATCTGTGCAGGAATCTCTCTGCTTTGCCCTCCGAACACCTGTTGCTGTGCTGTCCTCCATGGATCTGAAGCTTCGCCCCAACCCATCCCCCATCTACACCATTGAAGGGTCTTCCTAGTGTGTGAAAACTTTTCCTCCTTCCCCGCTCCTTCCCAGAGGTGCAGGTCCCATCCCTATTCTTTTGTCTCTGTTTTTTCTTTTTTCTTTTTCCCTACCCAGATATGTGGGGATTTTCTTTCCTTTTGGGAAGTTTGAGGTCTTCTGCCAGCATTCAGTAGGTGTTTTGTAGGAATTGTTCCACATGTAGATGTATTTTTAATGTATTTGTGGGGAAGAAGGTGATCTCCATCTCTTAATCCTCCACCATCTTGAAGGTCCTCCATGGGTTTTAAAAAGAAATTTTATATAGGAAACTAGTTTCCAGGAAGATGATGTAGATGCCCTTTTCCCTATTCCTCTTGCTAAGTACAACTAAATCCCTTGATATTGTGTGTAAATCATGCATAAGTGAACTCCGAAAAGTAGTGAAAAGTAGGTAAACTGGCTAGGGACATGGGGACCCAGGAAAATATGGTGGTGAGTTCTCTTAGTTTTCTTTTTGTCTCCTATATCCCAGGCTTGGGGCTACAGAAGCCAGCATCTCAGAAACACCTAGGGTGCAGACACAAAAATCCCCAACAAAAGCTTGCTCTTCTAGCTAAAGGGGCATCTTAGCAAGACAGAAAACTTCTAGACATTAACTTCTATTGCAGTCAAACACCAAAGAATAAACTTTGCCCTTACCCGATCTGTGCCAACAAAGAGGGAGTAGAAAACCTAGAATTCCATCCTTGCCAGACTATAGTGCTATTGCTCAAAAATGACATGGGTCTTTCCCCATGAATCCAGGTGTAGACTCAAACTCAACATAACATTTCCAGATCATAACTCCATCCCAAGAGTGCCAGTGGAGAGCATATGGGGAACTTGGGGTTTTACCCCTAAGTGGCACTAAGAAGTGAAAAACTTCTCTCTCCCTTTGCTGGTATCAGAAGAGACCTAGAGGGGAGTCAGGACTTTCACCTAGGCCCAGAAGTACTGGAGGCTACAAGGGGATTCCTACCCCTCTGAGCCAAGGAGATATCAGTGGAGGCCCAGTAAGGTGCTAGAGCTACCAGTGCAGCCCAGCACATTGTACCAATGTGGGTTTCCTGGTTTTGATATTACACTATAACATATCAAACTGTATTCATTGAGGAAAAGTGGGTGAAAAGTACATGGGGCCTCTCTGTACTGTTCTCTAATATCTAATGAATTTGTCATTACCTCAAAAGAAAAAGTTAAGAAAGAGAGAAATATATGTATCACAAATTTAAACTTTTTCTCACAACTTGATTTCCAATAAATTATTTCCACTTTTACATGAGAAATCAAGGCTGACTACATAATAAAGTTTCAAGACAAAAATATGTGTTTTCCTTACTACTCTCAACTTCTTTTAAAAGACTGGTCCAAAATACACACTTACATGCACACAGTAACTAATTAGTGACCATTTCCTAGGAAACGTTCTGCAAGATGATTGACTTTCATTGCAGTCAGGCTAATTGTTTACTTAACCCAGATTTCTTTTCCTTCTGGATAATGTATAGCTAGCCCACATTTCTCAGGTTCTCTTGTAGTTATGTGCGATCATGTGACTGAGGTCTTGGAAAATGGAATATTATTGGAAGTGATATATGTTTCTTACAGACCTGGCCCATAACTACCTCTCAGGTGATGTCTCATTCTCCTTCTCCATCTGTACCTCAATGGAGAGCACTCCAGGTGTCCTACAGGAGACCTGAGCCTCAAGATGAAGGGGCCTGAATACCAGAATGACTCTAAGGAGCAGAGCATCATTTTTTCTTGCAACCAATTGGACTTTAAGTGAATAACTAATAAATTCCAGTTCTTAAAGCCATTTGAACCTTAGGACCTTAGGGTTTATCTGTTACTGTACTTTTAGTGATGTCAGGAAGGGGTGGTAGTGGTGTTTGGGATCGTCTTCTCTAGAGACCAAACAGGTTAAGATTCCAAAATATGTTTCAAACTTGATATCTGATACCACCTGGGTGTTCACAAGGGAGTGAAGGCAGGCCACCAAGTTCTAGTTTAATCTATTTTGCTTCATCTTGAAACTGAGATAATTAGACAAGGTTATCTCTATGCTTCAATTCCAACAGTCAAGAATATATTAGTTTGTATGAGATACAGCACACACTTGGCACCCTTGTGCTTCATTCCCCTTTGCTCATGAGAGATATTTGTAAAAAATTAGCTGGTGGTTTCCCTCTGAGTATAGATGTAGCCTCAGACTCCTCAATAGTGCTTCAGGCAGCTCTTATCAACCTATTTGCATTGACACAAGCAGTGAAACCTATTGTTTAGTGCTACTCTATATATTGACCTAAAATCAGTTTTTGGTTTTAGCACCTACCCCATCCTTCCTAGGGAAGCTGATCATGTAGGTGATAAATTTAGTCTCTTCTAGCACCTCTAGGGTACACCCCTCTTCCCCAAAAATCTTTATCTATCTCTCACACCTATCTATCCTCATTTGAAATGATGGTATTTGTGAGAGAAATTATGTTTTGCAGGGAAATGTCTAGATTTTAACACACAAAGCTTGCAAATTCATGCCCTGAAGACACCGAAGGAGAAACAATCTTTAGGAAACTTTAGAATTAGGTAAATATTTATTTTCATTAATACAAACAGATACCATATATTTCATTTTTTGAATGGGACATTAGAGACAAAGAAATAAGTTCATAAATTTATTAAAAAATGTGTTGAGAGATGCCCATATTTCTTGATTATTCTAACTCCTTCTGGGTGTATGAAACCTACCCCTGGTTGTTTCGTTTGTGTGGAAACAGCACTAGTGCTTATAATATCTATTTTCTTCTTCTTCTTCCTTACCAACAGAAATAACATCTATTTGAGATGGTAATGAATGAGTCAAATGGTAAATCCTTGCTATCTCAATCTTCCTGGCATGTAGCTTACAGAACAGTTAAGGAATACAGTCACCTCCGATGAGATGTAAATAGGATTACACTGTTATTTTCTGAGAAAGATTGCTCTTTCTGAAGTGAATACTGTCCCCTTTTCTTTCTCTTCTTCTTTGAATGAAGTCCCAGTGGCCTCATCTGCAGCAGCCATTTAGAAATCATAATGGAAAGGACTAAAGAATCATAGACGCATTTGCCCTAATACTGAAGCATTGAGCAAATACCAGCGTCCAGTTATCTCTAGGCTTTGTTTTGTGAGAAAAACAAACCCATATTTTTTAAGCCAAAGTATTTACGTTTTTTTACAGCTGGCGGCCAGATAATAGGCTGTGTTTACCATAAATATCCAAACAGCAGAATATTTTCTTTTCCAAAAGAAGAAAAGATATATCACCTTAGTAAAAATTGGAAAAACTTTAACCAGGGAATTTTAAGAATATAATTATGAAATAGGGAGAAAGATCTAAAATAAACTTGGGTCAGAAATTCATAGACTAACTATGAAAGTTATGTAAATCATGTTATGTATATGAGTATATAGCCTCTCAACCCTCTGTAGGAGAGAGTCTAAAGCTTTAGTCAGATTTCAAAGAGTTCTAGGGCTCAATAAATTTTAAGCACCATTATAGAAGTTTTAGGTATACACCACTGGAAATAACTGATAATTTACTCAACATTAAGTCCCATAAAATTAATATGCTGAGTATTTACTAATTTTAGACACAGTGCTGTGTTGCATCTGTCTCTCTGTTATTTCATTTACTTTTCACAACAACCCTATGAGGAAAGGATATTTTTACTCTCATTTAAAAGATGAGGACACTGACATCTTAAAGGATTAAATAACCTGCACCTAATTCTTAAACACTACCTATCATGTCTTATTCATAACATCTAGAATGATACCTGGTAAATAGTAGGTAGTAAGTGAATATTTTCAATGAATACTAATGCATACTGCTTCTGCTTGTGCTATCTTGCTTTATTGAGCACATATTATGCCATGGCCTCATTCTGAGGTCTTAGAATGTAAAATATCCTTAAGAGATAGCCCTTGTCCCTAAAGAGATGACAGTTTAATGCATAACATTTCATGTAAACAGATAATTTCAATTTTATATATAGGCAACATTTTCTTTTTTACTAAGATAATCAAGAACGAATTCAGAGTTAATGAACTTAGAGCTATGAGCATAGTAAACAAAGAAAATAGCAACTGCAAAAGCATAAGCCTATAAAAAAGATAGATAAATAAGAATGTGAGAGTGGCTAACATATAAAATATGAGGAGAGTGGTGGCAGGAGATGAGTTAGGTTTAGATTAAATTGTGAAGGGTATTACATAGCAAGGTAGGAAGTATGGATTTCTTTCTAAGGTTAATGAGGAATTAACATGGATTGCTAAGTAGTGAAGTGAAAGCTCAGATTTGTTTTTAGCAAGATAACTCTGGAATCAGTGTGGAAGAAGAAAGACAAACAGGTGGATTGCTGTAGCTGTCTAGGCATAAAAGCTGAAGGTATTTGCCTTGAGTGGCTAGGTACGGAAGAGTCCTGAAGACGGATAATGCATGTAATTAAATGAAGAATATAAAAGGAAAAAAATAGGTTTACTGTACACAGAGTTATGTAATAGCTTTGTTTATCATTACAGTCGACCATTATTTGCAGATTCTGTATTGAAAATTTGCCTACTTATTCCATTTGTTTATAACCCCAAAATCAAAACTTGCAGCATTTTGGGTCACTCATAGACATGTACTAAGTGGCAATAAATTTGAATCGCCCAGCAAGCATGGTCCCAGCTGAAGTGCAGAAAAGGTTATGCTCTGCCTTCCTGTTTCAGCTCTCATACTGCAAAGAAGTGTCCTATTCATAGTCTATTTAGTACTATGTTTCTCCCATTTGCTGTTTTTCTTGTTGATTTCACTGTTTAAAATGGCACCCAAGCATAATGCTGGAATGCTGTCTAGTGCTCATACATGCAAGAAGGTCTGTGCTATGCCTTAGGGAGAAAATGTGTGTTAGGTAAGCTTTGTTCAAACATGAGTTTTAGTGCTTTTGGCCATGAATTAAATGCTAATAAATTAATACTATTTATTAAATACCGTGTCTTTGAACAGAAATACACATAAAACAATCATATGTATTGATAGGTTGAAAAAATGTTGTGACCAGAGGCTCTTAGGAACCTAACCATGTTTTTCTCCTAGGAGCAATGGCTTAGCATTTGCTAATTCATTGTCCACAGCAATTTTATAGAACATAAGTACTAAAGATAATGAAAATGGACTGTATATATAACAGAATATTTGACTTGGAGACATATGAAATAACCAAATTCAATGCTATTATTGCACAGAACAAACTTAAGTCCAAACGTATAAAGTGAAGTGCCCAAAATTGCATACTTACTTATCACAAAGACTAGAACAGAATTAGGAATTTATATATTTTCCAGTACTCTTCCCCCTTCACAAAAATATACATTTTTAAACAGAGTACTGTCATGGACAGAATATTTAAGCTAATGTATTAGGTGATTAGATTTCCTCTTTTTAATTGGAAGGAGTGTCTATGATGGACATAGATGTTGAACTGTATGTATGATGCAGAGTTTTTGCTCTGCTTCCCTTCCCTCATCAAGGCTGACCCTAAACTTGTGTGACTCCAGTCTAAACCTAGATAGATTCAGAATTCAAGAGCCTTTCAAAGATGACTGGAAGGATCTCTCATAAACACACCTGCTCTGGTGGGAATAACATCATTCTCACACCAAACATCAACTTTCTGGGAAGTCATAATCCAGCATAGAGGTCGAGAAAATATGACCTACAGAATAAAGTTGTTCCATTGCTTATTTTTGTAAATAAAGTTTTACTGGAATGCATGCATGCTTATTTGTTCAGATATTATCTACGACTACTTTCATGCTACAATTGTAGAACTGAGTAGTTGTAACAGAATTGTATGGACTCATATTTACTATATTTCCCTTTATAGAGAATGTGTGCTGACCCCTGGTCTAGCATATAGCATAAACTTTGGTGCTAGTTTCCATGTAAATCGTCATGATGACAATCTTGGAAAACATCTCATCAGTTGTTCTGCCCTTAACTTGTGGGTTAAGGTACTGTATTGAGGAGACTTATCAAGTGTCTGGATGATATGAAAAGATTATCTTTTGCTATTTGATGTCATCCAAAAATCTGAATCAATTTAACAAAGTGAGCCATAACTCATTTTAGCACTTACTGAATTACATGTCAGTCACCTGAGTTTCCCCACTCAAGGACTACAGTGTTAAGATTCTGAATCAACAATGAATTGCCTGTTCTAGCCCATCCTCACCAGCTGTCAACACTACCTGAACCAATTTTTCTTGTGCTGTCAATGCAAACTGACATTCTGAATCAGCAACAGGACAGAATTAACTTCCCAAGTGTCTTTCCTGTTGCACAGGCATATGTAAGAACTGCTTTTATTTAGCTTAGTGACATTTGCTCGTGAGTACTGACAAAACATCATGTCTAAACAAATGTTGATTGCACAGATCCATTTTCCCATGATAATGAATGTTAAATGCATGAGGTAATTATACAATAATCTGAAAACCACACATAGTGACTTTTGCCTAATGGAATTACTTGGGAAAGAATGCTTTAATTATATAACCTGACACTTCAATGAAAAGAATACTGTGGTAAACATTTTAGCAGAACTTCTGCTATATTCCTATTCTTGTTAAGATGGGCATTGTATGTATGGAGGCTTCCTGAAGTTTTAAAAATTTATTTTCTTAATTAGTATATTATGGTTAAATTAAGACATCATTGTAGTTTCTTCTAGTCTCATAGACATCTTTAGTAAGGAAGGTTTAGTGCCCCAAATGGGTATTTTATGAGAAGTAAGAATTGTATAAAGTCTGTATCTCAGAATTTGCTAGGTGTGGGGTAGAGAGAAGTAGTAGGGCTTGGAGGAATCACAGAAAGTATGAATAATTGTGATTTCCTCTTGGATATAGACCAGAGACTATTTTTTCATAGACTCTTTCTAAGGATTGTAAGAATACTAGAGTGGAAATGAAAAGAAAATCTAACAATGGGTGAGGAATGTAGAAAGATAAGATGTCTTGGATTTAAATGCTATATGGAGGGAAGAATGACAAGGGCATGTGTCAAGAATAAGGGTGAAAATACACAAAAAACAAATCAAAATAGATTAAAAACTTGGATATAAGACCTAAACCCATAAAACTCCTAGAAGGAAACATAGAAGGCTAGCTCCTTGACATTGGCAAAGTGTTTTGGATTTGATGCCAAAAGCAGAGGCAACAAAGTAAAAATGAGCAAGTGGGTCCACATCTAACTAAAAAGCTTCTACACAACTAAGGAAACAATCAACAAAATGAAAGACAACATACAGAATAAGAGAAAATATTTGAAAACCACATATTTGATAAGCAGTTGATATCCAAAATATGCAGGTAACTCATACAACTCAACAGCAAAAAACCCACAGGTAACATAATTTTAAAACTGGCAAAGGATCTGAGTACACATTTTTCCAAAGAAGACATGCAAATGGCTAATGGGTACATGAGAAATTGTTCAACATCAGTAATCATTAAGGAAGTGCAAATCAAAACTACAATGAGCTATCACCTCACACCTTTTGTGTCATTAAGAAGATAAAAGATAGGGGGTTTCGCTGGTGGCAGTGGTTGAGAGTCCACCTGCCGATGCAGGGGACACGGGTTCATGGCCCGGTCCAGGAAGATCCCACATGCCGCAGAGCGGCTGGGCCCGTGAGCCATTGCCACTGAGCCTGCGTGTCCAGAGCCTGTGCTCTGCAATGGGAGAGGCCACAACAGTGAGAGGCCCGCGTAACGCAAATAAATAAATAAATAAATAATAATAATAATAATAATAATTAATTAATTTTAAGAAAGAAGATAAAAGATAATATATGTGACAAGAATGTGGAGAAAATAGAATTTTCATACACTCTTGGTGTGAATGTAAACTGATACAACCACTATGAAAAATATGAGATTCTTAAGGAGATTAAAAATAGAACTTCCATGTGATCCAACAATCCCACTTCTGGGTATATATCCCAAGGAAACTAAATCATTAGCTGCAAGAGATATTTGTACTTTCATGATCATTGCACTATTATTCACAATAGCCACGGTATGAAAACAATCCACATGTCCATCAGTGAATAAATGACTGAAAAAAAGTGAAATACACACACACACATGCACACACACAATGGAATGTTATTCAACCTTAAAAAGGAGAGAAATCCTGTCATTTACAACATAGTGGTTGAATCTGGGATATTATGCTAAGTGAAATAAGCCAGACAGAGAAAGACAAATACAACATGGTGTCACTTATATGCGGAATCTAAAAAAAACAGTTGAATTCATAGAAGCAGTGAGTAGAAAAGTGGTTGTCAGGGGATGGGTGTGGGAGAAATCAGGAGAGGCTGGTAAAAGGGTACAAACTTTCAGTTATAAGATGAATAAGGACTGATGATCTCATGTATAACATGGTGACTATAATTGATAACACTGTATTGTATAACTGAAATTTGCTAAGATAGTAGAACTTAAATATTCTCATCCTCCCACACACATGCAAAAAAAAGAGGTAAATATCTGAGGTGATAGATGTTAATTAACTAAATGAGAGGCATCTTTTCACAATGAATATGCGTATCAAATCATCATGCTATATACTTTAAATATCTTTCAATTTTATTTGCCAATAATACTATAAAAAACTGGAGAAAAAAGATGAGCATGAAGACATAAGTATAGAATGTGCTGTATTTATGAAATAAGTTGTGATGTACAAAAATGATCATTTTAAAAAATGGCATATATTTAAGAAATGTAAGAGAGATTAAGTAAGGATACTGAACATGCCTTGGTTTTGGGAAGAGTGGGCTATTTGAGAAGCAACACAAAATGGGAAGATGAGATTATTTAGACTATGAGTTATACATCTAACTTCCATAATTTTATATTGAGTCAATTGACCTGTGGTTCTAGTCTCATCATCAAAAGTCACTATAAAATACGTGAAGGCATGTGTAGCAATGACCAGAAAGCACTGGCCACTTCAGAGTTGTTCTTTGATTTGTAGTTTCAGCCACTCTTAGCTGAACCTAGACCTTTTCACCTATTCATAGGCCAACTGTGAAACCAGTGGCAATCCTGACAGTAATCTGATTTGGGGCTCACTAGCATCATGTATTCGACCATTCAAATCAACTAGCCTAGAGTATAAAGGCAACAGAGTGCAGATCTTCTGAATATCCATTGCTCAGTCCCTAACCACATGGACTTTAAGGTTAGAAAAATATGAGTTTTATTTCCAGCTTCGCCATTTTTTGGATGTGTGACTTCAGATACTTGAATTCACTCTTTCCAAACAGCAATACTTTAATTATGTTAAGATGGGAATAATAATTCACAGGATTGGTATCTTTACCAAATAAAAAAATAGTATCAAACAACGTTATTATATAAAGAAATAATTTCACTGTTTGAATGTGATCATGGGCTACATGGGAGGCTAAATATTACATGTTCTATAAGCAATATGAGATAGGCAAAAAAGAACAGAGAGGCCAGACTCTACCAAAGTGCTGTTTGCAGCCAGAAATGGAACAGACACTTATTTCTTAGATTCTAAGATTAATTTGATGTTCTCCTGACTTTAGCAGAGATGCATCACTTACATACCATAGCATTTCAACAGATGCAGCTTTAAAATCTGTGGGAGGACCGAAATGATGGTTTTGCAAGGTACAGAGTCCCAAGGAGTTCTTAAGGCTCTGTTCTAGCTCTTTGCAAATAGAACCTGGTGGCAGCATCTGACAAAGAATTTTGTTGAAGTGAGCTTTAAAGCAGATGTTAATCACGTCTCAGATTAGTGCTACCTGATACACTAATAGATGATTTTAATACTGCTCCATTTGAGAAAATAAAATCTGTAGATTAAAGTTCAGCTGGAAGGTTGTGACTCAATCTCACAAGTATGTCTATGAAGTAGTTCCTTAAAAGGAAAGAAAACAAATAAAAATATTTTACAATCAAAGATAGCTACCAGATTTCTAGGAGGTTAGGATTCGATTCCCAAGTGTTTTTAGAAAACTGTCATATCTATATCAAGTAAAAAAACAATTTCTACCTTGGCAGTCCTTTGTTTGCCTTATTCTTTTAGAGCTGCTTAATAATGCTCCTTTCCCTCTGTTTCCTTAAGAAGAATCTTCTCCAAACCTTCATGGTTTGGTGAAACAATAGTTTCCTATAATTTTTCAAAAAGAGAAATGGTATGGTTTGAGGAAGACATCTTCTGAGGCCCTCTTCTAAGGCCTGCATCAGGATTTTCAGAATTGATCTCTATAGAACTCCAGCAGCTCCTTAACATGCCCCATGAGAAAGAAGGTAGCATCATCAAGTTTAAGTTAGATATTATGTTAGAGATTCCTATACAACCTCATAAAAATTGTGAGAAGCTCCGTGATAAAGAAACTTGTTTGCTATTGTTTAACACAATGTTTCCCTATCATATTTAACATAAACTTTCCCCCCCCCCAGTTACAATACAGTGTCATCTGTGGAGCTGTCCTGTGGAAAGCACTCTGGGAAACACTAATATACCATCAATGAGAAATAGCCACAGGAATGTGAGAATGAATATTTAACTTATGACCTGATCACTTCCATTGGGGTAGCACTATTAATTGATAGTAGTTTTATATTTACTTTTTGTATCATTGAAATCCTTCTCTCTGTGGAGTGTGCAGCATTTTCTATTGATGACCTTACAGAAAAGGTCTAATTTGTGCTGATGTTCATTGTTATAACCCTTCTTGCGTGGGCAGACAGAAGTGAGTTCTCCCTGTAGGCTATCTCTAGGCAATTGTCCATAACTCTTTCATCCCCTTAAGATTTCCCTTTAGCCATTTTTTTCTCCTCCCATGATGTTTCTGCAGATCCTTTTTTAAGCAGGTACAGAAACACAAAACTCATGTTCTCTATTTTTTCAACATGTAGGCCCATCTAGGTTATTTTGCATACTGTTTCCAATTCTATATTTAGACAGCTGTTTTTTTTAATTAATTTATTTATTTTTGGCTGCATTGGGTCTTCATTGCTGCTCTTGGGGGGCTCTCTCTAGTTTCAGTGAGCAGGGGCTACTCTTCATTGCGGTTAGTGAGCTTCTCATTGTAGTGGCTTCTCTTGTTGCAGAGCATGGGCTCTAGGTGCTCAGGCTTCAGTAGTGGTGGCACACGGGCTCAGTAGTTGTGGCTCTTGGGCTTAGTTGCTCCACGGCATGTGGGATCTTCCTGGACCAGGGCTCGAACCCATGTCCCCTGCATTGGCAGGTGGATTCTTAACCACTGAACCACCAGGGAGGCCCTAGACAGCTGTTTTTAATTTCCAGACTATATCTTATACTACCAGCTATTGACTATTTGCATGCTTGAATAGCTAACTACTTTATCAAGTCTGATTTGCATTTAATTTCTCTCTTTTCTGTTTTAATTACTTTTTAAAAATTGTCACTTTCTGCAAACTGAATGAAGGCATCCTTCATCTAAGACACTGATAAAATTTTCAAGCAACTCAGATCCCAGATTCTTCTCTCCACCTCCACTCATGCTTCTAAAATTTTTCCTCAATGTAGTCCCACTCACTCACAAACAAATTGTGAATATTACTCCTTTCCCTTAGATCCATGTGGTGTCTACATAAGGTATCTTGTCAATGAATGTGTCAGGAAAACATCAAGCCATTCAACAAGCCTTATCAGAATAATATTGTCTACACCGTATATTCTGAGCTTACTAGTGAAAATATCATTTGGGAAATAAATGCCTTATGTGATCACACAAATTGTATCTATTATTTTTTTCATATTTACAGAGTTTGTTTTCCTATGATAATTTGAAATTAAATTCATCTGTCGTACCTCCATTTCCTAAGGTCATGTCATCTCTATGCTAAACAGGTATTAAGGTAGGTGATTGCTACCTCATAGTTTTATAAGATTTATTTATTCTTGCATATTTTAACATTTCTGAAACCAGGATGAATCTTACAACTGATGGTATTCTAGCAGCATGACGGGTTTAATCGGCAGAGGTTTTTCTTTCTTAAAGATGCATATAACAGTGATGAATCAGATTCACTGAAGATTTGATGAAATACGTAGTTTAATGCTCCCAATATATAGAGTACAAGGCTCTGTGACTTGGTGAGATTTTTAGAGGAGAATTAAAATAATGTAATATATCAATTGTTTCATGTTTATAAAGAGTTTCCATGTACATTGTATTACTTGATTAATATAATATAAGTGGTCTTGTTATTAGTCTAAATTTATACCTGAACACACACACACACACACACACACACACACACACTTAAGTGACTTGCCCAAGGACACAGATTCACAAGGACAGGAACTAAGTTTATTTTATTTACAGAGCATAAGATAGTGCTTGGTGTATAGTAGGAAATTCACACATATTTGTAGAAAGGATAAAAGAATGAAGTTGTGCTAAGTTTAACTTATTTTCATGTAAATACTTTTCCCTTCCGGCTATAACATTGGCTCTTCCTCTTCATCTCTCTCCAGTACTTTATTGTTTCTCACGGATGGCAAATTCATTAAGGGGTAAGACCAAGTAAAAACACATTAAAAATTATTGTGATAATATAGAAAACATTTAGAGTTGGAAGAGATTTTAGAGATCATGCAAGCCTTTCTTCTTCATCTTAAAGGAAGGTAAATCAAGGACCAGAGATACTAAATGTTGCACTGCTGACCTGTCTGTCTTTCCAACTGGCTTGAGTTCCTTGAAGGCAGCAACTGTGAGGTTTAATTGTGTTCCTGAGTCTAACATGGTTAGTGTCTGGTACAGAGAAGGCATCTGATAAATACTTATTGAAATAATCTAAAGACCATCAGGGCAGGACATCACTACTACATCCCCAGCTCTTAAATTGTATATAGTAAGCAAGTTGATAAATATCTGTTGATTGGATGAATTAATGAATTTAAAGATGAAAATGACTTTTGCAAGTTTTCTTCTTCCATGTGTTGGAGGGATAAACATTTCCTTGGCCCCTTTAGAGTCCCTGACTGAAAATTAAACTGGCAAAGAAAGATTAACAGGAGAAAATCATGTAAATGTATTCAATCTAAGTTTTATACAACATGGGAGCCTTTGCAAGGAAATGAAGACTGGAAGAAGCTGTTAGGCTTGAGTGTTTTTTATACCAGGTTTGATAAAGAGTGGAAAGTTATGGAAAAACATGATAGGAAAAAAGAATATGAGCTAATAAGGGTAGTTAACTAAAGGAAGCTTAGCAAAGCCTGCTGGTTCATGTTCCTCTCAGTGTCCCTCCATCTTCAGAGATAAAGGTGCTACTTTCCTCCTGGTAAAGTGAGGACATCTGTCACACGAGGTTCTTATGACCTGCTTTGGGGGAGAAGGGAGAGGTCAGAGAGTCATTCTTGCACCTGCCACTTCTCAAATTCCTTCAGCTTACAAAATTCCATGTTAAAGTGCCATATTTTGGGGTAGTGTGTTCTTTTTTTAATTACATTTATTTATTTATTTATTTATTTATTTATTACCATAATCACTTTATTTTTTTGAATTTTATTTTATTTTTTTTGTACAGTAGGTTCTTATTAGTTACCTATTTTACATATTAGTTACATATTAGTGTACATATGTCAATCTGAATCTCCCAATTCATCCCACCACCACCACACTGTCCCCACTTTCTTCCCTTGGTGTCCATACATTTGTTCTCTACACCTGTGTCTCTATTTCTACCTTGGTTTTTTTTTTTTACCATAATCACTTTATTTTTTAATTTAATTTTATTTTAATTTTATATTGGAGTATAATTGATTTACAATGTTGTGTTAGTTTCAGGTGTACAGCAAAGTGATTTAGTTATACATATACATATAACTATTCTTTTTCAGATTCTTTGCCCATGTAAGTTATTACAGAGTACTCAGTAGAGTTCCCTGTGTTATACAATGAGTCCTTGTTGATCATCTATTTTATATATAGTACTGTGTATATGTTAATCCCAACTTCCTAATTTATCCCTTCCCCCTGACCTTCCCCTTTGGTAACAATAAGTTTGCTTTCTAAGTCTGTGAGTTTGTTTCTGTTTTGTAAATAAGTTCATTTGTATCATTATTTTAGATTTCACATATAAGTGATATCATATGATGTTTGTCTTTCTCTGCTGACTTGCTTCACTTAGTATGATCATCTCTAAGTGCATCCATGTTGCTGCAAATGGCATTATTTCATTCTTTTTTAGGGCTAATATTCCATTGTATATATGTACCACCTCTTCTTTATTCATTCATCTGTCGATAGACATTTAGGTTGCTTCCATGTCTTGGCTATTGTAAATAGCACTGCAATGAACACTGGGAGTGCATGTATCTTTTCGAAGTATGGTTTTCCCCTGACATATGCCCAGGAGTGGGATTGCTGGATGATGTGGTATCTCTATTTTTAGTTTTCTAAGGAACTTCTGTACTGTTCTCCATAGCAGCTGTACCAATTTACATTCACACTAACAGTGTAGGAGGGTTCCCTTTTCTCCACACCCTCTCCATCATTGATTGTTTGTAGACTTTTTGATGATAACCATTCTGACCAGGGGATAGTGTGTTCTTAACCCCATCCCAGGACATCTTAAAAAAAATCACTTTAGGGGGCTTCCCTGGTGGCGCAGTGGTTGAGAGTCCGCCTGCCGATGCAGGGGAAACGGGTTCGTGCCCCGATCCCGGAAGATCCCACATGCCGCGGAGCGGCTGGGCCCGCGAGCCATGGCCGCGGAGCCTGTGTGTCCGGAGCCTGTGCTCCGCAACGGGAGAGGCCACAGCAGTGAGAGGCCCGCGTACAGCAAAAAAAAAAAAAAAATCACTTTGTTATCAATCTCTGGCCGTCAATATTCTCCACTTCATGGCTAGATTGTGGTACAAATAGTATCTGGGATTTTTGGTTACTGATATTTTAGAAAGTGACTGACATTTCTGCCTGTGACTTTTTAAGATAATAAGCTGTGTCTGGTCATAAAGATGGGGCTGCTATATCAGGAACATTTGGATGTGCCCAATAGGCCCTCCCTCTTACAGAAGAGTTCCTCCTTTCATTGCACTGTTTCTTTTGCATCTTCCCTGCGACCTCATCAAATAAACGTTCCACCTGGCTGATAGTTTAGGGTTCATTGAACTGCTCCGTGGGCTCTACCAGATGTTGCTCTTGGTGTTATGATGTCCTAGAAGTTGGCTCCATCTGCCAAAATTCCTTCTGTGGAAACCTGCAGGTCAGATTATTTGCATGAAATTATTCTAGAGTTACAACTGGGATATTCAATATGGAACAATAATTTGATGCTGTAGCATGACATTGTCTGTGATAGTGATCCAGGCTAGGTGAACTCTTCTTGTCCTTCAGGACTGTACACCAGTCTCTCTTGTGTCTCAAGTTATTAGATCTCTTCACGCCTGCATGGTTTTTGCAGTCCATTTTTCTCCTGACCATTTGTGTTTTTGTTCTTTCTTTCTTTTTTTTTTTTTCTCCTTCCCTGGCTCTGAGTCTGTCTCTTTCCCTCTGCTTCTCACTGGGGATAATTGTCAGCAATTTTTTGGTGCCATTTATGGTGTCACAGGTGAACTATCACAACTTGCATCCAGATTTAGATCCCTTTATAAATGCATGTATCCCCAAAATATAAGGTTTGGAAAGCTTCTGGGTTGGTGCACACATCCATGCATAGGAATTGACACCAAAATTGTAGAATCACTAGATACTTGGGAAGGCAGATTATCTCAAAACATGTGTTAAAATGATAAATTTGCAAAATTATTTTTTTTGATCTGTGATTCTATAATATTTCCTTTTTTACCCTCATCTGATAACTTGCTAAGTTCTGCCTTGAATTATAAAAATCAACATGAGAAACTGCTAGAATCAGGTACTGGGGCACACAGCTCATGAATGTAATAAGAAATTTTGCATTAATATTTGCAGATGATTGACTTTATGAAATAACTCCAAACAACACATTTCATCTTTCCTAACACTTTCTTTCAGCTACTTAAACACCAAACTCTTCATGACCTCCAGTCCTTCATATGCACTGCTATTCCCCCAGTAGGAATGTTCTTGCCACCATTCTCTGAATTGGTAATCATTCACTTTCTTGACTGTTATCACCTCATAGAAGATTTCCCTGACTGCTCTATTTAAACAAATTTGCCTGTATCTTTTCTATCACAACTCTTTTTCCTCTTTCCTTCACAAGTCCCATTGTAGCATGTAGTTATTTTATTTATGTGCCTGTGTTATTGGAGTTTTTGGTCTGTCACTTTAAATACAATATAAACTTCATATATTCTATTGAGAAAGGAACTGAAATAAGAATGTATGTATGTCTCTGCCCCAGTTCCAGCTAATATTTGGTCTTTGAACCTGGTTCTTGACCAAAAGCTCCTAAAACCCTTATAATTTCCCAGGTAATAGGTGTGTCTGACACAGAGCCTCTAAATACCTGGAAATTTCCTGGGTGATAGGAGCATCTTTTGTCCTAATGAGGCATCTCTTGGTGGGCTCCTGGATGGCAGCTAGTCATCAGAAAGACCAAGTCATAATTAGAAGCTTGGAACTTTCATCCCCACCCCTCATTCTCCAGAGAGGGGAGAGGGATTGGAAACTGAATTAGTAATAGATCATGCTTATGGGATGAAGCCTCCATAAAAAATAACCGAAGTCTAAGGTTTGGAAAACTTCTGGGTTGGTGAACACATCCATGTGCCAGGAGAGTGGTGCACTCCAATTCCATGGGGACAGAAGTTCTTGTACTCAGGACCCTTCTGGACCTTGCTTTATGTATCTCTTCATCTGTCTGTTCATCTGTATCTTTTATGATATCTCTTACTAGAAAATAAACTAGTAACTGTAAGCCAGTGTTTCACTGGATTCTGTGAGCTGATATAGCAAATGATCATATCCAAGGAGGGAGTTGTGGGAACCCTGATTTATTGCTCGTCAATCAGAAGCACCATGGACAACCTGGGACTTGCAATTTACAGTTGAAGTGGAGGCAGTCTTGTGAGAATTGAGCCCTTAGCCTGCAGAATCTGATGCTATCTCCAGGTAGATAGTGACAGAGCTGAATTGAATTGGATACCCAGCTGGTGTCAGAGAGATGGTCTTTATGGGAATAAATCCCCATATATTTAAAGTAGTATTATCAATGTAAAAAAAAGAAAAAAAGTGCATTTTTCACTTTATGATATCCAAATCTCTTTTTCTCTTCATTGTATTCCTAGTATCCAGCCATAGCATAAGCTCAATAAATAATAGTTAATGTGCCATGCATTGTTCCACATACTTTACATCTGTTAACTCACTTGTTTTTACAACAAACCTAGTGGAGGATATTGTTATCATTTCTATGTTGCAGCTAAGGAAACAGAGACACAGAAAGATCAAATCACTTGTCCAGGGCCACACAGCTAGTTTGTGGATTAGTTGGAACTTCAGACCCAGGAAATCTGGCTCTGGAATCTGTGCTTTTAATGAATACATTCATTATTATATATAATAACTTCTTACATATAAGAAGTTAAGTGGGGCTTCCCTGGTGGCACAGTGGTTGAGAATCTGCCTGCTAATGCAGGAGGACACGGGTTCGAGCCCTGGTCTGGGAGGATCCCACATGCCGCGGAGCAACTAGGCCCGTGAGCCACAACAACTGACCCTGCGCGTCTGGAGCCTGTGCTCTGCAACAAGAGAGGCCGTGATAGTGAGAGGCCTGCACACCTTGATGAAGAGTGGCCCACACTTGCCACAACTAGAGAAAGCCCTCGCACAGAAACAAAGACCAAACACAGCAAAAATAAATAAATTAATTAATAAAGTAAACTCCTAAAAAAAGGAAGTTAAGTAATAAAGGAAAATGTTCTAAGGCAAAAGTAGGTGATGCCCTGAAATAATGGTAAAAGTATCCCAAATAACTTTGAAACACAAGCAATAATATTTTCCCTGAATGTCCTCTGAAAAAGAAGAATGATTTCCAGGCTAGTTGAACTACACTGTTGTAAGCTTTAAGGCATTGTTAATATATTAACATATCTAAAGAAAGAATGTGTCAATCATAAGGTGGATTATTCTACAATGGAAATAAACAACACACAAGGGAGAATTAAAGGGGTGTTACTAGGCTAAGGAAGCTATCATCCTTCCCACTCTCTGCCAGTCTGAGAAGGAAGATGGCAACTTGATAAACTCCTTACAGGTGTTCTTTTTTTTTTACTGTGGTAAAATATACATCAAGTCGAGTCTACGTTTTCACCATTTCTCTGTGTTCATTTTAAAAGCCTCAGCTGAGATTTTTGTGTAGCTAATGAGCAGCCATTAGGATGTATGTGCACCAGTCATACACTTATTTCTTAATTTCTTGTTATACATAGATTTGAGCAAGCATAATATTAAAGATGGGGGTGGGAGCAAGGATTGGATGGAGAAGTAGAAGAAAGAAACTAAAACTGCTCTGCATCGCTATGCATGGTAAGCATACAAGCTAACTCCAGTGCAGACAGGGGGAACTTGCAAATAACAGAAGAGGTGGTGAAATGCTTATCTTCCTAGAATGAATTAATACTTTCCTTTGGGAGGGGTCACATATGTCCTATGCAACAGTGAACTTCTGCAAGAAGCATAAGGCATTTTTGTGACCATGCTTGGGTAGAGATCTTTAAAGTAAACGCCAAAAATGTGTTGCTTGTGTGTCTTAGAGTGTCACTTCCTCACTGGACTACCTTGTCTAGTGTGACTGACGTAGAATAACATATTTGAAGAAATACATGGCCAGAGAGGGAGGTGTACAATGGATTCTGGACAAGAGGTGTGAGGTTTCTTAAAAGTCATCATGGGAGACCTACACGGCTTTTACAAAATAGGAGTGGACTCATGGCCAGAAATTAGTGTTAGGGGAAAATTGATATGCCATGGAACTTTAAATGGTATAATTTTGCAAAAGGAAGTGAGAAACAAACCATAAACAAAATGAGACTTGGTTCATCACCACCCTCAAACCCCCAGGAACTTGAAGGATCACAGTGAGAAGATATTTCAGTTCTTGAACTCCAGGGTAGAAGAAAGCAGCTGGAAAGAACTTTTAAGAAGTTCTTAATTTTTTTTTCTTAAAAAAAAGAGGGCTTCCCTGGTGGCACAGTGGTTGAGAGTCCACCTGCAGATGCAGGGGACACGGGTTCGTGTCCCTGTCTGGGAAGATCCCACATGCCGCAGAGGGCTTGGGCCTATGAGCCATGGCCGCTGAGCCTGCGCGTCCAGAGCCTGTGCTCCGCAACGGGAGAGGCCACAACAGTGAGAGGCCCACGTACTGCTTTTAAGAAGTTCTTTCAAAAGCCAAGGGGATGACTTGGAGGAGATGGACTAAAAACCATCCATAAATGTTAGGAAGAGGGCTTTGATGAGGAGGGTATAACTAGCAACTGAGGCTCTGGTCTTCCAAGCATAGTAAAAGAAGAGGGTGCACTTCCCAATATACAGTCTATCTGGTTCCAGGGGAGGGTGGATCAGATTACCCAAGTCTGAATCAATAAACATCAAAACAGCAAACAATGTGTTTTTGTTTCAAGACTGATATACTAGCAAACATCTAATTAACAATTAGTTTTCCATATTGCTTGTTTATATAAAAGAAATGTACTGCCAAAGAATTTTTATGTTTGGTCCACTTGGCAATTAGAATTATCTATCAATTAATACACTGGCATTCTTATAGTAATTTGACTTGTCTTGTAATTTGCCTGCTAGGCGAGGTTGTACTGGCTGTAATCTCTGTGTGTCTGTTCTCTTTGGATATTATGGTTCTCATTCCATGCTAATTAACTACCATTTTATGCATCAGTCCATATGGATCTGGTTAATATGTGTCACTTCTGAAAGATGGTTCCATGCTTAATGTGCTGAAGAAATCTAGTTTCTGAGACAAAGGGTGAGGACAGATGCGGAGTGTGATTAATTTATCATCACCCTTGCCTTGGTGTCTTTGTTGTCAGTAAAACTGAGCTCCCCAGCTGAACTTCTTGAATTTCCGTGTTACCATGACTTGCCATTCCAGTGAACCTTCTACCTCTTGTATATTAGAAGTATTGCCATGTGCAGGTTTGTATGTTGTATTTCCACAGAGATTTCCTGTACTACAGCAGCCTTTGAGTACCCATTTTTCTGAAATTTACAAATAAAACCATTGAGGACTATACTGCTCCTTAACTAAGCTCTTGTAATTTTTTTAGTGTTATAGACTAGCGCTGAATGGGTTCAGTGTGGTGTTCTCTATGGCCCACAGAGGGTAGGGTGTTCCAGATCTTGAATATAAGCAAAAAACCCTTACAGATTATAAACAGAGGAACTGTCATCTCACCACTCTCTCAAGCCATTAATTTTGCTTGGCTCCTGAAAGCTGTTGCGGTTGCCAGATCATGTGACTCACACACAAGATTTCTCCTGCTGTAAAACCTGCTCTTGTCACTGCCCTGTACTAATGTCCATTTGAAATAGAATTTGAAAATATAGGAATCGGGATCTTAGAGCCCCACTCTTAGCTTTAAACTCTTTAGTCAATTTTTGACTTTGGATAATTTACTTTCATAACAGAATTTTTAATGCACTATGAAGCATCTCTATGATAGGGATATACATTTCATACCTTTATATTTTAAATTCAGAGGAATAATATATAAAAGAAACATTGTGCCCATACTGTTTGATCACCTGCTGTTAAATTTGCTTGCGACATTTGTGGGACAGAATAACATAGCAATTACACTGGAGTTACTTGTATATCTTAGTCATTGTTTATGCATTGATGCATTCAAGTTAACTGAAAATCCACTATCTTGTGGGCAGGCAGAAAAGTGTCATTTAATCATTACAGTGCATTGTCAATTCAGATTTCTTGAAAAATTAGGTCTTTTGTTATTTTTTGCAAGAGATCATTTACATAACTTTTAAAAGACACTTGGAAGACATAAGTTATGAAAGTATATTGCTCCATACTTGTACTTATATAAAAAAAAACATTTAGGGCATGTACATAAATATCTGTAAGTTAATGCTATGCAGTTCTGTCGTGAGGTGGAAAAAGAGGCATAAGAAGGGAATGTGTTTAGCTTAATTACAAAAGCCTGTTTTTAGAATGTATAGATTTACAGCTCATGACACAAGTTCCTATTTTGAATGAAAAAAATCTTGCAATGAAGTAACATAAAATGGTTTCTGGTACATTTTGACCAATGAGGTATAAATGAGGAGGTCACAGAAGCACATTTAGAGTAAGTTGGCTCCAATACAAAGGGGTATCAGAACAAAATCGTCCCATCACATTCTAACTTGTGTTCCAGATATTTATGTCATGGCTTTCTCTTTCTTATTAACATTTCTGAGGAAAACTGGTTCTGCTTCATTTTTACATCTTCTATGGAGGCTTAGACAATACCTTGTGTAGAATTGATGTGGAACATGTGAATATTTAAAGGGAATTGTAAAGAACATCATTAATATGTTGGTGCCATCTTTAAGGCACAGCTGGAGACCAGACTCTGGAAATATTGTCACAGTGAGGTTACGCTACTTTTCAAATAGAAAACTTCTTGTTATTAGTAGTAATTAGAATGAGGGAAGAGTTTCATATCCAACATGTTACCACAATAAAAAAAACTACAAGATTTATGTTTCACGTGAAAAAAACTAATTCTAATGACAGATAACGTATCTACATGGATATTTGAATAAAATTAAAAAAAAAAATTGCTCCTGGTTGGATGGGTCTCAGGTTGTCCTCCCAGATTGGATGGTGCAGCAGGCTGGGCTTCACCATGAACAGGGCCTCAGTCTGGATTCTGCCAACAGCTTGGGCCACAGGCTGTGTCTGAATTTGGGCAGGGTTACAGGCTAGCCTTCGTAGTTACGTAGGCCACTGGCTGTTCTCTGCTGTCTGGCAAGTTTGCGGTCAGGGGTCCCTGGTAGTATGGGGCCGCAGGCTGTGCTTTGAGGTTGGGCAGCAGTGTCACTGGCTGGGCTCCCTGCTAGGCAAGGCCACAGGCCCTATTCAGCAATTGGGCAGGGCTGCAGGCTGGCATTTACTGTTGAGGTGGGCTGTAGGCTGGGCTCCACACCCAGGGGTACCACAGGCTGGGCCCTGGGATGCCTGGGCTTGTTGTTCAGGCTCTTTGGTTACATGGTGCCAGAGGCTATGCTCAGCTGCTGGCTTGGCTCCCTGCCCTGGTGGGGCTATAGGATGGGTTCCAGGGCTGCCAAGGTTCTCTGGTCAGGTAGGACTGTAGGCTACACTCAGCAGTTGGGGAGGACTGCAAATTTCCATCCTTTCCCAAATTAGGTGGTAAGAGGCTCCATGGCCAGTACAGCCTCTTGACTGGGACCCAAATTAGACAGAACTGAGCTCCCTGGCCAGACTGGGCCACCCTCAGCTGTGCAGATGGACAGAGCTCCTGGCTGGGATCTTTGTTTGGGTACTGCAGCAAGCCAGAACACAGTCCACTAAGATCTGAACCCTGGTTGCCATAAGCCTCCACCTCCTTCTCCATCGTTGTTTAATCCCCAGGGGTCAAGTCCCACAGATTTCCCCAGGGATCCCCATGGAAAAGACCTGCATGAGCCTCTCGGGAAGCTTCCCACAATGCTGGGGGAACTGAATGCCCATGTTGGGTTCTCTTTACCCTCCGGAGAAGCCATAATCCCAGGAGGCCTTCTCGGTGAAGGGGTGTGGCTGTGCCAGTGTGAGGGAGGGGCAATGCCAGCAGAATGTAGCCTATCCTCTTCCTCTTTAATGTGCTCCTTCACCGTCTCTGTAGTCCAGGGGGTGCTTCAGCCTCACCCACAGTCCTGGGATTTTCACAGTGGTGTCTTGTTTATGGATATTTGCTCCTTGGTCTTCTTGTGAGAAGAATGGAGTCAGGAACAACTTATGTCACCATCGTGATTGATAATATGTATCTTAAGCAGTACTTCCTTGGCCTTCCCTTGTCTAAACTGCAAAACTCACATCTCTTACTTCCATGAAATAATTCTGTATGTGTCCAGGCAGCATTTGTAAATGCTTATGGACTAAACCTCTCAACTGTCCACCATGTCTCTTCTCTGCTTACTAATACATAAACAAATGGGTGTGGCTGTGTCCCAATAAAACTTTATTTATAAAAACAGGCAGTAGTTTGCTGATCCCTATGCTATTTTAGAAATGTTAGATGTCAAACTTTGTTCTCTGTTAACTTACCTGCTACTTGGTGTGCTGTATATAATTGATGCTCAATGCAAAATTTCTGAATAAATGACTTAAATTATTGGTTCACATGAATTTCAGTCAAACTACCTGTGATGCAAGGAAGAAACAAGTATTATTTCAGGCTAAATTGCTAACTAATGGATTCAAGGTTTTTCCATGTTTTTTTCATTGTAGTGAATGTTTCCTAAGTCTAAGTCTGCAAGCACAAAACTCTGATAGTCTTTATTTGGAGTGAATAGAAACTGTTGAGCCTTCTAATCTCTACCATAAATTGTAGAGGTAATTAATTTCAAGACTGTGGACAATATAAAAAGAGTGAACCAACTTTTGAGGGCTTATCTCTGTTTCATCTGGAAGCAAATGATTTCATTTTTCTCCAAAGGAAAATTGGTTCTTGGTCAACCAGTGGTAGAAAGTTCTATTTTTCTTCCATAAACTAGTAGAGATATAATCACCCTATTTGAATTATTATGTGACTGATTCAGGCACTGATATACTGGTGTTTGTATGTGTGTGTGTGTGTGAGGTTTGAGTGGGAATTGTACATAATACAAGACTGTGCTGAGTATGCAGTAGAGATTTAATCAATCAATAGATTGGTTATCTTAATGGTAAAACAAAACAAACAAACAAACAAAAACCCAACTCTCTTCTGTGAAATCTCTCATCACTTAACTTGAGCTGTACAATTTATTACTTTTATAGGTTCTTTGGTTAAGTTCTGTGCATGTTTTATGTGTAAGGTTTTGTTTATTCAGTATTGTTTTCTGAAAGAGTTTTTAGTTTTTGTCTCTAATACCTTACCTTGCCATTACTCAAAATACTTCAAACAGATTGCTGGCTTTTCCTTTCTATTAGAATTTCTCACACACATTTACACAAATATGTAATGATAGTCAAGTTTCAAACTGCATTGGCTAAGAACATGGTGAGAGATTAAGAAAGCCTGGAGTAAGATTCTAGAGCTCAGAAGGCTGGTTTAGGGCTGTTTGTGTCGCTAATAGGGGTTGGTGAAGAAGGAATGATTCAAATTTGAGTTCAGGGAGATTTGGGAGAGGAGACAAATGGAATGAATATTTAAGACACTGATGCCAAATGTCTCCTTCTCTCCCTTATGAGCTCTCTCTTAGATAAAATCTAATTAACTCATTGTTTTTAGGGGTATGGGCTTTTTCAGGACAGTGGAGGCTGAAATGAGCCTTGCTTTAAGACTGACCTAGATTCTTCACAGCTTTTTCTACTGAAAATACATATCTTACTTTTCTTAAAAGTTTTTTTTCCATCGAGTTACTTTTCTTGTTGACAAATTTGTAACAGATAGAATAAGGTTTTATTTGACCTCTAATAAACCTAGGTACAACAGAAGTACTATACTTAACACTGATGACTCTAACGTGTATATTAATCAAACCAACAAGCTTTCAATACCAGATATCAGTTTAGTACCGAATATTTTCCAGATGATATGAACCTGAAATTCATTCTGGCTACATAGTTTTTTTTTTTATTTCTGAGTATTTATATAAGCGCTTAATTTTTTTAAATCTGATTAAGTAGAGCTCTTTTACAAATTGATTTTTGGCAATACCATACACCTACAATGGACATATAGATACGTATGAACACACAAACAAACACAGAGGCCTCATATTTCCCATTCCAAAATTTCAGCCCTGAGTCAGGTACAACATAAAAACCATCAGTTACAAGAGGTTGGATTCAAATTGGGCTTCTAGCAGGTGGAACAAATCAAGGTCACCTACCTAGATGGCTAAATTCTTTTTAATACTGTTTATAGAAAAGACACTTACAATTTCTATTTATTCTTGGGCTTCCCTGGTGGCACAGTGGTTAAGAATCTGCCTGCCAATGCAGGGGGCACAGGTTCAAGCCCTGGTCTGAGAAGATCCCACGTGCCGCAGAGCAACTAAGCCTGTGCACCACAACTACTGAGCCTGCACTCTAGAACCCGCGAGCCACTACTACTGAGCCCATGTGCCACAACTACTGAAGCCCGTGCGCTTAGAGCCTGTGCTCCGCAGCAAAGAAGCCATCACAATGAGAAACACATGCACCACAATGAAGAATAGCCCCTGCTCGCCACAACTAGAGGAAGCCTGTGTGCAACAAAGAAGACCCAATGCAGCCAAAAATAAATAAATAAATAAATAAATAAATAATTTAAAAAGACTGACTTAAAAGCAAGGGAGGAAAGACAGAACAAAAGCTGATACTGCTTTTATCTGAGTTAAACAAATGAGTTATCCAATCAAGTGGTTATAACTTAAACCCTGATAATTTAAAATATGATTGCCTAATTGATACATTTTTTTCTAGTAATGATATTTATGATATTAAGATGTAAGTTAGAAGCCCACAGTCTGGAGAGAACATTTTTGACCAGAGAATTAAAAACAAAAAACAAAAAAAACCCTTGCTTAAAATAACAGTGAAGCTCTGTGGTGCAATCAGAACACGCTTAGGTTGAAAACAGTAAGTTGGTTCTTACTATCAAAGCAATTATGAATTTATATACAGTAAAATCTATTCTTTTTGGTGCATGGTAACATGAATTTTGAAAAGTGAATATAATCATATAGCTCTCATAATCAGTACCATCACTCTCCAAATCCCTCTTGTTGTCCCTTCCTAGCCAAACTGTATCCCAACCTCAAAACCCTGGCAACCACTGAGCTGTTCTCTGACCTTTTGCTTTTTCCAAAATGTTATACCTGTATGGAATTGCATAGTACATTGCCTTCTGAGTCTGACTTTTTTTCCTTCAACATAATGCATTTGAGATTCATCCATATTTTGCATGTATCAATAATTGATCCTATCCTTTTTATTGCTGAGTAGAGTTCTATTGATGTAGTATCATGAATTTTTTATAAAATCTATTCACTAGTTGAAAGACCTTTTGGTTGTTTCTCGTTTTTGGAGATGAATAAAGATGCCATAAATATTTGCATTCAGCTTTTGTGTGAACATAAACTGTCAATCCTCGTGTGTAAATGCCTCAGCAAGGAACTTCTGGGTTGTATGGTAGGTGTGTTTTACTTTAGAAGAAACTTCCCAACTTTTATCCAAAGTAGCTGTATCACATTGCAGCCCTATCAGCAATGTGTAATTGTTCTAGTTCCTCAATTTCATCAGCACTTGGTATTGTTATGTTTTATTTCTTTTTTACTTCTAGTATCTGTGTGGTGGTATTTCATTGTGGTTTTAATTTGCATTTCCCAAGTGATAATAATATCGATGATTTTTCATTTAAGTACTTGCCATCTGAAGTAGTTTTGATATATTTCTATATATTGTTGCTAAAACAAAGTACCACAAACTTAATGGCTTACAAAACAACACAGATTTATTATCCGATAGTCCTGGATGTCAGAAGTTTAAAATCAGTTTCACTAAAATTAACACTTAAAAACAAGGTACTGGCAGATCTGTGTTCCTTCTGAAATCTAGGAATGAATCTATTTCCTTTCCTTTCCCAGCTTCTAGAACCTGTTTGCATTCCTTGGTTGTTGACAACTTCCTCCATCATCAAAGCAAGGTGTATAACGTCCTCTTTACTCTATGACCTCTGCTTCTCAACTTATATCTTCTGTCTCTGACTCTGATCTTCTTGCTTCCCTCTTCTAAGGACCATTGTGACTGCATGAAACCTACCCAGGTAATCCAAACCAGACTCCTCATCTCAAAATATTTAATAAAATTGCAACTTCAAAGTTCCTTTTACCTTAAGTAATGTAATACATTCACAGTTTCTGGGGATTGGGATGTAGACACATTTGTGTGACCATTGTACAGCTTCCCAAGCCACCCATATATCTTCTTTGGTGAAGTTACCTTTCAAATCATTTGACCACTTTTTACATTGGGTTGTTTGATTTTTACTGTTGAATTTTGAGAATTCTTTATGTAGTTTGGATGCTAGTACTTTGTCATATATATGATTTTCAAATATTTTCTCCCAGTCTGTGCCTTTTCTTTCCATATTTAAACCAGTGTCTTTCACAGAGTAAACAAATTTGACTATTTTTCCTTTCAGTTCTATTAAATTTTGCTTCATTTATTTAGATATTTGGTTTTTAAGGGTATGTGCATTTAGAATTTTATTTCTTGCAGGAGAGACCTTTTAAATTCATTAAGTAATGTCTCTGGCAATTTTCCTTGTTATGAAATCTGGTTTCTCTTATATTAATATAGATACTGTAGCTTTCTTTAGATTAGTATTTGCATAATATCTCTTTATTCATTGCTGTTCTATTTCATTGCATGTATTATATTTAAAACATGTTTCTTACAGACAACATATAATTGGATATTGATTTTTTCTGCCCAATATGACAATGATTTTTGTTTCATTTGTGTTGTCATGACATTTAATTAAAAAGAGTGATATATTTGTTGGAGCAATAAATTATACAATATGATTGGATTTTGGTCAACTATTTTATCTCTTTCTATTTGTTCCTATGATTTTCTTTCTCTGCCTCCCTTTTTCCTACCTTCTTTTTAATAATTTGAATATTTTAATATTCCTTTTCAGTTTATCTACTGATGTTTTAGATGTATCTCATGGTATTACTCTTTAGAGGTTATTTTAGAGAGTAAAATATACATATCTCACTTTTCATATACACTTGAAGTTCATATTTTATCTTCTCAAAGAAAATATAGAAGCCTTATAACCCTACTCCTTTAACTTCCCTGTTTTAGGTTATAATTGTCATATGCAATATATCTATGTTCTTTGAACTAACAACTGGACAATAGTATTGTTTTTGTTTTCGAGAGTCATCCATACATTAAAGAAATCAAAAGGGAAAACATTCATCTTACATTTACCCACAGCTTTACCATTTCTTTGGTTCTTCCTTCATTCCTGAAGTTTCAAGTTTCCCTCTGATGTCATTTCCTTTCTGCCTGAAAAATAACTTTAGCATTTCATTTGGAATAAGTATTTTAGCAACATATCCTCTTTGTTTTCCTCATTTGGAAAAATTTTTGTCTTTATTCTATGGAGGACATTTTTATTCAACATATAATTCTAGGTTGATGGTTGTCTTTTATAATGTAATATATATATATATATATATATATATATATATATATATCATCATATATATGTGTATATAATGCAATCACCTAGACAAGAGAATTATAGGTGAAGCAGCTTTATTATGATGTATTTTATCATGTGTTTCTTTGAGTCTATCTTGTTTGGAATTTACTGACCTTTAAAAATCTATACATTTATATCTTTCAGCAAGTTTGGGAAGTTTTAAGCCATCGTTTTTGCATATATATATGTATATCTCAAATGCATCAATGTTTTTGTTCTTTTTTGGGACTTCAGTGATATGAGTATTAACCCTTTTGATATTTCTCATAGGTTCCTGAGGCTGTGTTCTCATTTCATATAAATAATTTTTCTCATTGATTTTTTTAGGTTGGATTATTTCCATTGCTCTATCTTCAAGTGCAGTGATTCTTTTCTCTGACCTTTTCATTATTCTATCTATCTCACTGAGTGTATTTTTAAAGTTGCAGATATTTTATTTTTCAGCTCTAAATTTTCTATTCATTTCCTTTTTGTACTTATTTTTTGTAGTGAGAACTTCTGTCTTTCAAATTCATTTCTAGAGTGCTTATTTTTATGTCATAGAGTGTGCTTTAATAGCTGATTTAAAGTTATATCTAGATTATCTCAAGGTTGGCATCTGTTAATTATCTATTTTAATTGATCACGTATTCTTGGTTCTCTGTATATTCATTTTGTATTGTATCCTAGACATTTTGAACACTGCCTGCCAAGTTCTGAGCCATGTTAAAATCCTCTGAAAAATATGTTTTGTTTGTTTTAGCAGTCAATCATTAAAGTTAGATTCAAACAACAAGTTCTATCTAACCTCCAATGTTAGTTAAGTTTTCAAATCCTTTCTTATGTTGTTTTGGGTCGGCTCTCTGCGTGTGCCCCTCAGGTCTTAGTTTGGAAGTTGGGTGGTGGCTTATATCATTGTTTAATTCTCATAGCCTTAGCTATGTTTTTTTGTGCCTGCTTCATGCACACATAGCTTGGGGATGAGTCTGGGACATGTGTCAGTTCATACACAGAATTAAGGGGACTTCTCTTAAGGTTTTATTTTGCAGAACCTACCCCCCCCACCTCAGCATGCAGAGAACCTCTTTTTCAAGTTTTACTGGTCAGAAAATTGGTTAACCTATAGTGTTGGCCTCCTTCTCTGTCACACAGCTCTACATAGCTGTGGCAGCCCTGAGGGAGAAAAGGTCATGGGAAAAAGAAAGAAAAATAACAGATTTTTTTTAGACATTTTATTTCTAGGACCCATTTTCTGAGTTTCTCTAGCCATTTACTTTTTAAAAAAAATTTTATCTATTTTTTTTTACAGCAGGTTCTTATTAGTTACCTATTTTATACATATTAGTGTTTACATGTCAATCCCGATCTCCCAATTCATCCTCCCACTTCTACTTTCCCACTCTGGTGACCTCTAACATGTTCTTCCTTCCTTCCTTCCTTCCTTCCTTCTTTCTTTCCTTCCTTTGCCCTTCTTTGACCTTTTTTCCTTTTCTTTCCCTTTCTTTCCTTCCCTTCCTCCCTTCCTTCTTCCCTCCCTCCTTCCCTCCCTCCCTCTCTCCTTGCCTCTTCCCTCCCTTCCTTCCTCTCTCTCTCTCTCTCTCTCTCTCTCTCTCTCTCTCTCTCTGTCTCTCTCTCTCTCTCTCTTCCCTCTCCCCTTTGGAGCTTTCTATGCCCACACTGATGCTGCAGCACTGAACCTTAGTGACTGGGGCTGCCCATGAGCACTACAAGGAGAGAAAAAAATTAAGAAACAAAATTTGGCTGCTCTCCACAGGCTTCAACTCACAGGGGATACTTTCCTGGTCCTCTGGCCAGAAAGGAGGAATTTCTCTCTGGTGTTTTGGGGCTGCTGCACTGTTCCACAACTGGGGCCTCATTCTGTTCAAGCTGACAGACATAGGAGCGAAACAAACTTGGAAAGTCATTTCCCTAATGGGTCCTTTCTCACATTTTGACTTTGTTTCCCTCTTCTCTTGCTATTATTTATTTTTCAGCATCCTTGGGTAATTAAGCTTTAAATTCCCCTGAAGTTTTTAATTGTAACCAGTTGGGAAAATAGGCTGTAGGGTGCTTGGTCCATCTTGAACTGCATTGTTAAATCTAGTTACTACTATTTTGATTCTGTTTTCCTTGTTTTCTTCCTAGAGAGGTAGCAGAGGGTGCTGGTTATAAGTAGATTCTAGGACCAGAAAGCCTTGCTTTGAATTATGGTTCCATTCCTTACTGTGTAAAGTAAGACTTAGCCTTTAAAAAAAATTTGTTTGAAATTGGGACATAATAGTTTACTTCTTTATCGAGTTGTTTGAGGATTAAGTGAGTTAACATATAAAAAGTGATTAGACCAGTACTTGACACTAGAAACATGATGCTGCACAGTTCTAAAGGGCAACATTTGTAGGGTAGATGATCACAGTTGTCGGTGAGCTTGGAGTTGTGCAATGTGATGGCAGTTCCTGAGTCAGCTATTACTATTATTATTAATATTATTAATTGTTATGTTTTCTCTTAATTCCTGTGTTGTTTTATACTTCTAATTGCAAAGTAAACCTATATTTATTTATATTTTTAAACAATTGTCTTCCGAGGTTGAAGATACAGTTTGAATGAATCTGGTTGAAAAGATCATCTTCAATATACTATTCACTCTTATCTTGAACAAAAAAATACATAAATATTCCTCAGAGAGCTTAACACTTCATACACACTTATGCTAAATTGGTTCAATCACCAGCAAAAGAGAAAAAAAATGCTGATTCTCCTTTTATCTGAGGCTTCCTGCCCTGTTGGCTGAGGCAGGGAAGGATGCTTCTACAATGTGCTGCCTCTCATCACTAATTCCTTTCTCTTCTTAATGCGACCTATCATCAATCATCCATAAGCTGAAGCTGAGTCTCTTAGGAGGATTTGAATGTAGTTTTTCCCCAGATAATTTTATACCCAAAACATAATTACACATTGATCTGGTCACAAATCCTTATGTCTGTACTCATTTCCATTTCAAATTATTTCAAAACCCAAGAGAATATTAGAATTGTGAAATCCAATGTTGATTTCTGGTGGGAATTTTTTCTTTTTCAGATTAGAGACTGAAGAAATTTGAAATGCCTAATTCTAGAGTTGTTTTTTTTTTTTTTTCTTTGCGGTACGCGGGCCTCTCACTGTTGTGTCCTCTCCCGTTGTTGAGCACAGGCTCCAGTCGCACAGGCTCAGCAGCCATGGCTCACTGGCCCAGCCGCTCCGCAGCATGTGGGATCTTCCCAGACCGGGGCACGAACCTGTGTCCCCTTCATCGGCAGGCAGACTCTCAACCACTGCGCCACCAGGGAAGCCCTCTGGAGTTGTTTTAAACTGTTTGATCTTCAGGAAATGTTTACGTACCACTTTATGAACCATGGTATTTTGATTATTTCCTTCTTTATACTCCAAAATATAGCATTGTGACTAAGAATGCAAGTTTGAGAATCCTGGATTTGAATTCTGGCTTTGCCACTTATTAAGTGTGACTTTCCCTTTTTATACTTCAGTTGCCTCCTCTGTAAAAAGGGGATGATAATATCGTTTTCCTCATAGAATAGTTATATGAATAAAATAATTTCTTTATTAGGGCCCAGGATAGCTTCTGATGTATAGATATGTGCTACTTTATTTCTATTTTACAGATAAGGAAGATGAAGTACGGAAAAGCTAAGAAACTATTAATCTCTATGCTCTCCCCTTCACCTATAATTCTCTTGTCTAGGTGATTGCATTATAAGACAACTGGTCTTTCAGAAAAGCTAGGCATCTATAATAGCAATTTTTGGCTGTGCAGAAAATGTAACAAAATATCACAATATTTAGTACTAGCTTACTGATTGCCTGTCTTCTATGTATACTTAAAAAAAACACTGGGTAAAGGAAAAAAATAAAGGGGGAACTAAAATATTTGAAGAAAATAATGTTTGCAGCAATAATACCTTTCATAATGTTATGCTTAGAAAAATTGACCTGAATATCATGAAGGATTGCTTTATTATTTGTAAAGTCACTAAAACTTTCGAGATGCCTTTTGTTAGCAAAAATGAAGTGATATTTTTAACAAAAATTATGTTTCCTTAGATTTATTACTGTAATATTTCAATTTTGTTAGAATGCTTAGCCAGAGGATTCTAGGTAAAACAGCTATTGTAAGAGAGGAAATTCACCATTTCCTTTCTGGCTTATGTTGTTTAGGACCTTATTTTCATCTCTTAAAGGTATCCCATAAGTAAGTCCTCCATTTCTCCAACCCTTTCTCTGGCTGTGTTTTTGCTGTGAATGTAGTCAAGTGACAGAAAGCCACTGAAACAGCAGGACCATTTGAACTTCTGCACCTAAGATCCTGCTCTTCCCCTCTCCCCATGCCAAGCCTGTAATCAGACCTAAGTGAGGCCCCAGAAGGGAATTACTCTTTTACTCTGTCCACTGAAAAGAAAATTTACAATGTGAGAGTTGTGAGTTAAGTTTTATTTTGCATCAGATGAGAACTATAGCCCAGGAGACAGCCTCTCAGATAGCTCCAAGGAACTACTCCAAAGAGGTTGGGGGGAGGTCAGTATATATACGATTTTAGTGAAGCGGGGTATGTGCAGTTGAGCACACATGTTGGCAGAGGCTTGCTGCTAGTCACAAGGAGCAGATGTCTCCATTAATGATTTCAGTGTTTTTCTGGGTATGAGAAGATGCAAGAAATTAGGCTCATAAAATCTTCTCCTGAAAATAACTATCTGAAAGTCTGTTCTTCCAGTTTTCCCCAGAGCACAGAGTGCCTCATTCCTGATTGCTCCTTTCAGCTGAGCTGAAGGTCAGCAACTGTGGTGGTTAGTGATTTCATTCTTGTAGAACCAGATAGCAAGTGGCAATTTTTAGCTGGCAACTTACATTGAGATGTTTCTATGCTTATGAGTGTTTTTAAAGATAATCCTGAGATTCTTAGCCTTTACTAGTTTTAACTTTAACCTGCTCATCACTTGTATTAAGCTGCCCAATCTCTTAATGAGACTGTATCTGAAAAAGAAATTAAAAATCCATGCCACCTTTCAGACTGGCAACACTTTTCCTTTGTGGTCAGGTGCTATTGACTTATGAATTGAATCACATGGATTCTTGTAATTTTAGTCAACTAAATAATACTATTTAGTATTTAGTGTGACCCGTGAACTGTGCTAAGTGCTTTGGGGGCTCATTTAATTCTCACAATTAATCTATGCAATGGATATTTTTATTGTTATTATATCATTATCATCATCATCCTCATCATTATCATTATTTCCATTTACAGATGAGGAAACAGCAGCAAGACATTGTGTAACTGAGGGCCCCCAGCTAATAAGTGCAGTGTTAAGAGCTGAACTCTGATATCTGATATGAAAGCCTGTGCTCTCATGAATTCAGCTCAAATCCCCAGCTCTGCATCACCCCCACCCCTGCCTCCACTTATTTTGTTAACTCAGGTGACATTATATATTACAGGTCACCTTTTGGAGCCCATGTATCTGACATGAGAAACTTGTGATAGAATGAGCAGATGTGTGAACACTGCTTTAAGGTTTTCCCCCTATGAATTTTTCCTATTTATGTCTATAAATAACCTTGGAACAAACTCTTTATGCATAAACCATTTCCTGAATAATTGATATGATATGAAGGTCAATCCCAGTGCTACCTGTGGGGTCAGAATATTTTAGTTATTTTTGAGAGTCTGAGGAAAATTAGTTTTTCAATGAAAATTCCTTGATCCAGGCACAATGTATACTTACGTGGTCTTAGAGGCATATATCTCTGTCTGGCAATTGACCTAACTTGGTGGTACTATTATACTCTGCCTGATCTGAAGATTAAACAACTGGTACAACACACATGAAAGTAATTCCAGTGGGTACCATTCAACATTCCTTTAAATCTGAAAGTCACAAGATTGTCAATGCTCATTTAAGAGCTCAGCAATTTTTTCACTCCTTGGCATCCTCTGCAGGTAATATTCGGGGTTAGTAGGACTGAGCTAGGAGCTTGGAAGAGGCAGGCACTGATAACATGACAGGTTATGTGTGCATGTGTGTGTGTGTGTGTGTGTGTGTATGCATGCATGTGTAAATTTGTCATATTGTTCAAGGACTTTGGAAATTATCTGCTTATTTATATTATAGAGGATTTTTGAAAATCCACTTAGTATTGTGGCTTATCAGGAACTCATTGTGTTTAGCCTTATATCTGCTGAACAAAATAAAAGGAAAAGGAAAATGTTTTTCACCCTGAGTCATAAAATTTCTTTTTTTTAACATCTTTATTAGAGTATAATTGCTTTACAATAGTGTGTTAGTTTCTGCTTTATAACAAAGTGAATCAGACATACATATACATATATCCCAATAGCTCTTCCCTCTTACGTCACTCTGCCTCCCACCCTGCCTATCCCACCCCTCTCTAGGTGCACAAAACACCGAGCTGATCTCCCTGTGCTATGCAGCTGCTTCCCACTATCGGTTTTACAGGTGGTAGTGTAGATGTATACATGCCACTCTCTCAATTTGTCCCAGCTTACCCCTCCCCCTCTCCATGTCTTCAAGTCCATTCTCTAGTAGGTCTGCATCTTTATTCCTGTCCTGCCCCTAGGTTCTTCCTGACCTTTTTTTAGATTCCATATATATCTGTGTTAGCATACGGTATTTGTTTTACTCTTTCTGACTTACTTCACTCTGTGTGACAGACTGTAGGTCCATCCACCTCACTACAAATAACTCAATTTCATTTATTTTTATGGCTGAGTGATATTCCGTTGTGTATGTGCCACATCTTCTTTATCCATTCATCTGTCGATGGGCGCTTAGGTTGCTTCCATTTCCTGGCTATTGTAAAAAGAGCTGAAATGAACCTTGTGGTACATGACTCTTTTTGAATTATGGTTTTCTCAGGTTACATGCCCAGTAGTGGGATTGCTGGGTTGTATGGTAGTTCTAATTATAGGTTTTTTTTAGGAAACTCCATAATGTTCTCCAGAGTGGCTCTATCAATTACATTCCCACCCAGAGTGCAAGAGGGTACCCTTTTCTCCACACACACCCCCAGCTTTTACTGTTGTAGATTTATTGATGATGGCCATTCTGACTGGTGTGAGGTGATATCTCATTGAAGTTTTGATTTGCATTTCTCTAATGATTAATGATGTTGAACATCCTTTCATGTGTTTGTTGTCAATCTGGATATCTTCTTTGGAGAAATGTCTATTTAGGTCTTCTGCTTAATTATGGATTGGATTGTTTGTTTTTTTTGATATTGAGCTGCATGAGCTGCTTGTATATTTTGGAGATTAATCCTTTGTCAGTTGCTTCATTTGCAAATATTTTCTCCCATTGTGAAGGTTGTCTTTTCATCTTGTTTATTTTTTCCTTCGTTGTGCAAAAGCTTTGAAGTTTCATTAGGTCCCATTTGTTTATTTTGTTTTTATTTCCATTTCTCTAGGAGGTGGGTCAAAAAGGAATTGCTGTGATTTATGTCATAGAGTGTTCTGCCAAGGTTTTACTCTAAGTGTTTGAGAGTGTCTGGCTTTACATTTAGGTCTTTAATCCATTTTGAATTTATTTTTCTGTATGGCATTAGGAAGCATTCTAATTTCATTCTTTTACATGTAGCTGTCCAGTTTTTGCAGTACCACTTATTGAAGAGGCTGCCTTTTCTCCATTGCATATTCTTGCCTCCTTTATCAAAAATAAGGTGACCATAGGTGCGTGGGTTTATCTCTGGGCTTCCTATCCTGTTCCATTGATCTATATTTCTGTTTTTGTGCCAGTACCATACTGTCTTGATTACTGTAGCTTTGTAGTATAGTCTGAAATCAGGGAGCCTGATTCCTCCAGCTCTGTTTTTCTTTCTCAAGATTTCTTTGGGTATTTGGGGTCTTTTGTGTTTCCATACAAATTGTGAAATTTTTTGTTATAGTTCTGTGAAAAATGCCAGTGGTAGTTTGATAGGAATTGCATTGAATCTGTAAATTGCTTTGGGTAGTCTAGTCATTTTCACAATGTTGATTCTTCCAATCCAAGAACATCGCATATCTCTCCATCTGTTGTATCATCTTTAATTTCCTTCATCAGTGTCTTATAGTTTACTGCATATAGGTCTTTTGTCTCCTTAGGTAGGTTTACTCCTAGGTATTGTATTCTTTTTGTTGCAGTGTTAAATGGGAGTGTTTCCTTAATTTCACTTTCAGAATTTTCATCATTAGTGTATAGGAATGCAAGTGATTTCTGTGCATTAATATTGTATCCTGCTAGTTTACCAAATTCATTGTATAGCTCTAGTAGTTTTCTGGTAGCAGCTTTAGGATTCTCTCTGTATAGTATCATGTCATCTGCAAACAGTGACAGCTTAACTTCTACTTTTCTGATTCGGATTCCTTTTATTTCTTTTTCTTCCCTGATGACTGTGGCTAAAACTTCCAAAACATAGTTGAAAAATAGTTTTGAGAGTGGGCAACCTTGTCTTATTCCTGATCTTAGTGGAAATGGTTTCAGCTTTTCACCATTGAGGACAATGTCATCTGTGGGTTTGTCATATATGGCCTTTATTATATTGAGGTTAAGTTCCCTCTATGCCTACTTTCTGGAGGGTTTTTATCATAAATTGGTGTTGAATTTTGTCAACATTTTTTTCTGCATCTATTGAGGTGATCATATGGCTTTTATTCTTCAACTTGTTAATATGGTGTATCACATTGATTGATTTGCATATATTGAAGAATTCTGGCATTCCTGGGATAAACCCCAGTTGATCATGGTGTATCATCCTTTTAATGTGCTGTTAGATTCTGTTTGCTAGTGTTTGTTGAGGATTTTTGCATCTACGTTCATCTGCAATATTGGCCTGCAGTTTTCTTTCTTTGTGACATCTTTGGTTTGGTATCAGGGTGATGGTGGCCTTGTCGAATGAGTTTGAGAAGGATAGGTGTTAGGTCTTCTCTAAATGTTTGATAGAATTTGCCTGTGAAGTCATCTGGTCCTGGGCTTTTGTTTGTTGGAAGATGTTTAATCACAGTCTGAATAGCAGTACTTTTGATTGGTCTGTTTATATTTGCTATTTCTTCCTGGTTCAGTCTCAGAAGACTGTGCTTTTCTAAGAATTTGTGAATTCCTTCTAGGTTTTCCATTTTATTGGCATATAGTTGCTTGTAGTAATCTGTCATGATCCTTTGTATTTCTGCAGTGTCAGTTTTTACTTCTCATTTTTCATTTCTAATTCTATTGATTTGAGTCTTCTCCCTTTTACTCTTGATGTGTCTGGCTAATGTCTTATCAATTTTGTTCATCTTCTCAAAGAACTGGAGTTTAGTTTTATTGATCTTTGCTATTGTTTCCTCCATTTGTTTTTCATTTATTTCTGATCTGATCTTTATGATTTGTTTCCTTCTGCTAACTTTGGGTTTTTTTTTTTGTTGTTGTTCTTCTTCTTTCTCTAATTACTTTAGGTGTAAGGTTAGGTTGTTTATTTGAGATGTTTCTTGTTTCTTAAGGTAAAATTGTATTGCTATAAACTTCCCTCTTAGAACTGCTTTTACTGCATCCCATAGATTTTGGGTCGTCGTGTTTTCATTGTTATTTATTTCTAGGTATTTCTTGATTTACTCTTTGATTTCTTCTGTGATCTCTTGGTTATTAAGTAGTGTGCTGTTTAGCCTCCATGTATTTGTAGTTTCTTACAGAGTTGTTCTTGTAATTGATATCTAGTCTCATAGCATTGTGGTCAGAAAACATACTTGATACAATTTCAATTTTCTTAAATTTACCAAGGCTTGATTTGTGACCCAAGATATGATCTATCCTAGAGAATGTTCCATGAGCACTTGAGAAGAAAATGTATTCTGTTGTTTTTGGATGGAATGTCCTATAAATATCAATTAAGTCCATCTTGTTTACTGTATCACTTAAAGCTTGTGTTTCCTTATTTATTTTTATATTGGATGATCTGTCCATTGGTGAAATTGGGGTGTTAAAGTCCCCTACTGTGATTGTGCTACTGTTGATTTCCCTTTTTATGGCTGTTAGCATTTGCCTTATGTATTGAGGTGCTCCTATGTTGGGTCCATAAATATTTATAATTGTTATATCTTCTTCTTGGATTCATCCCTTGATCATTATGTAGTGTTCTTCTTTGTCTCTTGTAATAGTCTTTTGTTTTAAGTCTATTTTTTTCTAAGAGAATTGCTACTCAGCTTTCTTTTGATTTCCATTTGCATGGAATATCTTTTTCCATCCCCTCACTTTCAGTCTGTATGTGTCCCTAGGTCGGAAGTGGGTCTCTTGTAGACAGCATATATATGGGTCTTGTTTTTATATCCATTCAGCCAGTCTATATCTTTTGGTTGGAGCATGTAATCCATTTACATTTAAGGTAGTTATAGATATGTATGTTCCTATTACCATTTTCTCAATTGTTTTGGGCTTCTTATTGTAGGTATTTTCCTTCTCTTGTGTTTCCTGCCTAGAAAAGTTCGTGTAGCATTTTTTGTAATGCTGGTTTGGTTATGCTGAATTCTCTTAGCTTTTGGTTGTCTGTAATGGTTTTAATTTGTCCATCGAATCTGAATGAGATCCTTGCTGGGTAGAGTAATCTTGGTTGTAGGCTTTTCTCTTACATCACTTTCAATATGTCCTGCCTCTCCCTTCTGGCTTGCAGAGTTTCTGATGAAAGATATGCTGTAAACCTTAGGGGATTCCCCTATATGTTATTTGTTGTTTTTCCTTCGCTGTTTTTAATATTTTTTCTTTGTATTTAATTTTTGAAAATCTGATTAATATGTGTCTTGGTGTGTTCCTCCTTGTATTTATCCTGTGTGGGACTCTCTGTGCTTCCTGGACTTAATTACCTATTTCCTTTCCCATATTAGGGACATTTTCAATTATAATGTCTTCAAATATTTTCTCAGTCCCTTTCTTTTTCTCTTCTTCTGGGACCTGTATAATTTTCATGATGGTGCATTTAATGTTGTCCCAGAGGTCTCTGAGAGTGTCCTCAGTTCTTTTCATTCTGTTTTCTTTATTCTGCTCTACAGTAGTTATTTCCACTATTTTATCTTCCAGGTCACTTATCCGTTCTTCTGCCTCAGTTATTCTGCTATTGATTCCATCTAGAGAATTTTTAATTTCATTTATTCATCATTGTTTGTTTGTTCTTTAGTTCATCTAGGTCCTAGTTAAACGTTTCTTGTATTTACTCCATTCTATTTCCAAGATTTTGGATCATGTTTACTATCATTATTCTGAATTCATTTTCAGGCAGACTGCCTATTTCCTCTTCATTTGTTTGGTCTGGTGGGTTTTTACCTTGCTCTTTCATCTACTGTGTGTTTCTCTGTCTTCTTATTTTGCTTAACTTACTGTGTTTGGAGTCTCCTTTTCACAGGCTGCTGGTTCATAGTTCCCTTGTTTTTGGTGTCTGCCCCCAGTGGCTAACGTTGGTTTAGTGGGTTGTGTAGGCTTCCTGTTGGAGGGTCTAGTTCCTGTGTTCTGGTGGATGAGGCTGGATCTTGTCTTTCTGGTGGGCAGGTCCACATCTGGTGGTGTGTTTTGGAGTGTCCGTGACCTTATTATGATTTTAAGCAGCCTTTCTGCTAGCGGGTGGGGTTGTGTTCCTGTCTTGCTAGTTGTTTGACATAGTGTGTCCAGCACTGTATCTTACTGTTCTTTGGGTGTAGCTGTGTCTTGGTGTTGAGATGGAAATCTCTGGGGGATTTTGCCGTTTGATATTTTGTGGAGCTGGGTGGTCTCTGGTGGAGCAATGTCCTGTACTCAGCTCTCCCACCTCAGAGGCACAGGCCTGACTCATGGCCGGAGCACCAAGGTCTTGTCATCCACAGGGCTCAGAATAAAAGGGAGAAAAAATAAATAAAGAAAAATAATAAGAAAATTAAATAAAGTTATTAAAATAGAAAATTAAAATTAAAAAAAATAAAAATTATAAAAATAGAAGCAAAGAAAGAAAGAAGAGAGCAACCAAACCAAAAAACATATCCACCAATGATAAGAAATGCTAGGGCTTCCCTGATGGCTCAATGGTTGAGAATCTGCTGCTAATGCAGGAGGACACGGGTTCGAGCCCTGGTCTGGGAGGATTCCACATGCCACGGAGCAACTGGGCCCGTGAGCCACAACTTCTGAGCCTGTGCATCTGGAGCCTGTGCTCTGCAGCAAGAGAGGCCGTGATAGTGAGAGGCCCGTGCACCGCAATGAAGAGTGGCCCCCGCTTGCCACAACTAGAGAAAGCCCTCACACAGAACCAAAGACCCAACACAGCAAAAATTAATTAATTAATTAATTAATGTCAGATGCAGGCTTGTGACATCCTCTGTCACATAGGGGAGGATGTAAGTCAGGCACCAGCAGATAAGCAAAGCTTTCACTTTAAAAAAAAAGAAAAGAAAAAGAAAGAAACGCTAAAAACTATACTAAAAAAAAAAAAAAACAACCCAAAACAGGCAGACAGAGCCCTAGGGCAAATGGTAAAAGCAAAGCTATACAGACAAAGTTACACACAGAAGCATGCACATACACACTCACAATAAGAGAAAAAGGAAAAAATATATATATTGTTGCTGCCAAAATCCACTGCCTGAATTTGGGATGATTCGTTGTCTATTCCAGTATTCTAGAGATGCAGGGTACATCAAGTTGATTGCAGAGACTTAATCCACTACTCTGGTGGCTGCTGGGAGAGATTTCCCTTTCTCTTCTTTTTTCGCATAGCTCCGGGGGTTCAGCTTTGGATTTGGCCCGACCTCTGGGTGTAGGTTGCCTGAGGGTATCTGTTCTTCACCCAGACAGGACGGGGTTAAAGGAGCAGCTGATTAGGGAGCTCTGGCTCACTCAGGCAGAGGCCGGCGTGATGTTCAACCACCCTGAGGCATGCTGTGTGTTCTCCCGGGGAAGTTGTCCCTGGATGACGGGACCTTGGCAGTGGCGGGCTGCACAGACTCCTGGGAGGGGAGGTGTGGAGAGTGACCTGTGTTTGCACACAGGCTTCTTGGCGGCTGAAGCAGCAGCTTTAGCATCTAATGCCCGTCTCTGGTGTCCACACTGAGAGCCGCGATTCGCAGCCAGCTCTAGAGCTTGTTTAGGCGGTGCTCTGAATCCCCTCTATTTGCGCACCCAGAACAATGGCCGCTTGCCTCTTAAGCAGTTCCAGGCTTTTTCCCGGACTCCCTCCCGGCTAGCTGTGGTGCACTAACTCCCTGCAGGCTGTGTTCACGCCGCCAACCCCAGTCCTCTCTCTGGGATCTGACCGAAGCCAGAGCTTCAGCTCCCAGCCCCCGCCCGCCCCGGTGACTGAGCAGACAAACCTCTCGGGCTGGTGAGTGCTGGTTGGCACCGATCCTCTGTACTGGAATCTCTCCGCTTTGCACTTTGCACCCCTGTTGCTGTACTTTCCTCCGTGGCTCTGAAGCTTATCACCCTCCCCCCCACCCCACCGCCAACCTCCATCTCTGCTTGTGAAGTGGCTTCCTAGTGCGTGGAAACTTTTCCTCCTTAACAGCTCCCTCCCACTGGTGCAGGTCCTGTCCCTATTCTTTTGTCTCTGTTTTTTTCTTTTTTCTTTTGCCCTACCCTGGTACGTGGGGAGTTTCTTGCCTTTTGAGAGGTCTGAATTCTTCTGCCAGGGTTCAATAGGTGTTCTGTAGGAGTTGTTCCACATGTAGATGTATTTCTGATGTATTTGTGGGGAGGAGGATGATGTCCACGTCTTCCTCTTCCACCATCTTGAAACTGCTCCAGTTCATTGAATTTCAAAAGGGATTTTTGAGCATAGGTTTTTCATAATATAGATTAATTGTCTTCTGTTGCACCATTCTATGTCACAAAACACATAAAGTAGCAGACATAGATACCATTCAGGAAAACAGCTTTCTAATGACATACATGCATTTATTTGCTCACTAATTCATTCACTCATTTCATTCTTCAACAATATACTGAGCTCAAATTAGATAACAGTGTTCTAGTTACTCATGATAAAAAAGATAAATAAGACAAGATACTAGACTTTGAAGAGATTATGATTTCATAAGAGACCAGACATGTAAGGAAACAATTGCAATGGGGTGTGATTAGTTACAATGCCTGCCTGTGCAAGATACATATGGGAACATTTTTCCCTGTCAGTATGAATATTTCATAAACATAATTTTCAATGATGGCATAATACATTTTAAATAAATATTTCATCATATTCCAGACCATTTCTAAACTTTTGGAAAGTAATATTTTTACCCTAATATTTTACTATTACAAATGGTGTTTCAGTGAACATTTTTATGTTTTTTTCCTTGCATTTCCCCTTTGCATAAATAATTAGAATAATTATTTTTGAGTCTCAATGGATTTTAAAATTTTAAGACTCATGATACATGTTATAAATTGTTTGTCTTAAATGTTATGAATTTATATTCTTTTAGAAATATATGAATCTGCCCACCTCACTGAATCCTTGGCCTACATAATATAGTGTATTATATATACTATATATTATAGTATGGTTTGGAAAAATTCTTGCAAATTAGATAAATGAAAAATGGTATTTCATAATATTTTCTATTTCTTGGATTATTGAAATTTTCACATTTGCAGTTATTCAGCTACATTTCCTTTTTGGTGGATTGTCTGTTTGTATTTTGCTATATATAGTACTGCTTAAAATATTAGTAATTTTCTTATTAATTGCATGAATTTTTTATACATTAACAAAATTATCCTTTGACCATCATATGGGCTTCAAATGTGTTTTTATTTTCTATAAATCTCCACAGACAAAACCACACAAAGCAACATATTTATTTCATCCCTGAAATGTGCCAAAAATACCAAGAAAGAATAAGACATGTACCAAAGCTTAGTCTTGTTGGGGGAGGGCAGACTCCATCACTAACTACATTAAAATGTGATATGTATTCATGAGAAAATTATGAATATAGTGTTCTAAGGGAGAAAAAGAAGGAACACACTGCAAAGTGTTGAAAATATGCTTTTGTACTCAACACCATTTCAATTTGACTCAAATACTTCACCATATCTGAATGGTGTCCTTTGTATGGATAACTGTGACATGAAGGGGGGTTCTTCATGTTTGAAGAAGGCTCTGTTTTTGTCTGCTCAGCATATGAACACTTTTTTGTGTTTGGAGAATCCCCTATCTTTACGTTTGCTATTGGATGAGGAAGGAAGCTTCTATGTCCCATTCAATAACCTCTCCATCTTTACATACATCTGGGCAGTGGCTTCTGACCCAGACTTGTCTCCTTCTCACAGAACCTGGGCAGGCTAGTGCAGAAGCTCTTTGGCAGTCGGAGCAACAGAGACCCTGCTGCGTCCTCAGAATGAGCAACACTATCCAGTGTCCATTGAAGGCTGTGCAGTAGCACAGCTGTGGAATCCCAGGATCTGTGGTAGCAGTGGATTCTGTGGCATTACTGAGGCTGTAATTCAGATGTCATGGCTTTTACTTTTTTCCACCTTTGTGTTGTCTGTGTGTTCTTGGTGATTCTATAAGATGTCCAATAGCCTTTACTTCAGTTTTTCATTATTTAATTGGAATCACCAGGTGTTGATTTTTGTTGCTGTCAGTTAAGCATCTTGGCCAGTACAACTATTGTTGCTACCTATGATATAAACATTGGTGTGAAGTGGGTATGACTCAGAAAGACTTGCCCAATTTAGAGGCTCACTGGTTTGCTTAGAGCTGTTTTCCAGAGAGGACAAGAGAGGTCTAGAGAAAACTAGCTAGTAACACAATGCTCCTCTGCAGCTACATGGTGGAAGGGCCAGGGCTGGAAGCCTGTCTCTTAATGACCAAGCTTCTCCTCTTTGCACTTTTTATCAGTCCTGGCACATTGATTTGTGTGTTTCTGTGGCTGGTCCCTGTTTGCTTAGGTCACATAACTCAGATCCTATGCTTCTTAGGGACAGATCCTTTGTCCTCTCTTAATCCTCCCCCCCCACCTTTTTTCCCCCACAATGTGGTCCTGCACAGAGTCAGAAACACAAAGTTTACCTGACTAAGCACCTATGGGACTGAAGTGAAGTTCAACAGAGTGTGTGTAAAACAAGCATCGTCAAAATAAAGTCAATGCAATTCAATTAATCAAATATATTGTATATTATACTAGATCATAAAAATAAATGACATCGTTTCTACTATTCAAGGATGTGTGTGTGTGTGTGTGTGCACAATTTATCTATTATATAGGTGTCTATCATCTATCTATTTATATGGCAGAGATAAGGAAGACTTACATACAAAGCAGATAATAAATGAAATCATTTAACTTTTTTCTGTGATTTAATACACTTCATACGGGTTAGTTCATTAGAAAGTAGTGAGTTTGGCAAGTTCCTTTACATTCCTCTTTCTAAAAATAATTTTTAAATGATTTGTGATTCCTTTAACAAAAAAATAAATCAGGTTTTTAATCATGCTATAGGATTGATATATTCAACATTTCTGTCTAAAACATTAGCTCAATCCGACTAACTACTTGGGTAATAACTCAAACTGAGAGAAGAAATGCTAAGGTTAATTATACACTTTTCTACAGCTCTATAACTGCTTCATTCATTTTAATTTTGCATCAGTAGGCAAGCTTCTGGCAGTTTGAATCCCATGGCTTCTTACTGTGTGTCAGGTATTGCTCACACTCCTCTGGCTTCTGCTAGAGAAGCCAGCCTAGGATTCACACCCACTAACTACACCAGGATACTATGAGTACTTATTTGATTAATACTAAAGCAAAAAGCACTTGGGGATACTTTTCTCTGATAGAGTCCTTTCTGGACATGTGTCCTTTTATGGGTATAGAAATGCTTGAGACATTTTTATTACAGATTTCAGTATTCCTATTATATGAAAATATCAAATACAATTTGATGATTGGTTTGGGGTATTTACAAATTTCCTTATTCAGAAATTTAATTTTTTTACCATTTATAACTTTAAAATATGGAGTATATTTACACAGAATTCTAATAATATGTACCCTAAAATCTTCCTTGCATTCATGTTGAGAGTCACACTCTAAATATTTCAGTCTAAGTTCTGGATCACATATGAATTCATTTGAATGAGCTAAGTGTTGCTCCTTGGTATGAAATTTCAATATACAGAAGAAATACAAGAGAGTATTCCTTATTAATGGCTGTTAATGACCCCTAACTGCACAGTCTTTAGAGGAATAATTATTGCCTTGTTTTGAAGTGTAAACAGAAGATTATCCTTTCATATGTAAATTGGTATTTTCTGCTTGGACATTATGTAGTCTTCAATTTGTGACATTCTACAATTCTCATTCTTCCCAGATCATCACATTAGGACTCAGTAAGGCCAGTAGGCAGTCTGCAAATGGGCTGACTTCAGGCTGGTTGTTTTTTGGCCATGTATGTGAGGGTTCTTCTCCCATGTACACTTGATGAGTAGCAACTAAAAGCCAAGGGCAACAGCTGGTTAGCTCCATGGTTCTTTCACTCTTGCCTATTAGGTCATAGGGAAGACCCTCTGTGTGTACAAATGAGCTGTGGGGGAAAAAAAAATAAAGGGAGAAGGAAGGAAGTCACCCAAAATCATTAGTCCCCCCAAAATTGCTTGTATATAACCAGGAGACATTGTGTAGCTATTAAAACGCTCACACTTATATTAAAAACTAAAAGCTTGGGCTTCCCTGATGGCACAGTTGTTTAAAATTTGCCTGCCAATGCAGGGAACATGGGTTCGAGCCCTGGTCCGGGAAGATCCCACATGCCGCAGAGCAATTAAGCCCATGTGCCACAACTACTGAGCCTGTGCTCTAGAGCCTGTAAGCCACAACTACTAAGCCTGCATGCCATAACTACTGAAGCCTGTGTGCCTAGACCCCGTGCTCTGCAACAAGAGAAGCCACCGTAATGAGGAGCCCGCACACCACAACGAAGAGTAGCCTCCACTCACCATAACTAGTGAAAGCCCGTGCACAGCAACAAAGACCTAACACAGCCAAAAATAAAATGAATGAATACATAAATAAATAAATTTATTTTAAAAAAAACAACAAAAAACCTAACAGCTTAATGAGATAAACACCTGGCTTCCAAAGATGGCCAATATATGAAAGAATCAGTACTTACCTGGTTGTATAAATTAGCATGGAGTAATAGTTATGAGTGCAAGCTTTGGAATTAGGCTTCCTGGGAATCCTCAGCTTCACGATTCACTTTCTAAGTGGCCTTGGCTAAATTACTTAACTACTTGTTGTCACAGCTTGTTCATTATATGACTCTCAATTATTGCACCTAACTCATAGGCTGGTTGTAAAAATTAGGTAAGGTAATCCATGTCAGAACTTTAAAAAGAACCTGGTTCAATAAACTCTGGTAATTATTATCTTTATTGCCTGTAAGATAAAATGTCATCACTAAAAGTAACCATATAAACCCATTAATAGTTTTTTTAAAATAATGTGGATATTTGAAATAAAAAAATAAATCTTAAGATGGAAGCAACAAAGAGTTATAATTATGTTTTTTTTCGGTTCATATCATTTCTTCTCAGTGTGGTATGTTTGGAAAGAAAATGGAACTTGGGTTTGAATCTTGGTTTCATCTTACTAGTTACTAGTTGTGTAAACGACTAAGTTACTTGACCTCTGTTAGCATCAATTTGCTCATTTTAACTGTAAGTATGATCCTACTTTTCTCAATATATTGATGTGAAGTCCAACTGAGATAGCGTATTAAATGTTTATAGACCAGAATGGCAACTGAACTGTTGTTTGATGTTTTCCCTCTGGATCAAAATCAATACAATTTGACTTTAGTTTGGCACAATAAATACCAAAGTTCTGCACCTTAAAAAAGTAGTTTTATGTTTATTTAATAAAAAACGTCCATGTTCATACTCACTGTTAAAAAAAGCAAGAAGATCATGTAAAGATGTAAAAATTGCCTAAAATTCCAATATTCGAAGAGAATTATTTTTGACATTTGAAAAACAGTATTTCATCCAGATATTGCTCTATTCATCTATAAACATTTATATTTATTTGTAGACTGTTATATAAATAGGTTCATAATAGACATGTATTCTGTAACTTGATTTTTTCCCCCTCTTGAATATATTTGTGGACAGCTTTCTGATTCAATACATACAGATATATAACATTATTTTTAATGACTGTATAGGATTTCATTTTAAATTTCTTACAGAATTTACTTAATCAGTATCCAATTGATATATACCTAATTTCCAATTTGTCTCTGTTAAAACAATGCTGCCATGTTACCCGTATATGTAACACATGTGCACATATATTTTCTTGTGCTTGAATAATTTTCTATACTTAAGTTATGGAAAGTACAATTGCTGCATCATGGTGGACACATAGCTTATATTTTGAAGCATGTTTTAAATTGTAATTGCTTATGTTTCCTGGATAATTAGAGCAAACATAACATTTTATGAACATTTTTTTCTTTTATCATGGGGAGGAGTCAAAGGGCTTGGGGAGGAGTTAAAGGACCAGGCGATCAGGGCCATGTCCCATGCCAACTGTCCATTGACCCACACAAGAGAGTTAAAGGTGCTATTGTACTAAGATAGCTTCAGGAGAGTATGTTCCAAGGCAGCCAAAGGACAAATACTGTGGTTTCTTTCTAGTGTAGATGCTGACTACAAGGTGTTATGCAAAAAGAAAAAGAAGGCAACATATTCTCAGAATGTTTTCTTAAATTTTTTCAAAATACGTCCAGATTTCCCTCAGTACATTCAGTCTTTTTTCAAAGACAACCTGAAAAAAATCTTTAGAGAATTTCTTTCAGATGTCAATATTTTTACGAAGGTGCTTCTTAATCTGATTTATTTCAGAAAACAATGTCATGGATTATGAATAATACACAGCTTATATCATACACTAGAACTGTTTATACACATCAAATAATTAAAGTTATTATTTATTGGGCCTTTATTATGTGGCAGCAGTGTAATTAATTTAATTATCTCAATGATCTTACAAGTTAAAATCTTTATTCATACTCATTGATGAAAAAAATCCGAGGCTCCAGAGAATTTGAGTAGCTTGACCAAACTCATAGTAAGTTGTCCAGCCACTTTTTCATAGCACACAATAAATTCCATATAATTTGATTACATTACATTGTGATCATATTTATTTATTTATTTGTCTATTTATTAAAGCTTTATATTATATAAGTAGCAGAGTTGATTAAATGCTATTTGTAGAATTTTTTATTTGAAATTTTGTTATAGGGCTTTGAAAAGGAATGTAGCCAGTTCTATGTCATGTTTTGAGGCAGAAGCAGATTCAATTGAAATCATTAGGACTTATTTTTTTTTTTTAGATGTAGCCAAGTGTATGTACAAAGGTAAAGGGAATTACATCTCTGTGTGTGTTAATATGTATATATTTTTATGTGTATGTATGAATATGTATGTGTGTATATGGACACATGCATATGCATAGACTTAAATAAGTGATACCATCTAAAAATAACTATCTTATGAGTTTATTTGACAGACTTCAATTAGCTTTATAGGCTCTATGTTTGTAAGGGTAGGAACACAACATAGTTGCTAGATAAACTTATTGAATTAAACTGTACTGCACTGCCAATAAATGAGTTGTCAGAGATGTTATCTGTTCCTTATTTAACTAAAGTTTAATCTTTAGTTATATAACATATTAACTCATAATTGTCCTTGTTCTGTCAAAAAATGTCAGATTGATAGTGTGTAGAATTGGAAATCTCAAATGAAGTATTATGAAAAATGAATTTCTATAAGCCATCTGTAAACGATATAAGCAAATATCAGACTGAGATGTAAGTCACAATATTCATTTATTCCTCGCCATTGATGTTCTTAAACTTACTGTTACTACACACTTGTGTAGTCATATGGGAGGCAATATAGTGTTGTGAACAGTCATATGGGTGTCCATATAGGGTATAAGGTGTCTGCTCTGATGCTAGACTACCTGGGTACAAATCTTAGCCCTACAAAAAGTTGTATGGGTAAATTACTTCAGCTGTCCATGTCCCATGTTAGTTTTAAAAATGGTGAAAATAATAGCAATCACTTGATAGGGTTACTGTGAGGATAAATGAGTTAATATAGTAATACGCTTAGAACAGTGCTTGGCTCAGAGGGCTGGTAAAAATTCATCTCCTAAAAGACCCTCTTCCATTTTTCATCCTTTCCTCACACTGCAAACTTTAAAAAATGTGATCTGTGAAACACTTGCACAGAATTATATTTTTCCTACTTCTGCATACTAGCAGAAATGTCTTTGAATCTTATTATTACAATTAAATTATTTTCTTTGTATAATCGTTGCAGAGAGGCAACATAATGCAAAACAAAGTGCAGGAGCTTTAGAATCAGGAAGAGATGGGTTCGAAATCTGGATGATCATTGACTTATTCTGTGACTTGGGAAAGTTACTAACCATAGTGTCTAATAAAACAAAAATACTTTAAACCTTACTTTGTACCTATCCAGTATCTAGGTACAAGAACTAAGCTATGATAGATGCTCACAAATAAAAGTGTTTCCTCTATTAACTGTGAAATTCTTAATGGTGGAACCATGTCTTATTTATCTGTGAGTTCAACTGGAGTTTAGTTCAGGACTACACATGTATTTAATTTTACTTAGTTATATTATGATTTAAGTCAAATTGACACATTCACCCACTGCTTTGTGTTATCTGGCATAAAGCATTGCTGGGTCCTGGAGCTCAAGTCATATCCTTGGTACACTGCCCTACTTTGTCTCTCTCAATTGACTCTATTTTTAGGAAAGTATGTCTTCCTTTGTGGTAAGACAATTGTCAGTAAATATAGTCTCTTATATTTTCCTGTCAGTAATCACAATGGAAAGAAAATGCCCCTTTTCTAAAAATCCCAACCAATGTCCAGATTTGAATACCATTGGCTGTTATTGCTCAGGCTTTTGTCTCTCCCTAGAGCCAGAAAGTTCTGATCCACAGTGAGGAAGTGATTTCTCTCTAGGAAAATGGTGGTGCTCCAATCAGAGAAAAGTATGAGAGGATGCTGATGGGCTGCTCTACAGGTGCTAAATCAAGACATAACCTGTAATTGACTGCTTCTTCCCCTAGTACAATCTCATATTTCATCTTAATGTCATCAGGGAAAATCTCCCTCATGCCCTCCCAGCCACTGACCTTTACTCTAAGAAGACCAGATTAAATAGCTGAGGTTCCATTTATATGGTAAAGGGGCCATGGAGAGCAGGTCTAGAAAGGCATTGGAGAAACGGCTGCCATGGCTGGAACTGGTATAAAGTTCAGACAACATTCTGGATGTGCCACTTTCACATAAGCTGATATTAATCATAGAGCATGGGGATTAAAGGAAGTTGAAGGAAAAAGATCTTTATATAAGGGGCTGTTATAAAAAGCAGGTGATAGAGGGAATTCCATTCATTCAACAAAAATTTGAGTACCTATTATCTGTTGGACTTTGTTCTTTTATGTTGAGCTGATGAACACCTAGTTCCAATGTTATCTGTATGTTCTACTAAGTCTTATTCTTTTAGTCGAAGCACTTTTGACAATATTTTGTTATACATTAAATTACATATTTATTTAAGATTGTGTTAAATAAATTTCATTAAGGCCAAAGAGCATATCTGCTTGTTCTTCAATCTATACCAAGGTTTCTTACCTTTGCCATTATTAACATGTTGGGCTGAATAATTCTTGGCTGTGAGGGCTTATCCTGTGCATTGTAGGGTGTTTAGCAGAATCCCTGACCTTACTCACTAGATACCCAGTATCATCCCACCTTCCTTACTGTCCTCAGTCACCAAAAGCAAAAATGTCTCCAGACATTGACAAATGTCCCCCAAGAGGCAAAATTGCTCCTGGTTGAGAACAACTGGTCTACACTCAGTATGCAGAACAGAGCATGGCCCATAGTAAATATAGACTATTATTTATTTTAAAAATGAATGTTTTCTCCCAACTCAAAAGTTGTACTATTATGTAATCTACTTCCTACTCTTCAAACCCAGCAAAGGTGAACAAACAAGAGTGAAATAAAATCATGATGGAATAAAGTTTTTAGCAAGTTGTCCTTTGTGGCATTTTATTTTATTTTTTATTGGTTGTGTTTGATTGTTTTCTCTTTTTATCATGACTAATTATGTTGATCTTTAGACTATATTTGATATTTTACTCCAATCACTCTATTGTTTTGGTTGTGTGTATGGCATCTCAAGTTTTAATTTTCTCTAAAAGAGAGCTTCAAACCTTCTTTGAGGATTGGACAGGGAAGTTTTATAGCTGTAGCTTAGCAGGAATTCATTATTATACTTTATTTTTGATGAGGCAGGTGTGGACACACATATAGATGGAAAATAAGATGAGTATTATGTTAATCGACTCTAGCTCTTTTCTATTTCATATTTAATCATATTTAATGGGCAGCAGCAGTAAGCAGAATTCTAGTGCTAAGTTGGTTGCTTCAAAACCTTGGGAAGCATTTAAAAAGGCAGATACCTGGGTCTGAGTTTCAGAGTTTCTTATCCAATGTTCTGGGTTGGGACCTGGAAATCAGAAAAAAAATTCAGGGGATTCAGATATTTATAGCTTACTTTGGAAAACATTTTGTGGTAGACTGTCCACATAAGACATTCATTCTCATCCGAAGTCTTTCACCAAGGAGGTACTTTACTTTCTCCTGTGAACTTCAACCAGTTCGTGCTTAAAGTTGTGTTGTCGATTCATTGCCTGTTAGGAACAAAGTAAGTGCTAAAACATGTATGTCTGTTTCTCCCTATTTGCAGTTACACTGCATGTTTAATTATGTTTTTATGACAATGGCAGTCCTTGTCCCTTGCTGCCTTTAATGACTGAAGGAAGTGAATTGTGGTTCTTTGGGTCCCTAATTCGATCATGGACAGAACAATTACCTGCTTGGTGACTTAATTTTCCACTGACCTCTTGGGCTGCCTTTAGATCTGCTTCTGACACCACAGTCACTAATGTTTGCAGGTGCAAACCATTAGTACATGGAAGGACAAGTTCCTTTCAAAATTTAACTTCTCATACAGCCATTTTATGGAGACCAGCCTGAATTATGGACACAAAAGTTTATCCTAATTTCTTCTAGGATCTTTTCTGAATCACAATTGTAAATCTGTTTGCCTTCTTAGAGTATTAGTCCAGCTTCACTCAGATGCTGGCCTCCAGATCTGGATATCTGACATTCTAAAAGAAGAATACTGATTTGTACATTTGCCTGAGTAACTATAATTCCTAGTGGGTGCTTTGGTCTCCAGTTTATTTAAAAGATGCTGGTTATTTCCTTGAATGCCAAGACTCACTTCTCATTACTTTTCTAATCAACTGTAACTTTATATTAGAACAACTTTTATAAGTAATCTGCCTACAGTGTTTATTTTTTCTTTTCCAGAAAACCTTATGGAGGAAAGATGATCATACTCTATATCCTTACCATGAACCTGCTTTTTCTCCTTCTCAGTCTGATGAAATGTAATATCCAGTTACTTTGAAGTCAACACACCTGGCAATGTCTATCTAGGAATGTTCTAGGAATAACAGCTGACGTAACCACTCACTTTGGGTTCACATGTGTTAGTGTTAATACACCAGGGGACCTGTCTGTCTGAGGAAGGCTAATGACTTCTCCCTGTTCATTTTGTCTGTCCAGTTTATCCTCATGGTCTGTCACTTTGGATCATCTAGATCATTTTATAATAAATGTAATTGACTTTTTGGCTCGAGTGTCCCAAACTTTCTCCTCTAAATTTATCTAATACATATTGTCTAATCCTGGAAAATGTGGCATTTACTTAGACTTGTTGCATGTTGAATAAATATTTATATACTTTACCAATCCCATGTGATAGAATTGCAGGGTCTTCACACTGCAAGGTACTCTTAACAAGTTTTAATTCTACCACATTTGTGTTATTAATCAGGAAAAACACCCAGGGAAGTGAAACAAACTGCCCCAGGTCACATTAGCAGAGAGTAGCAGACCCAGATCTCTGTTACTTCCTGTTCCAATCTTTTATGGCTGATACTTAAAATCTAACCAACATTTATTCAGGGTAGGCCTCATGCCACCAAGGCCTGTTCTGAAGCCCAATGGGTATGCTTCTTGTCTTCTGCAAATGTAGTCAAAGCTTTACTATAGATTCTATGAAACTGGAGTTGTGATCTCTGAAATTCTGACTTAAGGAGTGATGGATCTGAGCTAAGTTTTGAGTTAAGTTCTGGGAATGCTAAAGTTTATAAAAACATTTTTTGTACTTAAATAGTGTCATGTAGTGAAAGAGGTAGATATATAAGGGTCTATTTATAATTCATAGTTATTATTCAAATGGCCTGGTTTGAGAACACAGTTGTTGAGAGAAAATTTTGGCCTTCCCTGGGTTGCAGGGTACAGAACACTAACAGCAAGATATAAAAGTAAACCTTGAGACCATCAGGAATGAATCAATGTGTCTGCCTGTTTGACTAGGTAGACACTGAAGAGAACACAGCACACTTAGAATACAGGGCACAGAAGAAGTAAAGCAATCAAAGATGGGAGCTTAAGGTTTTCCTTGAAGACAGATTGAGTCTGAGGTTACCTTGTTTTTTTCCATAGCACTTAGCACAATGCTAAAAACAAGCTAAACACTCAGTAATGTTTATTATTTGAGGGAAAGACTATTTCTACTAACTGTCCAAATTTAAAGAGGCAAGGAAGCCATTTTTCCTAAATTGGCTTTTAAATAAAGATGAAGATCTACAATTAGGAGGGAAAAGCAGCATTTATTAGTAAATGAGTAAATCCATTGATTATAGGGAAGCAATGCCTGACCCAGGATGCCAAGCCAAGAAAGAAAAAGTTGAGCCAAATTAACAAATTTACTACCTAATAAAGCTAAAAGAAGGTTAACTAAGTACATCCAGTGAAAGCCAGTAAACTACCACATAATTAGTCTCAACAGTTAACAAAGGCCAGTAGACACTTTACCAAAGTGAATGAAGAAACTGTTTATAAACTAAGACTGATGGGGCTCAAGCATTTCTCTGTGCCATTTTAATAGGGGGGCCAGGCAAAAGGTGATGGTTTCCAAATCCAGAAGATGTTAAATAGGAAGAATGCAATTAAGAAAAGGGGGTGAGGGGCTTCCCTGGTGGAGCAGTGGTTGAGAGTCCTCCTGCCGATGCAGGGGACAAAGGTTCATGACCCGTTCTGGGAAGATCCCACATGCCGTGGAGCGGCTGGGCCCATGAGTCATGGCCGCTGAACCTGTGCGTCCAGAGCCTGTGCTCCACGATGGGAGAGGCCACAACAATGAGAGGCCCGTGTACCACACACACAAAAACAAACAAACAAACAAACAAACAAATAAATGAAAAGAGAGAAGGGGTGAGAATAAGGGAATAAAAGAGGATAACAGAAGGACACTTTAAAGAAGTGCCAGGAACCATGAACCCAGGCAGCAGCAATGACACCAGAGTGTTAGGAATTTCCTAATGGGTTTTCTGTTGCTTCCCTGAGAAAGATGATGCTGCCTTTCAAGTTGAAGAATACAGCTCAGTGGATGGTCTTTTTGGACATTTCAAGAGAATCAGAGTAGGAAATTTAACAACTGCCAAGAACTTGCCTTTGCATAAGTATGTTCTCCTAAGTCTTCTGGGAATGGCAGTTGTATAAAAGTAGTGTTAAAGAGACATAATTTTCATAGTAGCAAACAAAGGTTTGGGGCATCAGGAAGAATAAACCAGTATTACTCTGAAGTTCCCATTAGTTGGTTACTAAGTAACAGCACTTAGCTTTGCCTAGCTTAAACCATGTCACCCCCGTCCCTCCCAAAAACAAACAAAAAAGAAAAAGAAAAACAGTATGTTGGTTATAAAGAAATATTCCAGATTCCACTCACTGGGCTATTTTGGTCAGCTGTATAATTTCTTTTTCAGTAAGAGCTACAGATCTGGTAGCACAAAAGGAGGGATTTGTGGGTTCACTGCTGGATTATATTTAACATAACTAGTAAGAAGATCTTTGTGGATAACTACAGATAACCCAAGAAGGTTTTCTCAAGGGACTCTGGGCATTTTTTCAAAATTTGCTTTTTCTGTTTTTTTAATTTAATGCCCTCTTGAGTCAGACAGACTTAACTAGTAGGTTCCAGAGGGACCTCTTTCACTTGTTTAACAGAAGGCATCTTATTATTTATAACCCAATAGAGTTAAGGTGACACTTTAAAATTGTATTTAAGTTATAGATTCCAGTGATTTTGATGTGTTGTGTTAAAACCATATAAGCATACCGAAGAAAGCAAACATAAAAATTCACAGAGTTTTAATTTTGTGTGTATGTGTATGATGAATTTACTTTGGTAACTTTTCAGAACTATTTTGCTGAGCTGAGTCACCTAAGCTTTTGACACCTCAGCCATTTCTGTGGCAACACTATTGTCCTCTCATGCTCCTGGGCCTCCATCTTTAGGCTGGCCAGTTTAGCCTCCACATGGTTTTAACAGGGAATAGTTTCTTTACAAGATTCCTGTGTTCAAATATAGATGGCTGTTTTGGACTTCAGAACCAGATGGACAATGTAAAAATGGCTGTAAAAGATCTTGGGCACACAGTGAAAAACAATCTGGACATGAATTCTCATCATGTTACCTCTGATCAACTAAACTACATTAAGATAATTGGGTCATTCTTGATATTTCAACAAATAAAAGCTTTCATAAATGGTCCCTTGAATCAGAGAAAGAAATGCTTCCTGGGCTTTCTTAATGTGACTCAATTATAATACCTGCTATGAATTTCTAATTTCTTTTAACTTGAGTCTTGTGAGAAAATAGTATTGACTTGGAAATGAAAACAAAACAAAACTGTGGAATGACTCTTGAACAGCTAGGAAATGTCTTAGAATGTTTGCATTTTAATAGAACAGTGTTAAGAGCAAGACCATTAATACATGAGAATTTAACTAGAGATGTATATTTTAAATCAAGTCCAGTATCTACTTTAATAGAAGAATGTTAAGCATGCAGCTATTATCATATAAATATTTAACAAGAAACAGAACAAGCCAACATTTACCTTTAAAATATATTCACAGCAGAGTTATCATCTCACAACTTGTAGTTTCAAGGTTTATGGGCTATGTAATGGAGAAAAATCTAAATAAGTGAATTTGACCACTGGAGGGCTCTAACTTTAGTAGGAGCAAAGTAGACATCTATTATATGGTATATGGACTTTTAGTTATAAATGAAGGCCCTTAGAATACAATGTTGAGGATTAATTTATTAACTCACCTAGTCATTCAAAAATATTAATTGCCTTCTATGTATTAGGCCCTGGCTAATGTAGGTATGTACCTACAAATTGGAAGATAGGAAATGGTCAAGCAATAAGTGATTGTGTATGTTTGTGTAATACTCCTGTAGGTTGAAAAATTCTCCCCAAATGTAAAGAATGATATTCCTAATCACACAGAGAAGAAGCATTATATTGCTAATTTCAGTCATTTCACAAATGTGCTTAAACATTGTTATGAACCAAGCAGAATGCCAGATCCCTAGAGTCCAAGAAGACACATAAACTCCATGCCTTTACAGTGACTATAGCCTGATGTGGAAGACCAGCAATTAAATCAACATTTAAAATCATTTATGAGTGGGAGGTCAGAGGGCAACTCAATATTGTGTGAGAGGTCATAACAGGGATGTCTACCTAGTCCAGGGAATGTCAGAAAAGACTTTCCAGTGGAAGTAGAACATCACCTTCCAAATTAAGGAATTCCACATCAAATAATTTTACAGCATGTTATATAGCCTGCCAGGCCCTACACTTATCTTTATTGGTCTGTGCTATTACATGTGGTATAGAATAAAGAAACTAGCAGCTGGTTGTCTCTTTAGAGTGAATCACAAGTTCACAGAGTTAATACTGACAAGCAGAATCTGGTGTCAGCGAGGCAGGATTTACATCAGTCACAAGACCTCTGAGGGACTGGTGGTCTGTAATATGCTCCACAGACTGAGAAATAATAAAATAGATTGTGAAGTTATGCCTCATAAGTTTTCCTTGCTAAGAAATGATAACTTAAGCATTCTATAGTGATATGAAATAGAGAGGTGGCTAACACCTAACACTGTGCCCTGAACATGTAATAGTCAGTGATGACGGGGAAGAGGGGAATAGTGGTGGTCAGGGTGTATATTATGAGGAATAAGCTACTGGTGTCTGTTTGTGGCTTCTATGTACTGTACCCCAAAAGAAATTTCTAGGGCTTTTCTTCAAGGTATCTTCAACTGCCGAGGAAGGGTTTATTAAGCAAATTTAAATCTTTATCAGTTCAGTCTGTATTCAGACCCTTTGCCTTTACTATTGCTTCTAGAACATTCTAATTCAGAAGGAAGGCTAGTTGCTTGTTTGGAGTGTCTGGAATGTTGACTAGAACCATATCAAATACAAACTCAAGCTTGCAGTGGCTCTCAGTGTCCTTTAAAAACTCAAACCTGGCTCCTCATTTTGTGAAGGTTGACGTCCTTGCTTCATTCTCAAGAGGTAAAAGGAAATAACATTTATTGACCATGTGCAAAATGCCAGAGATATCGACTTGTTATCCAAAATATCCTGTGAGGCAAGTTGTCCTCATTTTACACAGGAGTTAATTGTGACCCTGAGAATCTAAATCATAAGCCTAAGTCCATCTGTTCATATTGCTAGTACATGGAGGAATCTGGATGTGAAGCTAGAAAAACCTGAGTTCAGTATTCATTATTTTGACTAAATTTGTGCTAAAAGCTCATTTTATATAGTTATTGTGAAGAGGATTGCCAGTCATGCTGGCATTACAAGGCCAAGCATAGTTGATGATGTTTTATTTTATAATGTGGTTAAATGTATTTATACGCCAACTGGATATTAGCAGTGCTTAAAATGCTCCTTTTTGTGTATTAGATATGATTGGAGACTGCAATTCATTCAAGTCACTAGTGTGCTTTTTAGGCCATCAAATCAACTTAAGCTATGAAACCTTCAATATATGTAAAATAAATCACGAGTTTTAATGATATGTTGTTAGATGATGTTTATTACTGCAAATTCAAACATTTTGTTGTGGAATGTAATGTATGGTTGGATGTATATGAATATGGCTTCAAGTTTACATACATAGTTTGGTATTTTCTAAGTATATTCTGATAGTTACCAGTTCTTTCTGTTCAGTGGTTAATGAGCTGCCTTGAAAGTAATCCTTTAGTTATGGACAAATAATTAGTAGGTATGTTGATGTATGAATTATTCTTATTGTGCCAGTTATAATACCTGTAATTTGATTATAAACCTATGCCACTAAAAATGTTTCAAGCCAAAGATTACTGGCGTTATCTAACTGGAGAGTCTTGACTGAATTTCCTAGGCAGCTATCACTATCTTCCAAAGACATTAGGGTATAATTTGAAAGGAGTGTGTGGGAAGTATTATATCCTCATATATTCAGTTAATAAAAAACAGGATTTCTGTGTCATTTTCTAATGGCTGTTCTGAAGTTCACTCTGTAATTTCTTTCTCCTTCCATTGTACAATTACACTAAAAAGTCTGATTATGAGAGAGTTTCAGAGACAAGTAAATGTTTGATTAGTCGAGACCAAACCTCTCTGAGTTTGTCCCATTTCTCTCTCAGGTAAAAAAAAGATAAACCTTTGGCATTTGCAGCATAATTGGCAGTGGCCAGTCAAATGAAAGCCACATTTATGTTTAGCTCAATAATATTCCTGGGATGAGCTGGTTATAAAAACAGTGGACCTAAAAAAGAATGAAAAAATCCTTTGGAACAATTTTTTCAGAGTGAGTTATAAAAACATGTTTTAAAAGGACACTATTTGCATGCCTAAAAAACATGCATTTGGCAGAGTATCCAAAGCTTGATTTCAGTTACAATAGCAACATGTTTATGACACTACATCTAATGCTAAAAACATGCATTTTGAACAGAAAGTTGATATACTGTTCCTCATCCCTGTGACTTTATTTTTAATTCAATTGAAGACTAACAAGCCTCTTTGTGTTTCGGTTTGAGAGAACAAAAATAGTTTGGAGTGGTTTAAAAAGCTTTTCTTCTCTCTCCATACTGGGAAGGAAAGATCAATTTTCAAGACCTAAATTTCTCTAACAATTAACATCATATAATGGCATATTTTATTTGCTTTTTTTCCCTATGTGCTCTGTTCTGTTGGAAGATTGCTCTTAAATCAGTAACAGTGTATCTGCAAAAGCAATTTGTTTAACTTTGAAATTATACCAAATGCATCTGGATTCTGAGTTTCCTCCATTTTGAACAGAGTTGAGATGTATCTAAAATTCCCTTGGATTTACTTAATGTGGGATCTGTCCCTTCGATTTGATTCAGAAACACTTCAGGTTTCTTTAACACAGATAATTTGCTAATCTCAGATGCTCTACATCAGAAAGTCTATCTGGACATCTTTCCATGAGGTAGTAGGAATCAGATGTCCAGGCAGTGGCAGCCCTAAGATGTTTGGCTGTCCATACACTAACACCATTTGCTTACCCCCTTTTTTTGTTTGCTTTTTATTTCTCTCCAGCTCTACCAACTTCATTCTGATAAGTGAATTGGCAATAAAACCAGAAGAGGTGGCAAATAGAATAATTATTTTTCTTTTTTTCTTGCAACCCTCTGGAAGGCCCTGAGAATATAAAAGTTCAGGAATAAGGCAAATAGTACATTACTGTTTGTTTTTGACTTGTTCCTTGTTTACCCAGGACTTTAGTGAGGGAAAGAGTTGTGTAGCCTTCCTCCATATTTACCTCATTCTCAAATCATCACTTATTAAACATTTATTTTTTATCAACCTTCTCCAATGGAAACTTTGCTGAATGTGTTATGAATCTGGAGAGTGTCTAAAAGACTCAATGGTAAATTGGGTTGCTTATAAAATAGCAATAACAATAGTGATAGTAATACCTAACATTTATTGAATATTTTCTGCCTGCTGGGCATGAAAATATTTTCTCTTTTAATTCTTACTGTAGCCTTATAGAGCAGGTACTGCTATTATCCCAAATTTAATAATGAAGAAATAATGCTTTTAATACTTTTAAATTTGATAACTTGCTCACAGCTACCCAAACTATAAGGACTGAGATTTTAAACCTTGACAATCAGATTCAGTCTTTGTTTTAAACTCCATCCATGTTCTGAGGCCAGACAGTAAATCAAAATCTATTGGAGTTGAATTTCCATTTTTTTCTTCATTCATTCAATAAATGTTCAACTTATCCTATATGAGATAGACAAGTTCCCTGCCTTCGTAAAATAAAATTATGGTGTAAAATTATTTAACAAAAATATGAACAAAGAAGTGATAAATAAGCAAAAAAAAGGGTTTCTGAATTGTAATAAATATTATAAACAAAAGAAACTGAGCACTCTGTATTATGTAAGGTGGTCAGAGAGGGCTTCTTTGAAGGATGACATTTAAGTTGGTAGCTGAGTGATCAGAAAGAGCCAGGCATCAAAAAGACCAGGGGAAATGTTATAGGTAGAGGGACAAAATGTGCAGAACCACTGTCATGGGAATAAACTTAGCATATTCTAGGAACTGTCAGAATGTTAGTATGATCTGTGCATAGTGAATAAGGGGGGAGTAACACCAAATAAATTTAGAAAGTCAAACAATGGCCTGATTTTACTGGGCCTTAAAACTAGAACTTCAAGATAAAATACAGGATGCCCAGTTAAATTTGAATTTCAGATAAAAAACTAATGCCTTTTTTTGTATAAGTATATCTCATATATTGCACAAGACATACTTATACTGAAAAAATTCATTGTTTATCTGAAATTCAAATTTAACTTTGTGTCTTGTATTATTATTTGTTAAATCTGGCATCCCTACTTATAATTCATGATAACTAGGTAGAATTTTAACATAAGTGGTATGGGAAGCTACTATTTTAAGAAATAATCTTTAGAAAAATGATGTATTACCTTACTTGTATTTTAAAATGATCCTTCTGGTACTTAAAGAGAATAGACTAGAAGGAGATGAAATATAAAAAGAGGTCACTTAGGAGGCTATGACAGTAGTCCAGAGGAAAGGTGATAGTAGCTTAGACTGGCATAATATAGGTAGCTATGGGTTCAAAGTTTATTTTGGTGTTGCAACCAACTGAATTTGCTGAAAGTTTAGGTGCTGGGTTGAAGAAAATGAAAAGAAATCCCCAGATTTCTATGGAGTGTGATACTACTTACTGAAATGCAAAACACCAGGTGGGACAGGAGAGGTGAATAAAAGGACCATGGCTTTTTGAGGAATCTCAATTAGAGATGTCAAATAGATAGCTCAATGAATAAATAAAAGTTCCTCATCCAAGAATATTTTTGCCTTAATGAGATAAATAGAATGGATGGCAAAAAAGTGAATTACTTCCCTGTGCCAGGACTTAACCTAGGGTACTAAAGATACAGCAATGTTTAGAACAAATTAATTTGGAGAAGAGTTCATGATTAGGGGACATTTTGTTTTGTCCAAAATGTCCACTGAGATATTTGGTCCATGCCAAAAGGTCCTGTCACAAATGTCCACACTTAGAAAACATCCTTGGGTTCAAATAGCCCATAATGTTCATTGATACTTTTGGTTTACAGGATTAATACATAAACTACTATAATGTTTTATTTGTCCAATATTTGTATTGTGGCTGTATGGCCAATAATAACCTTTCTTAGCCTAGCTGGTAATGACACTTAAGATTAAGGTAGATGGATTGGGATTCGAATCTTGCAGAAGAGTGGGATTGATATTAACTATGTATATGAAGGAAGAGAGTCCTACAGTTAGAAAAATGCACAGAGGACAAGTTGAAGATGGATCTCTCTATGCAAGTTGCATTAATATGGCACTGGGCATTTGGTTGAATGTGGCTGGGTTGTTCAATAAGAAAGAAGTTTGAAAGGAGGAGCTTGATCAAGCCACTGTATCAAGTGGCCTAGAACACATTGAGTAAACTCATTACAGAGCATCTTTCTTGTTTAGGAGGAGTGAAAAATGAATATGTCTCTCCTACCACATAGTGATCAGGTTTAATAGCCTCCATAAGGGGATACTGGGTATCTAATTATCCCCCACACCTATACCATTGCCCAGGGTTAATGGGTGATGTTTCCCTTGAACTGACGTCCTATAGAGGTATGATCTGGTAGACTGAAGGAAGTGTCTGTTGCTATTTGTAGGGGTTTTAGTGGTTGTGACTTCCATGCTAACCTGACAATCAGTATGGACCACCACACCCTTGGCTAGTGTCTACCTACTGACTGGTCCAGCTCGGGCCAAATGGGGTGTTGAATCCATAAGATGTTAGTAAGGTTTTTTTTTTTCTTTACCAGTAAACCAGCAACCATTGGTTAGATGGTTGAAATAATAATAAGAAGAAAAATACCCTCTCTTTTTGTACTCAGTAATATGATATCTTTATTTGAAAATTCTCAGTGGAATATGGCAGAAATAGTATTCTTGCCAAAAGAAAAGTCAATGTCTCATTATAATAGTTTTAGTTACCATTTAAATTCCTTCAACAGAGGTAGGAGTAAAAGGTACTGGCTCTGAGAAGAGATGAGAATCTGCAATGCCTCATATACAACCAGTCAAGATAACATTGGATAACATTACCATCATTCATAATGGGACAAGATAATATCAGCACAATGTCGGTGTTGAAGGGGAAGTAAAGAAAACCATGTAGGTTAAAACAACATGCAAAATAAGAACCAAATGCAATATCATCACAAGTACTTCAAAGAACTCTCATGATACGTGTGAAGAGGTCCTGTTAATGCTACCAGAAACTCATTAAAGAAGCAAGTAAATAGAATTCAAAACAGACATTCACCTCCAAACCCAACTTCATTGCATGGAATTGAAATTCCAGAAGAGTATAAAGTGATCAGACGGGGAGAACCACTTTCTTTTATGCATGATTCCAGTGCTCAAGATGACAAAAGAATTCTTATGTATACAACTTACAACAATATTTGTTAGTTAACTGTCAGAACCACGTTATTCAGTGATGACATCTTCATGACAGCACCAACATGGTTTACTAAAGTTATTTACTAACTGTGCATGGTGTAGTATTGGGTTGTTCTATGCCATTGATTTCTACACTAACAATGAAAGGATGAGAAGACATTTACAAATATATATACATATGAGAAAATACTTGCATTTACATGGGAAAGAAATCTTTACATTAACACTTCATTGTGCATGATGGATTTTGAGACAGCAAATATAAATGTGATTCAACTACAAATACCAAATGCACCAGTAAAACGATGATTGTTTTACTTTTCACAATAACTGTGGCAAAAAAAAATCTTCTTTGTTTCTAACATGCAAGTATATGAAAACTGAAAGTAACACCATTTTGGACTTCCATTTGTACCTTTGGAGTTAGTAAATGAAGCTTTTGAGTACATTGTAGAGAATGCAGAATAAAATTTGGATGATGTAATGGATTATGTCCAGAGAGTGTGTGTCCATGGAAAGCATGGCAGAGACAGAAGAAGACCACCAGAAACTTGATTTCCACTGAAGACTTGGAATGTTTATGCATCAGTATTGAATGACAATCACAGGACAAACAATGCAGTAGAAGGCTGGCACAGCAAATTTCAAAAGCTGATGGTAGTGCATCATCCTTCAATGTGGAAATTAATTGAAGTGTGAAAAGATGAAACAAAACCATGAACAAGTTATGACCTAGATTCTTGGTGATCACACTCAAATAAGGCCAGCAACTTCATGATGATATTGACAAAATAAAATTTGTACAATCAAAATTTTAACAGTTATACCAAATAAAAAAGGCAATAATCAGGTCAATATATATTTGAGAGTGAGTGCTCGTTGACTTAAGAGTAACCCTGTTGAGTTTCATGACAAGGAAGAACAAGAATAAATGTGAAATCCACAATTCATCCTGAATTCCAATAAAAATATGTAAATAAAATTTTAATGAAGATAATGTATTATTTGAGGATTCATGGACCAAATGTCTCAGTGGATGTTTTGGACAGGACCAAATATCAAGGACATTTTGGTATGAAACAAATGTCTTGAGGGAGATGATGTTTTAGTAGGAGACAGATATGTAAAGAAGGACAGTACAACTTGTTAACTGCTATAGAAGAGGTATCTGCAAGGTTCTGTGTGGGTATGGGATGTGTGGAAGCAGAGAGGAGATTAATTTTGCTTAATAAAGGTTTACAGCTGGGTTGGGTCTTTAGGGAAAATAAAACATTGTACAAAAATAGTGTGGGGAAAGAATGTGGCAAAGGGAAGAAAAAGCAAGGTAAAAAACAAGGATGAAGAGGCATGGCTTGTAAGAAGACCAAGGAGAAGACTCGTGTAACTGGAACTTAGTGGTGCTGGGAAAAGGTAGGAAAGAGGGCGAAAAATGTGGGCTATATTGGATAAAGCATGTTGTGACTGTATGTAAGCCAATTGGACTATTCATTATAAGTTTTGTTCATTTTAACTTTATGTACTGATAAAATTAACTGTTAAAATAACACACATGCATCTCTACTTCTTCTAATTCTCCCTTATGTCATAAAAAGTTGAATTTTCATCATGAACTTGTAATAATTTTATATGCATTTCCTTCCCATTTCTTTTAAGTCTTATGTCAGATCAGCCTTCTCCACAGTTGATTCAATGGAAAATATGGAAGAATAATAATTAGATGAAGTAGTGGAAGATGTAATGTTTACTAGTTTATGATACTATATAACTAATAATTAAACATGCTATAGAGTTACCCCTCACTTCTCTTGGGACTAAGGTGCATATGTGGGAGTAGATACCCATTTCTACCTTTGAAAATTGTGTTGTCCTTCCTCTAGATATTTTTGCCTTCCAAAAATACTCTGAGTCAAAGATTCTAAGAGGGTACTAATGTACTTTTAATATTAACCCAGGGCAGGAAGAACTAAGGACACGTATTATGTGGTAAATGTGTCAAAGTTCTAAAGTTTTCTTGTAGGCAACATTTTGTTTCTGTTCATGGGGTCACAAAAAAGTTGTGCTATGAAATTAAATCACTTGTGCATTTTGAATGATTTTTAATAGTTATTAGATATTATTTATTAAGATGCTACTAATTCATCGACTTTTTAAAATTGAACATTGAATTCTAACAAATTAAATATAAATAATTAATCTAAAACTAATAGAAATGGATTAAAGTGGGCAAAATATGATCCAGGATCTTTTTTTTCCCCTTAGCTAAAAAGAAATTAAACAAAATAATATGGATGAATGCTTATAGTTTGTGACTTGGTGGATGTCCTGTGTTTGATTTATCTTCCAGATAGAATCCCTAGCTGTTGTTTGGTGTCTTTGTGAATTCTCTCCTGACTCAAGAATCAGTTCCTTGGAGTAATGCCTTCATCTCTAATTACCCCATGACCTCACAGTTCACTTGTTATTGTCAAACCTGAGTAACTCATATTCTGAACAGCTACTTCACCTTGGCCTATTCATAGAGTAGAGAACACATTATGTATGTTTTTCTCATGTATGGCTTGTGTGACCTTCTTCAGATACGTCTGGGGTCCAATCAGCCATTCATTTCTTTCTCAGAAGTAATTCAGAACATTGTCTATTTCTCCTTAAATCTAGACCCCACTCAGCCTAAACTCAATGGACTTGAATGACAGAAGTAGTGAGTTTATACAATTATAGAAATATGATCCTAAAAGGAACATTAAGAGATCACACACTGCACTGCTAGTTCTGCTCAGGACCATGTGCAAACCATCCCTGATATAAAGGTCTATCTTAATTACTGAACAAGTTAAACTCATTTTTTTCACCTTTTTCAATGTTTATTTTTTAAGGTGGACAGTGAAGACTGGTATCTAGAGTCCCTTGGCATCGAGAAAGATTAGTTCAGCCAGGGTGACTTATGGAAGAGCCACAGCATTTACAGCCTTGTCTTATGACCCCGGCTACTCCACTGCTTAGCCTATCTCTTTTCAGCCATCCTTGCTTCTCTTCACACCAATAAACAGAGAAATAAAGTGCAATCCTACTACCAGTGATAAGAGGAAAAATATTTCTGTAGTATAAAGAAATGAGTTTGGGAGACCAGATAGGCCCGGGTTCAACTCCTGCCTTTGTCCCTTTCTCTTTCTGAGAAATTGTTAAAATTTCTTAATATCACCTAGCTTTAGTTTCTCCATATAGACAATGGGTTTAATAAAGCTTCCTTTCAGACTTCATGAATGATTGCGAGGATTAGTGATGACTGAAGTGGAAATTTTCAGGTTGTGGCATAGTTATCAAATCTCTCCCAAATTTCCCACATGTAAGGTATGTAAACCCCCCCAAAATGTAAGAAAATGGAGGTGTGGGGAACCACTCACAGCAATGAAAACCAAGTTATCAGTAACTGTGTGTGCAGTGACAGACAAAAAGCAAAGAGATTTTGACAATATCAAAAGATAGAGAACCCCCAGATTTCCCAGAGATTCTCACTGGAACATGTCTAAGCCCATCTGAAAACAGGAGCCAAACCCAGGAAAAAACTTGGTAGCTCAAACTCACTTGTGAGAGTGAAAATTAGACAGCACTTGAGCAGTCTAGACCCAGAAACAAGCCAAAGAAATTTTCCAGGACAAAATGGCAAACTGAGAGAAATTGCTAGATGTAGAACTGAAATTTAATAGAATGAGGATAAGAGGGAGGAAGAAAAGAGTAGAACCAGATAAAAGAGGGAAGGAGCAGATAAAAGAGGAAGGAGCAGAAGGCACAGATTTCAGAAAGGGAGAGGCCATGATTTGAGCACTCAAAGAACATGGTAAGAGAGGGGGCTCCAGCAAACTGTGATGCTAAGGAAGACAATGGAGCTCACAGGCTCCTGTGAAGAGCACGAGAAAAGTCATCTCATTGCACCATCAGAACTAGAAAAGCATGGCAGTAAAATCCTGTATGTGAAGTTTTTATTAAAAGAGAAAGTATGACAGTGGGAATGAAAGAGAGAGAGAGAGAGAGAGAGAGAGAGAGAGAGAAGCAGAATAATTCTTCTACAATGAAGGTATTTCAGGATACATTTCTATGAAGCAGGTGAACACTATCAAACACTGTGACCTAAAATTCTCAAACAAACAAATTAAAAATAGTAGAAACTATGAACAAGAAGCACAAAATAATAAACAGAACTACACAGACATGAGATGACTGGAGGGAGAATTTTGGAACTTAGGAAAGAATTAGAAATAAATGAAAGAGCCACTTCCAGAGGAAGTCTAAACTAACAGAAGAGCAAGTAAACACTTCAGAAAAGTCTTTATACAAAATAAAAAGGGAAAAAAGATAATATAGTAAAATCTAAAACAAAGTAAGAAAGAGATAAAAAAGTTTCAAGAGAAAATGATATAGAAGATGAACAAAGAAGACTCATTCTATGCATGGTAGCTGCCCCCAGAGAAGAAAAAGCAAGCAATGCAACAGAACAAAAGTCAGGTATTACAATCAAGAATACTTCCTAGAAATAAAGATGTAAAAGTGCATATTAAAATGCTGAACCACACACCTGGGAAAAATCCAACTGGAGCAGGTAATACCAAGACAGAGTTCAGTAAAACTATGACTTAAAATATAATAGAAAATAAAAAGAAATCCCGGGCTTCCCTGGTGGCGCAGTGGTTGAGAGTCCACCTGCTGATGCCAGGGACACAGGTTCGTGCCCCAGTCCACGAAGATCCCACATGCCACAGAGTGGCTGGGCCCATGAGCCATGGCCACTGAGCCTGTGTGTCCAGAGCCTGTGCTCCACAACGGGAGAAGCCACAACAGTGAGAGGCCCGTGTACCACACAAAAAAAAAAAAAAAAAAAAAAAAAGAAAGAAAGAAAACCCTTTGCATCCAGGGCAAAATGGAGGTCACTTAAAAAGAAAAGAAATTGAATTATCATCAGACTTTTTAACCACAATAATTTATATCAAAAGACAAATGTCACCTAAGAAAGAAAATATGAGCTTAGAATTTTATATCCAACCAAACTATCCTTTAAGTTGAAAGTCTTCAGAAAATCTACCACGATTATTTAATATCACAGGAAATAACATTACCATAAGATTTCCTTGAGGAATATACTAGAGAGCAAAAAACAAAAAAACAAAAAAAAAAACAGATAATATCATGAAAAATTATAAAGGTCTTCCGTGTGTGTGTGTGTAGTGTGTGCATCTTCTGACTGAAATACAAACACATTACTGAAAAGAAATTGAACCAGAATTAATAAGAATTTGTAGCTTAAAGTACTGATATACAGGGAAATCATGGGACAGAGACACATGCTCAATAACATTATGGAGGCAATAGCAAAATCCAGATTGAAGGATATTCTAAAGGCATACCCTTTGTTTTCTTTACCAAATAAGGTAAGAGGAGAGATAAATATTTTTAGCTGAACCAACTGTAAAAATTGAGACAACTTAGAATATTTGAACATTGGCTTGATATTTGATGACAGTAAGGTGTTATCAATATCTCAAGGTACAATAAAACCTGTGTTTTAAAAGACTTCTTATTTTTTTGAGATACATGAAATATGAAATATTCATGGATAAATTGATATTAGTGACCTCTGCTACTACATTTGAATATCACATCTCACATAATTACATCTCCATTAGTATCACTCTGGTCCAAAGACCATCATCTTTCACTTGCACTAATAGAGTGGATTTCTCACTGGGCTTCCCACTTCTACTCTTTGCCCTCTAAAGTTTATCCTCAACACACCAGCCAGATAATCTTTTAAACATATAGTTAAGATAATAATCTTAGCAAACATTTATGAAGCACATGTTTTGTTTCAGGCACTGGTCTAAGTGCTTTACATATGCTACTCATTATTAGTAACAGCAATCCCATGCAAAATTGACCCCATTATTATGCCTATTTTATAGATAAGGCAATGGAGACACATCAAAGTTTAATGTCTAGCTCAAGTAAAGGAGTCAAAAGTAAAACTCATGCAGTGTGAGGTCCTTAACTGTTGTATACTCTGCTATTTTTAGCACTTGCTCAAACTCTTCAACCACTATCTCCAGAACTTGTAATAAAATCCCATTCCTTTCCATATGGTTGGTTGTGCAGCTTGTATTTCTTCCTCCAGCTTGCTGCTACCCGAGACCTGTCTCAGGGAATAGGGCTATATCAACAGAAAGGACGGAGCACCTTTTTCTCATTTCCCAAAGAGAGCACTTTTTTCTAATTTATCTGCTCTGATGAGGCACATTTTTCCAATTTATACAGAGGTGCCAAATGTGCTACTGCAGCCCTGACAAGGCCCTGCACAGTCTGGCCCTGTCTCACTCTTCCCTCCATTAGGTGCGGGTCTCTCTCTTACTCATTTCATTCCAGTCACGTTGGCCTCTGTCAGTTTCTAGAATTTACCAAGCTCTTTCCTAACAGAACATCTTTGCTCTCTGCCAGAAACACTTTTCCTTGATCTTTATCTTGCTGGTTTCCTCTCACCTTATGGGCTCTGTTAAGTTATAACTATTTAGAAAGGACATTTCTTACCAACTTCTCTATGTCCTTCTCCGACACAGCATTCTGTTTGTGTAAAACACATATTAGGTCAGATCATTCTCATGCTACACTCCATTTTGCTCTTATGATAATGTTGAGTTTAAGGGTAGAAAAATAAATTGACACCCATTAATTTCCCCACTGGGTTTAGAATTGAGAAGTCCACACAAGAGACAGAGAGATGGAGAGCCATGTCATCCTTAGTGGTAATGATAATTGGAGAATATGTCTTAGTTGTGAGACCACAATGGACCTGTGACTTCTCTTCCCTGAACTTCACTTCAGAATCGCAGGCTCCACTCTACCCAGGAAAAGCCACATCCAAATGTTTTCCTGCATGTGTGAGCAGGTCAGGATGTTCTCTCCTTGTAGTCACACAGATCTTGAAAAGAGAATGTCTGCAAGGGTCACCACCTGGCATGTCCAGTTCCTTTTCTCAAATTCACCAATCAATCAGGTAAGTCGCTCCTCTTGCTTCTGGTGGGAATGGGGGAAAGATAGAATGGTGGCTGCATATTTTTATCTGCCTAGGAATAGAATAGATAATCTCCCTTCTCTACCTTCATTGGAAACCAGTGTGGTGAAATCCGAGGAAAAACCTACTTGGGATTTCCCCCCAACAAATGCAATCCAGTATCCTTACTTTGCTGGATTGTTTCACACTCGTTTATTAAATTTTCAGGAATTTTGTAAGTTAGCTTCGAAGCTTTTGAGAGTGTGAAATTATTCATGAGGAGAGTATTCACATCATGAAAATTGAAAATTGGTGAATGCTACAGATCTGTGAGCAGGTTGTTAAAATGTCCCAACATGCCCATTGAGGTACCCACCTGCCCACTTTTCTGACCTCTCCAGGTACTACTCTTACCTTCCTCACTGAGTTCCAGTAATAGGTCTTTCTGGCCCCAAAATGCTAAACTGGTTTCTGTCTTAAGTCCTTTGCACTTGTTCTTCTTTGGAATGATCTCCTATACCTCTACTTGGCTTATTCCTTCTCATTCAGATCCCCAGTGAAACACTACACCCTTGGAGAGGACTTCCCTGACCATCCAAACTAAAGAAGTTCACAGTCACTGTCTATCATGTTGGCTGTTTCTGTTTTTTCATAGTCCTTCACCATCTAAAATTTTCTCAGCTATACTTTCTCCATAGGATGTAAATACTATGAGAACAAGATCTTGATCTATCTTGCTTACTGCTGTATTTCCAATCCCTATAACCATGGCTAGCACACAGTTAAAGGAATATATTTAATAACCATGGTTCAATCCTTACTATAGGTTCCAATGGGTGAAAAATAAAGCAGAGATAGGTCCAACTCCAAATCTGGATAAATATTTATTTTTTTCTGATGCCATAAATGGTACATTCCTTACTTATGAAAAATAGGATATTACCACACAGAATGAACTCTTATTCATAGTATTTACATTATACGTCATACTTTATACTTGGGATTCTCCAAAGAAAATTGGTGATGCAGTTTATTTCTTGAATGTTCCTTGAAGTCCCAAGTAGGGATTTCAAGGGCCAAACCCAGTGATTCCCTTTCAAGTAACTTCCAGGAATTTTTCCTATAATAGGAGAGCTGAAAATGTATCTTCCTTTTATAGAAATTTTGATTTTAAATCATTCTTTGCTTTCAGTGAATTTTTGACATTGTTATTTTTCTAGAAAGTTTTTTCCTAAATATTTTATAATTGGTGAAGTCTGAAATAAACTGGTTAGTTGGAATGGAAAAGTCCCTTATCAAACTTGGCATTTATTGTGAAAGTTGGCTTTTGTGTGTGTATTTTTATTTTATTGATTTTTATTGAGATATAACTAACATACAACATTGTGTAGGTTTAAGGTGTAAAATGTGTTAATTTGATACATTTGATATAATGTGTCAATATGGTTTATTGAAATACAATTACAGTCTTAGTGTTAGCTAACACCTCTATCATGTCACATAATTATTATTTCTTTTGTGTTGAGAACAACTAAAATCTAGTCTTTGGGCAACTTGGAAGTCTATAATACAGTTTACTGCCTATAATCACTATGCTGGTCATTAGATCTCCAGGACTTATTTATCTACTAGTTGCAAGTATATGCTCTTAAACAAGTTGGCTCTTTAATTGGTTAACTAAGAGCTGATTTCAGATTCAAAATAAATGTTGAACTCCTTAGAATCATCCAGTTTCTTAAAAGTGTGCTCAGCAGAACATCTTCTGTATCATGATTATGAAATCATCATCATTAGCCTCCTTTTAAAAATCAAACACAGGAAAGATTAATAACATTTCTACAAGAATTTCCTTAAATATGTATTGTAAGATTCACAGAGAAATTTGTAAACGTAGTGATTCTATCTTCTATAATAAAGCTTGGAATAAAAGTAAGTATCCTGATAACTAAAGCAAAATAGAACCAAAGAACAAATGTTGCTTCCAGTTATGTAAATTTTTCTGGTAAAAGTGATTTTGTTAAGTGTGGAAAATTGTTTGGACCTTCTTTGCTTTGTTTGTGTATGCAGTCAAAAAGTAAAAAATGAATACAAAAAAATTTCAATGTCCAAGTATGTCTATTTTAGAGATGAAAATAATAATTTTGGGGTAAAATGTGTCTTTTTCAGCAAGCATTGCACTTGAGATTCTAAAGGCAATCAACATCCCCTTGGAAGCTGCTATTTCTTGACTGGAAAGTGGTCTGTTGTGCCTGGAAGCTTGAGTTCTTCTTTACATGCTTTCTTTAAAAATAGCAATTACTTCTAGAGATTACCATTTTCAGGACTCAGCCTCAGGACTTCAGCACTCTGTTAGACAACGTGGGAGCTAACTGAGATCTGGTTTGATGCCCACTTGCAAGTTGGTTATGTTGTAAGTGACAGGAATCCTCCTGTTGGCTTTCTTCCCTGCTGCTTTAGTGTCCCCCTGCTCCACTGTCACACCCCAACCTTCAGTCTTTGACTCTCAATGCAGCATAGCCAAGTCCAGCTAAGGCATTAAAGTGACACTTCTTAAACTTTTCTAACCCTATGCACCAAATTGTAGAGGAGAATGTCTGCATGACCCTAGGGAGCTTAATATCTGATGAAATCTGTCAGGTTACTAATTTGTTTTAATTGCTGACATGGATATTTAGCAATAATAATTTTTAAAAATTCTTGGCTGAAATTTCTATAGGCATGTTTTATATCATAGGCCTCATAGACCTTGGTCATCCATTTGTTTTCCTCTTGAAGTAGATTCCAAATTGTTTTCCTAGGAAATTCTCATCTCTTCCTCAGATACTTCCTCAGACAAATTTTGGTCAAGCTTCTTAGTTTTCAATTATTTTTGGAGATTGACAATGAAAAGCTGAATGATGCTGATTGAGTATCTGAAAAGCTGGGGAAAAAATCACTCTGGTTAATTTTAATTTATTCTCTCAGAGTTATTTTTCAGTGAAAACACTTTTTTTTTTTTTTTTGCTGTACACGGGCCTCTCACTGTTGTGGCCTCTGCTGTTGTGGAGCACAGGCTCCGGACGTGCAGGCTCAGCAGCCATGGCTCGTGGGCCCAGCCGCTCTGCAGCACGTGGGATCTTTCCAGACTGGGGCATGACCCCGTGTCCCCTGCATCAGCAGGCAGACTCTCAACCACTGCACCATCAGGGAAGCCAAGTGAAAACACTTTTTATGGAACACTTATTAACATTCAGCAAACTTAGTATTCTGAGGAACACTTAGAGAAATTATGCTCTAAATACAATATACAGTTTTCTTTGTGAAACTTTCAGGAAGCTGCATCCTTGGACCTCATGATGTGGATGCTCTGTAGAATTCTTTTTTTTTTTTTTTTTTTGTGGTATATGGACCTCTCACTGTTGTGGCCTCTCCCGTTGTGGAGCACAGGCTCCGGACGTGCAGACCCAGCGGCCATGGCTCATGAGCCCAGGCGCTCCACGGCAAGCGGGATCCTCCCGGACTGGGACACGAACCCATGTCCCCTGCATCAGCAGGCGGGCTCTCAACCACTACACCACCAGGGAAGCCCTGTAGAATTGTTTTTAATGGACTTACTTTGATATAATGCAGCTAGCCTACAATGAGGGAGAATATAAGAAAGAGATGAAAAAAGAAAATCTTTAGGCTTAGGAAGGTTGAATGATATGCCCCAAGCTCAGTGAATTAGTGAATTAGCCTTCTGTTGCTGCATATAACATTATTACCACATATCTAACAGCTGAAATCCCCACATGTTATTGTTTCAATTTCTGTGGGTCAGAAGTTAGGGCCTGACTTAGTGGATCTTCTGCTTCCGGGTCTCACAAGGCTAGAATAAAGATGCCAGCTGGTACTGCAGTCCTATCAGAGGCTCAAGTGGGGAAGGATCCACTTCCAAGCTCACCATTAAGTTCCTGGTAGGTAGGTGGACTGAGGGACTCATTTACTTACTTACTGTTCGCCAGAGGCCGCCTTTAGGATCTTTCCACATGGGTCTTATGAATATGAGCACTTGCTTCCTCAAAGTTAAGAGAGAAGAGGTATTCTCCTAGCAAGATGAATTACAATCTTATAAAATGCTATCAGATCCCATCATCATTATTACATTATATCGATTGGAAGCAAGCCACAGTCCCCTCTCACACTACAAGGAAGATTACAGAAGGCATGGGTTCCAGAAAGTAGAGATCATAGTATCTGTCCACAGCCACACAGCTCTTAGTGGATTCTAGAAACTGGTCACCAAACCATATATGATTCAGAAATATATCTTTTAACAACTGACTATAGGAAAAATAGGGAAACATTAGCTCCAAATTTATTTCTCTGACCTTTCTGAGATTCCAAAAACATTCCACAAATCCTATTTACTGAGACTCTCAACTCTGGTCCCTTTTCACTGGGACTCCATGCTCTGAACATACATCTCTTCCTATTATCCCCCATACCCCAATCAAAACTTCTTTCTGTTATTTGTCTTCTTAATTCCCCACCCTCACACACATTAAGTTGAATGAAGAAATACATTCTAATATAAGTGCAATTGTTATCCTCTTATTTAACATATTTGTGAACTATGTGTATTGTTTTTGTTCAAAGGAATAGCTCTAAAGATAAAACTTCCTATTGACATGACATCTCTGTTAATTTACAGAACCATGTTTGTCATGGCATGTGTGAGAAGCATGTAAGATTTCTGACTCATTCCTCTTCTCTCCCCCTGCAGGTTGTCCCCATCTTTCTCTTCTGCAATTTTGGGCAGAAGAGCAACAGTAAGCCATAGACTGTGCGGACCATGAAATGTGGACCCCTGAGAGCCATGAAAGTCCAAAATATAGTCAACAAGAAATCTTTTCTGTAAGTTTGTCAAAGTTAAATTTCATAAGTAAATTAAATGCATAGGAAAAGAAAAGAGAAAAGGCTCCAGAAAGGTTAAACAAATTGAATAGAAGTTTGGGAATGGGGGAAGTCAATGTGTTTTCCAATAAATAAAATATGTCATTCCTTCAGAGAGCATTTTGAATGGCATTGCTTTTTGGCTAAGAAAGAATGTGTAACATTGTAAACATTATGCTTATTGAATTTTAAACTCCATACATTTCATAAAAGGTGGCTCTTCCCTCATCATCTTAAAGGAAATAGAAATGGTTTATATTATAAATATGTTCCTGCATTCAAATACATTTCTAAAGAGAAAAAGAGCTGGGCTATGGCAATTTTCTTCCATTATACAGTGTTACTTTGTTTATTGTGAACTTTCAAAAATCTTTATACATTGTATCTTTTGAATTCCATCCACAAAAGTGAAAACGTTTACTTTGAATAGAAATTCCATTAACTATAATCTGTTCTCATTCCATCCTTCCAAACTCATCTGCTTCTATTTCATATTACCCACCTGACATTCTAGATACAACAAAGTGTCATCTGTTTTGTGAACCTGTCTTGCCTTTTCTACAATATTTATCTTATCCCTAGCACAGTGTATGGCACATAGAAAGTATAACTATTTTACTGAATGCCTCAGGGTCATTGTGCATTCTGTCTTTTGACTGCCTTGTCTCAAGTAACTTTTCCATTTAAAGCATATCAGTCATTGAAGGCTGTACTCAAATGACATTTTGTCTTTGAAGCTGACCTCTCATTTGGGATGTTGCTCTCTCTTCCATGCCCCACAGTGTATATCTTGATTATAGCAAGCATTTAATTTTCATTTGTGTCAAGGGAGGTTTCACAAGAAGTTGGGGAACTACTCTGGAATTTATGATGAACTAGTAAATGTCTGAAGTCAAATTGGGTTTGTTTAATATTTTAGTCTCTAGCATTAAGCCTCATATCAGCTCTCCATATTCCTGTATGTCATTATGTATTTATCAGGGTGATAATCTGTGCTCCCTTTTATCTTAAAACATGTTACCTTCCTCTTTTCTCCATCAATGTGATGGAAGTTTTTGTAAAGTTGCTCTTCATTTGATCTGCTAATGTTGGACATGAGAGTTAACTTCAGTTTTATCTTAGGAAAGAAACAGAGACTAAATGCTCTTCCATTTGGAAACTTTGTCATGTTAATGAGCAACTGAACATAAGATACTGAGAGTTCACAAGAAAAATAAGACAACATCATAACTCCCAAACTAGGGCTAGGTCCTTCCTGTCATGTCTGTGTGAGAGGGAAAATAGTGGTACAGTTAAAAGTATGGATTTGGGGCTTCCCTGGTGGCGCAGTGGTTGAGAGTTTCCCTGCCGATGCAGGGGACATGGATTCGTGCCCCGGTCCGGGAAGATCCCACATGCTGTAGAGCGGCTAGGTCCATGAGCCATGCCCCCTGAGTCTGCACGTCTGGAGTCTGTGCTCCACAACTGGAGAGGCCACAATAGTGAGAGGCCAGCGTACTGCAAAAAAACAAACAAACAAACAAAAAAAGTATGGATTTGGAAACAGATTGCATGAGTCTGAATCCCAGATCTGTTATTTATTAACTGGGTGTGATGGTTTTGTGCTGTGTCAACTTAGCTAAGTTGGAATGACATTTTGAGAATTTCCTTTTTTGTATGTTTCTGGAGTAGGTTTGGCCACAGGAGAAATTTGTGCCTCCTTCCAGGTGTGACAAGCATCATGATATCATTAAAATCTCCTAGGAATCTAGGACCTAGAATAATTTATGATCACTCAGAATCTCAAGGGGTCAAAGCTACAAAAATAATAATAATAAACACTATTAGTAATAAACATTATTAGTAATAAACACTGCTGAAAAATATTTTATTGTCATCAAATTTTTATGTCTGTCTTTTCTACCATATAATGTGGTCTTTAGGGTCAGCAGATTATCTCAATTATTTTTCATGTTGTATCACCCACACTGTTCAAGATAATGCTTTACACATCATAGGAATTTCATTGAAAATGATTAAATTAAAATAGAATAGTATTGTTGTGATACTTCTAAATGGTGTATCAATTATGAAAATTTAAGTTTACTAGGAAAGAAGTAAGGAACCTCATTTTTCTCTCACAAGAAATCTAAGAGAGGCAGTCCAGGGCAGAGATGCTCTTTCTGCCTTCCTGTTTTTTCATTCTTTCTATTCCATTTTCATCTTCATCACCATCATACCATCATAAGATGACTTCTCTACCTCCATTTTCCATTTGTGTTCCAGCCAGTGACCTAACAAAGGAGAAAGCAAGGAAACATTTCCTGGAAAGCCATTAGAAATGAGATTTCTTTTACCTCATTGTCCTGAACCATAATGCACCCTTCCCTAGCTGCAAAACAGACTAAGAAATGTAGTTTTTTTTTTCTTGGACACATCATCTTCATGAACAAAATTGGGATTCAGTTAGTAAGACAGAAGGGGAAAGTAGACATTGGTAGGCAAATAGCAAAGTCCTTCACGAGTAGGAAGAAAAAACTTGAGCATAAAGTAGAGTGGTTTTGCTTTGAACTCTTTAAAAGAAACTAAAATTTTCTCTCTTTGAAGATCTCAGGTAATGTTATGAGGACACCTGTGCCAGGGAAACTCCATCTGGAGGGAAGTTAGCAAGAAATCTATAGCAGTTAAGTGAAACTCAAAGGACTAGAACTGTGAATCTGTTAACTGAAAAGAAGTGTAGGAGCCCATAATCATTGTTCAGTAACTGATAATATCAGACTTGATAGTATCAGACTTGATAATGGGATCATTGAAATCATTTGTAGCATTATCTTAGACATGCTTAATTAATGAGGCAAAAGTAGTGTATATTTGGGGGGCATGATTATAGTGTTTGTAACATTGCTTATAAGACTGGAATTATGATTTGATTAAGGGCTAATTGTCTAGTTTTAATGTCACTCCAGAAATCACTTCTCTTTCCCCTGAAGTGGTGAGTTTTTACATAAGGTTCTGATGTGATGGTTATTAAGCTTTTGCCTCTTGGCTCAAAACTCACTCTTGTATACTTTGCTTTGTGAGGCTGGGAATCTGCAGGTTACATTTCTCCTTGGCCAACTTGCTCTCTGTTAGGCTTCATTGATGAGAATGCCAGAGACTGGAAGAAAAGAGGAGAGACATTGGACATTTTTGGTTTGATTCCTATTCCTGTCTTCACAACTCCAAACACCACCTTCCACTCTGGCTACAGCTATTGAATCCAATAGCAGCAGTTGGTTCCAATTTTCATGATTTTCCCCCCTACTCTCAGAACTACCTTAATCAGGTCAACTCATAGACACCAACAGAAGACAGACAGCATCTCCTTCTCAAAGATTGAGTCCCCACTTGGGGGAAGCGGTGTCCTCCAGAGCTTCTGAGTATCAGAGCCATCTGTGATGTGTTCCCTTCTTACAAATCTGAGTCCCAGATCAACAGGGACTTCTCCAAGTTTCTAAATCCTAGTAATCTCTAGCTGTTGTTTGACCAGCTCTGGAAGTGGTAGCAGCTTCTTCCAGTTACTATTTCTATGTTATCTTAATGTCCTCTTTTGGTCTTTCTGTCCCTCAATACTTATTTAAACAATCCCCTAGAATATGATTCTTGTTGTCATTAAAATAGCTAGTTTGGTCCCTGTTTTCCTAAGTGGACAATGAGTAAAGGTAAATACATTTTAATGCTAAGTGCAATCTTTAAGAAACACAATGAGAAAGAAAGAGAATGAACCCTAGCCAAAGGTAAGAGTAAAGTCCTTTTGTTTCTCAACATGGCAGGTAGTCTGGCGTACATGTTGACAAGAGAGAAAAGGGAGATCAGTTTGTTCCAGTAGCTTGCTTGTTCTCAAAGAATGTGGGTACTTTCTTTTATAGTCAGGAAAAGAACAACACTTCCCAGAAGGTTTCAGCAGGACTAATATAAGTGGAATGAGCTGTGTGTACCCTATTGCCTCAAACTGTCCCCAACACATGGCTATTAGACACTTTCTATTAATGGGGACTGCCCAGTGCATGTAAGGTAAGGGCTGGGCTCTCCAGGCACAAAGAGTAATTTCAAGACTATCACACTTGTACATTTCGAACACAGCAATAGATTCTAAAATCAAATGGCTGCACTGACTATAAGCTTTACTAATTTAGTGAATATTTTGGTGTCCAAAGAAAGTCTCATACAAAACGAAATCCCCAAGTCCCCAATTGAGATTATTCCAGGAATACCTACCAAGACAGATGATATCTGGTTTACCTTTGTAAATTGCTAGAAACCTTTCCCCACTAAGGTGATGTGTTGGCCATGTGTATCAAAAAGGGGCATTTTAAATGTTTAATATTGTAATGTAGTAGAGGACAGAGGCTAACGGTGTCTGATGAAGCACAGGACAAAATTAAAATTATTTATATAGGCATTTGTTGTCACCTGACACTTCTGTAAATAATATTTTATAATAATCTTCATATAAATATTTTGTTTCTAAAAATTGTTATCTAACTATATAGAGTATATGGCTTGTAAAATAATTAGACCCTCATATTTCATAAATGGGGTAACGAATAATTTCTAAAAAATCAAGAAATGAATAAAAATACTTAGAAAAGTTATAGTACATATCAGAAAACAAGTCCAAGCTCAACTCCTACTTGAAGGCAGATAGGGTCACATCAAGGGATGGCTGTCTTTCGTTTCGACCCTCAGGACAACTTGATTGTATAAATGTGAAAATGGATTATTTTGACAAGAATAAAAGTGGTAAAAGTTAAAAAGGCAACAGCAGGGCTTCCCTGGTGGTGCAGTGGTTGAGAGTCCACCTGCCGATGCAAGGGACACGGGTTCGTGCCCCGGTCCGGGAAGATCCCACATGCCGTGGAGCCGCTGGGCCCATGAGCCATGGTCTCTGAGCCTGCACGTCCGGAGCCTGTGCTCCGCAACGGGAGAGGCCACAACAGTGAGAGACCCGCGTACCATGAAAAAAAAAAAAAGGCAATGGCATCAATTACAACAACCAAAATATTAGTATACCCAAAATTTAACCACAAAATATCTCAACTTTTATTAATTTCTGCTGACACATGACATTAAATAAGTAAATAAGTATGTAGCCCTCATGGAAAGGAAGGATATCTTTGTGATTTAAATGTGCATATTTATTGGAAGACAAATGGTCTCTTGGGGAAAGCTTTATTTTCTGATTACCAATAAGAAAGTCATTTAAAAGACTATCAGAGTATCTATAGGATAAGCAACAATTTCCAGAGTCTCTACTGCAAAAGCAATGAAAATACAAGGGTTCAAAGTTTAACAAGTAGAGTAACATCATTATTTTTATTGGACCAAATCTTTGTAATGATCCTATGAGTTATATGTACTTAAAAATAGGGTTAGTATTATTCATTGCTTACATTAGATATCTCTTCCTCTGCCTTAAACTTTTGACAAAAGAAGAAAAAGAAAAAGGAGAAACTGATCTGTTTAACAGTGATTTTTCAAACTCTTTTTTTGTTTTCTGCAGTGAAATTTTTCTAGAGGTGAAAACATTGCAATATGCAAAGTGATTAAGACAGCAGTTCTGGGCTTCCCTGGTGGCGCAGTGGTTGAGAGTATGCCTGCCGCTGCAGGGGACACGGGTTCGTGCCCCGGTCTGGGAAGATCCCACATGCCGCGGAGCGGCTAGGCCCGTAAGCCATGGCTGCTGAGCCTGCGCGTCCGGAGCCTGTGCTCCGCAACAGGAGAAGCCACAACAGTGAGAGGCCCACGTACCGCAAAAAAAAAAAAAAAAAAAAAAGACAGCAGTTCTTCTAGGCCAAGGTCCAAGTTAAGTAGCAGATGGACCTGGCATCCTCCTGTATCATTCCCCCATTGTATCAGTGCCTCACTTCAAATACTTTTATACAAAGCATACAATTGACTGGTTTAAGGAATTACTTCTAACTTTTCAATTGCCACTCTAGATAAATTTTTGGGACACCAATCTTTGTAAAAAATATAGCATGGTATCTTACTAATTTAAAAAACAAAACAAAACAAACTAAAAAAACCCCCACAGATTCCCTGAACAAAAATTCTAGCCTGTTTTTTCCTTTCATCAGAGTATATATGCAAGTGTATGAATCTAAGAAATTATAAGTTTATTTTAAAGGTTACTTTTAATTGTATCTTTGTATAGAAATGTGAGATGAGGGTTTTTTTTAATATTTATCTGTGATGTTTTTTCATGAAAATTCAAATAGAATTTCAATTAAAATTTAGTATTAGGCTAAACAAACACTATATTTTGGAATGTGTTTGGAATTTAAAAAGCAGAAAATAATCTTATTTAAACATAACATTTTGTTCTCTCTCCTATCCTTCCTTCCTTCCCTCCCTCCTTCCTTCCTTCCCTCCCTTCTTCCTTCCTTCCTTCCTTTCTTTCTTTTTTTGTTTTTTCGTTCTTTCTTTCTTTCTTTCTCTCTCTTTCTTTCTTTCTCTCTCTCTTTCTCCCTCTCCCCCTCCCCCACCATCCCTAAGCAGGTGGGACTATGAATCAAGCAAGTGACTCTACCATTACTTTTCTGCATGACTATAAGTGGCTTGACATTTCAAACTGGAGTTTATCTATATTTGGAGAGGGTGCAATGGTATTTTTGAAGCTATTCTCCTGCCCTAATAAGATATAGATTATTAAGGGCAGGAAGTTTCCCTGTAATTAGGGTCCTAATCTCTTCTAACTAGTCTCCAAGGTCAGGGCTCCTGAGAACATTCTCTCTAAATTTGAATTCCCTTTGCTTCATGAGTGTGTCCAAAATGTCCTCTTATTTCTAGATGTACCTCAAAAGTATTGAATCTATCCAATAGTCCATTTATCCCATCACTAATTCAAAGAAGTACTTATTGAGTACCTACTATGTGACAGGCACTCTATGAGTTATTAGATTATGAAGAACCTAAGGAGTTTGAAATTTATCTTGAAAGCTAAAGACTGTTACTGCAGGATTTTAAGCAGAACAATGGCATGATTAAATAACAAAATAATTTAGGAGACCACTGCAGGTATCTGCAGTAGCAATTTTTAGAATATAACTATAATAATGGAGTGTGAATAGAGAGGATTGATTCCAAAAATATTCAGCATACATTATGTACAGGACTAGGTGACTGATAAAATGTGGCATTGACACACAAGAGAGGGAGAGGTCCAGTAAGATTCCCAGGATACTAGCTTGGCTGATTGGACGGATGGCGTCATTCAGTGAGCTGTGGAGTTGAAAAGGAAGAACACATTTGGAGGAAAAGTTGCTAGATTTCGCATTAAGCATACTGGGGCTTATAAGTAGAAAAGATCAGAAGCCAGTTGGGTACACAAATCTGGAACACAACAGAATCACTTCCATGAAGAAATCTTTCTAGATTTGTCAGCTGGAAATAATCTTTATTCCTCACACACCCAAAAAAGTTTATATGTACTGCCTTTTAGCATTTACCACCATCTACTATACATTTAATTTATTTATTTATGTGTCATGTCTCCCTTATTAGCAAGCTCCTTGAGGCAGGACCTATGACTGTTACATCTTTTTATCCATAAAAATGTCTAGAAAATGACAGACATTCAAAATCATGTGCTAAATGACGGACAGACTTAGCCATCTCACTGAAGATGTTCCCTGGAGATTTTATGAGAATGACCCTCAGAGTTTATCCCCATTGTTATTAAGATTCACTTCATTTTATTTTAGCTACAGGGTTATTTTTATTAGATTGATGATTTGCAATCAGATTATCTCCAACCAGCATCGCTGGCAGAACCAGCTGTCTGGTTGACTGAATTCTATCAGATACACCTTTTTTTTTCCATTGATTTGCATGCACAGAATCAGAAAGGAAAGGCTCTTTATTAAGCTGAGCCATCCGGGCATGGGCAGTACTGGATCAATGTTCTCAAGCTTTAGGGCGAATTGAAACTTCTCTCATTATAAACAATCTTATGTAAGGGAGATACATGTATATTTTAATAGATATCTAGTATCCCTTTTCCTAACAGTGATATTATGTGTTTCTGAGTTGTAAGTTTATCAATGGTGGTGCTTCAAGCCCAAAAAAGCTTAAAAGTTTTTGTTTTGTTTTTTTAATAGGAGATACAGCTTTTTGGATGAAAGTGAAAGTCTGCCAGGATTCAGACGTACCATTTAAGAGGGTTGACATATGGGAGCTGATTGCTTGATATACACAGATTTAATGGTATATTAAACTGCTTTTATCACTGATGGCTTAGCTTGGCATACCTAAAATGTTACAGATGTCACCCTGTAATCCTGAGCATCAACCTAATATTCTGTTTCTGATATTTAGACCTTGGAATGTTCTGTGGGAAAGTTTTCTAGAACCCACTTATATCTCCATCTTTTTAATCTGTCTTATCCACTAAGACCCAGATCAGGTGTCATCCTTCCCATAACCCATTTATTTTCCTTCAGTCTGAGTCAGGCACCTCTCTTTAGAGTTCTTATAACAACTAATGGTTATCATTCTAATAACACTTGTAGGGTTATTGGTCTTGGACATTGAATTATAATAGTCTTAAGAGCTGGTGAGTGTCTTTATTTTTTAACATCTTTATTAGAGTATAATTGCTTTACAATGGTGTGTTAGTTTCTGCTTTATAACAAAGTGAATCAGCTATACATATACATATATCCCCATATCTCCTCCCTCTTGAGTCTCCCTCCCACCCTCCCTATCCCACCGCTCTAGGTGGACACAAAGCACCAGGCTGATCTCCCTGGGTTATGCAGCTGCTTCACACTAGCTATCTATTTTACATTTGGAAGTGTATGTATGCCATGCCACTGTCTCACTTCGTCCCAGCTTACCCTTCCCACTCCCTGTATCCTCAAATCAAAGTCCATTCTCCAGGTCTACATCTTTATTCCTGTCCTGTCCCTAGGTTGTTCAGAACATTTTTTTTTTAGATTCCATATATGTCTTAGCATATGGTATTTGTTTTACTCTTTCTGACTTACTTCACTCTGTATGACAGTCTATAGGTTCATCCACCTCACTACAAATAACTCAATTTCATTTCTTTAATGGCTGAGTATATATATATAATATATATATATATATATATATATATATATATATTATTACATTGTATATATGTGCCACCTCTTCTATATCCATTCATCTGTCGATGGACACTTAGGTTGCTTCCATGTCCTGGCTATTGTAAATAGAGCTGGAAGTATCATTGTGGTACATGACTCTTTTTGAATTATGGTTTTCTCAGGGTATATGCCCAGTAGTGGGACTGTTGGGTCATATGGTAGTTCTATTTTTAGTTTTTTAAGGAACCTCCATACAGTTCTCCATAGTGGCTGTATCAATTTATATTCCCACCAGCAGTGCAAGAGGGTTCCCTTTTCTCCACACCCACTCCAGGATTTATTGTTCATAGATTTTTTTGATGATGGCCATTCTGACCAGTGTGAGGTGATACCTCATGGCAGTTTTGATTTGCATTTCTCTAATGATAAGTGATGTGGAACATCCTTTCATGTGTTTCTTGGCAATCTGTATATCTTTTTTGGAGAAATGTCTATTTAGGTCTTCTGCCCATTTTTAGATTGGGTTGTTTTTGTTTTTTATGTTTTTTTTTTTCTTTTTTGATATTGAACTGCATGAGCTGCTTGTAAATTATGGAGATTAATCCATTGTCAGTTGCTCCATTTGCAAATATTTTCTCCCGTTCTGAGGGTTGTTTTTTCATCTTGTTTATGGTTTCCTTTGCTGGGCAAAACTTTTAAGTTTTATTAGGTCCCATGTGATTACTTTTGTTTTTATTTCCATTTCTCTAGGAGGTGGCTCAAAAAGGATCTTGCTGTGATTTATGTCAAAGAGTGTTCTGCCTATGTTTTCCTCTAAGAGTTTGATGGTGTCTAGCCTTACATTTAGGTATTTAATCCATTTTGAGTTTATATTTGTGTATGGTGCTAAGCAGTGTTCTAAATTCATTCTTTTACCTGTAGCTGTCCAGTTTTCCCAGCACCACATATTGAAGAGTCTATCTTTTCTCCATTGTATATTCTTGCCCCATTTGCCAAAGATAAGGTGACCATATGTGCGTAGGTTTATCTCTCTGCTTACTCTCCTGTTCCATTGATCTATATTTCTGTTTTTTGTGCCAGTACCATACTCTCTTGATTACTGTAGCTTTGTAGTATAGTCTGAAGTCCAGGAGTGTGATTCCTCCAGTTCTGGTTTCCTTTCTCAAGAATGCTTTGCTGTTTGGGGTCTTTTGTGTTTCCATACAAATTGTGAAATTTTTTGTTCTACTTCTGTGAAGGATTCCATTGGTAGTTTGATAGGGATTGCATTGAATCTGTAGATTGCTTTGGGTAGTAGAGTCATTTTCACAATGTTGATTCTTGTAATCCAAGAACCTGGTATAACTGTCCATCTGTTTGTATCATCTTTAATTTCTTTCATCAGTGTCTTATAGTTTTCTGTATATAAGTCTTTTGCCTCCTTAGGTAGGTTTATTCCTAGGTGTTTTATTCTTGTTGTTCCAGTGGTAAATGGGAGTGTTTCCTTATTTTCTCTTTCAGATTTTTCATCATTAGTGCATAGGAATGCAAGAGATTTCTGTGCATTAATTTTGTATCCTGATACTTTACCCAATTCATTGAATAGCTCTAGCAGTTTTCTGGTATCATCATTAGGGTTCTTTATATAGTATCATTTCATCTGCAAACAGTGACAGTCTTACTTCTTCTTTTCCAATTTCGATCCTTTTATTTCTTTTCCTTCTCTGATTTTTGTGTCTAAAACTTCCAAAACTATGTTGAGTAATAGTGGTGAGAGTGGGCAACTTTGTCTTGTTCCTGATCTTACTGGAGATCATTTCACTTTTTCACCATTGAAAATGATGTTGGCTGTGAGTTTGTCATATATGGCCTTTGTTATGTTGAGGTAAGTTCTCTCTATGCCTACTTTCTGGAGGGTTTTTTTTATCATAAATCGTTGTTGAATTTTGTTAAATGTTCTTCATGCATTTATTGAGATGTTCATATGATTTTTCTCCTTCAATTTTTTAATATAGTTTATCACATTGATTGATTTGCATATATTGAAGAATCCTTGTATTCCTGGAATAAACCCCACTTGATCATATTGTATAATCCTTTTAATGTGCTGTTGGATTCTGTTTGTTAGTATTTTGTGGAGGAATTTTGCATCTATGTTCATCAGTGATATTGGCTTGTAGTTCTCTTTTTTGTGTGACATCTTTGTCTTGTTTTGGTATCATGGTGATTGTGACCTCGTTGAGTGAGTTTGGGAGTTTTCCTCCCTCTGCTATATATTGGAAGAGTTTGAGAAAGATAGGTGTTAGCTCTTCTCTGAACGTTTGATAGAAACCATCTGGTCCTGGGCTCTTGTTTGTTGGAAGATTTTTAATCACTGTTTCAATTTCAGTGCTTATGATTGGTCTGTTTATATTTCCTATTTCTTCCTAGTTCAGTCTTGGAAGGTTGTACTCTTCTAAGAATTTGTCCATTTCTTCCAGGTTGTCCATTTTATTGGCATATAGTTGCTTGTAGTAATCCCTCACAATCCTTCGTATTTCTGTAGTGTCAGTTGTTGCATCTCCTTTTTCATTTCTAATTCTGCTGATTTGAATCTTCTCCCTTTTTTTCTTCATGAGTCTGGCTAATGGTTTATCAATTTTGTTTATCTTCTCAAAGAACAAGCTTTTAGTTTTATTAATCTCTGCTCGTGTTTTCTTCATTTCTTTTTCATTTATTTCTGATCTGATCTTTTTGATTTCTTTCCTTCCACTAACTTTTAGGTTTTTTTGTTGTTGTTGTTGTTGTTCTTCTTCTTTCTCTAATAGCTTTAGGTACAAGATTAGGTTGTTTATTCGAGATCCTTCTTGTTTCCTGAGGTAGAATTTTATTCTTATATAATTCTCTCTTAGAACTGCTTTTGCTGTATCCATAGGTTTTGGGTCATCGTGTTTTCATTGTCATTTGTTTCTAGGTATTTTTGATTTCCTCTTTGATTTCTACCATGATCTGTTGGTTATTTAGTAGTATATTGTTTAGCTTCCACGTGTTTGTATTTTTTACAGAATTTTTCCTGTAATTGATATCTAGTCTCATAGCATTGTGTTCGGAAAAGATACTTGATATGATTTCAGTTTTGTTAAATTTACCAAGGCTTGATTTGTGACCCATGATACAATCTATCCTGGAGAACGTTCCATGAGCCCTTGAGAAGATCATGTATTCTGTTGTTTTGGGATGGAATGTCCTACAAATATAAATTAAGTCCATCTTGTTTAATGTGTCATTTATAGCTTGTGTTTCCTTATTTATTTTCATTTTGGATGCTCTGCCCATTGGTGAAAGTGAGGTGTTAAAGTCCCCTACTATTATTGTGTTACTGTCAATTTCCCCTTTTATGGCTGTTAGCATTTGCCTTATGTATTGAGGTGCTCCTATGTGGGATGCATAAATATTTACAATTGTTATATCCTCTTCTTGTATTGATCCCTTGATCATTATGTAGTGTCCTTCTTTCTCTCTTGTAATAGTCTTTATTTTAAAGTCTATTTTTTCTGATATGAGAATTGCTACTCCAGCTTTCTTTTGATTTCCATTTGCATGGAATATCTTTTTCCATCCCCTCACTTTCAGTCTGTGTGTATTCCTAGGTCTGAAGTGGGTCTCTTGTAGATAGCATATAGAAAAGTCTTGTTTCTTTGTCCATTCAACCAGTCTATGTCTTCTGGATAGAGCATTTAATCCATTTATATTTAACATAGTTATCAATATGTATATTCCTATTACCATTTTCTTAATTGTTTTGGGTTTGTTATTGAAGGTCTTTTCCTTCTCTTGTGTTTCCTGCCTAGAGAACTTCTTTAGATTTTGTTGTAAAGCTAGTGTGGTGGGGCTGAATTCTCTTAGCTTTTGCTTCTCTGTATGGTTTTAATTCCTTTGTTGAATCTGAATGTGATCTGTGCTGGGTAGAGTAATCTTCATTGTAGGTTTTCCCCTTTCATCACTTTCAATATGTCCTGCCGCTCCCTTCTGGCTTGCAGAGTTTCTGCTGAGAAATCAGCTGTTAACCTTATGGGGATTCCCTTGTATGTTATTTGTTACTTTTCTCTTGCTGCTTTTAATGTTTTCTCTTTTTATTTAATTTTTGAGAGTTTGATTAATATGTGTCTTGGTGTGTTTCTTCTTGCATTTATTCTGTATGGGACTCTGCACTTCCTGGATTTTATTGACTGTTTCCTTTCCTATATTAAAGAAGTTTTCAACTATAATATCTTCAAATATTTTCTCAGTTCCTTTTGTTTTCTCTTCTTTTTCTGTGACCCCTATAATTTGAATGTTGGTGTGTTTAATGTTGTCCCAGAGGTCTCTGAGACTGTCCTCAATTATTTCCATTCGTTTCTCTTTATTTTGCTCTGCAGTAGTTATTTCCACTATTTTATCTTCCCAGTCAGTTATCATTCTTCTGCCTCAGTTATTCTGTTATTGATTCCTTCTAGAGAATTTTAAATTTCATTTATTGTGTTGTTCATCACTGTTTGTTTGCTCTTTAGTTCTTCTAGGTGCATGTGAAACATTTCTTGTATTTTCTCCATTCTTTTCCCAAGATTTTGGATCATCTTTACTATCATTACTCTGAATTAATTTTCAGGTAGACTGCCAATTTCCTCTTCCTTTGTTTGTTCTGGTGGGTTTTTGCCTTGCTCCTTCATATGCTTGTGCTTCTGTCTTCTCATTTTTTTTCACTTACTGTGTTTGGGGTCTTCTTTTCACAGGCTGCAAGTTCATAATTCCCTTTGTTTTTAGTGTCTGTCCCTAGTGGCTAAGGTTTGTTCAGTGGGTTGTGTAGGCATCCTGGTGGAGCAGACTGGTGCCTGTTTTCTGTTGGATGATGCTGAATCTTCTCTGTCTGTTGGGCAGGACTGTGTCCAGTGGTGTGGTTTGGTGTGTCTGTGAACTTATTATGATTTTAGGCAGCCTCTGTTCTACTGGGTGCGGTTGTGTTCCTGTCTTGCTAATTGTTTGACATAGGGTGTCTAGCACTTTAGCTTGCTGGTCTTTGAGTAGTTCTGGCTCTTAGCATTGAGATGGAGATCTCTGGGAGAGCTTTCATCCTTTGATATAATGTGGAGCCGCGAGGTCTCTGGAGGACCAATGTCTTGAAATTGGCTCTCCCACCTCAGAGGCTCAGGCCTGACACCCGGCCAGACCACGAAGACCCTGTTAGCCATATGGCTTAGAAGAAAAGGGAGAGGAAAAAAATGAAAGAGAGAAAGAAAAGTACATAAAATTATTAAAATAAAAATATATTATTAAAAATAAAGAAGTAATTTTAAAAAAAAGAAAGAAGAGAGCATCTGAACCAAGAAACAAATCCACCAGTCATGAGAAGAACTAAAAGCTATACCAAAAAAAATCCCCAAAACGGACAGACAGAATACTAGGACAAATAGTAAAAACAAAGCTTTTGGGAAGTCTCTGGTCTTTGTCAGCATTCAGTAGGTGTTCTGTTAGAGTTGTTCCACATATAGATATATTTCTGATGTATTTGTGGGGACGAAGATGATCTCCACGTCTTACTCCTCTGCCATCTTGAAAGTCCCATGGTTAGTGTCTTTAATGTTCTATCTCCAGCACCTGGAAAAGTACCAGGCATCTAGTAGGTGGCATGCTATCAAATACAAATGTCTTCTGATCTTTGGTTTTATCCAATAAAAATCTGTCATGTATTATTTTATCTAAACCAGAGGTCACAAGTTCCTAAAAGATTGAGGTGATTATCCAGGGACTAACAGGTAACATAAATGAGGGCAGCAGACTAGGTACAAGGCAGTAGGAAGAGGTGGGAAACTAGAAAGTACTTATTTATTCTTTCTAAAAGTGTTCAAGTTCTTTTCTTTTGTAACTCTCTACAGTAAAGAGTAAAACACAAAACAAACATCTACAGATAAATTCAGATCTCTGGTCAACATTTAGGTACCATTTGTATGGTTTATCTCTTAACATAACACACTTAAAATGACCTCTTAATATAATACTCTTCATTAGCAATGCAACTATAACCACAGTATTCCCTATATGTCCATAGAAATTGCTGCTCCAGGACTAAACTTTTTGGTTTGTAGCTCCATTCTCAAGGAGTACTAACAGCAGATTTCTGGAGCAGCTCAGATCCCACAACTGAGATCATTATGTTACTGTCTTTGAAACCTCTTCTCCTCTGATCAATCCTTTGCCAAGCAGATCTAGAAATCAATACTTGGTGGGTCCACCCTGCTAGCTAGTCAGACAAACCCTAACATGTTTGAATCCCCATTTAGGAAAATCCTAACTTTTGCTGAAGACATCTACTACATTTAGTTAGAGTTCTTAGATCCCTCTGTTGATAGGTTATACACATAGAAAATATTATTACATATTTTTAAACTATTTCATAAGTTATATTGTGTCTTTAAAAAGCATCAAATGAATTGTGTTTTAGCACATAGTCAACACTCAAATAAAAGTTTTATTACATGTTAAAGTTTCTGTTTCTTGTAACCAAAGTGAAAGAGGTCAGCATTTCCTCCAGATTATATAGATTATTTATGATTTTATGTTAATTCTTCAGGAGCACATCATATCACTTGGAGCTTCCCAGCTTTATCATTCAGCCTATCAATTATATGCTACTTCATCCTTACCAAGAATAGCTGAACTCACACTACTGGGATATTAGCTGTGGACATACACTATATTTTATTCTACTGGAATAACAAATTATGAATTATGTTTCACCAATCCATAATGAATTCTACTGGCATTCTTATAAAATACTGAATTTTCAGGTACCAATGGACAAGCACCTTGTATTTAGTAGGTGCTCAATAAATAGCTATTGATGGATTGATATATGCTTCAATAAAATAAAATAAATCCATTTCTTCTTTTTCCTCTTTCTCATGTCTGTTTTAAGAAGTTGAAAGTGCCTGATCTGAGGATATTTTAAGCAATGTAGATCCCTTAGGTTCAGCATTTACTGACCACATTTGTCTTTTTCATGATAACAGATGAAAACAGTAATGGAATTGTGGAATGGGGTTTAAGTTTGAAGTTATACCTGATCTGTGTTTAATGGTGTATATATTCTTTTTACCCTTAAAATTTCCCTGGAGTGTGAAGTAGCATTGTCTGTATCAGAATTGGCTTTTGCTCCTAACACAGAATATTTTATTTGCCTATCCATGCTACATTTCCTCATCCTTCTCTGCTTCATTCCTTCCCAGATGTAGACTTGCCATTATAGTCAGTTGTGTCTCATTCTTCTCTCTCACTATAGGGTCTGCCTCATCAGACATGGTGACAAATCATATTCCTTTCAAAGTTAAAATTGTCCTTTAGCCCCAGGTTTTTATTTCTCCATGTGTTTTTTTTTTCAGCCTGTAATGAAGTTTCTAGGGTATCAAATTAAGGGGATAGCTGCCAAAGGTGTCACTTATTACTGAAATGATAATTTATGATCCCCTTCATGATTTGTGCATTTGATGTCATATTTCACATCTCCATGTCCATCCCTTAACAGTTTATTTTATTATAACTGATTTAAAAAAAAAGATTTATGTATTTATTTATTTATTTATTGGCTGTGTTTTGTCTTTGTTGCTGTGTGTGGGCTTTCTCTAGTTGTGGTGAGCAGGGGTAACCCTTTTGCAGTGCATGGGCTTCTCATTGCGGTGGCTTCTCTTGTTGCAGAGCATGGGCTCTAGGTATGCGGGCTTCAGTAGTTGCAGCACATGGGCTCAGTGTATGTGGCTCATGGCTCTAGAGCACAGGCTCAGTAGTTGTGGCACACAGAATTTGTTGCTCCGAGGCATGTGGGATCTTCCTAGATCAAGGATTGGATCCGTGTCTCCTGCATTGGCAGGCAGATTCTTAACCACTGTGCCATCAGGGAAATGCCTGTGTGGTTTTTTTCTTTACAGCCTTGGTTGTAGGAGAACTAGTCTGCTAGTATTCAGGTGGTTCTCAGCAAAGGTTGCTCTATATGTTATTACAGCTTTGATGTGTTTGTGGGGAAAGTGAGCTCAGGATCTTGATCCCTACTCTGCCATCTTGATAACTCCAATAAAGAAAAAAAGATATTTTATTAGCACAGTATTGAAGCACAGAGCATAAAATAATTTCACACATACATGACAAAATATAGAGGAGCTGATTTTCACTAACAGTTAATAAACCAAGACAAGTGGTTTGGTATTTCAACAAGATGATTATTTTGGGGGAGGGGGTGATCTGAAGAAAAAACAATAGTTATAAATTGCAACCTCAACCCATAAGTGATAAAATACTCCCTGATAGCTTGCAACTTAAATATTGTTCAGCTTTAGACATTTCATTCATTCAACACACATTTATTCTGTGTCTAGTGTATGACACTCTTTGCTAGGAAATGATGCTGAAAAATAGATTGTCCTTTCCTTCATGGTATTTATAGATTATTAGGGAAATATTACTAAGGATGCTGTGAAAAAGTATGTATAGGGCAAAGAGATGACCTAAAAGAAGGTTGGACAAATTTACATGAAAGACAGAGGCAAGATTAATGAAAAGCTTCAGAGAGGAAGGAACCAGTGAGTCTTAACAACTTAGTAGGTCATCAAGCAGACATGGCATAATCCCTATGGAATGAAAATTAATCTTACTTATATCCCTAATAAAACAAACTACCCTAGTAGCACCAAATGTGTGGTACTTGACAAATGTCCTTTATATATTAAACAAACACACTTCATTTTTATTCATTTTCTCCTCTGTCAAATTGTCACACACAAATTTTTAATTATTATTTCTGAATTGTCATACAGCAAAATAAGCTTTTTTGGTCTAGCACATTTTAACATGTATATATTAGTGTAACCACCAGCATAGTGACTATTCAGAACAATCCCATTACTCCCCCCAAAAAACGCATTGTGTTACAATCACACTGTCCCTACCTCCTAACCCCTGGCAACCATTGATCTGTTCTCTGTCACCATAGTTTTCTGCTTTTGAAAATGTCATCTAAGTTGAATCACTGAGTATGTGAATTTTTGAGACTGTTTCCTTCATTCAGTATAATCCATTTGAGGTTCAGTCAAGTTCCTGTGGTATCAATAGTTTTTTTCCTATTTTATTGCCAAGTTGTGTCCCTTTATATGGATGTAGGAGTTTCCTTATCCACTTACCTGTTGAAAGAAATTTGGGTTGTTTTCAGTTTTTGAAGGTGATGAACAGAACTGATAAAAAAAATTCACATAGAGGTTTTTGGGTAAACTTAATTTTTTTATTTCTCAAAGGTAATAGTTTAAAGGGTGGGGTTGATGGGTTATATGGTAAGCATATGTTAAACATTTTAAGACACTGAAGTGGCTGTGCCCTTTTCAACCTCCACAGCAATGTATGAGTGCTCTATTGTTTCACCCCCTTGCCAAAACTTGGTGTTCTCAGTCTTTATTTTTTAAATTTTATCTATTTTCATAGGGTAGGTAGTAATATCTCACTGTGGTTTTATTTTGCTTTTAACTTTAATGAAGTTCCATTTGTCAATTTTCTTTTCTTTTATGGATTATGCTTTTACTGTCATGTCTGGGAATTCTTTATTTCACCTTCATTCCTGAAAGATATTTTTACTGGACATAGAATATTGAGTTGATAGCCTTTTCTTTCAGCATTTAAAAAGGTGTTGTGTCACTTCCTTTTGGTGTTCATAGTTTCTGATGAGAAGTCCGTAATTCAAGTTGTTTTTCCTGCATAGAAAATACTTCTTTTTCTTCTAGCTGTTTTCAACTTAGTTTTATTGCTTTTAATTTCCAACAGTTTGATCTGACTGGACATAGACTTTGGGGGGATCCTCTTTGATGTTTACTGAGCTTCCTGAATCTATAATTTTATGTCATCTACCATGTTTTTAACCATTGTTTCTTCAAGTATTTTTTCAACATTACATTTTTTCTCCTCTCATTCTAGGGTTCTGCTTTAAAAAAATATATTAGATCTTTTGTTGTTGTCACCCAGGTCTCTGGGGTGCTATTCACTTATTTTCTTTTTCTTCACTCTGTGTTTTTCAGACTGGATAATTTCTGTTGATCTGTCTTCAAGTTCACTGAGTACCTTCTTTATAATCTCCATCAAAGATTTCAAATTTTCAATTATTTTACTTAGTTCTAAAATGTGCTTGGATTTTCTTTATTTTTTTTCTTTTGTGGATAATTTTATTTTTCTTCTCGTTTCAATAATGTTTATGATTGCTTGTTGGAGTAATTTTATAGTAGCTAGTCTAAGGTCTTTTTCAGAAAATTCCAAGTTCTGCATCACCTTGGTACTTATGTCTGTTGATTGGCTTTTCCCACAAGAGTTGAGGAGGTTCTTTGTATGCTCAGTAACTTTGAATTGTATCCTGGATATTTTGAGTATTATATTATGAGTGTATATTATGAGTATGTAAGTCTTTTTAAAATATTGTGGAGAATTAATTTTGTTTCAGTTATCAATCTACTTAGTTATACTCAGATTGCAAGTTCTAGTGCATCTTCTATCAGTAATGGTTCCTTTGTTGGTTCAGTTTTCAAAGACTTTATTACACTATTTGTCTCTGTCCCCCACCTGAAGGTGATCTGTCTGTTAGTTTAGTTCTCAAATTGTTTGGTATTTTTATTACTATCAGATCTACACATATGTAGCTAAAGATTGAGCTCAGAAGTTTATAACTTATTCTATGGTATTGTTTTCCCAAGCTCCTCTCTCCTTGCAATCTCTCTGGATGTTTCTGGTTCCCTGGGGCTCCTCTTTTAAGTCATGTGGCCAGCATGCTGGGACTTTTGTTGGTCCTCTCTCCTTGTCCTTTCACAAATATGTCCACATCTAGGACAAAGCAGAAATACGACAGAGAGAAAAAAAAAAAAAGCAAAGGAGGGTCACCTCACCTCTTGGGACCACAGAGTTGAATGTCCATATGCTTCACAGTTTTGCTTCTATGGGTTCCTATTACAACTCTTATTTCCCCCTCTGAAGTATTGTTTGGGGGCTCAAATGCAAGAGAATGGGAAAAAAAGGGAAAATACAAAAAGGTGATTTCTGCAGTCTATCTGAACATTAGATGTTTCTTTTCCTGCTCCTGGAGTCAGAAATAGAGGGGTTTTCTAGAGAGCTCTCTGGCTGCACCTTGTGCCCACTTCCAGATTTCAGGCTATACTTAATCTAGGTCTAAGATACTTGAAGGATATCCTGGTAAAAATTGGTAATCTCACCACTGGTTTGGTGATACTTCGAATTCTAGTCTTTATACACAAATTTCCTGCATTACTTAATTTCCAGAATCCTCAAAATCTGCTCCATGCATTATATACAGGTTTTATAGCTGCATTCAGTGGGAAAGACAGGGTAAAATGTGCTTATTCCATTTTATCCAAGATTGAAAACTCTTATGTTATTTAAAAACATTTATTATTATTAATTAGGCCTATACTTTTCCTTTGAGGGGCTATGGAAAACTTTTCATGTTTATGAGGCACATTTATGTAGAATAAATGGTACCACTTGTCAGTATAAGACTCTTTCAAAGGGCATTGAGGAAGGCTTGATCTCAGCACGTTGAAAGTTACCGTCTGATATTTTGGAAGTAATAAAACTCATTTTGCATTGTCTTAAATAGTTCCAGAATAGCGCAAATAATCAACACTCCACAATTGAACAAAATAAGTTTGGCTTAGTAATATTAGTGTATCTACAATTTTAGTTGTAAATTGTTTTTCTCTCTTTTTTATTTTGAGGATATATGTTTATATTTAATAAATATTGGTCCACATTTTATGTTTATCTTTATTTAGATAATTTAAATCACTGGGTCTACTAACAAGAGAAACTATTAAAAATTTGAATTAATACACATCTTTGAGAATCTAATGTAAGCAATAGATCTCTTTTCCAGGAAAAGAAAAAAAAAAGAAGCATAAAATTTAGGGATTCACAGATGGATTAGAGTTCATCTGTGAAAATTAGTTAAGAATCTCTATTATGATCAACATACTCATTGCTTTTAAGTAGTCAGTTATTAAAGTCTAGTTAAAATTGAAGTTTTGATTAGAAAAAGCTGAAAAAGACTCAAGAATGAATATTACATGCATTTGAAATGGGATAATCAAACACTAAAATCTGAAGAACTATAAAATATTTTCCTGTCAAAAAGGCTACTTCTGTTCAACTTGAATATTCTACTTTCATTTGATATCACATTCAGTGTTCTGAAGAAGAATATTTTTGGAATTTATGCCAAAATCTTTTCACAGAGACACAAAACTGTTCTCTTAAAAATCTGAGCTAAATCGTGTGACCAAATTGCTGACAGCAGCTTCTAATCCAGACAGCACATCTGCTGGCCTAGAGAAAGGATGACTGGTTGGATTGGCATCTCCTTCTTCAATGTTAGGTAAGGGGAATTTATAATCGTGTATGTGATTGGAGCAAAAATTAGCGTTTTGGCTAGTAGAATCATCATCTTAATGCTTCGCCTGAAAAGACTGATCTGGAAGCAATTTAGAGAGTTTGATTTACAACCAACTTTGAAAAGAATAACACATGTTCTCAAGACGTTGCAAATATGCAGTGAAGAGGGAGCTGTCCAGCCACTTAAACTTGCTTTAATCTTATAGTTTAATCAAAGATTCCCTCACAAACTTTACCCTTGGGAGATCAGGGACGCTCCTTGGAGAGCCTTAGGTCAGAAATCAATATGTAGTTTTACTACAGTCACCACATGTACCTCATATTTGCAAGACATGTTTCAGTTTATGTGCCAGGTTGAACTTAATTGTTTCAGAATTACAGACCCCCCTAGAGAGTGAAAATCAGAAACTGTGCACAAAATATTACCAGACAACACAACGTGTCCTAGCATGCCTGGAAATGAAATGAAGAGCATTTCTTCAGTGATCCTGGGATAACCAGCAAACAAGAGATTTTGGCATTATTAGGCCTCTGCTTGTTGAGGCTAAAGTGGTAGAGCTAAGACTTAATAGCCTGAGCACAGTTCAAGCCACACTACATACATGCTGACATCCTATGATTACATTCTGGTAGGAACAGGGAGAGGGAAGGAGCTTCAAGGAGTTCAGTGTTTTTTATTTTTATTTTTATTTTTATTTTTTTATTAGTTTCTGCTTTATAACAAAGTGAATCAGTCATACATATACATCTTTTCCCACATCCCTTCCCTCATGCATCTCCCTCCCTCCCACCCTCCCCATCCCACCCCTCCAGGCGGTCACAAAGCACCGATCTGATCTCCCTGTGCTCTGCGGCTGCTTCCCACTATCTATCTACCTTACGTTTGGTAGTGTATATATGTCCATGCCTCTCTTTCGCTTTGTCACAGCTTACCCTTCCCCCTCCCCATATCCTTCAGTGTTTTTTAAATCTGTGATTCGAACTATAGCTTCACAATTTTTGATACACCCTCTTGGGATACTTATATATATAGTATTTCCCCCAAATAATTCTCTGTTCTTTATTGTTGTAAAATTAATAACTCCTATTACAATACTCATTAATTGAAAAACCAGTACTTTTGCTACTAAGAGATGGTAATCTTATGGGGAAATGTAGGGAAATACAATGAAGACAAAACAATATTAAACTATATTAACTATGTTAAATTATACTATTAAAATACTATAAAATACAAATGGAAATATACATGAATAAGGTAGTTCAAATTCTATAAATTTAACTATTTATAAAATGTATTTCTAAATTAAAAGAAGAGAAATTCTTCTTCTGGAGAGATGGAGTAGATATAATTTTCCCTGGTCCTTCTGCTAAGTACAACTAGAATTCTTGGACGTCACACATAAAACAAACACAAGAAGAGTCTGAAAGATAGAGAGAACAAGGCAGACCAACTAGGAATCTTGGGACCCAGGGAATGACACACAGTATCCTTGAGTTTTCTTTTTGCCTCATATATCCCAGACTTGGAGCTAAAAAGGACAGCGACCTGAAAACACCAAAAGTCCCCCAAAACTCCCGCTCTTATTAGTTAAATGATCAGGAAAGGGGCAACAGAGCAAGGTAGAAAACCTTTAGGTAACAACTGCCCTACTCTGGTAAAATTCAGTGGTTCCTGTGGCCCTACCCTGCCTATATCAACAAAGGCACTAGGGAACCTAGACATCTACATTCATGAGTTTGTAACAAGATGCTAATCAACCCTGACAGATGTTGTTGGGGAAGACCAAACACAGACACAGGACTTTCATCCTTGCCAGCTAGTAACAAGCCACCTTACCCCCATAGTGTTGGTGGAATTCACGTGGAGGGCCTGGCTTTTTATCTCTCCCTTGCAGTGATGAGGCATCTCTATCTGCTGGGGTCAGAGGAGATCAGTGGGAGTCAGAATGTTCAACATATCCCAGAGATAATGAAGTCACCCTCAGTTCAATGTTAGTGGAGACAACAAGGGGAACCAGAACTCCTGCTTAGCCAGGATGTAACAAGGAGTACCCTCCCAAGTATCAGTGGAAGCTGATTAGGAATCCTGAATTGCTACATCTATCTGACAGTAATAAGACAGCACTCACTTTTCTCCTGATTAAACAGTGTCAGAGAAAGCCAGTTAACAGAAAAGGTTTAAATAAGATCTAGAGTTTCCTATATAATTTGAAAATATTCAGGTTTTAATTGAAAATTACTTGTTATAGCAAGAACAGGAAGATTTCAGACTAAATGATAAAAGACAATAGATGCTAACACTGAAATGACAGAGAAGTTAGAACTATTTGGCAAATATCAAGGCGTCCATGACAAAAATGCTTCAATGAGCAATTACGAGCAAGCCTGAAATAAATGATAGACCAGAAAGCCTTAGGAAAGAAATAGAAACATTTCGACAAAGGAATAAAATATATAAAGAAGGAAAAGTGGAAATTTTAGAACCAAAAAATACAATAACGAAAATAAAAAGCTCAGTGATTGGGCTTATAGCATGAAGGAAGAGGCAGAGGAAAGAATCAGTAAACTGGAAGACAGTACAATCTGAACAGCAGAGGGAAAATAGAGGGGGAAATGAACAAAGCTTAGAGTATCTGTGGGACTATAACAAAAAAATCTAATATCCGTGTGATCAGAATTTCAGGAGAGAAGAAAGAGGGTAAGGTTGAAGAAGAAAATGTCCAAAAACTCTCAAATTTGATAAGACATATAAACCTATAAATTCAGAAAGCTGAGTTAAATGAACCAGATAAAGAAAGACAAATACTGTATGCTATCACTTACATGTGGAATCTAAAAAAGTCAGACTCATAGAAACAGAGAGTTGAATGATGGTTGCCAGGGGCTGGGGATAGGAGAAATTGGGAGATGTTGGTCAAAGATTACAAACTTTCAGTTATAGGATGAATAAGTTCTGGGAATCTAATGTTCAGCATAAGTATAGTTAGTTATACTTCACTCTATACTTGAAAGTTACTAATAGAGCAGAACAAATGTTCTTATCCCACACAAAAGGTGGTAACTGTGTGAGGTGATGAATGTGATTATTAACTTGATTTTACTAATCATTTCACAAGGTATACATATATTAAATTATCATGTTGTATATACCTTGATATAATTAAATTTAGAGAAAAGAAACTGAGTGAATCCCAAATGATATTAACCCAAAGATATCCATGCCAAAGCACACCATAATTAAACTTGTAAAAGCTGAAAACAGAGAAAAAATTATTGGGCCCAGTCAGAGGAAAACAACTTGAGTGACAGTGTATTTCTCATCAGAAACTGGAGGACTGAAGGAAGTGGCACGATATTTTTTCAAATGCTAAAAAAAAGAACTGTCAACTCAGTTCTTGTACACAGTGAGGATATCCTTCAGGAATAAAAGGGGAAATCAAGACATTTTCAGATGAAGAAAGCCTAAGAGAACTTGTCGTTGGCAGTTCTACTATAAAAGAATGGCTAAAGGATGTTCTCTAAGCAGAAAGAAAATGAAAGAAGTATGAACTTGGGAACATCAAGAAAGAAGAAAGAATATGATATATAAAAATATGGGTAAACACAATAGGCTTTCCTTTTCCTCTTGAGTTTCTATATTCTGCTTGACAGTTGAAGCAAAGGTTATTACACAGTGTGATGTGTTTCTAAATGTTTGTGGAGAAAATATCTAATAAAATTATGATATAATATAAATGAAGGAGATTGAAGGGGTATAAAGGGAGGTAAAGTTTCTACATTTCCCTTTAACTGGTAAAATGATGATACCAGTAGACCAGTTATGTATATATAATGTAATCCCTAGAACAACCAGTAAAAACACTATGCAATGAGACATACTCAAAACACTATTGATAAATCAAAATCAAATTGTAAAAAATATTCAACTATTTCAGAGGAAGGCAGGAAAAAGAAAACAGAGAAACAAAAAACTGAGAGAACAAACAGAGAACAAAAAATAAAATATCAGACTTTAGTCCAAATATAACAATAAATGTATTATATATATATATATTTTTTTCTAAGCAAACAAATAATGAGAAAGAGTTTGAAAGAAGAAATTGAAAAACACAACAGAACTATATGCTGTCTATAAGAAACTCATTTCAAATAATAGACTTCAGTGAGAAAAAATATTTTAGAGAGAGAGTGGGACATTATATAATGATAAACAGGTCATTTCACCAAAAAAACTTAGCAATCCTATGTATGCAACAAGGAACAGAGCCAAAATATAAATAAAACAAAAACTGACAGAATTAAAGGAGAAATAGACAAAACAACAACTATAGTTGGAAACTTCAAAACCCCTCTCTCAAGGATTGATAGAATCACTGGACAAACAACCACTAAGGATATAGAAGAACTCAACAACATAAATTAATAGTATTTAATGAACATTTAGAGAACATCCCACCCAATAACAACAAAATTCATACTAGTTTCAAGTGCACACGGATCATATACAAAGATAGACAATATCCTGGAATATAAAACAAATCTCAAGAAATTTCAAACAATTATAATTATAGATAACAGTTAAAGTAATAAATTTTATTCTATTTATATTTTAACACAATAGAAAATGTAACTCTAGAATACCAGTAATAAAACGGTAGTGCCTTAGGCTGACAAAGAGTATCTATGAAATACATACAGCATGTAGAAGTCAGGAAAGTAGATGCCCTCTGGGAGTAGAAAATGGAAAAAAAAAGAATAGTTTAGGAAGTGCTGATTTCTTGATGTGGGTTCTTACAATGCAAATGTTTTCAGTTTATGGGAATTCATTGAGCTACATAAATAGGATATGTGCACTTTCATCTATGTTTATTATACTTCAATAATAAATAAAAACTAAATATTTTTTAAAATTGTAAAAAGCGTGTTCTCTGATTATAATAGAATCTTAGTAGAAATCAGTAACAGAGATATAACAAGTAAATCTCCAAAGATTTGGAAGCTAAGTAGCATACTTTCAAATAATCTATGAATCAAATAGAAAGTCTCAAAGGAAATTAAAAGGCATACACTGAACAGAATAAAAATGCAAATACAACGTATCAGAATTTTGGGAAACAGCTAAAACAGAGCTGAGAGGAAAATTTATGGCAATAAATGTATGTAATAGAAAAGAAGAAAATCTAAAACTAATAATCTATATTCCAACCTTAGTAACCTAGAAAAGAACAAAATACCCATAGCAAGCAGAAGAAAGAAAATAATAAAGATAAGAGTAGAAAGCAAAGAAATTAAAAGCTGAAAACAATAGAGAAAAATCAATGAAACAAAGAGATGGTCCTTTGAAAATATTAATAAAATAGACAAACCTCTACCAAGATTGACAAAAGAAAAAAGAGAGAAGATACAAATACCAATATCAGGAATGCAATTGGGATATCACTAAAAATGCTGCAGACATCAAAACAATAACAAGGAAAATACTATGAAATACTATACAAATAAATATGATAATTTATACACAATGGTCCAACTCCTCAAAAAACAAAAAGAACTAGAACTCAGCCAATAGATAATTTAAATTGCCTTATAACTATTAAGGAAATTGAATTTATAATTATAATTTCCCCCCCAAGAGAAATCTCTAGACCTAAATAGTTTCCCTGGAGAAATATATCAAGCATTTAAAGAAGAATAAACAGCAATTCTATACCTTTTCTTCCAGAAAACAGAAGAAAAACACTTCTTAATTGATTTTATGAAGTCAATTTACAAAATAAGAGACTGTAGCCATGTATACTCATGACTATAGATGCAAAATTCTTTAACAAATATTAGCAAATGAAATTTAACAATATATAAAAAGAATTATACAAAATGACCATGTGGAGTTTATTCTATGATGAAAAGCTGATTCAATATTCAAAAATCAGCTGATGCAAGTCAACACATTAACAGGTCTTTGTGGAGGAATACATGTATAAATCAACGGAACAGAATAGTGGGCTCACACAAATATGTCAAAAGGATTGTTGACAAAGATGCAAAAGCAGTTCAATGCAGGAAAGATAGTCTTTTCAACAAATGGTACTAGAGCAGTTGGACATCAATAGGGAGAAAAATGAACTTCAATCTAATTCTCACACCTTATACGAAAATTAACTTAAAATGGATCATGGACTTAAATGTAAAATATAAAAGTATAAGTCTTTTCAAAAAAGAAAATTTGGGGGATCTAAAGCTAGTCAAAAAATGCTTAGATTTGACACCAAAAGCACAATCCACAAAAGGAATAATTGATAAATTAGAGTAAATAAGAGTAGGAGAAAATATTTTCAAACCATATATTCAACAAAGAATACATGTGTAGAATATATCAGTATTTCAAAATTCAATGATAAAAATCCCACATATCCAATTAGAAAATGGGCAATTCATGAAATGACATTTCATTGAAGAAGATATACAATAACAACTAAATACATGGAAATGTTCAACATCATTAGCCATTAGGAAAATTCAAATTATAACCACAGTGGGTTATCACAATGTGCCTATCAGAATGGCTAAAATAAGAAATAGTGGTCTAACTCTCGACAGTCCTCTCTGAACCCAACTTCTGGTTCTACTTTCTTCTGAGTTTACCTTCTTGGAGTTCTTTGAAGTCCTTCCCATGAATTTCTGTTTTCCTCTGGACGTTCATACCCAGTGTGGAGTATACATAACCTTCTAGTTATAACTAGAGGTAGAAAGTCAATAGGCATCACAATTTGGTGTTAAATGAGATGTGTGTAATGACATTGCTCCTCTCTGCAGAGAATAGGCCATCTCAGCCAGCATGCACTTGTGGTACTCAGTGAGATGTTGTTTTCCCAGATAACCTAGTCCTCTTGAGGTTAGAAAGGCAGGTGAAAGCAGGAAATAATGAGTAATACATAAAGTGGACCAGTTTCACAAATGTGAGGGAAATGACAATTGTAAAGATAAATATTTTTTCCCTTTATAATGGGAACTTATTGACCAAGAGGATAGTTAATCTCATGAAAAAGATTTTTCTCTAGGGATCCACCAGCTTAAATTCCCAAAAGAAGGTATAAATGTTCTTGGGTGAGCTTTGGAACTCTGGGAACCCTAAAGTTGGCATGAAAACATTTGGCAGCATTTACATCCTTGGGGTGGTAAGAGTCATTTCAAGCTCTTGGTTTAGCTAATGTGCCTTTCAGAGAAGCAGTAAACTGGCAGCCAGCAGGCACTGGGGAAATTAAAACATGGGCATAGTGCTTCCCCTTTCTTTATTCTGTATGAATTGTGTTATTTTGCTGCTGCTGCATTCCTGCCACCATTCCTGCCCCTGCCTCTGCTGGAAACCAGAAAGCTTAAACATTGCCATAAGTGCAGCTTATTTTTCCAGAGAGAGCTCAAACCAGGAGAACAAAGGAAAAGTAGATATCAGAGAGCCAGATTTTGTGGGAAGGGTGAGCCCTTAAACACAGACTGAGACTGTAATATGAGTGGAATTCATTCAGAATGAAATGTTCTGATTTCTAACATCTTGATTCTCCCCTCCCCCACCATTTAATTTTTACTTCTGGAGTGTTGATGTCTGCCTTCTGTCGGCAGCTTTCCTCCTCCTCATCTCTGGCTCTGTTCAGCCAATACTACTAATGATGTATGTGCAGGAGAAATAAAGAGAGAGAGATTGAGGTGCAGAAGTGCATCTGGTCCTTCCACTCAGAACAGCTGTGTAGAACACTTGCCTATGTAGACTGAGTCCAGCTGTCAATCAGTTATTTTAGTTTACACTAACAATTGGAATATATTATGATATATTTGATACATAATTGTTTCAGATGAACCTGAGTCTTGTTTTCACCTGCCTACAGTTTTGACCCTTCAAATACTACTACCCAACTTTGTGTTTATATAGTGTGTTAATTAACTTGGTCCTTACAACAACTGGGTAAGGCAAATACAGTAGACCTTAGCATCATTTTTCACAGTGGAAAATTGAGGTGACTTTATTTTTAAAAAAAGTTTATTGGAGTACAGTTGCTTTACAATATTGTGTTAGTTTATACTGTACAGCAAGGTGAATCAGCTATATGTATACATATATCCCCTCTTTTTTGGATGTTCTTCTCATTTAGGTCATCACAGAGCATTGAGTAGAGTTCCCTGCAGGTTTCCATTAGTTATCTATTTTATACACAGTATCAATTTTGTATATATGTCAATCCCAATCTCCCAAGTATAACCTTCTAAGACTGAACCAGGAAGAAATAGAAAATATGAACAGACCAATCACAAGTAATGAAGCTGAAACTATGATTAAAAATCTTCCAAAAAACAAAAGTCCAGGACAAGATGGCTTCACAGGCTAATGCTATCAAACATTTAGAGAAGAGCTAACGCCTATCCTTCTCAAAATCTTCCAAAATATAGCAGAGGGAGGAACACTCTCAAACTCATTCTACAAGGCCACCATCACCCTGATACCAAAACCAGACAAAGTTATCCAAAAAAAGAAAATTATAGGCCAATATCACTGAGGAACATAGATGCAAAAATCCTCTACAAAATACTAGCAAACCAAATCCAACAACACATTAAAAAGATCATACAGCATGATCAAGTGGGATTTATCCCAGGGTTGCAAAGATTATTCAATATATGCATATCAGTCAATGTGATACACCATATTCACAAAATGAAGGATAAAAACCATATGATCATTTCAAAAGATGCAGAAAAATCTTTCGACAAAATTCAACACCAATTTATGATAAAAACTGTCCAGAAAGTGTGCATAGAGGGAACCTACCTAAACATAATAAGCCCATATATGACAAACCCACAGCAAACATTATTCTCAATGGTGAAAAACTGAAAACATTTCCTCTAAAATCAGGAACAAGACAAGGGTGTCCACTCTCACCACTCTTATTCAGCACAATTTTGGAAGTCCTAGCCACAGCATTCAGAGAAGAAAAAGAAATAAAAGGAATCCAAATTGGCAAAGAAGAAGTAAAACTGTCACTGTTTGCAGATCACATGATACTATACATAGAAAATCCTAAAGATTCCACCAGAAAACTACTAGAGCTAATCAATGAATTTAGTAAAGTCACAGGATACAAAATTAATACACAGAAATATCTTTCATTCTTATACACTAACAATTAAAGATCAGAAAGAGAAATTAAGGAAAGAATTCCATTTACCACTGTAACAAAAAGAATAAAATACCTAGGAATAAACGTACCTAAGGAGGCAAAAGACCTGTATGCAGAAAACTATAACATACTGAGGTGACTTTAAATGGTATCATTTTACTCAGCATTCAATGCTTCTGCTGTTCCTCTATGTTGCTTCTGTTGCCTGCTGTCTACATGGCTATTGTCTGCATGACTACATTGCTTGAGGATTGATTCTACATCCTTATAATCCTAGAATATTGGTATTATTGGCCCTGATGCGCTTTTGTTGAGGTTAAGGTAAACCAAACAAAAATACCTCTTTAAAATTATTCCAAAACAATTTTTCTTTTGGTCTAGGTTCCCCAATTTTATTTTCTTGTCTATATTTCTCATCAAAAGAAATTGTGAGCTTGGGAGAAAAAATAATTATGGATAATAAGTCTGAAAAAATTGAAGTGACAGAGGGCTGACCTCATGCTGATACTCTGTGGGGCTTTAGTCCTGCAGGCTTTAGAAATGTTGCAACTTACTAAGGTTCTTGAAAACTAATTCTTCATATAACTGTGATGACTATGTCTGGAGCCAGATCAGAGTTCTACTTGGTTTGTGGTAGAGCCTCCTGGAGGAGAGGTCAGTACTTTGGTCTGGGTTTGTATTCTGGATCCGTCACTTATTTATGTGTGACAGGTGAAATTATTCACTCTTTGTGCCTGAGTTTCCTCATCCACAAAGTGGGCTTGTAATAATACCTATAACAGGGTTGAGAAGACTCCAGGAGTTAGCATATCTCAGTTATGTAGAACAATAATCAGGTACTCAATAAGCATTATCTATATTATTACCAATCTTTGCTTCCTTCTGCTACTTGGACAATATTTATCTTTTGAACCTATTTTCTGAGATTTGGTTGTAAATTCTAAGCTTTTGATATTAGAGGGACTAGTGTTCATGCTCTTGTAGAAATAATTAAGTAATATTAGAGACAAGTCACTGGATAGGTAAAGCCATAGAAACCCAAAATTATGATAGTGGTTTTGTGCAGCAAAGAGTAGATTTGAAGTCAGTTAAGATTGTCTTGCCACTTACTATGTGTTCTTGGCTACTTAGATAACTTTTTGATTATGTATCTCTGGATGATGGAGATAATAACACCTAACCTCCTCCTTGGTTATTGTAGTGCTCGGAGATCATATTCAAAGAATGGCTCTGTGCGTGTCATATTGCAGTAAGAATGTTGTTTATTATGATTCATATTTAGATAAAACTTAAGGGGAAGATAGTAAACTTAAGGGGAAGATAGTAGCTTGGTGACGGAGTCTGCTTTCAAGAGTGATAAATGAGCCACATTTCTGCCTATGTAAGTTTTGTCCTGGAGACTCTACTTCCTAGTCTGCATGAGAACCAAGGTATCTTTAATGATTCACTCAAATAATTGATTTCTTGATTATAAATGGGTCACGGGCCATCTGTTTTAATGATTGTGATCTAGAGGATGGAGAACATACTTATTCAGAAAGCTATTTTCTGTTTTTGTCTAGCTCTTATGACATCTGCCACAAGTAAGAAGGCTAGCAGTCTGTGGTTGTCGTGTTTCTTCCTCCCTCCCTCCTTCCCTTCATTCCTTCTTCTTCCCTCTTTTCCTTCTTGCTTTCTTTTAATGGGTAGTATGGAATAGAATGGCGGATGTTTATTCCACTCTGAGACTTTCTAGAAATTAACTGTTTTAATATTTCCATTTGGAAAATCAGCCAGTTCATTAACAATTTCTTACTGAATAGCTACTATGCTAATTACTGAAAGGGATAAAATGAAAGCATAAGATACACCTGAGAACTTGATGCAGTTAGAAGTACAGAATATTCTCATAACATTCATTGAACATTTTTGCAGATTACAGATTGTTTTTAATATGCACTATTTCATTATAATCATGGCATTACCTTATTAATAATAATATTGTTATCACACTTTATGAGGCTCAGAGAATCAGAGACCTCAGATATTTAGTAACTAATGACAAAAGTAAAGAGTGCAATAAAAAATGGAAGAGCAGGGTACTGTGAGAAGGTATAATAGAGGGATCTATTATAGTCTTGGTAGGAGGAGGCCAGAATGCACATGGGAAAGACTCAAGAAGGAATTAACTTCATAATGATTTGTAATTAAGCAAATGGGGTCAGGTTGGATTGGGGAATCATTACAGACAGAAGAAAGTCCATGTTCAGCAACCAGGAAGTGAAAGTGTATTTGACGTATTTCAAGAACAGAAAGCAGCCCAGTATAGCTAGAGTGGGGATAACAAAGAGGGAGAGTAGCAAAAGTTTAAGCTGGTGAAGTAGTCATGGACCAGATCATGAAGAGCATTGTAAACTGTGCAAAGCATTTTAGACTTTACCTTAATTGTGATGGGAAATCATTGAGAGGTTTCGAGCAGAGGAACGACATGATTTTAAAATACCGCTCTGGCTGTAAAATGCAATATATGCAGTTATAATATTTGAGTACCAACTGAACAGAGACCTATTAATTTAGGGTAGAACCTGACCTTTCAATTGGAGAAATAGAGGGAGCTAACAATAAGAATTATCAGAATTTTTCAGTTGGATAACAGAGAATAAAGAAGTCTAAGTAGAGAAATTGCATGTGAAAAAGGTATAAGAAGAAGTGGCATCAGTTCAATGCTGCTGCCAATGAATAGGGTGCAATGTGAGAGGAAGATTTATAGTGATACTTTTGTTTCTGGCCTTGGCAGGTGACAATTCCAAGATCATTTGAACCATAAGGCAGAGGCTTTTAATGTACTTCTTGTATTTCTTGGCATTAGAGTAGCAGGGTGATGGCCTTGATCTTGAAAATGGGAGCTGTCAGTAACTTTGCTTTAGTAAGCTAAGGAAAACAGATTGGCAGAATGGGACAAAATAATAAAGCTTTGAGACAACATAGGAGAGCTGGGAATAGGGGAAATATTTTCAAATTAGACTCAAGATGCCATAGCCACAAAGTAAAGAATGATCAATTGAACTACATTAAAATTCGGAGTTTATGTCCATCAAAAGTTGTCATTAGGGGCTTCCCTGGTGGTGCAGTTGTTGACAGTCTGCCTGCCAATGAGGGGGATGCAGGTTCATACCCCGGTCCGGGAAGATCCCACATGCCATGGAGCAGCTGGGCCCGTGAGCCATGGATGCTGAACCTGCGCGTCCGGAGCCTGTGCTCCGCAATGGGAGAGGCCAAAACAGTGAGAGGCCCGCATACCGAAAAAAAAAAAAAATTCATTAATAAGTGCAAAGGAAAGCCAGACAATGGGAAAAGATATTTACAACACATAAACTGACAAAGGGCTCACATTCAGAATACATAAAAACAGATATAAATCAATAAGGGAAAGGGCTAACTCAACACAAAACTAAGCAAGAGTTTGTCTTCTTTTGCTAAATTATCTTCATCTCATTTCTCTATAATGTTTTGTTGTATGAATTCTCCATAATTACCATTCTAATGTTGATGGATGTTTGGGTAATTTCCAGTATTGGACTATTAATATCCCTATTAACGTTCTTGTATATATCTCTTTTTGCATAGATAAACACATTTTTATAGGGTGTATATTTAGTAGTGGAACTTCATATAAAAGGTCCATTGAACATATTAAAAGTTACAGACGTTATTTGTAATGAGAGAAATAAAAATTAAATCATAATGAGCTTCCAGCCTATACTAAAATTGAAAAGACCCACAATACCAGGTATGAAAAAAAATTGATGCAAAGATAACCGTCATATTCTGTTTGTGGGCATTTAAATGAGAACAATGATTTGAGAAATGAGTTTTGCATTATTTACTAACATTAATGATATACATGTCTTTTGCTTATTGGTGGGGGAGTGATTAGAAGGGACACAAATGGAGTATTGGAAATGGAGTACTGTTTCTTAGTAGTTAGTCATTACAAAGTTATTCATTCTGTGTCAGTTCACTTACTTATGTATTTATGTTTTGTGTAATTTTCTGAATGTATTATATACTTAAGCAATCTTAAAACATAACAATAATTTGCCTTGCAAGAGAATTCTCCACAGTGTGTCATTTATTTGAGTTGCCAGATTATATTTAACTCCTAATTTATAGACAGATGAGCTAGCTAGCTGGATCAGAATTTCCACAGCTGAAGTTTCCTATGTACCAAGATTTCCCTTTGGAAGAATTAATGAAGGAATGTGAAATACTAACAATGTTTTGGAAAAAAACTAATAAAAATTATATCTACACTTTTTGTGTGTGTGTGTGTGGTACGCGGGCCTCCTGCCGCTGTGGCCCCTCCCGCTGTGGAACACAGGCTCAGCGGCCATGGCTTACAGGCCTAGCCGCTCCACAGCACGTGGGATCTTCCCAGACTGGGGCACGAACCCGTGTCCCCTGCATTGGCAGGCAGACTCTCAACCACTGCGCCACCAGGGAAGCCCCTATATCAACACTTTTGATGTTACACAGGCTAACATCAAAACATTTAATTTATTTATTCCTGTGTGGCATGATATTAGTCAGTTTACATATACTGTACTTACTTATTTCAGATATCTTTAATGAAAACATAAAATTATTAATCCAATTAATCCATTGGTAGGCAGGATTTTTTCAGAAGTGACTTCCATAAATGAAAATAATGAAAGTTGTTTTGGCTGGTACAAACACTGTAAATTTTGGGATTGGATGATCTCTATAGTTTCTCTAATTTTAAAAATCCCACAATTACTTCTTATGATAGTGGAAAGTGAGGCAGAGAAATGCATTTATTGGAAGATACAGAGTAATGGTAAAACAAAACAAAACCTTTTGTTTTCAAGAGACCAATCACAAAATGAAGGCAAGGAAAATCATCTAATTTACAAGCAATACTTCCATGAAAATAATTATGAAACTGAATGCATGTCAATTCATTTAGTAAACTCCTTCTTAAAACTGTAAAGTCTACACATTTTCTGAAATTTAGAAGTATTCTAAAAACATTTAACAAAAGTTGCACACATTTCAGGAAAGCTGCTGCTTAACTTGCACAAAAAAATTCCTCCAAGTTAGCACAATGGGAAGAAAATCAGGACACTCAGTAAAAGACAAGTCAGAAACAAAGAAAGTAACTGAAAGTGAAGAGTTAGACAAAATACTTCCATATCACATGCCTCTCTATTGTTTTACTCAAGTCTTTAATCGGTTTCCCCTGAGGCATCTTAACTGGTGGTACTGCCTTTCTGTATTAATATTCATACTCAAGGAGTCTCTTCTTAGCTTCCTGTTGTTTGATTGACACGAGTTTGAAAAAGAAAAAGTAACAGTGAGAGCTAGAGCAAGAGAAGACAAAAATGAAGGAAAGAGTAACTGGGATTTCATTTTACAGTAAATAGCACATTTTAAACAGTTCTATAAAACCACTAAAAATCTCACCAACTAGATGTCAAACATAAACTGATGAGTTCCCCCTCCTCACTCTTACAACAATGGCCAATCCTTAAGTTTTACTCATGATCGAATAACACCATGTATTCACCTTATGTATCTCTGTGTGTACCTTGCATATCCACGTATGTGTGTGTGTGTGTGGTTAATTTATTAGATGGTAAACTCCAAGAGACTGGGAATCATGTCTTTCTCACTCACTGTTAAATCTTCGCAATTCTGGTAACAGTGATTTGCCCATCATAGACTCCCAATAATTGTACATGTAATTGTATATAGTCTATGAATACTGAATTCCATTTTTTTTGTTCCAAGAAAGGATAGTTAATCGTTTAAGCATGATTCTGAGTATACATTTATTAGGAAGGACCATGTGCTTCAGCTATATGTTCCAGACAAAAGGAAAAAGAAAAAAAAATGAGTAGGCTACATGGTTGGGTTTGTGCCAAATGAAATCCAGATAAACTTGTAGACATCCAAACATTTTAATTTGTTGTTAGCCACCAGCAGGTTTAACCAATGAATGTGCTCTTAATGAAAATAAGGGTACCTAGACAATTAATAGAAACAGAGCTGTTAACAGTTCTTATTTGCTTAGAATATTAGACTTTGGAGTTGACTCACAACTTAAATGAATACATTATGTAGTAGTGTTATGTAGTGTTCATATCTGTCTTCACAGCATTTATGTTGATATTAATTAGGCTGACATCTAGGTTCTTATCATTTAAAACTAACTTCAAAACCCTCAAAAGTATTATAAACATCACTTATCAGACAACTATTTTAGAGCACCCTCTATATGTGACACACATATAGGTGATGGGGGCTTTAACAAATCCAGAAGTCATTCCAGCCTTGCATAGCCTTACAGTGTAGTTTGAAACATGAAATACAGTGTAGTTTGAAATACAAAATACACAACAATATGAACATTTTAGTATAATCTTGACAAATATAATGAGTGAGATATCCTCATTAAACATCCAGCTTCTTTCACATGTGTTCTTAATATTATCATACAATTTACAAAACATTAAAAACTGTATGATCTGCATATTGCTTTTAGCAATATGTTATTGCTAATATTTCTTGATGCTCAAACATGGTCAATGGTATTAAAACTTAATCTCCTATTAAGATCAATCTGCAATGTGAGACTAGGTGGTTTGAAATCAGAGAGGTAAATAACATTTTTCCAAGAATCCTCTAGTGAACTATAAAGGAAAAGGAATTAAAGCTCAGAGAAGATTACCAGTAAACAAATGGTGTATTTTATTCTCAGATAAAAAATGTTATAATTGCATAGTTATGCTTCATATAACTCCACATATACATGCATACATATATTTCCTATTCTCTGAATGGAATACCTATAATGTAATCATAAATATAATGCACTTATTTCATTGCTTCCTTGATCCATAAAGACATTGCAGATGTTTCAGTGAGTTAGAAAAAACAATGTACCTCATTTACAAAAGCACACTTAGGGTAATTTTTTTCATGTGACAGCCATGAAGCATGAAAATGATTATGAAATCATTAATTTGTTTTCATTTTCTATCCAGTTTACTATTAACATTCAGATGACCATTTAATCCAAGTAACAAAGTAATTGCCTGGCGCTCTAGAACTAGATCTAGGAGGAAATGTCCCCTTCTCTACTCACATGAGTACATAAAAGTAAAACTAAAATATCTCTGTCCTGTCCAGATGGGAAGGAAGATGGGCCCCTAACCCAGCCAGAGTTTGGGTTATAGATGTTATTGTTTCTGGTAACGTGAGGTGCATGGAGCAGGAGTTTGCCTTGGTCCTGGTGGTGTGATCTGCCACCTTGTTCATTCAAGGCAAAGATAGAAGTTCTTTTCTGGGTTTCTAGCATAATAGCAACATAAAAACCAAACTGCATGCCTGATAACTTCAAAATATCCCAGGGACCATAGAAAAAAAATTTTAATGTAGTCATAACTCTTTTGAGGAACATTCAGCAATTATGGACTTCCCCTCTTCCCCATGCTCATATAAGCCATTAATCTTTCTAAAGGGTATTCCTAAAACCCTATCATTTCCTAAAAATTAAAATATAGGGCTTGTGCCTACATTCTAACAGCTGCACCATAATGAAGATCCATCAACTTGGTTATTAACGAAGGTGCAACGGACATCATATAAACGGGGAACTAATCCCCTATGCCCATAACTGCTAGGCATTGCTGCTTTTATTCTACTTCTTTGGATTTCCTCACAGCACATATCTGGAAATAATTCAAAGTTGGCATGCAGGTACTATCAATTGAATTGCATTTACTGAAGATACATTTCTCACAATTGCAAAATAAAGCTTATGAGAAAATTATAATGGATTTGTGATAATTTAGCCTACTGAAGAGAAAGACTGCTCTTAAAATATTTTCACAATGTTTTGTCCTATTTGTATACCCATGATTTCCCATTTACTTGCAAAGGAATATGACATATTAAGATATTTTTGGTAACCGTTGATGAAGAAATTACCAATAAAAGGAGGCATTTGTTTACAGGTCCCTGGTTCCATGAAATGGAAACATTCCCAGGGCCTCTATCAACTCACCTTTCTAAAATATTACCTTTGATATATACCTGATGATCACATATGTGAATATACTGAATGAGCCCAATTAAAGAAACACTTTCTAAATAAATTGACCTCCAATTTGTAACAGCCTCAATTTTATTTGCTGCAGTTCATACTTAGAAGGCCTCCTCCATATCCCCACAGACATTGAATGATGCCTTGCATAGAGCAGTAGTCAAGAAGCATTTATTTTTATTTATTTTTTATTTTTATTTTTGTGGTACACAGGCCTCTCACTGCTGTGGCCTCTCCCATTGCAGAGCACAGGCTCCGGACGTGCAGGCACAGGAGCCATGGCTCACGGGCCCAGCCACTCCACAGCATGTGGGATCTTCCTGGACCAGGGCATGAACCCGTGTCCCCTGCATTGGCAGGGGACTCTCAACCACTGTGCCACCATGGAAGCCCAAGAAGCATTTCTTGAATAATATCTCACTTGCCCTGAAAATGAAAACAAAAACCTGATCTCCAGGTTATCAGGTCTTCAACAAGATGCAACATGGAACATCATCATCAAAGTAGAGATTACTACCAATAACATTTTCTTTTAATTGTTCTTAAGTTGCTCATTGATTTTTATATAGATTTGTTTGGGAGATTTGTGATCCTTGATAATCCATAAAACAATTTAACTTTGAATATTTTCCAGCAGCTCCCTTGGTTTCTTCTATAATAACAAGAGTTCAAAGATTTTTCTCTTGGCATCTAAAATGGTATAAATCTATCAGTGTTGAAAAGGGTATGAAAGTTTAATACACAAATATTTTATTCCTGCTGTGTTCTCTGTAATGGTGAGAACTTGCCATGGATAGATCTGAAGCCAGGACTACCAGTGGCTGTAGGGAAGGCTACTATCTGTGAGGGCTTATACTCTTTTTCTTTTACGGGTTGCAGGAAAAATGGAGTTTGCTATTTGTTATGTGAACTCAATGTTACATGAGCTCAAATTTTCTATGAGATTTGTATGTCCTAGGGGTCCCCAAAAAATCAAATTATTAAAAACTTCCTGAAGAATATATTTTCAAATCATATATCAACACATATCAATTTAAATCAAAATACTTTTGTCATTAAGATTTTAATTTCCTGTTTGGCAACCATAAAGTTTGACTCACTAGGATCAATTATTAGTATAAGACACCTGAGAGCAGAAATAGAATTAACCTAGTTGGAAGAGCTCAGAAATAAAATCTAGGATCCTGAAATCTCAGTTTCTTGGACTGAGGTGTGACTTGGCTTTTGAATATTGCAATGTTAGATATGATTCTCCGTTTTTGGGCAAGAAAAACATGTTTTTATAAGTAAACTTGGAATTGCAGTGGAGGGTGATTTTCCTTTGTCTTTCCTTCTTCCCCATAAAAAGGCAAGTCTGTCTCTCTTTTTGCAGCACGTGGGCCTTTCACTATTGTGGCCTCTTCCGTTGCGGAGCACAGGCTCTGGGCACGCAGGCTCAGCGGTCATGGCTTACAGGTCCAGCCGCTCCGCGGCATGTGGGATCTTCCCGGACCAGGGCACGAACCCGTGTCCACTGCATTGGCAGGTGGACTCTCAACCACTGCGCCACCAGGCAAGCCCAAGTCTGTCTCTCTTTGATTCACAATTTCACATGAGTTATCTCAAAGGAACCCTGATTTCTGCTGCAAATACCATGTCAAGGCCTCTGCATCCCTTATCTGGTTTGTGGCATGGTAACATGAATTATACCTCTGGCATCATTGAATTTCTTTGCTCAGCTCCTGATGATACTAAATAATATATTCAGTAGCCTAGATCAGGAAAGCAACCAGACAATCTACCTCATCCTAAGTAGCAGATGTGATTATTGTGGCTATTATATCTTGGAATTTGGTAACGTGGTTCAGTAGCTCAAATTAAATAACTTGGCCTATAGACTCAATTTCAGAAAAGACTTAACAGGGTGCCTTAGTAATAAAGTGAAAGGAGCTACTTTCCATACCCTGTCATGCTTTCTTACCCAATTACCTCAGTGTTAAGGGACGATTTATAAACATTGTTGCCTCATTTGTCAAATTTAAGAGTAAAGGAAATTTCACGCTATTTCCACCTGTACCACTTGTTCTTTGAAGCCAGTTGAGGGTCCAAATCACTTAGTTAGGCTGTTTTGCTTATGCTGCATCCATTAATGATCCACATACCTATAATACCAGAACTCTAGGCCTTGACCAGCCAGATGCCCTGCTGTATGTTACTTACTTTAGTAATGAACCACTCACTTTAGCTTACAGTTGCATAAATTGCATTCACATATGTTTCCTTCTAATATACGATAAACTATAGTCCAGGAGAATTGCTGATGTAGTAGGTTTATGGAATAGAATGGAATTGAATGAGTGACTGCATAAGAGAAAGATACAATAGAAACATCAATGATCTTAGAAGCAGTAGATCAGAGATCTGCCCTCAAATAAGCTCTTTGAGGAGAAGCAACATGGCTAATAAAAGGTAGCTAAAGGCTTCCCTGGTGGTGCAGTGGTTGAGAGTACGCCTACCAATGCAGGGGACACAGGTTTGTGCCCTGGTCCGGGAGGATCCCACATGCCATGGAGCAGTTAGGCCCGTGAGCCATGGCCACTGAGCCTGCGCGTCCGGAGCCGGTGCTCCGCAATGGGAGAGGCCACAACAGTGAGAGGCCCGTGTACCACAAAAAAAGAAAGAAAAACAAAACAAAACAAAAAACAGGTAGCTAAGATTTACAACACACCAGGCTTCGGGCTAAGCACTTTAAGCACAATATTCTAATTAATCCGTACAACAGACCAATAAGGCTTACACTGTCATCCTCTTTTTATAAATGAAATATATGAGCCTTTGTTCATTCAAATATTTTGCCCAAAGTTATATGGTTTGCAGGTAGGAAAGCTTGTTAGGACTTAAGTCTTGGTCTGTTTGATACTGAAATCCCCATCCCTGTAACTGCTAGACTTCGCTACTCTTTTTTGTTTTTTAGGATATTCTCACTGTATATAACCCAGAGCCAATTAAACTGGCATTCAATTCCAATCAATTGAATTGCATTTATTGAAGACTCAATTCAAACAATTGCAACATAAAGCCTGTGGGAAAATGATAAAGGATCTGGAATCATTTCACCAACTGAAGAGAATGTGTGCTCTTAAAATGTTCTCATATTTATTTTGCTCTTTTTATGCACTTGTAATTTCTCATTTACTTCGTAGAAGTGTAACATATTAAGGCATTTCAGTAACTTCTTCCTCTGTCTAGGGTCCTTTTATGTTAATATTCTTCAAATAGATATAGGTTTAATACCCAGCTATTCTCCATTTCTACTGCTGACAGAACAAAATAAAATAGACTTAAAACCATAACATAAGATATTTAGACTACATATAAGAAAAGATCTCCTGAAAGTAAGAATGGTGAAAAAAAAGTAGGTTGGTAGATTGATAGTGATGATGGAGTGGGTCTTTAATGATAGAAGTGATCCTTTAGAATTCCATGCAGTCAAGCAAAGCATGGGCGTGGGCAACATGACATTAAACATTTCAGTTGGACTCACAGTTCTTGGCTCCTATAGCTGTCCACATACGTCACATGGAACATTGAAGAAAATGACTTGGTAACTCACTAATATCAATACTTGTGGCATGTCTACTTTGTATCAAGCATATGCTCAGAGAAAGGGAAATCATGGTGAACAAGATAGACTCAGTTCCACTCTTGCAGAGCTTAAAATATAGTGGGACATTCAGGTGGAAATAATTTTCCATAAAATTTTTAAGTAATTGAAGACACATTATGTTAAAATATTAAATTAGTAATAGTTGATTGTTATCATCATATTTTTTAGTTATAACCAGAATAAAATAAACTTTTCATGACTAGCCAATAATGTCTTTCTCTTTCCATAAAGAGGCTTCTGTGTCAGGTCAAATGAAACTTCAACCACACATACTGGAGTATCAAAAGTCATATAATTAGTATTTGGAAATCTCTCCAGTTCTGACTTCATAAATATAAAGTGCTATTATATTGGCAAGGGTGCAGAGGGTTTAGCACATGTCAAAGTAAACTTGCCCCTTGACATACTTTTGCAAGGAAAAGACATATTTCATAAGAGCATATTATTTCAAAAGGCTGCCCTCTGTATAATGCAATCAATATTGTTTAATTAAAGGATGATACTATTGATTCTAATTAAACAAAATTGCTTACTTCATTAGTTTGCAGTTTATAGGTGTTCCCAGATACATGATAATATAGTGATTTTAACCCTACTCTCACTGTATGGGATAGAGATGTTTATATAAAAATGCTAACTGTGGCACTCTGTTTTTGAGTTGCCTTTGCACTTGTGATAAATGAACAATTTTTCCTGTATATACATTATTTTTAAATAATAAATTATGTAAACACTCATACTAAATGTGCAAACATTGAATTTTGGAAAATTGAATTATTAAGTGCTGGGATCATTCTATTACTAAACAATTACTAAACAATCGTTCTATTACCACCATCAATGCTGGATTCTAATATATTTTGAATGGATATTTTTCATTCTAAATGATCTGCCAAAGCCTCGTTTATATTTCTGTGGCCTGACATTTGTTAAGCACTGAGTTGTAGAGTATAATAGATCAATTTGTCTATTTTTGGGACTATATATATGGATACATTTAGATAATAAAACACAAGTGTCTTTTTTTAACATCTTTATTGGAGTATAATTACTTTACAAAGTTGTGTATAACAAAGTGAATCAGCTATATGTATACATATATTCCCATATACCCTCCCTCTAGCACCTCCCTCTGACCCTCCCTATCCCACCTCTCTATGTGGTCACGGAGCACTGAACTAATCTCCCTGTACTATGTGGCTGCTTCCCACTAGCTATCTGTTTTACGTTTGGTAGTGTATATATGTCAATCCTACCCTCTCACTTCATCCCAGCTTACCCTTCCCCCTCCACGTGTCCTCAAGTCCATTCTCCATAGCTGCGTCTTTATTCCTATCCTGTCTCTAAGTTCATGAGAACCTTTTTTTTTTTTAACATTCCATATGTATGTGTAAGCATATGGTATTTGTTTTTCTCTTCCTGACTTACTTCACTCTGTATGACAGACTCTAGGTCCATCCACCTCACTACAAATAACTCAATTTCGTTTCTTTTCATGGTTAATATTCCATCATATATATGTGCCACATCTTTATTACCCTTTCATCTATTGATGGACATTAAGGTTGCTTCCATGTCCTGGCTATTGTAAATAGTGCTGCAATGAACATTGTGGTACATGTCTCTTTTTGAATTATGGTTTTCTCAGGGTATATGCCCAGCAGTGGGATTGCTGGATCATATGGTAGTTCTATTTTTAGTTTTTTAAGGAACATCCATACTGTTCTCCATAGTGGCTGTATCAATTAACATTCCCACCAACAGTGCAAGAGGGTTCCCTTTTCTCCATACCCTCTCCAGCATTTATTGTTTGTAGATTTTTTGATGATGGCCATTCTGACCGGTGTGAAGTGATACCTCATTGTGGTTTTGATTTCCATTTCTTTAATGATTAGTGATGTTGTGCATCCCTTCATGTGTTTGTTGACAATCTGTATATCTTATTTGGAGAAATGTCTGTTTAGGTCTTCCACCCATTTTTGGATTGGGTTGTTTGATTTTTTGATATTGAGCTGCATGAGATGCTTGTATATTTAGGAGATTAATACTTTGTCAGTTGCTTCGTTTGCAAATATTTTCTCTCATTCTACCGGTTGTCTTTTTTTTTTTTTTTTTTTTTTTTTTGCGGTACACGGCCCTCTCACTGTTGTGGCCTCTCCCGTTGCGGAGCACAGGCTCCAGATGCGCAGGCTCAGCGGCCATGGCTCACGGGCCCAGCCGATCTTCCCGGACCGGGGCACGAACCCATGTCCTCTGCATCGGCAGGCGGACTCTCAACTACTGCGCCCCCAGGGAAGCCCCTGCAGGTTGTCTTTTCATGTTGTTTATGGTTTATTTTGTTGTGAAAAAGCTTTTAAGTTTCATTTGGTCCCATTTGTTTAGTTTTGTTTTTATTTCCATTTCTCTAGGAGGTGGGTTGAAAAGGATCTTGCTGTGATTTATGTCATAGAGTGTTCTGCCTATGTTTTCCTCCAAGAGGTTTTTTTTTTTTTTACAACTTTATTGGAGTATAATTGCTTCACAATGGTATGTTAGTTTCTGCTTTATAACAAAGTGAATCAGTTATACATATACATCTGTTCCCATATCCCTTCCCTGTTGTTTTGCCCTCCCTCCCACCCTCCCTATCCCACCCCTCCAGGCAGTCACAAAGCACTGAGCTGATCTCCCTGTGCTATGCGGCTACTTCCCACTGGCTATCTCCCTTATGTTTGGTAGTGTAGTGTCTGGCCTTACATTTACGTCTTTAATCCATTTTGAGTTTATTTTTCTGTGCGGTGTTAAGCAGTGTTCTAATTTCATTCTTTTACATGTAGCTGTCCAGTTTTCCCAGCACCACTTGTTGAAGAGGCTGTCCTTTCTCTATTGAGTTTTCTTGCCTCCTTTGTCAAAGGTAAGGTGACCATATGTGTGTGGGTTTATCTCTGGGCTTTCTATACTGTTCCATTGATCTATATTTCTGTTTTTCTGTATTTCTGGAACAGTAGCTTTGTAGTATAGTCTGAAGTCAGGGAACCTGATTCCTCCAGCTCCATTTTTTTTTCTCATGACTGCTTTTGCTATTCATGGCCTTTTGTTTTTCCATCCAAATTTTGAAATTTTTTGTTCTAGTTCTGTGAAAAATGCCAGTGGTAGTTTCATAGGGATTGCATTGAATCTGTAGATCGCTGTGGGTACTAGAGTCATTTTCACAATGTTGATTCTTCCAATACAAGAACACGGTATATCTCTCCATCTGTTTGTATCATCTTTAATTTCTTTCATCAGTGTCTTATAGTTTTCTGCATACAAGTCTTTTGTCTCCTTTGGAAGGTTTATTCCTAGGTATTTTATTCTTTTGGATGAAATGGTAAATGGGAGTGTTTCCTGAATTTCACCCAGATTTTTGTCATTAATGTATAGGAATGCAAGAGGTTTCTGTGCATTAATTTTGTATCCTGCTACTTTATCAAATTCATTGATTAGCTCTAGTAGTTTTCTGGTAGCATCCTTAGGATACTGTATATATAGTATCATGTCATCTGCAAACAGTGACAGTTTTACTTCTTCTTTTCTGATTTGGATTCCTTTTATTTCTTTTTCTTCTCTGATTGTCATGGCTAAAACTTCCAAAACTTTCTTGAAAAGTAGTAGTTAGAGTGGGTAACCTTGTCTTCTTCTAGATCTTAGAGGAAATGGTATCAGTCTTTCACCACTGAGAGCAATGTTGGCTGTGGGTTTGTCATATATGACCTTTATTATGCTGAGGTAGGTTCCTTCTATGCCCACTATTTGAAGTTTTTGTTTTGTTTTGTTTTGTTTTTTATAAATGGGTGTTGAATTGTGTCAAAAGATTTTTCTGCATCTATTGAGGTGATCATATATTTTTTTCCTTTAATTTGTTAATATGGTGCATTTCACTGTTCGATTTGAGTATGTTAAAGAATCCTTGCGTTCCTGGGATAAACCCCTATTGATCATAGTGTATGATCCTTTTAATGTGCTGTTGCATTCTGGTTGCTCTTATTTTGTTGAGGAGTTTTTCATATATGTTAATCAGTGATATTGGTCTGTAGTTTTCTTTTTTTGTGACATCTTTTTCTGATTTGGTATCAGGGTGATGAAGGCCTTGAAGAATGAGTTTGGGAGTGTTCCTCCCTCTGCTATATTTTGGAAGAGTTTGAGAAGGATAGGTGTTAACTCTTCTCTAAGTGTTTGATAGAATTCACCTGTGAAGTCATCTGGTCCTGAGCTTTTGTTTGTTGGAAAACTTTTAATCGCAGTTTCAAATTCAGTGCTTGTGATTGGTCTGTTCATATTTTCTATTTCTTCCTGGTTCAGTCTTGGAAGTTTGTGCTTTTTAAGGAATTTGTCCATTTCTTCCAGGTTGTCCATTTTATTGGCATAAAATTGCTTGTAGTAATCTCTCATGATCCTTTGTATTTCTGTAGTGTCAGTTTTTACTTCTCTTTTTCATTTCTAATTCTGTTGATCTGAGTCTTCTCCCTTTTTTTCTTGATGAGTCTGACTAATGCCTTATCAATTTTGTTTATCTTCTCAAAGCACCAGCTTTTCATTTTATTATTTTTGCTATTGTTTTCTTCATTTCTTTTTCATTTATTTCTGATCTGAACTTTATGATTTCTTTCCTTCTGCTAACTTTGGGGTTTTTTGTTCTTTCCCTAATTGTTTTAGGTGTAAGTTTAGGTTGTTTATTTTGATTTTTCTTGTTTCTTGAGGTAGGATTTTATTGTTATAAACTTGCCTCTTAGAACTGCTTTTGTTTCATCCTATAGGTTTTGGGTTGTCGTGTTTTCGTTGCATTTGTTTCTAGGTATGTTTTGATTTTCTTTTTAATTTCTTCAGTGATCTCTTTGTTATTTAGTAGTGTATTGTTTAGCCTCCATCTGTTTGCATGCTTTACAGTTTTTTTCCTTAATTGATATCTACTTTCATAGCACTGCAGCCAGAAATGATACTTTTTCAATCATCATTGAAAGATGATTTCAATTTTCTTAAATTTACCAAGGTTTGATTTATGAACCAAGATATGATCTATCTTGGAAAATCTTCCATGAGTACTTGAGAAGAAAGTGTATTCTGCTGTTTTTGATGGAATATCCTATAAATATCAATTAAATCCATCTTGTTTAATGTGTCTTTTAAAGCTTGTGTTTCCTTATTAGTTTTCATTCTGGATGATCTGTCCATTGGTGAAAGTGGCGTGTTAAAGTCCCCTACTATTATTGTTACTGTCTATTTCCCCTTTTATGGCTGTTAGCATTTGACTTATATATTAAGGTGCTCCTATGTTGGGTACATACATACCTACAATTTTTATATCCTCTTCTTGGATTGATCCCTTGATCATTATGTAGTGTCTTTCTTTGTCTCTTGTAATAGTCTTTCTTTTAAAGTCTATTTTTTCTGATATGAAAATTGTTACTCTAACTTTCTTTTGACTTCTATTTACATGTGATACCTTTTTCCGTCCCCTCACTTTCACTCTGTATGTGTCCCTAGGTCTGAAGTGGGTCTCTTTTAGACAACGTATAAATGGGTCTTGTTTTGTGTCCATTCAGCCAGTCTATGTGTTTGGTTGGATCATTTAATTCATATACATTTAAGGTAATTATTAATATGTATGTTCCTAATACCATTTCTTAATTTTTTTTTTTTTCGGTAGGCGGGCCTCTCACTGTTGTGACCTCTCCTGTTGTGGAGCACAGTCTCCGGACATGCAGGCTCAGTGGCCATGGCTCATGGACCCAGAGCTCTGTGGCATGTGGGATCTTCCCAGACTGGGACACGAACCCATTTCCCCTAAGTCGGCAGGCGGACTCTCAACCACTGTGCCACCAGGGAAGCCCTTGGGTTTGTTTTTGTAGGTCTTTTCCTTCTCTTGTGTGTCTTGCCTAGGGAAATTCCTTTAGCATTTGTTGTGAAGCTTGTTTGGTGGTGCTGAATTCTCTTAACTTTTGCTTGTCTCTAAAGATTTTAATTTCTCCATTTAATCTGAATGAGATCCTTCCTGGTTAGAGTAATCTTGGTTGTAGGTTTTTCCCTTCCATCACTTTAAATATATCTAGCCACTCCCTTCTGGCTTTCAGATTGTCTGCTGAAATATCGGGTGTTAACCTTATGGAGATTCCCTTTTATGTTATTTGTTGCTTTTCCCTTGTTACTTTTAATATTTTTCTTGGTGTGTTTCTCCTTGTATTATCCTGCATGGCATTCTCTGCACTTCCTGGATCTGATTGACTATTTCCTTCCCCATGTTAGGGAGGTTTTCAACTATACTCTCTTCAAATATTTTCTCAGACTCTTTCTTTTTCTCTTCTCCTTGGAACTTTATATTTTGAATGTTGGTGGGATTAATGTTTTCCCAGAAGCCTCTGAGACTGTCCTCATTTTTCTTTTTTTTTTTTGTGGTACACGGGCCTCTCACTATTGTGAACTCTCCCGTTGCAGAGCACAGGCTCCGGATGCACAGGCTCAGGGGTCATGGCTCACAGGCTTAGCTGCTCCACGTCATGTGGGATCTTCCTGGACCAGGGCACGAACCTATGTTCCCTGCATCAGCAGGTGGACTCTCAACCACTGCACCACCAGGGAAGCCCTGTCCTCAATTATTTTCATTCTTTTTTCTTTATTCTGCTCTGTGATAGTCATTTCCACTCTTTTATCTTCCAGGTCACTTATCTATTCTTCTGCCTCAGTTATTCTGCTATTGATTCATTCTAGAGAATTTTAATTTCATTTATTGTGTTGTTCATCTTTGTTTGTTTGCTCTTTAGTTCTTTGTCCTTGTTAAATGTTTCTTGTGTTTTGTCCATTCTATATCCAAGATTTTGGGTCATCTTTACTATCATTACTCTGAATTCTTTTTCAGGTAGACTGCCTATTTCCTCTTCATTTGTTTGGTCTGGTGTGTTTTTACTTTGTTCCTTCATCTGCTGCATATTTCTCTGTCTTCTCATATTGTTCAACTTACTGTGTTTGGGGTCTCCATTTCACAGCCTGCAGATTCGTAGTTCCCATTGTTTTTGGTGTCTGCCCCCAGTGGGTGAGGTTGGCTCAGTGGCTTGTGTAGGCTTCCTGGTGGAGGGGACTGGTGCCTGTGTTCTGGTGGGTTGGACTGGACCTTGTTTCCTGGTGGGCAAGTCCATGTCCATTTGTGTGTTTGTGGTGTCTGTGAACTTATTATGATCTTAGGCAGCCTGTCTGATAAAGGCTGGGGCTGTGTTCCTGTCTTGCTAGTTGTTTGGCATGGGGCATCTATCACTGGAGCTTGCTGGCCATTTGGTGGAGCTGGGTCTTAGTGTTGAGACAGAGATCTCTGGGAGTACTCTCGCCAATTGATATTATGTGGAACCAGGAGGTTTCTGGTGGTCCAATGTCCTCGACTCATCTCTCCCACCTAGGAGTCTCAGGCCTGACACCTGGCCAGATCACCAAGACCCTGTCAGCACACGGCTCAGAAGAAAAGGAGAAAAAAAAGAAAGAAAGAAATTGAATAATAATAAATATAAATAAATATATAAAAGAACAAAGAGCAACCAAACCAATAAACAAATCCACCAATGATAACAAGCTTTAAAACTAAACTAAGATAAACATAAAAATCAGAAAGAAATCAGTCACAGCAAACACAAAGTCTACAATTTTTCCCAAAGTCTACTGCCTCAATTTTGGGAACATTTGTTGTCTATTCAGGTATTCCACAGATGCAGGGTACATCAAGTTAATTGTGGGGATTTAATCTGCTGCTCCTGAGGCTGCATGGAGAAATTTCCCTTTCTCTTCTTTGTTTGCACAGCTCCTGGGGTTCAGCTTTGGTTTTGTCCCCACCTCTCGTGTAGGTTACCCTCAGGGGTCTGTTCCCCACTCAGACAGGAGGACGTTAAAATGGGGGCTGATTAGGGTTCTCTTGCTCACTCAGGCTGGGGAGAGGGAGGGTTATGGTAGTCATAATTGGAATGCAAGATGAGCTTACGGCAGCAGAGGCCGGTGAGACATTGTAACAGCCTGAGGCACACTGTGTGTTCTCCCTGGGGAGTTGTCTCTGGATTTCAGGACCCTGGCAGTGGTGGGCTGCACAGGCTCCCGGGGATGGGCGCTGTGGATAGTGACCTGTGCTTGCACACAGGCTTCTTGGTGGCAGCGACAGCAGCATTACTGTTTCATGCCCATCTCTGGGGTCCGTGCTGATAGCCTTGGTTCATACCCGTCTCTGGAGCTCACTTAGGCAGTACTGTATCTTCTGTGAACACACAGGGAAGGAATCCCCTCTCCTTGCGCACCCCAAAACAATGGTCTCCTGTGTCTTTGGCATTTCCAGACTTTTTCCCAGACTCCCTCCCAGCTAGCCGTGGTGCACTAACCCCTTCAGGCTGTGTTCACGCAGCCAACCCCAGTCCTCTCCCTGGGATCTGACCTCCGAAGCCTGAGCCTCAGCTCCCAGCCTCCACTCACCCCAGTGGATGAGCAGACAGCATCTTGGGCTGGTGCATGCTGGTCAGCACTGATCCTCTGTGCAGGAATCTCTCCACTTTGCCCTCTGCACCCCTGTTGCTTCACTCTCCTCTGTGGCTCCAAAGCTTCCACCCCGGCCCACCCACAGTCTCCACTAGTGAAGGAGCTTCCTAGTGTGTGAACATTTTTCCTCCTTCACAGCTCCCTCCCAGAGGTGCAGGTCCCATCCCTATTCTTTTGTCTCTCTTTTTTCTTTTTTCTTTTGCCCTACCAAGGTTGGTGGGGATTTTTTTGCCTTTTGGGAAATCTGAGGTTTTCTGCCAGTGTTCAATAGGTGTTCTGTAGGAGTTGTTCCACATATAGATGTATTTTTCATGTATTTGTAGAGAGGAAGGTGATCTCCATGTCTTACTCTTTAACCATCTTAAAGGTCGCCCTGTTGGCTTTTTTTAATCAGTGAGATGAAGGCTAATAGTGATAGTTATGTGCTGGTAATAAAAGAAAATACAATATTTCTATTTGAAGGTCATGTATAATAGACTTTCCTGAGATGGTGGAAATGTGAAAAAGAGGGAGAAAGGAAGTATTAGCATGCACTGAACATCTGCTTTCTACCAGGAATAGCACTTAGCACTTTATGATCATTATCTCATTTAATCCTCATAAGTCCAATATTAGGAAGTGCAATTAGCCCCATTTTGTATATATCAAATAAAAGCTTCACATTTGGAGTTTACATAAGTTTCCCAAAATTTTATGGGTATTAAATTGTGATTTGAAATGATAACTTGTTGACTCTGGACAACTGCTTTCCTTTTTCCTTTTTCTTTCTTTCTTTTCTTTTCTTTTTTTTTTTTTTTTTTGGACACTGACATTCAGGACAAGCTTAAATGCAAAGGCTTCAGGCTTTTTGAATCTGGCCAAGAAGGAGAAATATAAATAGCACTTAGTTATCTGCTAATTAGTAAAGAGCAGATTTTCTGAGGGAGATACATTGTCTTTGAAATGGATAAAATTATTTTAAAATTCATGTAGAAGAATAAATGCCCAAAAAAGAAAATTATAAAAAGCAGAAAGGAGAAATGGGTTAGGAAAAATGGGAGGAGATTTACTTTGCCTAATACAGAAAATTTTATAAATGTACCATAGTAAAATTAATAGTATATTGGCATGAGAATCAGTGAGCAACAACAGTGACAACAACAAAATACAAAAAAAAAAGCAACATAATAGAGACTCTGGAAATAAATCTGATATATTTGAGTATTTAGTATATGATTGAGATAATTCAACTCAATGGGAAAATGATGGCTCAGTTAAGAAATGATTGATTACCCATTGTAAAAATAAAATTATATCCCTATTTTACTCCAGATATAAATCTAAATTTAAAGTAGATTATATATTTCCTTCTAACATAGTCATGTACATAATGACTATGTTAGAAAAACATCTAAGAGATTACATGCCCCACCCAATAACATAAGTGACCATCTTGACAAAATAAGATATTCAAAATCTGTAAAAAAATGTGCTTATATAAGGTAATACAAAATTAAAAGTGTGTATGGCTAAAGATACCATGAAGAAAATCGATAGACAACTGAAAGAGTTTGGAAAATATATTTGCAACATAGATGGCACATAAGGCTCTAACAAATTAGTAAAATGAGTAACTACTCAAGAAAATGGACTAAGATTTTAATAGACAATTCAGAGGAGATTAAAAGTAAATAGAGAGTAAAATTAAATACATATATATTTACTTTACATTTATACATATATATTCACTTTACAAACACTAGTATTTGGGGATATGCAAATTAATGCAAAAAAAAGAGAAAAGGACAACTAAAATAATGTTTGTCCTATATGAACAGACTTTTTCAAAATATGCAACTTTCTATTTTCAAAGAAGGATTTGAAACTTAGAATCCTGAACTCAGTTTAATGCCTGTACCAAAACATAGAATTATTATTTTCAGTAAGCTTGGTTCCCTGTCTCAATATTGATGTGAATAGCCAGTCTCTGATTATATAAATAAGAAGATCTATGCCAGACTGAATTTTAGTAGTTCACTGTCTTGCTCAGTGAATTAGTTCAGAATTAGTAGAAAGAAAAAAAAAAAAAAAAACATTGGAGAGTGTTGACACCAAGCCAAAAAAGAGTATTTAAGAAGTTCAGACTCAGATGTGGCTGTCAATTTAACAGCTTCTATGGAGAGTAGGCATAACAGGCTATAATGGCTATTGTATGGGAAAATGTTGCAATATTGACAGAAATAGAGAGAATAAAAATGATGGAAATTGACATTTTACAGAGAATTATATTAAAGTATAGTGATTCTTTTTTTTTTTTTTTTTTTTTTTTATTGCTGTACGTGGGCCTCTCACTGCTGTGGCCTCTCCCGTTGCGGAGCACAGGCTCCGGACACACAGGCTCCGCGGCCATGGACCGCGGGCCCAGCCGCTCCGCGGCATGTGGGATCTTCCGGGATCGGGGCACGAACCCGTGTCCCCTGCATCGGCAGGCGGACTCTCAACCACTGCGCCACCAGGGAAGCCCCAAGTATAGTGATTCTTAAATATATGTATGTATTCAAGGCCAGCTTGAGATAATATTGGAACAAAGGCACTGTATTTCACCATATAGATTGCTTATTCAATCAGAGGACTAAAAAGATTAGAAGAGGATTACTAAGTACCAGTGTCACATTGACCATATTTGTCTGAAACTCAGGTCACTTGCAGAAGAAGGGCTCTAAAAAGGAAGTGAATGTAGTTATCAGACTGGATGAGCAGGTGATGGGAATAGTAATCACATAGTTATGGCTTTCTTTGCATGGTTTGTGAGTATGACCTTGAGTACTTGAGCTGCTAGAAAGACAGCTATGTAGACAATTGGTTTATATGCCATATTAATTCATCTTTAATTTGTATTTCTTTTAAATGTACAGGAAGTTAGGAGATTTGGTATCGTTTATGAATTTGCCAAAAACCTGGTTCTTGAATGCTGAAGATGTATGAAGTTGACTATTAAATATAGAATACAGTTGGTCTGGAAGGGAGATAATGAAGATGACTTAAGAAAAGTTTGCAGATTTATGAACAGCCATTATAAGGAGTATGGTTACCAGCTGTTCTACATGCCCAGAGAGACTCGAACAAGAAGCCCCTAACTGCAAGGGTAATTAGACACATAAATAAGTTGCTGAAGGAATGGCTGTAGAATTTCCTTTTGAGGAGTGATTTCTGGAATAGGATGGTTATCTTCTAGGGGATTGCTTGGATACAGGAAGGTGATCTATATGACCTCCTTGAGACCCCATTTAATCCAAAAATCCCATTCTGAATTGATCTCTGTGAAGTATAACTTCAACGAGCCACTGCTTCAGTAAATGTTTTCAGTGATGGAAATGCTAATTGAAGTAAAGACATTATTATAAAAAATAACAGTAGGGAAATGTTTAGAAAAACAGTTGGGACAGGGTCACAGATGCAGTTTAGTACTGTTGTTTAAAATGATGTTGGGGTTCTAGGTTGTATAAATAGGAGAATTATTGTAGAAACTGTGAGACAATTCTCTATACTCAGCAGACATCAGGCTTTTGTTGTACTGTTATGACAGTTGAGGGTCTCACAACTTCAGCTAAAAGTGAGAAGTTTGGAGCAGCTCCAGCAGAATGAAGAAACAATGATAGGGGTGTTAGCAAAGAGCTTCTTTAACAGTGAAAAGTATAAGGGAAATGCAATTTGAAATGGGAAATCACTTATTTCTTTATATTTTCTTTGCTAGACATCTTCCTTGCTACCTACATTTTTAAAGTAAAGCTGTATGGGATTTAAAATTTAGGAGTGTCATTTGGATGTAAGTACTTTAGGATTAATTAAATTATGTTTGTCTGCCTAATCACTAATTTTTCTATCCCCATGTTGAATTTTGTCTATGCTTCTTTCTTCATTTTCTTCTTTCCTGGGCAATCACATCTTCTGATAAGGAAGGCTCTGATTCCCATTCATAATCTTCCCCCTCAATGTAATAGGCAGAATTCGAAGATACCCTATAAGACTGCTGCCTTCTGATGGATACACCCTGCATGATTCCCCTTCTTGGTGAGAGGAGCATGTGCATGTTATGAAATATCAATCCTGTAATTATGCTACCTTGTATGGTAGAAGGGATTTTGCTGATATAATTAAGTTCCCTAATCAGTTGAGTTAATTAAAAGGAGATTATTCTGGGTGAGTCTGAGATAATAGTTCATTAAAAGAAGTGAGATACTCAGAGCAGCAGCAAGCACAGTGCTGCTGGCTTTGGAGGAATAAACTGCTCTTGGAGCTGAGAGCATCCTCCAGCTGACAGCTAGCAAGAAAATGGAGACCTCAGTCATATGGCCACCAGAAAATGAATTCTGCCATCAATGCAAGAAAGCTTGTAAGTGGATTTTTTTCCCTAGTCAAGCCTCAAGATGATGATACATTTAACAGATACCTTAATTTCAGCCTTTTGAGATCCTGAACAGGGGACCCAGTTAAGCAGGTCAGACTTATTACCCATGGAAACTGTGAGATAATGCATTTGTGTTGTGTTAAGTAGTGAAATTGTGCCAATTGTTACACAGCAATAGAAAATTAATATACCAAGCATTCTCTACTTTGTGTGCTTTCTAGATTGCAAAGGTACATTTGGCCACTTATGGATCACATCCTAGTTCCCTTCATTCGTCTATTTGTCAGTGAGAACTATTGTTTTTAATTTTAAATATCTCTAAAGCAACTGGCCACAATCTTCCAGGTCAGCCTTCTTTATTTAACTTGAGTTACTATGGTCATTTCCTATTTGTTTTCCCTTCCTCCTGTCTTGCTTCCCTCTAATACTTTTGTGTCTGGGCAGTCAGAGTGAACATTCTGAAATAAAGATCTGTTGACAGCATGCTGTTACATAATATCCTATATGAACTTCATAGTTCAAACTCTTTTCCATAACATAAAGCCCTTTAGGACTGGTCCTGGACTGTCCTTCGGATCTCAGCTACTCCAAACATTTTCAGGACATCTTTTTCCACCTTCAGTTCTCTGAACAAGTAAGTAGTTCTTGTACAATACTTTCCTTCACACTCTTTCCACAGCCTGAAATTCTCATTGCTTGGCTAATCCTTACTCCATCTTCAATAGACAAATAAAATATCACCACTTTTGGAAATGCTTCCTTGATTCCCACGCTCACTTATATGCCTTTTCTCTGCCTGCTGCATAGTCTTTCTTATATTGTAGTTGTGAATCTCTTTGCCTATCATTTTAATTTGATTGAGAAATCCATGAAATTTGAAAGTCAGCTCATCTTCGTAGTCCTATCATCTTGCACAGAGTCCAGCATGTGTAAGGAGCAAATACATGCAGATTTTACAAGTTGAAGACTGGATTTCTTAATAATGAAAAAAAAAAAAAAAACATTCGAAGTGCTTTGACTTAAATACGGTTTTGTAGTCTTTTAGTGTCCAGAAGAAGACAGTAACTGAAGAAAGTTGAAGACACTTCCAATGGGCAAAATGTGAGAGCATTAGATCTAAGACTTGTCAATATTTTCCAAGGAAATTTTTAAAAATTGGGGGTTCTGGGCTTCCCTGGTGGCGCAGCGGTTGAAAGTCCACCTGCCGATGCAGGGGACATGGGATCGTGCCCCAGCCCAGGAAGATCCCACATACCGTGGAGCAGCTAGGCCCATGAGCCATGGCCACTGAGCCTGTGCGTCCAGAGCCTGTGCTCCACAATGGGAGAGGCCACAACAGTGAGAGACACGCATACAGAAAAAAAAAAAAATTGGGGTTCTCTTTATACCAGATATAAATCATTTATATCTGTACAGATAAAACTTATATGCAATCCAATCCTTATGTATTGGAACAAAATATTTGTGAAAGATGTGACAGACAAGGGGTTAATTTCCAAAATATGCAAACATCTCATACAACTCAATATAGAAAACAAACAGCCCAATCAAAAAATGAGCAGAAGACCTAAATAGACATTTATCCAAAGAAGACTTACAGATGGCCAACAGGGACATGAAAAGATGTTCAACATTGCTAATTACTAGATAAATGCAAATCAACACTACAGTGAGGTATCACCTTACACCAGTCAGAATAGCTATCATCAAAAAGTTTATAAATAATAAATGCTAGAGAGGGTGTAGAGAAAAGGAAACCCTCCTATACTGTTTGTGGAAATGTAAATTGGTGCAGCCATTATGCAAAACAGTATGGAGGTTCCTTAAAAAACTAAAATAGAGTTACCATATGTTACCATCAGTCCATTCTGGGGCATATATCTGGAAAAGATGAAAACTCTAATTCGAAAAGAAATATGCACCCCAACGTTCATAGCAACCCTATTTACAATAGCCAAGATGTGGAAGCAACCTAAGTGCCCCAACAGATGAATGGATAAGGGAGATGTGGTATATATATAAAATAGAATATTACTCAGCCATAAGAAAATGAAATAATGTCATTTGCAGTGACATAGATTAACCTAGAGAATATCATACTAAGAGAAGTAAGTCAGACAGAGAAAGACAAATTTTATATGATATCACTTATATGTGGAATCTAAAAAATAATACAAATTAATTTATTTACAGAACAGAAACAGACAACCAGACACAGAAAACAAACTTATAGTTACCAAAGGGGAGGTGGGGGAGGGGTAAATTAGGAGAATGGGATTAACAAAAATAAACAATATGCAGTTTCTCAGTCTTATAAATGTTAGCATCTTATGCTACAGCATCTGGGCTTTAATAAATAGTAACTAGTATATCAAGTAAAGTTACCTTTTTCTACAGTGCACCTTTGGGTAGATTTTTTAGATAGTGATCCAGTATGACATCAGTAGGGCACATCATAATGTCTTTGCCCTATTTCCAAGTTTTGGATAATTTTTTAATGGCATAGTCATTCTCTCCTCCAAATATTTTCACTGTTGCTTTGAAAATAGAGAGAAAATCCATATGTTAACAATGGAGGAAAAGAGGAAGAGGCCTGGGTGACAGCATTCTTTTCTGTCTTCTTGATTGTGCTGTATCTTTTTAAAAATTTGGCAGATTTAACAGTGTGGAATTTAACTCTGGCCATTTGCTTTCCTCTTGCCTGCCTTATGATATTCATATCCTCTCTATAATAGCATAATTTTTACCCTCTTCCCAATTTGAGATGACATTACAAAGCCTACTTTCTTTAATTCAACACTGGAACATACTCTGCCACATTTTCCCATTCCCCTTGGTGATTTTCCCTGACAGAGAGGGAAGGATACATTTAAAGAATGAGACTAGAGAACAACTGAGCCACACAAGTTAAAGGAGGGCATGGATAAATTCTATAATAAAAAAAAAAAGAACTAAGGTACATTGATGACTTAGATTTATCTTTTCCTTTATTCTTTAGAACCTGGAGTCAATATCCATAGATTGCTCAGTAATCCTCCCCATCTCTCCTTTCCCTACATATACATTTATTCCATTTTATATATTTTCTCCCTGCCTTAAAAGTGTTTTGTTTTATTCTAGTGAATTACACCTACAACTTAAGTCAATAATAAATTTTTCAATCGATAATCTTTAACCACCAGCCAAATTACGTATTTTTTCCTCTCTAGACAAAGCTCTTGAATTTCAAATAACTTCCTCCAAAGGGGTGGTCTTACTGCTTTGGGTAAGAGTTCTAATATGAAACAAGCAAAAATAAATTGTTCTAATATGAAACAAGCAAAAATAAATTGTTCCAATATTTATATATTAAGTTATATATAAAATAGTTTTGAATCTTTGTAAAAATTTTTTCTGGACAATCTTTAATTCTAAGTATATCTAGTCTGGTCTTTCTGGTACAATTTCTAATCATGATATAAAATGTATTCATCATTTGAAGTTGACAATTTAATGGAAAGTACTTTTTCAAAGCAAACCTGAGAACTTAAATTACCATTTCTGTTCTACTCCAAAGAGATAGTATACCAGTCTTCTTTTTTGAGTGCCAGGTAAACAGAAATGGACCAGCTTCCTCATCTGTAAATTGAAAGATATTTGAGTATATGAGCATTTACTCAAGCTGATTCAGAAAATTTTAATATTAAGAATAATGCCCATTGTCACATAAATTAGAGAAAAATTGGGTAAACAAAGGGAGTCATTCACCTGTACCAATTCGTAAGATCACTCATTTCATAGGAAAACTCTCTCTTGATAATGCCACCTAATTATTGCATCAATAATTACAATAGTATAATGGAAAAAGAACCCAGATAAGAGTCAGGTAATTATATGTTTGCATCCCATTTTTTTACTTCCTGGCTCTGTGAACATGAATCAATCACTTTATCTTTCTGTGCATCTTTACAATGATGAGCATATTTTCCTCTTAGATGTGGTGTGCTGATTAAATGAAATTACCTATGTAAAGTTTCTAGCACACAATATGACAGTTCTGTTTCCTTTTTTTATTTTTATTTTTTTTCTTTTGCGGTACGCGGGCCTCTCACTGTTGTGGCCTCTCCCATTGTGGAGCACAGGATCTGGACGCGCAGGCTCAGTGGCCATGGCTCACGGGCCTAGCCACTCCACGGCATGTGGGATCTTCCCAGACCAGGGCATGAACCTGTGTCCCCTGCAACGGCAAGCAGACTCTCAACCACTGCGTCACCAGGGAAGCCCATTTTTCCCTTTTGAAATTAACTTTTTCCTACCATCACTCTCTCAAATTTTCTGCCCTGGGAGTTTTGTATCCTTCATTTTTTGTTTCGGTATAAATCTTGGTCACTTATTCACTGTCTCAGGTGAAAATGCTGTTCTATTCTATTTAGCACTAAGGTATTTGCATACCAATTTACAGTCTTTTCTGAAGAGGTGGTAGAACAAGGTCTCTTCCTCAATATTCTCAACTGTAAGGATTTATAATTGTGATGAAGGGGTGGATATTAATAATGAAAAATTCTTAATTATCACCATAAGTCACACATATAATTATACATGCATATATCTAATAAATTGACTAGCTTGAAATTGCATTGGAATGATGTTATGTGGCTTGGACATAGAATATGAATCTTATTCTGCAAACATCCATATACCATCCTGGAACATATATATATATATATATATATATATATATATATATATATATATACACACACACATACATATAAGTATATATATATACACATATATGTGTACACATATGTATATATACATATATACATATAAGTATATGTATATACATATATGTATATGTATATATATACATATGTGTGTGTGTGTGTATATATATATATATATACACACACATATATATACAGAGAGAGAGAGGGAGAAAGAGAAAGAGAGAGAGAGATCAAGGCCAGAAAAAGGTATACTCCTTATAATGAAGATTTTTCTCCAAATCTAGTATGAATTACATTGAATCAGATTGGAGACTGTGCTTTGACTTGTTTTCCCCTGAGTGTATACCTATTTCTTATTCCAAAGACAACTAAAGGCAAATCCTATGATATGTATGGAGAGAGAGAAAGAGAGAGAGAGGGAGGGAGGCTATATGACTCTATCCCTGGGATCTATCAAGAAGTTTCCCCTAATCTGCACATGCCAGTTCTAAGTCAGGCAGATTTTCCCCAAAGTCATCTCACTGCCAACCTTGAGAGAGAAAGGAAAGTAGTAGATATCCTATGTGGACTAAAACTTTATTATAGGGTCACAATGCAAATGCCTATGGTGGCAAGTCAAGAATGTGTCAGGTATGCAGGCAGGTTGAAAATTGGACAGTACTTGGTCTTTGTGAAGGGAATAGCTGCCCCCAGAGCCTGTAATTATTGCCACATAGGAATGCAGAACTATTCGATCAAATTTTTTTGATATCCGAAAGGTATTTTAAATCTAGATTTTTATGCAAGATCTCTTGGTAGAGAAGTTTGTAATTTACAAAATAAAACACTAAGCTGGTTCAATAAAATATGTCTCTAGCAACATATACAGAAAGAAGAGAGAAGATTATGAATTTCTTCAGGCCAGGAGACAATGTTAGGATTTGTTGCCTTAATATAAGTGATTCACAGTTTCAATGCACTCTAATGTATTCTGTATGTGCACTTCTATAGTCCATCTAAAAAAAAAGTCAAATCTAACTCTAAAATAACTTGAATCAACTTACTAAGATTGTGTTTATTCATATCAAGAAAAACTTCACTCTTTTAAAAATATATCATTTAAGTGTACTCATTATCAAAGGGTTTTAAAAACATGTGAAGTTTTCTTGTTGTTGCTGTTGATTCTGAACTTCAGGAACATTTATTTAAACACCATCAATATCTTTCTGTGTTAGATATATTGAGAAGAGGAGCAGTAGAGAAGGTTAACTCTTTTCCTTTACTACTGTTCCAATTTATTTTTATTATGAATTTTCACAGTTGAAATCTAAAACATAAGGATTTATTTTTAAAAGAATGACACCCAAATAAAAATCAGAACATGTGGTTTAAACAAATGATCAGTGAAAAGATATAGTGGTTGGAGGTAGCCTTATGCTAAAGAGTCAGCTAGAAGATCAGATAGCTGGAGGATACATGCTATAAGAGGGTTGTCGCTGTGACATAGATTAGGAGAAGGGATTTCTGAAATAAAGAAGAGAGCTGGTAGAAATGTCTCAGTGACAGAGACATTGCCAAGTGTTACCAAGCATGCACGTTGGAGAAGAATATGCAAGAATATATCATCATTTAATCAGGACGATGAACAGCTTGTAGTTTACTGTTTCCTCTTTATCAAAAGTATTTTTATGAAATAAGTGAGTTGGTTTATTTTTCTGGCAAATGATATTTAAGTAATTACTGAAGGAGTTATGGCCTTTCTTGAGTAGCACTAGCAGAGAATACTTAAAATATAATTGATCCATGAGTTAATCTCTGGTTTGTAGATTTCAAACTCACATACTAAGAGATGGCAAAGGACCAAACTACTCATAGCTCCTTGGATGACGTTTTTCTATGTCTGCATTAGCTTTGCTTACTAACTGAGACCTCAATGATTCAATATAACAAACAATTAAATGTTTGTTTTTACCTGAAATTAAAACCACTGGGGAAAAATTTAGTTAAACAGAACTTTGATTTGGCCAATTTATTATTTAATCTAAAAAGACCTAAATAGCATGGAAGGTGAATAAAAGTTAAGGAGTTTACAATAACAATTCTTATTACTCCCTTTGTTCTCCAACTAATTCCTTTCTTGTTTCTATTTTCTCGATTCTCTTTTCTTTAAATCATTAAAGATATATTAAGGGAGTATATCAGGCAGACACTTTGTCACTTAATAGGATGTGTTGCTTGGTTGGCAAATATATTAATTGCTCTCCTGGTATTGAGTAAAGTTGAAGTTTATTTATAATAATACTGATCAGTTAGTTCTAATGTCCATTTTATTAGATAAGAAGAATCTTTGTGGCTTAATACTAGACTCTCAGTAGAACCAGAGAATGTGGATCTCTACATAAAGAAGTTGATATGGCCATTTATATTACTGTACCAATAATTTTCTCAGTGTGCCATAGACCTCAGGCTTCTGTGCATTTTCTTATGTACTTACTCAATTTTAAATACTTTTTTCATTAATTCCCCTACCGTCCCTCCCTGTTGTTAGTCTGGTGAAATTTGTTCAAATTACCAATTTTATAAATTATTTGTCTGCTAAAAGGAAAAGAGGGGAAATGTCTAAGTGATCTAAGGACATCTAGTTCTAAAAAAAAAAAGAGAGATAATTAGAATGATTAATTCAAAGGAGCAATTAAAGTCAACTATGAAAGGTACCTAGGAATTAATAGCAAAGCTCAGATAAGGAGCTGCATGGCCAGTTTATATGCAAAGGTCATAGCGGCAACATTAACATATGTGTCCCAAATTCTATATTCCTAGGCAAACATACACACACACACACACACACACACACACACAAGGATATGCTAGTTGAACAAGTGTGGATAGAATAAGCATTTTATTTCCTCAAGGAATGATTATAAAATAGATTGTGGAATCTTATTGAGGAAGGAATGGAAGTGCTTCCATTCCTTCCAGAGTGAGTGGAAGTGCTAAGAAGAATGACTGAAGAAAGGATGTGGGAAAAGGCGCTTTTGGACTTTATATAATTATTGATGTGTGTAGGTGGCTGTAAGGAAATGCAAAACAAATTTTGAGTTAAGATGGTCAATGAAATGAGAGGCTAGGGAAGAGAAAAATAAATATTTTAGTTTGATCTTCCAAAAATCCAGGTTCTGGTCATCTAGAAATAAAGAAATTTTCAAGCTTAATTTTGACTTTTTCATTTTTCTTTGGTGCATTTTAGCCCCTACTTCGCTTTCCCATTTTAGCCAACTCTAGTTTTCAATAAATTCCCTTGGTCTAGAATTTCCGATCTAATCTTTTTTCTCTTCTGAAATTGTTTACTTTTTCATTTTCCTTTTTAATTATTTGTGTTGTAAATTATATTTAATATAAACCCATGGTACATTTTTTGAAGTGGGCAGAGGATACAGAAATAATTGCCCATAATAAACAGGCATTCTGGAAAATACTGAACAGACAAATAATTGTTTACAAACTGACTAAACTTTTCCCAGAGTATAGTGGTTATAATGCTCATTGAATTTTGGTGGTAGGATTTCTGAGTAAACAAGATGTTAGTAGTCAGAGTTCTGCAAATATCTGTGACAGACTGGACATTTATTCGGCTGCCTTGTTTTTGTGAATTAACCATGCTTTGCATGCTTTGTCTTTGTCCTTTGGTGATATGTTTAAGATGCCATCCTCAGAAAAGTCACTGAAACCACATTTATCCTTCACTTGAGTCCCTACAAGAATTCTCAAAATAACAGATTTATGTTGTCTACTAGACTCCCATATATTTTTTTCTATCTGCCTTTATATTCTATGTATTTATTTTCCCTGTCTTCTAGAGTTATCTTCCTCAGTTTCAGGGAAACCAACCTTGTCTTCTGTCTAGACTTTATTGTTTGACTTACTCCTTTAGCTAATTTTAATAACCAAGGCTCTGCTTTAAAGCCAGGTTGTATTCCTAACCTCTTTATACTTTGACCATTGATGGGTCCTCTGAAAGGATCACATTTTATTATGCATTTTGCCTAAGTTTTTTATCTTTTATTTCATACTGAGTTCTTAGAAAATCTTTCTCCTAGTCCTTGGCTCTCTCACCTCCCTTTGTCTTTAAATGGTCAATTGATAGCAGTATAAATATTGGAGGAAGGTTCATTAAATATCCTTCATAGCTTCTGCCAGTTGATCACTTCCCAGTTCTTTAAAATTTAAGCAATTTGACAAGCTTGTAAGAAGTGCACTCTAAGTAACATAGATAAGACACGTATCCTTATTGTAGCTCTTATAACTTTTTCCTTATTTTTATGTCTTCCCCCATCAGAAAATGGGGTTATAATTAGCCTTTACTGTCAATCTTTTTGAACTGAGAATGGCTTGGCACATACGGTGCCCAAGAAATATTTATTAAATAAATGAATAAATGAACAAGTGCTATGGAACTAAGGGTGACTAAGACTGATGACTAAGATTGACCTTATCATCAATAAATTTACAGTCTAATGAGGGACACACACAATATCAATATCATTTAGCAAATGTGATGTTAGCTAATTAAATAGAAAGTATGCTATGAGACCAGATATAATCTGATTTGTGTTATCTCGGAAGACTTCCAAGGAGTGGTTGCATCATTCATTCATTCATTCATTCAACAAATCTGATTAAGGTCTGTGTTTCAAGTATGTTGGGTGTTGAGGGTATAATAGTGAAAACTCACATCAAGGAACTTGTTCTTGAAGAATTTTCATTTTTTCTCAAAAAATGAGTAAATGAATAAATGAAAATGAAAATTTCATATCAGTAAGTTTTACTTAAAACAAAAATCCAGAGTCATCTATGATTCTTCCTTTTACCTTTTCCTCAGTTACTTCCATCAGTTAGTTATGTTGGTGCTATTTTCCAAATATATCCTGAAACTACCTTTTATACAACTTCATAATAACCAACCTATTAAAGATAACTTTAAGCTCTTTCTACCTCTGGATTATTTGCATTCACTATTTCTTTTTCTTGGAATTTGCTTCCTTCCAGGTCACTGCATGGGTAATAATTTTTGAACTACAGGATCTCACCTCAAATATCACTTCTTCAGCAGTGCCTTCCTTGTCATCCTATTGAAAAAACACTCTAACTAGCATTCCTTAAGATGTTATAGTGTTTAGTGGTTTTCATCATTACTTTGCCTGGATTAATAAAATAACTTCTAAAATGCATTACACCCACTTCTCTCTGTCTCCACTTCAACCGTCCTAGCCCCAGCTGTCATCTTCTCCCAGGTTCCAGGCTACAATAAATTCTCCATGTAGGAGATAGGGTAAACATTTAAAAATATCAATCAGATCACTTTATCCCAGTTACCATCAAGATGCTGAGTCTAAATCAACTCTAGAAGAATTACACAGAGAAAATGGGAAAAAATGGTATATTTTTCAACAATATTTGTGAGGAGAGATGCTATTGTAATTGGTGTGTGTCTGTGGTGGGGTGAGTTGGTGGAGAGAGAGGCAATACCTTTGTCTTGGAGCAGAGAACACACTGGCTAGGCTAGGGGAGGGCAAATGTTAGAATTCTGCTTTTGCTTCTACCACCTCCATCTCCCCTCACCATATTCCTTTATAATAAAGACATATACACACTACTATATATAAAATAGATAACGAATAAGGACTTACTGTATAACACAGGGAACTCCACTCAATACTCTGTAATGACCTATATGGGAGAAGAATCTAAAAAAGAGTGGATATATGCATATGTGTAACTGATTCACTTTGATGTACACCTGAAACTAACACAACACTGTAAATCAACTATACTCCAATTTTTTTTTTAAGAAAGAAAAGAAATACCTCCATACCTCCACACCTGCTGGCTCAGGCCTCTTGTCCAAACGTTCCCAAGAGTAAAATCAGGTAGCTCAGAGTGCTATGCTTGTGAGGAGCAGAGGAAAACTGCTGGCAGATAACTGACCTGAGCAATTTCTTCTCAAACGCTCCCTTTCTGAATTCTTAAACTTGGAGAATTACAACTTGAATAATGCCTCCTCCTAATGATATTTCTTCCTAGAGTGTGAAGAGTGAAGATTTGATCTAAGGAAATGTTTTATGAAGTGGGAAGTGATTGATTGTAGTTTTCTGGTCTCTGAGTCCTTATGCCCCAAAGATCACTGAGCACCCCCAGTCTTATCCCCTAAGTTCATTATAATTAACATAGATATTGACTTTGATTTTTAAGATAACATTTTATGTGAGACAATAATGGAATAGTCTCCCCACCCACACAAATTATTGAATGTAAGGAAGTTAGAACTTAGACTATGAGGGTGTAATAAAATATTTTAAGTATAAAGTCTCAGGAGTTTTGCTGGACAAAGATTTACATTGAAAACATTTCAGAATAAAGTTCTTAAAGAAGAGGAATGAACAATTCAAGATATATGAAAAGGCATATGAAGTAAAAGTGATCAAATACCTGAATAAAATTTATCATTGTGGTAAAGATATATAGAACAAAAGGAAAAAATATGTTAATACTGATAAATAATTAAATGTATATATAATAGAAACATATATCAACATATTCTTTGAATATCAAGTACATAGTAATAAATATAACAAATGGTCTTCAAGATTTCTACACAAAAACAGGAAAACTTTTATTGAGAGATAAGAAAGAGACCTAAGAAAATGAAGAAATATACCATGTTCATTGAATGGAAGACTCAACAGCAAAAAGATGTCAGCTTTTCCTAAACTGATTTATAGGTTGAGTCTAATCAAAATCTCAACTGGGTTTTTTTTATGGAACTTGACTAGATGATTCTAAAATTTATATGGAGAAAAAAGTCAAAACTACCTAGGACATTTCTGAAATAGGTAGAGGGATATAAAAAGTAACTGAGGGAAAGTCTAGGAAGTTTAGACTCAGACTAACATGTCATACAATTTTGTGTAAGACAGAGGTGGCATGGTAGAGTAGTATAGAAAGGAAGTTATTAGTCAATAAATTAAACCAGAAAAAAAATGGTTATCAATGTAGAAAAAAGGTAAAATTAGATCTCAGCCCCTCAGTTATTACAAATAAACTGAATTTATTTGTAAAGACAAACTTAGAAGCACAAAGGACTTAAATATCTCATATATTTAAGAAAAATAACTTAGGAAATGTAGGTGTAAAAACTTTACAACTTTGGATAAAATAAGTTCTGAAATAAGATTAAAATTATTAATGAAACTTTTATAATTAATTTTTATGCACATAAATATAACAAGAGTTAGAGAAGATGTGGATCTATAGGATTTCTTAAATATTACTGATAGAAGTGTAAGTTGGTGCAACTACACTGAGAAACAGTTTGGAATTACCTCTCAAAAGTGAACAGTTGCATTTGCTGTGACTCAACATTCCCACTTATATATATTCTCAGGAGTAATTCTGACACATACTTAACAGGAGATATGAATACAAAGGTGTTTGTTGCAGAACCATGCACAACTAAAACTCTGTAAACAACCAAATAACCCTCAAGAGGAGAATGAATATCATAATCACACAACAGAACATAACTATCACAACAGGTGATTTACAGTAACATGGATGACTTTCAACAATGTAATATTAAAGTTAAGATGTAAGTTCCTATATATTTCATACACCATGAGATAATTTCTATCTATCTATCTATCTATCTATCTATCTATCTATATCTATCTACTTTTTAGGAAGACATAGAAATGAAAAAAAAAGTATTAAAAAAAAGTGAAGAGTGAAAAACACTTGGTTCATGGTGGTGGTTGCCTAAGTGTTTGGGGTTGACAGCATGGGAGATGAATTAGTCATAGATTCTATGACTATATCAAAGTCTTAGCTCCTTTTTAAAATAGTGGTTCTATGATTATTTATAATATTAGTATAAATCAATAATAAATAAATAAATAAATAAATAAATAAATAAATGAAAGTGGGCCATGGAGGAAATCATGACAAGATTATGTTATGAACTGAAAATATGATTAATCCAGTTCAAAGACCTTGAGGTAATTGTACTTTTGAGAAATCAGATGACATTACTTGTCTCTTCTAAATTTTCTAGACTTCCTACTGGACTTACCAAAAAAAAAAAAAGTATAACCTAGTTTTAATAGTGTGGCCAACACTTATGGTGCATTGTGTTGTATTCTGTCTGCTTACCTCTGAATTCAGCTTTAAGTTTGATGTACAGTTCTCATATATGATGGCAATGTCATGTGCCCTCTTTGTTTCTCTGCTTTTCTTCTCAAGGTTTTCTTTAAAACCTGGGACATCTTTTACCAGGAACCAAGAAAATCAGGGTAATGAACACCCAAAAGACAAACCTCAAGCATTGGTGGATGGGAATGTGTGACAAATGTCAAAGACTCCTTTCCTTTGAGAGAAAAGTCTAATTCTGTTCTACATTATTTCTCAGGGGGGTCCAGAGGAATTGAGTTCTATGCCCCCCAGATGCTCTCAGGTCAATAAAATACATTTTATTGGCTTTTCTTTCTCCCCTATCTTCCATTTTTGTTCCCTTGCCCTGTTTTTAAATATATATATAACCCCAATAAACTACCTGCATGCAAATCATTGTCTCAGGCTCTCCTTAGGGGGCACTCAAACTAAACCAGAAAGGAGCTGTCTTGATGATGGGTGTAGGAGTTGGGCTTACCATTGATATGTTAGTTATAGGAAGTCTCTGTGGGGAAGTTACATATGAGCTGTGATCAAACAGTGGAAATATCAAGCCATAGGATGCATCGGAAAATAAAAACATTGTAGTCAGAGAGCACAGAAATACAAAAACCAGGGAAGCAGAGAGGAATTAAAATGTTTAAAGCTCAGACAAAAAATACCAGAGAGGCTGGCACATCCTGAACTATTAAGGAAGATGCAGCAGGAGAACTAGGCAAGGGCCAGAATCTGTAGGGCTTTATATGCCATATTAAGGAGTTTGAATTTAATTTCAGATGTAATCTGAAGCAAAGGAGGACTGTGACTTAGACTGGGGATATGAACTAGAGTGTTACCTTGATAGCCGTGAAGAACTTGGGAATAGAAAGGAGTGGATCGGGTCAAGATATAGTTTGAGGTAGAACTTATGCCACTTGCTAAAAGATTCACCATGGTGGGTGATCAAAAGAGAGAAATCAAATATGATACTTAGGTTTTAGGCTTAAGCAAGAGTTGTATGAGACTACTACATACTGAGATTGAATAAAATAAGAAAGATTGGGTAAGTAGGTAGGATTCAAGAGTTACTTTTGGAGATTTTAATTTTTTCAATGCCTATAATATATTCAAGAAGTGTGTATGTGAATCTGAAGCTAAGTAAAATACTCAGTGTTGAATATATGACTCTGGGAGTTATCATCATTTGGTATTTCATGCTTTGTTTCTGAAATTGATACTTTAGCATCTACAAGATGGTCACTAGCTGTTCTCGAGTAAACCCTGACCCAATCAAAAACATCTGGAGACTTTAGATAACCTCACACCCACATGTACTAACAGCAATAGTGAACCTGAATTTCATGGGGCATCACTTTTAAACACAGCTAGCTGATCGTAAGCCCACTTACCTTGCCTTACCTGTTCTTGCTGGTGGAAAGCACAATAAAGTGGTGTGCTCACAGTTTCATTTTCTTCCTCTTTCTAGTGTCCGTCCTGTTGCTTCCCCTGAGTAGCCTGCATCTGGTACTGTTTCTCCGTAAGGACGGGTGAGTAACAAAATTATGAACTCTTTCCATCTTTTTTCTCTTGATCTGAGTCTAGCCTTACCATAGCTTACCAAAGGTAATATGGTTAAGATACACTTAAACATGATTTGAGTCACATATGAATTATCCAGTGTCCTTCTTGCATAGCTCTTTATTGAATAAGCATAGGAATATGGACTATATCATTTAATAAACTCATAATGAGTGGATATTACATTAGGAAATGTAGTAGCATTTGAAAACAAAAGCATGAAAAAGACAAGGTCCCTACCCTGGAAGAATTCATACATTGTTTATTGACAGCCTCCATCCAAATATCTAGAAATAGTCTCAATTAGGTCTTCCCACCAAAAAATTTAGATATGATGTGATCTGGATATGTCTCTTGAATCTTCATGTGACCTCATTGTTTTTCCAGCCCTATTCCTTGTTTTCATCAAGTTGGCCCACTCTATGGGCTTCTGTTTTCGTTTCTCTGCCTTACCTTAACTTTTCTGCTAGGGAGGCTAAGTTAGTCCTGGAAATTTAATTTGATTGCCTGGGACCATGATCTTTATTTACCCCAATGCAGTCTCCTCCACTTGGGAAGTGAAACTTCTTTGAGATGATAACAATTTCTTAGTGACCAGTTGTCAATTTCTATTGAGTCTATACCCCCTTGTCCAACTCTACTGCCACTACCCTAGTTCAAGCTATAGTCCTCTCTCACCTGGCCCAAAGCAATAACCTCTTTGTCATATTTTCCACTTCAAATATTATACTCCTCCAATCAGTTTCTATAATGTAACCAGAATAATGAGCACAGATCTGTCAATGCATCTGTCATTCCTTCACTTAGAAACTTCCAGTGACTTTCCACTGCTGTTAGTTAGAATAATGTAAAAAAATCCTTTCAATGGCCCATGAAGCTAAAAGTTCTGCACCCAACTCAAATGTGTGTGTGGGGTTTCCACACCAACAAGCAATACTATGGACATCAGCCATGTGTCCTACAATTCAACTCAATTCTGACACCATCTACCCAGAGTACCTTCAGATTCCACAGGTTAAAGGTTCAGTACTACAAAACTATACCTCCATTCAGATGCCAATCATAAGCCAAGGTTGTGCTTCTGATCAACCAGCTACAGATTGGAGGTTCTCATGACCCCCTCATTGACCTTCAGATGTCAGTTGCAAGTTCAGGTTGTTACCTGTACTTCTGACTGACTGACTATAAATCAAAGGTTTCCACAACCCCTTCCTTAAGTTTGATTAATTGTTAGAGTGGCTCAGAGAACTCAGAAAACTCATTTACTCACTACATTACTGATTTATTATAAAAGGATATAACTCAGCAACAGTCAGACAGAGAAGATGTTTACAGCAAGATATGGGAAAAGGGCACAGAGCTTCCATGCTCTCTCCAGATACCCATTATCCTCAAGAATCTCTAAATGTTTAATCCAGAAACTCTCTGAACCTTGTCCTTTTGGGGTTTTATGGAGGCTTCATTACACAGGCATGACTGATTAAATCATTGGCCACTATGGATTGATCCAACCTCCAGCCCCTCTGCCACTCCAGAAATCAGGGGTTGGGACTGATAAGTTCTAACCTCTAATCACATGGTTGACTCCTCTGGCAACAGCCCTTATCCTTAGGAGCTTTCCCAAAGTCATCTAATTAACATAACAAAAGACACCTTTATATCTCTCATCCCTTAGGAGATCCCAAGGGTTTTAGGAGATCGGTGCCAGAAAGAGGGGCTGAGACTAAATATATATTCCTTATTATAAATCACATAACAGAGGCCTTGAATGAACTGGACACTACCTCCCTCTCTAGCCTAATCTCTTACCACTCACACCCTTTGTGTTTCAGTCACAATAACTACCATTTTTTCTTTAAACATTGTCTATTCCCTAATGCACTTAGACCTTTGCATATGCTATGTCTTGTATTTGGAATGCTTCCTACACCCCCTCTTTCCCAAACAACCAATTAATGAATTAACTCCCATTCACCCTTCAGATATGTGGCACAGAATTGGAAAGGTGCTCATTGAATCAGTTTTCTATTTCCTGGGTACATAGCTAAAACCCATTTCCCTATCTCTCCTCACATAGGGTGAAATCATGTAATTAGTTCTTTCCAACAGAATGTGAGTAGTAGTTATATGTCACTCTGGGCTGAGGTAACTTAGAGTGTGTGTGCCATTTCCACGCTCTTTCTTTCCTTTTCATGGATGTTACATATTGAAGGTAGCAGAACGATTAGATACAAGGAGCCTGGGTACCCCAGCTGCTGTTTGGAGGAACTATGCCCAGGAATAATGCTGCTCCACCAGGATTTTCCATAATGATTTTATGTAAGTTCAACCACCAATAATTTAGGTTGTTTGTAATAACACCGTCCTTTCCTCAAATTCACTAATTGAAGAACTTTTTGTTTAAGAATTTCCTCAGAAAAGTCTTTCCTAAACTACTTCCTCAAAACACACCCACTCACACACATACACACACACACACACACACACACTGCCATGGAGTTGTTTAACTTGCTTTCATAATAACGATCCCATTTTTCATTTATACAATTATTTGTATGATTATGTGATTAATGTTCATTTCTCCTGTTGGACTATACTCTCCATGAGAGTAAGGCTATGTCCTTTTCCTCACTATTTTATCTGTTGTAGGCACTTGATAAATATTTGTTGAATGGTATAATTGGAAATAGACTGACCATCTAGAACATTAAGCTTGAATTTGGGGCTAGAAGATTCTGATACTTATTCTGCTTACCGGGTTGCACTTCCTCTTCATAAAGAATGACAAAAACTTGCACTCCATCTGGGCTTCTCACCCAGTAAGTGATGCCCAACTACTCTTTATCAACAAGGTTAGTTTATGGATGTTAAATTTCATTCAAATGTCCACATAATCCTGGTCCCTGCCCCCTCCCATTAGCAGATTTCTGAGGCAGAGCCCACCTCATGCCCAGGTCTTTTTAAATTACTACAGATTTGTTCAAATCCTGGACTTTGATTATCCAAAGAAATACAGAAGTTGCTTTTGAGAAATTTGACCTGTATTCTTATCTGCAAAATTGCAAAGTCTACAATTCCTGATGTCGCTTGCTTTAGTTTTCTGTGTGCGTGTGTGCATATATATGAGTATGTTCATTCAGGTCCCGAGAAACCTTCATTTTGAAGAGAAATAAATAATGTCCTTGTGACTGTCTCTCAAAATGGAAATGTATAATACCATCAAGTTGGTTATTTTCCCCATAATTACCATTGGCTAACCCTGAGTTTCAATTTCACAATATCAGCTTCAAACTAGTAAGCATATTACAGTGTTTTCCCCTAAAATAGTATGGTAAATTATTTTCCCCTTAAAATATTTATGATATAATATACAGGTTTTATTAAGTGCTTTGGCTGCAAAGTTCATTTTTTTTATCTTGGAACATTAACATCTACATCATTACTGAATTTGTAATCTTTTAACCTAGTGGTATTGTCAGTGTCCACATTCTATGTAAATACTAAACTTCTGCTTTGGAATTATAAAACACCTTAAGTTTATATTGTGGTTTACAGTTTTGGAGTATGTTCTATGCACATTTTCTTTTTGATCTTTGCCAAACAAAAACACATATTAATTATGCCATTTTGCATGTGTTGAAACCAGGCTTCTGGGAAGTGATATAACTTATCAAGTTCATGAAGCTACTGAAATGCAGAGGCAAAGCTTGTCCTTGGAGTTAAGTTTACAGAGGTTTCAGAAAACTTCTCCTTATATTTCTTATTTTCCCTGGAAACCCCAGAATGAGGATTCTAAAGGGTTACTCTTTGCCATCTAAACCCAGGTTTCTAGGGATTCTCCAATCCCCATTGTATTTTTTTTCACAATGTTGGCAATGACACCTCTAATGCCAAGGTCATCAATAGAGGTATTGCATTCCCTACAAAGAAAAACTTGGTTATTGCTGCTACTTTTTTCCACTTGAATCAATCAGCAAGTACTTTTTACGTATCAGTCAGCATGACATTGTGAAGGACACATTCAAGTAAATACAACCCAGAAACTGACATATGAGAAGTAGATAATCAAGAAACAAAGTTAGTACGTGTGAAGCAATGATGAATAACACAAACACCCTAAGACTTGTACAATTTTAGAGTGTACTGAAAGGCAGAAGGAACCTGATTGAGACACAGGGAAACAGAAGAATGTATCCAGTCACACAGCAAACAGGCTGGTAGAAGGATTCAGGATCAACCTTTTGCCACAGTTATGTCTCAGCCCATACACTGGAGATAAATGATTTGGGGTTTTAGAAAAAAAGACAGCTTATCACAAAGCCTCTTCAATAAGGTAGGATAAGGTCTACTTTAGAAAGAAGGAGTGGTGTTTATTTCACATGGAAAAATATAAGTGAAGGCACCAATGTGGAGATGGGCATGGAGGCTTTTCAGAAAAAGGACCAAAACTTACCTATTTATTAAAAGTAAGATGTGCCAAACACTGAGATGAGCATTTTTCAAATATTATTTCATGTTATCCTGACAACATATATGAAAAAAATGATATTGCTGACGTATTCTTCATATCCATGCCTTCTAGTGTACTTGATGAAACTTTAAATTTTGTCCATTAAAGACAATTGCTTAGTATTATGACCCATAGTTACCTTGGGGAATGTTCTTTAGTAGCAGCTTTGATTTCACAGAAGACTTTGCTTCTTCCCTTTCCTTTCAACAAATATATACAATGCACTTTACAAGCTTGTGAGGAAGAAAAATTCAAAACACCTAGTTTTTGTCTCTGAAAACGTAGAGTCTAGTAGGAAAACAAAAAGAACAAAAATAACCATTATAGAATACCAATGTGCCCAGAGAAGAGATCAGTAATTAGTATAAAGTGAGCACCTACTGCATACCATATACTATCAGACATACATTATCTGCATGCATTATCTCATTTATCTTCTAATAACCATCCATGAAGAACATTACTATGTCCCTGTTAAGAAAGAGTACATTAAATCTCAGAGTAATTCAGAAAATCGCCAGTAGTCACATAGCTGCAGGAACAGTTAATCATTTTTTTTTTTTTTTTTTGTCCTGCGGTACGCGGGCCTCTCACTGTTGCGGCCTCTCTCATTGCGGAGCACAGGCTCCGGACGCGCAGGCTCAGCGGCCATGGCTCACGGGCCCAGCCACTCTACAGCATGTGGAATCTTCCCCGACCAGGGCATGAGCCCGTGTCCCCTGCATCGGCAGGCGGAGTCTCAACCACTGCTCCACCAGGGAAACAGTTAATGTTGAAGCCAGATCTGTCTGACCCAGAACCCAGGTTCTTCACAGAGCCAGTGCCTAATAAAATATAGCAGTTATTGTTGTTTTTTATTTGTTTGGAATATTTGTTTAATTAATCCACTACCCATGCCCATGCTTCCTTTATAGCAAATCAGAGAGAATATCATTTAACCACACTAATTTAATTAATCTCTGCATGTTTCCTAAAGGAAATGATTTTGCATTACTTTCTTTTCAGATCCTGATTTCTTACCATATACTTAGTCTTTTTAAGTCTAAGTGAAAAAAAAAAAAAGACCCGTTTTAACTACTGTGTAAGTCTAACCGTAGGAGAAAGCTACCAGAATAGCATCACTGACCTAAATTCTGCAGGCTAAATCATTCAGGATCTTTAAGTGACAGCTTCACCAGAGGTGGGAACTCAGGCTTGACTTGGGTACCCAATGCTTTTTTGCAGCTTTTCTGTGACTTGGGAGTGACTTCCTAGAGTTGAGGTATTCATAGAGCTTTGTTCATTCAGATTTGCAGAAGGGAACTCATTTCTATTCCAAAAATGCATAGGAGTGAAACTCAAATATGTGTCTTCTAAAACAAATCATTATAAAAAACAAAGAAGTTGATCTTATGTAAGATATATTTAATCAGAGGTCTGCTGCTGCCTGCACATCAACATAGCAACTCATGTTCAAATGAATTTCTGAATCAGATAATGACAGGCACATATTTTGTGAGTACTGATATTCTGTCAGAAACATATCTTTCTTTTTGATTAAAAGGTTTATGTACCTTTTAACTAAGTGGATGATTTGTTGCCCTCCTTTTGGCAGTTTTAGATGAGTTCTAATTTAATTTTCTTTTCCTGGGAACATGAGTCAGTATCACACAGTAATGGAAAGTCCTGTGTCTGGGGGTGTGAAGTGATGAAAATAGGAGTAGCTTTCTTTTTTGACAAAACTGGCAACAAAAATCTTAGCACTGTTTCTCATTTTTTGTTTGTGTGACTTTGGTGAAGTCACAGAGACTCTGATTCTCCCTTCACTCACATGTTCAATTATTTAGTTTGAGGATTAAGTGATGTGCTTCTGAGTACAGCACAGACACATAGCAAATTTTTCATTGCTTAGCCTTTGCGAAGTATGCCTCATTAATATTTCTCTTCTTTTCTTTTACTGATCCCTTAATTTATGGGTGATTGGAGGGAGCAAGAGACAAAAGCATCTTTACAGAGAAAATTAAAATGAAATCTGTGAGTTGTAGCCTCTTAGTTACTAAAGCTGAATTATCAAAGACCTGGAAAACTAGGCAATGAGAGCAAATATGTAGAAACTTTTCTAGTTCTTCCAGGAGGATATGGACCCACATTCTGAGAGATACAGACCACTCTACACATGGCCCTGATTGATTTCCTAATTCATTTCGTTTATTAACCCAATCTTTATAATTGCAGTCTTATCAGTCACATCTTTACTTCTATGATTTAGGACTCAATTTAAGAGAGGATAGCTACCTTTGTCTCCCTTCTGAGTACCGAAGAAACCCCCTGGCACAGAAGTGGACATCTCATGTTTGACAGAATATTGTGAAGTCTGCTACTTCATTCTTGTAATTAAAGCATCTCATCTGAGTACCAGCTAGACCCAGCTCTGCTTAGCGTTAAAGATTGGGAGGGACTAAGCATGTTCGACATAGTCTGGGTGCAGTGTTCTCAATTAGCCCAGGTGTAAGCCATCTCTGAGTGCTGATGATGTGTCATTATATACATATTTTTTTAAGTTCTTAGAAAGAAAGTCACAGTACCGTACAGAAATCTATTGCTGTAGCTATACTGTTTCATTTTGCCTAAAAACTCCCACTTGCTTCTACCACAGTAAGCACATGTAACAGCTTTTTATATATTATAAATCTGCATGAAGTATCATTTTTGCCTTTTTCTCTGGTTTCTCTATGACAACTTTGATAGCATTATTCAAAATTCACTTTATGTATCAAGCTAACTATTGGTATGTAACATAGAGAAAAAAACTCACAAGTTGAATACAGTTGCATACATTTTCACAAAATGAACATATTCATGGTACCAGAAGCTAGATGAAGAAACAAATTTAACAGCATCCTACAAGCCCCCATCTAGTGACTATCTCTCCCAAGGGTAACCACATCCAATACAACAGATACATATTTTCAAGTTTTAAAGAGTTAAACGATTACAGAAAACAAAATTCTTTTTTACTTATAAACACTTTTCTAAACAAAAACTCCATCTCAAGATCTACATATAATAAGTGAAATGTAATCTCTATTTATTTATAGTTATTACTATTAGCTTTTCAAGACCAAGCATATCCTTTAAAATATAAAGGTTTTAAAACAATAACTTTTTTTTTCTTTTTTTCTGTACGCGGGCCTCTCACTGCTGTGGCCTCTCCCGTTGCAGAGCACAGGCTCCGGACACACAGGCTCCGCGGCCATTGCTCGCGGGCCCAGCCGCTCCGCGGCATGTGGGATCTTCCGGGATCGGGGCACGAACCCGTGTCCCCTGCATCGGCAAGCGGACTCTTAACCACTGCGCCACCAGGGAAGCCCTAAAACAATAACTTTTTATACTTAAAATTCTCAATGTAGATTCGCATAATTTTGGGAGAGAAGTTAATTGGACAGCATATATCAATTTTGTCAATATGATATTTCATTATTCAGAAATTCTAATTTGAATAGTATAACATATAGAAATAAAAATCTATTAACATAGAGCTGTATGTTTTAAATTGCAGAATTGTTTAAAATAGGAGATATGAAGGACCAAACCTAAACAGGATTCTGCATGGTAGGGACTTCGCAATATGTGGTTCCACTATTAACTGAGTACTTTCCAGCCTATAGAATGAAATTAAGCAATTTCATTGCTTGGAGAGAAATTGCAATTTCATTGCATTGTTTGGAGGGAAATCTATATGCCTACTTATAAATGAAAAAGAAACAAAAAGCTAATTGCAGAATGATATGCTATAGAGATTCTAGCTTTGTCTAGAATCACAAATCACAAACAAACTGATAACAACAGTTTCATCACGACATTATGGATACTGATCTCGGAAAGTAGAATTGCAGATTTCTACCTCTTTATACAATTTTCTATTTTTACAATGTTTATAACATTCATTATGTTTATAATAAATAAATAATAAATAAATATTGAAGATTAAAATTAAAAGTTGTATGCTGTAGGAAGCATGTTCCAAGAAATTAATTCACCTGATTTGAAAATTTAAACTTGAATGTAAATGCTTATAGAAATTTTAGTTATATTCACCAAAAACTGGAAACAGCTAAGGTGTTCTTCAGTAAGAGAACTGATAAACAAGCTATGGTATATCCATATGAGCTGTGGTATATCCTGAATGAGCTATCGAGCCATGAAAATACATGAATGAAAGTAAGAAAGTACTGGGGAAAAAACAACAACAATGATGGAGGTATGTCAAAGGGACACAGGAGCAAACTGAAAGAGCTCTGAACAATTTACACAGAAGAATAAAAAAGGTAATAATGTATTATAACTCAAAGTATAAAATAAATATCAATGAAGCTTCACTCACATGAATAAATTATTTAATAAATAAAGAAATGAGGGAGAAGAGACAAATCTCCCATGCAAAAGGTTCCAAATATTTTTTTTGTTGTTGTTATTCTGACTTCATGGAGGTGAAACATACTTTCTCATACCCTAAGTGTGACCTGGCCCATAGTGACTTCCACAGAGTATAATATAGAAAGCAGTTAAAGAAAGAATAACTTGATAATGGAGAAATCTGACAAACGCTACCTCAACCAGCTGACCTAAGTCAATACCAAGGATGATAACTCATGTTGATATTATCTACGCTTGATTTAATGTGATGAAAAAGGTACTTTACCTCTGTGATCTTCCTCCTCAAACCCATAACCTCATTCTATTATGAGAAAAAAATCAGACACATTCTGATTGATGGGTATCTTATAAAATACCTGACCAGTACACCTGAAAACTAGCAAGGTCACCAAAACCAAGGGAAGACTGAGAATTGCTACAGCGAATATGAGCCCGAGGAAACCAAATAACCAAATGTATTATGAAATCCTGGATGGAATTTGGAAAGAGAAAGAGGATATCAGGTTAGAATTAAGAAAATCTGAATAAGGTGTGCACTTTAGTTAATAATAATGTATCAATATTAGCTCAGCAAGTATAGCAAATGTAAAAATAGTACACATGTTTTGATATTTTTTTGTTATAAGACCATTTTTCCCCAATAAAATTTTCAATAAGAAATGTAATGTACAATATATCTTCAAATGGATTCTATGCAGTGACATTAAAAGAGGCTTAAAAATGGAGAGTCTTACATATTTATGCATAAGAAGATACGTAATTGAGACATGTTTTCCTTATCATTTAAAAAAATATGATTCCATTAACAATATAAACAAATATATATATATATAGAAACAAAATAGGATAGTTCTATAATTAATAATAAATAATTAAACAAGGATATGCAAGGTGATTATCTAAAAAGCGTTATAAGAGAGACTGAACTTTCCAGAAATTTCAATAGATTATAAAAACATAATAATTAAAACAGTGTGTTACTGGCACATGGACTAACAGATCCAAAAAACAGTATAGAAGATGTAGCACTGCAGTTTTAGCACACTGCTTTAGTTTAAATTTGTAAAGAACTTCTCCCTATCACTACAGAAAAATGAATCATTCAATTCAAAAATGAGCAAATGATGCATACAAATAATTCACAAAAATGGAAATACAAATGGATTTCTTAAACATGTGAAAAATGTTCAACTTTAAAGATAGTAAGAGCATTGCAAATTAAATCATGTAGGTTGAAAAGTTTGCTAACACACTTCATTGGTATGGGGAAGGGAAACAGTCACACTCTTATGCTTCTTATTGAAGTGTAGATTAACATGACTTTTATGCGAGGTGCTTCATTAAATCTATCAAAATTTAAAATGCACATATTCTTCCATTCACCAAATCTTAGTCTAGTAACATTCAACAGGTATATTTGCTCATGTCTGAGCTGATATATGAAGAAGAATAATCATCAGTGCATGTTTTTAATTGCAAAGATTATAACAACGTAATTTTACATCCATAATGCTGCTCAGTGCAATATCAGCAGCTGTTACAAGGGTCTATCTATATACTGTCTCCAAAACATATTGTTTAATAAAACAATGCAAGATACATAACAATGTGCATAGTATGCTATACTGTGGGAAAAACAAAATCCACTGTAGGGTTATATAGAGTATCTTTGGATTGATACATATAAAAAAAAACATAACAGTGTTGAATTGGGGAGGAGGATATGAGGAAGGGTTTGAAAGACTTGGTGGGAAGTATATTCACGTAGTTTTGAGTTTTGTGCCATGTGCATATATTACTTATACATAAATAAGTAAATAAACAATGAAGAAAAAGATAAGGTAAATATTTCCTCCTAGTCTCTATTTGCACAATTTTGACAGTCAGTATAAGTGAGAAATAAAATTGTAACTTTCATATTATCTGTTTGTACTTAGGCAACAACCTCAAACAACCTTACATTTCTGAGTAAAGAAGAGTTAAGACCTAAAAGCAAGAGGCCAAATCTTGGTCAGGAAGACTGGGCTTATCATAGTGAAAACAAATATTAAGCATAGGGTGAATACGCCTTCAACCCCAAAGCCAAGTAACTCCTGTAAAACGTTCTTGTACTAGTATTGGAGGATTAACACTGCAGAGCTCTAGTGCATGTACCTGTAGGCTCTTGTTTCTCCATTTACTATACCAGTATGAGCTACTTCCTCAGACCTCTTTTGGTCTAATCAACTTCTTATAGACCCTTAAAGAATGTTAAAGCTGGAAGAATCTTCAGCTTTTTAATGGACACAACCTTTATAATTCTGCAAAGGAAAAATGATACTGCAGGGAGGTTGAGTCATGAGGTGAGGTAATAGTGGAGCTAGGACTACTTACCAGGTTTACTGACTCCCAGTTCAGGGCTACATTTGCCTTATACATCCTGGTTTAATGGGCTGTCCTTGGGTTCAGCTGGTCTACCTAGACAAGAATAGCTCAACAGGAAGCTGAAGTAGTCAATGCACACATCCAAAAGCCCTGAAGACTCAGGACATAGATGTGGATCCAAAGCCTCTACTTTCCCCCTGTTTTTAATCTTGTGAGATTTACCTGGTTAGGGTATCTGATCACAGTGGTTTTGAGGAGCACTTCTAAGGTAGACAGAATTCTATCTACCAACTGAGAGCAGTGTTATGTCGAAATCTTCCTGCTACATCCATGTAACATTCCCTCTGGTTGAGCTTCCTGGATGCTTCCAGGGGGTGGAATGGCTCTTAGAATGATTTTTATGTCCTTTAGGAATTCGAGTGTAAAGTAGTTAAGAAGAAAGACAATTAGCATTAATAGGTACTTACCATGTGCCATGTTTTATGTTTCATGCTAAAGGTTCAGGAATTAAAAAGATACTATACTTTTCCTTAAGAAGTCCAGTGATTAACGAGGGAGAGGGTTAAGTAAATAAACTGATAGAAAACAATATCATATTGCTATAGAAATGCATCTTCATCACGTACTGTGAAGACTGAATTGAGGCTCTGATTGCCTGGGGACAGGAGGGGTGAGTCTAGAAATAGAGTCAGTGAAGGCATTATAGAATAAATGATGATGTGACTAAACAAATGTTCCAGACTAACAAGGAGCAGAGAATAGCATGCACAATGGCAGGGGCATTAAGAAAGCAAGATCTGTTTTAAATGTCTGTTTTGAGGCTTAAATTTGTTCACTATCAATATTTATTTTATGCTTACTTTGCATATATTCTATTTCTTAGAAATATGACACATTTCAAAGTCCCAGAATAATTCAAAGTACAATTGTATGTCATTCCATAAACAAAATTTTAGTAGTGATCTAGGGTGTTGTGAGAAAAATGCTTTAGCTTTTTTTGCTTTGTGTAAATCCATTGTTATGGATACTTCCAAAAATTAGGTGAAAACACTTTATAAAGAATAAAGAGCTAAATCCATACATGTGATTATGATGGAAGGATGATAATGGTGATGGTGATGATGATGGTGGTGATGAAAAGCAAAGAAATCTGCTTTGGTTCATGGCAGAAGATAATTCTCTTATATATGATAAATTTATTGGTAAGTAAAGACTGGTTCCCCATAAGCTAAAATCCTGAACAGAGCTGCTGTCAAGAGAAAATGAATTGATACTGTCTTGACATATCCCTATGAACTGAAAAACAGATAGATGATTTCCCCTGGTATCTGAGAGCTTGGAGAAGATTGACTGTGTCACTAATAACTCTAATTCTTCCACCAAAAACTTCAATAAAAATTATATATTTCGAGGTTCTGCACATGGCCTTAGTTGTGAGTGGAGTCTGGCCTTTTTGAAATAATAGGAGTAAGGAGACACAAAAGCCAATGAGATTTTGTGTGCATTTGTGTGTAAGTGCATGTGCATGTGTATACTCACACATTACACATGCATACATACACACATAGATGTATGCAAATATATCTACATCTATCACACACACACAGACAAATCTAATCTGTTATCTACAATTGTCTCTCATACACGTTTCCATTCTGTGAATTTATTTTTCTTTACAAATGACACAGGCATATAAATTTGAGCCAAGGTGTGTTAACATCATTCTGGAAACTGATGTCCTTACATTCCTGACCCAGAATTCATAAAGAAATCACCAGGAATGACTAATATCTAATGCAGTGCATGAGGCTTCTAAATGCATGAGTTCATGATAATTAAACATTCCATTTTGGATGCTTTGACAAAGAACCTGAATTGGAAATACTTTTCTTCACTTGTTTTAATAAAATTATTTCAATGAATGATAGTTAAATAGTTTGGGATAACATAAAATATTTTCCTCCAAAATTTAAATGGATAGCAAGCTGCATGACAATATTTTCTTTGCTTTCTTTTAATTTTCCCTGCATTAACTACATAGAGATAAAGTATATTAAAGAGGATAGATGAAGTAGTGAATTAGCTTGAAATAAATATACATCCAAGAAATATTTTGGGTCATTGGACTGGATATCTACCTAAATATCAGAAGTAGCTAGGAAAATAAGACAATAATCTTAGACCTCATATTTAGCTTTCATTGCACAGAGAGGCATATAGGTGAAGGAATTTGAGTTGCAAAGAAAATGAACTCAATAAAATTTGCTCAAATATGGATGAGGGCAAGGTTTGATTATTATATTAATATGATGAACAATCTCATTGACATTAATAACAAGGAATGGAGTATATAGCTGTGCCTCATGGGACTGGATCTAGATTGTTAGGAGTTAATCTCTCTTTCTCTCTCTCTCTCTCTCTCTCTCTCTCTCTCTGTCTCTCTCTCTCTTACACACACACACACACACACACACACGCACCATGGTATCCCTTCCTTTTATAACATAATAGGAAATAACTTCCCTTTTCCCTCCCTTCCTCCCTCTCTCCCTCCCTCCCTTCTTCCCTTCCTTCCTTCCTTCCATTCTTCCTTCTCTATCAGCTTGTCTGATGCATTCTATCCAGTGGAAACTGGCTGTTCTACTTACCCTTTGTGTTATTTTCCCCATAACTATAGCCTGAAGGTGCCTATGATTTGTCTTGACACAAACTCTACAAAGTCTGGCCTCAACACTACATAGACTTTTATATATAGAACAACACACTACAGTGTGACTAATCTCTCTGTCTTCTAGTTCATTTTCTCAAGAAGTCTCCACTATGCCAATGGGCTGTCTACCCTTGGTTAAATTTAGGTATTACCAATTGCATTCAGTGGAGATGTGTGCTCATTTGTGTCGCTCCTTTCTGGAGTGACGTGGGACAAGGAAGTTGACTCTCATACTCTGGTATATTACAGACAGCTAATCAAAATAATTTAGGCATCTACTGTCCACCTTATTTACTAGTCACCCTCTGTAATTTGACTTTCCAAATTAAGTTTAATCAATTAATTGACAAATTGTTTTTGAGCACATTTTATGGATCATCATTACCTTAAACTCTGGAGAGATTACAAAACAATCATAAGATATATTACTAGTTTTAAAGGAGTTTAGAAAATAGTTGGGGAAGAAACCAACAGTGCATTTGAGATAACCAGTAAATAAATTACTCATTTCTTCAGCATAGATATAAAGTATGATAGTTAAATGATAGCAGAATTATGGGTGAGTATAGTCTGAGATTTTACAGACGGGAGGGGAATTAATATGTGCCTACAATAATGGGTAGGACTTCCAGAGTTTAGCAGAAAGGACAATCAATATAATATTAAGTCTGTGATATCATCCTTTCTAAAGAGAACATTTAGTACAACATGGAAGAGACTAGTGAATAGAGGAAAATACGTTTGGAGTCAAGATTATCGAGGACCTTGAGAATTTAACAGAGGAGACTATTCTATAGTAAGGAAGTAGTAGAATAAAAAGGCAAAACAAATATAGGAGAATGATAGCCTGCAGGTAGGTAAGACCATCTGGAAGTTTAAGTTAAAAGTTAAAAATTTATTTTAAGGTGATGGTTGCATATATGGAAAGAACATGAGCATATGGGATGTGATGAAATGAGTAATTCTTTTTTTTTTTTAACTCTCTTGCCTTTTATTTTTTTTAAAGAAGATGTTGGGAGTAGGAGTTTATTAATTAATTTATTTATTTTTGCTGTGTTGGGTCTTCATTTCTGTGTGAGGACTTTCTCTAGTTGTGGCAAGGGGGGACTCTCTTCATCACGGTGTGCAGGTCTCTCACTATCGCGGCCTCTCTTGTTGCAGAGCACAGGCTCCAGATGCGCAGGCTCAGTAGTTGTGGCTCACGGGCCTAGTTGTTCCATGACATGTGGGATCCTCCCAGACCAGGGCTCGAACCCGTGTCCCCTGCATTAGCTGGCAGATTCTCAACCACTGCACCACCAGGGAAGCCCTGAAATGAGTAATTCTTGCGAGCAGATGTATTCAAGTTCAGGCACTGGCTCTGTTCTGATATGGAAATGTGTCCTGGAGCAAGCCATTTGTTTTCTCAGGGACTTAGCTCACCTTCATGATGCCTTGTTGGAGGAGATCATTAAGAGACCATGACCACTGGTTGACCTGCAACTGGACTTGTGTGACCAGAGGCTCCTCATCTCTTCATCCTTGGAATATACTTTTCGCCCACCATTCCCACAGTGGAGCCATTTTCAAGGACGCAGCCTTGAAATAGCAATGTGGTGTTGAGACCATCTGGACGGTATATGTGACTGATTGTTCATATTAAGGCCTATATATAAACATTTAAAATTCTGGTGCGTGGATATGGAGATCTACTCATCTTGAGGCTGCCCAAGACAAAACATATCTATAATTCCCTTGCTTATTATACCTGCCACCTGCCAATCTGGAGCGGTCTGCCTCTTTCTTCAGTCTCTCCTTGCCCTCCATGTACAGGGTCAGTTTCAGATTTCATCCAGGAAGCTCCTGAGGTTTCAAACTAATATGTCTGTATTATAATGTTTTCTCAGTTTCCTTCTATCTTGAGCTTGAAAAAGTCAGTGATACATGTTGGAGAAAGTTCTTATTATTGGGCTTTGTGACAGAAAGAATAGAAGGATAAAAGAGAGAAAAATCAGGAATCACACCAGTGTTTCTAGTCTAGTTTTATGAATTTAGAAATCCAAATTTTTCTTATAAAAATCGGTTGTGTTGAGGTCAGTGTAATATTAAAATTTTTAAGCCTACAGCTGAGATAAATGCTTAGTTTGTTTAAGAAAGGTTATTGCTTATCACAATTTTCATATGTAGGTGAATTATATGTATCTTTGCAGTAAAGCTTGAGTGAAAATTTTTATTTTTTGTCGTGGGCTAGAAAAAGTAGTTATATGTGATTTTTGATAAAGTAGTTCTGCTATGCTTTTGAAATTAGTTGTGGATTTCAGCAAAGCTGATTCTCTGCTGTGTGAAATGAGAAACCCAGAGAAGACGAAAGATCTGTCAGGAGAGTAAGTGAGCTCAATGCTTTGATTAACAGGCGGCCAGGTGTTAAATTTAATTGCCTCTAGAAAAAAAGGAAATTTTGCTTTTCAGCATTAGTCTCATAATTCCTAACGATGGTGGACTTTTACATGAGGAAGAAAGGGAATGGTGTAAATGGCAAAACTTAAATTTTAAGCAAATGTGTTCATGGCAGAGATTTAAATTTACTCTTTGTTAATAGGTTTTTAGTATAAAATATATAGAGCATAAAACATAGAGAGTAAAAAGCATACTTATATATTCAATTTTCTCAAACACTGACATTCACCATATTTACTTCATATTCATATTCACTTGTTAAGAAGTCAAATAACTACAGATCAAACTGATACCCCTAAGATATCTTCTTTTATATAATTCCTTATTTTATCACAGAAATTTAATATCTTAAGTTTATTTTCTTCACCATGAAAAGGAAGAGACAAAGCTTATGAACACATATATTTTCTACATGCTTATATATTCATAAAAATATACTATATGATAGTCAATATTGCATATTCATATCTATTTTTAAATGAATGTTTGCAAAATTTATAAAATTGTGTCTAAGTTTTTCATTTTAAAAATCTTTATGAGAATTACCTGTACAGAAACATATTAGCTCTATTTTACTCCACTTTGTGAATATGTCACCATTTATTTATTCTCTTTTTAAAGAACATTTAAATTATTTCCATTTTAAAATTATTAACTACATGAACATTCTTGTTTATATCTCCAAAGAAATGTGTGCTGTTTTCTCTATAAATCCACAGATATAGCAGTTGTTCTAAGGATACATGCTTTTCCATTTTACCTTTCACTGACCAACTGCTTTCAAAAGAAATTATATTCATATAAATTATAAAATCCCACCAGTAATGTATATGATATCTGACTCGTTCATACCGTCACTATTAATTGAAAAGTTCAGACTTCTCAAGTTGTCAACATGCTGAATATTGAAAAATATTTCACCTTGTCCAATTTTCATTTCCTGGATAATGGTAGAATTAAAATATTTTTATAGGCTTACTGGTTATTCTAATTTCCTCTTCTACAAATTGCCTTTTTGTAGTTCTTGTCAATTTTCCACTGCATTGTCTATCCTTTTCATTAAGATTTGTAAAGTATTTTAAAATAAATTATTGATGCTTGTCCTTTATTAATAATTTTCCTTTATCACTTGACTTTTAAAAATTTTAGCGTTTCCTTCTATTCACAGAAATTTTAATGTACTCACATTTATTGATATTTTTTCTTTACATGGCCTGCTATTCATGAATTCTTTAAGAAATATTTTCCCATCTTAAGGCCATAAAAATGTTATATTTTACTTGATAAATTTTAAATATTAACATTTAAATATTAAAATAAATATTTAAACCCATATGAAATACTTTATTTTAAATGTATTGTTATTTTTTCATCAAGGATAACTGACATTATGGAGTAATCTGCAATTTTCTACCAACTTTTAATGCTACTACAATCCTAAACCAAATTTATATACAGGTATTGCTCTCTTTCTAAGCTCATTATTATAAAATTATATTTAGTAAGGTTAATCCTACTACATGGTTCTTCTTCCAAATTATACTTTATTTTCTTCCACTTTCTGTATGAATTTATGATTTGGACCATATCAAAAAGTAGAAAAACCGATTTAAGTATTTATTATATTTGTATTAATTTTATAGGTTATAGTGGAGCCATTTACATCTTTATGACATCAAATACTCTTGTCTATGAACAGAACATGTATCTCCATTTGTCCACATATTTTTATTTTATGTTCTTGAATAAAATATTCATATATTTTGAGAGATTTGTTCATAGGCCTCTCTCATATTGATGGTACTTATTAAATAGGAATTATTATTGTTATTGCATTGGCTATTTTTGACTAATAAGAATGTTATCATTATTTGAAGATTGAACTTTTTACCAAAAAGACTGGTGAATGCTCCAAATTTACTAAGAATTATTTTACATTTTTTTGTAGAAATTTTATTTATTCAAATAGGGATCATTTTTTCTCTTTATTAACAATTATTATACATTTCATTTCTCTTTGTCTTATGACTCTCGTTAGAACTTATAGAAATATTTTATGATTTTATTAGATTACTTGGAGTTTTCCACATAGATATTTATATCATGTGCAGACAGGGACTATTTTACTTCTTCCTTTCTGCTCTGTATGCCTTTTATTTCCTTTTCTTGACTTATAATGCTAGCTAGTACTTCCATTACTGTGTTGAATAGCAGTGGTGAGAGTGGATATCTTTGCCTTGTTCCTGTTGTCAGGAGGTGAGAATTCAGTCTTTCACAAATACGTGTGATGTTAACTTGAGTATTTTTGAAGATACTTTTTATCTATTGTAAGATATTTCCCTTATATGCCTAGTTTTCTGAGAGTTTTTGTTACAAAGAGATACTGAATTTTGTCAAATTCTTTTTCTGCATCAACTGTTTTATTCATGAAATTTTTCTTCTTTATCCTGTTAATATGGTATATTACACTGATAGATTTTAAAATATTAAATCAAGCTAAATTCCCTGAAATAACCTCAATTGGTCCAATATCTCTGTTGGAGAAAAAGGGCTTTACTACATTTTTTAGTTTGTTGCCTTATAAGCATCTTTTTTTAAAAAAAAAATCCCTCTTTATCAATAGAGAAAGAATTCAATCAACTATTGTATTGCTGATAAGCTAAGAGGCTTATATTCATATATTTTATATCCTTGTAGCTTTTTTTCAACAGTCATTTCATATCAGCATTATGCCAATGATCCTTTTGCTCATATAGAGCTATCACTCTCCACTTAAAAGAGTTTTCCCTTCCTTTTAGGTCATGTTGAATCTCAGCTTCTCTGAAGAACTTTTCCTAGTTTCCATAATCTTGCCCTCCTGATGTGTTTATCATTATGTAATTTAACAAATATTGAAGTCTAGTGCTTTTTCACCTTATTGTATGCATTTAAGGGCTACCTTCCATCTAGTCTGCACCTGACAAATTAAACAAAAATCTGAGTGTGTAACCCAGGTATCAGTATTATTTAAAGCACTGCAGTTGATACCAATATGTAGGGAAGTGTTAGAACCAAAGTTGTCCTAAAGCAGTGGTTCTCAGACTTTAGCATATGAAAGAATCATGGGGGTGGGGTGAGATTGATAAAACAAAGATTCTAGTTCAACCTCCAACATTTCAGATTTGGTAGAAATCTAGATGTGTGAAACTCAACAATTTTCATTAAATAGTTGCATAATTGCTAGTTCCCCAATCCACAAATCACTATGTAAATAACATACACACACATTCAGTGAGCAATCACATCACTCTTATAAAGGCCTGTCAGTGATTGGTAACAGTACATCTATTATCCAGTTCTCTCAGGCGTAGCAAAGCTGTAGTTGTATTGCCTTCTCATCTCCGAGTAATAAATCCACATAAAATTTTACAAAAATGGATGACTGAAAGACAAAATTGGCCAAGAAAGATGAAAGTGCAGCAAAGAAATAAAAAGTAGTGATGCTGAAATTGAAATTCAGATCTAATGTCAATGAAGTTATAGAAGAAATAGCTGACTGTAGAAATGTTCACACTGACAGCAGTATATATGCAGTAAGAGGAACATAGTAAAGGGGAACTTATCAATAGAAATAAGGAATATAATAGTGATGAAAAGAATGGCAATATCCCAGAGAAGACACACGAACAAAAAAATTCATCTTATAGGAAATCAAGATCTTTCATGGCACTGGATATGCAAAAGATGAAATGTTGGGAGCTAATTCAAACTTAGAAGGAATTATGACAATTTACAAAGGCATAGAAGAGATGTTTACCTCAAATCATAAGATATCTGATGAGAAGAAGGGAAGCAGTACTTAAATTACTTTTGATACTTTTTACAAAGAAATAAACCATTAATTCTCAATGTTTTTAATATGTTAAAATATAGTGTACTAACACATAATTTTGTTTTTAAATTTTCTATATATGTATAATCTACAGTAAGAGAGTTTTAAATGTTTTGACAAAATATTTAAGGTCAGAGAACAACTATAATTCTCTTATTGGTCATTAAGACTGTTTTACATGGTTTCAGTTTTCATGGTTATATTTACGGTCCCTCACTATTGTACAAGGTGAGAATTGCCTAGCATTAAATAACTGCTATCAAAGAAAATCTTTATCCTTTGTAAAGGGAGTTGACTGTATTCATGACAGTCATTAATCTCTATTAGTAGGAAGAGGACAGAGAGGGTTTACTTTCTTAACAGAGCCATCCTATTTTCATTTTATGAGTAATGTTTTGAATTCTTGACATAATTCCATCAGCAAAGAAGTAACAACAACTTTGCCATTTATTAGTGGAAACGATTATTTAGGTGAAATACCTCAAGCCCAAAGAAACTAGAAGACAATACAACAAATATCCATTTTAAATACTAACATTGTGCCATATATGTTTTATATAATTACACTTTAAGAAATGAAACATTACAGATAGATTGTAGTAGAGGCTTCATCTCTCCTTCTGTATTATTAGCCAGAGGTAATCATGACCCTGAATTTGGTGTGCATCAAGATAGGAGAAATGTTTATGATAATAGGATATTTTGAAAGAAGCATTAGCTTCAGAATGAGACAGGTTGTGTTTATTTCCAGGACCAACCACTGGAGATGAGCCATTTAACTTCTTTGAGCCTCAGTTTTCTCATGGATAAAAAGGGAATAATCCTACTTGTCTCACAAAGTTGAGTAAAGATGAGGAATAATTGATAAAAAGCTTTTCACACTTAGGAAACTCTCAGTATGTAGTAGATACCAGTTTTACTATTGTTATTATTTTATCTGCTGTCCCCTCAGGAGAGCTCAATATGGAGAGACAGCTACAATGTTTCCTAACATTGTCCTTTCTCTTGAGCTAATCCACAGCTTTTCCTCTGAACAAGTGGTTATTCCTCACTTTTACCTCATCTTTTGCTTTTTGAAAGCAGCTGTGGTTAAGTGGCTCATTGCAGTCTCAAAAGCAGTCCTGCTTGAAGCTGACAGTAGCCCTACAGCAAATAATAATATATAGTGAAGTTCTGGGGTGGGAGTCCTGCATTAAAGACAAAATGATTCTGTATATTCATTGGAGGTTGGAACCCTTGTCATGTTGTATACATGTCAGGCAAGTTACCATCTGTGGCATCACTCCCCCTGCCTCCAAAGTTGTGGGATATTTTGCCAAGTGCATTTGTGTGGCATCAAATATTATATGCTCTCTTCTTGTCACAACCTATAGAATGGTTTAAACAAAACTGAAAAGGGCATGCCAAAGCACAGCTGGCATTGGACAATTTTTTCAGCACCAACACAGCTAGAGGAACATTTCAAAAAATTCCCTTTTGGGTTTCCCTGGTGGTGCAGTGGTTGAGAGTCCGCCTGCCGATACAGGGGACACAGGTTCGTGCCCCGGTCCGAGAGGATCCCACATGCCACGGAGCGGCTGGGCCCATGAGCCATGGCCGCTGAGCCTGTGCATCCGGAGCCTGTGCTCCACAATGGGAGAGGCCACGTCAGTGAGAGACCCGCGTACCAGAAAAAAAAAAAAATCCCTTTTGCGAAAGCAGGCCTCCTTGCTTTCCTCCTACAGACTTCATTGGCAGTCTGGACCCATTCCAATTAATCAATATATAAAGCCCAGTTAATTCACATTTATTTCTAGAATCAAATAGCAATCAGTGCATTACCGTGGAAGCTCAGCCCTGTCCATCAGCTGAATCAGTAAACAATGAAGGCTGGGGCTTTGAGACTCCATTCTGAAGGGAAACTGCTGCCTCAACGGCAGGGAAATAAACCCGATCACTTAGATTTATATGCTACACTACTCTATTATCTGGAGAATAAGATCAACCCTGCATTTCACTTAAAATGTATAGGCACCTCCTTCTTTGATGTACTGTCTTTTACCAAGACTTTGTTGTTTTTCATCTTCTAATGATTTTTATAGTAATTAGTAACTTGAAAGGAAAACATTTGATAATTGCCTACTATTTCAGGCACTTGTATATATTTTATCTCAATAAATTCTCATACCCACACTGAATAAAAAAGAATCCAAGTTTATAGTGGTAATAAGCTATGTGTTTATTATTCAATTCCCAGTTTGCTAAAGTGGTTTGTTTACTTGATTTATCCTTTCAAATACATTATAATCTCCTTAAAGGCATAGAACAGGTCTCATTCAACTTGTAGCCTTCACAGAACCTTGCTTGGTAGGTGCCCAGTAAATACATATTGATTAAATGAATGGACTAAAGAGTGTAGATATCCCCAGAAGTAGTTGTGTTATTTCCACACTCTTGTCCTGTAAAAGTAATATCGCATGATTTTCATTTTGATATAATGAATCAAGAGACTCTGCTACAGAACAGCTGAGTGACCTTGGGCAAGCCATTGCACTTCTTTGGGATTCACTTACTTCATGAAAGGGGGAAAAGATACTTTGTGAATGCCCCTTCTACTTCCAAACTTCTGTGCAATTTCACTGGGAAAGAATTAGAATGGGTCTTGCTTTTTTTCATAATTTTACTCTTAAGTATCTTTTTTGTTATAGTGGTACCATGAAACATATCACTGCAGATGTAGAAACATAACAGTTATAGTAAGTCTGGGGGAAGGGGTGATTATATCTTCTTTCTGTGAAAGTCCAGAATCCTTTGGCCCCATGTTGCCATCATCAACAATATGGTGATGGTCATGTGAAGCTTTCTTCTGCCGCATTTTCTTTAGAAGAGAGGATAGCTGAGAATCACAATTTAAATAATGGTCCTTGCATGCAGTTGTCATTTAATAAATCATATATACAACTATTTGCATATAATTAACCTCCAACCCCAGATTTTTGGAACATTTAATGCATTTATTGCATGTGATTGTATACATACATAAATATATATATATATATATATATATATATATGTAATATGAATAAGCACTCAAACTCTAACATCAGTGTTTAATTACTTTTTTTAGTAAAAGATATTTTCAGACCCATTCAAATCTTTTAACTTTTATTTTACAGACCCACAATAGGGCTGGCTAAAATCATAAACCTGCTGCTTCAGACCCTAGAGCTGTGTATCCACAAGCCAACGTGCAGCATCAGCTCAGCAACACATCAAAGCTCCAGGCTGCTGTGGAGAAGGACAGCTTATTTCTTTGAGGTATCCCAGGGCCTTCCCAACAGTGAGTTTTGTATATCTCATGGAGCCTATTTTTCAAGTTAGAGCATCAATTTCTTTCTTTCTTTTTTTATTTTTTTTTGAAAATTGGGTGAAAATCTGTCTAGCCATTTTTTTTCACTTGAAGAAAAAGTACATAGATAAAATTTTCCTATCTTTTATTGTATCAAAGGAGAATGGCATTGAAGTGGAAGCATGGGATTTATATTTTTAAAACTCTTTGGCTTCAATAGGAGAATATTTTGGCAAGGGGCAAGTCAAAAATGTTGGAGGGCCCGGAGAGGAGATAAAGGCAGTAAGTGGTTCACTCAAGAGCTGATTGTGGTGTGGGTAATGGCGTCACATTACTGTGAAATGGAGAGAAACAGGTATATCTGAGAAATGCTTAAACTGTAGAAATCACTGTACTTGGTTGATAGGATGTGGACTATAAGTGAATTTCAAAGTATAGGGCTTGAGGCTTATAAGGGAAAATTAAATTTAATTGGATGTAAAGTTTGATGAATTATCTATTAATTAAACTTATTAGTCTTGATATTCAAATTCTTCATTCTTATTTACTTTTTGTCTACTTCTTAGGGCAAAGAAAATCAAAGATTTGTATAAAGTCTCTGTATTTTTCATCTTTATTATACGGGGAGCAATAAGTCATTGTTATATTTTTTACTTTTATTTATTACAAATAATCTTTTTGGTATTTAGTGAATTTTCTAGCTGGTTAAAAATTAATGTTGACTTTTTTTCTGTTTATTTCTATTTTTCTGAAAAAATATGGGCTGGGTATTCCTTTGATGTATTTCATTTTTAATCATTTAGTATGAGAATCCTTGTTGCTCAACAGAACCTTTTTTTTAGGATGGGGGGCCGGGCCATGAGGCATGTGGGGTCTTAGTTCCCTGACCAAGGATTAAACTCATGCCCCCTGCATTGGGAGCATGGAATTTTAACCACGGACCGCCAGCAAAGTCCCAGAAACATTTTATAAGAGTATTTTTTGTTTCAACTGATATATTTGATTTTAGTTTAGTTATTTATGCTTTTACCTTTTGAATTTTTTCACTTATTTTCTATTAAAAGTATGTTTTTTTTTTGTTTTGTTCAGTGATTTTTAAATGTATCAGGCATTACTTTTAAGTTTTTCCAAGATGTTGAATCAAAACAAAATAAAATAATGAAATGTACATTTTTATTCTCCTTCAAAGATGAGGAATTAATACACTCTAGTGTTTGTAAATCTAGACTGATTAGTAGAATCACCTCAAACACTTTTTAAAGTTCCAATGCCCAGGCATAATATAAGAAACACTAATTAAACCAGAAACTTGAGGGTGGAACCCAAGTATCCACATTAAAAAACAACAACAGCTATCGAGCGACCCCAACATTCTCCTGCTAAGGTTGAAAATGAGAGGGCCTCCCTGGTGGCGCAAGTGGTTGAGAGTCCGCCTGCCGATGCAGGGGATACGGGTTCGTGCCCCGGTCTGGGAGGATCCCATATGCCGCGGAGCGGCTGGGCCCGTGAGCCATGGCCGCTGAGCCTGTGCGTCCGGAGCCTGCGCGTCCGGAGCCTGTGCTCCGCAACGGGGGAGGCCACAACAGTGAGAGGCCCGCATACCGCAAAAAAAAAAAAAAAAAAAAAAAAAAAAAAAAAAAAAAAAGAAAATGAGTACTCTGTTCCTCTTCTTTCTACTCTCTTCTCTTTTCTCTTCCTCTTACTCATCACACAAATCCAATCCAAGCCTTTTGTTCCAGTTACCTATTGAAATAGGCTACATCAAAACTTAGTATCATAAAGTACTAGTCATTTTTTCTGTCTCAGAATGTTATAGGTTAGGAATTTGGCAAGGTTCAATGGGGAAAACTTTCATTGCACATAACATTGCAGAGGTGGCTTGGGGTAATTCTACTGGCAGATGGGCTGGTCTGGAGGATCCATATGATTTTACTCACATGCCAGACACCTTGGCAGTGATGACTGGAAGATTGGGCTCAGCAGGAATTATTTAATGTAATAATTAATTGTGGCCTCTCCAGCATGTTTTATGTGCCAGTGTGTGTATGTTTATGTGTATGTGTGTGTGTTTTGAATAACAACAGTAGAATATTCTTTACTAGAGGAATTCAAATATTTTGCTACAACTTTTAAAAATGAGAGCATATTTTTTTTTGTTTTGCATAGAATACTTCCATCGAAATGGAATAGCTTCCATTTTTATACTCAGATTTTTTTTTTGTTTTTATTTTCTTTCTAATTCTAGAAATTTTCTTAGAATATGTCTTCATTACTGTCCTGCACTAAATATTCTGATTTCTTTCTCATGAAGTCTTTTTATAATGTACACATATAATTAAAATATACCATACATAGGGTAGCACAAATTATAAGTGCACTGCATGTTGGATTTTCAAAACATAAATTACCCAAAAGAAAAGAAAATATGCATCCATGAAAAGATGTGTACATAAATGTTCACAGGAGCTTTATTTGTAGTAGCCAACTGGGAACTATTTAGAAGTCCATCAACAGGTGACAGTATAAACAAATTGTTATATATTCATACAAGAGAATACTATTCATAAATAAAAATGGTGAGTTATTCATGTGTACAACAATATGGATGAATTTAAAAATAATTATACTGAGTATAAGAAACCAGACAAAAAAATGACAGAATACCAAAAAGTTTTATATATATATAACTCTAGAAAACGCAAATTAATTTCTTTATTGACAGAAAATGTATCAGTAGATCTGATCTGGTGAGTAGAAGGGAAGAACACGAGGGAGGAGTATGTTCTCTAAGTTGATTGTGGTGATGGTTTCATTGGTTTACACATGTGTCAAAATGTATCCAATTTTATAATTTAAATATTTGCACTTATCATATGACAGTTATACTTCAATAAAGTTATGTGGTTTTGTTTGTTTGTTTGTTTGTTTTTGTGGTACACAGGCCTCTCACTGTTGTGGCCTCTCCCATTGCAGAGCACAGGCTCCAGACACACAGGCTCACCGGCCATGGCTCACGGTCCTAGCCGCTCTGCGGCACATGGGATCTTCCTGGACCGGGGCACCAACATGTGTCCCCTGCATCAGCAGGTGGACTCTCAACCACTGCGCCACCAGGGAAGCCCAAGTTATGTTGTTTTAAAATGTATAAGATCTGTGTAATGCACATTCAGATGAAGAAACAGAATATTACCTGGACCAGAGAATCCTCCCTCATGCCACCTCTCAGCCACTATCTTCCCCCAAGTCATCAAGAGTAACTATATCTGGATTTTAACTCCATAGATCAGTTATATCTATTTTTGAGCTTTATATAATTGGAATTATACAATAAGTGCATTTTTGTCTGTTTTATTTTGCTCAACATTATAGTTGAAAGATTCATCTATGTGTTACATTTGTTAATTCTCATGGATGTATTTTATTTGATTACATTAATAAACACAATTTTCATATCCATTATCCTGTTGGACATTTGAGTTGTTTCTATTTCTTGGCTCTTTGAGTCTTGCTGCTATGAACATTACTATTTGTGTCCTTTGTATTTTTCTTTTTTACTGTAACATATCCAGAATTGGTATTGGTAAGTGACAGTATGTGTATCCTATGGTATGTGTAAGTTTTGATTTTTAAGAAACTGCTGTTTTCCAAAGTATTTGTATCATTTTTATTTCAGCCCATAGTGTTTGAGACTTTGAAGTCCACTCTATCTCCAACACATGGTCCAGCCAGTCTTTTTAACTCAAGGTATTCTGATAAGTTTGTAGTATTCTCTTCTTGTGTTTTAATTTTAATTTCCCTAATGATTAAAGATGTTGAGGATATTTTCATTTGTATATGGACCAATTTGTATATCTTCTTTAGTAAAGTGTCTCTTCAAATCTTCTACCCAAATTTTATAGGGATGTTTATTTCCGTATTCAGAAGTTTCAATGGTTCTATAAATATTCATGATATAGGAATTTTATCAAATATGAAGTTTGCAATATTTGTTTATTTGTAGTTTGTCTTTTTATTCTCGTAATAGTGTCTGCTGAAGAACAGAAATTCCTGATTTTGATGACGTTTGATTTATAAATTTTTTCTTGTATGGATCAGGCTTTTAATGTCTTACCTAAGAAACCATTGCCGAACTCATTATCACAAAGTTTTTCCCTTGTGTTTTAATTCAGAAGATTTTTAGCTTTAAGATTTCCATATAGGTCTTTAATCCACCTTCATTTTGAGTTAATTTTGCATACCATGTGAGGTATGAATTTAAGTTCCTTTTTTGTACATTGATATCCAATAATGCTGACACCATTTGTTTAAACGACTATTTTCCACTGAATTAGTTTTGCACCTTTGCAATTAGTGTGTGTGTGTGTATGTGTGTGCACTTCTATTACATTCCATTGATCTATTTTTTATCTACATGCTAATACCACACTGATTGGAATTTGGTATCTCTTGATAAGTCTTGTAGTTGGGTTGTGAAATCTCCCAGCGTTAATTATCTTTTACAAAATTGTTTTGGTTCTTTCCATTTCCATATGAATTTTGGAATCAGTTTTTCAGTGTCTACAAAAAAGATTCTGTCACAAATTTGACTGGGCAACCATTACCTTTATAGATTAATTTGGGAAGAATTAACACCTTGATATCTTAACAATAGTAAGTCTTTCAATCCATGAATTCTATAGCTCTCTCCACTTATTTATATATACTTCAGTTGCTCTCAGCAATGTTTTATAGTTTACAGTGTATTAGTATGCACACATTGTGTCACATTTATCCATAAATATTGGATATTGATGATGATCTTGTAAATGATATTTTTAAATGTCAGCTTTTGATTGTTCTTGCTAGTAATAGAAATACAGTTTACTTATACAGATTGATCTCATATCTTGCAATCTTGATAAACTCACTTATTAAGTCTCCTTATTTATGGATTTCATAGCATTTTCTACATAGAAAATAAAAACTGCAGATAGAGATTGACTTCTTCCTTTACAATCAGTTTGTTTTTATTTCTTTTTTGTGCCTTATTGCCTTACTTGTAAATTAAGTTGAATAGAAAGTGAGAGCAGTCACACTTGCTTTGTTCCTCATGTGTAGGGGGAAGGCATTCAATATTTCACGTGTAAGTATGCTATTACTTGTATGCTTTTCATAGATGCCCTTAATTGGATAGAGGAAATTCTAGTTCTCTAGTCCTGTAAAACAAATTACAACAGACTTCATGGCTTAAAACAATAAATATTTATAATCTCACAGTTTCTGTACATTAAGAATCTGGAAGCAACTTAACTGGGTGATTCCTGGTCAAGGTCTTGCATGAGATTGCAGTCAAACTATTTGCCTGGGCTGCACTGATCTTTTAATTTTATATTATTTTATATAGTTAAGTATTTTATATTATTTACTATATTTATATAGTTATATATCATACATTATTCACATAGATACACATTGACAAATTCAAATATAAACATATGCAAACATATATACATTATATGTAAATATTTAGATTCACACTATATATAATATGTAATATATATATATATATATATATATATATATCACAGATAAATTTAGATTCACTGAATTCATTGAGAGAGGACCAGAAATATTAAGTAGGTAAACATAAAAGATTATGTTTTTCTTTCTATAATTTTCCAGGAAAGATAACATACAGTTTAAAACAGAAGGGAGTGGCACGATATATTTAAAGTGATGAAAGGGAAAAACTTACAACCAAGAATACTCCACCCAGCCAAGCCTCTCATTCAGATTTCATGGAGAGCTCAAAAGCTTAACAGACAAGCAAAAGCTAAAAGAGCTCAGCACCACCAAACTAGCTTTACAACAAATGTTAAAGAAACTTCTCCAGGAGAAAAAGAAAAGGCCACAACTAGAAACAAGAGAGTTAAGAAACGTAAAAGCTCACAGATAAAGGCAAACATACAATAAAGCTAGGAAATTATCCACACACAAAGCTAGTAGGGAGGTTAAAAGACAAAAGTAGTAAAATCATCTATATCTACAATAAGCAGTTAAGGGATACAGAAAATAATTAGAAGTAAAATCAAAAGCAGTAATCATGAGGGGAGGAGAAGAAAAATGCAGGGTTTTTAAAATGCATATGACATTAAGAGATTGGCAACTTAAAACAATAATGTGTATATATAGACTGCTATATGAAAACCTCATGGTAACTGCAAACCAAAATTCTCCCTATATATATTTGACTCAGTTAGTGATTACATTTTATATATGGGAATACGTTCCTCTCTTTATGTGGAAAAATTTGAGGTTGACATCAAGAGCAAAAGAAGTGGCATGTCAAACCTTATAAGTTCTTCAAAATTCTTAAAACTGTATAAATTCAGTGTGAGACTGCTAAATACTTGTTTTAATTTAGATATTATCACAGTAGCAAAACAACATAGTAAGGCATATTTGTACTGTTTTCAGCTAGAAAATCAAATAAATATCCTCCAAACTTTATTACAATATTAAAATTAAATAATAGTTTTCTTTACTTTGTTTAACTCAGATCTACCAATTATTCTAACCTAGGGATTAGGAAAGTAACAGAATTTTATATAGCATTATGAAGTGTCCAAAGCCCAAAATGTTTAAAAAGAAGTACATTTAAGTATAACTAAAAACAATTAGCTTGGCAAATTATGCTCTTAATTTTTGCTTAGGAACAAAACCTTTCTTTCTCATGGAAGGTATCATGGGGTTCTGTCTGGTGTCATGTATAGTAAAACTCAGATGAAGAAGATAATATAATGTAATAGAAAAACATATTGTTATAGGAGTAATAAAAACTAGATTACCAAAAGACACCACTTGCTTTGTGACAAGGTTTGCAAATTAGGTAACAAAAAAGAGTGGAATGAGCCAGATGAAAATAAAACAATAATACAAACACAAAATGGGTAGAGCTCACACTCAATCTCTATACAGAAGAACATAGGTAGTATTTGGAGTTATAATAAGCTGCAGGGATCATGCCTTCCTAAAGAGAGACCCTAATACTTTTGCCTAGCTAGTGATTGCTATAAACATATTTTTCCTCCTAGAGTTTAAAAAAGGCAGAAATCCAGATTTTTATTTTAAAACTCCCAATTTGAAAATATTTACAAGTTAATATTTAAAAATTCCTATGCTGAATTTCCATTTCAGCTCTGACTAAGTAAATGGTACCAGACTAGGTCCCCTTCTATAAGAAACAATAAGACTCGCCAAAATACAGGAGACAAGTATTTTCAGGCATAGGACAACAAGCAGCATAAAACCTCCCTTCCTTAGAAAAGAAAACTTGTAAGGTATGATCTCAACTCATGCTGACTCTCTGATTTTGTACAAAACTATTCCAACTATGGAACAGTGATATGAAATACAAGCAAAGCATGGTGATCCCATTGAGCTGAGGTGGCAGGGATCAGTTTGTGGTAGCTGAAATAGCCGGAGTCTGTAGGGCAGAGGGGGTTGGGGATTTTCCCCAATTTCTTGGTAGACAGCTGGGCTACACATGCCTAGGTAGAGACTGTATTAGGTTTACCAGAGAGTGGATTATGCAGGGTTGAAAAAGAAACAGAAATATTCATGTCAAACAAAGTTGGAGACATTGTTTTCTTGGCTCAGCCAGGCTGAAGAGACTTTGTTATCACACATGGCACCTGGTGAGAAATCAGAAAGACCATGCCTTAGGAGTGCAGACTATGTTTTAAAGAAGGGCTTATTCTAGCTTATCCTAACAGTGCCTCAAAATAAACCCTAAGAGATAAACAGGGAGGCAAAGTTTGCTGGTTAAGTCACTCAAATTTAGAGAAACTTGAGAAATTCTTTGGTCTTTCAACAAACCCACCCTAACAGGCCATGCAACCAAGCCTAAATTCAAGATAGAGAGCCAATAATTATACTATTTACTAGAACAAAAATATATACTCTTCAGGGGGAATTTACAGAACTCAAAATCTTTAAAATGTCCTACCAACACTGTCCAGAACAAAATAAAAAATTACTAGTCTTGTAAACAAAAAGGAAAATAGAACTCATTGTAAAAAAAAGAAAAAAAAATCCATAGATATTTATCCTGAGAGGACTCAAATCCACTAAAAGAGGTTAGATTAATTAAATATAGACTTTAAAAGCAGCTGATAGGATGATGTACAAAGAGACAAACGAATATATGTTAAAAAAAGAATAGAAATTTGATCTAAATAAGTGAACAGTTAGGAATCTCGAGTAGAGAGAAATATTAAAAAAGTTAAATGGATATTCTAGAACTAAAAATTACAGTAAGTTAAATTTCTAAAAAATAGACAAGATTAACAGCAGGTTAAAATTGGCAGGAAAAAATGGATCAGTAAATTTTACGGTAAAGCAATAGAAATTACCTAACAATTGGAGTTTCAGGGACCTGTGAGGCAATATCAAATGTTATAACCTATGTATAATAGAAGTTTATAAAAGAGAAGAAAGTGTTAAGTGGAGAGAATCAAATTTTGAACCATAATGTCCCCAATTTTTTCAAGTTTAATAAAAATTTTTGACATACATATTCCAAGGCTCTGAACAAAACCTAATCCAGATACATATAAAGAAAATCACACACTTGCACATCAAAATTAAATTACTAAAGATCAAAATAAAAAGAAAATCCTTATCATATACATTACATGCACATTAAATACAGAAAACAATAATAAACAAATATGGCTGGCTTCTTATCAGAAATATTGGGAACCTAAAGGCAGAAGAACAGTCGTAGTGTTGAAAGAAATAATAATCTAATAACATAAAGAGATACCTATCAAACCAATTCTTCACCAGCATTCCTAAACTACAAGAATGTTAAAATCTATTTTTCATGATAAAGGGAAATTTTATTAGGAGAAAACTTGGATATACACTAAGGAGAGATGGGCACCAGAAATATTAATTAGGTGGTTAAACATAAAATATGCTTTTCTTCTAATAATTTTCCTGGAAAGATAGCACATTGTTTAAAACAAACAAAAAATAATAATGTCATAAAATGCTGCTTTAACATATTCAGAAGTTAAAATAAGACAATAATAGAACAAAAGGAAATGATGATGGTTAAAGTTTACTCTTGTAAGTTTATTATACTTGTGAAGTGGGAAGTTGGAATTGAGAACTCTAAAATATCAGGTATGAATTGAGAGGTAGGAAGTAGAAAAAAAGTACAAAGAGTAAAGGGTGAGACAGAGGTGAGAAAAGTGAAGTGGTAAAGTACTGATTTCAAATAAATGTTAATTAGGTTTAGGATGAACACTCTAGACCCTACAGGAACTGTTAAAAATAACTTTTAATCAACAAAATAGAAAACAACTAATAATCTGGTAAATTTAAATCCAACCATATCAATCATTACAATGACTATAAAACATTCCTAATTAAAGGGCACATATTGTCAGATAAAAATAAAGGCCACTATATATGTTATAATAGGAAGCCCTTTAAATTTAAAGATACACATAACCTGGAACTTAAGGGATGGAAAAATATGTGCAAATACATGCAAAAAACAAAAAATCCTGTCATGATTATATTTATATCAGAAAAAGAAGATCCCAGTAGAAAATATTATAAGAAGTAAAAGGGGACTGTTCATTATGGCACAAAGTACAGTGAATCAGGAGGATATAAAAAGCACAAATACTTATACACATAATAATAGAACTTCAAAATTCACAAATCAAAACTATTAGAATGGATGGAGGATCAGTTATATTTGAAGATTTTAATAACATGTTCTTACTCATTGATAGATCAAGAAGAAAAAGAAACTGTAAAGATATAGATCTGAGCAACACAATTGACCAGCTTTGTATACTTGATGTTTATACAACTTTACATCCAACAATTTCAAAATGCATATTATATTTGTGTACATGTAGATTGTCATAATTTTTCATAATTATTTTTAAACAATTAAAATTCTAGAGTCAATTCTCTGACAACAGAATGAAACTGGAAATTAATAAGAATAAAATACTTAGAAATGCACAAAGTATTTGGATATTAGGTAACAGATTTCTACATGACCTACAGATCAAAAACAAACTACAAGGGAAATTTAAAAAAATTTTTTCCTGATAATAAGATATATCAAAATTGGTGGGATGCAGCTAATACAGTGTATACAAAGAAATCTGTAGTTTTAATTTCTATAGTAGAAAAAAAGTTAAATTTAGTGATTTAATTTTCTACCTTGAAAAGCCAGGAAAAGAAAAGCAACTTAAACTACAGCAAGTAAGAGAAAATATTTTACCATGATCAGAGCATAAAATCAATGAACTTAAAAAAAAAAGAAAGATATAGGAAAGCAAAAGTTGGTACTTGAGAGTTTAAATAGAATTGATTAGCCTTGGAAAACTAGCAAGGGAAAAAGAGAAAAACATAAGCTATCAATTTTGGGATAAAAAAGGAGATTACACAGACAATGTTGTATTAATAAATATTTTTCTGAACTTTATATTGTTCTCAGCAAAGCAGGAATAGTAATACATTTCCATGACCTGATAATGAACATCTATGAAGAAGCTACATTTAACATCATTTTTTACAGTGCATGCCAAATGCTGCCCCGATAACTTCAGGATCAAAACAAGAGTGTCTGCTATCAACATTTCTCTTCAAAATTACACTGAATGTCCTAGCCAGTGCAAAAGGCAAGAAGAAGGAAGATATACCATTTACATTAGAACAAAGTAATGCTGTTGCTGAAGACATGATTATTCACCTGGAAAGTTCTTAAGAATCTTATGGCAATAAAAATTTGTTATATAGGCACAAAAAAGCACTAATCACATAAGTAAAAAACAGTAAATTGGACTTCATCTTAATTAAAACCTTATGTTCTTCAAAACAGTGTTAAGAACCTACTATGCTGGCCAAAAGCTTCATTCCAGATTTTCCATAAGATGTTAAAAATCAGAATGAACTTTTTGACCAACCAAATAAAAAGAGAAGCCATAGGCTGGGAGAAAATATGAATAATACATGTATCTATCAGACAAATGATTTGTGTCCAGAGTATATGGAAAATCTTTACCCACTAGAAAGGCTAAAATAAACAAAATACTGACAATACCAAGTGTTGGCACAAATTTAAAGTGCTCAGATATTGCTGGTTGAAATAAAAATAGCACAATAACCTGAGAAACAATTTGGCAGCTGCTTTTCTTTTTATTTTTTGACATCTTTATTGGAGTATAACTGCTTTACAATGGTGTGTCAGTTTCCGCTTTATAACAAAGTGAATCCATTATACATATACATATGTCCCCATATCTCTTCTCTCTTGCATCTCCCTCCCTCCCACCCTCCCTATCCCACCCCTCTAGGTGGTCACAAAACACCGAGCTGATGTCCCTGTGCTATGCGGCTGCTTCCCACTAGCTATCTATTTTACATTCGGTAGTATATGTATGTCCATGCCAATCTCTCACTTTGTCCCAGTTTACCCTTCCCCCTCCCCATATCCTCAAGTCCATTCTCTAGTAAGTCTGAGTCTTTATTCCCATCTTGCCCCTAGGTTCTTCATGACCATTTTTTTTTTAAGATTCCTTATGTATGTGTGAGCATACGGTATTTGTTTTTCTCTTTCTGACTTACTTCACTCTGTATGACAGATTCTAGGTCCATCCACCTCACTACAAATAACTCAATTTAATTTCTTTTTTTGTCTAAGTAGTATTCCATTGAATGTATGTTCCATATCTTCTTTATCCATTTATCTGTCGATGGACACTTAGGTTGTTTCCATGTCCTGGCTACTGTAAATACAGCTGCAAATAACATTGTGGTACGTGACTCTTTTTGAATTATGGTTTTCTCAGGGTATATGCCCTGTAGTGGGATTCCTGGATCATATGGTAGTTCTATTTTTAGTTTTTAAGGAACCTCCATACTGTTCTCCATAGTGGCTGTATCAATTTACATTCTCATCAACAGTGCAAGATGGTTCCCTTTTCTCCACACCCTCTCCAGCATTTATTTTTTGTTGATTTTTTGATGATGACCATTCTGACCAGTGTGAGATGATATCTCATTGTAGTTTTGATTTGCATTTCTCTAGTGGTTAATGACGTTGAGCGTTCTTTCACGTGTCTGTTGTCAATCTGTATATCTTCTTTGGAGAAATGTCTATTTAGATCTTCTGCCCATTTTTGGATTGGGCTGTTTCCTTTTGGTATTGAGCTGCATGAGCTGCTTGTAAATTTTGGAGATTAATCCTTTGTGAGTTGCTCCATTTGCAAATATTTTCTCCCAGTCTGAGGGCTGTCTTTTCATCTTGTTTATGGTTTCCTTTGTTGTGCAAAAGCTTTTAAGTTTCATTAGGTCCCATTTGTTTATTTTTGTTTTTATTTCCATTTCTCTAGGAGGTGGGTCAAGAAGGATCTTGCTGTGATTTATATCACAGAGTGTTCTACCTATGTTTTCCTCTAAGAGTTTGATAGTGTCTGGCCTTACATTTATGTCTTTAATCCATTTTGAGTTTATTTTTGTGTATGGTGTTAGGGAGTGTTCTAATTTCATTCTTTTCCATGTAGCTGTCCAGTTTTCTCAGCATCACATATTGAAGAGGCTGTTTTTTTCCACTGTATATTCTTGCCTCCTTTATCAAAGATAAGGTGACCATATGTGCATGGGTTTATCTCTGGAATTTCTATCCTGTTCCATTGATCTCTATATCTGATTTTGTACCAGTACCATACTGTCTTGATTACTGTAGCTTTGTAGTATAGTCTGAAGTCAGGGAGCCTGATTCCTCCAGCTCCGTTTTCTTTCTCAAGATTGCTTAAGGTATTCGGTGTCTTTTGTGTTTCCATACAAATGGTGAAAATTTTTGTTCTAGTTCTGTGAAAAATGCCTTTGGTAGTTTGATAGGGATTGCATTTAATCTGTAGATTGCTTTCAGTAGTAGAATCATTTTCACAATGTTGATTCTTCCAATCCAATGGTATATCTCTCCATCTATTTGTATCATCTTTAATTTCTTTCATCAGTGACTTATAATTTTCTGCATACAGGTCTTTTTTCTCCTTGGTAGGTTATTCCTAGATTTTTTTAACATCTTTATTAGAGTATAATTGCTTTACAATGCTGTGTCAGTTTCTGCTTTATAACAAATTGAATCAGTTAAGCATATACGTATGTCCCTATATCTCTTCCCTCTTGCATCTCCCTCTATCCCACTCTCCCTATCCCACCCCTCTAGATGGTCAAAAGCTCCGAGTTGATCTCCCTGTGCTATGCCCGTGAGCCATGGCCACTGAGCCTGCACATACAGAGCCTGTGCTCTGTAATGGGAGAGGCCACAACAGTGAGAGGCCCGTGTACTGCAAAAAAAAAAAAAAAAAAAACTATTTATCATTACTGATAAATTATTTAGAGGACTATCATCCTATTCACATATATAGTGGTTATTTCTAACCTATACTAATATAATAATCCACAGATTTAAATTAGTAGTAATAGAGTTTAGGTTTTCAAAGAAGACAATTTAAACAACTATTCTTAGTAAAGGAAAAAATAGGGAATTGACTGTAAGCTGAAATTGAGTAAATCAAAATCTATTCTAAATGGAAAGATTTTATTATTCCAGAAAGTCATAAATGAAAACTGTATAAAGCAAGGACTTGTGTTATGCAGTTGAGATAGTACTTTCCAGTACCTGGCAGTGTGGACTCCAGAGTCATGGAATGTGTTTTTTAGGGTTGAATCCTACCTGTACCAGTTACTAGTTATGTGGCCTTGGTTAAGTTAGAAAACTTCTCTGTGCTAGGAAGACATACGCTTTCCTTTCTTCAATGTTCTCACTTGTAAAATGAAGTTAATACATGATAAATCCTTAGAATAATATTTGGGACATAGCAAGTGTTCAAAAATATTAGCTAGATATCTTTTGGTTTCTTAAACTTTGAGACCAATTAATGTAAGATCTGTCTTGGAGAGTTGTTGAGGGAATAAGATTTATTTTAAAAATATTGTTTTAACAATAGAAAGAAGGGATTCCTGGTGGATTTCCTTTAATTCTATATACTTTCAGGAGGAAAAATGAAAAGAAAAAAACAAACTAGAAAATGCTAAACGCTTGTGTGACATTAAAGCCCTATACTCTGAATGAATCAGGTACTTCCAACTTTAATTTTTATACTGCTCTGTTAAAAAATGTTCAGGTGGCTTAAAAATAAAAACATATTTAAAATAAAATGAATAAGAAAAGTGCAAAAGCAAAATACATACAGAAAGAGATGGCTATCAACTTGTACCAGGTAGGAAACGAATGTGGCTCTGAACTTGATGGGGGTTGATGTGAATAGGCAAATAGGCTTACGTATAAGGTTCCCAGTGTTCATAAACTAAAAATAAAATATTGGCTTAGGAAATGCACAATTAATCCTATTACTTAGCTTAAGGAGAAATTTCTCTCCTTTGTCCTTATAAGGACACTGTACAAAATAATAAACAATATTCTAATACCTTACAGTAAACATGATGACATGTTTGCTATAAGGATATTTCTTATCATCTCTGTCAAACAGGCAAATAGCATTGTGCTTGAATATAATTTCGTAGGAACAATCTCAAGAGAACAATTATAATGTAGTACAGATGCATGGTTTTGATCATGTGGCATGGTTTAGGAGAGCTCATCTGAGAAGCTAAAGGAATAGATGGAATAAGCATTACGTCAGTCAGAGTCTGATTAAGGAAGCAGAATTTCTATAAGTAATATAGACTAAGAGGTTTTCTATAGGGGTTAGACTTCATAAGATTGTGGGTGTTCGTGGTGCCGTCCATGCAAGCTGTTGACCCTACATCTAGTATTAATCTTGAAGTCAGTCTATGAAGATTGTTGCTTCTTAAGCCTGAAGTCAGTGTAGATCAGCTGACTGGCAGTCAGAAAGTAAAGCATCTGAGAGCAAGGACAAATTGAAACCTGAAAAAATAGACTGTACTCTGCCTGTCCCTTGTGATCTCCAATCTCAATGTTGCGGTCGACTTGTAGGGAAAACTGGTGACCTTTGCCATGGTCCTGTACACCCTATAGGCTCAGGACTTGGAAAAATTTAAGGAGAGAATATGGCAGGATCTATAGGAACCTCATGTCCAGGTGCTGAGCCACACCTGTCAGGTGACATAGCAGAGTAGTGTGAGAGTGCTTTAATGCTTGGCGTCCTTCAACTACCTGCAGAAAGAGATACTCTTGCCATTACTGTCTTCTACTTCTTCCTTCATGGAGCAAAATAAAAGCTTTACTGGGTAACTTCCATGACAATTAAAACCCTAATGTCAAAACAGTGTTGGAGTCTGCCACCAGCTTTCATGAGACGTACCATTCACTAAAATAAAACCCCATGATATAGTTCAGGAAAAACTATTTTATAGATTTCAATCAAGAATAAATGCTTTCTACTAATAATTCTATTGGGTCTGAGAATCTCAGATTAGTTTAATTTCTTTATCTGCAAATATTGCTATTGTATATCTTCTAAGCATGATAGCTAGTAATAACAACTCTTCGGCCTTTTGAGCAACTCTAATTACTTACTAGTAAAATGACTGATCTGAAATATAGATAATCCCAGTAACTGTTAGAGGTTCTCTTCTTCTATATCATTAGTAAGTTGTATTTCTACTTCTCATTTCTCTCCTTGAGCCTCACTTCTAGACAGAATAGCTTAGACAGTGAGTCCAACCTGGGTATGGATCCAATTTTTACAACTGAGTAGTTATTTAACTTTTATAAACCTTAACACTTCATCTATAAAATGAATATCTTGACTGTACCTGGATGTAATAATGATTGAAAAGACACTAATTTAAAGCACTCAGAACAGAGGTGCATAGTAATAACTCGAAAAAAAAGTTTGTGATTATCATTCTAAGCAGAATTAGAAATGAATTGGACTTAAAGAATGTTTTTTTTTTTTTTTTTCTTTTTACGGTATGTGGGCCTCTCACTGTTGTGGCCTCTCCCGTTGCGGAGCACAGGCTCTGGATGCGCAGGCCCAGCGGCCATGGCTCATGGGCCCAGCCGTTCCGCGGCATATGGGATCCTCCCAGACCGGGGCACGAACCCGTATCCCCTGCATCGGCAGGCGGACTCTTAACCACTGCGCCACCAGGGAGGCCCAAGAATGTTTTTGAGAGTTTGGTCCTGTAACCAATTTGAGGAATGCCTAAAATAGAAGTAACTAATATTGGCTTTTTTTCTAAATTTTGAAATGTCTAAATCTTGCAAGGTACTATTTGAAGATTAGAATGCTCATGGTCCAGAAATCTAATATACATAAGCAAAAATTTATAACACATTATTTGTGGGGTTTAACATATTTGGGATTTAGATAAACCTGTAAGACTTTCATTACCTGCTTGAGTAGTCAGATTATTTTAAATAACAACAATGTAGGAAACTGAGCATGGACTTTCATTTTGATGTTTAATAAGGAAAAATATTTATTCTTATATGGAAAACAATTTCCTGGAATCATAGAAAATCACATCAATGTAGCAGAAGCTGCTCTCAGTTTCCCAGCGTGCTCATACCTCCACACTGAAACTTTTGAAGCAAATGTTTTAATAGAACACATAAAATTGTTGTAAAGTCAAGTGGCACAGTTGTTCATTACAAGCAGTGTTTCTTTTGAAACAGTCATTTTAAGAGGTATTTTTTGAGTGAGTTCACTCTTGCTTCACTCTGCAGTCATTTGAAAACAACTTTCCTACTTTCTGACAAGGATTAAAATGTGTGGAGGGCCCTTGAGTCTCATGAATTATCATAGTGAATCAACAGAAATCTGTCTTTTATTTGGCCCAGCTGTTTCCATAATTGTAAACCATGTGGGACATAACTATTGTGTTTGATTGCCTTCACAGTCTCTTTCTACTGAAGTAGAGCTAAGGTTGTATACATAGTTGCCAATAACAGTTAAAATTTACCAAAGGGTGACTTGGATTTTATTTATAGGATGTAAAGATAAGCCACAAATTTGCACTTTATAGCTACCCAACACACTGAAGATAACACTCCCAATGATCGAATTCCTAAATAATTTGCAAAACAGAAAATTTTGCTATAAAGTATATGGTTATTAAAGCTATCCATAAACCATGAAAAACATAAAAGGACAAAGGGCTGATTGCTTTTCAAGTTGCTTTCACAAATCTCATGTAAGATTCACAATGGTGCTGTGAATTAGGCCAGTACTTTAATTTACAACAGAAGAAATCCATTCAGAAAAGTAAAATGACTTCCTTAAGGTCACTTGACTAATAAGTATCTAGCAGAGGCTCAAACCTGGATCACTTAATTTCAAGGCTACTGCCTTTTCTCCTACCACATAAATTTTGGCCACATATTGCTGGAGGACATCTTTATTGAGACATCAGCGTTCTGGCTCTGCAGGTTACTCTGCAGGCACTGGTGTTCATGAAAACGTGAACACAATTTAGAATGCCAAATACAGTGGAATGAGATAAAAACCAATGAAAAGGACATTTTTACAACTGTTTGAAATAGATTTAATCTTATTTTACCTTAGAATTATGGTTTTCAGGAACTGCAAATAAATAGCATTTTAGTATATCAAATTCTGCTTTGAATGCTTCTAGAGGTCATAAAACTATTTTTGAGGAAACCTTTTTTTTTAATGGTTTTGTAAAGCAAATATTCTTTCTCCACATTTTAAACTAAGTACTAAAAATATATCTTTCCAATAGTTTATCAAGTGTAGTAATCTAGAAATCAGTTTTCTTTCGGTTATATCATCAAATAAATCTAATAACTAGAATTGGCATCCTGGATCTCAATCTGTGGATCAACATTCCCTGCAAGAGTTCTGACAAAAGTTCAAATTGATTTTTTTTTCCCTGATAGTTTTAGAGAAACCACCACAGTATAGAAAGGTTTATCCAATTTTGGTTATCCTTGAGAGCTTCAAACAAGGAGACATCTTTCCAGGATACTTAGACAATCTAAGATTCTTCTGTTACATTCTTTTGAAGCTTTCTCCTTTGCTCCCTTGTCACACTTATAAATGGAACAATGCATGCTCATGTGATTTTATTTTATTTTTTACTATTAACTTTTACTGAAAAGCTGTATGACTGCAGTCTCTGTCAACTCCACCATTGTATTCCTAACACTTACCTCAATGCCTGAAACAGATTAGGAGGAAAATCAATGTTTGTTCAATAAAGAATAAAGGCTTAAAAGTGTACAGTATTATATTGCATTTCTAAACTAAATTGGTCTATGATTAATCTATATCTTTAGAAAAATATCCAGCATTTTTAGAGAGAATATCTCTGGGTTTTGTAAAGTTACTGGTAATTTGATTTTGTTCCTAATGGTATTTGCCAATATTTTTATGATTAATGTATGTGATATTATTAAGAGAAAATAGTTATAAAAATAAATTTCTACATTATGAAAGTAGTATCATCATAAAATAAGAGGGTAGAAAAAGAAGCCTTCAGTCAATAATGAGAGGAACAATTTGTTGGCTAAAGGGAAAATTTGTTAGATCTTCATATTAAAAAATATTTTTAAAAATTGTCTTGTTAAGATAATTGTAAATGTAGAAATTTAAATGTAACAACCAGTTGAAGGCACAGTTGAAAGACTTGTGGATATAACGGGACATTAAAATCATAAATCAATTGATGGAAAGTTCTCAAAATATTTTGAGATTAGGTGAAATATCTATATGTTAAGAAACAACATAAAATTAATTAAAAGTAAACTCCAGAAAATGTTTTAAATTTAAAGAATTATTATAAAAGAATAAGGAAAACATAAGACCCTACATAGATAAATAAGCAAGAAGGTCTTATTTGCCTATACGAACTCTGCAAAAGAGAAAACTCAAATGGCTAATAAGCGTGTCTAATGTTGATACTCACTAGGAATCAAATTCAACTTAAAACATCAATGAGATACCATTTATATATCATCAAGCTATCAAAGGTTTTCAAAATACACTTAATGTTGGCAAGGTAGTAGTGAGACAGGAACATCTGACTGTATCATAAATTACATCAACTTTTATGAAAAGCAACACAGTAAGTATAAGGAGATCAAACTCAATAATGCTCCTTTTAACAATTTATCCAAAAGGGAATAATATGAGATATAGACAAGGATGTGTATGCAAGAAGTATCACTGAAGATTTATTCATAATAGTGAACAATTGGACAACTTAAATATTCAAAAATTAAGTAATGCTTACCCAATTTATTGGGCATATAGATGATCAATCATTACATAGGTATGAAAATGATTTTTATGAAATAATGATATATGTCTATGAGTCTGTTTCTGTTACCTGTTTTGTAGATAGGTTCATTTATGCCATATTTTGGATTCCACATATAAATGATATCATGTGGTATTTGTCTTTCCCTTTCTGACTTACTTCACTTAATATGATAAGCTCTAGTTGCATCTGTGGTGTTGCAAATGACATTATTTTGTTCTTTCTTCTGGCTGAGTAGTATTCCATTGTATATATGTACCACATCTTTTAAAATTTATTATTATTATTTATTTATTTATTTTAACATCTTTATTGGAATATAATTGCTTTAAAATGGTGTGTTACTTTCTTCTGTATGACAAAGTGAATCAGCTATACATATACATATATCCTCATATCTCCTCCCTCTTGCATCTCCCTCCCACTCTTCTTATCCCACCTATCTAGGTGGTCACAAAGCACCCAGCTGATCTCTGTGTGCTATGTGGCTGTTTCCCACTAGCTAGCTATTTTACATTTGGTAGTGTATATATGTCCATGCCACTCTCTCACTTCGTCCCAGCTTACTCTTCCCCTCCCCGTGTCCTCAAGTCCATTCTCTACATCTGCATCTTTATTCCTGTTCTGCCCTTAGATTCTTCAGAACCATTTTTTTAGATTCCATATATATATTTGTTAGCATACAGTATTTGTTTTTCTTTTTCTGACTTACTTCCTCTGTATGACAGTCTCTAAGTCCATCCACCTCACTACAAATAACTCAATTTTGTTTCTTTATATGGCTGAGTAATATTCCATTGTACATATGTGCCACATCTTCTTTATCCATTCATCCGTTGATGGACATTTAGGTTGTTTTCAGGTTTTGGCTATTGTAAACAGTGCTGCTATGAACATAGGGGTACATGTACCTTTTTGAATTATAGTTTTGTCTGGGCTTATTCCTAGGAGTGGGATTGCTGGATCATATGGTAATTCTATTTTTAGTATTCTGAGGCACCTCCATACTGTTTTTCATAGTGGTTGTATCAACTGACATTTGAATAGACATAGAAAACAGACTTGTTCTTTCCCAAGGGGTAGGGAGGAGAGGGAGAGGTATGAACTGGGAGTTTGGGGTTGGTAGATGCAAACTATTATGTTTAGAATGGATAAACAACAAAGTCCTACTGTCACAGGGAACTATATTCAATATCCTGTGATAAACCATAATGGAAAAGAATATAAAAGAAGAATGTGCATGACAGAGCCACTTTGCTGTATAGCAGAGATTGGCACAACATTGTAAATCAACTATATTTCAGTTAAAAATGATATAAAAATCCATATTGTAAAGAAACAGTAAATTCAAAAATAAGTCATACAGAATAATCCACATTGTGTTAAAACATATTAAATACGATGGAAATATAATTGAAAAACAACTTTAAAAGCTAATATTTTATTGCACTATTTTGAGGTCATATCTGATGGTGCTGAGGCAGGGATAACCACTAACATGTACTGAACTCTTACGGACACGCACTGTCCTAAGCACATTGTAAGTGTCATCTCCTCTAATTCTCTTAACAATCCTATTAAGCCAGTATTATTATTTTCTCCATTTATACATGAGACTTAAAGAATTTAAGTGATTCACCCAAGTTTGCATAGCTAGGAAGGAGTAAAACAGAAATTCAAAGCAGATATGTTTCTCTAACCCACAGGTACTAAACTTGTAATCATTATGTCAGTTTGTTTTTGACAAACATTTAAAACCAGTATTTAGTAAATCATATAAGGAAAATATGGCTATCATTATGAAAAAATATATCTAATTAAAATCTGATATTATGCTTTTCAATATATTCTAAATATATTATAGATTTAAGCATTTTTAAAAGCAATAAGAAAAAGAACAAAACTGGGTCCCTATCTTACACAACACAAAAAAGTCAACTTGAAATATATAAAAGACTTGGATGTAAGAATGCAAACCATAAAACTCCCAGAAGAAAACATAGGGGGTAAGATTTTTGACATTTGTATTGGCAAAGATATTTTGGATTTGGCACTGAAAGCAAAGGAAACAAAGCAAAAAATAAATAAGTGGGACTACATCAAACTAAAATGCTTCTGCAACAGCAAAGGAACTGTCAAAAAAAAGGTAACCTACAGAATAGGAGAAAAGTTTTGCAAATCATCTATCTGATAAGGGGTTAATATCCAAAATTTGTAAAGAACTCATGCAACTCAATAGCAAAACAAACAAACAAACAAACCCCCCAAACAACCTGATTAAAAATGGGTAGAAAAATAGAATAGGCATTTTTCCAAAGAAGATATACAAGTGGCCAATGGGTACATGAAAAGGTGCTCAACATTACTAATCATCAGAGAAATGCAAATCAAAACCACAATAAAATATCACCTCACATCTAGTAGAATGGCTATTATCAAGAAGACAAGAGAAAGCAAGTGTTATCTCCTGATAACAAGAGACACAATGCAATTTTATTCAGCCATGAGAAAGAAGGAAGTACTTACATTTGCAACAACATGGATGGAACCTGAAGACATTATGCTAAGTGAAATAAGCCAGACAGAGAAAGGTAAATACTGCATGGTGTCATGTGCATGTGGAATTGAAAAAGAAAAAAAAAAAGTCAAATTCATAGAAATAGTGAGTAGAAAAGTGGTTGTCAGGATCTGGGATGTGGGGGAAATAAGGAGTGGTTGGTGAAAGTGTATAAACTTTCAGCTATAAGATGAATAAATTCTCAGGATCTAATGTAAAACATGATGACTAGTGTTAATCACATTGTATTGTATAATTGATATTTGCTAAGAGAGTAGAGCTTAGATATTCTCAACCACACAAATAAAAAGACAAATATGTGAGGTGATGGATGTGTTAATTAAGTAGATGGGGGAATCTTTTCAAAATGTATACATATATCAAATAATCATGCTGTAGGGAACTCCCTGGCAGTTCAGCGGTTAGGACTTGGCACTTTCACTGCTAAGAGTGTGGGTTCAATCCCTGTTGGGGAAACTAAGATCCTGGAAGCCATGTGACATGGCCAAAAAAAAGCATTATGTTGTACACTTTAAATATCTTACAATTTTATATATCAATTTTTCCTCAATAGGGATGAAATTTTTAAAAAGCAGTTAATAATAAAATAGAATTTTATACATATCCCAACTGTACTAAGAAGACACTTTATGCTTCAAGACTGAGGAAGAAATTGTCATTGATCATTCACATAATAAAATATATGTAACTCTGATTATGTGTAAAAGTTAAGTAGAGTAAACTTATAATGAGAAAAAAGGTAATGGGATACATTTTTCTCAGAAATATAACAAACATATGTTTGATCTCTAAAGTATGTGAGAGTTGTATTTGGATCTAAAGTGTAAAACACAATCATAGTTGATACATGGTTAAAGAACTATTCATTCATTTATTTAATCATTCAATTAAAACTTATCACCTTCTATATTCCAGGCACTGTGAACAGACAAAGAGTTATGAACACTAAACAAGTACCTTTTAAAAGTCCAGATAACTAATAAATTAGCAAAATGATAAAGAACACCAGAAATATTACATCATTCTGGTATACAAGAAAATCTTTTTAATTGACAGAAACTTAACATCTACAGGCTGGGTGGGAGGAATTAGATTCCTACATGGAATTAGATTCCTACATGACTGGTGGCACCATAAATTGATGCAATAGTTTGGGTGAGCAAGTTGACAACTCATTACAGAAATAATAAAAATCATGATTTTTTTTAACCTAGTAATACCATTTTTTAGAACCTATCCCATGGGAATAATGCAAGAAGGAAGAAAAGCCTCTATGTTAAAAATGCTTATAACTGCATTATATAACTGAAAAATTAAAAGAAAAAGTCCAAATGACCAATTGTGAGAAGAATGCTAAGCAGATAGTGCTATGTTAAATTAAAGAAATATTATTGCTATTAGAATGACAAATGTAAGAACTATTCACAAACTGAGAATGAATGATACCATAGAAAAAAAAGTTAGAACTTGAAAGGCAGTATACAGAACAATTACAACTATAGGAATTAATACCCCGATCATAATAATAGGCACATCATAATATAATAATAATAGGCACAATCATAATAATAGACACAGTATTATGCCTATGGAGTTTGTATATAGAGATAGAAACTTGGGCTTTACATCACATTTTTTTTTCTGATATTATAGATCTAGAGACAGTATAACACGGTAGAAGATGAGATAACAAATAAGTAAAAATGCAGATTTAGAGTCAAACAGACTTTTTTTCAGATATAAACTGCCACTACATTGGATATGTTTATAGAAAGGCTCATCACCTTCTTCTTATTGAGGCTGTCAGGCACAATCATCACTGTAATGAGGATGAACAGTGGGTTCACCAATGGGACCATTGTAATGAGGATGAACAGTGGGTTCACCAATGGGACTATTAGACCATAGAAAATCATCATCATCAAAGAAAGATGGCCTAAGTATAAAAAAGTTCTGAAGAATAATCAGATATAATTTCAAGGAATTTTCAATCTTGTTAGAAATACAAGGTGATATATCAACAGATGTATATGTATCTATACCTCTACTTCTGTGTCTATATGTGTATCTATATGTCTACTTCTATATCTACTGCCCTATATCTGAGATAATAGTACTAAATACCAAGTAAACTGTATGGATTCATTGTAAGTTCTGTGTTATTTTAAGTTCTTCAGGGATCCACTGGAGGGAATGATCATTGTAGATAGATGTTTTTGGAGAGGTCAGAAACAAGATTAAACTGAAGGAGCTGAGCTCAATTTGAATACCAGAGAGAGAAAGAGCACTTTAGGCATGATACCATAAACAAAAATACAGGAATGAGAATGTGTAGGAAAAATAGAGTGGCTCTATAGAAATGGAGTTTTTTAAGAAGGTATCAGGAGGTAATATTGTAGAATTGGTTGCAACTGGGTTTTGAGTAGAAATCATAGACCATAATGTAGATCAATAATATAATCTGATAGATTGATGCTGCACAAATATACACACATAATTCAATTGCCACAGGTTCTGCAAAGACTTTTATCATACATTTCTAAGCTTAAAATTTAGACAAAAAAATACAACAAGGAAGAGAAGATGTACAGACCCAACCACCAAATGGGAGTTCATGTCTTTTGTATTAATATGAAGACAGTCCCCTCTAACTTTAAACATGTGATATCATTTTCCTGTCCTTTTCTAGTTGACTACAACTGATTTTTGATATCTAACTCTAGATGTTAGCCTGATTTAGTTTACCCTGTGCTCCAGTAGCACTCTCTGCTGATTTATTACAGCAGGTATTATTCTGTATTATGATTACTTAAGTCTAAAGTTAATAAAGGCAAGTTGTCTTCTCACATCACCATTTCAGGTATTCATAGCACTTAGTAAAGTACCTAACTCATATGTATTAATTTACCAGGGCTGCCATAACAAAGTACCACAAACTGGCTGGTTTAAACAACAAAAATTTATTGTCTCAGTTTTGGAGGCTAGAAATCTGAGATCAAGGACTTGGCAGATTTGGTTGTTTCTGAGGACTTTGAGGGAAGTTGGCTTGTAAATAACCATCTTCGTTTTCACATGGTGTTCTTCCTGTATCTTCACATCATTGTCCTCTGTACATATCTCTGTGACCAAATATCTCCTTTTCATAAAGACATCAGTCATGTTGGATTAGGCTCAACCCTTATGACCTCACTTTAATTTGATTATCTCCATAAAGACCTTCTCTCCAAATAAGGTCATATTCTGAAATACTGGGGATTTAGGATTTTAACATACAAAATTAGGTGGGATACAATTAAACACATGACACCATAATAGATGTTTGTCAAATCAGTGATTGCATGAATTGATACCATTTATATAACTTACAAATTTGTTTTAATTATCCAACTTGTGTGTTTCCCCCAAGACTGTGAGCTCCTTTAGAGCAAAGTCATATCTCATTTACGCTTGAATCTATAGTGCTGAAAACAAAGACCAACACAGAGTTGGTGCTCAAAATGCTTGTTAAATGAGTGATAATTAGCAAATAATGTAAATGTATTTTCTGTAAAAATACCTCTGGAAGAATGCTGCATATGGGTCTTGGATAATGCTTTGTTTAATGAGTTTTCTGCTGATTGCTGCAGATTGTACAGTCCCCAGAGTTTCAATGCCTTAGGCAATTTGAAAAAGATACTGTGTGTTATTCAGAGATTGGAAGTCTAAATATTTCCATGACCTTAATGTCTTGTTGCCTTATTAGAAATCAGCTCTCATCTACGCTTTTGTGTCATTTCCATACTGTTTTTTTTCTGATTGATTGAAAAAAATGCTAAAAATAAAACATAAACTGACTTTCAGTGGAACCTGTCAGAGAGATATGAAAGTGTCTTTAGATTTAAATAGTAAGATAATGAAAAGTGGAGAGACTGAGTGTGGGAATGGGGTCCAGAGGAAGAACTTCATATGTCAATGTTGTTGTCTAGTTCAGTATGACCACCTGAGTTATCATCAGAATGAGGAAGGTGAGTAGAATGTTGATTAGTTTCACCTTTTCTCTAATTTAGGATGTATAATCAGCACCAGTAGTAATAAAACAAGTAGAGATAAAGCTACTCTCTGAAGAAATTCATGAACCTAAAGTAATCTAATAAGGCAAACATGGAGGAATTGTATTTATTGGAAAGAAGACAGTAAGTCTGGGTAACAATCAGGGTGACCTTAGGGATGCAGAGGGCCATGCCCCATTTGTATTCAAGCTAATAAATTGCATTCATGTTGCATCCACAAAGCATTTTTCCAGGCACTTCTTAGTTATACTGGTTAGAACAATCTTACTATTGAGTTATTTTCTGACTAACTCATAGTTTTAAAGATAGATAAAAAAAGAACAAAAAGAAATGTTAGGAAGCAGAATCCAAATAAACAGAGCATTTGTGAAGTTTTGGTTGAAGAGATTAAAATTAGAAGAGAGAAGTATTTTATATTTACCCTGTATTTACCATATCTGCTGCTCCTGGTTCTCTTTTTGCAGATCCAGATTACTACCTGGTATGCTTTTCCTTCTGCTTGAGGGGCTCCCTTTAATACTGATTATACTGTAAGTTTGCCAGTGACAAATTTTTTCAGCTTTTGTATATATGAAAAATTCTTAATTTTAAGTTTTAGTATCTTCCCTGGTTTTAAATAATTTGGCTTTTGTGTAATTTTCTTCATATTTTCCTTTGCTTTGGGTTGGTTGAACTTCTTATATCTATGGATTTATAACTTTCATTAAATTTGAAAAGTTTCCAGCTATTATTTCTTTTCATATTTTTCTATCTCCTTTTTTCTCGCCTTTCTTTCACAGACTCTAATTATACATATAATAAGACACTTAAAGTTGTCTCACAGCTAACTGATGCTCTATTCATTTATTTTAATTCTTTTTAAATCTCTGTGTTTCTTTTTAATTTTTCATTGCCATATCTTTTCATTCACTAACAGTTGTAACATCTAATCTGCTATTAATCCCATTTAGTGCATTTTTCATCTCAGACATTTTAGTTTGTATTTTCTTGAAGTTCTATTTGGATCTTTTTTTTAGTATCTTTCATGTCTCAACCTTTCATCTAGCTTCTTAAGCAAATGGAATAGAGTCCTAATTACTATTTTAATGCCCTTTTCTACCTGTCATATCATCTGTGTCATTTGTGTATATGTTTTGATAGATTTTTCTCTTATTTATGTGTTGTATTTTCATGCATCTCTGCATACCTCATAATTTTTATTTGCTAAATATTGTAAATTTTAAATTTTGGGGGGCTATATATATTTGTATTCTTCTAAATATTCTTGAAAATGTTTTCTGGGATAGAGTTTAGTTACTTAGAGACAGTGTGATCTTCTTTGGTCTTGTTTTTTTTTTCTTCATTTTTTTTTGTTGCTTTTTAGTATTCAAGGGAGAACCAGGGGAACATTTAGTTAGGGCTAATTTTGTGCCACTACTGAGGCAAAACCTTTCTGAATACTAAACTCAATGTCTCATGAATTATATGATTTTCCACTACTGGTGTGATCAGGCACTATTACCAGTCATATGTGAGTGCTGGAAATGGTTTCCTCTAATCTTTCCAAGTGATTCTTTCTTGGGTAGATTCCTCACACGAATGCACTGATTAGTCTTCAGAGGAAGGTTCTGCAGATATCCAGAGTTCTCACTCTGTACTCCTGTCTCTTCCCTGTTACTCTGCCCTTTAGCTCTTGCCTGTTTGTTCTCCTTGGACTCCTAGCTCAGTATCCTTAACTCAGGGAGACTGACTGCTGGGTTACAGCAGGGTTCTTGACTCATGGCTCCCACTGAGTTCTCCTTCTTCATGCTATTACTTGGAAACTGTCTCTAGGCAGTAAGTCAAGGCAATCTAGGACTTACCTTTGCATGTCCTGTCTTTTAGAGATCACTGTCCTTTATTACCTCATATTCAATGTCTTAAAATCTATTGTTTCATAAAGCCAGTTTTGTTTTTTATTGATTTTAGGTAGTCAGGTTTTTTTGTGAAAAGATTTTAAGATGTCATAAATCTGTATAATAAAATATTATTATACAGGCTATGTAGAAAAACTCCTACTTGTTATGAGGCTTATTGGTGTCAAGCAATATATATTAAAACTGAGTTCAGCATATCCTAACGTGTAAGTTGTTTCAGTAGCCCCTGGCCTCAGAATAAATTTGAATTTTCCATCACAATTTCTATTCTTTCCTATTTTCCTTCTAACACAAGAAGAATTTTGTCTTTGCTAGACTGGTCCTTTGCTAGGACCTCTGTAATATAAAATTGGAAGAATTCATTCATTCATTTGTTCAACAATACTTATGGAGTACCTGTTCTGAGCTAGACACTGTTCTGGGTATGTTAAACATATCAAATGAACAAAAGAGAAAACATTCCTGCTCTCATAGAGCTTTTATTCAGAGAAAAACTCTGAATAAAATTAATAAATAACATTAATAAATTAATGTTAGAGCAAATAACATTAATTTATTAACATAGAAAATAAGTAAATTGTAGATCATAATGGAAGGAAATGTGTAGATCAGAGAGAAATAAAGAAAAGCCAGAGATGTCAGATCAACATCCTTAATAAACAATTGGGAAAGAAGGGATAAAAAGGAAAAATTGCCTGAGAAGATTGGGGACTTATTATGAGAGATGTTCTTCAGCTATTGAGGGATGTAAAGAATTTGTGGAAAAGAAAACAGAGACTGTTAGGAAGAGTAGCTGGATATTATGTACTGGAATTGCCTGAAATTCTCTCTGAGAGATTAAATTCAAGATTTCAGTTATTTTATGACCTTTGAAATGTTGGAATAATCTTCCTTGAAAGTTATCTCACATTAATTACAGGAAAATGGAGGACCTTATTTCATGTACAATCTACTTACACATTGTCATCATTCTTACCTTTTAAGGAATGTATTTTATTTTTGTTTTATAGATGAAGGAACTAAAGGTCAAGATTTTTAAAAAATTGTCCAACTAGCAAGTGATATGCAAAACTAGAGTCCAGCTTGGCCTGTTTCAAAAGTCAATGATTTTGCTTGTACACAAAACTACTCTATAACCTTGTTTATGATGTAACAAAGGTACATTAAAATGGAGGATGTACAAACAAGTGCTCAAATAAAGTTTCCATGACCTTTGGTCTAAGTATATCTCAGAGGATTCTCTAGGCCACTTTCATGACTAAGCATCTCCAAAAAGTTTGTTGATTTCATAGCTTAGAACTTTTAGGTGGTAAGTCATTCTTTTTATAAAAGAGACTAAGAAATAGAGCGGAGGTCCACTGGGCCAGTGGGCCAGAAATCAGCCCATCACATGCTTTTGTAAAAACACTGTTATTGGAACACAAGCATGCTTATTTGTTTTCTTATTGTCTATGACTGCTTTCAGTAGACAATGTCAGACATAAGTAGCTGTGAAAAAGACCCTATAGCCTGTAAGGCTAAAACTTTTACTCTTTTTTTTAACCAAAACAGTTGATAATCCCTGAAGAGGATCTTACTTCTGTAAGGTCTTAGTGGTTCTCAAATGCAAGATGTCAGATCTGTGTGGATACTCAAGTCTGGAGGATTAATTAAGTAATTTCCATAATGCTACATCTATTTTTTTTAACTTTATTGAGTATAGTTCATTTACAATGTTGTGTTAGTTTCAGGTGTACAGCAAAGTGATTCAGTTATACATATACATATATTCATTCTTTTTTAGGTTCTTTTGTCTTACAGGTTATCACAGTATATTCAGTAGAATTCCCTGTGCTATGCAGTATGTCCTTGTAGGTTATCTATCTTATATATAGTAGTGTGTGTATGTTCATCCCAAATTCCTGATTTATCCCCCACCCCATGTTTCCCCTTTGGTAACCACAAGTTTGTTTTTGATATCTGCAAGTCTGTTTCTGTTTTGTAAATAAGTTCTTTTGTATCATTTTTTTAAAATTAGATTCCACATGTGAGTGATATCATATGATATTTGTCTTTCTCTGTCTGATTTACTTCATTTAGTATGATAATGTCTAAGTCCATTTATGTTACTGCAATATCATTATTTCATTCTTTTTTATTGCTGAGTAATATTCCATTGTATATATGTACCACATCTTCTTTATCCATTCCTCTGTTGATGGATATTTAGGTTACTTCCATGTCTTGGCAATCGTAAATAGTGTTGCAATGAACATTGGGGTGCATGTATCTTTTCGAATTATGGTTTTCCCCAGATACATGTTCAGGAGTGGGATTGCTGGATCATATGGTAGTTCTATTTTTAGATTTTTACAGAACCTCCGTACTGTTCTCCATAGTGGTTGTATCAATTTACATGCCCACCAACAGTGTAAGAGTGTTCCCTTTTCTCTAGACCCTCTCCAGCATTTATTTTTTGTGGACCATTTGATGATGGCCATTCTGACTGGTGTGAGGTGATACCTCATTGAAGTTTTGATTTACATTTGTCTGATAATTAGTGATGTTAAACATCTTTTCATGTGTTTTTTGGTCATCTGTATGTCTTCTTTGGAGAAGATCTTATTGCTACGTCTTGAGGAATAAAAATTCTTACAGCCCATCCCCAGCAAGGCTCACTGTCAGCAGGATATCCCCTCTAGCTTTCTTCCTTGATGAAGTGTTACTCAACCAACTGGCCAATTACTACACAGTCTCCCCTGTCTTACTGAGAGAAGTTTGCAGAGGCAGTTAGAGGCCTTGGAGTCTTTGTTACTGTTTGTTCCTTAGTTTCTAGTATATTTTATATTGAATGAACAAATTTTAAGAATGACAATTCCATGTTTTTCAACATATTTGGAACTGGATTTTCAATAACATCTAAAATTAAAACAAAAAATAAAGTCACTAATCATTTTATGTTGCATTGTTGAATAAGATCTCCTCTAAATTACACATTCTGGTAAATAAAACATTTACATGAAGAATAAAATAGAATTTTGTATTGTGATTTTGATATTTAAAAAAATAATATAGACTAACTTTAAACAAATTTTGATATGTCGTTAAAAGATTGGGAAATGCCCATTTAAAGAAAGGAGATCATACCTATTTTTTAAAAAAATATTTTTAACCTTCCATTTTTAATGAATTTTAGATTTATACAAAAGTGACAAAATCATACAGAGTTCTTGTATTCCCCCACCCAGTTTTTCCTGATGTGAAGATTTTACATAGCCATCTTACAATTATAAAAGCTAGTAATTATCATCTGTATAATGCTTATTAACTACATAATTTACTCTAATTTCACTAGTTTTGGGGGGTTTTTTTAAGCAAAATTCTCTACTGAGGAATTTTTTTTGGTCCCAGAAACACATCTTGCATTTAATCACCTCTAATCTGTATAGTTTTAGACTTTCCATATCTTTCATGATCTTTACAATCTTGAAGAGCACTGGTCAGTTATTTTGATGTAGATGTATTTGCTTTTTTTTTTTTGTAAGTGAAATGATGGAAAACTGAAGTTACTTCCAATGGGCAAACAAATAGCCTGCAGGTCCTTGGGGAGCTCAGATAGCAAATGAATGAGTTCATAAATCCTCTGGCTATGTCTGGAGACTTCTCTCATAAGTGGAGCAAAATAGGAAGATATTGGAAAGCTGAAGTTCTTCCTAATATTTACTCTGGCACATTCTCCAGTATATTAAGATAGCAAATCAGAAACAGTTATTTTCTACATATGAGTTCAACAACTCAGTACTTATCTGAATAAAAAGTGGACAGTATACTCCTAAGCTGAAATATAATAATTAATCTTATTAGAGAGCAATTCTTCATTTGAAAAGAAGCCTGAAAATGCATATGAAGATAATCATGTTTGCTTGTTCAGAGAATGACCCATCTTATTATATTCATTATTCCCAAATAAATAGTAAAGTTATTTAAACAACTATTCTTTCAAGACTGAGATTTTAAAAATAGCAATAATGATGAAGCACAGAGAGGTTTACTCAAAGCATTCTAATCATATTACTATTAAAATGGGAAATGTCACCCATTATTAAAAAATAAATAATAGTCATAGAGTTTAAAAACAACAGCATGCTAATTAGAGAAAGAATATTTTATAGAAAACAGACTATTAAGAAAGTATTTTCAAGGAACTTTCCCCCTTGATTTAGTAAATCATTATCCCTTTGTTAACTGTCTATTAAAAAAAAAAACCTAAACAACAAGGTTTTCCCTAGCTTAATATAAAATAAATTGTTGCCTGAGGAAGCCTGTTTGCCTGATAACAAACACTTTGCATTTTGTGTAATAAATCTTAATCTGTCAGATGGCCAAATTCCTTAATCAACCATTTTCCTACTGGGGAGCTGGATTCTCAGGTGACAAGAGAAACAGCAGGATGATGTCACATCTACCTCATTAATTTGCATTCTAGGTTGTCTGAAGAGAGGTGCGATAGAAAGCATAAAAGAAGTACCTTGAAGATAAATTTTGTTATGTTATCCTATCCTGCCCAGTGTTGGTCACAAGCAATAAACACATTTTAAAAAATCTGTTCCCCCAGGCAATTGACAAGTATGGAACTTTCGCTGCTTGTGGCAGCTATAGTCAACCAGCAAACACACCCTTTAAATTGGTATGTTAAAATTCACAAAAGGGCCTCCCTGGTGGCGCAGTGGTTGAGAGTCCGCCTGCCGATGCAGGGGATACGGGTTCGTGCCCCGGTCTGGGAGGATCCCATATGCCGTGGAGCGGCTGGGCCCGTGAGCCATGGCCGCTGAGCCTGCGCATCCGGAGCCTGTGCTCCGAAACGGGAGAGGCCACAACAGTGAGAGGCCCGCGTATGGAAAAAAAAAAAAAAAAAAAAAATGGACTTAAAATTCACAAAAGAGGGACACAGTATGATAAAGGAATACTTGTTGAGGTATGAGGAAAACTAGAGATTTCACCTCCAGATGGAATGAAATAGGGAAGGGAATGGGAATGTGGTCAGGGGACAAGGTGAAAGACAAGGGTTCTGCCCTGAGCTCATGAATATGTTTGTAGACGAGCAGATATTTACTTATCAACATTTTTTAAATTCAGAAGTCAAAATATACCAATGCCATGTTGACATGCTTTGAATGAAATGTGATAAAATATTATCTTGCATTCTTTAGGGATGATAGAACAGAATAAACATAGAACGTGAAATTAAAAAATCCCAAGACTTTATCTAAGTGAGAAATCAAAAAGAAGTTTGTAAGAAAGTGAAATATAGATTTAAAACTATGTTAAAATCTAATTTGTCATGAGAGAATTAAGGTGTTAGGGATTTTTTTTTCAAGGACTTTCTAAAGGATTTTTTTTCATTCGGGAAATTCTTTTTAAAATAACCAGGTTTAAAGTTGAAGGAAACACTGACTAGATATATTTGTGTAAAACCAATCCACCTATCACTAATTACCTTAGGAGAAAAATCTAAAGTAGAGGGAAAAATGTGTCTCAAGGTCAAAATGTCATTTTAGCATCTGGAAGCAAAGGATCAAAAGCAAAAATCTTTAAATGTTTTTAATAAATTGACAGACACTTAAATAGGTCCAGGAAAACTTAGTTTCCTAAAGTTGTATGTTCCAGATAGAGGATATTTTAATTTAATAGATTTCCCACGGACATAAGCAATTCCTGATAGATAGGTTAACTGGCCTTTATTTATAATCATTCTTTCTGTCACTAATGTATGTCATTTCTTTCAAAGTGGCTGGTGAAGTTTTTTTAGTCTCTTAACCAGAGAGATTCAATTGTCTCTAAGACAGGGATTCATAGCCTTCTGCCTTTAACTAGTTTCTCAGTTTCTTGGGAATTTAAGCTTGTAGCATATCTGTTTGCTAGGTGTTACTAGTAGAAGGAAGATCACAAAACCAACTAACACAATTAAAATTTAGGCGATGCCATTTATAATCAATGCTATCTCATGCCAAATGAGCCAACTGATAACACAAAATGGCTTCAAGGATAAACAACAGCTTGTTTTCTTTTTGGCTTTTCCAAAACCAAGTTGTGTATGATCAAGAAAGGCCATGTGGCTCATTTCCTGATTAATTGTTGGAATTCTCTGTGTCATATAAAATGTAGCCGGACCATCTATGGAGTGTGTAGATACTTTGTCTATTCCCTAGCATTGAACTGATTATTTCCAGGGATATTAAACAAGCTCAATAACAACAAAAAATAAATCACGTAGTTTTGCTAACTTTCTAACAAGTGTCAGGAGCATACTCAGAGCTGGGGATAGAAAGAAACTAATACATTAATCTTGCCTAGCAGATACTCTGTTTACAAATATAAATTTTATATCTGCAACATGAGAGACTAAATGAACTGGTTTGTTAACTCAATGATATGTAGTGAGGGAGAAGCTATAATGTTAATTTATTTATTAAAAACAACCATCTATCATACAACTTAAATGTGTAGTATCAGCTTTCAATATCATGTGATTATTATCCCGTGAAGCATATTGTATGATCTTGATATTCAAAGGTCATGGGTTAAACTATGAATCTTTGTAATTATTATAATTAGTGACACAGTGGGAATATCAGTGTTAGAGAAATGAAAATGAATAGGTAAAACTCTTTATATTTCTGTAATTTCAAGGGGTACTAAGGCTCAGTGCATAAAAATTAGAGCAAAGTTTTTAGTATTTATAATATAACACATTCCTAAAGTTCAAAGTTTTATCACAAGTTTAGAAATTGGTCCATATCTTACTTCCATTAATATCTTTCACACTTGAAAAAAAAAGTGAAATACTACCTAATCTTGCCAGAATTCTGCCTCATGTACTCATTTTCTAAACTTTGGGTTTGCCAGAATAGATCATGTCATTGGCCAGCTTTTACTGAAATTCATCACACAGCATTTCCTTTCTTCATTATTTCATATGTACATAGTGCCTTTGGCTTTAAGATGTCCTACTAATTTGGGGGAAAATTTTCTATCACTTACAAGAATATTAAACATAGTACATTTAAGTCATTTCAATAAGGTTACTTTAACTAAGGTTAGTCTTAGAAATAACCTTTTGCAGTAGTATTATAAGCATTAGGTCTAACATTTCTAAGGCCTCTATAGAGAGGAAATATTATAATCATGTAGTCAAAAATGTATAAAATATCTATTAAAATGGTTCTTTGGGTACCAAACACTATAGAGTGTGTGTGTGTGTGTTTGTGTGTGTGCACATATACAAGTTTCTGTAACTTAGGGGAGGTGAATAAGAAGGGGCCTGCACCAGGGAAAAACTCACTCCTCATCTGTTCTATCAACAGATTTTAGGTAACAGAAAGAGAGTCAAGAAAAATACAGGAAAAGAGAGCACAATCACTAGAATTTTAAAGAAAGATGACTCAAGGCTGCTCTGGCTACCTCTGGTATGAATAGTGTATTCAAGTACTAGTTAGGAAAACAGAACTGTAGAAATAGTGGTAGTTAGGGAATTTTTTTCTTATCTTTCTCTTCTCCCTTATATTACTAGAATTTCAAGTTACAATGAGAAAAGCACTACATAATGACTGAGAAGTCATTGTACTGTGGTGATGTGATAACCCTGGAGTCAGACAAATCTGAGTTCAACCCGAGCTCTTTGTGTGACTGTGATAAAATGTCTCATTGAGATCCCCAATGAACATGCTATTCTGATAGTCACACCCTTGTGTAGTCCCTAATTACATTACCACTGGGCTTGTTCATGTGACTTGCCTTGGCCAATGGAATATTAACAAGTGTGACACGAGAAGGGTTTTCATAAACACTTGAACACTGGGGCTTGTCCCCTCTGAAATACACCTTCCCTGTAAAGAAGCCCAGATCTAGAAATATGGGGAAACCATGTGGACGCTCAGTCTCAGCTGCTATCTGACTACAAACATGAGACCCCAAAGGAGAACAGCAGAAGAACTATCCAGGTGAGCCTTTCCCAAAGCACAGAAGCATGAGCATTAGTAAATAATTGTTGGGTAATATGGTAATTCTATTTTTAGTTTTTAAAGGAACATCCATACTGGACTTGAGGACACAGGGTGGGAGGCAGAAGCTGGGGCGAAGTTAGAGTAGCATCTACATATATACACCGCAGAATGTAAAATAGATAGCTAGTGGGAAGCAGCCGCATAGCACAGGGAGATCAGCTTGGTGCTTTGTGACCACCTAGAGGGATGGGATAGGGAGGGTGAGAGGGAGGCTCAAGAGGGAGGGGATATGGGGACATATGTATGCATACGGCTGATTCACTTTGGTGTACAATGGAAACTAACACAGTATTGTGAAGCAATTATACTCCAATAAAGATCTATTAAATAAATAAATAAATAATTGTTATTTTAAGCCACAATGTTTGGAGCTACTTTAACATGCAACAATATATAATTAAAGCTGAAACCTAGATCAAATGACTTAACTTCTGTGAGTAAGCCAGGATTATGGCTTTACATTTAACAGATGAAGGAGGAAATAAAGCTGGGTCTGAATTACTTTGTCTTTAAGTTATATCACTGTTTGTCATGCCCATTCTTCTTTAACTGTTTGGAGAAATAGAAATGTGAAAGGCACTTCTATGAGAACTAAACTTGAGGCCAGTTATTTTTTATTATTAATTTTTTTAATGATGTTTTTCCTGAGACATTTACCAAGGTTTTGAAATCTGAGTTGAAAGCATTATTCAAAAAATGGTTACCAATGCAACATTTGTTGATGAAAGTGTCAGACATGGCTCCTGCCCTTACAGGAATTTATAATCTAACAAAAGAGACGGATATTAGAGAAAAATACTTAGAAATATATGCAACAATTTATTGAATGGACAGATTTTAGCTGGACACAATTAAAGTACAGCTTTATTTTTTTTCCCACTACTGGCATTAAACATATTCTGATGGATCACACTTCCGTAGTCATTGATAAGAACATCTCAGGAAGATCCATAAATTTCAGGTCTCTTTAAGCTAGAATAGTCTTATTTCAGACATCAGAAAATCTAGTCCAGTCAAAATCTCAAATCCAGTTCAAACTCTCATATCTAATCTTATATGTAATAAAATATCTCTCCCTTTTTATTCACTCATACATTTTTTTTTCAATTTCATCTTTTGCTTCTGGATTCTCCCAAGTCTGAGCTGTGGAAGAGAGAATTTGAAGGGGAAGATTAGTATCTTCAGTGACTAAGACTATTGTAATTGAGCCTTTAGGGTCCTCTGTTATGGAGATACTTTTCCCTAAAGAAGATTTCGTTTGCTTCTTCCAGGAAGATACAACCAATACATGACCTCTTGAGCTCCCCTCATGTCAAACGTGTCAGGTTTACCTCCTTTGGCTTTCAGAGGCCACAGGTCTTACTGTCCTTATGGTCCAGGACCCAGCATTCTTATGGAAACACATATTTTCACTGTGGCTTTCTAAACACCACCTATAACTCTGATCTTAGCTCACATTATTTTCTGTTAGTTTCATTTGTTTACCATTAGATGTATGTCTTATCTCTAAGAGAAAAGCCGTTTTAAAATGGATTTTATTCATGATCCAGTTGTGTTGCAGTACTTGGTGCCTTCAGAGTACCTAATTCATTAATCTTGGAAGTCATCACATGGTGTTTTTACTCCTCATTTGACTTGGAATTATGGAACAAACCCAACTCCTTTACAAAGAGGAAGGAAATCTCTGCTCAGTGAGTCTTAAAATCTTTTTTTTCCTCTTTATTTCCTTTCTTTCTCTTCTTTTTACCCTGAGGGTTTGGTGATAAAGGTTGATGGTTGAAGAATTAATATTAATATCTCTTAATAAGTCTTGCAACTCCTATTAGAATGGGAGGATACAGTTCCCTATGCTCAGATTTAGTCTTCAGATGAAATTTCATGGTAAGTACCTTTCAACATCATTTTATATTATATTTATGTGTCACAAAGGTTCTGTGAAATATTATAATGAGAAAGATTTAATTTACAATGTGAGGCCAGCAATGGTCTTTCTAAAGAAATGACATTTGATTTGAGAGATGAAAGGTGATTTGGAGTTTTCTAGGGAAAGAATGGGAAGAGAAGGTTGACTGCACAGGGGAGTTGTAATGTGGGAGGAAAGAGTGATATGAATGGTAATTTGTAAAACTAACTCAGGCTGATAAATGGAAAAGGAATTTAAGCAATATGTCCAAATAGGAGGCTTTTCCAATCATCTAGATTAGAAGTATAAACAGTGTAGGTGCAATGGAGGTGAAGACAACCAGTTAGATTCAAGAAATATTTTACATGTAGAATTGAAGAGACATGCAATGGAAAGTATGTGGGATACAGAGAGGGAAGTATGTTAGGAATAACACCCAGATTTCACAATTCAGCAATGGATAGATTAAGTTGCCACTTACTGAGATAATCAAAATAGGAGGAAAACAGAAAGGGGAGGTTGTGGTAGATCAAGAATTTTGTTTGAAAGGGCTGTGAATCATACAAATGATGGATTTAGATGTATGGAGGAGAGACAGAGTTGTAGATTGTTACTTATCCCTGATGAGTCTGTGACCTCTCAATGAGTCCTTTACCCAGAGTCACAAATGCCAATCAAAGAAACCAGGTTCGGTAGAGTAGAACATGAACTTTATTCATTGATCAAGGAATGGAGAAGGGAGAGCTTGTGCTCTGAAAACACCTTCTACTCAAAGGAAGGGGAGTAAGGGAGTTTTAAGGGGTAGGAGGCAGACCTGTCACCAGGGCTCTAGGAAAGAGGTGGAGATTTCCAGGGGCAGCCTGGGGCAGATAGGGTATGTACACTCTTCCAGGCCTTTGTACATGGCAGAAATTGTGCCCAGTAGAGTACAAATTTGAGATCTTAGCATGGTAATGAAGCAAAGGTAACTTTCAGACACCTCTAGCTCTCATCTGTGCAGGCACGCTCCTGTGGTCAACTCAGAGTCATTTCAGGGCCATTGACCACAACAAATCTCTGAAATCACAGCTTCAAACATCTCTGTCAAATACCAGTGCTTTTGAAACAAACAGAGATAAATTAGGACAAATATCCTTTGGCTCTCAGGGGCTAATATGGGTGACAACATGAAAATTTGAGGCCATTAATACACCTGAGTAATTCTAGTACTTATTATTCGAGTTGAGGAGAGTTGGTAAAGGCAATTGAGAATGAACCATTAGAAGAAATGGAGGAAAACCAGGATAATGACATGGTGCTAAGATTACAAGACAGGAACAAAGCAGTGTTAATTGGACTTGGCAACGTTGAAATCAAGAGTGGTTTTATGGCGATGTCAGTGAAAAATTCATCAGTCAATCTAAGAAAGAAGTGGAAAATTTTATTCGAGCCAAATTCAGGACTATAATCCAGGAACAACATCTCAGAAAGCTCCAAGAACTGTTTTGCCCTTTCTAATGGCAATTCTAATGCCTATTCTAATGTACAGAGGGCTGTACATTAAATGATGTATTATTATTAACAGTTTACACAATCCAGATCTGCAAGTATGAAGTGGTGGGTCATCGTGACCCCTTACAAGATGAAGAAGGATTGTTACCTTTTAAGGAGTTGTCTTGTTGATGCTAGGAGAATGTTGTTCTTTATGGTTGAGCAGATATTTCTGCCAATGGGGAGGTCTGGTTGATGCATAATACAGGTACACAGTGCACAGTAGAGGGGAAACAGAAGGTCAAAAGGCAGAGAAAATTTTTTTATGTTTAAATTTTTCTTGGTATAAAATATGAATTTTATTTCACAGGGGGCTGATTGATTGAGTGGTGGAGAAGGAAACCAGTAGTCTTAAAGACTGGAGTTTTGGAAGCTGCACTGCTAACACCATGGCAACTTCTTTCTGATTCTTTCATTAAGGAAAATTATGAATTAAAAAGGAAACTCAGACACTTTATCAATGTATGGACTGGATTCATTGCGTGGGATAATATATCCTGAAGGATCAAGGACCATCTCCATTTTATACTTTCTCTTCTTTATTTTTAACTTTTAATTTTATATTGAAGTATCATTTTTTAACAATGTTGTGTTAGTTTCAGCTATACAGCAAAGTGATTCAGTTATATATGTATATATAAATACATATGTGTGTGTATATATATGTTTTTCTGATTTTTTTCTATACTTTCTTTAAATACAGGTGTATTTGTCAAAAAACATGTGCTAATTTTTGTTTCTCTTTGTATATAAGAAATTAGTGGGGGGCTGGAAAGGTAATACAGCTTGTCAAATGTATACTAAGTCCCAGTAAAAGTAAACTGGATATTTCTGGGTCTCATATCCATGTTGTCCCATTTGTCCAGCTATTTCTCAACTGTAGAAAAAAGCATATGCATCATTTATTCCCTTAATTTTCTCAGAAGGCTGAGTGGGAGCATTAAAGTGCCTAGCCTTCTCCAAGTTGATGAAGCACATTATATGACTTCAAGAAAAGCAAGCCACTGTCCTCCTCTCTAAACTAGGCCTTTGGATTATGGTCACCAATTACAACCAGATGGGTGTCCAAGAATTCAACTGAACTCTGACTCTATCAACCCAGAAATAGCATCAGTTTCCACAGGAAAGGGCTCAGCCCAAGACGGCCTTCCACTTCGGACCCAGTTGCAATCCCAGGTTGTTACCTGTACTTCTGATTGACTGGCTATACATCAGAGGTTCCCAGGACCCCCCTCTTTGGGTTTGATTAATTTCCTAGTGTGGTTCACAAAACTCAGGAAACCTGTTCACAGACTAGATTACCAGTTTATTACAGAGGATGTTAAAGGATAGAATCAACATCCAGATGAAGAATTACATAGGGTGAGGTTAAAATTAAAGGAGTTTCTGTCCTCATGGAAGTTGGGACCCACATGGTGACACATAGAAGTGTTCTGGTTCCCCAGCCTGGAAGCTCTTTAAACCCCATCCTTTGGGGTTGTTATGGAGGCTTCATTATATAGGCATGATTGATTAAATCATCAACCACTGGTGATTGATTCAACCTCTAGATTTTCTCCCCTCCCTGCAACCCAGGGGATGGAACTGAAAATTTCAATCCTCTATTCCTAGTTGGTTCCCTGGCAACTAGTACCCCTCTTTAGGTGCTTTCCCAAAGTTACCTCATTAGCATAAACACAATTTCGGTAAAAAGGGACTTTTATGAATAACAAAACACAAAATTTACTTTTATGGCTCTGAAGGATTTTCAGGAACTGAAGACAAGAGAACAAATATTATAACAAAGATGTTTTTAATGCTCTTATTACTTAGGAAATTCCAAGGGTTTTGCGAGCTTTGAGGCAGGAACCTGGGATGAAGATCAAATATATGACAAATATAATGTGGTTACCTGAATTACCAAATATGTATTCTTTTTTAATAGATCTTTATTGGAGTATAATTGCTTCACAATATTGTGTTCGTTTCTGCTGTACAACAAAGTGAATCAGCCTTATGCATACATATATCCCCATATACCCTCCCTCTTGAGCCTCACTCCCACCCTCCCTAACCCATGTCTCTAGGTCATTGCAAAGCACAAAGCTGATCTTCCTCTGCTATGATACTGCTTCCTACTAGCTAAATATTTTACATTCAGTAGTGTATACAAGTCAATGCTACTCTCACTTTGCCCCAGCTTCCCCCTACTTCAGGTCCTCAAGTCCATTCTCTATATCTACATCTTTATTCCTGCCCTGCCACTAGGTTCATCAGTACCATTTTTTCTTTTTTCTTTTTAGATTCAGTATATATGTGTTAGCGTACAGTATTTGTTTTTCTCTTTCTGACTTACTTCACTCTGAATGACAGACTCTAGGTCCAAACACCTCACTACAAATAACTCAATTTTGTTTCTTTTTATGGCTGAGTAATATTCCACTGTATATATGTGCCACATCTTCTTTATCTATTCACCTGTTGATGGACATTTAGGTTGCTTCCATGTCCTGGCTGCTGTAAATAGTGATGCAATGAACACTGTGGTACATGTCTCTTTTTGAATTTTGGTTTTCTCAGGGTATATGTCCAGTAGTGGGATTGCTGGGTTATATGGTAGTTCTATTTGTAGTTTTTTAAGGAACCTCCATACTGTTCTCCATAGTGGCTGTATTAATTTATGTTCCCACCAACAGTGCCAGAAGGTTCCTTTTTCACCACACCCTTTCCAGCATTTATTGTTTCTAGCTTTTTTCATAATGGCTATTCTGACCAGTGTGAGGTGATACCTCATTGTAGTTTTCGTTGGCATTTCTCTAATAATTAGTGATGTTGAGCATCTTTTCATATGTCTCTTGGCCATCTGCATATCTTCTTTAGGTGAAATGTCTATTTAGGTCTTCCGCCCATTTTTTAAATTAAATTGTTTGTTTTTCTGATATTGAACTCCATGAACTGTTTGTATATTTTGGAGATTAATCCTTTGTCTGTTGTTTCATTTGCAAATATTTTTTCCCATTCTAAGGGTTGTCATTTCATCTTGTTTATAGTTTCCTTTGCTGTGCAAAAGTTTTGAAGTTTAATTATGTCCCATTTGCTTATTTTTTATTTTATTTCCATTAATCTAGAAGGTGGGTCAAAAAAGATCTTGCTGTGGTTTTTGTCAAAGAGTGTTTTTCCTCTAAGAGTTTTATAGTGTCTGATCTTATATTTAGGTCTTTAACCCATTTGGAGTTTATTTTTGTGTATGGTGTTAGGGAGTGTTCTAATTTCATTCTTTTACATGTAGTTGTCCAGTTTTCCCAACACTATTTATCAAACAGTCTGTCTTTTCTGCATTGTATATTCTTGTCTCCTTTGTTGTAAATTAGGTGATGATATTTGCGTGGGTTTATCTCTAGGCTTTCTATCCTGTACCATTGATCTATATTTCTGTTTTTGTGCCAGTACCATACTGTCTTGATTACTGTAGCTTTGTAGTACAGTCTGACGTCAGGGAGCCTGATACCTCCAGCTCTGTTTTTCTTTCTCAAGATTGCTTTGGGTATTTGGGGTCTTTTGTGTTTTCATACGAATTATGAATTTTTTTGTTCTAGTTCTGTGAAGAATGCCATTGTTAGTCTGATAGGGATTACACTGAATCTGTAAGTTGCTTTGGGTAGTATCAACAATGTTGTTTTTTTCAGTCCAAGAACATTGTGTACTTCTCCATCTGTTTATGTCATCTTTGATTTTTTCATCAGTGTTTTATAGTTTTCTGACTACAAGCCTTTTGCCTCCTTAGGTAGATTTATCATAGGTATTTTATTCTTTTTGTTGCCATGGTAAATGGGATATTTCCTTAATTTCTCTTTCTGATTTTTTATTATTAATGTATAGGAATGCTAGAGACTTCTGTGCATTAATTTTGTATCCTGCAACCTCACCAAATTAATTGCTTAGTTCTATTAGTTTTCTGGTGGCATCTTTAGGATTTTCTATGTATGGTATCATGTCATCTGCAAACAGTGACAGTTTTACTTATCCTTTTCCAGTTTGTGTTCCTTTTATCTCTTTTTCTTCTCTGATTTCCATGGCTAGGACTTCCAAAACTATGTTGAATAATAGTGGTGAGAGTGGGCAACCTTGTATTTTTCCCAATCTTAGTGAAAAGATTTTCACCATTGTGTATGATGTTGTTGTGTGTTTGTAATATATGGCCTTTATTAGGTTGATATATGTTCCCTCTATGGCCATTTTCTGGAGAGTTTTTATCATAAATGGGTATTGAATTTTGTCAAAAGCTTTTTCTGAATCTATTGAAATGATCATATGGTTTTTATTCCTTAATTTGTTGATATGGTGTATCACATTGATTGATTTGCATATACTGAAGAATCCTTGCATCCCTGGGATAAGTCCCATTTGATCATGGTGTATGATCCTTTTAATATATTGCTCCACTTTGTTTGTTAGTGTTTTGTTCATGATTTTTGCATCTATATTCACCAGTTATATTGGTCTATAATTTTCTTTTTTTGTGATATAATTTTCTGGTCTTGGTATCAGGGTGATGGTGATTTTGTAGAATGAATTTGGGAGTGTTTCTCCCTCTGCGATTTTTTGGAAGAGTTTGAGAAGGATAGATGTTAGCCCTTCTCTAAATGTATGATAGAATTTGCCTGTGAAGTCATCTGGTCCTTGACTTTTGTTACTTGGAAGATTTTTCATTACAGTTTCAATTTCATTACTTGTGATAAGTCTGTTTATATTTTCTAATTCTTCCTGGTCCTGTCTTGGAAAATTGTACCTTTGCATTAATTGGTCCATTTCTTCATGGTTGTCCATTTTATTGGCATATACTTTTTTTTAGTAGTCTCTCATAATCCTTTGTATTTCTGTGGTGTCAGTTGTGATTTCTTGTTTTTTCTTTCTAATATTATTGATTTGGGTCCTCTCTCTTTTTTTCTTGATGAGTCTGGCTGTTTATCAATTTTCTTTATCTTCTGAAAGAATCATCTTTTAGTTTTATTGATCTTTGCTATTGTTTTCTTTGTTTCTATTTCATTTATTTCTGCTCTGATTTTTATGATTTCTCTCCTTCTACTGACTTTGGGTATTCTTTGTCCTTCTTTCTCTAGTTGCTTTAGGTGTAGGGTTAGATTTTTTTTTTTTGACATTTACCTTGTTTCTTCAGGTGAGATTGAATTGATATAAACTTCCCAGTTAGAACTGCTTTTCTTGCATCCCATAGATTTTGTGTTGTTGTGTTTCCATTTTCATTTCTTTTTCTTTTTTTGCATTTCAGATAAACAATTAATACTTTATACTATTATAACTATTCCTTTTCTTTAACATCGTTATTACAGTATAATTGCTTTACAATAGTGTGTTAGTTTTGGCTTTATAAAAAAGTGAATCAGTTATACATATACATATGTCCCCATGTCTCTTGCCTCTTGCATCTCCTTCCCTTCCACCCTCCCTATCCCATCCCTCTAGGTAGTCACAAAGCACGGAGCTAATCTCCTTCTGCTATGCGGCTACTTCCCGCTAGCTATCTATTTTACATTTGATAGGGCATATGTGTTGATGCCACTCTCTCACTTTGTCCCAGCTTACCATTACCCCTCCCCGTATCCTCAAGTCCACTCTCTAGTAGGTCTGCATCATTATTCCTGTCTTGCCCCTAGGTTCTTCTGACCATTTGTTTTTCCTATTTTTTTTTAGATTCATTATACATGTGTTAGCAGATGGTATTTCTTTTTCTCTTTCTGACTAACTTCACTCTCTATGACAGTCCCTAGGTCCATCCAACTCACTACAAATGATTCAATTTCATTCCTTTTTATGGCTGAGTAATATTCCATTGTATAGATGTGCCACATATTCTTTATCCATTCATCTGTTGGTGGACAATTAGGTTGCTTCCATGTCCTGGTTAATGTAAATAGAGCTGCAATGAGTATTTCAGTACATGACTCTCTATGAATTATGATTTTCTCAGGATACATGCCCAGTAGTGGTATTGTTGGGTGGTATGGTAGTTCTATTTATAGTTTTTTTAAGGAACATCCATAATGTTCTCTGTAGTGGCTGTAACAATTTACATTCCGACCAACAGTGCAAAATGGTTCCCTTTTCTCCGCACCCTTTCCAGCATTTATTGTTTGTAGATTTTTTGATGATGACCATTCTGACAAGTATGAGATGATATCTCATTGTAGTTTTGCTGTGCATTTCTCTAATGATTAATGATGTCGAGAACTCTTTCATGTGTTTCTTGGCAATCTGTATATCTTCTTTGGAAAATGTCTATTCAGGTATTCTGCCAAGTTTTGGATTGGGTTTTTTGTTTTTTTGATATTAAGCTGTATGAATTGCTTGTATGTTTTGGAGATTAATCCTTTGTCAGTTGCTTCATTTGCAAATATTTTCTCCCATTCAGAGGGTTGTCTTTTCATCTTGGTTATGGTTTCCTTTGCTGTGCAAAAGCTTTTAAGTTTCAGTAGGTCCCATTTGTTTATTTTTGTTTCTATTTTCATTTCTCAAGGAGGTGGGTCAAAAAGGTTCTTGCTGTGATTTATGTCATAGAGTGTTCTGCCTATGTTTTCCTCTAAGAGTTTGATGGTGTCTGGCTTTATATTTAGGTCTTTAATTCATTTAGAGGTTCTTTTTGTGTATGGTGTCAGGGAGTGTTCTAATTTCATTCTTTTACTTGTAGTTGTCCAGTTTTCCCAGCACCACTTATTGAAGAGGCTGTCTTTTCTGTACTGTATAGTCTTGCCTCCTTTATCAAAGATAAGGTGACCATATGTGTGTGGGTTTATCTCTGGGCTTTCTATCCTGTTCCATTGATCTATATTTCTGTTTTTGTTCCAGTACCATAATGTCTTGATTACTGTAACTTTCTAGTATAGTCTGAAGTCAGAGAGCCTGATTCTTCCAGCTCCATTTTTCATTCTCAAGACTGTTTTGGCTATTCAGCATCTTTTTTGTCTCCATACAAATTGTCAAAATTTTTGTTCTAGTTCTGTTAAAAATGCCAGTGGTAGTTTGATAGCGGTTGAATTAAATCTGTAGATTGCTTTGGATAGTATAGTCATTTTCACAATGTTGAAATTGTTGAATGTTCTTCCAATCAAAAACATGGTATATCTCTCCATCTATTTTGTATCATCTTTAATTTCTTTCATCAGTGTCTTATAATTTTCTGCATACAGGCCTTATTTCTCCTTAGGTAGGTTTACTCTTAGGTATTTTTTTTTGTTTTGTTTTTTGCAGTGGTAAATGGGAGTGTTTACTTAATTTCATTTTCATATTTTTTATCATTAGTGTATAGGAATGGCAGAGATTTCTGTGCATTAATTTTGCATCCTGCTACATTACCAAATTCATTGATGAGCTCTAGTAATTTTCTGGTAGCATCTTCAGGATTCTCTATGTATGTATCATGTCATCTGCAAACAGTGACAGCTTTACTTCTTCTTTTCCAATATGGATTCTTTTATTTCTTTTTCTTCTCTGATTGCTGTAGCTAAAACTTCCAAAACTATGGTGAATAATAGTGGTGATAGTGGGCAACTTTGTCTTGTTCCTGATCTTACTGCAAACAGTTTCAGTTTTTCACCACTGAGGACGATGATGGCTGTGGGTTTGTCAAATGTGGTCTTTATTATGTTGAGGAAATTTCCCTCTATGCCTACTTTCTGGAGGGTTTTTTTTCATAGATGGGTGTTGAGTTTTGTTGAATGTTTCTCTGCATCTATTGAGATGATCATATGGTTTTTCTCCTTCAATTTGTTAATATGGTGTATCACATTCATTGATTTGTGTATGTTGAAGAATCATTGCATTCCTGGAATAAACCCCACTTGATCATGGTGAATGATCCTTTTAATGTACTGTTGGATTCTGTTTACTAGTATTTTGTTGAGGATTTTTGCATGTATGTTCATCAGTGATATTGGCCTGTAGTTTTCTTTCTTTTTGATGTCTTTATATGGTTTTAGTATCAGAGTGATGGTGACCTCATAGAATGAGATTGGGAGTGTTCCTCCCTCTGCTATATTTTGGAAGAGTTTGAGAAGGATAGGTGTTAGCTCCCTGCTAAATGTCTGATATAATTCACCTGTGAAACCATCTGGTCCTGGGCTTTTGTTTGTTGGAAGATTTTTTATCACAGTTTCAATTTCAGCGCTTGTGATTGGTCTGTTCATATTTTCTATTTCTTCCTCTTTCAGTCTTGGAATGTTCTGCATTTCTAAGAATTTGTCCATTTCTTCCAGGTTGTCCATTTTATTGGCATATAGTTGCTTGTAGTAATCTCTCCTGAACCTTTGTATTTCGGCAATGTCAGTTGTTACTTCTCCTTTTTCATTTCTAATTCTATTGATTTGAGTCTTCTCCCTTTTTTTCTTGATAAATGTGGCTAGTGGTTTATCAATTTGTTTACCTTCTCAAAGTGCTAGCTTTTAGTTTTATTGATCTTTGATATCATTTCCTTCACTTCTTTTTCATTTTTTTCTGATTTGATCTTTATCATTTGTTTCCTTCTGCCAACTTTGGGGATTTTTTTTTCTTCTTTCTCTAATTGCTTCAGCTGTAAGGTTAGGTTGTTTATTTGAGATGTTTCTTCTTTCTTAAGGTAGGTTTGTATTGCTATAAGCTTCCCTCTTAGAACTGCTTTTTGTGCATCCCATAGGTTTTGCATCATTGTGTTTTCATTGTCATTTGTTTCTAAGTATTTTTTTAAATTTCTTCAGTGATCTCTTGGTTATTAAGTACTGTATTGTTTAGCCTCCTTGTGTTTTTTGTTTTGTTTTGTTTTGTTTTTTCCTGTAATTGGTATCTAGTCTCATAACTTTGTGGTAAGAAAAGATACTTGATATGATTTCAGTTTTCTTAAATTTACCAGGCTTGATTTTTGACCCATGATATGATTTATCCTGGATAATGTTCCATGAGCACTTGAGAAGAAAGTGTATTCTGTTGATTTTGGATAGAATGCCCTATAAATATCAATTAAGTCCATGTTGTTTAAATTATCACTTAAAGCTTCTGTTGCTTTAATTATTTTCATTTTGGATGATCTGTCCATTGGTGAAAGTGTGGTGTTAAAGTCCCCTATTGTGAATGTGTTACTGTTGATTTCCCCTTTTATGGCTGTTAGTATTAGCCTTATGTATTGAGGTGCCCTATGTTGGGTGCATAAATATTTACAATTGTTATATCTTCTTCTCGGATTGATCCCTTGATCATTATGTAGTGTTCTTCTTTGTCTCTTGTAATATTCTTTTTTGTAAAGTCTATTTTGTCTGATATGAGAATTGCTACTCCAGTTTTCTTTTGATTTCCATTTGCATAGAATATCTTTTTTCATCCTCTCACTTTCAGTCTGTTTGTGTCCCTAGGTCTGAAGTGTGTCTCATGTAGACAGCATATACACAGGTTTTGTATTTGTATCCATTCAGCCAGTCTATGTCTTTTGGTTGTAGCATTTAATCCATTTACATTAAATGTAATTATCCATATGTATTTTCCTATTACCATTTTCTTAATTGTTTAGGGTTTATTACTGTAGGTCTTTTCCTTCTCTTGTATTTCCTGCCTAGGGAAGTTCCTTTCCCATTTGTTTTAAAGCTGCTTTTGTTGTGCTGAATTCTCTTAGCTTTTGCTTGTCTGTAAAACTTTTAATTTCTCATTCAAACCTGAATGAGATCCTTGCTGGTTTGAGTAATCTTGTTTGTGGTTTTTCTCCTTCATCACAATAAGTATGTCCTGCCACTCCTGTCCTGCCACTCCTTTCTGGCTGACAGAGTTTCTGCTGAAATATCAGCTGTTAATCTTATGGTGATTCCCTTATTTGTTATTTGTTATTTTTCCCTTGATGCTTTTAATATTTTTTCTTTGTATTTAATTTTTGATAGTTTGATTGATATGTGTCTTGGCATGTTTCTCCTTGGATTTATCCTGTATGGGAATCTCTGTGCTTCCTGGGTTTGTATAACTATTTCCTTTCCCATATTAGGGAAGTTTTCATCTATAATCTCTTCAAATATTTTCTTAGTCCCTTTCTTTTCCTCTTCTTCTTCTGGGACCCTTATAATTCTAATGTTGGAACATTTAATGTTGTTCCAGAGGTCTATGAGACTGTCCTCAATTCTTTTCATTCTTTGTTCTTTATTGTGCTCTGCAGTAGTTATTTCCATTATATTATCTTCCAGGTCACTTATCCGTTCTTTTGCCTCAGTTTTTCTGCTATTGATCCCTTGTATAGAATTTTTAATTTCATTTATGTGTTGTTCATCACTCTTTCTTTGCTCTTTAGTTCTTCTACATCCTTGTTAAATGTTTCTTTTATTTTCTCAATTCTATTTCCAATATTTTGGATCACGTTTAGTATCATTATTCTGAATGCTTTATTAGGTAGACTGTCTAGTTCTTGTTCATTTGTTACGTCTGGTGGGTTTTTACCTTGATCCTTCATCTGCTGTGTTTTTCTCTGTCTTCTCATTTTGCTTACCTTACCGTTTTTGGTGTCTCCTTTTTGTAGCCTGCAGGTTTGTAGTTTCCGTTGTTTTTGGTGTCTGTCCCCAGTGGCTAAGGTAAGTTCAGTGGGTTGTGTAGTCTTCCTGGTGGAGGGGACTAGTGTCTGTGTTCTGGTGGATGAGGCTGGATCTTGTCTTTCTAGTGGGAATTTCCACATATGGTGGTGTGTTTTGGGGTGTCTGTGGGCTTATTATGATTTTAGGCAGCCTCTCTGCTAATGGATGGGGTTGTGTTCTTGTCTTGGTAGTTATTTGGCATAAGGTGTCCTGCACTGTTGCTTGCTGGTCATTGAGTAGAGCTGGGTGGTGGTGTTGAGATAGAGATCTCTCAGATATTTTCACCATTTGATATTACGTGGAGCTGGGAGGTCTTTTGTGGACCAGTGTCCTGAACTTGGCTCTCCAACCTCAGAGTCACAGCCATGATGCCTGGCTGGAGCACCAACAGCCTGTCCTCCACATGGCTCAGAATAAAAGGGAGAAAAAAAAAGAAAGAATAAAAATAAGAAGATAAAATAAAATAAAATAAAAACGTTATAAAAATAAAAAAAAGAAAAATTAATTATTGAGAAAACATTTTTTTAAGTAATAAAAAAAAAGGACAGACAGAACCCAGGACAAATGGTAAAACCAAAGCTATGCAGTCAAAATCACACAGAGAAGCATACACATACACACTCACAAAAAGAGAAAAAGAGAAAAAAAATAAAAATATGTATCATTGCTTTCAAAATCCACCTCCTCAATTTGGGATGATTTGTTGTCTCTTCAGGTATTCCACAGCAGCAGGGTACATCAAGTTGATTTAGGTGGTTTAATCCACTGCTCCTGAGGCTGCTGGGAAAAATTTACCTTTCTCTTCTTTTTTCGCACAGCTCCCAGGGTTCAGCTTTGGATTTGGAACCACCTCTCAGTGTATATTGTCTGAGGTTGTCTGTTCTTTGCTCATACATTACAGGGTTAAAGGAGAAGCTGATTCGGGGCTCTGTCTTGCTCAGGTCAGGGGGAGGGAGGGGTATGGATGTAGGGCAAATCTGAGCCAGCAGGGGCCTGTGTGATGTTGCACCAGCCCAAGGCGTGCCTTGTGTTCTTCCAGGAAAGTCGTCCCTGGATCACTGGACCCTGGCAGTGGCCGGCTGCACAGGCTCCCGGGAGAGGAGGTGTGGAGTGTGACCTATGCTTGCTCACAGGCTTCATGTTGGCTGCAGTAGCAGCCTTAGTGTCTCATGTCTGTCTCTGGTGTCCGGTTTATAGCCTGGGCTCACACCCATCTCTGTAGCTCCTTTAGGCGGTGCTCTTAATCCCCTCTCCTTGGGCACCAGGAATCAAAGAGGCGAGAAAAAGTCTCTTGTCTCTTCAGCAGTTCCAGAACTTTTCCCGGACACCATCCTGGTTAGACATGGCACACTATCCCCTTTCAGGCTGTGTTCTCACAGCCAAGCTCAGTCCTCTCCCTGGGATCTGACCGAATCCCAAGCCTCAGCATCCAGCTCCCACCCATCCTGGTGGCTGAGCAGACCAGCCTCTCAGGCTGGTACGGGCTGGTTGGCACCGCTCCTCTGTGGTGGAATATCTCTGCTTTGCCCTCCTCACCCCTGTTGCTGCGCTCTCCTCCCTGGCTCCATAGCTTACCCCTTCTGCCACCTGTAGTCTCCATCTGCAAAGGGTTTCCTAGTGTGTGGAAACCTTTCCTCCTTCACAGCTCCCTCCCACTGGTTTAGGTCCATTCCCTATTCTTTTGTCTCTGTTTTTCCTTTTTTTTGCCCAAACCAGATATGTGGGGAGTTTCTTACCTTTTGGGAGTCTGATGTCTTCTTCCAGTGTTCAGTAGGTGTTCTGTAGGAGTTGTTGCACATGTAAATGTATTTCTGATGTATTTGTCGGGAGGAAAGTATTCTCCATGTCTTACTCTTCTGCCATCTTGAAGCTCCTCCTCATTTGTTTCTTTGTATTTTTTAATTCTTCTTTGATTTTTTTCAGTGATCTCTTGGTTATTTAGCAGTGCACTATTTAGCCTCCATATATTTGTGGTTTTTACAGTTTTTTACCTGTAATTCATTTCCAATCCCATAACATTGTGGTCAGAAAAGATGCTTGATATGAATTCAATTTTGTAAAATTTTGTGAGGCTTGATCTGTGATGCAAGACGTGATCTATCCTGGAGTATGCTCCATGTGCACTTGAGAAGAAAGTGTATTCTGCCACTTTCAAGTGGAATGTTCTATAAATATCAATTAAATCTATCTGGTCTATTGTGTCATTTAAAGCTTCTGTTTCCTATTTATTCTCTGTTTGGATTATTTGCCCATTGTTGTAAATGAGGAGTTAAAGTCCTCTACAATTATTGTGTTACTGTCAATTTCCCCTTTCATTGCTCTTAACATTTGCCTTATAAATCGAGGTGCTCCTATGTTGGGTGCATAATCAATTATAATTGTTTTATTTTCTTCCTGGATTAATCTCTTGATCATTATGTAGTATCCGTCCTTAACTCTTGTAACAATTTATTTTAAAGTTTATTTTATCTGATACAAATACTGCTACTCCAGCTTTCTTTTGATTTCCGTTTGCATGGAATAATTTTTACATCCCTTCACTTTCAGTCTATATGTGTCCCTAGGTCTGAAGTGGGTCTTTCGTAGACAGCATATATATGGGTCTTGACTTTGTATCCATTCTGCCAGTCTGTGTCTTTTGGGTGGGGTATTTAATCCATTTATATTCAAAGATTATCAATATGGATGTTCCTGTTACCAGTTTCTTAATAGTTTTAGGTTTGTTTTTGTGGTTCTTTTTCTTCTCTTGTGTTTCCTCCCTAAAGAACTTTGTTTCACATTTGTTGTAAAGATGGTTTCTTGGTGTTTAATTCTCTTAGCTTTTGCTTGTCTGAAAAGCTTTTGATTTCTCTATCAAATGTGAATGATATCTTTGCCAGGTAGAGTCATCTTGGTTGTAGGTTTTTCTCTTTCATCATTTAAAATATAACCTGTCACTACCATATGGCCTGCAGAGTTTCTGCTGAAAAATCAGCTGATAACATTATGGGAATTCTTTTGTATGTTATTTTTTGTTTTTCCCTTGCTGCTTTTAATAACTTTTCTTTGAATTTAATTTTTATTAGTTTGATTAATATTGTGTCTTGGTTTGTTTCTCCTAGGGTTTATCCTGTATGGGACTCTCTGTGCTTGCTGGACTTGGGTGACTATTTTCTTTACCACATTAGGGAAATTTTCCAGTATGGTCTCTTCAAATATTTTTGTAGACCCTTTCTTTTTCCCTTCTTCTGGGCCCCCTACAATTCAAATGTTGGTGCATTTAGTGTTGTCCCAGAGGTGTCTGAGATTGTCCTCAATTATTTTCATTCTTTTCTCTTTATTCTGATCCTTGGCAGATGTTTCCATCATTTGGTCTTCCAGCTCACTTATTCGTTCTTCTGTCTTAGTTATTCTGTTATTGATTCCATCTAGTGTTTTTCTTTTAACATCTTCATTGGAGTATAATTGCTTTACAATGGTGCATTAGTTTCTGCTTTATAACAAAGTGAATCAGCTATACATATACATATATCCCCATATCTCCTCCTTCTTGTGTTTCCCTCCCACCTTCCCTATCCCACCACTCTGGGTGGTTAAAAGGCACGGAGCTGATCTCCCTGTGCTATGTGGCTGCTTCCCTCTACTATCTATTTTATATCTGGTAGTATATATATGTCCATGCCACTCTCTCACTTTGTCCCAGTTTAACCTTCCTCCTCCCTGTGTCCTCATGTCCATTATCTAGGTCTGTGTCATTATTCCTGGTTGCCCCTAGATTCTTCAGAACCTTTTTTTTTTCTTTTTATTTAGATTCCATATATATGTGTTAGCATATGCTATTTGTTTTTCTCTTTCCAACATACATCACTCTGTATGACACACTCTAGATCCATCCAAATCACTACAAATAACTGTTTTGTTTCGTCTTATGGCTGAGTAATATTCCATTGTATACATGTGCCTTATCTTCTTTATCCATTCATATGTCAATGGACACTTAGGTTGCTCCATGTCCTCGCTATTGTAAATAGAGCTGCAATGAACATTGTGGTACATGACACTTTTTGACTTATGGGTTCCTCAGGGAATATGCCCAGTAGTGCGGTTGCCATGCCATATGATAGTTCAATCTTTAGCTTTTAACATAACTTCCATACTGCTATCCAGAGTGGCTGCATCAATTTACATTCCCACCAACAGTACAAGAGGGTTCCCTTTCCTCCACATCCTATCCAGAATTTATTGTTATAGATTTTTTGATGATGGCCGTTTTGACTGCTGTGAGGTGATACCTCATTGTAGTTTTGATTTACATTTCTCTAATGATTAGTGATGTTGAGCCTCCTTTCATGTATTTGTTGGCAATCTGTATATCTTCTTTGGAGAAATGTCTATTTAGGTTTTCTGCCCAGTTTTTGGATAGGGTTATTTGTTTTTTTGATATTGAGTTGCATGAGTTGCTTGTAAATTTTGTAGATTAATCTTTTGTCAGTTACTTCATTTGCAAATATTTTCTGCCTTTCTGAGGGTTGTGTTTTCATTTTCTTTATGTTTTCTTTTGCTTCACAAAAGGTTTTAAGTGTCATTATATCACATTTGTTTATTTTTGTTTTTATTTCCATTTCTCTAGGAGGTGGGTCAAAGATGATCTTGCTGTGATTTATGTCATAGAGTGTTCTACCTATGTTTTCCTCTAAGAGTTTTATAAGATCTGGTCTTACATTTAGGTCTTTAATCCATTTTTAGTTTATTTTTGTGTATTGTTTTAGGGAGTGTTCTAATTTCATTTTTTTACATGTAGCTGTCCTGTTTTCCCAGCACCACTTATTGAAGAGGCTGTCTTTTCTCCATTGAATATTCTTGTCTCCTTTATCAAAGATAAGTTGACCATATGTGCGAGGGTTTAACTCTGGGCTTTCTATCCTGTTCCTTTATCTATATTTCTTTTTCGTGTCAGTACCGTACTGTCTTGATTACTGTAGCTTTGTAATATAGTCTGAAGTTAGGAAACCTGATTCCAGCAGCTCTGTTTTTCTTTCTCAAGATTGATTTGGCTTTTCGGGGTCTTTTTTGCTCCCATACAAATTGTGAAATTTTTTGTTCTAGTACTGTGAAAAATGTCATTGTTAGTTTGATAGAGATTGCATCGGATCTGTAGATTGCTGTGGGTAGTATAGTTATTTTCAAAATGTTGATTCTTCCAATGCAAGAACATGGTATATCTCTGCATCTGTTTGTATCATCTTTAATTTCTTTCATCAGTGTCTTGTAGTTTTCTGCATACAGGTCTTTTGTTTCCTTAAGTAGGTTTATCCCTAGGTGTTTTATTCTTTGTGTTGCAATGGCAAATGGGAGTGTTTCCTTAATTTCTCTTTCAGATTTTTCATTATTAGTGCATTGGTATGCAAGAGATTTCTGGGCATTAATTTTGTATCCTGCTACTTAACCTAATTCACTGATTAGCTCTAGTAGTTTTCTGGTAGCATCTTTAGGATTCTGTATGCATAATATCATGTCATCTGCAAACAGTGACAGCTTTACATCTTCTTTTCCGATTTGGATTCCTTTTATTTCTTTTCCTTGTCTGATTTTTGTGGCTAAAAGTTCCAAAACTATGTTGAATAATAGTGATGAGAGTGGGCAACCTTGTCTTGTTCCTGATCTTAGGGGAAATGTTTTCAGTTTTTCACCATTGAGACCACTGTTGGCTGTGGATTTGTCATATATGGCCTTTATTATGTTGAGGTAATTTCCCTCTATGCCTGCTTTCTGGAGGGCTTTTTTTTTTTTTATAAATGGGTGTTGAATTTTGTTGAAAGCTTTTTCTGTATCTGAGATGATCATATGGTTTTTCTCCTTCAATTTGTTAATATGGTTTATCACACTGATTGATTTGTGTACACTGAAGCATCCTTGCATTCCTGTAATAAACCCCACTTTATCATGGTGTATGATCCTTTTAATGTGCTGTTGGATTCTGTTTGCTAGTATTTTGTCGAGATTTTTGCATCTCTGTTCATCAGTGATATTGGCCTGTAGTTTTCTTTCTTTGTGACATCTTTTTCTGGTTTTGGTATCAGGTGATGGTGGTCTCGTAGAATAAGTTCGGTAGTGTTCCTCCCTCTGCTATATTTTGGAAGAGTTTGAGAAGGATAGGTGTTAGCTCCCACCTAAATGTTTGATAGAATTTGCATGTGAAGCCATCTGGTCCTGGGCTTTTGTTTGTTGGAAGATTTTTAATAACAGTTTCAATTTCAATGCTTGTGATTGGTCTGTTCATATTTTCTTTCTTCCTCTTTCAGTTTTGGAATATTCTGCATTTCTAAGAATTTGTCCATTTCTTCCAGTTTGTCCATTTTATTGGCATATAGTTGCTTGTAGTAATCTCTCCTGAACCTTTGTATTTCGGCAGTGTCAGTTGTTACTTCCCCTTTTTCATTTCCACTTCTATTCATTTGAATCTTCTCCCTTTCTTTTCTTGATTAGCCTGGCTTATGGTTTATCAATTTTGTTTATCTTCTTAAAGAACCATCTTTTAGTTTTATTGATCTTTGCTACTGTTTCCCTCAGTTCTTTTTCATTTGTTTCTTATCTTATCTCAATGATTTCTTTCCTTCTGTTAACTTTGGAGTTTTTTGTTCTTCTTTCTCTAATTATTTTATGTGTAAGTTTAGGTTGTTTATTTGAGATGTTTCTTGTTTCTTGAGGTAGGATTGATTTTTGCTCTAAACTTTCCTCTTAGAACTGCTTTTGCTGCCTCCCATAGGTTTTGGTTTGTCATGTTTTCATTGTCATTTGTTTCTAGGTATTTTTTGATTTCTTTAGTGATCTCTTGGTTATTTCGTAGTGTATTGTTTAGCCTCCATGTGCTTTTATTTTTTACAGTTTTATTCCTGTAATTGATAACGTCTCATAGCGTTGTTGTCGGAAATGTTACTTGACACTATTTCAATGTTCTTAAATTTACCAAGGCTTGATCTGTGACCCAAGATATGGTTTTTCCTGGAGAATGTTCCATGAGCACTTGAGAAGAAAGTATACTCTCTTGTTTTTCGATGGAATGTGCTATAAATATCAATTAAGTCCTTCTTGTTTACTGTATCACTTAAAGCCTGTGCTTCCTTATTTATTTTCATTTTGGGTGATCTTTTCGTTGGTGAACATGGGGTGTTAAAGTCCCCTACTATGATGGTGTTACTGTCAATTTCCCCTTTTATGGCTGTTAGCATTTGTCTTATGTATTGTGGTGCTTCTATGTTGGTTGCATAAATATTTATAATTTTTATATCTTCTTCTTTGTTTGATCCCTTGATCATTTTTCAGTGTCCTTCTTTGTCTCTTGTAATAGTCTTTATTTTAAAGTCTATTTTGTCTGAATGAGAATTGCTACTCAATCTTTCTTTTGAATTCCATTTTCATGGAATATCTTTTTCCATCCCCTCACTTTCAGTCTGTATGTGTCCTTAGGTCTGATGTGGGTGTCTTGTAGACTGCACATATATGGGTCTTGTTTTTTTATCTATTCAGCCAGTCTGTGTCTTTTGTTTTGGGACATTTAGTCTATTTATATTCAAGATTATTATTGATATGTATGTTCCTATTACCATTTTCTTTAATTGTTTTGGGTTTGTTTTTGTAGGTCTTTTTTTTTTCTCTTTTGTTTTCTGCCTAGAGAAATTTCTTTAGCATTTGTTGTAAAGCTGGTTTGTTGGTACTGAATTCTATTATCTTTTGCTTGTCTGAAAAGCTTTTGATTTCTCCATCAAATCTGAATGTGTTCATTACTGGATAGAGTAATATTGTTTGTAGGTTTTTCTCTTTCATCACTTTAATTATATCCTGCCACTCCTTTCTGACCTGTTGAATTTCTGCTGAAAAATCAACTGATAACCTTATGGGAATTCCTTTGTATGTTATTTTTGGTTTTTTCCTGTCTGCTTTTAATATTTTTTCTTTGAATTTAATATTTGTTAGTTTGATTAATATTTTGTCTTGTTGTATTTCTCCTAGGGTTTATCCTGTATGGAATCCTCTGTGCTTCCTGGACTTGGGTGACTATTTCCTTTCCCATGTAGGGAAGTTTTCCAGTATAATCTCTTCAAATATTTTCTGATACCCATTCTTTTTCTCTTCTTCTTTTGGGACCCATATAATTCGAATGTTGGTGCATTTAGTGTTGTCCCAGAGGTCTCTGAGATTGTCTTCGATTCTTTTCATTCTTTTCTCTTCTTTCTGCTCTTCAGCAGATATTTCTAACATTTGGTCTTCCAGCTCACTTATTCGTTCTTCTGCCTCAGTCATTCTGTTATTGATTCCTTTAGTGTATTTTTCATTCCAGTTATTGTGTTGTTCTTCTCTGTTTGTTTGTTCTTTAGTACTTCTTGATCTTTGTTTAACATTTCTTGTATTTTCTGAATCCATGCTTCCATTATATTTCCAAGATTCTGGATCATCTTTACTATCATTTCTCTGAATTCTTTTTCAGGTAGATTACTTATTTCCTCTTCCTATTTATTTGATCTTTTAGCTTTTTCTCTTGCTCCTTCATCTGTGATATATTTTTTTGCTGTCTCATTTATTTTTTCCTTTTTTTTTTTTATGAGTTGGATTGTGGTCCTGTATTACTGGTTGTTTGGTCTGAGGCTTCCAAAACAAATTTGTAGGCTTTTGGTTACAGCTAGGTCTTGGTGCTTAGATGAGGGCCTCTGGGAGACTTCCTTCTGATGAATATTCCTTTGGGTCTGAGGTTATCTGTTAGTAAAGTGGTTCAGACTCAGAACTTCCACTGAAGGAGCTCTGGCACAATCCCCAGCTCTTGAACCAAGATCCTGAAAGTCATGCAGGGCAGGAAGAAAAAAAAAAGAACAATATAAAAACAAAAAATAAAATTAAACTAGGAAACCAAGAGCTATGATAGAAAAAAATATAAAAATAAAAATATAGATGAAACAAAAACCATAAGGTAAAATAGAACCACAACAGTCTCAAATATGTATTCTTTACAAATCACAGTACAGGATTAGGAAACAGCTCCTGCGTAGTTGCAGTTGAATGGATGGTCATTGTTTTGAAGTATGACAGGGTCACACAAGAAATTAACTACACAAGATAAAAAAAATAAAATCAAAATATTTCTATAGAAGACTAGTTAATGTACAAAACTGAGTCAGTAATAAAACCATGTTTTCCCAATATCTCTGTTCTAAAACATTGATGAATGATAGTGCTGGCACAGAAATGTGATTGAAGTTGTGGAAAAAACTAAGGTATATTTTATATTTATGGTTCTTTTATGTTTTTACAAGTCTAAACAGGTGTCAAGAAACAGTTTTATGTTTTGTCTTATCCTTTCTTATTTGGTAGACTTACTATGATTGTTCTATGTCCCCAAATATTTATTTTAATTGCTTTGATGGAGTAGTTATGTAATGTGTCTAGTTTTAAATATAAGTTGCACTAGACAGTTGACCAGATAAACTGTGGAGTTAAATGATTTCCCAGTTAATTTATTTCCTGCAATTACCCTTTGGTTTCTTCTTGTTGACTTAGTCTAAGGTACCTTATTGTCTGCCACTTCTACCTCTTTTTCAAGAAGTCTCGTGTGAAAATAAGTCTGTCCAAATGTGCTCATACAGAGGCTTTGGAAGTAGCTAGATTGTGGTCTTCTACTCTTTACTATCTGAGGGATCTCAGTCAAGTTAATTAATCTAAAATTTTCTTTTTCTTAACCTGTAAAATGGAGATTGTAATAGCCCTAGATACTTCAACAGATTGTTGTGAAAATTTAATGATTTGTAAGAAAACAGTTTATAAAACATAAAGGAATTAGAATATTAGTTATTATTTTTAAAGGAAATAAATTTCTCATGGTAAAGTGTAGAGCATATGATGAAGGACATGAAACTGTTCATCAGCTTGATCAGTGTTTGAACACAGTCTGCATCAGTTACAAGTTGGGTGAACCATGACAAGTTACTTAATGTCTTTGCAACTCCTTTTTATCATGTGAATTTGTATATCAACATCTTCCCTATAAGGCTATTAAGATGTTTAAATGAAATTATGAATGAAAAGTGTCTAATTCCAATTACTATGTGCACATATTATATTCTGCATCAAAGTAATATATCTTGGCCCCCTTGTGGAGGAAAAGAAGGTAACCCACTATGTCTTCCAGCATATTAAACAACACTTCCTTGATTCTAGGACATGGTTCCGTTGGAGACAATTTATCTCTATTGTCCTAAAAGGAGAAAAATATCATACTTTTGTTCTACTAGTACTGGTATTACTATTGTTTGCCAAGGGTGCCTTTATTCTAAAGAAGATCTCTTTAAAGAGATACTGTGCCTTAAATAATGTAAAAGAATCACAAACATTCTATAGGAAGTTAATCAGTGAGATAAATTTAGAAAGGAAAATTTTGCCATGTTCCTCAAATAACATGTCTGGTACTTTATTTACATATAAGGATGATCATCTTAAATGAACAGGTATGTATGCATTAGAGTATCATTTCACACAACATTTTTTTCCCCTCTGCTATACCAGGAAAAGTGACAGGGAGTCAATCTGGCTAAAATCACTGATAAGGCATGGAAATTATCCCCTCAATCCTTCGACCACCAACATCACCCCTAAAAGCAAAACAAAAGAAAAATAGAGTATTTTTTCCTCCGGGGAATGACTCTGTTAGAGGCAATCCAATCCTCTTCAGCAAAGGACATTAAATTTTTTTGATTAAGAGTTACTGGGAAGAGATTAATTAACTTGGAAAACAATCTTCTAAGACTCTCTTGGAGCAGGGTGTGGAACATTCTATTGCTAGGATGCAAATGGAAACACACCTATTAATTTTCTTGGTCTGAAAAGGAAAGCAGTCAACTCTATCCTGGTTGAGTTTTTAGAGTCTGGAGAGGTGTAGAATCATGTAGGTTCTTCAAGGGCAAATGCTCAATCTAATCTAACTCAGTACCTATGAGGAGAATGGCTTTGTGCTTAACAAGTGTACACTGAACTTAGTTACTGTAAAATGCAGCAGGGATAGGTGGGTGAGCAGACACTCAGGGAGAATAGTCCCCATATAATAACAGCCTATAATGTACATGCCAGTATATCCTGGGAGCCAGGCCAGAAAGACTTGGCTGCAACTTTTATCAACCAGCAGGTCAGGTGTTGGAGGACCAGCATTCTATAGTGACACCATGTGGTTATGGATCTTCTCTCAATTTGGCAAGTGAGCTCTCTAGACCATTTTAATTTAATTTGACAAAAAAATAAGACATTATTAAAAATCTGCACCTGAAAGCTGTAAAGCAGTGCTTACCAGTTTCCAAGATATTCAACTATTTAGGACAAGGCGTTAGTTGCTTGGGTGTTCTAGCTTACCCATCATAAAATTTTCTCATGCCATGGAACTTCATTATCATCCTAAAGAGGTAAAACTAGCTTTCATATTTATGCATTTTTTTTTTCAAACACGGAATTTGGAATGACTAAACTGTACTGTTCAGGTGGGCATTATTAATTATCATGTAAATAAGTAGTGATTTTTATTTAACCTCAATAGGAGCATCTTCTAAAACTACACAACATATGTACAATTTGACCAATCCCTCAAATATGGACACATAAATTCTAGGAAGAACACTAGGCATAACCATATCATATGTCTGAAGAGAGACAAAAAGATAGGAAAAGCAAGTTTCTCCTTCAGCTGTTTAAATAAACAAAGCGGAAACGTTCACAGCAACAAACTTCTGTGTTTTCCTCTCAGCAACTACAAATTATTGAGGAACTGAACTGGTATTAAAAACCTGTATCAACTGATGCTACAGCTTACTCTTTAAATAAAGTGTTATAGGCTGTTCAGGAAGGGACCTGATGAGAGTCCAGTCACATAGCAAGTCAGGTAGATCTGTCCTTATTCAAAGATAAGTAAACAGGAGAAAAATGAGATTAAATTAAAAAGTTGCTGATATATATATATATATATATATATATATATATATATATATATATATATATATTCAGAGCATGTGAGAGCATATTTTATAGCATTTTACCAGTGAAACAAAAATAAAAATCAAAATGGAATTAATATTGCTAAGAATGCTCTCTAAAATGGAGCTAGGACACCATTAAGAAAGTGTGACTTATGCATGTCTCAGCCTGGATGGAATTGGATCTTTTGACCACTTATTGTTCTAATGAAGTCATCCAGAATATCTGTCAGAAACAGAAGATACTTATTGGACCTTACCTTAAAATAACTAGTAACAGCCTATCTACGTAACAGACACTTACCCTAAAATAACTCGTGATTCCTTAAGGACAAATATTTCCTGACTACAGTCAGAGTCAATCACATTTTTCCCCAGGCAACTTTTAACAAACTGATGGCTTTTTGTCTGTATAACTCCCAATCCTTTCTCTTCCCTGGAACACTCTTTCAGTTCTACCTGAATCTATGTTTTCTGAACTGCAATTCTTAAGAGCCCAAATAAACTATTTTCTTATTTGCAGCCTTCTGCATTGTATTTCACCATCACACCACACAAATAGTTGGGAAAAAAATTTTCATTCTCAAGACAATTAATGAAAATAACACACCCATGTTATAACCACATATCTATCGATGAAGAGATAAACAAATGTCGTATATACATACGATGGTATACTATTTATCTTTCAAAAGGAAGAAAGTTCTGATACATGCTACAACATGGATGGACCTTGAAGAGATTATGCTAAGTGAAATCAGCCAGTCACAAAAAGCCAAATGATTCCATTTATTCCATTTATTTGAGGTACCTGGAGGAGTCAAATTCATAGAAGCAGAAAGCAAAAAAGTGGTTGCTAGGGAATGGAGAGAGGTGGGAATTGTAAAGTTGTTGTTTAAATGAGCAACGAGTCTCAGCTTTCCAAGATAAATAATTTCTGGAGATTGGTTGTACAAAAATGTGAATATACATAACACTATTGAATTGTACCCTTAAAGGTGGTAAATTTTAACATACATTTTTTAACAAAATTAAAAATATATTTTAGGACTTCCCTGGTGGCACAGTGGTTAGGAATCCACCTACCAATGCAGGGAACACTGGTTCGAGCCCGGGTCTGGGAAGATCCCACATGCCTCAGAGCAGCTAAGCTCATGTGCCACAACGACTGAGCCCATGTGCCACAACGACTGAAGCCTGCATGTCTAGAGCTCGTGCTCCACAACAGGAGAAGTCATCACAAAGAGAAGCCTGCACACTGAAACAAAGAGTAGCCCCCACTCACCGCAACTACAGAAAGCCTGCACACACCAATGAAGACCCAATGCAGCAAAAAATAAATAAATAAATCAGTAAATTTATAAACATATATATATTAAAAATAGAATTAATGAAAATAAGAGGATATGATAACATATTGCAGAAATAACTATCAATGTTAAGAAGAAAATTTGAAGAAATGGTGCTACAACAGAATTTATTCTGTTTTTTTATTAAGTTATTTTCTCCACTTCAGTTTCTTCTTCCATTGAAGGTGCTTGACAATTCCTATCCTTTAGAGTTATGATGATGAAAAAATGTACTTGAATCTAGTATAGGATCAGAAAGACATGAAGTGCCAATGAATAGAGCTGTTTTAATCATTTTCATTTTTTATTTCAGATATATGACCATCATTATCATATCATACAGAGTATGATATTATACTGTCATAAAAATCCTCTGTGCTCCATCTATTCATCTTTCCCCACCCTCCTTAACTCCTGGCAACCACTGATCATTTTACTGTCTCCATAGATTTACCTTTTCCAGAATGTCATACAGTTGGAATCATACAGAATATAGCCTTTTAAGATTGGATTCTTTCACTTAATGATGTGCATTTAAGTTTCCTCCATGTCTTTTCATGGCTTAATAGCTTATTTCTTTTTCGTGCTGGATGATATACCATTGCCTGGGTGTACCATAGCTTATTTATTCATTCACCTACTGAAGGACATCTTGGTTGCTTCCGAGTTTGGGCAATTATGTATAAACATGTGTGGCATGTTTTTGTGTGGACATGTTTCCAATTTCTTTGGGTAAATACCAAGGAGAGGGATTGCTGGACCTCATGGTATAGATGTTTAACTTTTAAGAAGCTACCAAACTGTTTTCCAAAAGAACTGTACCATACCATTTTACTTTCCCAGTAGCAACAAGTGAGAGTTCTTGCTGCTCTACATCCTTGCCTGCATTTGGGTTTGTCAGTGTTCTGGAAATTGGCCATTCTAATAGGTGGGTAGGAGTATCTCATTGTTGTTTTGCTTTTTATTTCCCTGTGGAATATCTTTTCATATGCTCATCTACCATCTCTAGATCTTCTTTGGTGAGGTGTCAAAGTTTTGGCCCATTTTTTAATCGGATTGTTTGTTTTTGCCAACCTCTTTTTATCTTTTATAATTTTCACAACAAACCTGTCAGTTAGGGATTAAAATTATTTTTTTCAAATGTTAAATATTTTTCCTAGAACCACTGGGGTCTGAGTCCTTTTGACCCTTGATGTTTTGAATCTAAACCCAAAATTCTTTGTCCTATGCCCTGATGACTCTTAGAAGAAATTGACCATCAAAAGTGCCTTGAATAGTACAATGAAGATTGGCCCAATCTTTGCAAATTCTTGTTCTGATGTTTCACCCTCCATATGCCATGGATAAATTTTTGTCTACTAGAAACCATGTGGCTCCAAGTAGAGTTTAATGATCCTTCTGCTCAGACTAGTGAGCACAAACATGCATACTGTGCTCTAAAATGATGTCACTGGGAGTCAGGCTGGAGTTCAGTGCTTCCAGCAGGGGAAGCAAAACAGCTGTTGCAATGCCTGCAGCTAGGGACAGTGAAACAGAGTTATAAGGGCTGTCACTGAGAGTCCCACGAGCTCTGCTTTCATGGCCTTCTTTCCCACACTGTGCCTCCTTATCTCAGAGGTTGTGTTATGACGATGACTCTATTTCTAGTGAGCAGAAAGAGCATAAGGGAGATTATTGTATGAAGCACTAAAGGTATATATACCTTATCCCTATATCCCTATATACTTATCCCTATATCCCTTCTAGCATTTCAAAAAAATTGAGTTTCAACCATTCTGATTCTTTAAAAATAATCCAGAAGGGCCTCCCTGGTGGCGCAAGTGGTTGAGAGTCCGCCTGCCGATGCAGGGGATACAGGTTCGTGCCCCGGTCTGGGAGGATCCCATATGCCGCGGAGCGGCTGGGCCCGTGAGCCATGGCCGCTGAGCCTGCGCGTCCGGAGCCTGCGCGTCCGGAGCCTGTGCTCCGCAACGGGGGAGGCCACAACAGTGAGAGGCCCGCATACCGCAAAAAATAATAATAATAATAATAATAATAATAATAATCCAGGGATTTAGAAAGTCTGAAAACAGAGTTGTGCTCAAGTTAACAGTATGATACACAAAGTCCTCAATTTATCACAAAACATAGCAAGAGGTCAGGGCATATTCTCACCTCCGAAGTATACATTTGGATCTACCAAAGATAGTTTACGGTTGGGGATTTTGAAGTGTCTGGTGTCACAGAATCCTTACATTAAAAACAAAAAAAGCAAGAGAGAAAACTTTTAGAAAGAAACTTGATCTTCTATAGGCCAGTGAATGACAGTTTAATATTTTGTGTAAAATAATATGCAATAAAACAAATTCATAGTATTTTGCAATAAAAAAATGTGATAGGCAATTCTCTTATTAAGGATAAGAATAATGAGAAAATATCCATGTAGTAGGTTAGAATGAATTACTGAGGAACGTTAGTCAATGTAAGTTTTATGCAATTAATATTCATCAGTGTTTTTTCTCTTGATAAGGCACTGTTTAAATTGTTGCTTTTATATGTGGCTCCTTATGACATTTCAGATTCAATGTACAAAAATGTTGTAGAGAAAAAAGTGTAATTTTATATAGATGGAAAAAGAAAAAATAAGAAATATTCTGATTAAAAACTTAGGCATTTATTAAAAATAATTTTATTTTAACAAAAGACATGGATCCTCATTGCACTAGTAAAATACCACCATGTTTTCAGAAAATACTTCTTAAAAAACTTGGTTATAGGTGAACACAATAAGTATGGAGCAGGTAATAAAAATTAGGAAAATACATATCAAACATGTTAATATTGTATCTATAAGAGGAAAATTTCTCCAATAAATAGACTCCTAGAAAAATTCACACTGAGAAGTATTCACATTGTAGAAGTTATAGGATATTTCTTCAAGAGATCTGGAATCCCCATCAGGAAATATATTTTAATTTATCTAACAGATATTAAGAACCTATTTTTGTGTTTTAAAATAATTTTTGAGGTCTGCTGAAATTATAGATTTCAATGTTTTAATTTTTCAACAAAACAAACATTTCAGAAAAATAGTGATAAAGAAAAAAACAAACATTCAAATTGAAATCTCAACACCCAAATGCCATTACAGTAAATTAAAAAATCTGTATCATCACTTTAACTGTTGTGTCCATCATATAGAAATCATAATTTATTCAATCACTTTGCTAATATTGAAACTTAGTTTGCTTTTAACATTTTGTTGCATCAACACTATAACAAATATACCTGTATGTATGTATATTTGAACTCGTGTTCAAGTATACTTTATTTCTCAACTTTTACTTGGGAAATATTTATATGGAAAAAGGTCAAAATTACAAACAATTAAAAGAATAGTCCTATGAATACTAGTATGTTTGTCCTTTACTTTAGTTCACTAATTCTTAATAAATTTCTGTATTTGCTTTATCTCTCTCATTCATTTTATTACTCTCATCTATACACGTTCATACTGTTTTTCTCTGAACCACATAAGATCAAGGTGCAGACATCATGACTCCCCACCTCTATTTTAGTGTGTATCTCCTAAGAACAAGAATATTATCTTATTCTCTTATTGTATTGGCAATACAATATTCTCTTATTGTATTGACAATACAAATATTACATTCACAAAGCTAACTCAAAAAGTCGTACCAAATGTCCATATAAGGTCCTTAATGACTTTAAAAATTTAGATACAATTGAATACATTAATCTCCCTTTAACAGGAATTTTATATAGAGAGATGTTGTGTTCTGTTCAGTGCATCATATCAGAAGACACATGATTTCAATTTCACCTATTACTGGCAATATTAATTTGATCACTTAAAGTGGTGTCTGATATATATATATATATATATATATATATATATATATATACTTTTTTTTTCATTTCAAAGATTACTTTTTCCACTGACAGTTTAAAAAGTGAACTGGGATACTTTGAGCTGTGTGATTGTCTTGTTCACTAACAAACCTCCATCCAATGTAAGGGAGCTTGGTTACTGAAGGATAAATACCTATATATACTTCATGGATATTGTTAAAATCCCATCAATATTGGTTAATACTATTTTGCACTCCTAGCAACAATTAGGAGCATAGAATTACCACTAGAGTATATTGTCAGGCTTTTGCATTTTCCTGAATCTGATTGGAGAAAAATTGTATGTGTAATTTGTTTCCAAATATCAGCTTTATTGCTTGTAAAATTTGATTGAATTATATAACTAAAATCTACAGCTAGTGCTACGCTAAAGCCCTATACTGGTTTTCAAGAGCCAAGTATGCATCTCTTCCTCACTCCACATTCAGTGACATCATTTTTCTAGCTTGAAAAAGGACACAGTGGGACTACTTGCCCTGGAGAAATCACAAAATGTTACAATTCAGAGCTCCCCTGACCTTGTCCTCAAAAATCCAGTTATAAAGCATTCATTTCTTCACTACTCTTTGTGACCAAATGGTCTTCATATCCCCTAACCTCCACTCCCAGCCTAGTACTTGGGACCTGCCTGTGGGGAGAGTTGGGTCAATAGCCAGCTGAGAAGATTGTGATCTGAGGCACATCTAGTGAGAGCAGGGAGACCAGAAGGGGAAGGTTCGCCTTTGCAAATGACGTTTAGCATATTACCCTCCTTACAACAGAAAAAATATGGAAGGCTGTCAGTCCCTTGACATTTTAGCAACTAGATAGATTATTCCTACTCCTGTGAGGAGAAACCAGTAAAATGTAAAGAGAAGGTAGTGGTTTCTACTCATGATTTTCAAGAGAATAGAAGTTTATGTTTTACTGGGTGGTAAGATCAGAGAGAGAGGGAGTGTATAGGTGTTCCCTCTACTCTCTTATGCTGTCTTTTTTTTTTTTTAAATCACACTGCTCTTTTCCAACTTAGCAGCTGAGGAATATGAGGCCCTGAAGAATTAAAGCAAGAGTTTTGAAAACAATACACCAAATTAAGGACGAATCTAGGGCTGGAATCATGGGCTCCTGTATCCTAGGATGTCAGAGTAGAAGAAAGTGTAGAGCTCACGAGGTCAAACCTCTTATGTAATAAACAGCAGGTACACTACCAATCTGCCATGTTACCTGTCCAAGAAAAGAGAGCAAGTAGGTGACAGGGCCAGAATTACAGACACATGTCTTCTGACTTGCAGTTCAGGGGTATTTCTAGTATCCCACAGGAGTCATCTTCCTAAACCTGTTATATTTATGCTCTTTAATTCTTAGAATGGGATTTGGGGATTCCAATTCAGCATCCATGAAAGAGACTTAAATGATACTAACTCCACCTTGCATACTTGTGAAAAACAGAAGAGAAGAGAGTTAAAAAAACAGACAAAAAAATGAAAACTACTAATGACTGGAATACACACTCAGACAAATTAAAATGAAATTTCTGTACGAGAGATTCCATCACTGATCTATTTTTATTGTAATATATATTTAATTAATTATTTTATTTTAAAAGAATAAAATTTATATTTTTTTGTGTGGAGTTTTATGGTTTTGACAAATTCTTCCAATGATGTAACTATTTTCACAAACCCTTGTGATGTCTCTTTGAGTAAACCCATTCCCCAAATCACAGATTTATTT